>NC_088375.1:232097500-233297500 GCF_037993035.2 Macaca fascicularis
GGTGTGCCCTGAGGCAGAGAGGGTGGGGTGAGGAATTGCCAGGGGCATTGGCACTGGGTGAGCCCTGGGGCAGCAAGGGTGGGGCTGGGGGTGTTGGCACCAGATGGTCCCTGGGGCAGTGAGGATGGGGTGGGGGATGGCCAGGGGCGTCGGTACAGGGTGGGCCCCAGGGCATCGGTCCCAAGGGTGTGGGCAGTGACTGTGGCACTCCTGCAGTTGGTGAAGAAGCTGGTCCAGTCCGGTGACACCGCCTGCCTCCAGTCCACCCTGGACATCTTCTGCCACGAGGACCGGCAGCTGCTTCAAGGCCACTGCCATGCCAGGGCCCTGGCCATCCTGCGGGCACGGCCAGGCGGGGCCGACAGCAGGGCCCACACCAAGGAGGCCATCGCCTACCTCTCTCTGGCCATCTTTGCTGCAGGTAGGGGCTGCCCACCTGCTCCCAGGGCCCAGTCTTGTGCCGGGCACAGGAGACATGGGGAGCCTTTGCCGTGTTGGACAGTGGGGACACGCGTGCTCCCCAGGTGCAGGGGCCTCAGGAACACCCACGGGGTGGACAGGGCAGGGGCCACTCGCTGAGGGCATCTCGCCATCAAGGTGGGTGCACCAAGGCCTGAGACCGGCCTCTGAGACCTGGGGCCTGAGCTGGGATCTGAGCTGTGCCCTGCCTAGTGCCTGAGCTGCTGTCCCAGAAGCCTCAGCCCTGAGGGAAAAGGGCCCCTTTCCCAGTTAATGACAAGGAGGCAAGGTCCCTGCTCCCCTCAGCCCTTCCGAGAAACAATGACTGAAGCTCCTCCCGTGCACGCCTGGCCTCCCCACCCGGGGACACCCAGCGCGGGGGTGCTGCCTGCTTCTTGGAGTCAGTGCTGTTTTCTGGTGGGACCAAGTGTCTGGAGGGAAGGGGATGTTTCTCAGGACTCACAGGGATCTCCCGGGGTACAGGGAGTGTGAGAGCCTGGACCTAGATCAGGCTGCCGCGTGGAACCTGGCCATGCACTTAGTGAGCACCCCTCACCCTCCTCTCTCAAAGGCGGATGGCAGAGTAGCCCATGTGGGCTGGAAGTGGGATTCGGAGAGCTCATTCTGGGATAGAACCTGGCACGGAGAGCATGCCCTGAACACGTTGGTGGGAACGCACACAGCCCAGAGCAGCCCAGAGCGGCCCGGCACGTTGTCCCATGTCCGTCACCAGACAGACACCTAGAAGGGGCACGATAATGATAACCTCTTTGGGGAGGGGTCTCTTATGCCCAGAATCCAGGGGGCTCCTCCTAGACTGCCCCATATCCAAGCCTCACACCTTCCTGCTGCTGCCACTCCAGGTCCCGCCCCAGGACCCTGACCCCCTGCCCTTGCCTGGCCTCAGAGGCAGCTGCAGTGCCCCTTCCCTTGGCAGACCCCCAGCTGTCTCCAGTCCTGGCGGGGCTCCTCTTGCCCCGAAGCCAAGGCCCCCAGGTCCGCCGTGACTGTCTCTATGTGTCTCAGTGCCCAGTGGTGAGCCCTGAAGCTCATGCACCCTCTGCCCTCCCCGACCTGGGCAGGAGGGACACTGGGGGAGGGACCCAGCACAGGCTCATCCCAACCCCATGCCATCTTCCTGCAGGAAGCCAGGCAAGTGAATCCCTCCTTGCCCGAGCCCGCTGCTATGGGTTCCTGGGCCAGAAGAAGACGGCCATGTTCGACTTCAACGCAGTGCTGCGGGCTGAGCCGGAGAACGTGCAGGCACTGTGTGGACGGGCATTGGTGCACCTGGCCCTAGACCAGCTGCAGGTGCCACCCCACTCCCCACCTGGGCCTGGGCAAACGGGTGGGGGACCCAGGGAGTTGCCTCTACCCCAAGGAGAGAGGGAGCCAGGAGGCCGTCCTGAGCAGCAAGATGCCCATCAAAACCTATGTTCCCATCCCCACCTGTACTGCGGCTCATGGGAGCCTGGTCCCCACAAACCCAGTTTCTGGGAGTCCTGCCCTTTCGTGCTCCCAGCCTGTCTGCATGGATAGACGTGCAAGCCTTCAGAGGTACTACGGGTCCTCCCCAGCTTAAATAATGCTCAGTGCATGCAGGGGTCCCTCTGGGGCTGTTGGCCAGGAGGTGTTCCCTCGGCTGCATTGGTGGGGCTGCCTGGCCCCCGGTGTTCAGAGGGTTTTGGAGGACATACGCAGAGGGAGTAAGTGCTGGCCTCGGTCAGCCATGTCTGCCACAGACAGGTGTGGGGATTCAGCCCCTGGACCCTGATCTGAGCTTCGTTTACTTGCTCTTTAAGTTCGGTCTCTATGCATTTAAGACTTTCTTCTGCAGAAACTGCTCCAATGTAAAATAAAAGTTGAGAGAGGGGCAATGGCAAGAAGACAGATCCCGTTCGGCTGGGGGAGGCCTGTGTGCTGGAAGACGGTTTCTGTTCTGTTTGATTATGAGCATTCTTTGCTTGCAACTGCACTGCATTCTGTGTGGTCTGACTCTGAGGGACTCACACTGGACCTGTGTGCTCAGCCCAGGCCTGCTGCCCTAAGCTCTGTCCCTGGAGCCTGAAAGAGTTGGGTCCAGCTAAGCAACCTCAGCCAAATCATTTCACCTCCCCAGGCCTCAGTTTCCTCCTCTGTAAAAGGAGGAGGGGGCTAAACAACCAATGGATCACAGAAGAAATCACATGAGAAGTTAGACAATGCTTAGAGACAAGTGAAAATGAAAACCACACACCCCAAATTATGAGACACAGGGAAAGCAGTGCTGAGGGGGAAATGTATAGCTGTAAATGCTTCCAGTAAAAAACAAGAAAGATCTCAAATCGACAATCTAACTTTACAACTTAAGAAACTAGAAAAAGAACACATGAACAGAAAGAAAAAGAAAGAGAGAGAGATTACAGCAGAGATCAACAAAACAGAGGATCGAGAATAGAGAAAATCAATGAAAACAAAAGTTTGTTCCTTGAAAAGATAAAATTTGACCAACTTTTTGCCAGGTGGACTAAGAAAGAGAAAACTCAAATTATGACAATCAGAAATGAAAATGAGGTTATTATTACCAATTCTACAGAAATAAAAAGAATTATAAGATAGTAATAGGAACAATTGCAAGCCAATAAATCAGCTAATCTAGATGAAATGGATAAATCCCTAGAAACACAAAACCCACCAAGACTAAATCATGAAGAAACAGAAGATCTGAATAGACCTATAACTAGTGAAAAGATTGAGTCAGTACTCAAAAATCTCCCAACAAAGAAAAGGCCAGGACCTGATGGCTTCACTGGTGAATTCTACCAAACATTTAAAGAACTAACACCAATCCTCAAAGTTTTCCAAAAAATAAAAGAGGAAGGAACACTTCCTCACTCAGTCTATGAGGCCGGCATTACCCTGATACCATAGCCAAAGACACTACGGGAAAACTACAGACCATTATCCTGTAAGAATATTGAGGCAAAAATCCTCAACAAAATACTAACAAAACAAATTCAGCAATTTGTTAAAAGGATGACACACATGACCAAGTGGGATTTGTTGCTAGAATGCAAGAATGGTTCAACATACAAATGTCAATTAATGTAATATACCACATTAACAGAATGAAGGGGGAAAAATGATCATCTCAACTGATGCAGAAAAGCATTTGACAAAATTCAACACCCTTTTATGATAAGAACACTCAACAAACTAGAAAGAGAAGGAAACTGCCTCAATATAAAATCCATATAAGAAAAACCCACAGCAAATATCATATTCAATGATGAAAAAGAAAAGCTTTTCCTCTAAGATCAGGAACAAGGCAAAGATGATCACTTTTGCACTTCTACTCAACGTTGCACTGGAAGTTATAGCCAGAATAATTAGGCAAGAAAAAATTACCAAGCATCCAAATTTGAAAGAAAGAAATAAAATTATCTCTGTTCTCAGATCTTATATGTAGAAATCCCTAAAGATTACACACACACACACACACACACACACACACAAAAACCTGTGAGAACCAATAAATGAATTCAGCAAAGTAGCAGGATATGAAGGCAACACAAAAATCAGTTCCTTTTTTATACATTAATAATGAATAATCTAAAAAGGGAATTAAGAAAATACAGTCACCACTTGGTATCCACATGGGATTGGTTCCAGGACAACCCTCAGATACCGAAATCCCCATATACTGAAGTCCTACAGTCAGCCCTGTGGAAACTCCAACCCCTAGATATGAAAAGTTGGCCCTCCGTATATGCGGGTTTCACATCACAAGAATTGATCTGCATTTGACTGTGGATTCAGAACCCGCCAATATGAAAGGCTGACTGTATTTATTGAAAAAAATTCACATATAAGTGGACCCACATAGTTTTAACCCATGTTCAAGAGTCAGCTATAATTCCATCTACAATAGCATTAAAAAGAATAAAATACTTAGGAATTAACCAATGAGGTGAAAGATTTGTGCAATGAAAACTACAAAACATTGCTGAAATAAATTAAAGAAGACATAAACAAAGGAAACACATTCCACGTTCATGTATTAGAAGACTTCATGTTGGTAAGACGTCAGTATTACCCAAAGTGATCTACAGATTCAATGCAATATCTGTCAAAATCTCAATAATGCTTTTTACAGAAGTAGAAAAGATAAATTCTAAAATTCCTATGGAATCTCAGGGGACTCCAAACAGCTGAAACAATCCTGAAAAAGAACCAACAAGCTGGAGGACTCACACTTTCTGATTTCAAAACTTACTACAAAGCTACAGTGATCAAAACAGTGTGGTACTGGCACAAAAACAGACACAGAGACCAATGGAACAGAATAGAGAGTCGAGAAATGAACCCTCCCATATACGGTCAAATGATTTGACCAAGACCATTCAGTGGGGAAGGGACAGTCTTTTCAACAAATGTTGCAGGGAAAACTATGCAAAAGAATGAAGTTGGACTCTTTCCTACCACCACATACAAAAATTAATTCAAAATGGATCAAAGACCTAAAACTATAAAATTATTAGAAGTAAGCACAGGCAGAGGCTTCACAACATTGGATTTGGCGATGACTTCTGGGCTACAACACCAAAGGCACAGGCAGCAAAAGAAAAAATAAAGTTGGATTTCATGAAAATTAATTTTTTTGTGCACCAAAGGACACTATTATAACAGAGTAAAAAGGCCACTGACAGGATGGAAGAAAACCACAATATTTGCAAGTCACATATCTGATAAGGAATATCCAGAATACACAGAGAAGTCCTAAAACTCAACAATAATAAAGACAAAAACCCAATTCAGAGATGAGCAAAGGACTTAAACAGACATTTCCCAGAAAAAGATATACAAATGGACAATAAGCACATGAAAAGATGCTGGACATCACCAATCATCAGGGAAGCACAAATCAAAACAACGAGATATGCCTCACGCCTATCAGGATGGCTACTACGAAGTTTTTAAAAAGAAAATAACAAGCACTGGTGAGGATGTGAAGAAACTGGAACTTTCTGCACTGTTGGTGGGAAGGTAAAATGGTGCAGCAGCTATGGAAAACAGGATTGCCATTTCCCAAAAAGCTAAAAACAGAACTACCAGCTGGGTGTGGTGGCTCACACCTGTCATCCCAGCACTTTGGGAGGCCAAGGCAGGCAGATCACAAGGTCAGGAGATCAAGACCGTCCTGGCTAACACAGTGAAACCCCTTCTCTAATAAAAATACAAAAATTAGCCAGGTGTGTGGTGGCGCGTGCCTGTTGTTCCAGCTACTCGGGAGGCTGAGGCAGGAGAATTGCTTGAACCCAGGAGGCAGAAGTTGCGGTGAGCCAGGATCACACCACTGTATTCCAGCCTGGGTGACAAAGCAAGACTCCAGCTCCAAAAAAAAAAAAAATAGACCTACCATATGATCAAGCAATTCCACATCTGGGTCTACATCCAAAAGAAATGGAGGCAGGGTCTTTTAGAGACATTTGTACACCATGTTCATAGATGGCATCATTGTTCACAAGAGCTTGGATGTGGAAGGCACCAAGTGTTCACCGATGGATGGGTGGATAAGCCAAACATGTTCTATCCATACAATGGGGAATTATTCAGCCTTAAAAAGGAAGGGAATCCCGGTACACACTACAACATGGATGAACCTCGAGGACATTGTGCTCAGTGAAATAAGCAGCCACCACAAAGGGACAAACACTGTGTGATTTCCTTATATGAGGTTCCTAGAGTCATTGAATCACAGAGACAGAAACCAGAATGGTGGGTGCTTGGGATTGGGGGAGGGGAATGGAGCAGATTTAACGGGGACAGAGTTTCAGTTTGGGAAGATGAGCTAGTTCTGGAAAGGGATAGTGGTGACGGCCACACAACATGAGGAATGTATTTAATGCCACCACACTGTACACATAAAGATAATTAAGAGAGTAAAAGTTATGTTATGTATATTTAACCACAATAAAAACAAATTGGAAAAAGAGGAGGGTGGGTGCTGCCCCTCCTGGGGATCAGAGGAGGCACCCTGGGGATGTGCCAGGTGCTGCCTGGCCCCTCCCCTGCCTGTCTCCCCGCACAGTGCTCCCATCAACCTTGAGTGAATGCAGGTGGGGCGGGAGAGATGCGGCTGAACAGTGGTTCCTCCAGCCTATAAACAGCCAGGACAAAAGGGACATCCCCTGTGATCTGCTGGCCACGGTCTTGGGTACCAGCCTGAGCTGTCGACTCAACAGGATGCAGGGCAGGGGCGGGAGGGTTCCACTCCCAGGCCCATGACAAGAGGCTGTCACAAGGGAGACCTGCCCTGAGGCAGCCACAGCTCCGGGGCCCTGTACTTTCTCGCTGGAGGCTGCCAGAGACGAGGGCACTTTCCAGCCAAGAGCAGTGTTGAAATTGGCTGTCTGCCCTGATGCTTCGCTGGGTGAAAGCACAGCACAGAGGCAATGTGCCTCCCAGGGTTTCTGATTTTCTTAAGGGCTGGAGTTCCAGGAAGCAAGGAAAAGCAACTCTAGAGGCCAGGAGGATGACAGCTCCAGAGGCCATGCTTGCTGCTGCAGGGCAGGCTGCCAGCCCAGGGCACCAAGTTTCCCCCAAGCCCACTGGCAGGCCTGACTTCCATGCCAGGCTGGGTCCCAGGGAGGGAGACATGCATTCGGGGCTGGGAGCCAGCTCTCTGCCTGCCCTTTCCTGCACTGGACAGACATCTGTGGCTGGCAGGGACACGCCCATTTAACAGCTGGATGTGGCTATAAGGGATCCTTGGAAACCTACCTACAGGTAGGTGCTGGAACCTCCTCCAAGGGGTACCATGGGATCCTGTCCCTTCCTCCCGCTCTGTCCAGGGCCACAGGGCCAGAGGCAGGGAAAGTCAGCCAGGATGTCGGAGGGCTAGCGTGTGGGAGTGATGGTAGGAGCAGGAGCCCCTCGCCCCATCATGCCTGTGAACTTGCGCATCCAGGAGGTGGGCCGATGCTGCGCCTCCCCCATGCCCTCTGCCTCTTCACCCTGAGAGGAGGACATGGCACAGGCTTGAGGCTGTGAGCTCTGAGTCAGCGCTGGGGCTCAGCAGCAGGCCCCTCCTCTTGGCCAACAACCCTGTCCTGTCTCTGAGCCTTGGTTTCACCCCGGGGAACATGCAGGGTGCTTCTTCCAGGCTGTCAGATGCTCCCCGGGGGTGTGGGGTGCTGCTCCAGGCTGTCAGATGCTCACCTGGTGGAAAAGGACAGCACACATTCCAGGAATTCAGACACTAACCTGGAGACAGGACTTGTCCACGCTGTCGGATGCTCCCCTGGGGGTGTGGGGTGCTGCTCCCAGCTGTCAGATGCTCCCCTGGGGGTGTGGGGTGCTGCTCCAAGCTGTCGGATGCTCCCCTGGGGGTGTGGGGTGCTGCTCCCGGCTGTCAGATGCTCCCCTGGGGGTGTGAGGTGCTGCTCCCGGCTGTCAGATGCTCCCCTGGGGGTGTAAGGTGCTGCTCCCGGCTGTCAGATGCTCCCCTGGGGGTGTGAGGTGCTGCTCCCGGCTGTCAGATGCTCCCCTGGGGGTGTGGGGTGCTGCTCCAGGCTGTCAGATGCTCCCCTGGGGGTGTGAGGTGCTGCTCCCAGCTGTCAGATGCTCCCCTGGGGGTGTGGGGTGCTGCTCCAGGCTGTCAGACGCTCATCTGCCAGTAGAGGTGCTGTTTTACGCTGCCAGATGCCCACTTTGGGGTGAGGGTGCTGTTCCAGGTTGTCAGATGCTCCCCTGGGGGTGAGGGTGCTGTTCTGTGCTGTCAGATGCTTACTTAGAGAACTGTGGTTCTGTTCCAGGCTATCAGATGTTCACCTGGAAGCAGGGTGCTTTCCCAGGCTGTCAGATGCTCACCTGGGGGCAGTGGTCTTGCTCCATGCTGCTGGAATCTTACCTAGGGTTGTATGGTGCTGTTCCAGGCTGTCATATGCTCACCTGGCGGTGGGCCTGGAGTTCAAGGCTGTCAGATGCTCATCTCAGGCAGGGGCTTGTTTTAGGCTTTCAGATGCTCATCTGGGGGTGTGGGGTGCTGTTTCACACTGCCAGATGGTCACCTTGGGATTGGGGGTGCTGCTGTGTGCTGTCAGATGCTAACTGTGGGTAGGCACTGCTCTTCCAGGCTATCAGATCCTCACCCAAAGTTTTAGGGTGCTGTTCCAGGCTGTCAGATGCTCACCTGCACGTGGGGGTTCCATTCCAGGCTTTTAGCTGCTCACCTGGCTGTGTGGAGTGCCTATCCAGGCTATCAGATGCTCACCTGCAGTGTGGGGTGCTGTCCCAGGCTGTCAGATGCTCACCTGCAGTTGTGGGGTGCTGTTCCAGGCTGTCAGATGCTCACCTGCAGTTGTGGGGTGCTGTCCCAGGCTGTCAGATGCTCACCTGCAGTTGTGCAGTACTGTTCCAGGCTGTCAGATGCTCACCTGCAGTTGTGGGGTGCTGTTCCAGGCTGTCAGGTACTCACCTGCAGTTGTGGGATGCTGTTCCAGGCTGTCAGATGCTCACCTGCAGTTGTGGGGTGCTGTTCCAGCTGTCAGATGCTCACCTGCAGTTGTGGGGTGCTGTTCCAGGCTGTCAGATGCTCACCTGCAGTTGTGGGGTGCTGTTCCAGGCTGTCAGATGCTCACCTGCAGTTGTGGGGTGCTGTTCCAGGCTGTCAGATGCTCACCTGCAGTTGTGGGGTGCTGTTCCAGGCTGTCAGATGCTCACCTGCAGTTGTGGGGTGCTGTTCCAGGCTGTCAGATGCTCACCTGCAGTTGTGGGGTGCTGTTCCAGGCTGTCAGATGCTCACCTGCAGTTGTGGGGTGCTGTTCCAGGCTGTCAGATGCTCACCTGCAGTTGTGGGGTGCTGTTCCAGGCTGTCAGATGCTCACCTGCAGTTGTGGGGTGCTGTTCCAGGCTGTCAGATGCTCACCTGCAGTTGTGGGGTGCTGTTCCAGGCTGTCAGATGCTCACCTGCAGTTGTGGGGTGCTGTTCCAGGCTGTCAGATGCTCACCTGCAGTTGTGGGGTGCTGTTCCAGGCTGTCAGATGCTCACCTGCAGTTGTGGGGTGCTGTTCCAGGCTGTCAAGTGCTCACCTGAGGGCAGGGAGCTCTTTCCCACCTGTCAGATTCTTATGTGAAGTTGTGGGGTTCTGTTCTATGCGTTCCCAGGTGAGCATCTGATAACCTGGAACACATCCTTCATCCCCATGTGAACATCCAAAAGCCTCTAAAATGCACCTTCCATCCCCAGGGGAGGATCTGACAGCCTGGAATGGGACGCCCAGCCTCAGGGGAGCATCCTCACCTGGGTGCGGTCACTGCTGCTGTAGGCTGTCAGACGCTCACCCGAAGGTTCGAACGTCGATCAGGCTTTCAGATTCTCACCTAAGTGTGCAGGTGCCATTCTAGGCTGTCAGACGCTTACCTGGGGATGTGGATTGTTGTTCCTGGCTGTCCAGTGATCACCTGGGGCTCTGGGGTGCTGTTTTGTGCTGTCAGAGGCTCACGGTGGGTTTGTTTCAGGCTGTCAGATGCTCACCTGAGGGGAAGTGCTATTCCAGGCAGTCAGATCACCTGTGGGTGGGGGTGCTGTCCCATGCCATCGGATGCCCACCTTGGGGTGTGTGGTGCAGTTTCCAGTTGTCAGATGCTCATCTGGTGGTGGAGGGTGCTGTTTCAGGCTGACAGATGCACACCTGGGTGTAGGGGAGCCGTTCCAGGCTGTCAGATGCTCCCCTGCGCGTGCAGGGTGCTGTTTCCGGTTTACGGAAGCTCACCTGGGGGCGTGGGTGCCGCTCCAGGCATTCAGATACTCACCTGGGGGTGTGGGGTGCTGTCCCATGCTGTCAGATGCTCACATGGGGACGTGGGGTTCTGTTCCAGGCCATCAGAGGCTCATTTTGCGGTGTGGGGAGCCATTCAATGCTGTCTGGTGCTCACCTGGGGGTGTGTGCTGCCCTTTCAGGGTGCCAGATGCTCACCTGGGGCTGTGGATGCTGTTCCGGCTGTCAGATGCTCACCTGGGGGTGGAAGGTGCTGTTTTATGCTGTCGGATCCTCACCTGGGGGTGGAGGGTGCTGTTTTATGCTGTTGGATCCTCACCTGAAAGAGTGGGGTTCTGTTCCAGGTTGTCAGACACTCACCTGGGGCTGGAGAATACTGTTCCAGGCTGTCGGATGCTCCCTGGAGGTGAGGATGCCATTCCATGCGGTCAGATGCTCAGCTGGGGGTGTGGGCGCTGTTCCAGGCCATCAGATGCTCACTTAGAGGTGGGGGGGTGCCGCTTCAGGCTTTCCGATGCTCACCTGAGTGTAAGGTGCCGATTGAGGTTCTCAGCTGCTCACTGAAGGTGTGGGCTGTTGTTTGAGTCCGTCAGAGGCTCACCTAAGTGGTGGTACCATTCCAGGCTGTCTTATGGTCACCTGGTGTTTTTCCGGCTGTGAGATGTTCATCTGGGGGTGGCAGGTGCTGCTCTGGGCTGTGAGATAATCACCTGAAGGTTGGTGGGGGGTGATGCTGTAGGGTTTCAGATGCTCACCTGGGTGTGGGAGTGCCTTCCCAGGCTGTTAGATCCTCTCCTGGGGTGCAGGGTGATGGTCCAAGCTGTCACATACTCACCTGGAAGTGTGGGGTGCGTTCCAGGTATCAGCTGCTCACCTGCGGGTGGTGATGCCGTTCCAGGCTGTCTGATGCACACCAGGCAGGAGGGTGCTTTTCCTGCTGTCAGGTGCTCACCTGGGGGTGTGGGTGCTGTTCCAGGCTCTCGGACACTCACCTGAAGGTTGAAGTGCTGATCCAGGCTGTCAGATTCTCAGCTAAGTGTGCTGGTGCCATTCTAGGCTGTCAGATGCTCACCTGGATGTATGGGGTGCCATTCTTGGCTCTCAAATGATCCCCCGGGGATGGAGGGTGCTGTTTTACATGGTGAGATGCTCACCTGGGGTTGTGGGGTCCTGTTCCAGATTGTCACAAGCTCACCTAAGGTTGGAGAATGCTGTTTCAGGCTGCTACACACTCACTCGTGGGCATGGATGCCATTTCAGGCTGTAAGATGCTCACACGAAGGTGGGGGTGCAGTTCCAGGCTGTCTGATGTTCCCCTGGAAGTGTGGGGTGCCGTTCCAGGTATCAGCTGCTCACCTGCGGGTGGTGATGCCGTTCCAGGCTGTCTGATGCACACCGAGGAGGAGGGTGCTTTTCCTGCTGTCAGCTGCTCACCTGTGGGCTGTGGGTGCTTGCTGTTCCATGCTGTCAAATGCTCACCTGAGGTGGGGTGCTCTTCCAGGCTGTGAGATGCTCACCTGGGGGTGCTGGTGCTGCTCCAGGCTGTCAGATTCTCGCTGGGCGATGTGGGATGCTGTTCCAGGCTGTCAGATGCTCACCTGGGGATTGCGGTGCCATTCCAGGCTTACAATGTTCCCCTGAACATGTGATCTGCTGTTCCAGGCTTTCAGGTGCTTACCTGGAGGTGTGGGGTACCGTTCCACCCTGTCAGATGCTCACCTGAAGGTTCAAGGGTCGATCCAGCCTATCAAATTCTCACCTAAGTGTGGTGGTGCCATTCCAGGCTGTCAGATGCTCACCGGGGCGTGTGGGGTTCTGTTTTGGATCGTTGCAAGGCCACCTGGGGCTGGAGAATGCTGCTCCAGTCTGTCACACCCTCACCTGTGGGCGTGGGTGCCATTCCAGGCTGTCAGATGCTCACCGGGGCGTGTGGGATGCCCTTCCAGGCTGTCAGATGCTCACCTGGGAGTGTGCGGTGCCGTTCCAGGCTGTCCGATGTTCACCTGCGGGTGTGGGGTTCTATTCCAGGTTGTCAAAGCCTCACCTGGGGTTGGAGAATGCTGTTTCAGGCTGTCACACATTCACCTGGGGGTGTGGATGCCATTCCAGCCTGTACAATGCTCCCCTGATGGTGTGGGGTTCTGTTCCAGGCTGTAAGACGCTCCCCTGGGGATGTGGGGTGCCATTCCAGGCTCTTGACAGCCGTATAAACTGGATATAATCCATGAGCAAATGTTTCCAGACACCAAACAACAGGCAGCAAAGAGCTGCGACCCTGAGAGACAGGAGGCCGCAGGAGGCAGGCACCACGCACCCCGGTTCCCTGCCTGGGGAGACATTTCTGCTGCTGCCCATGGAGGGCGGCAGTGGATTTCTGAGCTGTGGGGACAGAGATTGGCATCCCAGCCTGCTTTGTGGCTGGAATTTGCATCGAGGGTAATGGAGGAGAGGGGAGGAGAGGGGCTGTGTGGGGAAGGGGTATCTATGTGTCCATGGAATTCTTCACAGGTCCTTGTCTGCCGCCTGGGCTGCACAGGCAGGGGCAAGACTCAACTGCCCAGCAGTGACCACCTGTTGTGGGGCCAAGAGCTGAATGGGGGTACCAGGGTCAGGCAGGGCTGGGATCCACTGGAATTCTAACCCAGCCAGTGCAGAGAGGCTTTCTGAACATCTTGGGCACTCAGTTGAGACTCCAGAAAGGTCACACCCTAAAATTAAGATTATACTTTAGGACTAAGTTCAAAAAATAATCCTTCCCTAACAAAGTACAAGATAAAGCCTGTCAGGGCCAGAATGATCCACCAGTAATCTACCTGCCCACCAGAGTGAAATCAGCCCCCTTGCAGGACAGCACCACAGCCCTGTCTACCACATGCCAGACAGAGCCCAGCACAAAACCAAGAACTGCTAGGCACGCAGAGAACCAGGGAAATGGGACCAATAATAAGAGAAGAAGCACTTCATAGAAACAGACCCGGAGATGGCTTAGATGTTTGGAATTTACACACAGGGGCTTTTAAAAGCAGTGACATAAACATGTAAAAGAACTGTTTGCTATAATGAGTGAGCTGATGGAGAATTGTAGTAGAGGAATGCAAAAAAAAAAAAAAAAAAAAAAAAAAAACTGTAATAATCAAGTGGAGATCCTAGAGCTGAAAAGCAGAATATCTGGAATTAAAAACTCACTAGGGAGGCATATCAGCAGATCTGAAACTGCCAAAGCAGGACTAGTGAACTCAAGGATAGACCAAAGAAAATTATCCAATCTAAGGAACAGCAGGGGGAAAAAAAAAAACAAACAAACTCCGTTTCAAATGATGAGAGCTGAACTGAGCATCATGGCTCACACCTGTAATTCCAGTACTTTGGGAGGGTGAAGTGGCAGCATCACTTGAGCCCAGGAGTTTGAGAACAGCCTGGGTGACAGAGTGAGACTCCCTCTCAAAAAAAAAAAAAAAAAAGAAATTTTTTTTTTTAGAAGAGATGGAGTCTCACTCTGTCGCCTAGGCTGGAGTGCAGTGGCACGATCTCAGCTCACCGCAACCTCTGCCTCTTGGGATCAACCAGTTCTCCTGCCTCAGCCTCCTGAGTAGCTGGGATGGCAGGCACGTGCCACCACGCCCAGCTAATTTTTGTATTTTTATTGTATTTTTAGTAGACGAGGTTTCACCATCTTGGCCAGGATGGTCTCGATCTCCTGACCTCTGGATCCGCCTGCCTCGGCCTCCCAGTGTGCTGGGATTACAGGTGTGAGCCACTGCACCTGACCTCTAAAAAACTTTTAAAAATTAAAAAAAAAAATGAAGAAAACTTCAGTGACCAGTGGGACAATTTCAGGCCGTCTAGCATACGTGTGATTGGACTCCCAGAGGATAGGGAGAACGAATGGGGCAAATATACACAGGTACTTGAAGAAATAACAGCAGAAAAATTCCCAAGATGCTCAACAAATCCCGAGAGGAAAAGCACAAAGAGAACCACCCCTAAGAAGGCACATCTTGGTCAAGTTCCTGAAAACAAAAGATAAAGAGAACATCTTAAAAGCAACCAGAGGAGTGAGTAAATGACATACAACAATGTGAGCGACAGCAGATTTGTCCCGGAAACAATGGAATCCAAAAGACAGTGGGACAGCACCTTTAAGGCACTAAAAGAAAAAAGTACCAACCCAGAATTACCCATATTGTTAAAATGTCCTTCAGAAACGAGGGTGAAATTAAAGACCCGTTACACAAATGGAAGCTGAGAGATCCGTCATCATTGAACGGTACCACAGCAGTTCCTGAGGGAAGGTGGTGAAATTGAAGAGAACGGATGCCTGATAGAAATTCTCTGCTGGAAGAAGTGAAAAGCATTTGCAAATACAAAAGGATGTATTTATTTCTTCTTTTAATTGCTTTGAACAAAGCTATCTAAATTAAAAATAGGCTTGGTGTGGTGGCTCACACCTGTAATCCCAGCACTTTGGGAGGCCAAGGTGGGAGGATTGCTTGAGACCAGGAGTTCGATACCAGCCTAGGCAATATATCAAGACCCCATTTCTACAAAAAGTTTTTAAAATTAGCTGGGTGTGGTGGCATGCACCTGTGGTCCCAGCTACTCAGGAGGCAGAAGTGGGAGGATCACTTAAGCCCAGGAGTTCAAGGTTGCAGTGAACCAAGATCACACCACTGCACTCCAGCCTGGGCAACAGAGAGAGACCCTGTCTCAAAATATACATATAATTAATTGACTTGAAATAATGCACTATATGAGGAAATGTATTGCTCAGTGTATGACAACAATAACACAAACTGTGGGATAATGGAAGTTACTGCTGTGGGGATCTCACATTTTAGGTAAAGTGGCACCATATCAACTGTACATAGACTGTGGTTGGGTGCTCACCTGGGAGCTGGGGGCTTGTTCATAGCTGTAAGGCTACGTATTGTAATTTGCAAGGCAATTGCTAGAAAGATAATATACAGAGGCATAGTTAAGGCCAGGTGCAGTGGCTCACACCTATAATCCCAGCACTTTGGGAGGCCGAGGCAGGTGGATCACTTGAGATCAGGAGTTTGAGACCAGCCTGGACAACATGGTGAAACCCCATCTCTATTAAAAACACAAAAATTAGCTGGGCATGGTGGTGGTACACCTGTAATCCCAGCTACTCAGGAGGCTGAGGCAGGAGAATTGCTTGAACCTGGGAGGTGGAGGTTGCAGTGAGCCAAGATTGCACCACTGCACTCCAGCCTGGGTGACACAGCGAGACTCCATCTCAAAATACAAATAAGAAATAAAAATTAAAAAACAAGAAAGAAAGAAACAAACAAACAAGCAAATAGGACACCTGGAGAACCAACAGAAGGAGGACAGCCTTGAAGAGGCTCTAGTGGTCCCCTGCTGATGGCCAGGTCAAAGGTCAGATGCAAATGACTTATCCTGATCAATCCACTGATCACCAGCACTCCCCTGAACAGGCCCAGCCTCTGTCCTGGCTTCCCGTGTGTGGTCAGGGCCTCTGCAAACCTCTTCTCCCTCCCCGCCTCCAGATGGCATGCCCAGTGCTGGGCTCTCCTACCCACGTGCCCACCAGCCTCAGGCACCAGCCCAAGTCCACTTCTGCACCCTGCAGTCTCTCCCTCAGGGTGTGCCTTGGCCGGCTCCACCCTGATCTCTCCCTTGGCAGACCTCTGACCTCTGCCCCAACTGGCTGCCACCCCGTGTCCTGCCTTGTGTTGTGCACCAGATGGGCTGGGCACCCTCCTTCCACCGCTCCTGGGAGTTGTGGGACGGCAGTAACTGGGCTTTCTACACTTCCGGCGTCCCCAAGGCCACACGCACTGGGAGGAGCACCCGGATACCCACAGAGATCCAGCATCCCCCGCTGGGAGGTGACAGATGCCTCTGTGGGGAGGGACAGGCGTGGAGGGAGCCAGCTACAAGCTGGGAGATCGAGGGACCCAGGGAGGGCTCGCAGACCGCAGGCTAATCAGGAGATGGAAATTAGCAGCATTTGGCCTCAGAAAAGGGGTTCTGGGCCTGAAAACTTTCAGGGTCAAGGTCAGCGAGCTGGGTCCTTTCAAATGCTAACCAGAATCAGGAGGGATGGTAGGAGGCTGCAGCCACAGGAAAGCGGGAAGAGGCAGGAAGCTGGATGTTCAGACCCTCTAGGATCCCAAGGAGAAGATCAGGGAATGAAAAAGACAGAGCCAGCCCTCCTACTCTGACCCTCCACCCAGTCTCTCCACCTAGGACAACTCTGCACCCGCCCACCCTCCCACCTTGCAGGAAGCCATAGACGACATCCTCTCTGCTCTGAAGCTCGGCCCCGGGACCGTGGTCCCTGAGCTCCGCTCTCTGAAGCCGGAAGCCCAGGCTCTCATCACACAGGGCCTCTACTCCCGCTGCCGGGCCCTTCTGAGCCAGCTGCTGGACACTGGGGCCCCTCTCGAGGACGAGGACACCAAAGGCCTCCTTGCTGTGGGGCAGGCGCTGATCAAAATCGATGCAGGGCAACTGGACTGGCACCTCCTCCTGGTGGACATTCTCATGGCACGGGGTATGTGGCAGCCCCAAGGTGGGAAACACAGGGTCTGGGCTTCTGTCCCTGCTCCTCTGACCTCTGTATCCTTTTCTAGAAAATGGAAGAAAGAGACGTGGACCACAATAGCTTCCAAGGTCCCTTCCACCCCAAATCCCCTGGCCTCTGGCCCTGCTCCCTGTGTGAGGCCTGGTGTTCAAAAGCCTCTCCTCTCTTTACCCGGCTGGCTCTTTGCTTGCAGTGGAGGAGAAACCGAGGCATGATCTTGGTCCATAAAAGGTCTCGGACTCTCGGCCCCCTCATTGATTCACGCACCTCCAGCTGTTGTTTATCAGGCACCCATGGGATGCCAGGCCCTGTTCCAGGAGGAACTGTCATAAGCCCTATGTGCCAACATGCAGGCCTTTCCTGCAGATTTCCACATCCCCCTGGTGATGTGGAAACCATTTCACCGCTAATTCCCAAGGCAAGCTCTCTCTGCAGTCTGCATTTGCCCACCAAGGGCTTCAGGGACCCCAGGGCTGCTCCCCGCGTGCTAGTCTGCTCCAGCAGGCCCAGAGTTTGCCTCTAGTTGCTCTGGAGAGAAAGCAGCCCCTTGTAGTGTCCATGGTGAGGGGGCTCAGCATCGTGGAGTGGGGTCAGAGGTGAGTCCCTGTGACCTGCCTGGAATCACGGTGCACCTCTGCTCCCAGCTCCTTCTTCCTGGGGCTGAGCCATCATCACCTCCCCGAAAGCCAGTATAGGGCAGGGAAGGAGCAGCCAGCAAGTCTGAGCTCTCTTGCACCTCTGCCCCACCCACACACTGACTGTCCCTCCTGAATCCCTGACAGGCAGCTATGAGGAGGCTGGCACCCACCTGGAAAAAGCCCTGCACCCTGCCCCAACGTCAGAGGCAGCCCGGGCCCGGCTGGGCCTGCTCCGGCTCAAGAAGGGAGACGTGCCAGCAGCTGCACGGGACCTGCAGGGCCTGGCCGAGGTGGATGCCCCGGATCTCAGCTGCCTGCTGCATCTCCTGGAGGCCTCAGAGCGACAGAGCCTTGCCCAGGTGCGCAAAGAACCCCACGGATCTCCCACGCCAACCTTCCCCAGCACACAGGCATGAGACCCCTGGGCCGTCCACCCGGGCAGCCCTTCTTCAGTCTCTGCGGTTGGGTTTTCAGTTGGGTTTGGGGTGGGGTGGGAGACACCCAGTTCTGGCCCAGGAAGACAGTCTCTGGCCATCTTGGCCCTACAACCCCACCGACCTCTCAGCCTCTTTGTATGGGATGTATAAGCCACAGGTGACTTGGGTGCAAGAGAGGGAAGGGGACCTTGCCCTCAGGGCCAGACTGAGCCAGCCAGGGGCACCTTTCCCGGCAGGAAGCCCACCCCAAGCCCAAGGCAGGCCTGGAGAAGGCACGTGGGGGCAAGGCAGGCTGGGAGGCCAAGAGCACAGCAGGCTTTGAGGTCCCAGAGACTCAGAACTACACCCCGGCGGGGCCCGGACGGGATTTCACCTCTTTAATGCTTCCTGACACCAGCAGGTTCTAGCACTCGGGGGCCACTTAGGAAAACAGAAACCACGCTAGGAAGAACAGAGGGATCTCATGGCGGGGTCGGGGCTACACCAGTGTTTAAGGAGCAGTTCGGTGATGCGGAGGGGGCGCCGCCGCTCTGGGCTGAAGAGCAAGGCTGAGATCGGGTTACCGGGACCTGGAGGAGACGGCCGGGCTGGGGGGGTCTCAGAGCTCCCAGAGGGACTGGGGGTTTCGGAGCCAGGAGGAGGGGGCTGTGCTGGGGTCTTCGAGCTGGAAGGAGGGCATGGCAGGGGGCGGGAAGCCTGGCTGGGGCCATGGTCCTGGAGCCCAGAGGCGGCGGCTAGATGGGGTCTCCTGGGCGGGGGTCACGGAGCCCGGAGGCGGGGCTGGGCAGGGGTCTCCGAGGCTGCAGACTGGGGCTGGGCGGGGGCGCCAGGAGGCGGCTCCTGGTCGAGGCAAGAATCTGCGGGACGCGAAATGGTTGCCTGGAGACGCGGACCGACCCGGAAGTGAGCCGACAGCGGTTTCGCCCCGCTTCCTGCGCCCCGTGCCCCGGCAGGCGGACCCCTCCGGGTGGCACTGCGCCTGCGCGGCCCGAGCCGCGGGATCAGGGGCATCTGGGGTCAGATTGAGCCCCCTTCCCCGTGGGGGCGGCCCGGGGGCTCCCGGGGTCCGACAGCTGCTCGGGGCCGCGCCCTCCTGCTGCCATGGACCTGGCCCAAATGTGCGGGGCCTGCGCGGGCCGAGGCTTCGCGACCATCCCGGGCCGTGAGCTACGTGTCGGGGGCGGGGAGGGGGGATCAGGTGCCTCGGCCCGGAGATGGGCGGCCCCGCGGGCCGCACAGCAGGCCAGGGACGTGGGTTCGAGCCCCTGCCTTGCTCGGCGCCGCTCACAGCTGGCAGAAGAGGCCACACTGTGCCCCGCGGGAGCCCAGCAGCAAAGCCGGGGCCGTGGGACCCCCTCGCTCCGAAGCACGGACCCTGGGCATGGACCTGGGCTTCACCCCCTGCAGCCGCGCCCGGCGGGGTCCTGAGTGCGCTGCGCTCCCCGCGGGAGGGAGCGTCGAGGACCGCCTGGCTGCTGGAAGAGAGGCAGGGCCAGCGAGAAAGGCGGGGCCTGCATCGTGGCGTGTTCCTCAGGCGGTGGGGAGCCCTTGCAGGTTCTTGAGCAGAGGAGGAGCCCAGTGAGGCGAGCGGATTTCTGGTCGTGGTTGACTCTGTGAAGACACTGGGTCACAGATGAGGCAATTGGGTCTGGGTGGGTTCAGGAAAGTGCCTGGGAGGAGTGGGGGCGCAGACAGGCCTAGTCAGCAGCCGCCCACAGCAGAGGCTGTGCCCTCCGTCCAGCAGCCCCAGGAGGAGGGTCTAGGGTGCTCAGAGACCAGGCAAGGGCCATATCTGCCACTGTCCTGAGACCTGGGACAGCCTTCAGAAGGTGGGCAGAGTGGAAAGGTTGGGCAGCAGCCACCTCAGAGGGCCTGTTGGAGAGGTGACTTGGCCCAGAGGGACGGAGGGAGGAGGCTGCTGTGGTCACCCAGGCAAGGGAACCTGGGCCCAGCTGGTGGGGTGGTAGGGCTGCCAGGAGGGGACCATGAGAAGGTAAATCCAGGTCCCTGATCCGAGGCCCAGGGAGAAGAGCGGTGGGCAAGGATGCCAGACCTTGGACTGCCGCTGGACCTCCAAGGGTCAGAACAGCACTTTGGCAGCTTCTGGGGCAGTGAGAATTACAGGGAAGGGTCCTCTACCCTGGGTCCCCCCTCCTGCCCTTGCCTGTGGTCAGCCAGCCCCTCCAGAAGCAGCGGGCAGCTCCTGTGCAGCCCGGGGCCCTGCCCTACCCAGGGAGCCAGCAGAGGCTGGCTTTGCAGAAGAATGCTGTGGGGCAGGGGCGGCCGGGCTTTTGAGGCTGACCCCACTCTCCGTGCCTCTCTCTGTGTCCTCTGTGCAGGCTGCAGCCTGGGAAGCCGGCACCCTACTGGACGCAGGGCAACCCAGGCGGGCGCTGGGCTACTGCTCACTGTCTGTCCTGGCCGGTGGCAGCAGTGCTTGTCACCTGCGTCTGCGAGCCACCTGCCTGGCCGAGCTGCAGGAGTTTGGCCGGGCCCTCAGGGACCTGGACCATGTGCTCCAGGAGACTCTGGGGGACAGTGACCTCCCAAGGCGGGCAGAAGACTTCTGCTGTCAGGGTCGCCTGCTGCTGAGCCTGGGGGACGAGGCAGCCGCCGCAGGGGCCTTTGTCCAGGCCCTGAAGCTAGCGCCCACCTTGGCCCAGAACAGCCTGCGCAAGCAGCCAGGCCGGGCCCCCACCGCACGCGTGTTCCTCCTTCGCGGGCAGCGCTGCCTGGAAGAGCAGCGTCACCCAGAGGCCTGGACGGCGGCCGAGAGTGGCCTCCTGGTGGACCCCGACCACCGTGGCCTGAAGAGACTGAAGGCCAGAATCCGGAGGGAGGCATCCGAAGGCTGCTGGCTCCAGTGACTGGGCCCGACCCCCTCCCCGCCCTAATCACGGTCCCACCCTAGCACCTCACCCAATGTCTAGGCCTGGGAGTGCACCCAGCTCCCCAAATCGGGGAGGTACCCACCTTGCCCTCCCCACACCCCCTTCTCAGTCCTCCCCATATCCCCCTTCCCAGCCCTCCCCACACCCCCTTCCCAGCCCTCCCCACATCCCCCTTCCCAGCCCTCCCCACACCCCCCTTCCCAGCCCTCCCCATATCCCCCTTCCCAGCTCTCCCCACACCCCCCTTCCCAGCCCTCCCCACATCCCCCTTCCCAGCCCTCCCCACACCCCCTTCTCAACCCTCCCCATATCCCCCTTCCCAGCCCTCCCCACACCCCCTTCTCAACCCTCCCCATATCCCCCTTCCCAACCCTCCCCTTCCCAGTCCTCCCCATATCCCCCTTCGCAGTCCTCCCCATATCCCCCTTCCCAGCCCTCCCCACACCCCCTTCCCAACCCTCCCCACATCCTGCTTCCCAACCCTCCCCAAATCCCCCTTTCCAGCCCTCCCCCACCCCCTTCCCAGCCCTCCCCACACCCCCTTCCCAGCCCTCCTCACACCCCAATTCCCAGCCCTCCCCACAGCCCCTTCCCAACCCTCCCCACATCCCCCTTCCCAACCCTCCCCTTCCCAGTCCTCCCCATATCCCCCTTCCCAGCCCTCTCCACATCCCCTTCCCAGCCCTCCCCACACCCTGCTTCCCTACCCCAGCATGAGTCAGTGTTGGACAGCCAGCCTCACGCCTTTTTGCCTTGGGAAGGAAAGGGGACAGCTTCCTACTTACATGAAGGGACCATCCTAGAAGCTTCACAGTCCCTTCTACCACCAGCAACCTCATCCCGGAAGTTGGGGCCCTCTTGGCCCACACCTGGGGCTCAGACCTAGAAGCAGCAGCCCCAGGTCTTGTCCCTGGTCTGGGATCCTACAGGTTGGACAGGATTGAGGCCAGACCCCTGGGGCCTTTGGGGAGACGGTACCAGCCCCAGAAGCCCCTCCTTGGCTGTGAAGCTGCATTTTGCTTGGACCCTGGCCTGAGCCTGGGGCCGGCTTCCAGTAGAGCCTGGACCCTCCCCAGAGACAGAGCTCCCAAATGGGCCCAGCCAGCCCATACCCCAAGCTGACCTTTCAGGGTGCTTTTCATGGGGGTCCTTCATTGAGAACCCAGTGCGCTGGGGGTAAACTCCCTCCCTCCTCCACAGGCCCCTCCCTTCCAAGCAGAGGGACCACCGAGGGGCCCTGATGAGCACAGTCCCCAGGCTCCCCCCAGACTTGTCTCCCAAAGCTGCTGGAAGGTATCGGTGGTTCCACAGAGCAAGAGAACAGCTGGTTCCTATACGTGGGTTAAACGTCCCCAGGCCTTGCAGCTGCCAGTGAGCTCGGGGACTTCTGGGTGGGGCAGAGGCGGCCAGCCTTTGCCCATCACTGTGAGTGTCAGACTGAGGCCTCAGCCCAGGGCTTTCTCTCGTGGCCATGAGTGAGAGACAAGCTGGGCGGGCTGGCTTGATGCAAAGCGTGCCCCCGAGCCCTGCCTGACTTCACCCTGGGGAGACAAGGCCACCACCCCCGTCCTGGCTTCTCTCTCCTCCTGGGCACTTGCATTTGTCATCAGCTCTAGGGGATCATGGAGGTTGCAACCCCAAAATTCAGACAGGTGACCTGGCCAGTGACACTGGTGACAATGGTCACCTGCCACACAGCCTCTCAGCTCAGGTGGCCACACTCCTCTGCCCCTGCCCCCTTCCTCTCCCAGGTGGATCTTGACCACACCTGTGCCATTCTCTCTTGTTCAACTCTGCGATAAATCTAAAAAAAAAAAAAACTCTTTTTAGGAGAGTGAAAGGAAAATAAATCTTGGGGCCCGAAAATCACTAAGCTAAAGGGAAAAGTCAAGCCGGGAACTGCTTAGCGCAAGCCTGCCTCCCATTCCATTCAAAGTCATTCCCTTGCTCCCTGAGATAGATGCATATCTGATTGCCTTCTTTGGAAAGGCTCATCAGAAACTCAAGAGTGTAACTCCATGTTACGTATGTTGATTGATGTCTCATGTCTTCCTAAAATGTATGAAACCAAGCTGTGCTCTGACCACCTTGGGCACATGTTGTCAGGACCTCCTGGGGCTGTGGCACAGGCGTGCATCCTTAATTCTGGCAAAATAAACTTCCCAAATTGACTGAGACCTGTCTCTGATTTATTGTAGTTCACAAGTGAGGGAGCAGAGGCTCCAGCTACGGGGGATGGGCTGGTGGCTCAATGACACAGATTCTGGGGCAGCGGGACCACCAGCCCCTTTCCCTCCTGTCCTGGATACCCAGGGCCTGACCTCAGAAGGCAGCTGGCAAGAAAGGTGGGGACCCCAGAGGCCCGGCTGTCGTCCCAGCACCCTGTGTGCCGCAGAAATGCTGGTGAGCCTCTTCTGACCTGTGCGTCTTCTCTAAGTGGGGCTCCTCATTCCTGCCCAGAGCGTAGCTGGGCAGACTTAGGGGAGAGGCCCTGCTCCCAGTGGGCAGAGGAAATGCCTGTTGGGCATGTCTGGGCTGCACCAGAGCACAGGACCTGCCACCAGTAGCCCAGCCTGAGAGTGTGGGGCAGTCACAGGCAAGCATCTCCAGGGCCTGAGGGCAGCCCCCACGGCAGGGTGGACACAGCAGCCTGGGTGAGGGCAGCCCCGCAGCAGTGTGGACAAAGGCTAGTGCCCTTGAGGCACACCCTGGCCCCAGGGCTGCTACAGGAAGCACTTCCCTGACCCCCGTCCCACCTGCCTCCTTGGATCCCTGAGCCAGGGCTTCTCTCCGGATCTCCACATCCCACAGGCTACCCCGAGAGCAGGACAGGCAGGGAACACCCATTTTCCCCCAATCTCCCTAGGAGATGGGATTAATGTCCACCTCCGAGGTGCTGGGCTCTGGCTATGCAGGTGTCTGGGGAGGACTATCTATGCAGGTATTTGCAGGGGATGGTCTGTGTGGGTGTCTGGGTGAATGGTCTGTGTGGTTGTCTGGGTGAATGGTCTGTGTGGGTGTCTGGGGAGATGGTCTGTGTGGGTGTCTGGGGGACGGTCTGTGTGGGTATCTGGGTGAATGGTCTGTGTGGGTGTCTGGGGGATGGTCTGTGTGGGTGTCTGGGGGGACGGTCTGTGTGGGTGTCTGGGTGAATGGTCTGTGTGGGTGTCTGGGTGAATGGTCTGTGTGGGTGTCTGGGGGATGGTCTGTGTGGGTGTCTCGGGGGACAGTCTGTGTGGGTGTCTGGGGGGACGGTCTGTGTGGGTGTCTGGGTGAATGGTCTGTGTGGGTGTCTGGGGGGATGGTCTGTGTGGGTGTCTGGGGATGGTCTGTGTGGGTGTTTGGGGGATGGTCTGTGTGTGTGGGTATCTGGGTGGACGGTCTGTGTGGGTGTCTGGGTGAATGGTCTGTGTAGGTGTCTGGGTGAATGGTCTGTGTGGGTGTCTGGGGGACGGTCTGTGTGGGTGTCTGGGTGAATGGTCTGTGTGGGTGTCTGGGTGAATGGTCTGTGTGGGTGTCTGGGGGACGGTCTGTGTGGGTGTCTGGGTGAATGGTCTGTGTGGGTGTCTGGGTGAATGGTCGGTGTGGGTGTCTGGGGGACGGTCTGTGTGGGTGTCTGGGGGACGGTCTGTGTGGGTATCTGGGTGAATGGTCTGTGTGGGTGTCTGGGGAGATGGTCTGTGCGGGTGTTTGGGGGACGGTCTGTGTGGGTGTTTGGGAGGATGGTCTGTGTGGGTGTTTGGGGGGTGATCTGTGTGGGTGTTTGGGAGGATGGTCTGTGCGGGTGTCTCGGGGGAGAGTCATCTATGCAGGTGTTTTGGAGGTCTGGGTTTGCACTGCCCTGGGCACCTGCAAGTCTGTGGTGTCCAGTGACTGGGGTAGGTCTAGGGGTCTGCGGTCTCCTTGGCCTTTAGCCTCTTTTCCCAGTTTCTCTTGTCTGGCAGGTGCCAGGCTAGCATCCGAGCCTCCTGCTGTCACCTAGAAGCAGGGAGAACCCGGGAATAAGGGGTCCCAAGTTTGGCAGCCCAGGTCACCAGGTGGTCTTGGGCCGGGCTGGGGGCTGCTGGGCTGGGCAGGCCTCGGGTTGGGGAAGGAGGAGCATGCACATGGCCGACCTTGGGGGATTCAGAGTCCAGGGAGCCCCTGCTGAGAATAGGCCAGACTCCTGCATCTGTTTCTCCTTCTGTGGCTTTGTACCTTAGAGACAAGAACACTGTGACATCCAGAAAGGGCCTGCTGGCACCAGGGCTGTCAGGCAGGTGGGCTTGGAAGGGCTCTGGCCTCTCCCCAGGGCAGGAGCCTCCAGCCAGGCTGGACCCTGGCCCACTCCCAGCTCCCCAGAAAGGGTGGTCCCAGCTTCTTGCTTGGCTGGCCTTGACCTTGTTTCCATTTGGGCCAGCAGCCCAGGCAGCCTGAGGCCAGACTGCAGCTCCTGGACTGGTTGCTGGGCTTGATGGCAGGGGGCTGCCAGGACAGCCAGCAGGCGCCAGGGAGCGACTTCCCTGGCTCAGGGTGGTGTCTGGGATCTGATCCCAGCCTGGCTGCAGCTCAAAGCCTTTCTCCTCCCAGGGCCTGGCCAACCTAAAGGGCCATAGACAAAGCTTCCAACAGCACCCAGCGTGGGCGATCTGGCCGGGGCGGCCGTGAGGAGCAGTTTGCCATGGGACCCCTAGCTCTGTGGCCCAGCCCCGCCCAGATGCCCTGACACATGCCCAAGGCCTGGGCAGGAGGACTCGTTCTGGGGATTCGGAAACAGAAGCTAGGAACCTCATCAGGCCTGGAGAATCAGAAAGAGCCTGCTCTGCCCAGAACCCCCGTCCGCAAGCAGGGCTGGGTGCAGGGCTCACACTCTGATCACTGAGGACCCCCACAAGCCACACAGCTCTCTGCCAGCGCCAGCTCCCCGGCCAGGGCTGCCCACCCTCTGTAGCTTGAGGTCTGAACCTCACAGGTTTTCTGTGGGCAGCGGGAAGCAGCCAAGCCTAGGCTAGTTTCCCTGCGTGGGACCCTCCTGGCAGCCGGCGCCCACCCCCTTCAGGACCACCCCTTCCCCTTGCACCTTGGCAAGGTCCCCAGAACCCACCATCCTCCTTGGAGATTGCAGAGAAAGAACACCCAGGGTGAGGCCTTTGCAACCCCCTCACTGGGTGGTCGGGGCAGAGCAGAGCGTGTGGAGTGGGAGAAGGGCCTGGCCTTCCTCTCAGCAGCCCCTGGGGCCCCATTGGACTGAAAGGTCAAGAGACAGAAGCAAGGGAGGAGGGCGGCTTGGGAGGCAGGCGCCAGAGACCCTGAGAAGGGCACCCATGAGGCAGGGCAGCCCGGGTGCCAAGAAGCTGCCTTTGGCCCCTCCCCCCACCCCCACAACACTCCCAGTGGAACTTCCTGACTCTGAGGCAGGAGTCACCGCCTCCAGGGAGCCCACGCCTGCATCACAAAGGAGGCCCGGAAGCCTGCAGGCAGCCTCAACTCAGCCCCAAGCCACTGCTCTCCCATCCCGGTCCCTGGAAATCCACCCACTTGGCCCAGCTCACCCCAGCGCCAAGCCACTGGGACCCAGTCTCCAGGGGCCTGATTGTGGGTGAGGGCCACTCCTGAGTGAACAAGGTGAGTTGTGCTGAAGGAGGCGCCCGGCCTGCTTTCCTGGGCCTTGAAACCCTCTCCAAGCGCACAGCCCCTTTCTCACGAGGCTGGATGGGGTGTCCTGTGTGTCATCTCGCCTGTGCTGAGGCAGGCAGCCCCTCTGGCATATGGTTTATCTTACCCAAAGGACCCGCTGTCCCCCATCCATAGTAACCTGGAGAGGCCAATAGTGTCCCCATGGAGCCGCAGTGCCTTCGCCTCAGCAGACACTCCACACCTGCCCTGGGTACTCGGCTCAATTTGAAGGTGTTTATTTGGTGTGTGCCTTTGGGGCGCATGGAGCCATCTGTGGTCGCCTGCAGGACAGAATGAACTCAGGATGCAAGAGCAGATACATTAATTCTGATCAAAGTAAGAAGTTCTCGGGGCCGGGCGTGGTGGCTCAAGCCTGTAATCCCAGCACTTTGGGAGGCCGAGACGGGCGGATCACAAGGTCAGGAGGTCGAGACCATCCTGGCTAAAATAGTGAAACCCCGTCTCTACCAAAAAATACAAAAAATTAGCCGGGCGAGGTGGTGGGCACCTGTAGTCCCAGCTACTCGGGAGGCTGAGGCAGGAGAATGGCGTAAAAACCCGGGAGGCAGAGCTTGCAGTGAGCCGAGATCCGGCCACTGCACTCCAGCCTGGGCGACAAAGCGAGACTCCGTCTCAAAAAAAAAAAAGTAGTTCTCGGAAGCCGAGCTCAGACTTGTCCGAATGATTGATCCATTCATTCATCATTCATTCATTCACTCAACAGGTGTTGACTGAGGTCTCTGGGGTGGGGTTGCCCGTCTAGGTGAAGCGGCCCCCACAGAGGGAGCCCCATCCCATGGAGCTGATGTTCTCAGAGGGCTGAAGAAGTAGCGAAGGGATGTGGAGGTGGAGCCAGGAGTCCCTGGAGAGACACAGAGCAGGGGAGGGGATGAGGCTCCCCACGTTGAACCCAAGACCGGGCCAAGGGAGGCCCCACTGGGAAGGGGACCTTGGCAGGAATCTGGGGAGCCGCCTGAGTGGGTGGGGAGGGTCAGGGGAGAAATCCGGGGGGGCCTGCCTGAGGGTAGGGGGAGGGCATAGTGAGAGGGGGAGGAGGGCCAGACAGGGTCCTGATATCAGGGCAAGGCCCGGCTCTTCCTCCAAGGGTTTGGCTACCAGGGGCCAGGGAGTGATGACCTCTGACTCTAGTTACAGGCCCCTGGGCCCTGTGGTGGGGATCAGTGCGGGAGACAGACCCCTCAGGGGAGGTGATGGGGCCTGGAACAGGCAGTGAGTGGCCCGAATGAGAAAGGGTCCAACTGAGATGGGCTTAGAGGCTGAGGACTGGCACGGGGCGTGGAGGCAGGCAAGGGAGGCAGATGATTCCAAAGTTCAGTTTCAGCCACTGGCAGGACAGGGGTGTCTAGGGGCACAGCAGAGGCCGTCAAAGGAAGCGTCTGCACGAACGCCGCAGTTCACAGGGCCAGGGACTAAGAGAGGTGGTTGAGGGGACAGGAAGGAAGGAGCGAGGGACCTGGAGGAGAGGAGTGAGGTCCAGGTCCCTGTCCCAGCTCCTCACACAGCCAGAGGTCAGGGAGCCCTGAAGGAGTCGCCGAAATGAGCTGGCCGTGCCACCTTTGCAGGGTGTTGCCCAGACAGGCTAAGGGATGTCTAGAATCCCTCAGGGAGTCAGGGACAGAACTCAGGCAAGGCCAACAGAAGGGCGTGGGTGGGGTACAGGGGGGCGGAAGCACATTTAGCCCAGGTGCTGGCAGTCTCAGCAGCCAGTCCCTGACCCTCCCACAGGCAGGGCTGGGCCTGGTTTCCTTTTGCTGCTCCCCCATTATCCGCCCTGCCTGGTACAGGGTTAGGCCTGGGGCTCGGCACAGCAGGTGTGTGATTGTGTGTGGTGACTGAAAGTGCTGGAAGCCCCAAGCACCCAATCGCTTCCCCAGGGCCGGGCAGCTTCCTAGCAGGGCTCTGAGTGCCGGCGAGGGATGTGCATATCCATGCATCTGCTCACATATGTGCACACTCACACACACACACGTGCATATCCACACACAATCATGCACATGCACACACGAGAGCACACGCACACACGTGCACACTCACACACAGAGACACACATGAACACACGAAGAGTACACATACATACATGCATATCCACACAATCATGGACACACACGCACGAGCATACACGCACACACGTGCACACTCATGCAGTCACTTGCACACACAAAAGCACATGCACACACGTGCACACACACATGCACAGACAAGAGTACACACACACATGCATATCCACGCACACCATCATGCACACACATACACGGGAGCACACGCACACATGTGCACACAGTCACATACATGCACACATGAGAATACCCACACACATGAGAGAACACACGTGCACACACACACATGCACACACCAGAGCACACGCACACGTTCACACTCATGTACAGTCATGCACATGCACACACCAGAACATGTGCACATGTGGTGCATACAGTCATACACCAGAACATATGCACACATGCACACACACAGTCATACATATGCACACGCCCAACCACATGCACACACTCATTTGCACATATGTGTACACTCAGGTTCACACTCACACACACACGTACTCACAGGCACACTGGAGCACGCAGACTTGGGAGCCTCCTGAATCCGTGTCCTGTGCCCCCAACTCTTCCTGCCCAGCTCCCTGTCCTGCCTATAGCAGCTGCCTGTCCCCAGCCATGTGTTTTCAAGTGCTGCCCACTGCCCACCTGGCTCCAGGAGGTGTCCCCTCCATGGTAACAAGGTCAGGGGACGACCAGAGCTGCACACCAGCCAGGTGGCTGCCAGGGCTGACACTCAAGGCTGCCTGGCCCCGCAGGTCCCTTCCTGGCGCATGTAGTCACTGCCTGTGTGGGTGCCTACTGCTCTGGTCTCGCCCATCACTGGCTTCTGGGCTCCAACAGGAAAGGTGGGCTGGGAGCCCGGAAGCCCAAGTGGCCTCCCCGACAGCGTCACTGACCTAGCGCTCAGACCCACAGCTCCAAGACCCCCAGCATGAGCAGCCCAGGCGGGCACCACTGCAGAGGTCCCTTGACAGCACAGGAACTGAGCCTCCTGGGTCCAGCTCGCGACCCCAAGCTGGGAGCATCCCAGTCCTAGAACCTCCATGCACTCAGAGACTGGCCCAGGGGTAGTGTGGAAAGTCCCGGGACCCAGTCACCCAGGGTTGTGGGCTTGGAGAGGGAGACGGGAACAGAGTGTTCCAAAGGCACCCAGCGCCCGCTCCCTGCCAGCATCTGGCCCTTCCAGCTTCAGGCCGGGCTCGGGGAGCTCCACGTCCCTCTCCTCTGCCCTGGGCCTGCAGGTTCCTCCGCGGTGCTCTCCAGTCCAGAACCCTACTGATGGGGAAGTCCGAAGGCCCCGTGGGGATGGTGGAGAGCGCCGGCCGTACTGGGCAGAAGCGCCCGGGCTTCCTGGAGGGGGGACTGCTGCTGCTGCTGCTGCTGGTGACCGCTGCCCTGGTGACTTTGGGTGTCCTCTACGCCGACCGCAGAGGTGAGTGCGGGTGCCCCGCCCCCGCCTGTCCCCGCGCCCGCTCTCTGCGCTCGCCCTGCTGCACCTGCTGCATGGTCCGCCTGCCCCCAGACCGAGCCCGCCCGTCAGATGGGGCAGGCGGGTCTGCGCTGGGCACCCAGGGGCTCCCGGGGCCGAGCTGCGGACTCAGAGGCGGCGGGAGGAAAACTGACCTGCAGGGAGCCTGCAGCGCCTTCCAGAAAGCTCTGCCCCGGCCCAGACTCCCGCGCGGCTCCGCACCCGCCCGCCTCCGCCTCCTCCGCCGCCGCAGGACTCCCGGCGGTGGGGGGCGCAGACCCGGCCCCCGCCCCTCCGCCCGCCCACTCCTTGCCTGGCCGCGCAGCCCCGGCTGGGGACCACCGGCCTCCGTGTCCCACCCGCCCGCCGGGCTCACCTGGCTGCCTCCCTCCGCCGCTGCCATCCTGCGGAGAGACCTGAGGGTCCTGCAGCCCCCGCCCCGCTCAAGGCCGGGTCAGGTCACCGGACCACGGCGGGAGGGGACCACGCTGGGGTCCCACGGAGACAGAGGCGTGACCAGGGGTGCTCGCTGGGACCTCCGGCTGTCCCAGGAACACCGCCCCCGCCTCCACATCGGTCCCTCTCTTGCTCTCCCCTCTCGGGTCATGGCCTCCCAGGCACTGCAGACCTGGTCACCTTCCAGCCGCCCCGCCAGCCCCTCCGCAGGCACAACCCTGGTCCCTCTGAGCCGGGGCAGCGTGCACACATCGGGGAGCAATGCTCACCCCCGGGGCAGGTGCACAGGGCGCTCCCACGGTGGCAGGTACCGGACTCAGAGCTCACGGCGGACCTCGCACCCCAGGTCCAACAACGGGGCGTCCAAGCCTGTGTTACTAGAATGTCCCCTCATGTCTGGAGCCCTCCACACTGCCTGGGACCACCCCTCCACCCCTGCGGGAGGCTGTGTCTGTGAAGCAGAACGGGGAGCTGCCTGTGGATGTGCAGGGCAACCCGGCCCGGGGCTGCCTGGCGGGGCCAATAGGCAGTGTGACTGCTGCCCAGACCGCCGTCCCTGGCCCTCTAGGGTCTCCCCCTGGGACAGAGGGGCCCTGCGACCTCCACGGGCGCTGGGCAGTGGGGGACAGGAAGGCTCACTCACCCTGAAGAGCCCAGAGCCCAAGGCAAGCTCTGTTCAGAGCCTGCAGGGCTCAAAACAGCTGCTTTCCAGGCTTTCATAAAACAGGGCTGACCCCTCACACACCCTCGGCTGTGGGGTAGGAGGGGGCCTCTCTCTTTTTCTGGGTCATGCCAAGAGGCCTGAGCCCACCCCTCCTGGAGAGACCCTCCCTGCCCAGCCCGGTGCCTTGGGAGTGCCCCACAGTGCCATGGATCTCAGCAAAGCCTGCATCCACCCGCTCCAGTGTGGAAACGGGCGCTGGACCCCTCGCTCCAGGGCGGCAGAGCCCTCTGTTCCCCGGTCAAGACCCCTGTGCCCCCACAGGGATGACCCCACAGCTGAGCTTGGCCTCAGTCCAGGGTTGTTTCTGGAAGGTTTTCTAAGCAGTTACTATCATTTATTTCTATGTATTTTCTCATTTCCATTATGACTTTTTCATTGACTTATAAGTCATTTAGAAATTTTTTTTAATTTCCAGACATGAGTTTTTAGTTACTTTTTAAAAATTATTTATTTCTAACTTAATTGTGTTGTCAGAAACCACTGTTTATGCCATTATTTATGTGGTTCTTTCTTTGATATTTGCTGGGCTTGCTTTGGAGCTAACATTTGACCAGTTTTATCAGTAACCCCTGTGCACTGTGGAACAGGCTCAATCACCGAACGCTGAGTGACAGGGTCTAATACATCCACTAGATCAATCCAGTCTTCTACATATTGGCTTTTTTTTTCCATTCTTTTGATCTGAAAAGAACGAAAGATTTTGAAAGATCAGGAGAACGATTTCTTAAAATCGTGTACTGAAGTGTACGTGTTAAATCTTGCACTAAAGAATCACCCCTTCTTGTAGTTACATCAAATCTTACCTAATTTACCTATTTAAGGTTATGTTATTATGTGAATGCAAATTTAGGTATGAATTACAAAATTAGTTTCATAAATTTAATAAATGTCATAGTAAGATACACATATGAAGTTAATATAGCTTTCACTGCATGTAACTGTGTAGTCTCCGTTTCTGTCTTAACAAGGCTTTTTGCCTGAAATCCTGTTGCGCCTGACATGAGTGCTCATTAGCATTTGTTAGCTACTCATTAACATTTGCTTTGTCTATTTTTCCCATGCTTTTGCTTTGAAACTTTTCATCTCCTTAGCTTTAGATGTGTCTCTTTTAATCGTGTATGGCCGGATTGGGGCTTTGTCTATCTTTTAATTGGAGGATTTTGTTGGTTCATAATTACCAGGATGACTAAAATATATGTTTTTCCTATTGTGTTCTTTTCTGCGGCTCATGCTTTTTTTCTCTCTTTTCTTGCCTTGTTTTGGATCAACCTAATATTTCCTCTGTTTTCCCTCAACTAACTGGGAAGTTTTATATTTCTGTCTTTTTGACAGTTTTCTTCGATTTTTTGTTTTAATTATTTTTAAAGTTATAAACTTTCTTTTATAAAATCAGATGTTTTTACAAAAATGACAGTGAGAAATACAGTCTCATGTCCATCCCAGAATTCTACTCCTCTGAAGCAGCTGTATTCATTTTCTAGTACAGGGGTTGGCAAGCTGTGGCCCATAGACCAAATCTGGCCCCTTGCTTGTTTTTGTAGATAAAGTTTTATTGGAACACAGCCAGACCCATTCGTTTATGTACTATCTATGGCTACTTTCCTGCTAGGACAGCAAAGTTGAAGAGGTGAGATGGAGCATGTATGTGGCCCACAAAGCCTCAAATATTTACATCTGGCTTTTTACAGAAAGTCCAACCCCCAGATCAGAGTGCCGCCTCATGTGTATAAACCTGGTCCGTGAACACTTCTCTCTTTATCATACAGTTTAGATCATGAGGAGGCATTATCCGATTGTGGTTAGCACCCAGGCTCACAGTTTTTGACCACTCTGAGAGCTTCATCCACATACCTCTTCCCCAAATTTCTTTGTCGCCAATTTTCCAAACATGCTTCTTCCAAGCCCTTGACCATCCAGCCAAACCATTGGCTAAAGCCCATGAATCAGTACATAATCGCACATCTGGCCATTTCTCCTTCCAAGCAAATTGCACAGTGAGGTACGCTGCTTGAAGTTCTGCCCACTGGGAAGATTTCCCTTCACCGCTGTCCTTCAGGGATGTCCTGGAAAGGGGCTATAGTGCTGCAGCTGTCCACTGACAGGTGTACCTGCATATCGTGCAGAACCATCTGTGAACCAGGCGCTAGTCTTCTCTTCCTCTGTCAGCTGGTCATAGGGAACTCCCCATGAGGCCATCGGTGCAGGCTGGGGAAGAGAAGGCAGGGGTGCAGGAGTAGAGACCATGGGCATTTGAGCCACTTCCTCAGATAACTTACTTGTGCCTTCAGGACCTGCTCAAGCCCGATCACGTATATACCACTTCCATTTGATGATGGAGTGCTGCTGTGCATGAGCCACTTTATGGCTACATGGGTCAGAAAGCACCCAGTTCATGAAAGACAATTCAGGTTGCATGGTGACTTGATGACCCATAGTCAAATCTTCAGTTTCCACCAAAACCCAGTAACAGGCCAAGAGCTGCCTCTCAAAAGGAGAGTAGTTATCTGCAGAAGATGGCAGGGCCCTGCTCCAAAATCCTAGAGGCCTCTGCTGTGATTCACCTAGAGGGGCCTGCCAGAGGCTCCAAACAGCATCCCTATCTGCCACCGACATTTCAAGCGCCATTGGATCTGCTGGGTCATATGGCCCAAGTGGCAGAGCAGCTTGCACAGCAGCCTGGACCTGTTGCAGAGCCTTCTGTTCCGGACCCCACTCAAAACTGGCAGCGTTTTGGGTCACTTGATAAATGGGCTGGAGTAAGACACCCAAATGAGGAATGTGCTGCCTCCAAAATCCAAATAGGTCCATTAGGTCTGAGACACCTTGTCTCAGATGAAACTTTGGGCTCAGAATTTTGAGTTAATGCCAGAATGAGTTCAAACTTTGGGGGACTATTGGGAAGGCATGATTGATTGCAAAATGTGAGAAGGATATGAGATTTGGGAGGGGCCAGGGGCAGAATGATATGGTTTGTCTCTGTATCCCCACCCAAATCTCATGTCAAATTGTAATCCCCATGTGTCAGGGGAGAAGCCTGGTGAGATGTGATTAGATCATGGGGGTAGATTTCCATCTTGCAGTTCTCGTGATAGTGAGTTCTCACGAGATCTGGTTGTTCGAAAGTGTGCAGCTCCTCCTCCCTCACTCTTTCTCTCCCCTGCTCCACCATGGTGAGACGTGCTTGCTTCCCCCTTGCCTTCTGTCATGATTGTAAGCTTCCTGAGGCCTCCTAGCCACACTTCCTGTACAGCCTAAGGAACTGGGAGTCAATGAAACCTCTTTTCTTCATAAATTACCCCAGTTTCAGGCGGTTCTTTCTATCAGGGTGAGAATGGACGAATACAAGTAGAGACTGAGATCAAAAGCATTTGCGCTAGGCCCGGAACACACTGTTAAGAACGTAAGAGCTATTGCTGTCATTAGTAATATTGTGTATTATTGGCAACATCATCGCAATACACTGCTGTGGGAGGGTCTGAGATACTTCTTTGCAGACTCCGATATTTGTCAAAACATAAAATCAGGAGCCTCATGAACAGTGTTTAAATTTTTACATAATAATACTTTGCACCATTTGGTATATGGGTCTTTTTAAAATGGTATATGCAGATGGGTTTCCTAATATACAGAATTAGGCACACGTCTTCCGTCAGCACGTGAGTGTGAGGGATTAAATTCCTCTGGTTAGGAGTTAGCTGGCCGGGGATTCTACTGCTGTTGTTACCCTCAGTGCACCTCAGACTCACGTTTCTCCAGCAATGAGCTCCTGTTCCCTGTGCTTAGAGAAGTCAGCCTGGGGACCAGATGGTTCTCTCCTCTTGCCTGCTCCAGCCTTGGCCTTGAGCAGCCTGGATGCCCGTGACACAGAGGGCGTCCTCCCCGTGCCCTGGTCCTTCTGAGAGTGGTGGGTTGTTGTTGCTGGTCAGTACTAGGCTCAGGCTGGAGGTGGGGGCTCTCTGGTGTCATGGCCCAGTCTCAGGCTTAGGCAGGCCTGGTATACCTGGGGCTGGGGGTGCGCCTCTTGGCATCCCTACCCCATTCCCATGTCAACCAAGCTTTGCCCTGTGCCTGAGTTGCCCACCCCTCCTCTAGCAGCAGGAGACCACTGCTTGATGTCAGTCTAGAATTCTGGGTCCACGAGGATCTCCTGCCCTTCCATGGGCCGAGGATTTTTACTCCTGACCCTCCTATGGAACAGGGGATTTGCCTGCTCCCTGGGCATAAGAGGGGTTCCACCTGCCTCAGTGATTTAAAGCTTTTGCTCCCTGCCAGACGAGCATAGTTTCATGCCTCAGCCAAAGCAGGTCCCTGCCTCCATCCCTGGGCCACCAAAGGAGGCTCTCTCCAGCCTTCTGAGACCCGCCCCAGTCTTTCTCATAGGCATCTGGGAAAGGCCATGGACAGAACGTGGAGTGAGTGAAAACCTCTTGGTGGTGGGGGCTCCCAGCTGCTCCAAACTCATGTAGCAGCCCACACTTGGCCTGTAAGAATGTGTGAAAAATTTTAGCTGATTTCTTCTGACACACTTGGAACATCTCTTACTCTCAGGTCTTGGCCAAAGTGAAATAATTTACGCATCCGGCCTTTCCCTAGAGGGCCTTGTCACTTGGAAATTTTTTCCCTTATTGTCTTTGACCTCAGGTCTTGGATGGGCTCCAAAAAGTTGGGTTTTTGTAGATTATTTGCCTTTTTCTTATACAGAAGGAAATGATATTCAATTGAAGCTTTTGATGTCCTAGGCAAAAAACAGAACTTCTCTACCTTAAATTTGTATGTGCATATTGAACTTAAATATTAAACTAATCAATATCTCCATTATTTCTTCCAAACAATACAAGCATTTAGAACAGTTTAACTCTTCGCACTGCTACCCACGCTGTTCACATTATTGTTGTTAAGAGCTTGGTTTGGTTTCTTTTTTTTTTTTTTTTTTAAGATGGAGTCTTGCTCTGTTAGTCTGGAGTGCAGTGGCGTGATCTCGGCTCACTGCAACCTCCACCTGCTGGGTTCCAGGGAGTCTCCTGCCTCAGCCTCCTGAGTAGCTGGGACTACAGATGCCCGTCATCATGCCCAGCTAATTTTTTGTATTTTTAGTAGAGACAGGATTTCACCATGTTGGCCAGGATGATCTTGATCTCTTGACCTCGTGATTCGCCCACCTTGGCCTCCAAAGTGCTGGGATTACAGGTGTGAGCCAATGCACCTGGCCTTTTTTTTTTTTTTTTTTTTTTTTTGAGATGGAGTTTCACTCTTTCACCCAGGCTGGAGTGAAGTGACGCTATTTTGGCTCACTGCAACCTCCGCCCCCCAGATTCAAGCGATTCTCCTGCCTCAACCTCTGGAGTAGCTGGGATTACTGGCGCCCGCCACCACCCCCAAATAATTTTTGTATTTTTAGTAGAGATGGGATTTTGCCATGTTGGCCAGGTTGGTCTCGAACTCCTGACCTCAGGTGATCCACCCACCTTGGCTTCCCAAAGTGCTGAGATGGCAGACGTGAGCTACCGTACCCAGCCGAGAATTTGGTTTCTATCTTACTTTTTACCTACTACAGATCAGCCACATTACTATTTAACATGGTCAATGTTAACTCAGATCTTCCCCTATCCTCATGAATTCCGTTACGCATCTTTTTTCTTACATCTTGGGCAGTTCTTATTAAATAATTTTTTCTTCTTTCTGAAATATATACTTCGGAGTCTCCTACTCAAAGTGTGGCCCACAGACCAGTGGTGCCAGCCATTGCCCGGGAGCCTGTTAGAAATGCAGAAACTCGAGGTCCAACCAAGGCTGCAGGACCAGTGTTGGTATTTCAGCAAGACCCCCAGGTGATTCATCTGCACATTCACGTTGGGAAGCACTGGTTTAAAACAGTGTTGACCACATTTGCTTGATAATCGGAATCACCTGGGGAAATTGTTACAAATCCAGATGTTGGGCCCTCCCTCAGTTTGCCTGGGCCACAGTCACAAAATGCTTAGGTGGCTTAAAAACAGAAATGTATTTTCTCATAGTTCTGGGGGCTGTGAAGTCCAAGATCTAGATGCCAACTGAATCAGACCCTCTTGTCAATGAAAAGAGTCAAACTCTGTAAAATATTTGCAGAGATTCATTGTGAGCCAAATATGAGTGACCAATGGTCCGTAACACAGCCCCAGGGGGTCCTGAGAACATGTGCCCTAGGTGTTTAGACTGCTTTGAATTTATACATTATAGGGAGACATAGACATCAATCAATACATGTAAGATATGGCTGGGCATGGTGGCTCACACCTGTAATCCCAGCACTTTGGGAGGCCGAGGCAGGCCGATCACCTGAGGTCAAGAGCTTGAGACCAGCCTGACCAACATGAGAAACCCCATCTCTACTAAAAACACAAAATTAGCCGGGCCTGATGGTGGGTGCCTGTAATCCCAGCTACTTGGGAGGCCGAGGCAGGAGAATCACTTGAACCCAGGAGGCAGAGGTTGCAGTAAGCGGAGATCGTGCCATTGCACCCCAGCCTGGGCAACATGAGTGAAACTCCGTCTCCAAAACAAAACAAAAAAAAATGTACATTGGTTCAGTCCAGAAAGGTGGGACAACCCCAAGTAGGGGCCTTCAGGTCACAGGTAGATTCAAAGGTTCTCTGACTGCAGTTGGCTGGAAGAGTTTATCTAAAGACTTGGAACCAGTAGAAGGGAATGTCTGGGTTAAAATAAGGGGTTGTGGGCCGGGCGCGGTGGCTCAAGCCTGTAATCCCAGCACTTTGGGAGGCCGAGACGGGTGGATCACGAGGTCAGGAGATCGAGACCATCCTGGCTAACACGGTGAAACCCCATCTCTACTAAAAAAAAAAAATACAAAAAACTAGCTGAGTGAGTTGGCAGGCTCCTGTAGTCCCAGCTACTCGGGAGGCTGAGGCAGGAGAATGGCATAAACCCGGGAGGCGGAGCTTGCAGTGAACTGAGATCCGGCCACTGCACTCCAGCCTGGGCGACAGAGCGAGACTCTGTCTCAAAAAAAAAAAAAATAAAATAAAATAAAATAAAATAAAATAAAATAAAATAAAATAAGGGGTTGTGGAGACCAAGATCCTTATTACATAGGTGAAGCCTCCGGGTAGCAAGCTTTGGAGAAAATAGACTGTAGTTCTTATCGGACTTAGTCTGTTCTCTCAGTCTTAAGGTCTCTGGTTTTGTTTGTTTTTGAGACAGAGCCTCATTCTGTCACTCAGGCTGGAGGGCAGTGGTACAATCACAGCTCACTGCAGCCTTGACCTCCTGGGCTCAAGTGATCCTCCCACCTCGGCCTCCCAAGTAGCTGGGACCACAGGCACGTGCCACCACACCTGGCTAGGTTTTTCTATTTTTTGTAGAGATGGGTCTCACTGTGTTGCCCCAGCTGGTCTCGAACTCCTGGGCTCAAGCAGTCCTCCCGTCTCAGCTTCCCAACGTGCTGGGACTGTAGGTGTGAGCCACCACGCCTGGCATGTCTCTGATTTAAGGTGAATGCTGGTCAGCTGTGCCTGAATTCCAAAGGGAAGAGGGTATAATGGGGCACGTCCAACCCCCACTTCCCAGCATGGCCTGAACTCGTTTTTCAGGTTAACTTTGGAATGCCCTTGGCTGAAGGGAGGGTCCACCAGTCACTTGGAAAGCTTAGTTTATTTTTGGTTCACACTCTCTTCCCACAGGCCACATGCATTTTTTTTATTATTTTATTGTTTAAAAATGTTTTCTCACTTCAATAAGCTAGTCTACCAAATGGCCACCTTCTTATTATGTCCTCACATGGTGGAGAGAGACAGTGAGCTCTGTCATTTCGTCCTCCTCTTATGAGGGCACCAGCCTTACTGGGTTATGCCCCCCACTGGCCCTGCCCATTGAGCTGATTTTAAACCTCCTCACAGGCCCTATCTCCAAATAGTCACATTAGGGGTTAGGGCTTCAAACCATGAAGTCAGTCCATAACAAGCCCCAAACAGGGTAAGACCCAGGAATCTTGTAGGGTAAGACCTCTGAATCCCACATGCATTTGAAGCCTTGCTTGTGATCAGACAAGTTTGGGGAGCCCTGCTTGAAAATCATCTATCAGCAGTAAACTCTTGGCTCTTGTCTATGTGAAAATTACTTTATTTAGCGCTTGTCCTTCAGTGATCGTTTGATTGGTTAAACGAGTCTGAGTTGTTATTTTCTCTCAATATCTTGAAGGTTTAGCTTTCATGTCTTATGACTCCCCTTGCTGCTGTTCAGATATGGCTTCAGAGAAAAGTGCTGTCAGCCTACCTGCCGTTCCTCCGTTGGGTGAACGATCTTTTCTCCCTGTGCCATGTCCTCTTTGTCTCGGGTATTCTGAATTGTTACCATGAGTTGTCTAGCTGTGAAATTATTTTTATTTATTCTGCTGTGGATTTGTTGTGATTCCTGAAGTTGAGCACTGATAACATTTATTAATGTTGGAAAATTGTACCCATTATCTTCCTGGATTGTGTATCTCCCACATCATCCCTTTTCTCTCCTTTTCCATTTTCCACTGCGTATCTGCTCCGTTTTTCCCACTGTCCTCCATGTCTTTCAGCTTTTCTTTCATATTTTCCATCTCTTTGACTTTCTCCTGCATTCTGGGTCAGTTCTTTAGAACTATACTTCATTTCACTAAATCTCTCTTCTGTTATGTCTATTGCTTAACTCGGCCTTTTGGATTTGTAGTTTTTGTTTTTTAAATCTCAACAACTATGTGGTTTCATTTCTAGAGTTTACAATGGATCCTTTTTCAAATTGATTTTTTATTGTTCCTTGTTCTTGTTTTTGATTTTTTTTTTTTTTTTTTTTTTTAGATAGAGTCTCACTCTGTCGCCCAGGCTGGAGTGCAGTGGCACAATCTCAGATCACTGCAATGTCTTTCTCCTGAATTCAAGCGATTCTCATGCCTCAGCCTCCTGAGAAGCTGGGATTATAGGCGCCCACCACCACGCCTGGCTAATTTTTGTACTTTTAGTAGAGATGGGGTTTCACCATGTTGGCCAGGCTGGTCTCGAACCCCTGACCTCAAGTGATCTGCCCACCTTGGCCTCCCAAAGTGCTAGGAGTACAGGCATGAGCCACCACACCTAGCCTAGTTTTGATTCTTTTTAAAGCACTTCAAGCCTACTTATGTTATTTTATTTTAGCAATTGGGGCCTTAAAAACCAGCCCAACACTCACTGGCATAAAACAATGATTTATTGTGAGGCACCTCCACTGTTTGCCTGGGGTCATCTCACCTAGGCTGGGCTCAGCTGGGGTGCTCTGTCCATGTAACTTTCATCCTCCTACTAGAACCAGCAAGCATTCTTGGGCAGATCCATCTCCTGGCAGTGAAAGAAATCCAAAAGGACAGGTGGAAACATGCAAGCCCTCTTAGGGCCCAGGCTCAGAACTGGAACACTGTCATTCCCACCTCATTCTGTTGGCCAAAGCAAGTCTCATGGGCCACCCGCAGTCAAGAGATAGAAGAAAAAAAATCCTTTGTCCCTTTTGTGGGAGCAACTACGGAGTCACATGGCCAAGGCATGGCTGTAGAGAGGACTCAGTCTCCAGAGCCAGTGGTGCCAGCTGCCACACATTCTGGATCAGATCATTCCTAATTGGCAGCCTTTGGGGTTCTGGTTTTGCTGTTTGTTTTCTCTCACTAATGTAAGATTTTCTTTTTAAAAAATGTAAATACATATTCAAATTGGCTTTATCTATGGGGACTCTATGTTACTTGGGCTGAGAAATGTTCCCCCTGGAGAATATGTATTTGTTTTCATCAGGCACCTTGGGACACTACCAGCCTGGAGTTGCTTTAAATTGGCTTCTCAGCGGAGGTTTCCTTGGCCACAGAGTTCTGTAAACTCAACAACGGCATGACAAGCCATCTGTGATCACACATCCATCAGGGAGTGTGTTTCTTTCTCCACTCTATGAAGTTCTTTGTGGCTTTGTTTCTTCTGGAAGAGGGATGGAGAAGAGAAGAAAAAGAAAAAAATGTAAATCATTTACATCAGGGTTGTTTTAGTCCGTTTGTGTTGCTCTTAAGGAGCACCTGAGACTGAGTAACTTACAGAGAAAAGAGGTTGATTTGGCTCACGGTTCTGCAGGCTGCACAGGAAGCATGGCTCCCCATCTGCTTCAGGCTGTTCCATTCATGTTGGAAGGTGGAGGGGAGCCTGTGTGTGCAGGTCATATGGCAAGAGAAAGATAGAGAGAGAGAGAGAGAGAGAGAGAGAGAGACAGAGAGAGAGAGAGAGAGAGAGAGAGGAGGTGCCAGGCTCTTTTCAAGCCATTCATGAAGAATCAGGTCTATAACCCAAACACCTCCCACCAGGTCCCACCCCCAACATTGGGGACCACATTTCAACAGGAGACTTGGTAGGGAAAAATAAACCCTATCCAAACCGTGGCAGAGGTCTTATTCAAATCAAGGAATTTGGAAAGCTTTAGGAAAACAAAACTTACAGAGGACATGTCAAAAATAGTGTTTAAAAGGTAGAAAGCCTTTGTAAAAATGATCGGCATATTACAGGAGTTATTCAAGCAAATATAAAAGAACAAAGAGAAGATCCTGTGTCAACTGAGTATTCAGGAAAGCTGCCCCTCTTTGGAATTATGAAAAAGAGAAATCTCCTTTGGGGGAGTTCACTGACTGTGATTCCTGTGATCATATTTTAATATTAGGGTAAGACTTTGTTTCTTTTCAGTCATTGTGTCAAAAGGATCTCACTGTTTTTGCCTTTTCTCTTAGAAGAACAGAGACGTCAAATGGCAGTATGGGGTCTGGAGGTCTAAACCCTTTCACCTCTCCCAGGAAAGTGACCTTGGGTGTATGATCTTGCCTCCCCAACAGTTTTCCCAAGAAAAGTAGAGATGAAGTAGAGATGGGGAACCTTACAAGCTTCTTTTTTTTTTTTTTTTTTTTTGAGATAGAGTCTTGCTGTGTCGCTCAGCTCACTGCAACCTCCACCCACCACGTTCAAGCGATTCTCCCACCTCAGCCTCCCGAGTAGCTGGGATTACAGGCATGCACCACCATGCCCAGCTAATTTTTGAATTTTTAGTAGAGACAGGGTTTTGCCATGATGGCCAGGCCAGTCTCAAACTCCTGGCCTCAAGTGATCTGCCTGCCTTGTGATGATTAAATGAGACACTGTAAGTTAAGGGATGACGTGGTAAAAACATGCCTAGCTCATCTAACTCAGTTTTTTTTGTTTGTTTGTTTCTTTGTGTTTTTTGTTTTGTCTTGTTTTGTTTTTGAGATGGAGTCTCACTCTGTCACCCAGGCTGGAGTGCAGTGGTGCAATCTCAGCTCACTGCAAGCTCCACCTTCCGGGTTAATGCCATTCTCCTGCCTCAGCCTCCCAAGCAGCTGGGGCTACAGGCACTTGCCACCACACCCAGCTAATTTTTTTATTTATTTTTTATTTTTTATTTTTTGTATTTTTAGTAGATACAGGGTTTCACCATGTTAGCCAGGATGGTCTCAATCTCCTGACCTCGTGATCCACCCGCCTCGGCCTCCCAAAGTGCTGGGATTACAGGCATGAGCCACCGTGCCTGGCCTAACTCGGTTTTGAAAGTGTTGCTCAGGAGCCCACTCCATCCTCAGGCAGCCCTTGATCTGCATCATCTGGTGAATTTCCCTGGGGTAGATTTCCCCCAGCAACAAGGCTATGGGAAATCCTATGTTGGGAATGCAGCGGGGGCAGTAGAGGCAGGATGCAGGCATGAAGGAGGCACAAACTCGCCTCTTCAGTTGTCCTAATTTATTCTGGATACATCTGACTAGATGGGAAGCAAATGATTCAGAGGCATTGTTTGTGTCCAGGTCTCCCATCACACTTTGCTCCCTTTACCCTCCCTCAGGCTCCTCATTCCTGCCCACCAATCTCGTCTTCCCACTGGTTTCACATCTCTTCTGAGTGAAGACCTTCTAGAATTTGTTACAGTGCACATCCAGTAGAGACAAATGCTCTTGGCTTTGGTCTAAAATGTCTTTATTTCACTTTCACTTTTGAAATATATTTTTGCTGGGTATAGAATTCTAAGCTGATAGTACATTATTGTTTTTTTTCAAGCACTTAAAGAGCTCATTCCATCGTCTTCTGGCCGTCATTCTTTCTGATGAGAAGTCACCATCATTCTTACGGTTGTTCCCCTGAATATAATGTGTCTTTTTTTTCCCCTAACTGCTTTTTTTTTTTTTTTGAGTTAGGGTCTCGCTCTGTTGCCCACGCTGGAGTTCAGTGGCATAGTCACAGCTTACTGGAACATCCCCCCTCCCAGACTCAAGCGATCTTCCCACCTCAGCCTCCCAAATAACTGGAACCACAGGTGTCCACCATTGTGCTCAGCTAATTTTTGTTTTGTAATTTTTTTATAGAGGTGATGTTTCTCCATGTTGCCCAGGCTGGTCTCAAACTCCTGGACTCAAGCAATCCACCTACCTCAGCCTCCCAAAGTGCTGGGATTCAGGCATGAGCCACCATGCCCAGCCCCACTGACTGCCTGAATGTGTCTTGAAATTAGTAATTCTAAATTTCTCTTTATCTTTAGTCCTCCACAGTTTGACTACGATGCTTCTGGGTATGATTTTCTTTGTATTTGCCCAGTTTGGGATACACTACCCTTCTTGGGGTAGATTTATATCTTTTGCCAACCTTAAATATTTCTTGGTCAGTGTCTCTCCAAAGATTGTTCTCTGGGTCTCTAGTTACATATATGTTAAGCCATTTAACATTGTCCTACAGGTCTGAGATCTTCTGTTCAGGTTTCCTTCAGTAATATTTCAAACATTTAGAACAATTTTAGATTTACAGAAGCATTGCAAAATAGTACAGAAATTCCTATATACCCCACCCTCAGTCTCCCCTATTATGAACATCTTTCATTAGCACACGATACATTTGCCACAAGTAATGAACCAACAGTGATAATATTACTATTAACTAAAGTTCATATTCAATTCAGATTTCCCTGTTTCTCCTCATGTCCTCTTACTGTCCCAGGGTCATACCCAGAGCACCACATCTCAGGCTCCTCTTGGCTGTCATGGTTTCTCAGACTTTCTTTGTTTTCTCATTTGTGTTTTTGTTTCTTATGATCTTGACAGTCTTGAGGGTTACTGATGAAGTGGAATGACCCTCAGTTGGAATTAGCCTAATGGTTTTCTCATGATTAGACTGGGGTAACACATGTTGCAGAGGAAGGCTGCAGGTCACAGGTACACACTTTCAATGACTTGACTTATCACTTTGATGTTAACCTTAATTGCCTGGCTGGAGGTAATGTCTGGTTTCTGCACCGAAAGTTACTTTTTTCCCTTCTTTTTCATAGTGCAGTCTTTGAAAAGAAGTCACTGTGTGCAGCTCACACCTGAAGAGTGGGGAGTTATTTTCCACATCCTTAGAGGCAGAGTATTTGGATTTCTTCTGTATGAGAGATTTGTCTATTCTCCCTCATTTATTTATTTACTCAATGATTTGTGGATATTTCTTTCATACTTGGCATTATAATCCACTACTATATTGCATTGCTCAAATTGTTCCAACCCTGGCCATTGGGAGTTGTCAGTTGCTTCTATGACCCTCTGCTGTATCCCCATTATCATGAATTTGGGGTGAGTTTTTTTGGGGGAGCACTTTCTTACTTTTTGACACTTCAGCATGCTCCAAGCTCATCTTGTATGTTTCCTACCCCAGTTGTATAATCAACCGTTTTTCTAAGGAGCCCTGGCTTATTTCATTGGATAATGGTTTCAAAAACCAAGAGCTTCTAGGATAATGTGGTATCTGAAAAACAAACAGAAACCAAGAGCTGGGTCCTATTCTTTGCTTATTGCTACTCCTCGGTTGGTGTTGCTTCTAGTCTAGCTCACCTGGCAGAGCAAAGGAATATGTGTGTATACTTGAACCCATCTAGATACTCGTATCTATAAATATTTATATGTGCAACCATCCACATCTGTATTAAGCTAAAAATGAGTTCACACTGATGTCTCCAACTCTACTCCACCACCACATAAACCATTCTAACTTCCTTCCTTTCCTTGTCTGTAACTTCTCACTGCAACAGCAATAAGCCCAGCCACCTACTATCCACTTTTGCCATTCCAATATACATGTGTAGTGGTTTCAGAATTAAGTTGGGATCCCATGAAGGACAACTTTATCAACTAGAGTACAGCGCTTACATACAGCTTCCTTTGCTTTTAGTCTCATAGACTCTACTCATTTCTAAAGTTACTTAGGTCAACACTTTATTCCCCTATCCGTTTCAGTGAGATTGTTTTACACATTTGTCTTGAGTCTTACTCTGCATTTCATCCTGGGATTCCCCTGACAGTCTAAATGATTTTTTAAATTTGCATACAATAAGGTTTACTATTTGTGCTATAAAGTTCTACAGGTTTTGACAAATGCATTCACTATTTACCTTCACAGTATTGTACAGAATAGTCACCATTCACAATCACAGTATTGTACAGAATAGTTTCACTGCCAAATGCGTTCACCATTTGTCACTTTTTGCCCCCAAGAGTCCCTTGTTCTTCACCTGTTCAACCTTTTCAACATCCATTTTCCCAAACTCCTGGCAATCACTATTTAACATCTCTTCTCACTAAAGTTTTGTTTTTCCAGAATGTCACATAATTGGAATCAGACAGTATGTAGCTCATAGCCTTTTTGTTTGTTTGTTTTTGTTTTTGAGGCAGAGTCTCAATCTGTCTCCCAGGCTGGAGTGCAGTGATGCAATCTCAACTCACTGCAGCCTCAACCTCCCAGGCTCAAGCAGTCCTCCCACCTCAGCCTCCCAAGTAGCTGGAACTACTGACATGTGCCACCATGCTTGAATGACCTTGCCTGCCTTGCCTGGCGTGTCTGCCCCTCCTCATGCTTTGACTCCAGAGGCAGAGCAGCCACAGGCCTCTCCTCCCCTCTCCTGGGAAGGCCTCATTCCTCCCTGGAATTTGACTCATGCTGGTTTCTCCATGTCCTCAGCTCTCGTGGGTTTCCAAAAGTGCCCATGCTGTAGCTTCTCCAGCTTGCTCTCCTGGCTAGGGTGGGGGCCACAGTCAATTTCAACTTTCTGCATCCTAATCAGAAGCAGAAAGCCCTTGCCCTCCTTGTCACCACTTTGGTCAGAGGTGATGTCCTTCGAATCCACCCTTTTGCTGAGGTGGGGTCCTCTGGAGTCCACAGTCCAATCTGTGGTCCATAGGCTCTGGGTTACTGCAATTGGCTAACCCCACAGAGCAGCCATGTCTTCCACTCACACTCACCGCCTCCTTTCCGTTGCTGGCCTGGGGGGTTCCTTTGCTCTGAAGCTCAGCCTTGCCCTTCAGCACTTTGCCTTGATGTGTGCAGTATGCAGCACTTTCTCCCTGTTTCCACTGGGCAATGGGCTCCTTGAGGCCTGGGCCCTGTTGGGCTCACATGTGAACTCCAGTGCCCAGCATCCGACCTGGCTCAGTCATCATCCAACGTTGGGTTAATGGCTTTTTGAATGGCCAGACCCCCAAGGACCTGATATTTTTGTGGCTTCTAACACCCTCTCTGCAGTCTCTGCCCAGGGCTAGGCCAGGTTCCAGGCCTAACAACAGCCCTGACCTGAATGAGCCCTGTTCCTTCCTTCTACTCAGTCCTCTGTGTGCCTCACTGCTGAGGAAATTTGGCCCCAAGCCAGTTCTGAGGGTAGCCAGGCCTGGCTTGTCATCTCTCTGGACCTGGGGTCCCCTCTTCTGTCCACCCCACCCTCCTCTCCTACACCTCTCTCCAGGCAGTTGACAGCCATCCCAGGAGCCCCTGATGCTGACCAGGCAGGCCCCTCACAGCAGTCAGTGGAGGGATGGAGGGAGGGTGACTTGGCACTTTCAGCAGACAGTGAGGGTGGAGGGGCGGGGAACAAGGGTCATTAGTCAGCAGGAAGTCACCCTCTCTGAAAGGGCCCTGTCCCTCTAAATGAGCCTGCCCTGTGGGACCCCAGGAGCGTGCCACCTTGTGTGGGCCTGGCCAGGGTCAGGAAGATCCTGAGGCAGAGGAGGCTGTCGGGAAGAGAAAGGGCTCATCTCAGGACCCCTCTAGGCCCTGGTACATCCGGGATCTTGGGATGCGTGGAGGGAGAATTAAAGGGTGGGGCTGGCGAGGCAGGACACACTGCCCCCCATTCAAGCCCAGCGGGAGACAGAGAAGCAGGCCCTGCAGTGAACTCTGTGCATCTCCTGTCTCGCTGCCCTGGGGACCAGCCCTCACTACAGAGGTAGGGCTGCAGCACCCAGCACTGTGGAAAAATGCCGTGCTGCCCCAGGGAGGCCCCCAGCACCCCAGGGAGGTGCAGGCAGGAGGCTGCAGCTGAGCGCTGTGTTTCTCCCCAGGGAAGCAGCTGTCACCCCTTGCTAGCCGGCTGGGCTTCTTACAGGAGGAGAGGACCTTTGTAAAACGAAAACCCCGAGGTAGCCTTTGCCTTCCCTTCCAAAACAGCCCCAGGCAGGTGGGTGCAGGCCTCCCAAGGTGGGGGGACTCCGTGGAGGGGCAGAGGCTGGGTTCTGCCCAACCCTCACACGCCGAAGGAGGGCCATGGGGAGAGGACAGCGGTGGGGACCTCAGCCGGGTGCACCTCCTGAACGTGGGAGGCTTGCTGGGCACTGTGGATGCTCCGCCCCAGCTCCTGCATGACCTAGGCACATTCAATTTCACCGACTGGCACAGGGGTGGGGCAGGCTGGGGCAGGGCATGCAGAGAGGGGCAGCAAGGCAGGCTGCCTGGAGGAGCTGGCCCTGGCAGCAGGTGAGAGTGGGCTGGGCAGAAGGCAGGAGGGCAGAATGGCCGGCTTCAGCCCTTGGGGCCTGGAGCGGCTGTGGGGGTCCGTGGAGGCAGAGAGTGTAAAGGGGTCCCTGCAGGGGTCAAGGACAAACGAAGCTCACTATCACTGAAGGCCTCAAGCCTGGGCCACCTGGGGAGGACTTGGGCAGCCAGGCTGGACCACCCATGGGGGTGGAAGATGGGGTGGAGGGCCACGCCCCAACCACCCACCCCAAGCCTATGCCCTGGTTACCCTGGCCTTGCCCTACTGGCTTCAGCCCATGCTCCACCCACCCTCACCTTGCCCCGCCCACCCCAGTCTATGCCCAGCCCCAAGCCACACCCACCAGACCTTGCCCCGCCCACACCCACTCCAGTCCTGCCCCACCCTCCCTGCGGCTCCCCGTGCTCAGGCTGCTCCTTGTCCGCAGGGATCCCAGAGACCCAAGAGGTGAGCGAGGTCTGCACCACCCCTGGCTGCGTGATGGCAGGTAAGCCTGGCCCCCTTGCCGTCCACAGCCTGCCCAAGGGCTGGGGGCTTCTGGCTGACACTGACACAGGCCCCGCCCAAGGCCCGGGGAGCAACTCCAAGACACGGCCCTTAGAGCTGGGTGGGCCAGACTCGCTGTGGAGTGGGGGGAGCTGGTGTTCTGCTGGCATCTGGCACCCGCTGGGCCCCCAGTCCCCAGCCTCCAGCAGCCAGGCCCTGCAGCAACAGCCATCCCGCCTCAAGAACCCCAGCGGCTTTTGTCCACATTTATAGAAAGAAAGGTTCAATGAATAGCCCCACTTTCTTACCTCAAATTTTCAACCAGGAATTTGTCTTAAAATTGGGAGTCAGGTACCACTATTTGCAGATGACAAAAACTGTTAACATGCTGTGAAAGCACCAATAGTGGAGAAGCTCTGGACTGTGACTCTTCTGCCCGTGTTGGGGGCTGGGGGGCCTGTGGTCGCGCCTTCTGTGAGGTCCCCAGTCCCAGAGGTGGAGTGGCCAAGACCAACTCGGACAGAATTTGAGGGGGCCGGGCGCGGTGGTTCTCACCTGTAATCCCAGCACTTAGGGAGGTGGGCGGATCACAAGGTCAGGAGATGGAGACCATCCTGGCTGACACGGTGAAACACTGTCTCTACTAAAAATACAAAAAAATTAGCAGGGCTTAGTGGCGGGTGCCTATAGTCCCAGCTACTCGGGAGGCTGAGACAGGAGAATGGCGTGAACCCAGGAGGTGGAGCTTGCAGTGAGCACTGCACTCCAGCCTGGGCGACAGAGCGAGACTCCGTCTCAAAAAAAAAAAAAGAATTTGAGGGACGGTCTTGGGTTGGGGGTGCAGCCCAGCTACCCCAGTTGAAAGCTTTCAGTGGGAAGCCTGGGGCTCCCCTGTGCCCTGCACATTCGGAGTTGCTGGGCCAAAGCCAGCCCCTCTGGGAGAATACAAACCCCCATGGTGGTGAGAGTCGCCCCTCCCTCTGGGGATGAGTAAGGGGGCAGGGGGCAGAGTCGGGACAGAAAGGCCCTGGCCGACAGCCAGGAGCTGGGCCCAGCTCACAGGACAGGTCCACCAGCTGAGCACCTCCTGTGAGCAGGCACCGTCTCAGCCATCGCCTCAGCCTGCAAGTCAGACTGCTGGTGTTCCCAGATTCACAGACAAGGAAATGAGTCTCGGAGGGTTGGGGCTCAAGGTCGTGTGGTTAATAAGTGAAAACCCAGCCAACTCATGCCGGAATTCCCAGCAACTCTGGAGGCCGAGGTGGGCCACCTGAGCCCAGGAGTTCCAGACCAGCCTGGGCAACACAGAGAGACCCTGTCTCTACACATAAATGTTTTTTGAAAAGCATTCAGGCAAGGTGGCACACATCTGTGATCCAGCTACTCGGGAGGCTGAGGTGGGAGGATCATTTAAGCCCAGAAGTTCAAGGCTGCAGTGAGCTGTGATCACGCCACTGCACTCCAGCCTGGGCCACAGAGTGAGACCCTGTCTCCAAAAATAAATAAGTGAAAACCCTAGCACTGAATCCAGGTTGGGGGATTCCCTCTCTGCAGCTCAGAGAGGGTGGTTAACTCTCCCAGGGCACACAGCTGCAACTGGATGGACAGCAGCCCCTTCCCGAGAGACCAGGCTGCCTCTTGGACCGGGAGGCAGGCTTCTGGACTGTCCACAACTCTTTCTGTCTCCCCTCTCCCTGCTCCACGCCATGGGGACGAGCAGCCGCCAGGATCCTCCAGAACATGGACCCGACCACGGAACCATGTAACGACTTCTACCAGTTTGCATGCGGAGGCTGGCTGCGGCGTCACGTGATCCCCGAGACCAACTCAAGATACAGCATCTTTGACGTCCTCCGCGATGAGCTGGAGGTCATCCTCAAAGGTGGCAGAGCATGGCCAGGGGCGCAGCGGGGTGACACCGAACAGGACAGCACTGGGCCAGGAGTTGGTCCTGGCTGTGTCTCGCCCCTGTTTCTGCTTCCTTCTTGGTCCGGTGGGCACGGAGGAGAGGGAATAAAGATCCAGCAGCTGGAGGGCCGCCTCTCGCCGAGCGCTGCAGGGGGTGTGGGAACCTGTGACCTGGCCCCTACAGCCTCGTCAGGCCTCTGTCCAACCTTTTCCTGTGCCCACAGCGGTGCTGGAGAATTCGACTGCCAAGGACCGGCCGGCTGTGGAGAAGGCCAGGACGCTGTACCGCTCCTGCATGAACCAGAGTGAGTGGGGGCCGCCAGAAAGGGGCCGAGGTGGGGGACGGGGGCGGGCTGCTCCTGCCAGGGCCTAGCACAGCCCCAGGACTCCATGGCTGCCCCTAGGGCAGGAGTGGGTGCCTTCGGGACTCATGCCAGAGGGTCTGTGTGCTGTGTCCCGCTCCCAGTCACGGGGTCCAGGCTCACAGTAATACCAGCTGCCCTGCGGCCTCACTCACACCCCAACCCCAGCACAGACCACACGTTCCAGGCTGCAGGAAGACTGTGTGTGTGTGTATTATACGTATATGAGTATGTGTATATACATGCATGCATATTATACATTTATGTGCATATATGTGTGTTGTGTGTATATGTATGCGTGCACATTGTGTGTGTTTATGTGTATGTGTGTATGTGTATATATGTATATGTGCACATGCATGTATCTGTGTATATGTGTATATGTGATTTGTGCATGTGTACATGTGGGCACATGTGTTGTGTATGTATGTATGTATATTGTTATGTATATGTGTATATGTATGCATGCAGTGTGTACATATGTGTGTGCATTATGTGTGCACGTGTGTTATGTGCACATCACATGTGTATTGTGTATAGTGTATAAGTGTATTATGTGCATATGCATGTATGTGTATATGCATATATTCTATGGGTGTGTTGTGTGTGCATATGTGTATGTTGTGTGTGCATGTATGTGTGTGTTATGTGTGTGTGTATTGTATACATATGTGCTGTGTGTACTTGTGTACATGTGTATATGTGTGTATGTATATGTATATATGTGTATGTGTGCATATGTGTATGTGTGTATGTGTTGTGTGTGTATTGTATATGTATGTCATATGTGTTGTGCATGTGGATGTATGTGGATATGTGTATATGTGTATGTGTGTATGTGTGTATATGTGTTGTGTGTGTTTTGTATGTATATGTCATATGTGCATGTGTGTGCATGTAGATGTATGTGGATGTGGATGTGTATATGTGTATGTGTGTATATGTGTTGTGTGTTTTGTATGTATATGTCATATGTGCATGTGTGTGCATGTAGATGGATGTGGATGTGTATATGTGTATGTGTGTATATGTGTTGTGTGTGTGTTTTGTGTGTATTGTATACCTGTGTCGTGTGTGTGTGGATGTGGATGTATGTGGATGCATGTGGATGTATGTGGATGTATGTGTGTGGTGTGGGGCAGATTATCCATGTTTCAGTTCCCATTAAAGGAATTCACGTGCTTGGAGCACCCCCGGCCCAGCACCGTTTAACTCCTCCACTTGGGGGTCTGCAGGCCCAGCCTGTGGTTGTGGCTGCGTAGAGACAGCTCCTCCACTGAGCACCAGGGCTCAGGGCTGGCTGTTCTCCCCAGGGGGTCTCGTGGAGCCTCCGCCTGACAGTGGAACTCGCTGGGACCCTGGCTTTAGGGGGCGTCTCCATGAGACCCCTGCTTGGGTGCACTGGGCTTGTCTCCTCCCCACGGAAACTGAAGGCCGGGCCCCCAGTCTGGGCAATACCCGCAGCTGCAGACAACTTCCTGTGTCCTCACCTTTACTTAATTTTTGGCCTGAGAGGCTGAATATACAAAGGGCAGGGGCCAGACCGTGTGGAAAACTGGGACGCGACTCCGGACCTGCAGCCCAGCCCGGAACCCATCCCTTCATCCTCAGTGGGCAGCCCAGGAGGTCAGACGGCACCCCCACGGCATCCGGCCCCAAACAGCCGGGGCCTGCCTCGTCCCGGGCAGCCTCCCCTGGAATGTCTGTCCCTGCTTCCAGCGGAGGACCCGAGCCAAGCCCGGAGGAGCCCGGCCTCTAGTGAGCCCACCATAGCGTCCCCAGGCCAGCGGCCCCCACTCGGCCCACCTGGGCCTCCCCTCTTCCACTAGGAAGCCCTGCCGCTCCTTGCAGGCCTTTGACCTGACAGTGCGCCTGCCATGCTGTGCCAGCCCCGAAGCCTTCGCTTTGCCCTCTGGGTGGTCTTCACTGATTCCCACAGTGACTCTCTCCGTGTCCCCACCTTTACTTAATCTTCCACTGCAGGGCTTCTGAGCTGCTTGTCGGGGCCCCACCACGCTGAGCTGAGACACAAGACACACACAGGCCCCAGGGCTCCCCTGCCTCCCCCACGCCCCCTCCCAGCCCACCCGGCACCCATCGCCGCTGCCTGAGTCCTCGCTGAGGCTTGGCCTGCGCGCAGAGCCTCCTCTCCTCTCCCAGGCTCCTTGCTTGCTGGCCGGCTCCCAGGTCCCAGGGGGTCCCTCCCACCATCCTCTTTGTCCCTCAGGGCTCGTGCGTTTTCTCAGCCCCCAGGTCTCCTTTCACACCTATGTCCAGCTTCAGCCTCCGCCTCCAGCGCTGCAGAGCTGCCAAGATGCTGCTCTGTGAGGGGAGGGTGCAGGTGTAAAGGCCCAGGCTGGGAGGCCGCCTCTCGCCGAGCACTGCAGGGGGCGTGGGGACCTGTGACACCGACCAACAGTGCCCCCACAGCTCTGTGTCGTGGCACGTGAGCCACAGGGAGGCTGGGAGAGTGACCACTGCCTCCCTCCTCAGGTGTGATAGAGAAGCGAGGCTCTCAGCCCCTGCTGGACATCTTGGAGGTGGTGGGAGGCTGGCCGGTGGCCATGGACAAGTGGAACGAGACTGTAGGTAAGGCCGGGCCTGGTGGCAGCCTCACAGACAAACGGAACAGGACGAGGGCCAGGACTCCTTCGGCCCGAGACTTTCCAGGAGGGGACCCCACCCCCACCCCCAGCTGCCTGCTCTCAGGAGCCCCAAGAGGCCCAACCCAGCCAGGGCAACCTCGGGGTCCTGGGAGGTGGTTTAGACTCCATGCTGGGGAGTTGGTGCCTCATAGCCAGTCCCATTCAGCCCTGCAGAGGGACGCCCCTCCTCAGCCCCTAGGAGCACTTGACGCTCAGGCCCCAGCCAGGCCCCGGCCAGGCCCCGGCCCCAGGGTTCCCCACTCTAAGCATGCGCTCCATTCCCCTGGGGGCAGGAGTGACGCCCCACGTGGCTGGCAGCCCTGACGACCCCATGCTGCGCCCAACCCCCTCCCGTCACCTGGGGGCCTGCCTGTGGCTCCTGGGCTGTTAGGGAAAGTGTCTCGCGTATTCCCCAGTCCCTAAGGCGCACGGGTGAGCTCCCCACCCTATGGCCCCCTAGTTCCTAGCCCCGGAGGCCAGATTCACTGACAAGGGGCCGGGCTGGGACCCCAGGGCCCACCAGTCTCCAGAGCGGGGCGCTGCCTCCCCAGGACTCAAGTGGGAGCTGGAGCGGCAGCTGGCACTGATGAACTCACAGTTCAACAGGCGCGTCCTCATCGACCTCTTCATCTGGAACGATGACCAGAACTCCAGCCGGCACATCATCTACGTACGAGCTGCGCCGGTGGGCAGGGGTAGGCAGGGTCCCCGAGCCTGGCTGGGGGCTCTCGCAGCACAGCAGGAGGACAGGCCAGGCGGTCAGGGAGTTCCAGGGTCTCCCGGGACCCGGGCTCCTGGCTCCTGTCCACGTCCATGGGCCCGGGGATGAGCTGCTGCTGCTGGAGTTTCTGTCGGGCTTCCTGGCCGAGCTGGTGGCCACATCAGAACCCGGCTCTGGTCAGAGGGGCAGGGCTCCTGAACAGCACGGCTGGAACCAGGGCAGGAGGCCTGACCTCAGGGAACCACTGCTGGCCACGGGCTGGAGGCCAAAGAGAAACACACGAAACAAATACACACCCCACTCTGGGGGAGCCGCGGGTGCTGCGAGGCCCAGGGCAGCCTGAACTGTTGCCCCCCACCCCCGCCACCCTCTCCAGTCCAGCCCAGCACCCCACCATCACTCAGGGCAGGGCCTGGGCTCCCGGGTCCAGCACGAGCTCTGCCACCAGCTCCTGGGCAGAGCATGTGTCCACGGGGCACAGTCCTGGGGGGAGGAGGCTGCTGCCTGCCTCAGCCAGGCTGTGGGGACTCCGGGCCCCTTGCCCAGGGTCACACCTTCTGTGTTTCCAGATAGACCAGCCCACCTTGGGCATGCCCTCCCGAGAGTACTACTTCAACGGTGGCAGCAACCGGAAGGTGGGTGGGTCCTCATCACAATGCCAGATGACCCCAAGACACCACCTCGCCCCCTACCCCGTGGCCTGGCCCTCCTGTAGCCCACCTGGCTTTCCTTCCCCAAAGCTGGTGTTATGAGCACCTGTGGAGGTTGAGCCTGGCACTGAGGGCGGGGGGTGCAGACGCAACCCATCGCTTGCCACCATCCTGGGGGGACGTTGCCTCAACACCCAGGCCAGGCCCAGGGACAAACTCAGCTCAGCAGCAGCCCCGTGGGGCAGAACTGCCCTCCCCGTCCCGTCATACAGAACCAGGCCCCGCGCCTGCTCCACCTCCCCCGTCCTGTCATATAGAACCAGGCTCCGCGCCTGCTCCACCTCCCCTGTCCTGTCATACAGAGCCAGGCTCCGCCACACCGGATTGCTGGGAGGGCCCCTGGAGATCTGAGCGCAGGCAGCCAGGCCCCGCGCCTGCTCCACCTCAAGGGGCTGTCAACAGAGGAGAGCGATGAGGAACCCCACTGTGGACAAGGGGACCTTGAGGCCAGCAGGCCCAGGGCTAGCCCGGGGTGCAGGGAAGGGTGGGGAAGGACAGGGAGCAGGTAAGGAGGGCACAGGCATCCAAGCACCAGGGCAGAGGTGAATAGGCATGAGGCATGAATGCCCCAGAGGGCCAGACACAATCCAGGGGGCCTCCTGATGAAGGTGGGCTCTGAGCTAGACTTTGAAGGATGACCAAACCCAGAGGAAGGGCCATGTGGCCAAAGGTGGGCAGTGGTGCTGAGAGAACCAGGCCAGAGCAGGACGGACTGGAGCATCTCAAAAGCGCCATGTATGGCCATGTGTTCAGACCAGGCAGCTGTGGGCTGAGCCTGGCCAGGGCATTGGCCTGCACTGGGGAAGCCCTGCCCAGCGTGAAGAAGGCAGCTCCCTGAGGAGCAAGCTTCCTCAGGATCCAACTCCTGACCCTCAGGCCAGGGAGCACCTGGGTAGGGAGGCCCCAATTAGCCCTGGCACCCACCACCCCAGCACCCACAGCCCTGGCACCCACAGCCCCAGCAGGCCCAAATTAGCCCTGGCACCCCCAACCCTGGCACCCACCACCCTGGCACCCACAGCCCCAGCACCCACAGCCCCAGCACCCACAGCCCCGGCAGGGCCAAATTAGCCCTGGCACCCCCAACACCAGCACCCACCACCCCAGCACCCACAGCCCTGGCACCCACCCTGTGCCAATTCTTATAGGCAGCCACACAGTTTAAGCCCTGAGCAGTCCCGCAGAGTAGGTCCCCTGTCCAGAGGCTTGGGCACAGGTCATGCATCTGAGATGCTCCCACTCGGCACTCTGTGTGCCCGAGGGCCTGCTGGTCAAGGTGGGTGGACGCACGTCAGGGGCTGCCCCGTGTCCTACTCCCACCCCACCCCCACAGAGAGCTCTCTGGGGGTCATGGTGGCCAAGGTTGTCCAGCCCTGCCCGGCGTCCTTTGGCCCAGGTGCGGGAAGCCTACCTGCAGTTCATGGTGTCAGTGGCCACGATGCTGCGGGAGGACGCAAACCTACCCAGGGACAGCCACCTGGTGCAGGAGGACATGGCACAGGTACTGGAGCTGGAGACGCAGCTGGCCAAGGTAAGGAGGCCGGGGTGGGCGGGAGCGGGCAGGGAGTGAGCTGGGAGCTCGAGGGGGCTTCCTGGCCACCCACCTGTGTGATCGCTCTCCCCGGCGCAGGCCACGGTACCCCAGGAGGAGAGGCACGACGTCATCGCCCTGTACCACCGGATGGGCCTGGAGGAGCTGCAAAGCCAGTTTGACCTGAAGGTGAGGCCACACCACACAGGAAGCTGGCGCTGGTCGGGCGGAGAGTCGTGGGGGACATGGAAGTGACCCTCTGAGAGGGCACCCTGCCTCACATTTAAGCTCAGAAACATTCCCCATCCCCGAGCAGGGAGACCCTGTATCTGATCACCCAAACCTGCTGCAGAGCAGCACCAGCCCGATTTCTAATGTCACTGGGACAACAGTGCCAACTGTGCCGTCCTGGAACAGAGTCACCCATCGGTGCAGTGCTGTGATGGCCCCGGTCTTCTGAGCAGGAAACGGAGGCCTTAGGGGGCTGCTGATGTGTGGGGTGTGCAGGGTCCCACCCAGGGCTCTCAGACCCCAGGTCTGGCTTAGAACCTTAGCAGGGTGCTGCCTCCCAGTCCTGCCTGCCCTGAGGGTAGCAGCTGCCCCAGGCCACACCCTCAGGTGCTCCCCTCCCCAGTGCCCAGGCCAGGCACTGCCCTGTGCTTTGAGGTTCGGGCTGGAGAGGAGCAGCCCAGCCTGGGAAGGGACAAGTTCCCCACTCCTTCCGCCGACTCTCACCCTGCTGGAGCAGCCGGCCTTCTCAAGGGCCTCCTCCCCAAGGAGGCACAGGTGTGCAGCTTTGGCAAAGGGTGCCCAAGTCAGCAAGGGAGGGTAATGGCAAAAGGGGGTCCAAAGCCCCTGCCCCCTCAACCAGGGGATGTCCCTGAGTGTCTGGAGCCACAGCTCTTGCCAAGGGCAAGATAGAGAGACTCTGGGGAGAGCCTCGCCCCAGGGCACCTAGTGCCCTGGAAGGCTGGTGGTCTCTAGATCGGTGCTGGTCTCCAGGGCTGGCCTGCAGGGACACACCTTCCCCAACACCCCGCCGCCCCTCACACCCAGAACACACGCAGTGGGGCCAGGCTCTATTCTGGCCCTGGGCTTTATCCCCTTCCCAAACAAAGGCCTGTCTCGATCCAGGTTCCAGTGCGGGAGAGGGACAGGAAAGCAGAGTGACCTCTAAAACGTATCAGAAAGACAGAAACGGGGCATGGAAGCGGCCCGCTGAGAGAGCACCTTGCCTCACGTTTATCCCCGAGCAGGGAGACCCTGTATTTGATCACCCAAACTTGGTGAGGATGAGCTCAGCCAGGACAGCAGACAGGAGGGAAAGCCTTGCAGAGAACCAAGGGCCATGGCTGTCTGGGGCCAGCGTGTCTCACACAGCAATTCCCAAGGGTCTGGGGCAGGGACTCCCGGCTAGTGAGTGCCAGGCCTAGAGAGAGATGGAGTAGGAAGTAAAGCGGGGCACACCGTGTCTGACCTTGGGGGCCACTTTAAAGTCTCAGACCTGCCCAGGAAGGGTGGGGGTACGACAGGACGTGACCTAGTTCACAAGTAAGAGTGAGTGAAGGGGACGGGGCAGGTGGCAGAGAAGCCAATCAGAGGCTGCCACACAGCCCGGGTAAGAGATGGCAGCTCTGTCAAGTGGGCTGCCCGTGGTGGATTGATTTCGGAGGTGGAGCCAACAGGGTTTGCAAACGGACTAAATATGGAGAGAACTCAGACGGCCTGAGGTTGCTGTGGAGACATCACAATGGCAGGTTCAGGGGAGCGTCCAGGAGCACAGGGTTTTGGGACATTTAGTTTACAATGCATTTATGATGTTCAGAATTGCCCCAAAGTGAACACGTCCACACAACCACCTCTCAGATCCTCAGATCAAGACATACGTGACCACCGACATCTCAGAAGCCCCCACATGCCCCTGCCTAGCCCCTGTGCACGCCTCCTTCCCTGGAGAAGATGATCCTGTTCTCCCTGGAGGGAGGCCGGTCCCTGACGTGGCCTCTCGATTGCTGAGTGGCCTCTGACTCTAGGAAGAGACCCTGACTTCTCCCTGGAGGGAGGCCGGTCCCTGACGTGGCCTCTCGATTGCTGAGTGGCCTCTGACTCTAAGAACATGCGACAACTCGGGTCCCACTGTGCTGTCTCTGGGCCTTTTCTGAGTGACGCTGTCATGCCCATGCCTGTGTGTGCCTGTGGCAGGCAAGTGGGTGGGACTGGAATTGCTGGGTCGAAGCACACGCATCTGTTCAACAGTAACAGGCACCGTCTTTCCCCAGAGTCATCCAGGGATGTGCGCTCCCCAACAGCGGCTGGTGCCACATGCTCGCCCGTGCTGGGTGGTGTCCGTCCTCACCTTAGCCATTTGTGCACCTGTGTAGTGGGGTTTCATCTGGGTTCAACGTGGCTTTCCCCAAGGGCAGATAAGGTTAAACGCCATCTCCTGTCAACTGGCCAATGTCGTTCCCTTTTGTGGAATGTCTGTTCGAGTCTTGCCCATTTGTTCTATCGGGCGATCTTTCTCTTATTGCTTCTTGGAGTTACCTATTTTAGATGTGACTCCTTGGTCAGCTTATGTGTACAAATGTTCTCCCCACTGGGCAGCTTTGCTTTTTTACTCTCATAAGAGTTTCTTTGTGTTGAAGGAGGCTATTAAATGGTCCAATTTATTGACTTAGCAAACGTGTGCAGATCTCTTCTTCGTGGTTAGTATTCTTTGTGTTCTGCTAAAGAACTCTTTGCCTACCCTCAAGGTTGCTTAGGTCTACAATCTACTTTGAGTTGACTTTTTTAATGAGCAGTGAGATGTAGGAATTGTTTCTTTCTTATGGATTTCCAGTCAATCAGCACCATTTATTAAAAAGAGCCCCCTGTGAGTCCCTGGTCTTGGTGCTTTCTGTGTTATAAATCAGGTGTCCCTGTGTGTCTTTGTGTGGGCCCATATGTGTATTTCTGGACTCTCTTCTGCCCCACTGGTCTCTTTATCTACCCAAGTGATAACCCCTACCCCCTCACTCCTTCAGCTTTATAATGTCTTGGTAGTCAGTAGAGTACGTATGTCAACTTTGTTCTTCAAGAGTGTCTTGATAATTCTCAGTCCTTTGCATATTCATATAAAACTTAACATCAGCCTTCCATTTGCATACACACACACACACAAAGAGAAAACCCTGCTAGAAATTTGATAGGGATCACTTTGAATCTCTGTATCAATTTGGGGAAGACTTTGCAATGCCGAGTCTTCCAATCCATGAACATGGTATATGCTTCCGTTTATGCTTCAGTTTTTCTTAATAACTTTTGAAACTTTCAATGTCAAGTTCTTATACATATTTTATTAGATATATTCCAGGTGTTTGGTTTTCTACTGTAAATAGAATCATTTTGAAGTTATCTTATTTGTTGCTAACATATGGAAATACTGACTTTGTAAATATGCAGTCTTAATGCACTTATTAATTCTGGTTGTTTATTTGTAGAATAAACAAAATCGTATCATTTGTGAAAAACAACAGGGGGCTTGGGTTTTTTGTTTTTGTTTTTGTTTTTGTTTGAGACAGGGTCTCACTCTGTCACACAGACTGGAGTGGAGTGGCACAGTCATGGCTCACTGCAGCCTTGACCTCCTGGGCTCAAGCCTCCTGAGTAGCTGGGACCACAGGAATTCACCACCACCATGCCTTGGCTGATTTTTTGTTTTGTTTTTTGTTTTTCAGAAACAGGGTTTCTCTATGTTGGCCAGGCTGGTCTTGAACTCCTACACTCAAGCAGTCCTCCCGCCCTGGCCTCCCAAAGTGCTGGGATTACAGGCATGTGCCACCGCGCCTGGTCCAGTTTTATTTATTCTCTTTCAGTTCTTACTGGCTTTATTTCATGTTTGCTCTTACTGAACTGGCCAGGATTTTGAGCGTAATGCTGATGTCATGATAGTAGACATTAGAAGAAAAGCACATACATTCTTACCATTAAATTTTATGTTTGGCTGGGCACAGTGGCTCACACCTGTAATCCCAGCACTTTGGGAGGCCGAGGCAGGTGGATCACCTGAGGTCAGAAGCTCGAGACCAGCCCGGCCAACATGGTGAAACCCTGTTTCTACTAAAAATAAAAAAAAAACTAGCTAGGTGTGGTAGCACATGTCTGTAATCTCAGCTACTAGGAAGGCTGAGGCAGGAGAATTGCTTGAACCCAGGGGTCGGAGTTTACAGTGACCTGAGATCATGCTGCTGCACTCCAGCCTGGGCAACAAAGCGAGACTCTGTCTCAAAAATAAATTTTAAAAAAAGTTATGTTTGCTATGGAGTTTTGTTGCTGCTGCTTCATACATTTCTTTTATCGGATTATAGAACTTTCCTTCTATTTTTCTTTTTTTCTTTCTTCCTTTTTTTTTTTTTTTTATTTGAGACAGAGTCTTGCTCTGTCACGCAGGCTGGAGTGCAGTGAAGCAATCTCAGCTCACTGTAACCTCTGCCTCCCAGGTTCAAGCAATTCTCCTGCCTCAGTCTCCCAAGTAGCTGGGACTACAGGCGTGTGCCACCATGCCCAGCTAATTTCTGTATTTTTAGTAGACACAGGGTTTTGCCATGTTGGCCAGACAGATCTTGAACTCCTGGCCTCAGGTGATCCACCCACCTCAGTCTTCCAAAGTGTTGGGATTACAGGCGTGAGCCACTGTGGCTGGCCCCTTCTATTTTTATTTGCCAAGCGTTTTTATTATGAATAGATAGCAGATTTTATCAAATGCCTTTTCTGCACCTGTTGAAATGATCATGTGACTTTCCTCCTTTATTCAGTTATCATAGTGGATTAAAATGATTTGATTTTCAAATGTTATGCCGAACTCGTATTCCTTGAATAAATCTAATTCAGCTGTGAGGTATTATGGCATTTTGTATGAGTATGGCTAGGTTCTATTTGCTAATATTTTGCTTAGAACTTTTGTATCTATGACATAAATGAGACTGGTTTATTATTTGCTCTGCTTATAATATCCTATTTTGGTATTAAGGTTATTCTTGGCCTCATAAATCAAGTTGAAAAGCATTTTCTCATCTCTGGAAAGTTTTAGTACGATTGGCAGTTTTCTTTAAATGTCAGATAGAATCCACTGGTGAAGCCAGATGGGTCTGGAAATTTCTTTTTGAAAATTTTTTAAATGAAAGGATTCCGTTTATTTAACCTAGAAGACTATTCATATTTTCTATTTCTTTTTTTGTCGTTTTTGCTAAGTTGTGTTTTTCTAGGAACTTGCCTATTATACTTAGGCTTTCACATATATCTGCATGATCACTTGGGTTTTTACAGCTGTAGGCTCTGTGATAATGTCACGCACCCTTTCCTGATTCTGATTACCTGCACGTTCTCTCTTATTCCTTGAACATTCTTCAATGGGGGCTGGGTTTCTTAGGTTCGCAGGAACTGTTTCTCCCTTTCTCTCTCCCTCTTTTCTCCCCACTTCCTCTATCCACAGGGATTTAACTGGACTCTGTTCATACAAACTGTGCTATCCTCTGTCAAAATCAAGCTGCTGCCAGATGAGGAAGTGGTGGTCTACGGCATCCCCTACCTGCAGAACCTTGAAAACATCATCGACACCTACTCAGCCAGGTGAGGCCCAGGGAGGGTCTCCAAAGGCCTCAGCATCTTTGCCCCTGCTCTCCCATCCTCCCCAACACAGCTTCTGCTCCCAGGAGGGGACCCTATGAAGCATCTGCCCTGAGGGGTGTGGGACATGACGGGTTAAGCTTTAGTGACCAGTGGAGCCTTACATTAAAGATGTGTCACATCCCAAGCACCCGGGGCAGATGGGCTGGATCTTGGAGGAGGTTTTCTCCAGCACCCGTAACCCTCTGTTTGGGGTGGAACGTGCTGGCCAAGGGCCCTAGGCCATATCTCCTCCCTTGCAAAGACCTCTCACCTGTTCTCCCCCTCACCCTCTACCTTCTGCCCCCAGGACCATACAGAACTACCTGGTCTGGCGTCTGGTGCTGGACCGCATTGGCAGCCTAAGCCAGAGATTCAAGGACACACGAGTGAACTACCGCAAGGTGAGCCCCTGCCCCACCCGGAGCCTGGCCCAGCACTCATTCATTCAGGCCACGATGCTGAGCATAAGCTGTGGGCAGGTACCGAGGTCCACATCAGGGTCACAGCCATGGACGAGGCAGGGCGAGGCGCCTACGCTGGTCAACCATGAGCGGTCAACAAGGCAGAACGCAGCTCTGCCAAAACCACAGAGCATGATGTGGTGCGGAGGCAGGGAGGGACGAGGGCAGGGAGCGTTGCTCCGGGGAGGTGACATTTGAGACCTTAAAGGCCTGAAGAGAAGGCAGGGTGATTTCCCGAGAGAAGAAACAGCCAGTGCCAGTGCAGAGGCCAGAGGCAGGAGCAGGCAGGGACCAGGGGGCCAGACCCGGGGTCAGCAGGGGACAGGAAGGAGAAGAGGGCAGGGAGGGAGGTGAGGTGACTGCGGCTGTGGGCCACAGCAGCCGGTTTGGGTTGTACTCCCTGTCTGAAAACCGCCAGGGTGCTAAGAGCAGAGGCTCGGTCAGATTTCCTGCTCTGTAGTCACTGTGGCTGCTCCCGGCTGGGGTGAGGGTGGAGACAGGGAACCGCAGGGAGGCCCTAGCGGGATTCTGGCTGTTCTGGAGACAGTGAGCTGGGTAGGGGGCAGTGTCAGCATGGAGGCCAATGTGGTCACCCAGGTGAGGTGGCGGGTTTGGGCAGGGTGGTGGCAGACAGACAGACGCGGGGGAGGTATTGGCCACAGCAGCTGAGGGATTGGGTACAGGGGCTAAGGGCAGAGGGGAGTCGGGACTCTCAAGACCTTTGCTGGAGTAATGAGAGGGACAGAGGCCCCCACTGCAATGGGGAGACTGAGGCAGAGGCAAACTGGGGGTAAGTCAAGCCTCCTGGTGCCATGGGGGCTCAGAGACATCTGTGAGCCAAGCGTCAGTGGGGCACTGAGTCTAGGAGCTTCTGGGGAGGCAGAAAGGGCTGCCTCCCTTTCCTAGGGGGCAGGAGGTCCTGCAGCCCAGAAGGTGTGGCAGGACGCTGGGCAGAGCGCTCCCTGGTCTTGCCTGAGTCTGGGGTCCATAGTCTCGTGCCCCTGTGTCCCTGGGGACAGATGAGCAGGTGTTCTCACAGCTGCTTCAACAATGGGGAGACCAGGGCCCTGGGAGCTGGTGGCTGAGAGGCACATGGTCCCAGGCCTTGCTCTGGGTTCAGCGCCATCCCAGTGCCTTGGGACTGGGACTGGAGTCCTGGAGAGCAGAGTCCAGCCAGACAGCCAGGACAGGGACTGGGGAGGAACCCCCCAGCTCCCCAGGGTAAAGGCCCAGCTCTCAGTGGGGGGAGGTCCCCCAATCACAAGGGCGTGCCTATCCTCCCTCTGCCACTGCAGCACCCAGAGGCAAGGCTGAGACCATCCCATGCCCCCTGCTGGCCCCGGGGCACCCTGAGTCTGAGGATAGGTGGGTCTGCTCACCCCGTAAGCACAGGGCCCCATGCCAGGCTTGGCGAGGCTGACGTGGGGGCCGGTGGGATGAACGGGTGGCCCCGCCAGGCACTGTTCGGCACGATGGTGGAGGAGGTACGCTGGCGTGAGTGTGTGGGCTACGTCAACAGCAATATGGAGAACGCCGTGGGCTCCCTCTACGTCAGGGAGGCGTTCCCTGGAGACAGCAAGAGCATGGTGGGCACCCCTCATCCATGGCCCACCTGGGGCCAGCCTTCCGCAGGGACGCTGAGCCTCCCTGCCCTGGGACTCCCACCCTGCCCAGGCCTAGAGGCCCCTGGGAGAGCCACACTTGCTCCAGCGCACCAGACAGAGGGAGGCCAAGGGAAGCTGTGCCGGCCCCCATGCCCCTGACCCCAGCCGACCATTGGGCCCCACTCCTGGGCCCTGCAGGTTCAGCTGGGAAAGGCACAGGTGGTACAAGTTGCCCCAGGCCCATGAGGACCCACAGCCCAGCAGGGAGGACCCTGAAGTTGGGTGGTCATCTCGTCCCCCCAGCAGCCCTACACCTCACCCGAGAGGCCCACAGCTGGGCAGCCCAGGGCCTTGCCCCGGCAAGGCTCAGACCAGACCTCCCCAAAGCCCTTGAAGGTTGGTCATCTGCCCTCCAGATAAGTCTGGGACACGAGGGCCATGCCTGCTTCCCAGGTCAGAGAACTCATTCACAAGGTGAGGGCAGTGTTTGTGGAGACGCTGGACGAGCTGGGCTGGATGGACGAGGAGTCCAAGAAGAAGGCGCAGGAGAAGGTACATGGCTCGCAGAGGCCAGGGCAGCCCCGACTGGATCTGGGCACGGGCAGCACTGCCCCGACAAAGCCGCCTGACAGCCCCCATGGGGAGAAGGCAGCCCTGGGAGGCACAGACAGGACCACTCGTCCACTGTGGAGCTGAGGAAAAGCAGGCAGGGGTGGGAAGCTAGGCCTGGGACATCCACAGTGCCCCCCAGGAGCCAGCGGGGGTAGCAGTGGCCTCGGGAGTGAGGGTCAGACCCACCAGAAGCCCCTCTTTACCCAAGTGACAGACGGCAGCCAAGTGACCCCTCCAGGGCCCCTGCCCCCACCCAGGTCCCTGGCGGGCTGTTGGGCTGTAGGTCAGGTGGGCAGAGCCAGGCCCCTGGTGGGCTGTTGGGCTGTAGGTCAGGTGGGCAGAGCCAGGCCCCTGGCGGGCTGTTGGGCTGTAGGTCAGGTGGGCGGAGCCAGGCCCCTGGCGGGCTGTTGGGCTGTAGGTCAGGTGGGCGGAGCCAGGCCCCTGGCGGGCTGTTGGGCTGTAGGTCAGGTGGGCGGAGCCAGGCCCCTGGCGGGCTGTTGGGCTGTAGGTCAGGTGGGCGGAGCCAGGCCCCTGATGGGCTTTTGGGTTCTAGGTCAGGTAGGCGGAGCCTTCAATGCTCTGTCCCCATTAAACCTCCCCAGAGACTGCAAGGTGAGAGCCAAGTCCCGGAGTCCCCCAGTCCCTCACCCACAGGACAGGGATAACACAGCCAGGATGCCCTGGGCCGACCCCTCCCACAGTGGGGCACTCACTGACCGGCCCCAGGGCTGACCCCATACGCAGTGGGGCACCCACTGACCAGTCCCTCCTCCCCACTCAGGCCATGAGCATCCGGGAGCAGATCGGCCACCCTGACTACATCCTGGAGGAGACGGACAGGCGCCTGGACGAGGAGTATTCCAACGTACGCCCCTCACCCCAGCCCTAAACCGCCCCCTACACCGTGGACATGGGCCCTGATTTCCTGGGGCATCCTCTGTGCCAAGCCCTGCGCCCTCCTGCTGGATGCTAACATAGTTATCCTCACCGAGCCCTAGGGTGGTGGCTCCAGCACTACTCTCAGTGTACAGATGGGGAAACTGAAGCTTGGAGGGATGAGGGACTTGCTCAGAGTCACGTAAATGCTCACAGCCAGGGCTGCCCCACCCACCTGCACCCACAGCCAATTGTCCACGTGCAGACGCCTGGCAAGGCTTGAAGTCCTTCCCCAACCACCCGAGACCTCTCCCCTTGCCCCTCTGAGGGCCCAGCCCGAGCATCTGGCAGTGACTGCACCTCTCCCATAGCTGAACTTCTCAGAGGACCTGTACTTTGAGAACAGTCTGCAGAACCTCAAGGTGGGCGCCCAGCGGAGCCTCAGGAAGCTTCGGGAAAAGGTGGACCCAAATCTGTGAGTGGCATCGCTGGCACGGCATGGGGGGCCCACGGAGTGGCCAGGAAGGCATACAGGGCTACCTGCCAGGCGGGGAGACGATGCATGGCTGGGGTCCAGTGCCAGCTCAGGGGGGCAGTCACTGGGCCCATCTTCACCCTCTGCTTTCTGGGGCCCAAGTCGCCTCCTCCTCAGGGACCCCAGGAAGGAACCAGATATTGGGATAGGCCTCAGCCCCTCCTCTGGTGTGGCCGGGTTGGGCTGTGGTCCACCGAGGCAGAGAGAGCCCAGAGGGAGGGTCCCCGGAGAGGCGGCTCCCAGAGACCAGTTTGTCTATCACAGCTGGATCATCGGGGCGGCGGTGGTCAATGCGTTCTACTCCCCAAACCGAAACCAGATTGGTAAGTTCCTCTCCCTCCCCGCCCGCCCAAGCCTTTTGGTGCCAGAGTTGAAGGGCAGCTTGCAGCCCCCTGCCCATCCCTTTCTCCTGGGGGCACCCCAGCCTGTTCTCGGAATGCTCTCCTACATCACCCCTTGCTGCCCCCATGGGGAACATTCGCTCCCATGCCCATCAGGGGCTCAGGGAGGGACTTGGCAAGCGGCATGGAGCCTTTCCTGTGGACAGAACAGGATGGTGGGAGGAGGCCGGACTGAGGTCCTGGGTCTGCCAGGCATGAGCCCGCCCAGCCTCTGAACCTCCCTGTCCTCATCTGTAAATTGAGGGGGTCCTGACCTCTGCCTGCCTGTCTGTGGGATCAAGTGTGAGAACCCCTGGCGGTGCCATCCCTGAGCCTGGCACACAGGAGATGCATCTGCTCACAGTTTATTCTTTGTCCCACCCTTGGGATCAGTGTTCCCTGCCGGGATCCTCCAGCCCCCCTTCTTCAGCAAGGAGCAGCCACAAGCCTTGAACTTCGGAGGCATTGGGATGGTGATCGGGCACGAGATCACGCACGGCTTTGACGACAATGGTGAGGGGCCGCCCCTCCAACCACACACGCCCTCCCCTCTCCGCAGAGAAGCAGCTGGGAAGGGGCCTGGGGGCGCTCCATGCAACCCCTTCGTGGTTTCAGTGGGGACACCGAGGCCAGGTCCTCAGGGAGCTGTGGGGGCAGAGCAGGCCTTGAATGCCAGGCTGGGGCCCTGTCTGGGGGCACTGACTCCCAGCATGGCGGAGGGGACCCAGGGACTCCAGCCCATGACCCTGACTCCACCTGGCACTGGGCACTTCCCTCCCACGGCCTGTGACATGGGGATGACGACACCGCCCAGCACAGCAGTGAAGCCCAGATCCCAGCCTGGGGAGCCTCTCCAGGCGGCCGGCATCCTCCGCCAGGGGAGTGTGCCACCCCCGCCATGGCCATGCTGACCTCTGCCCCTTGGTGGGGACTGCCCTGCCTGGGACAGGGGCCCCAGCTGGTTTTCCCCTGTGGCTCGGCCATCGGGACATTCCATGGGCAGCCCTGTGTCCCCAGGGACCACGTGCTCCCCTCACCTGGGGTTTACAGTTTGGGCATCACAAGAGGAGCCCTTAAACCATGATGCCTCCAAGACCACAGGACCCAGGCACTAGGCCCTAGCCTCAGGGGGTGGCATGGGAGACCACTGAAGCCCTCCCTCTCTGGGGGCTGTGTAGCCCCAGGCAGCTGCTGCTCTTTGGAGCCCGTGCCTGCTCAGACCATGGGCTCTCCGTACTGGGGCTGGCTGCAGGAGGGGCCAGGCACAGTGGTTGCCGTGGGGCTGAGCATAGTCAGCCAGGGGCATGTGGGCAGCCCTCCTCTGCCCCTGCCCAGGCCGGAACTTCGACAAGAACGGCAACATGATGGATTGGTGGAGTAACTTCTCCACCCAGCACTTCCGGGAGCAGTCAGAGTGCATGATCTACCAGTACAGCAACTACTCCTGGGACCTGGCGGACGAACAGAACGTGAGCACTGCCACCAGCACCGAGGCTGCAGGGGGACCGGATCCCCAGCCCCGGCCCTGAGGGAGAGGGGAGTCCGGGCAGGGGCTGCCCCAGTCCTGTCTCCTGTACGCAGGTGAACGGATTCAACACCCTTGGGGAAAACATTGCCGACAACGGAGGGGTGCGACAAGCCTACAAGGTGGGGCCTGGCAGGGCAAGGTGGGGTCTGGCAGGGGAGGGGGTGTTAGCATGGCAGGGGAGGGGGCATCAGGGGCTCATTCAGGATGAGCACCATGCAGTGGGCTGCCTGGCCAGGGATCCCCCCTAGAGCCCAGTTCAGGGGTCTCTGAGTGACTGAAGTGGTGAGCACTCATCCATGGAGTGTGCGAGGGGCCCTTGCACCAAGTCCCTGCAGCAGCAGGACCCCCACAGGGGTAGGTCCTGGAGCCAGATCTCTGCTCTGCCCTGAGATCTGAGGGTTCTGGAGTCCAGGCTGGCAGGCCTGAGCCCAGCTCCCATCCGGTGCCTGCAGGCCTACCTCAAGTGGATGGCAGAAGGTGGCAAGGACCAGCAGCTGCCCGGCCTGGATCTCACCCATGAGCAACTCTTCTTCATCAGCTATGCCCAGGTGGCAGCCACAGTCCTGTTCCCACCATCCCCATGCTTCCCCACTCATCTCTGGAGGGCCCGCCCTGGGTTGCCTCCAGGGACCAGAACCCAGCGTGCAAAGCCCCTTGGGGGAAAAGCATGAGGGGTAGGGGGCGGGAGCTGGAGAGGATCCCAATGCTGATGGGAGGAGGGGGGCACCTGCTGGCTCCCCTCACCCCACCCTAGAAGGGGCAGCCTGGGGATAGTGGAGACCCTCCCCCACCCCTCCTGGCCACCCCATCTCCATCGCCTGTAGCCACACCCCCCCACACGCCCACAGGTGTGGTGTGGGTCCTACCGGCCCGAGTTCGCCATCCAATCTATCAAGACAGACGTCCACAGTCCCCTGAAGTACAGGCAAGTGCTCCCATACCCACAACCCCTTTGCCACCCACAACCCCCTCACCCCCACCCCAGTGGCCTGTAAGAGTTAAAGAAGAAAGCACAAAAAGCGGCTCAGCAAAGACAGGTTTATTTTGAGAATCAACCTGAGAGGGGCTTCTGGCCAATTTCAGCCAAGAGCATTCTCTTACTGACTAAGGGTATTTAAGGGTTTAGGAAGGGGGAGCCTACCACAGGCTGGGAATGTTTCTGTGTGAAGGAAAGTTTTATTGCAGAATTGGAATATCTCTGGTTGTAAGGGAGGTTATTCTCGGGATTGGCATGTTTCTGGTCAGATGGGGGTTTATCTCACAGTTGAAATGTTTCTGGTCATACTGACATGAGCCATTAGGCTGATGTTTTGGGCTGGTTTTTAATCACGGGGAACTTAAAATGACCGTGTTTGTCCAAGATGGCAATGCTCCTGCTGTCACACCCGCCCACCCACAGGGTACTGGGGTCACTGCAGAACCTGGCCGCCTTTGCAGACACGTTCCACTGTGCCCAGGGCACCCCCATGCACCCCAAGGAGCGATGCCGCGTGTGGTAGCCAAGGCCCCGCCGCACTGCGCGGCCCACGCCCACCCGCTGCTCCGAGGCATCTGTGCGGAGAAGGTGCAGCCAGCGGCGACCCAGCATGTGCCCCGGCCCGGCCGACCATGCCAAGCCTGCCTGCCAGGCCTCCGCACCTGGCCTAGGGTGCAGCCACCTGCCCGACACCCAGGGATGAGCAGTGTCCAGTGCAGTACCTGGCCCAGAGTCCCCTCTACGGACACCCGCGGGGCTCAGCGCCCCTGTCACAGCCCTATAGAGACGATCAACTGTGTCCTGCCCACCCTCCAAGGTGCATTGTCTTCCAATATCCACAGCTTCAGACTTGAGCTAAGTAAATGCTTCAAAGAAATCAGAGGCCTTGCTTGTCTGGGAGGGACCAGGGTGGGCAGACAGGTGGCAGTGGCCTTGGGCACAACAGCTGCCCGGGGATGGGGGGAGAATGACAGCTGGGAGCTGATGGGGAGGGAGCCAGTTCCAGTCAAGTCTCCTAGGGTCCAATGCCAGGGCCAGCAGTGACCAGGATGCCCCCAAGTGCCCCCCCCAGGGACCACACATTCAGATGCGGGGAGCCCCGCTGGGGCGTCGGGGGACCCAGAGAGCTGCAGCTGGGAACCTGACATTTAGCTTTGTGTAACTGAAAACCAGAGGAGGGGCTGAACCAAAGGGACGCGGTGGGTCACCTGCTATGCATTTGTAAATGGCCACTGAGAGGGTGGGGTTGGGGCGGGAGGGGAGCCGGGAGACCCGCAGGAGCCCACAGCGGCCCCAGGTTTGGACCAGGGAGTGCAGGGAGGGCTGCTGTTATCACCGGCCTGCACGGGAGGGGAGGGCCTGAGCAGGCAGTCTGACCTGGGAGGTAAGGGGTTCTGCTCTGGGCCTGTTAGGATCCCCAAGGGAAGGTGGCCAGGAAGCTGGACATACCTAACTGGACTAAGACCCTCCCAGGCCGGCCGCCCCACAGGCCATCCCTAGCAGGTACAAACAATGATTCTGACATCAGTAAAGGGCCTTGGGGCAGGCTGGCCCATCACCTGAGAGTCTCCAGGGTCTACCCACCCCACCAGGTGGAATCAAGCCCAACTCTGCCCTGAAAACCCAACTCTCCTGTGTGGCTCCCACCAGACACGGCACTGACCCCGACCCCGCTGCAGCTGACCCCACACTCCTCTCCTGACGTGGGTTCGGGTCTGTCGCCTTTGAAGGGACTGACAGGGCAGTGAGGTTACCATCCCCAGTGCCCCACAGGCCAAAGGCCCAAGGTCTCCAGAGACACTCGCAAAGCAGGAAGATGACACCTGGGACTCACAGCTACCCTGCCCGCCCCGAGGGCCTCAACAGTGAGCGAGGCGGGAGCTATGGAGGATGCAGGGCTCGGCGCTTGTGAAGCAGTGCGTGGCCAGGAACTGCAGTGTTTTCTTGTTTTGTTTTGTTTTTTTGAGACGAGTCTCGCTCTGTCGCCCAGGCTGGAGTGCAGTGGCCGGATCTCAGCTCACTGCAAGCTCCGCCCCCCGGGTTCAGGCCACTCTCCTGCCTCAGCCTCCCGAGTAGCTGGGACTACAGGCGCTGCCACCTCGCCCGGCTAGTTTTTTGTATTTTTTTTAGTAGAGACGGGGTTTCACCATGTTAGCCAGGATGGTCTCGATCTCCTGACCTCATGATCCGCCCATCTCAGCCTCCCAAAGTGCTGGGATTACAGGCTTGAGCCACCGCGCCCGGCCAGGAACTGCAGTTTTAACAGCTGGTTGCTGCCGGCGGATCAGGAGAGGTTCGGCATCCCGGCCCAGCAACTGCACAACGGTTCTTCCACGTGGACTTCCAGCTCACCCAGGGCAGCAGCCGCCGTCCACATCCTCAGAGGCCAGGGCCTTCGCCTCCCTCACACCTCCCTGTCACACTGCGGGGACAGCAGGGGCCCATGGGGCCGCTGGACACTGGACCAGGCAAATGCCTGAGAGGGTCCCCTCAGACAATCCCCAGCCCTCCCGAGGCTGAGAGGACAGGCCTCTCTCTCTGCCCACCATGTGTCGCCCCCACCTCTGAGGACAGCCTCGCGGTACCTGTCCATCCAGCCATGCTGCCCTTCGGCCCCTCTCAGCCTGCCCCCCTCTGCAAGTGGGGTCACAGGAGCATCCACATCCCAGGACACAATTGGCATGACGCCCAAGGTGCTGTGACTCAGCTCCCAGCGAGGCCCAGTGCTCCTCCCAGGGGACCTGGGGGCAGGGCGTGGGTTGGCAGGCAGTGCCCCCAAGGCCTAGCTCACCTGAGGCGGGTTGCTGGCACAGACCTCCGCAGAGATGCCCAGGACCTGCAGGATGTGCTCCTGGGGGACATAATCGCCTGGGGACTTCTGAACGAAATGCAGCAGCACTTTGTCACCACCTGTAGCAGTGGGCAGGCAATCAGGGCGCCCCGAAGGCTGCCTGCACCTCAAAGCCACGTACCAGGAGAAGGGAAGGCGGGGCAGACCTGGCCGGCCATATCCCCCACTCAGCTACCCAGATGAGTGAGCTGTTCTGCCACAGCCCAGCTCAGCCCAGCAGACATGCAGAACCAGGCCACATTGCGGTGGAAGGGCTGTGATGAGATTGACAAGCCAGAGAGAGGGCCTGGGCTAGGCCACCAAGTTCAGCAAGGTCCTCCCTGAGGCAGTGGCCGGGGCCCCTCCCTCAACCCACCTTTGCTGACCACCAGCAGCCCTCCGCTCTGCAGCAGGTCCCCAGACAGGTTCCCCTGGATGCCAACAGCCTTGGCCTATCAGGAGTGGGCAAAGCCTGGGTCAATCCTAGAGGAAAGGCCCCTGGGAGCTCCCACCACCCCCCGGCCTGTACAGCCTTGACCCACACAAACCTTGGCAGCCACATCACGCACAGGCTTCCCCAGAGCCACCGGGAGGATGCTCAGGCTGTTGTACCTGCGAAGACACCAGGTCGCTTGGCCAGACTCCAGAGAAGCCTGGGTCCAGAGCCTGCTCCAGTGTCCACAGACCAGTTCCTAGGTCGGGCCCCACCCCACCCCACCACTCACCTCACCAGGGCTCAGAGATGGCCCAGGCAGCTAGATCAGCAGCCAGCCTAGCCCACCGGCAGGTTGGACACCGAGCCCAGTGGCTGCTGGCCAAGGGCCCACAGAGGGTGCAGGGAGCATGGATGGAGCAGGCTGGGTGTGCTCAGGGATCTGGCTCAGCTGGCAACTGCCAAGCAAAGGAGGCAGTCTGTGGCACAAACACCAGAAAGCTAGGATGGCCCCTGATGGGGCACGAGGCTCCAACCTCCGAGGTGGTCTGGACACCGAGAGTAAGCCCTAGACAAGGTGGCTCGTTACAGTTGCCCAGCACCCAAGAGAAGGCCTGGCAGAAGGGCTGGTCGACAGTGCCACCAGAGCTGCCTTGTCAGCAGGGAGAGGAGGTGGCAGGGAGTGGTGGGCACCCCTGGGCCCTCCGCCCCATGCGACCTGAGGGTGCCCGTCCCCACTCACCGCTTGAAGCCCAGCTCCTTATAAAGCTGCTTGCTCTCGTCCAGGTAGAGCTCTGGAAAGCGGAAGCCACAGATGTGTGCCCCAGGCCTGGAACCAGCCCCCAACCCACTCACCACCAAGAATCACCCTCCTCCTTCTGACCCTCTGTTCTTCTGCCCACCTCCGTGCTCAGCCCACCCACCCAGGGCCGGGAGAGGTAAAACAGGGCTGAGTGACCCCCTCCCCTCAGAAGAGGGGCTGAGTCCCAGAGGTGACAGGTGGAACCGGCGAGGCAGAGCTCGCCCAGACTCTGCTGCTAGGCTCAGGTCTGTGCAGGGCATCACCCAGCCACCAGCTGCGGGGCGGGGTGGCAGGGAGAGACGAGGGACGCTGACCTGTGGACATATCAAGGCCACTCCAGGAGACAGAAGAGCCAGGGCTGGGCAAGAAAGGGCCCCGAACGCCCTGAGTTTAGGGAAGGGTGTCTGCGCCGCCGCGTCGGGGAACAGGACGCACCTCCCGCGAAGTAGCCGCCGTCCAGGAACTCCTGCAGACCCAGGGCCTCGGGCCCCACGCCCACCAGACGCACACCGTGCTGCTCCAGGAGCCCCGCGAGGCCGCTGAGGTCCTGGGCGATCCAGCGGCACACCACGCAGCCGAAGCGCCGCAGCCCGGCCACCACGCACGCGCGATCCCGCCACAGGCTCCGCAGCTCCACGGCCTGCCAGGCGGCTGGGTCAAGGGCGCGCCCCGCGGCCCCCAGTCCCGCCCCAGCCCCGCGGCCCCCACCAGCCCATCGCTGCCAGGGCGCCCGGGCAAGAGCCGGGGACGCACCCACCGTCCTGCGCTCGCCCGGTCTCACCTCCCCGGTCACCGCATGCTTCAGGATGCACGCGCCCACGCGGGCAAGGTCCACCGTGCTCATGGCCGCGGCCGCCCGCCCTGGTTCCCAGCTCCCCGCTCCCGGCTCCTCGTTCCCAGATCCCCGCTCCTGGCTCCCAGATCCAGCCCCAGGCCCCGCCTCGAGATGCCCCGGCCACGCCTCTCTCGCGCCGCCGAGGCCCCGCCCTTTCGGGCTCGTCTCCGCCCCGGGCCCCCCCACAAGATGGCCGCAGAGCGCCCAGCCACGCCTCTGGCCACGCCCCTCCGCACCCCGAGCCCTGCTCCGCCTCCTCGGATTCGCCCCTAGTCACGCCTTGCTTCCCCTCCCACTCCAGGCCAAGCCTCGAGATCGTGGCGCCAAATCCCGCGTCCGCCTGCTTGGGTCCCTCCCGCCTCCTCAATCCGGGCCTTGCTGGATGGTTGCTGTCCCGCGTCCCGGTCCCGCCCCTAGCCCCGCCCCTAGCCCCGCCCCAGCCCCGCCTTCCCGTTGGGCCCAGACTTGGACTCCGTCGGCCATTGGCGCAGCAGGCGGAGCTGGGCGGTGCGACCCTCGGCGCGCGATGCGCCTGTGCGGAATGCAGCGGGAGGCGGGGCAGGCTCACGGTGGTCCCGGGGGGTGGCTGGGACGGCGCACCCAGGGGTGGTCCAGGGAGCAGCGGGGGTCTCCCTGCGGGCTCGCGCGAAACTGGGCTGGATTCAAGGTTGAGGGGAGAGGGTAAGCGAAGGGGTCGCGGGCATAGGGGACCGCGGCCCGGGGTCTCCCGCGGGGCGGGGGTCCCAGCAATGGGGGTGCGAGGGCTTAGCCTTTCCACGTGGTCTGGTTTTCGCTTGAAAATCCCCGCAAATGCGGCGGTATCTCAATTATACATGGACGCGTTGTCTTGAATCATAAAATACTGTTCATGTCGTGCCGGTTGCATATCAGCTTTTAACCCCCCAAACCTTGGGGCGAAATGGACCCCGGGGAGATAAACACAGCTCCCAGAAGTGCACTGCGGGTCAGGAGCCTGGCAGATGCGTCCTGTTCCTCCCCCACTGCAGCCCTGTGATAGCGTTTATCACCGAGTTGGGATGAGGGCCGGGTCACAGGTTCACCCAGCCTGGGCTCCCAGCTGGGCGGGCCCGGCCTGGCAGAGTCTGTGCTCCTGGCACGGGGCCTCACTCCCCAGGACAGTTCCAGGGGCCTGGGCGGGCTGGAGAAGGAAGGGGGAGCCCCCACACTGTATTCCAAATAATGGGAGGCCCGGGGGGGTGCTGCTGCCCTCGCCTGTGCCCTCGCCCTGGGGTGGTGAAGGTCCAGACAGGGAAACGGAAGTCGTTCCTATGTCAGGGCAAAAGGCAAAACAAGGAAGGGGAAGCCCGAGGAGGGAGGAGCTGTGGCAGCCCCAGAGCCCAGGAGTGCAGCCCCCAGAGACCAGGGCTACCCCTCTACCGTGTCGGACTGTGCAGGAGGGGGCGCCTCCACCGTCTCGGGCTGGTCAGGAGGGGCCCTCTGCTGTCTGGGGCTGTGCAGGAGGATGCCCTTCTACCGTCTCGGGCTGGGCAGGAGGGGCCCATCTATCTTCCCCGGCTGCGCACGAGAGGCCCTCCCCCGTGTTGTGCTGTGCAAGCAGTGAGCAAGCGCCGCCTCCTTGGGAGCTGGGATCCCAGACGGGATTCAGCCATTTTCAGAGACCTACCGAGAAACAAGAATGCCAGATCAATTCCTCGCCTGGCATCTCCCACCAGCGCCATCGCTGCAGGAGCCTCGCAGGAAGCCAGCGGGCAGAGGAGAGTGGGGAAGGAGCTTGCAGCCTCCCAGCGCCAGTGCTGCGGAGCAGAAGGTGGCTGGGAGGCCGAGAAGCCGTAAGAAAACAGCAGGGCCAGCCCATGTGGCGCTCAGATACATGCTGTGTGTGTTTGCATATGTAGGGCCTGGAAAAACTCCACCTCCATCCTTTTGAGGTCCTGGCTGAGCCCAAGAGTTAAATCAAGATAAGACAGATCATCATGCCAACGTATTTGATTCAGGTTGGATGTGGCTCGGGAGCCCTCCTAAGGAAATGAAGACTCAGTGAAGCGGCCTCAGTCACTCGTGTGCTGAGTTGGACGGAGAACAGTGAGGTTCCAGGAAGCAGCTAGATGATGTGAGGGCCTGAAAAGGTGAGAGGCATTTTATCAAGGACTGTACAGCATTTGCTGGTTCTCAGCTTCTCATACTTGAGGATCCGAGGTTTCTAGTGTAGGGAGAGCATCTTTCGCCCGGGAATTTCATCTTCTGCTTTTAAGAAACACAAGAGAGATCAGAATGGTCTTTTTGCACCTGTTTTTTTTTAGCTGCCTTTAATTCCAAATAGTGACTGCCAGAGCAGCCTGTATTGGGGTGGCACCTTCTTAACTCTGCATGCTGTGCATAACTGGCACACATCATTTCAAGTAAATAGACAGGTTTGCTTACTTTTTACTCAGGTGCAACGTAATTCAGAAAAGTGTAGACATGCTCAGTAGGCAGCTCCTTCTACCTGCCTGTCGACTTTCTTTCATCCATGACGTATTGGTCGGCTCTCGCTAGGCTGTGCTGCTGAAACAACTCGCAAGCCTGGGTCAATCACAGCAACCAAGTTTCCCCTCCCACTCACGTTTCTTGTTGGCCACGGGGTGGCTCAGCTCCTGATGCCTCCTTCATTCTGGGGTCCAGGCTGAGCAAGCTGTGGCTCTCTGGAACATGCCGTTCTCCTGACCAAGAGAGGACACGGAGGAGAGATGGAGAAACCATGCCACACTCTCCCAGTGGCCATACACAACTGGGATGTGTCGCTTGCACTCCCATGCCACTGGCCAAAGCAAGTCGTGTGGCCAAGGAGGCTGTCTGAGGGGCAGGGAAGAGCGCTTCCTCCTCCAGGTGGTGTCAGCTCTGGGACTGGGTTTTAGCTTTTCTTACAAGGGAAGAGCTGGCCCGTTACTGCAGCAGGGATGCTGACAGAACACATGAAACTCCAGGGTCAGAGACAAAGGACTTTGTCATTCACGGCATGGCAGGCAGGTGCTCACCTGTGTGTTTGGTCTTATCCCCTTGCCCCCAAGTTCCACGGACACCATGCGGGTAGGCCTGGGTGGGCGCTGCACAGTCAGTGAGTTTGCATGGCCACTGAGGAGCCCTGCACTGGGGGAGTCGGCTGTTTCTGCAGCAAGCAGTGAGCAAGCTGCTCTTTGTCCCTCGAGGACTCTCAGGGCAAACCACCCTGAGAAATGGGGGAGGGTACTCAGGGCCTGCGTTCCTGGCAGGCCCTGTGAGAGGTGGGGGGCACGAGACACTTGTGGAGGACTGCCCTCTTAACAGGAGAAGCTGCCAGTACCAGAGGCCAAAGGGAGTTACTCAGAGATTTCACTGGCATCCCTAGGCTGCCTGGTGCCACATATGTGAAAACAGTCATTTCATTGAAGCTTGTCCACTCAGTAGCTATTGAAGCGGGGAGGGTGTCTTAGTCTATTAAGGCTGCTATTTTAACAAACAAAAAAATATAAACTACCACAGACTGGGTGGCTTTTAAAGAATAGAAATTGATTTCTCACATTTCTAGAGGCTGGAGGTCCAAGATCAAAGCGCCGGCATATTCAGGGTCTGGCGAGGACCCCTTCCTGGTTCCTAGATCGCTTCTTCATGCCGTGTCCTCACAGGGCGGAAGGCACGAGGGGGCTCTCCAGGACCGCCTTTTTAAAGGCACGAACCCTGGCCAGGCACAGTGGCTCACACCTGTAATTCCAGCACTTTGGGAGACTGAGGTGGGTGGATCACCTGTGGTCAGGAATTCAAGACCAGCCTGGCTAACATGGTGAAACCCTGTCTCTACTAAAAATACAAAAGTTAGCTGGGCGTGTTGGCAGGTGCCTGTAGTCCCAGCTACTCGGGAGGCTGAGGCAGGAGAATCACTTGAACTCAGGAGGTGGAATTTGCAGTGAGCCAAGATCGCGCCACTGCATTCCAGCCTGGGCGACAGAGTGAGACTTCGTCTCAAAATAAAATTAAATTAAATAAATAAATAAATAAATAAGGGCACTAACCCATTCCTGAGGGCTCCACCCTCACTAAGCACCCACCTAAGCACATGCCAAAGCCCCACCTCATAATGTCATCGCATTAGGGATTCGGTTTCAGCATATGAACTGGGGGAGGGCACACAAACGGGGGAAATTGGCTCCACTGTGTGAAAATTGTCAATACCAAGGCAGAGTCACTTACGTCAGGACCCAAGCAAAACGCAGCTGGGAAGCCTCAAGGAAAGGTTTCTCATGCCCAGGTGCCTACGATGAGAACTGTTGCAGGGACTCCGACAGCACACAACATTCCAGATCAGCTCCTCCTATGAAGACGCCTCCCCAGCAACAATTGTGTTACCCGTGAGTGATCACTAACCCTGCAATAAGCTCCTGTACCCAGTGAAGTCTATTCCAAAACAATCTGTGTAGACTTCCTCATCTCACCCATAAAAGAAAGACACACGTACGGTCCCCTACAGCATGCATATCCCAGATTGCAATCCCCTGCCATCCCCCAGTAAACTTCGTTTGGGAGAGCCGGTCTCTCTGTTATTTATTTTACACGGACAAGTTGCAGCATCGTGGCCAGCAGCAGAAGTCCTACTAGAAGTCCTACTAGGCTTCTTGAGTCTGTGGGTTGGTATCTTTCATCAGTTTGGGAATTCTTCTATTTTGTTTATTTGTTTGTTTGTTTGAGATGAAGTTTTGCTCTTGTTGCCCAGGCTGGAGTGCAATGGCTGGATCTCAGCTCGCTGCAACCTCTGCCTCTTGGGTTCAAGCGATTCTCCCACCTCGGCCTCAGGAGTAGCTGAGATTACAGGCACCCACCACCATGCCCAGCTAACTTTTGTATTTTAGCAGAGACAAGGTTTCACCATGTTGGTCAGGCTGGCCTTGAACTCCTGACTTCAGGTGATCCACCCACCATGGCCTCCCGAAGTGCTGAGATTACAGGCGTGAGCCACCGCACCCAGCGGGGAATTCTTTTTTTTAACCACTGTCTTACAATGATGTCTCATTCTTTCCTTCCTTCCTTCCTCTTATTCTGGGAAGCCCAATACACATATATTAGATCTTTCAACTAATGCGTCTTGTTGAGTCAGAGTCATGTGAGTCTCCTGTTCTGTGTTGTGCTTTTGTTTCCCACAGGTATTTCGGTGCCTGTTTGCACCATTTCTGTTGCCCTGTCTCTGTCTCCCCTCCATGGTCCACCTGCCACCAAGTCCAGTCTGCCGTCACCCATCTCATGAGGCTGACCTGCAGCCCTGGGATGTCCATTTGGTTCTTTCATATAGGTTCCAACCAGCTGTGGAATTCTCCATCCGGAGATCCCATTAGACGGCATTTCCTGTTTTTAGTAACACATTAATGAGTTATTTTAAAATACCTGTCTACTGACACTAACTAAACAAATAAAGGTACTAACCCATGTGTTCCTGAGAGCTCCACCCTCACTGCCCACCTAAGCACATGCCAGAGCCCCACCTCATAATGTCATCGCATTCGGGATTCGGTTTCAGCATATGAACTGGGGGAGGGGACACAAATGGGGGAAATTGGCTCCACTGTGTGAAAATTGTCAATATCAAGGCAGAGTCACCTACATCAGGACCCAAGAAACTCACATCTGAGTTTCTGCTCCTGTTGCCTCTGTTTTCTTTTTCTTTTTATTTTTTTTTTTGAGATGGATTCTTGCTCTGTCACCAGGCTGGCATGCAGTGGCACAGTCTCAGTCACTGCAACCTCCGCCTCCCAGGTTCAAGCGATTCTCCTGCCTCAGCCTCCCAAGTAGCTGGGACCACAGGCACGCACCACCACACCCGGCTAATTTTTGTATTTTTAGTAGAGACAGGGTTTCACCGTGTTGGCCAGGCTGGTATTGAACTCCTGACCTCAGGTGATCCACCCTCCACGGCCTCCTAAAGTGCTGGGATTACAGGCGTGAGCCACCGTGCCTGGCCAGCCTCTGTTTTCTTTTGATTATGGCACACACCTTCCTGCCTCTTCTCATGTTTACATCTCTGTTCTAGCCCTGGGCCCTGCAGACGTTAGGGGAGGTGTGCCTAGTACACAAACACACATGTGTGCACAAAGATGGGTCACTGTCAGGGCGTGGGGAGATCGAAGGACCTGAATCAGACCAGGGCTTGTTCAGATGCTAGCTCTGGCACCGCCCAGCTGGGTCACCGTGGGTAAGTCACCACCTTGTCTAAGCCTCAGTTTCCTCATCTGTAAAATAGACTCTAGTAACCGCCTTTGCCATCCGCACACTCAGTTGGCCACTCTGGCCGGCTCACCTTGCTTCTGAGGAGCAGAAATCACAGCTCCGCTGTGGCTGAGAGGATGCTGGACACACTCAGTTGTCGGCCACTCTGGCGGGCTCACCTTGCTTCTGAGGAGCAGGAATCACAGCCCCGCTGTGGCTGAGAGGATGCCGGAGCACTCCAGCTCCACCCCAGTGGCCCCTGGCCCCCGCCATCCTGCCCATCCTCCTCCAGCAAAGCCCAGGATGTCCCCATGAGACGCCTCAGGGACTCAACCAGGTGGGCAGGCTGCAGAGGACCCCTGGGAAAGGGCAGCTGTTTCCCCAAGTCTCACCCTATATACACCAAAGATGGGATTTGATCGACTTTCTTTTTTATATTTATTCATTTATTTATTTATTTATTTATTTATTTATTTATTTATTTATTTATTTTTGAGGCAGGATCTGGCTCCCTCACCCAGGCTGGAGAGCAGTGGAGCAATCTCAGTTAACTGCAGCCTCTGCCACCCAGGCTCAAGCGACCCTCTCACCTCAGCCTCCCAAGCAGTTGGGACTACAGGTGTGTTCTGTCTGGCTAAGTTTGTATTTTTAGTAGACACGGGGTTTCACCATGTTGGCCAAGCTGGTCTTGAAGTCCTGACTTCAAGCAATCCACCTGCCTCGACCTCCCAAAGTGCTGGGATCACAAACTGAGCCACTGTGCCCAGCCTAAAAATTATTTTGTAATTGTGATAAGATATACGTAATGTAAAATTCACCATGCAGGAGCATTTTAAGATCAGTTCAGTGGCATTACATACATTCACATTGCTGCAGCCATCACCACCATCTATCTCCAGAATTTTTTGACAATCCTGAACTGGAACTCGGCACCTATGAAATGCTAACTGCCTCCCCCAGCCCGGCACCCACCACTCTACTTCCTCTCTATAAATTTGACAATTGTAGGCTCCTCATAGAAGTGGCATCATGGCCGGGCGCCGTGGCTCACGCCTGTAATCCCAGCACTGTGGGAGGCCGAGACGGGAGGATCACGAGGTCAAGAGATGGAGACCATCCTGGCTAATACGGTGAAACCTCGTCTCTACTAAAAACTACAAAAAACTAGCCGGGCGAGGTGGGGGGGCACCTGTAGTCCCAGCTACTCGGGAGGCTGAGGCAGGAGAATGGCGTGAACCCTGGAGGCGGAGCTTGCAGTGAGCTGAGATCCGGCCACTGCACCCCAGCCTGGGCAACAGATCGAGACTCCGTCTCAAAAAACAAAAAAAGTGGCATCATAATGGCGTTTGTTTTTTATGAATGACTTAAGTCATGTGGCGTAAATTCCTCAACATCCATCTATAGTGCAGCCTGTGTCCGAATTTCCTTTTCAAGGCTGAGCACCCTTCCACTGGACCTTTCAGCCACATTTTCCTTATTCTTGTACCTGTTGATGGACTTTTTCGTGGCGTCCACATTCGAGCTCCTGTGAACGCTGTGGCTGTGAACCTGGGTGTGCAAATATGTGCTCAAGTCCCTGCTTTCAGTTCTTGGGGATCTATGCCCAGAAGCGGAATGGCTGGATCACGTGGTCATTGCAGTTTTAATTTTTTGAGGAACTGCCCTAATGTTTTCCACAACAGCTGCACCATGTCACATTTCCGCCAGCAGTGCACGAGAATTTTAATTTCTCCCCTTCCTCAGCAACAATTATTCCTCTCCATGGCTCACGCACTTTGGGAGGCCAAGGTGTGTGGATCACCTGAGGTCAGGAGTTCAAGACCAGCCTGGCCAACATAGTGAAACCCCATCTCTACTAAAAATACAAAATTAGCGTGGCATGGTGTCAGGTGCCTGTAATTCCAGCTACTTGGGAGACTGAGGCAAGAGAATGCCTTGAACCCGGGAGGCAGAGGTTGCAATGAGCCAAGATCTCACCACTGCACTCCAGCCTGGGCAACAGAGCGGGACTCTGTCTAAAAAAAAAAAAAAAATCTTGCTCTCTGTATTGGGGGCTTTAAAAGAAGCCGTCCATCCCGCTGGGCCTGAGGTGGTCTCCCTGTTGTTCTGATTTGCATTTCCCATTTCCCTAACGCTTGGTGGCACTCAGCCTCGTTTCATGGGCATGATGGCCATTCGTGTGTCTTCTGTATTCTAGTCCTTTTCCATTTTTTAATCCAATGGTTTCTCTCTGATGTTGTTGGGGTGTAGGGTTCTTTACATATTCTAGACGGAATGCCTGTTCTGATACACTTTCTCCTAGTCCATGCGTTGCCTTACATTCTATTAATTCATGTTTATAAAGTCCCATGTATCTATTTTACATGTTTCTGCCTGTCTTTTTCCTGTCATACCCTAGAAATCACTACCAAGTTTAACATCAAGAGGCTTGTGTTTTCCTTTGAGGTCTCAGAGTTTTAGGTCATACACGTTGAACAAGCACCAGCACCAGCAGAGTGGAGCTGCCACCAGGGGTCACAGCCAAGCGTCTGGAGCGCAGTTGTGCACCGACCAGGGAAGGCCCAGGCCTGGGTGGGCCTTTCCGCAGGATCCTGGAATGTTGCTTAGGGGAGGCTGAGACCAGACTGGCAGTCACCTGTCTGGGAAAGCACCAGGCCCTGCGGAAGTCCCCATGGTGACAGTCACGTCCTGGCCACGTGAGCGAGTGTGGGGGAGGGAGGGCAGGGAGGCGGAAGTCCTGGTATTTTCCTGCAGACTGGCACGGGCAGGACCTGAGCGGCCCGAAGCCGCGAGGCGCTGCCACTGCTCCTTCTGTGCCCGGTGCAACCCCAGCTCATGGGGTCTGGGCTGCCTGTGATCCCGTGCCCCCCACTTCACACTCAGGGTTCTGGCTTCCCTGCTGTGAGCCTGTCTCTCCTCTGTGGGAGGGGCCAGCCTGAGCAGCCATCCCTGTGCCCACTGCCCAGCATAGAGTGGGTGTCTCATAAATGTGGGCTGAACAGAACCTGCCCCTGGGGCCTCCCTCACTGCTAGGCATACAGCAGGTGCCTCATAAATGTGGGCTGAACAGAGCCTGCCCTTGGGTCCCCCAACTTCCAGACATAAAGTAGGCACTTTATAAATGTGGGCTGAACAGAACCTACCCTGGGGGCCTCCACTTCCCTTTGATGGGAGCAGAGAACCTTTGCCGGGCAGTGGCCACTCAGTGCCTGGGACAGGTGCCCCTTTCTCCCACCCTGGCCTATCTCGGGACATCTGAGGGAGGGCAGGGCTGTGCCCCCCACTTCACACTCGAGGGTCTGGCTGCCTCACCTGTGACCTTGTCTCTCCTCCGTGGAAGGAGCTGCGCCGTCTTTTTCACTCTCCACGATGACCATTCAGTGAGACAAGGTGACAGCGGCTCCTGCGTTTAAAAAGGAACCGTTCGCGTGGCTGCTGCAGGCAGGCCCCGCACTCGGGCAGTGAGGCTTCGGCCCTGAGAAGGCCCTGACCCCAGAGGCCTGGCCCTGGCTGGGAGGGAGTTGGAGTCCCCGGACTGGGGCAGCCCCTCTGCACCTGGGGTGGTGGAGCAGGAGCTTGGCTGCCGGCGGGGTTTCCTCCCAGCTCTGGGAGCCACCTCGCTGCAAACGCTGTGACTTCTGAGCGCCGCCGTCTCTGTTTGACACTGTTAATCCTTTAGGTGACTTTTTTTTTTTTTTTTTAGATGGAGTTGTCTTCGTTGCCCAGGCTGGCATGCAGTGGCACGATCTCAGCTCACTGCAACCTCTGCCTCCGGGGTTCAAGTGCTTCTCCCGCCTCAGCCTCCCAAGTAGTTGGGATTACAAGTGCCCAACACCATGCCCAGTTAATTTTTGTATTTTTCATAGAGACAGGGTTTCACCATGTTAGTCGGGATGGTTTCAAACTCCTGATCTCAGGTGATCTGCCCACCTCCGCCTCCCAAAGTGCTGGGATTATAGGCATGAGGCACCATGCCCGGCCTAGGTGACTTCATGGTGAGATAACGCACAGGCATGGTGAGCAGCGTGGCAGAGGACCCGTGTGCAGGGCCCTGTCTCCCACCAGGGACCCCTTCATCTGGGAAACCTCCGCTGCAGGACAGGGACGCCGTGTCGTCAGGACGCAGGGTCTCTCCAGGGCACTCGAACCTCCTCTGAGCCTCTTAGAACTCCAGGACAGGGTTGCCATGTCGTGAGAAGGACACAGGGTCTCTCTAAGACACTTGAACCTCCTCTGAGCCTCTTTGAACTCCAGGAGTGTCGTGAGGATGCAGGGTCTCTCCAGGGCACCCGGGCCTCCTCGGAGCCTCTTTACACTCTTTGGCTGCGGGCTTTCTTCTCTGTGGCGAAAAGTACACGACGTTTTATTGACCATTTCAGCCACTGGCAAGTGTGCAAATCAGTGGCTTTAGTCCATTTGTAATGCAGCTGGACCCCACCCTTTCCTGAATCCTACAGGCCAGAGCTGAGGGCGGGAGGGGCCTGTGCAGCAGCCTGAGACCAGCTGTCCAATGGCAGGGCTCCCTTCTGGGAAAGCCATGGTCCCCTGGGGCCAGCCTTCCCCTAGCAGTGGTGGTTCACACGTCTCTCCATCCCATTTCCGGTGCAAAAGCGACACAGACAGATGCAAACCCAAACAATGCAGACGTGGAGGAGGGAGAAAGTGAAAGTGGTTTCGGAGCCCCTCCAGCCACCCTCTGGGGACACCTGCCCGGCGTTCTTCAGACACGAGCGCTCCCGGAGGCCGGCGTGGTTGGTGCTCGCTGGAGGGCTGGCCAGGCCTGGGAGCCGATCCTCTCAACAAAGTTCAACCCCAGGGATGAGCCCAGCCAGAGAAGGAGAGCTCTTTGCCTCCGGAGCTGCTGCCCTGGCAGAGCCATGCCGGGAGCCCGAATTCCAGCCGAGACAGTTCTGGACCCAGTTGTGTCTCCCCTGATCTTCTGTGTGGAGCCCTAAGCCCCAGTGATGCTGCGTTTGGACTTGTAGGGAGGGGAGAGGCACCAGGCCCCCTCTCTGCCCTGGCCAAGGGGAAGGCTGGGTGAGGACATAATCAGAAGGTCCCGTCTGCAAGCCAGGAAGAGACGCTGCCTGGAACCAACCCGGCCTGTGCTGGCTCCGGGGCCTCTCGCCTCCGGGACTGTGGGAAAATGGTGTCCATGGCTTCAGACACCCAGGCTGTGGGACTGTGTCCTAGCCAGTGGAACAGACTAACACAGCCAAGAAAAGCCTGCACACGCGGGTAAACATACATGCACAGAGAAGCAAACAGTGCCGAGGGGAGGGGACACCAGACCTTGAGGAAGTGAACCCAGGGCAGGGCCGGGACGGGAGTGGCTGGGGTGGGGAGACCTGGGTGTGCCAGAGCCCACAGTGGAGCAGGTGGAATGCGACCTCCTAAGAGCCTGTGACTATCAGGGAAGCAGCGGCCCAAGGAGGCGCTAGCAGGCAGCCAGGGGCAGGGCCCCAACGGGTGTCAACGTCTTCTGAGAGCTGGGCACAGCCTGGGCTTTTCCCAGGATGGGGCTGGACCTCCCAGGGGCTTGGGGGCTGGGCCAAGGCTCCTGGATTCATCAGGTTGCAACCACACTGGGATTGTGGGACACGGGTCTGTTGGGTGCAGACGGACCCAAGGGATGGACAGACATAGGACAGCCTGGTACCAATTCCCACTTAGAAACATCACCTGCTTCAAGGTCCATATGACATCCAATAATGCACATCTGCTGTGAGACTGTGAGCCTTGCCTCTGGCAAGCACCTGCCCTCACATAACCACCCTCATTTTTGTGATGAAGACATTTCCAACAAAGTTCCCTTGTTGAGCTTTTATGAGGTGAATTATGTTTCCCCCAATTCACAGGTCTAAGTCCTACATCCCAGTGTGACTGTGTTGAGAGATGGAGTACTTAAAGAGCTGGTTAAGGTGAAGAGACGTAATGATGGCCAGCACTACACAGAAGGACGGGTGTCCTTACAGGAAGAGGAGGCAGCAGGGTCCTGGGGGCAGAGGGATGACCCTGGGAGGACATAGGGAGCAGGTACCGTCTCAGGCCCAGGAGGGAACCAACCCCACCTGCCTCTGCATTTGGACTTCCAGCCCCCAGAACTATGAGAACATCACCTTTCCATTTCTTGAGCCTCCAACTCTGTGGCTCTTTGTTTTGATACCCCAGCACCATGAACCCCTTCCCAACCCCTCCCCAGCCCTGGCCCCATCTTCCTTGACCTCTCTCTCCCTGCAGATTAGATCTGTCTGTCCCAGAATTTCACCTGAAGCACAAAGTGTGGCGCCTCGGGGCCTGGCTCCCTTCACGTGGCCTCATGTCTGCACATTCGTCCGCCATGCAGTGTGTGTCCACGGTTGCCAAGTAGCATCTCATTGTGTGGCTCTAGCCCAGTGGGTTAATCTGTTCACCGGCTGGTGGGCGTGGCAGTGGTTTCCAGCTCTTGGTTATCACAGAGAAAGTGAGTGTGAACTTCCGCACACACGTTTTACTGAGAACAAATCCTTTCATTTCACTTGGTTACTAGGAGTGGAGTTGCCGGGCCCTAGGGAAGGTGTGTGTTTCTCTCTAAAAGAATTGGCCAAACCGGTGTCCAAAGTTGTACCATTTTAGGCTCCCGCCAGCATCACGCGGGAGCTCGAATTATGCCGTGTCCTTCCCACACTTGGTGTGGTCAGAGCGTTTTCTCTCCATCACCGTGACGGGCGTGGAGTGGAATCTCACGGTGGTTTTCACGCCGTTTCCCAAATGACTGTGGACGCTGACCACCCTTTCATGGCCGCGGGCGCGTGGATTTGGTGAGGTTCAAATCCTGCCCATTAAAAAACAATAGTGCTGTTTGTCCTCATGTTGACTTGTAAGAATTTTCTAAGAAGTGTTGTGAGAATTGCCACCCAGTGCGCGGTTTGCCTTTTCGTTTCCTGAAAAACATACTTCCAAGAGCAGGAGTCGCCAGTGTCGATGAGTCCCAATTTCATTTTCTCTCGTGGCTCTTGTGTTCCGTGTCCTGTTCAAGAAATCTTTGCCCACGTCCAGATCACAAATATTTTCTCCAGTGTTTTTCCCAGGAAGCTTTATAGTTTGAGCTTTACATTCAGACCCATCGTCCGTTTCAAGCTAACTTTTTGTGTCATGTAGGTAAAGATTAAGGCCATTGTCCCCTGTCATTTATCCAGTATTGTAGAACTTGTTTGCCAAAAAGATTATCTTCTTCATGTTGCATTCCCTCGACACCTCTGTCAGAAACGTTTGCATCATCCGTGAATGGGTGTCTCTGGCCGCTCCTGTTTCATTGACCTATTGGCGCTCCTCACGCCCGCCCCACTGTCTCTCAATGGCTGACGCTCTACAGAAGTCTTTAAGTCAGGAAATGAAAATACCCCAACTTTGCTTTTCCTTTTCACTATTATTTTGGCTGGTAAATGTCCTGTTTTCATATACATGTTTAGAATCAGTTTCTAGGTGACCAAGCCTCCTGGAATGTTGACTGAGATTGCATTGGTCCATTTGGGGGAGAATGCGTATTTTCCTCATACTCAGTCTTCTGATTTATCCACATGCCATTCCTTTCCAGTTACTAGGTCTTCTTTCACTTCTCTCGGCAACGTTTTTGCTGGCCTTGCGGGTATTTTGTTAAATTTCCCCTAAGCATTTCCTGTTTTTTGATGCTAATATGTTCTTGTTTCCCTTATACTTCAAAACCCAGTGTTTACTTTTTAAAATATTGGCCTTGCATCTTGTGACCTTGATAATAAAGTTACTAGTTCCCATAGCCATTTTGTCGATTTCTTAGGACTTTTATACACACGAGCACATTCTCTGCAAAGAGGCAAAATGTCTTTTCCCCCTTTGTGTCCAATCTCTTTGCCTTCCATTTCTTTTTCTTGTCTTATTGCACTGGCTAGGACCTCCAGTGCCATGTTGAGTGCAGGTGGTGGGACGGGAGTCCTTGCCTGGCTCCTGACCCCCAGGAAGATGTGTCCCGTTTCACCTGCAGACTTGAGGCATGGGGCCCCTCTGCACGCCGCCTCCTGGCTCAGCTTCTCTGCTGCTCCCTGGTCTCTGCAGCTCTGTCTTGCAATTTCCAGCTGCCATCCTTTTGCTTTTAACCAGCCAATTTTTCTTGTTTTGTGTCTATCTGTTTTCCCCCTTTTTCTGGAGAACAGGGTCTCTCTCTATTGCCCAGGCAGGTCTTGAACTCCTGGGCTCAAGCGATCCTCCCACCTCTGCCTCCCTAAGTGCTGGGATCACAGGCATGAGCCACCTCACTGGACTTAACCAGCCCATTTCTTAAAATGTAAAGTGGGTTTCTTGTAGTCAGCCTTTAGTTGGCTCTTGGTTTTGTATCTAATATGGCCATGTCTGTATTTAACTGGAATATTTAGATCATTTATAATCAAAGTCATTACCTATATGGTTGAATGTGGGCATACCATCTCTCTATTATTTGCTGTTTCAAATTTCTGACTTCCCGTTCTTCTGTTTGATTATTTTTGTAGCATTTCATTTCATCCGCGTGGTTGGCTTCTTAGTGATACATCTTTGTTTTCCTTATTCAGTGGTCGTTGCAGCGTTTGTGACATCCGTCTGCACTTATCACAGCCTGTCTTCAGGTTGTGTGGCCACTGAACACACCTGCACCTTCCCACGCAGCGTGAAATGCAGAAGAACCTCACAGTCACGCCCTTGCCTTTCCCCCTCGTAACTTGTACTACTGTCGTAGGTTTTAATTGTACATGCTATAAGTGTCACAATGCGTTGCTAACATTCTGGCGTTAAGCATTTTATTATTTTTGAAGATATTTAAAAATGAGAAAAATTTCCTCCCACATTTGCCATTTCTTTCATCCATAATTCCTTTGAGCACATTTCAATTTCCACATGAGGCCAAGCGAGGTGGCTCATGCCTGTAATCCCAGCACTCTGGAAGGCCAAGGTGGGCAGATCACCTGAGGTCAGGAGTCAGGAGTTCGAGACCAGCCTGGCAACACGGTGAAAACTCATCCCTACTAAAAATACAAAAATTAGCCAGGTGTGGTGGTGCACACCTGTAATCCCAGCTGCTCGGGAGGCGGAGGCAGGAGAATCCCTTGAACCCAGGAGGCAGAGGTTGCAGTGAGCCAAGATGGCACCACTGCATGGAGACAGAGTGAGACTCCATCTAAAAAGAAAAAAAGGGGGGCCAGTTTCGGTGGCTCATGCCTGTAATCCCAGCACTTTGGGAGGCCAAGGTGGGTGGATCACAAGGTCAGGTGATCGAGACCATCCTGGCTAACACGGTGAAACCCCGTCTCTACTAAAAATACAAAAAATTAGCAGGGCTTGGCAGTGTGCCCCTGTAGTCCCAGCTGCTGGGGAGGCTGAGGCAGGAGAATGCCTTGAACTCGGGAAGCAGAGCTTGCAGTGAGCTGAGATCGCGCCACTCTACTCCAACCTAGCGACAGAGGGAGACTCCCTCTCAAAAAGACAAAAAATAAAAAATGTCCATGTGAAAAAAAAATTCCTTGTGCTTGAAGAAATTCCTTGGATGTTTCTTGTCATGCAAGTCTGTCTGCTGCTGAGAAATTCTCTCAGCTGTCAGTATGTCCTCAGTCTTTGATTTGCTTCCATTCATTTCTATATATATGTATGTGTGTGTATATATATATATATATATATATTTTTTTTTTTTTTTTTTTTTGCAATATGGTCTCACTCTGTCGCCCAGGCTGGAGTGCAGTGGCATGAGCTTCCCTCACTGCAACCTCTGCCTCCTGGGTTCAAGCGATCTCATTCCTCAACCTCCAGAGTAGCTGGGAATACAGGCATATGCCACCATGCATGGCTAATTTTTATATTTTTAGTAGAGATGGGGTTTCGCCATGTTGGCCAGGCTGCTCTCAAACTCCTGACTTCAAGTGATCTGCCTGCCTCAGTCCCCCAGACTGGGCCCGGCCTCCAGTTCATTTATTTTTGTAACTGAACAGAGAAGATCTTGCTGTGTTGCCCAAGCTGGCCTTGAATCCTGGGCTCAGGTGATCCTCCTGCCTTGACTTCCGAGTTGCTGGGACCCCAGGCGCGGGTCACCGTGCTTGGCCCACTTTTGACAGACAGATTCACTGGGTTTGGAATTCAAAATTGAAATGTTCTTTCAGCATCATAAAAACGCTTTGCTTCCCTTCTGACCTGCACCGTTCCTGGGGACAAGTCCACGCGGCCCTTATCTTGGAGTCTTTGTACCCAAAGGTGGCCTCACCAGAGCCCGGTGTCCAGGTCCCCTCTGTGTCCCTGGTTTCCGGGCATTGATTAGGATTTGCTGTGCTGTGCGTGCCTCTCTATTTACCCGTCTTGGGGTCTGTTGATCTTTTTGCATTTGTGGGATCACAGTTTTCTTGTAGTTTAGAAAATTTTCATCGCTTTTTCTTGAAATGATTTTCTGTTCCTGCCTCTCTCTGTTTCTCTGGGACTCTAACTGCACTTCTGTTAGGCAGCTCGATATTTTCCAGGATATCTTTGAGAACATATTCATTTATTCATTTTCTGCGTGCTTTTCATTTGGGGTAGATTCTGATACTGTATCTTCATGTTCCCTGGTGTTTCCTTTTGAGCTGTCTGATCTGTTGTTAATCCTCCTGGTTTTGTTTCTGTTTAGAGGCAGGGCCTCCTCCGTTGCTGGCCAGGCTGGAGTGCAGTGGTGTGATCATGGCTCTCTGTGGCCTCGACCTCTGGGGCTCACGGGCTCAACTGATCCTCCCTCCTCAGCCTCCCGAGTAGCTGGGACTCCAGGTGTGCGCCACCAGGCCTGGCTAATTTTTGTCTTTTTTGGAGAGACGGGGTTTTGCCTGTGCATAGGCTGGTCTGGAATTCCTGGGCTGAAGCGATCCTCCTGCCTCAGTCTCCCAAAGTGCTGGGATTACAGGTGTGAGCCACCACTCCTGGCCTAATCCTACTGTTATCAGCTGAACTGCATCCCTCCAGAATTCACGCTCGGAATGGGACGGGATGCAGAGATTGGACTGTAAAGAGGTGACCGGCTGAATGAGGCCATGTGGATGGGCCCCGATCCAGAAAGACTGGAGTCCTCCTGAGAGGAGGAAGTTTGGACAGAGACACGTCCAGGAGCAGCACGCACAGACAAGAGACCACGTGAGGACACACGGAAAGACGCCATCTGCAGACCACAGCCGAGCTCCCAGGGAACGAAAACTGCTGCCACCCTCACCCTGGCTTCCAGCCTCCGCGCCTGAGACAGCATTTCTGTGGGAGAAGCCAGGCAGACTACGCAGCCGCCCGAGGGGACTGGTGTGCCTACAAGCACGTTATTCATTTCAGACCTGGTTCTTTGTTTTGTCCTCCGTTTCTCACACCGGGCTTCCATTTTCCTTTAGAGGACGTTGTGATTGTTATCTCAGGATTCACGTCTGACAGTTCCACCGTGGCTGCCCTTCTGGGCCTGTTGCCGCTGACTCACGTTTCCACCGCCACCTTGCCCTGCGTCTGGGCATAGCAGCAGTTTCTTGTTGGGTGTGGACATTGTGTTGTGGCGGCTTTGATCACCCACCTTTTTTGTTGGGTTGTTTTGGCCTTCCGTTAAAGGACTCCGCGCTGTGTTCCGGCGTGGAGTTCAGCTCCTTCCCGTTCACTTTGGTCTTCATGTGGCTGGTTCTGAAGCCTCTTAGAGCAGGTCTGGCCCAGTCTCTCCTGCAGGAAGAGTCCAGCCTCACTTCCAGGACGGCCCTGCTGGGTGGCTGCCGACAGCCCAGGATCCTCCAGGACTCTCCCTCTGGCGGTCGGAGCTCCTGTCTCCCGTGTGAGTTCTGGAGGCCGGGGGTCCCCCTAGGGCCCCGCCCATGCCGAAGAGTCCACCTTCCACATGCATGGTGCCGACTCCGGAGGCCTCAGAGACCCTCAGGCAGCCTTCTGGAGCTCTGTGTCTGTGCAGTTCCCCCCGTTCCCGAGCTCTGCCTTCCAGGTCCCTCTGTGGACGCTTTCCTGAGCTGAACCTGGACGGCAGTGCCCAGTGGCGGCTCAGACCCCCAGAGCCTCTTCTGAGGTCTGACACTCCTTTGCTTCCCCAGGGAGGCCCCGCTGGCCTGGACCCCAGCTCTCCGTGCCTCGGTTTCCTCACCTGGAAGGTGGGGATGTTGAAGGTGCCTGGGTTGTGGCTGTGCACTAACCTAGGGTGACTGTGAGCTTCGAGAGCTCGAATGTCTGGAAGGAAGGGTGCCAGCTGGGTGGGTGTGAGTGTCCTGATCATGGACACAGAGCGTGGGGCCCCTTGGAGGGCTGGAACCCAGGTGGGGATGCCCGGGGGTTGGGACACAGCGGGGCTAGAGGAGAGGGTCTGAGGAATGTTCTGGCCACAGAGACCCCAAGCCCATGGGAGGTTGGGAGTTGGTCACAAGGAGGGAGAGGTGGGGAACAGAGCTGGGGCCCAGGGTCCTGATATGGGGTGAGAGGAGACGCCATCCCTGAGGCAGAATGGTGGCCAGGGGAGGGGAGGAGGTGGGGGAAGCAGACAGAGGGGAGGCGGGGGGAGCCCAGAGCCAGGAGTGTCGGGGGCGGGTACCTGAGCCAGAAGCACCCTGAGGTTTCCCAGCAGGCAACTGATACCCTGGCCTGCAGCGTGGAGGAAGCAGGGCTGGACTGGAGGCCTGGGGACGCCTGGGGCTGCCCCGATTCCCAGCAGACGCCTCACCCTCTGGGAAGCCCCAGCTGCTCCAGATCTCTCCCACAATGCTCTGACCACCCCCAGCCCCCAAGTCCTCTCCCTTCTGTCCCCAGGCCCGAGGACTTGGAACTGCCCCCACCCTTGGCCTTGAAAGCTGGACAGAGTCCTCCAGGTTCCACGGGCCTCCTGCACCAGCACCTGCTCCACCCTCTTGTCGTCCCCGGCAGCCTCCCGTGAGGGCCGCCCACCTGAGTGACCCCAGAGCCTCCTCCTCACGCTTCTGTCTGCTCTGCACACCGTTCAACCAGCCTGACAGCTGCCCAAAGCCTCCAGAGCACAGAACGGGCCTGGTGTCTGTACCTCCCTCTCGGGGTGGGCCACGGCCTGCTCTGTGTCCCGTCCCCTCCCCACTCACCAGCAGTGGACCCCAGCTTCCCTCTGCAGCAGCACTCAACTCAGGCACTTTCTCAGGGAAGCACAGCCCGCCTCGCCCCCCCAGGCTCTTCTTCATCCCTCAGAGCCCCCCATGGCCTGGGCAGTCCATCATGAGTGCCCGCACCACATGATTGTAGACATTTGGCTTCTGGACTTAAATCCTTCACCGGACCATGACCAGGAGGGCAATGACCAGGCCTCGGCCTCAGCCCCCTGCCTGGCCTACACTGGCACAGAGCAGAGGAGGTGCAGGCCAGTCTTGAAGGCCAAGAAGTGGAGGGGGAGCCCTTAGCTGGGCCCCGGGACCCTGCCCTCCATCCCCTAGGGTGGAGCTCCAGTCCTCGGGTACCCACAGCCTCAGTCCCACCCTCTGTGCCCAGAGACTGCCATCAAGAGAAAAGGGAAGCGTCCTTGGGGGTTTCCGGACAGTCCCTTGGAGATGGTCCAGCCGGGAGGTTGGGGCGTGGGGCTGGCCCTGTGGGGATCCACAGAAACCCAGGTCAGGGCTGTGTGGAGGGCCTCACAAAAGGGCAGAGGGGTGACGGGGTGCTGAGACCCAGGGCAGGGGTGATGGGGTGCTGAGCTCTTGGGGGCTGGGGCTTCTCAATCTTTGCAGAGTTGTGGGGGGAGGCCCAGCCTGGGGGTGAGGGTCTGTGTTTTGTGTCTGTGACATGGACCAGTCTCAGCCTCAGTTTCCCCATCTGCCCCAGGGGGAGGTGTGCACAGAATGCCTTCTAAATCCTCAGCCTGGCCCCTGGTCCTGAGTTCATGGGGAGTGTGTCGCCCAGTGGGATCCCTGGGTCTCTGGGCTCAGGCCTTGGCTGTGACAGGAGTGGGGAGGGGCCCTGTGTCCCCGGGCCCAGGTCACAAGGGCATAGGAAGGAGAGGACCTGGGCCACCAGGGAGCACTGGGTCTGGGGAGTCCCTGCGACAGCAGGCACGGGGCTGGGGGGCTCACCTGCCTCCCTCTCCCTGCTGGTTCTGGTGGGCCTGGGGATGGGGGCGGTGATATTCTGCAGGCGACCTTGGTGGTGGGGACGGTTGGGGGCTGGGGAGGGCCCCGTCTCCCGCCTCCCTGGGCTGCCTCATTTCCTCCCTGATGCCCTGATGACCCTGGTGTCCTGGACAGGGCCTGGAGGTGCTGGTGCCGGGAGAGCCCGCGCTGGATGGATGAAGGAGTGAGTGCTGTACTTAGCGGGGGGCGTTGAGCACTGGGTCGGGAGCCCAGGACCTTTCCTCCTGCTGCCCGGGAGGCAACACCCTGGACCCCTGGAGTCTGCATTCCAGGAGAGCGGGCAGACCACAGACAGGGGGAAAAGGGGCGGAGGGCCGAGGCCGGTGAACACATGGGGCAGGGAGTGGGGCCGGGGCTTATCAGCAATCGGAGAAGGCCTCACGGAGGAGGTGAGGGTTTAGGTGGTTGGTGAAGGTGAAGCCCCCAGGAATGGGTTAGTGCCCTTAAAAGAGAGGCCCTACAAGCCTCCCTCATCCTGACCACTGTGTCAAGACACAACGAGGAGCCATCTAGGAACCAGGAAGAGACCCTCACCAGACCCCGAATCAGCCAGCACCTTGATCTTGGACCCCCCGCCTCCAGAAATGTAAGAAATAAACTCCTGTTTGTTTGTTTGTTTGTTTTTGAGATGGAGTCTCGCTCTGTTGCCCAGTGGCGGGTTCTCAGCTCACTGCAACCTCTGCCTGTTGGGTTCTAGCTGTTCTCCTGCCTCAGCCTCCCGAGTAGCTGGGATTATAGGCACCCGCTACCACACCCGGCTAGTTTTTGTATTTTTAGTAAGATGGGGTTTCACCATGTTGACCAGGCTGGTCTTAAACTCCTGACTTCAAATGATCCACTTGCCTCAGCCTCCCAAAGTGCTGGGATTACAGGTGTGAGTCACGGCACCCGGCCACATTTCTGTTCTTTTTAAGCCACTCAGTCTATGGTAGTTTTTATTCTTATAGCAACCTGAATAGACCAAGATACCCTCCCACATTCAACAGCTACTGAGTGGACAAGCTTAAATGAAACAACTGTTTTCAAATATGTGGCACCAGCCGGCCCAGGACAGTGGTGCTAGTGAAATCACTCTCAGGGCTCTGCACTGCTGGCTGCCTCCCACTTCTCTCCCCTCTCCCTCTGCCGTCCTGTCTTCTTTGCCCAGTCTCTGCTTGTCTCTCTCCTCCTCGTCTCTCTCCTCCTCCTTCCTTCCCCCCACCTCCCCATAGCCGGGCTTGGAAAAGTCAAACAGACTTCCGAGGTCTCATCCCGGAGCTGCCACTAGTCCAGCCTCCCCGGGACCTGCCTTCACCACCCAGAGCCCTGGGAGCCGGGGACACTCCCTGGGGCTGAGTGAGCACCAGGGGCTGCACCTGCCGCTCCCACGTCCTCTGCCCCACTCCCGCAGGTGCAGCAGCTGGCTGGTGACGGAGGCCGGACCTGGGACCAGCAACTCCTGCTGGGTGTGGTTTCTCTCAGGGAGCCTCATTGTCAACGTCATTGTCTCCACACTTGGCCTTATCATATGCATGAAAAGAAAAAAGCCAAGGGGTGAGCACACAGCAGCCCCATCAGGACTCATGTCTCCAGCCGTCATCTCTCAGAGCTCTGTCCCCCCAAATCTGGGAGGTGGCCCCAGAGCTTTTCCACAATCTGCAGCTCCTCCCAAGAGGAGGAACTGCAGGCTGGGGCAGGTGGCCTTTCTGCTGTGGCCAGAGCTCAGATGTCAGGTGGCCTCCCTGGGGGAGGGGAAGGTGGGACCCCTGACCAGGGAGCCCTCTGCTGCCCCTGCCCACTCACTCCATGGCCCTGTGCTCCTGCCTGCCCCCAGGCCTATGGGGAAAAGAACAGACTGTGCTTAGCTGGGGCCTGGCCTCCCATCCAGCACTGGGGGGCAGCCAGGTCCACGAGGTCAGCCTCTGAAGAGCTGCCTTGGAAATGGCCCTGGACGGTGGTCAGGAGCTGGTCCGTGCACAGGGAGGCTCGGTTCCCTGGAGAGCACACCTCCAGTCAGGGAGTGGGTCACACGGGGTGAGGCAGCCGGAAGAGCTACTCTCTAGGGACCCAGGGCTCCAGCTGGCCTGCATGGGCCTCTCCACACCCCAGGACGCTGGGCCAGAGCTTCCCTAGGACAAGGGGTGACAGGAGAGGAGGTGGGGTGGGCAGCTCAGCCTGGGGGCTCTGCTAGAGGCAGGAGATGACCAGGAATGGAGAGGGGGCAGGGCGGGGTGGAGGGGGGCAGGGCGGGGTGGAGAGGGGGCAGGGCGGGGTGGAGAAGGGGCAGGGCGGGGTGGAGAAGGGGCAGGGCGGGGTGGAGAGGGTGCAGGGCGGGGTGGAGGGGGGCAGGGCGGGGTGGAGAGGGGGCAGGGCGGGGTGGAGGGGGCGTGCTCAGAAGGGCTGTGTGGCTCCTCCATCCTCATGGCATGGCAGCGGAATTGTTCCCCTCACCGCTTCTAACTCCAGACGTGGGAAAAGGGGCCACATCCCAAGCACAAAATGCATGTGTGGCTCAGAGGCCTGGGGACACCCCTGCCAGCAGGACCTGGGCCTGGCGGGTTCCCGGTGTGGGTGGGTTGGGGGGGAGCTGGGCACAGTGGGCGTCACTGATGCTGGGATTTCTCCATGAACACAGTCAGGAAGTGTAGGTCTGATATAGATCTGGGGTTTCTGTCGGGCAAATCTGAGACCATTTGAGCATCAGAATCAACAGCAACAGCCTCGGACAGAGTCAGCGAGGTCAGGAGAGCCCACTGAGAGCTCAGCTGCTGGGATGTGAAGGAGCGGGTGGGGCTCCTCCCTGGGTGGAGTGAGGGTGGAGTGAACCTCCCGGCGTGCAGGAGGAGGTCAGACATCCCCCAAACAGCCCAGCAGCCATCCTGGAACTCCTTGTTCAGCAAGAAACACTGGGAGGCGACAGTTTGAGGAGAAACAAGATATTTACATCTTCCCACAGCATCTCCCCAAATATACTGTTTCACAACAAATAGAAAACAGGAGCCAAATTCAAATCCAATGTAGAAAATTACTTTAAATGTGATATACATTCAATGCCACATTGTGGCCAACCCAGTCCAGCCTTGGCCGTGAGGCAGTGCCCGGGGCCTGTCCTGCTAAGACCGCAATATTCAGACAGGCAGACAGCTGGGGTCTGGCGGGCCCTCTGGGCTGGCCAGGGGGGCTGGGGGTGTGGTCCCTGAGCGCGAGGCAACTGGCGCTCTTCCTCAAGGCTCTGGGGAGCTCAGGCTGCAGCAGAAGGGAGGCCCCAGGCCCTCGCTGGCCCATGGGAATGGCACGGGGCGTCTCCAGCCCCACCCCAGCAGGGGCTCCACCTCTCCCTCCACTGGAGAAGATGGAAGCCAGCCCAGCGGGGAGCCCCCAGGCCTCCTGGCTCCTGTGGTTCCACCAGGTGGACAGCCTCTTTCAGCAGCCGTCGCTCCGGGTACCTCTGGTGTTGGGGTACAGAGTCTGTAGGTCAGCGGTTTCAGCTCCTCCCAGTGAATGCAGGTTCTGTCTCTTCCACGGCCACTGTGGTGATGTCCGGAGGGGCCTGCAGGGCCTCAGTGACTATGGCTTCACCTTCTGCCTCCTGTCTCTTCCGCTGCGGGCACACAAAGCGTGGAGACCCCGCCTGCTCAGGCGCCCCTGGGACTCCAGGTTCTCGGTTCATTTTACTGTTTTCAATTTGAGGAGGTGGGTTCTCTCCTGAGCTACCGTGGCTGTACTTGAAGGACTCAGGACCCTCAGAGAACTGGGAGCCCCCACCATATACACCAGAAACACCAGACTCAGCGGGGAGGGGGGAGGGGGAGGGGAAGGGGGAGGAGATCAATACCTGGACGGAGACGATCACCTTGACTACATCGCCTGCAATGCACAGACACACAGGTCAGGCAGGGGCAGTGTCTGATCAGGGGACACAGGCTCATGGCAATTGGGGTCTCACGGTGGTGGCAGGAGCACCAACTCCTGCTTCTCCCTGGGAGACCGTCCCCAAGGGACTGACCCTCTCTGAGAGCGGAGGAGGCCAGCTGTGTTGGGACTACTAGCCCAGCCTGTCCCCCCAGGAGGCCCAGCATGGGTGAGAGGACTGGGGGTGCCCAGCCCACCTCCCCAGCTGCCGCCCCCAAGTGCATAACTAACCCTAATTCAACCGTCGTCTGTGGGAGGGGGACAAGTGCTTCACAGTGGCAAGGCCCTGCCCACCACACCAGCAGGTGCCCAGCTGGCTGAAACTAAGCTGCTCCCCCGCCTGCCCCGGAGCCTGAGGCCCTGAGACCTCCCTGCATTGGAGGCCCCGGGTGAGGATTGGGGGCTTTGCTGCCGCCTGGCCGGAGGATGGGGCTGACTTTCCCTTCGGACCTCAATGCTTAGAAGCTGCATTCCCAGGGACTGTGCACAGGGCTCCCAGGGCCACAGCCAGGTCCACAATGCTGGGTCAGTGCCCAGGAGGCCAGGCACAGCACAGGTGCCCAGACCAGGGCGGGTAGGTGGAGGAATGAATGAATGAATGGCCTTACTCAGTGAGGACATAGCCTTGTCCCCAGCAGGACGGCTGTTGACCCTCAACCCAGAGCCTCTCCCAGCTGAGCAGAGCCTGCCCTGCTCCCCACAGCCCTGGCGGGGGCAGGCAGGAGCATGGGGTCATGGAGTGCGTGGGCAGGGGTGGCAGAGGGCTCCCTGGTCAGGGGTCCCACCTTCCCTTCCCCCAAGGAGGCCACCTGACTCCTGGGCTCCAGCCACAGCAGGAAGCGCACCTGCCCCAGCCTGCAGCTCCCCCTCCTGGGAGGAGCCGTGGATCCTGGAAAAGCTCTGGGGCCACCTCCCAGGTTTGGGGGGACAGAGCTCCGAGACGCAACGACCGGGGACATGAGCCCTGATGGGGCTGCCGTGTGCTCACCCCTTGACTTTCTTCTTTTCACATATATTAGGCCAAGTATTAGGCCAACAATAATGACGATGAGGGTCCCTGAGAGAAGCCACCACACCCAGCGGAAGCTGCTGGTCCCAGGTCCGGCCTCCGTCACCAGCCATTTGCTGCACCTGCGGGAGTGGGGCCGAGGATGTGGGAGCGGCAGGTGCAGCACCCGGTGTTCACTCAGTCCCAGGGAGCGTCCCCGGCTCACAGGTCCCCAGGCAGTGAAGACAGGTCCCAGGGAGGCTGTGCTGGTGGCAGCTCCTCAGGATGAGACCTCAGAGGTCTGTCTGACTTTTCCAAGCCCAGCTATGGGGAGGTGGAGAGAAGGAAGGAGGAGAAAAGAAACAAGGAGAGATTGGGCAAAGAAGACAGGACGGCAGAGGGAGGGGGAGAGAAGCGGGAGGCAGCCAGCAGTGCAGAGACCCCCAGAGAAGGGGAGACCAGTGGCAGACAAGGACAGAAAGTGGAGGGAGAGCCAGTGTCGGGACAGAAACGGTTAGAGCTGGAGATGGACAGGACCAGAGGACAAGGAGGGCAGAGTAGGATGGAAGGCCCCACCGCCGCCTCCCTGGGGGCCACCCCTGCTCCATCCCAGGCTCCACTGGAGGATCCCAGCTCCTCCCAAGAAGCTCTGAAGTCTCAGGTCAACCAGGGGCCCGGGGTCAGCATTTAAAGGTGTCCTCCCGTAGGCAGACGAAGAGTAGAGTGCTCACTTTCCCCCTCCCCTGAAGCCCAGGGGCTCCTCCCATGGCCCTGACATTCAGGGACACCCTGGGTCAGTGACCCAGGAGTGTCAGGGAACAGGGGCTCTGGAGGCAGCCTGCCTCTGGGCCTGCTTCTGGGAAGGCCCATCCTGAGCCTCCAGGAAGCTCGGATCTGATAAGGCTTTGTCTGGGCCCATGGAAGGGGTTATCTGGGGCACACAGGCTTCAGCCATGCAGCTCTCCTGGACACAGGCATGTAACCAGGGTGCCATCCAGGGTGAGACCTTCAGGCCTTTCTGCTGGAGAAGACGGTCATCTCCCAGGGAAGCAACGTGGAGCCCCCTCCCCAGGGCACAGCGCTGGGCCTCCCCCGGGGCCACTTACTTGGTCCCGTGCTGGCATTCCTCCAGGGTCCCATTGGAAGAGAAGGTCCCCGGGGGGCAGTTCTGACACAGGGTGTCCTGACTCTCAGTGCCTGAGAAGAGAGTAACAGGCAGAGGACGCTGAGGGCACCAGGCGGGGAGGGGCTGGTGGCTAGGGACTGTTTGTCTGTGAGCTTCTAGACCTGGGTGCTCTGCGGGTGATGGGAGGCCTGGCCGGGAGGGCCAGGCCCGCTGTTGGCAGTATCAGAGGTGAGGCCTGGGGCGGTGGCTCTGGCTGTCCTGGACCTTGAGTAGTTGGAATTTCATGAGTCCAGGAGTCTCTCTGTGTCCACATCCTGCAGTGTTGTGGGGGCTGCCCGGCCAGGTGCCAGGCCAGGGCTGGACAGTTACTCCTCCTAGACTTAGCTTGAACAGTGGCATTGACCGTGGTCATTCCCATAAACCCAGGCACCATGCCTGGGACCCGAGAGTGAGGCCTGGGGACTGGGGAGTCCCAGAACCCCGAGGTGGAGCCACCTGGGGTGGCCTTTCCCTGCCCCCTCCCCCACCTCCATTGCCTGTTCCCCACTGGGCTGCTTCCAGGATAGGACTAAAGTGGGTGGGCCTGGTGCTGGCCAAGGTTCTGTCTCACCAGGGCCCCTGGGCAGGCCATGACGTCAAGGAGACCTGGGGCTCCAGATAGCGGGGCACTAGGGACCAAGGTGGAAATGGGAGGGATGTCTGCCACCCACTACTTACCTCCCTTCTGTACCCTCTGGCCCGGGCTGGAGGTGGCGTAAGCGCGGCACGCGGCGCAGTGGTCCCCGTCCTGGATGATGCAGAAGTGGCCTGGGCTGCAGCCACACAGGGCGTTTGCTGTCGTGGAGCAGTTCCGGCTTGTGCGCAGGCCCATGGCTGGGGTCCAAGAGGAGGGGCTGAGAGGGATACGTGGAGGCCAGGACACCACCCACAGGCCAGAACAGCATCCACAGGCCAAGGACTGCTGCCAGGGCCCCCGGCCAGGCTGAACCCCTGGCTCAGCCAAACGAGGTGCCCGGAGGTGCCTGGCATGGAAGACCTGAGGCTGGGAGGGACACCCAGGGACGGCAGAGTTGTGTGTGGGATGAGGGCCTGAAGGCGGGTCCTGGGAGGGCCTTGTTAACGGGAGCCAGGCCTCCTGGAGAAACTAGCCTTCTGCCAGATGGGCAGGATGCCAAGCTCGCACTGTCAGTTCCAGGACAGGGTAACTCAGACAGGTCCTCACCCCACGTGCCCACCCCAGACACCTGCCCCTCAGATGGGCTTCCCATCTGTGCAAACCAGGCCATTCCAATGGCAGAGGCAGGTAGGGTGAGAGCCCCACTTCTTCAGGTACTGGTGGAGGGGAGGTACCAGCTGGGCCTGAGCCCCTCCTGAGGGCAGCCTCACCTGCCACCTGTGCCCCCACATCCTCAGCCCAGGCAGACAGGTGCTTTCACAAGAGGGGAGGGGCATGGAAGGGGGCACGCAGGTTGAGGTGTGAGCCCCAAATCCCAGCCTGCATGCATGAACCCCCAAAGCACTCCAGCTTCCTCTTCTGTTCATGGCTAGCCCACCTGCCTCGTGCCTCCCTGTAGGCTCAGGCCCTGCCCCCAGGTGTGCCATCAGCCCTGTCCTGCAGATGCCGTACTGCCTGGCCCCAGGGAGCACTTGCCATGCTGAGCCTGGCATGAGGCTCCAAGAGGACAAAGCCACTGGCCGCATGGACAGGCTCTGCGCTCAGTGACTCAAAGGCAGGCCTCTGGGTCTGGCTCCCCTTTCTGTCTGCCTGGACTCAGGTGGGCACCAGTCTCCAGGTGACCCCTTCCCCTGAGGTCATGGGAAAACCAATATCTGGAGGAGAAAGGGACAAGAAGCCCTGTGGGGAAGCAGCAGGTCCCAGTGCTGGCCGGAGAGCCCCAGCACCACCCCACTCCACTTTGCAGCTAGAGACGTGGGAACAGGAGAGGTCTGGGCACCCACCCAGGGCACCAGAGGAGCCAAGGACGAGGGCTAATGGTCAGTCGCCAAGCTCAGGATGGCCCACCTGATGGCCCCGTGACAAAGTGAGAGGTGAGACAGAGGTAGACGGGGGCCGGAGGCTGGCCTGAAGGCGTCCCCTGCAGGATGCACTCATGGAGATGGGGTCGGGACCTGGCCTGGGGCAGCCAGGGCCCTCCTGGGGCACTGTGGTCATGGAGAGAGGGTGTGGGGTGCCCGAGCGGAGGCTGGGCCGGCTGTATTGGCCTCCTACCTGGGTCACACATTTGGCACTGCAGACACTTGCTCAGGCCATTGAAGTGAGCAATGTAGGTCCCCGGAGAGCAGGGTTCACACACCGTGCCCGTCTGCTCCCCACAGGCCTGCCTCACGTGGAAACCTGCCACACAGAGAGTGGGAACTTCGCATGTCTGCGGGAGGCCCCTTCGGGAGCCCATCCACCACTCCGCCTGTGCCCGGAGCCTGAGCAGGGAGACACCAGCTAAGGGGACTCAAATGGCCCATGAGCTGTTCCCCGAGGGACACAGCAGCCCATCAGCCACGAGTGGAGCCGCTCTGGGGAAAATCAGAAAGTTCTGGAAGCACATGGGGCCTCCTGGGACACCTGGCCCGGCTCTGGTATGAGCCTGTGTCTCTGGTCACGGTGGGTCAGCCACGTCTCTCAGACCATTTCCCGTGCAGTGTGACTGTGAGGGTCCCCCAGGGTGAAGAGTCCAAGCTGCTGGCCTGGGGCTCCTGCCCTCCATTTCTGTGCACCTGGGCCCACACCCAGGGCCAGGGAGCAGAGAACACAGGGGTGTCTGGGGCAGGACAGGGCAAGAGTGTCTGCCCTCGGCCCACGGAGCTGGCCACCAAAGGGCCGCACATACCTGGACCGCACTTGGGACAGCACTCAGAACCCACTGGGTACTCGTCCTCTTTGCAGGAGGGCAGAGCTGGGGCGTAGCAGGGGGATCCCAGGAAGGTGAGATACAGCACCTAAGGGGGTCAGGACAGGCGTTGGGAGATGTCCTGGCTGCCCCGTGGGCTCTGCCAGACTTGGCGTCACAGCCTGAGTCTCCCCTCTGTGTAGTGGGGAGGAGCGGCAGTGCCTGGTGGAGAGGAGAGAAGCGGGCCCCGGGCCAGGCTCATGGGACAACCTTGCCAACCTGTGGAGCCTGGGACCGGGTGGGGACCGCCCTTCCTCCAGCCGTGATGACCCTGCCTTGCAGCATGGAGCCCTGGGAACTGGCACTCTGCCCTCGCCAGGGACTCCCCACCCCACACCTGTCTCCCCACCAGGCAGACAACCCGTCGGCCCCCTGCTGGCCGGGGCTGGATCTGCTGACCCCGAAGAGCCAGCAGGGGCAGCCGGGGATGGGCCCCAGGGGCTCACAAGCCAGACAGTGGGTCACATCAGGGAGGGTGGCTCTGCTGTGGCCTCGTTCCTGGGCTGGCTCATGGGCAGTCGGGAGCCCCTGATGGGGAAAGGGGCCGGACAGACAGGAGGGTCACATGAGCACGGAGGGTGTCCCCACCCCTGTCCAGCCCCCTGCTGCACACTGATCTTATCACCTGTCACCAAGGTCAGGGCTGCCGGAGAGTTGGGTCACCTGCTCCAGGGCCCCGCCCAGAGACGCCCAGAGACACCCAGCCCCCAGAAGTGCCCACATCCTGCCAATGGGGGCCCACCAGCTGCCCGTGGATGGAGTGGTGAGCGGGCAGCACACACAGAAAGAGGTCTGCTGCGTAGGGCTGTTGCTCTGCCACTCACCTCACTGTGGTAAGCCCAGTGCTGGGGGTCTGGGTTGGCCCGAGATCTCCGGGCAGCCAGGGACAGGCTGGACGCAGGACCCAGCAACGGCCAGGACAGGGGCATGGGGAAGAGATCTCTGGGAGGCCCTGGGGTCAGAAGTGGGATCTGCGAGGCTCACCAGCGTCAAGAAGTCGGCTTTGGGGGCGGGTCTCCGGGGAGGAGACCCCCAACCTCCAGGAGGCTCCATGCCTCAGGCTCAGACTGGCAGCCCAGGAACCCAGCTAGCAAGACGAACTCCAGCAGAGGAACTCAGCGCCATTGCTGCGACTGTCAGCTAAAAGAGAAAGCAAAAGAGAAACCGCCTCGGTGTGACAAGCTGTGCCTCAGAACCCCAGTGGCAGGAGAGTGGGCAGCGGTGGGTGTCTGGGAGCAGAAAGTGGCTCAGGCCTGCTGGGCGGAGCAGCGCTGGGGGACACAGGTGGGCCCTGCGGGAGGCAGGAGCTGTCCAGGCAAAGCCGAGGGGAAGGGCCAGTGTGAAGGAGGTGCCTGATGGGAGGGGCCAGTTCTCCCCCGGCACCTTTCCAGTCGGCCCTGGGTTTCCTGTAGAAGGGGGAGCCCCCCAAAGTGCATCTGTGTTTCCCCACCTCACTCACACACTCAGGGACCCCTGGCTGCTCCCCATGGCGCTGATTGACATTTTTGCCGAATAAAGGGGCCCTGTGGGTTTCCTGTTCCCATCTCAACTTCTGCTGAACGGGGTAAACTTCCCTTCTGAATCAAACCGCCAGAATGCGGTCTGGCCAGTTTCAGTCACAGGCCCACCAGGGCTGTGTCCCTGTGTGAGGGATGGGAAAAGCCCAGAGTGCCCCCGCCCGTCCCCTGGGAGGGTGGAAGCGCAGCTCTTACTCCCCCTGCAGAGACGCTCCTCGGGCTGGGAAGGCTGCTGGCCTCACCTGGTCTCCCTGTGGACCCTGCACCCCAGCCTCCTGGCTCCCTGTGCCCCACTGGGCTTCCCTGCCCTGCAGAGCCTGGCGGTGGGGAGACCACTGCACGGAGGTGGCCCCACAGCCCCAGAGCCCCAAGACAGGCACCAGTGAGTCCCTCGTGATGGCCTCACTCCCTGCATCACGTGGAACCTTGTGTGACGACACTAGTGCCCCGTGGCCCCTTCCTGCTGCTGGACGTGGTGCAGCCAATGGAAGCCCAGGTCTGTCACGCACCGCCTGTGCTTGCCCAGAGCAGGTCCCGGTCACCCCCTCTGGGAGCTCCGGCTCTACACCAGGAACTCCCACCTCCAGCAAGCCCATCCGCTGGACGCCTGGCCCAGGACTGCCCCAAGCCCCTCCTGGTACTGACGTCTGCCGGGGACTCCCTCCAGGGTCCAGCCCTGGCCCCTGGGGGACTCAGTGGCGTCTGGTGGAAAGGACCTTGGGGATCGTGCCCACCCTGACCTGCAGAAGAGTTGGCAGGGTGGCTGGACACAGGAAGCTGTGGCAGGAGCCCGGGACCCGCACCCCGACTAGAAAGTGTGCGGCCCCGCAGGCCAGCACTGGAGAGCGAGCAGGCAGGGGTGAGGTTAGGCAGGCTGTGGTGTGCGCCCCTGTGGGACCAAGCATCCCGAGCTCCAGAGGCAGGTGCACTGCCGACCACCATCCGGGGTGGATGAGCCCAGGCCCCAGACTCCAGCACTCTGAGGCAGGGTGGGGGACCAGGTGGCGCCCAGTGGAGGAAAAGCCCCCAAGAGACACCCAGGAGCGTGGACTCCCACCCCACGGCTGGAGCCTGGGAGAGGAGCCCTCTCTGCTGTTTCCCTGGTGCACTCACATCCTTGGCCCTCAGTGCCCCCTGCCAGGAATGCCCCCCACATACAGAGCCCCCCCAGCCCACAGAGCTGCATGGGGCTTTCAAAGAAGAAGGGGGCCCCTTTCATCCTCCACTCCCAGGTGCCCCAGGAGGGCATGGGGGCTCCAGGGTGCAGGGACAGCACGTTCCCTCCCCAACTCCCCAGGAACGCCCAGCCTCCAAGAGCAGACACAGCGCCTACGCCTGCTGGTACAGGCCTCCAACCCCACTCTCTCAGACACGTCCTCAAGTCATCTCATCCACCCCACCCTGGGAAGGAGGGAAACTGAGGCATGGCAAGAGACAAGGCTAACACAGGCATCAGTGAGACTCGGCCCCTCCTGCCCCTTCCTCCATTCCCCTCCTACCCCACTTCAGTTTCCCACGCCAAGGCCCGGTCCTGACATAGGGTCCCAGGTACCAGGCCTCAAGGGGGCTGAAGGGAGCCCATCTGCCCCACCGAGAGTGGAGACAGTGCCAGGTCTTTGCTGAAACGTCACCTCTTCCTTGAGGCCTTCTCTGATTGCTAAATAAGCCCTGTCCCCAGTCCCTGCTCCATGTGTCTGCCCGCCTCGGCCCTCCGCCCGTTTTCTCCCTTCTCTGTGGTCAGCCTTGCCTCGGCCCTCCGCCCGTTTTCTCCCTTCTCTGTGGTCAGCCTTGCCTCGGCCCTCCGCCCGTTTTCTCCCTTCTCTGTGGTCTGCCCGCTCTCCTGGAATGCAGACTCCAGGGGTCCAGGGTGTTGCCTCCGGGCAGCAGGAGGAAAGGTCCTGGGCTCCCGACCCAGCACTCAGCGCCCCCGCTAAGTACAGCACTCACTCCTTCATCCATCCAGCGCGGGCTCTCCCGGCACCAGCACCTCCAGGCCCTGTCCAGGACACCAGGGTCATCAGGGCATCAGGGAGGAAATGAGGCAGCCCAGGGAGGCGGGAGATGGGGCCCTCCCCAGCCCGCAGCCATCCCCACCCACACAGTTGCCTGCAGGATATCACCGCCCCCATTCCCCAGGCCCACCAGAACCAGCAGGGAGAGGGAGGCAGGTGAGCCCCCCAGCCCCGTGCCTGCTGTCCCAGGGACTCCCCAGACCCAGTGCGGTACCAGTGCAGGCCAGGCAGGGGGCTGAGGCCGAGGCCTGGTCATTGCCCTCCTGGTTATGGTCCGGTGAAGGATTTGAGTCCAGAAGCCAAACATCTACAGTCGTGTGGTGCAGACACTCATGATGGACTGTCCAGGCCACGGGGGGCTCTAACAGATGAAGAGGGGCCTGCAGGGGGCGAGGTGGGCTGCGCTTCCCTGAGAAGGTGCCGGAGTTGAGCGCTGCTGCAGAGGGAAGCTGGGGTCCACCGCTGATGAGTGGGGAGGGGACGGGACACAGAGCAGGCCATGGCCCACCCCGAGAGGGAGGTACAGACACCAGGCCCGTTCTGTGCTCTGGAGGCTTTGGGCAGCTGTCAGGCTGGTTGGACGGTGTGCAGAGCAGATAGAAGCGTGAGGAGGAGACTCTGGGGTCAGGCAGGTGGGCAGCCCTCACAGGGGGGGCCGCCGGGGAGGGCAGGAGGGTGGAGCAGGTGCTGGTGCAGGAGGCCCTTGGAACCTGGAGGACTCTGTGTCCAGCTCTCATGGCCTAAGGCAGGGGCAGCTCCAACGCCTCGGGCCTGGGGACAGAAGGGAGAGGACTTGGGGGCTGGGGGCGGTCAGAGCATTGTGGGAGAGATCTGGGGCAGCTGGGGCTTCCCAGAGGGTGAGGCGTCTGCTGGGAATTGGGGCAGCCCCAGGCGTCCCCAGGCCTCCAGTCCAGCCCTGCTTCCTCCACGCTGCAGGCCAGGGTATCAGTTGCCTGCTGGGAAACCTCAGGGTGCCTCTGGCTCAGGTACCCGCCCCTGACACTCCTGGCTCTGGGCTCCCCCCGCCTCCCCTCTGTCTGCTTCCCCCACCTCCTCCCCTCCCCTGGCCACCATTCTGCCTCAGGGACGGCGTCTCCTCTCACCCCATATCAGGACCCTGGGCCCCAGCTCTGTTCCCCACCTCTCCTTCCTAGTGACCAACTCCAGACCTCCCATGGGCTTGGGGTCTCTGTGGCCAGAACATTCCTCAGACCCTCTCCTCTAGCCCCGCTGTGTCCCACCACCCGGGCATCCCCACCTGGGTTCCAGCCCTCCAAGGGGCCCCACGCTCTGTGTCCATGATCAGGACACTCACACCCACCCAGCTGGCACCCTTCCTTCCAGACATTCGAGCTCTCGAAGCTCACAGTCACCCTAGGTTAGTGCACAGCCACAACCCAGGCACCTTCAACATCCCCACCTTCCAGGTGAGGAAACCGAGGCACGGAGAGCTGGGGTCCAGGCCAGCGGGGCCTCCCTGGGGAAGCAAAGGAGTGTCAGACCTCAGAAGAGGCTCTGGGGGTCTGAGCCGCCACTGGGCACTGCCGTCCAGGTTCAGCTCAGGCACAGAGCTCAGGGGGAAGGTGCCTCCTGTCCTGGTTCAATAGATGGACCCCTGACCCTGGGAAAGGGACTGAGCCAGGGGAGGCCTCAGGTCACTGCACCATGAAGTTGTGGGGAGCTGCGGGGGCCTCTGGGCTCTGAGCTGGGCAGGCACAGTGTGGGGACCACCTGCTGAGGGGAAGAAGCATGCCAGGGTGGACATCTCAGTGCACACACAGGAACCTGAAAAGGCTGAGGTGGCCCAGAGAGGCAGCGGGGCGTGTGCGGGGCGACCGGCACAGGAGCAGCAGGATCCCAGGCGGGAGCGCACGGCCCTTTCAGAGGCAGGTTCCAGGTCAATACTCAGTGTTTACATCATTACACTATTTGATCCAGGAGGTCCCATTGCGGCGTTTCATGGATAAACACACATGCGAGGTGGAGGGTGACCGGTGTGGGATGTGCCTGGAAGCCTTCATAGCAAAGGAGAATTCTGGAACCAACCAAAGTGCCGCTCTGAAGGGAGCTGGTCCCGTCGGGCCCACCTGCCGTGGAGTAACACAGCTGGCAGTCTCCCTTCTGCCGCGGAAGCTTGAGACTGAAACTCAGGATGGACTGTTGTCAGCACCAGGGCACCATGGGGCCGGATCCCCAGCAGGAGGGGCAGGCGGGCTCGAGCGCCAGGAGGGTTCCCCAGCCCTGGGGTGGAGGCCCACTGAGGACGGCCGAGCAGGGGCAGCCGTCCAAGCAGGTCGGGCGGTCCTCGGGGGCTGAGGAGAAGGAGGTCAGGGCTCAGGAAAGCGTCCACAGAGGGACCTGGAAGGCAGAGCTCGGGAACGGAACGGGGGGAACTGCACAGACACAGAGCTCCAGAAGGCTGTCTGAGGGTCTCTGAGGCCTCCGGAGTCGGCACCATGCATGTGGAAGGTGGATTCTTCAGCATGGGCGGGGCCCTAGGGGGACCCCCGGCCTCCAGAACTCACACGGGAGACAGGAGCTCCGACCGCCAGAGGGAGAGTCCTGGAGGATCCTGGGCTGTCGGCAGCCACCCAGCGGGGCCGTCCTGGGAGTGGGGCTGGACTCTTCCTGCAGGAAAGACTGGGCCAGACCTGCTCTAAGAGGCTTCAGAACCAGCCACATGAAGACCAAAGTGAACAGGAAGGAGCTGAACTCCACGCCGGAACACAGCGCAGAGTCCTTTAACGGAAGGCCAAAACAACCCAACAAAAAAGGTGGGTGATCAAAGCCGCCACAACACAATGTCCACACCCAACAAGAAACTGCTGCTATGCCCAGACGCAGGGCAAGGTGGCGGTGGAAACGTGAGTCAGCGGCAAGAGGCCCAGAAGGGCAGCCACGGTGGAACTGTCAGACGTGAATCCTGAGATAACAATCACAACGTCCTCTAAAGGAAAATGGAAGCCCAGTGTGAGAAACGGAGGACAAAACAAAGAACCAGGTCTGAAATGAATAACGTGCTTGTAGGCACACCAGTCCCCCTGGGCACAAGAAAACTGTGATCCCACAAATGCAAAAAGATCAACAGACCCCAAGACGGGTAAATAGAGAGGCACGCACAGCACAGCAAATCCTAATCAATGCCCGGAAACCAGGGACACAGAGGGGACCTGGACACCGGGCTCTGGTGAGGCCACCTTTGGGTACAAAGACTCCAAGATAAGGGCCGCGTGGACTTGTCCCCAGGAACGGTGCAGGTCAGAAGGGAAGCAAAGCGTTTTTATGATGCTGAAAGAACATTTCAATTTTGAATTCCAAACCCAGTGAATCTGTCTGTCAAAAGTGGGCCAAGCACGGTGGCGCCTGGGGTCCCAGCAACTCGGAAGTCGAGGCAGGAGGATCACCTGAGCCCAGGATTCAAGGCCAGCTTGGGCAACACAGCAAGATCTTCTCTGTTCAGTTACAAAAATAAATGAACTGGAGGCCGGGCCCAGTCTGGGGGACTGAGGCGGGCGGATCACTTGAAGTCAGGAGTTTGAGGGCAGCCTGGCCAACATGGTGAAACCCCATCTCTACTAAAAATATAAAAATTAGCCATGCATGGTGGCCCACGCCTGTATTCCCAGCTACTCTGGAGGTTGAGACATGAGAATCGCTTGAACCCAGGAGGCAGAGGTTGCAGTGAGGGAAGTTCATGCCACTGCACTCCAGCCTGGGCGACAGAGTGAGACTATATCTCAAAAAAAAAAAAAAAAAAAATGTATATATATATAGAGAGAGAGAAATGAATGGAAGCAAATCAAACACTGAGGACATACTGACAGCCGAGAGAATTTCTCAGCAGCAGACAGACTTGCATGACAAGAAACATCCAAGGACTTTCTTCAAGCACAAGGAATTTTTTTTTCACATGGACATTTTTTATTTTTTGTCTTTTTGGGAGGGAGTCTCCCTCTGTCGCCCAGGTTGGAGTGCAGTGGCGTGATCTCAGCTCACTGCAAGCTCTGCCTCCCGAGTTCAAGGCATTCTCCTGCCACAGCCTCCCCAGCAGCTGGGACTACAGGGACACGCTGCCAAGCCCTGCTAATTTTTTGTATTTTTAGTAGCGACGGGGTTTCACCGTGTTAGCCAGGATGGTCTCGATCTCCTGACCTTGTGATCCGCCTGCCTCAGCCTCCCAAAGTGCTAAGATTACAGGCATGAGCCACCGAAACTGGCCCTTTTTTTTTTCTTTTTAGATGGAGTCTCACTCTGTCTCCATGCAGTGGTGCCATCTTGGCTCACTGCAACCTCTGCCTCCTGGGTTCAAGGGATTCTCCTGCCTCCGCCTCCTGAGCAGCTGGGATTACAGGTGTGCACCACCACACCTGGCTAATTTTTGTATTTTTAGTAGGGATGGGTTTTCACCGTGTTGTCCAGGCTGGTCTCGAACTCCTGACCTCAGGTGATCTGCCCACCTTGGCCTTCCAGAGTGTTGGGATTCCAGGCGTGAGCCACCTCGCCCGGCCTCATGTGGAAATTGAAATGTGCTCAAAGGAATTATGGATGAAAGAAATGGCAAATGTGGGAGGAAATTTTTCTCATTTTTAAATATCTTCAAAAACAATAAAATGTTTAACGCAACCATTTTAGCAACGCATTGTGACACTTATAGCATGTACAGTTAAAACCTACGACAGTAGCACAAGTTACGAGGGGGAAAGGCAAGGGCGTGACTGTGAGGTTCTTCTGCATTTCACGCTGCGTGGGAAGGTGCAGGTGTGTTCAGTGGCCACACAACCTGAAGACAGGCTGTGATAAGTGCAGATGGATGTCACAAACGCTGCAACGACCACTCAATAAGGAAAACAAAGATGTATCACTAAGAAGCCAACCACGCGGATGAAATGAAATGCTACAAAAATAATCAAACAGAAGAACGGGAAGTCAGAAATATGAAACAGCAAATAATAGAGAGATGGTATGCCCACATTCAACCGTATAGGTAATGACTTTGATTATAAATCATCTAAATATTCCAGTTAAATACAGACATGGCCATATTAGATACAAAACCAAGAGCCAACTAAAGGCTGACTACAAGAAACCCACTTTACATTTTAAGAAATGGGCTGGTTAAGTCCAGTGAGGTGGCTCATGCCTGTGATCCCAGCACTTAGGGAGGCAGAGGTGGGAGGATCGCTTGAGCCCAGGAGTTCAAGACCTGCCTGGGCAATATAGAGAGACCCTGTTCTCCAGAAAAAGGGGGAAAACAGATAGACACAAAACAAGAAAAATTGGCTGGTTAAAAGCAAAAGGATGGCAGCTGGAAATTGCAAGACAGAGCTGCAGAGACCAGGGAGCAGCAGAGAAGCTGAGCCAGGAGGCGGCATGCAGAGGGGCCCCATGCCTCAAGTCTGCAGGTGAAACGGGACACATCTTCCTGGGGGTCAGGAGCCAGGCAAGGACTCCTGTCCCACCACCTGCACTCAGCATGGCACTGGAGGTCCTAGCCAGTGCAATAAGACAAGAAAAAGAAATGGAAGGCAAAGAGATTGGACACAAAGGGGGGAAAAGACATTTTGCCTCTTTGCAGAGAATGTGCTCGTGTGTATAAAAGTCCTAAGAAATTGACAAAATGGCTATGGGAACTAGTAACTTTATTATCAAGGTCACAAGATGCAAGGCCAATATTTTAAAAAGTAAACACTGGGTTTTGAAGTATAAGGGAAACAAGTACATATTAGCATCAAAAAACAGGAAATGCTTAGGGGAAATTTAACAAAATACCCGCAAGGCCAGCAAAAACGTTGCCGAGAGAAGTGAAAGAAGACCTATAACTGGAAAGGAATGGCATGTGGATAAATCAGAAGACTGAGTATGAGGAAAATACTCATTCTCTCCCAAATGGACCAATGCAATCCCAGTCAACATTCCAGGAGGCTTGGTCATCTAGAAACTGATTCTAAATATGCATATGAAAACAGGACATTTACCAGCCAAAATAATAGTGAAAAGGAAAAGAAAAGTTAGGGTATTTTCATTTCCTGACTTAAAGACTTACTGTAGAGCTTCAGCCATTGAGAGACAGTGGGGCGGGCGTGAGGAGCGCCAATAGGTCAATGAAACAGGAGCGGCCAGAGACACCCATTCACGGATGATGCAAACGTTTCTGACAGAGGTGTCGAGGGAATGCAACATGAAGAAGATAGCCTTTTTGGCAAACAAGTTCTACAATACTGAATAAATGACAGGGGACAATGGCCTTAATCTTTACATGACAGAAAAAAGTTAGCTTGAAACGGACAATGGGCCTGAATGTAAAGCTCAAACTATAAAGCTTCCTGGGAAAAACACTGGAGAAAATATTTGTGATCTGGACGTGGGCAAAGATTTCTTGAACAGGACACGGAACACAAGAGCCACGAGAGAAAATGAAATTGGGACTCATCGACACTGGCGACTCCTGCTCTTGGAAGTATGTTTTTCAGGAAACGAAAAGGCAAACCGCGCACTGAGTGGCAATTCTCACAACACTTCTTAGAAAATTCTTACAAGTCAACACGAGGACAAACAGCACTATTGTTTTTTAATGGGCAGGATTTGAACCTCACCAAATCCACGCCCCCGCGGCCACAAAAGGGTGGTCAGCGTCCACAGTCATTTGGGAAACGGCGTGAAAACCACCGTGAGATTCCACTCCACGCCCGTCACGGTGATGGAGAGGAAACGCTCTGACCACACCAAGTGTGGGAAGGACACGGAGTAATTCGAGCTCCCACGTGCTGCTGGCGGGAGCCTAAAATGGTACAACTTTGGACACCGGTTTGGCCAATTCTTTTAGAGAGAAACACACACCTTCCCTAGGGCCCGGCAACTCCACTCCTAGTAACCAAGTGAAATGAAAGGATTTGTCCTCAGCAAAACGTGTGTGCAGAAGTTCACACTCACTTTCTCTGTGACAACCAAGAGCTGGAAACCACTGCCACGCCCACCAGCCGGTGAACAGATTAACCCACTGGGCTAGAGCCACACAATGAGATGCTACTTGGCAACCGTGGACACACACTGCATGGTGGACGAATGTGCAGACATGAGGCCACGTGAGGGGAGCCAGGCCCCGAGGTGCCACACTTTGTGATTCAGGTGAAATTCTGGGACAGACAGATCTAATCTGCAGGGAGAGAGAGGTCAAGGAAGATGGGCCCAGGGCTGGGGAGGGGTTGGGAAGGGGTTCATGGTGCTGGGGTATCAAAACAAAGCAAAGGGCCACAGACTTGGGGGTCCAAGAGATGGAAGCGCGATGTTCTCATAGTTCTGGGGGCTGGAAGTCCAAATGCAGGGGCAGGTGGGCTTGGTTCCCTCCTGGGCCTGAGACGGTACCTGCTCCCTATGTCCTCACAGCTTCGTCCCTCTGCCCCCAGGACCTTGCTGCCTCATCCTCTTCCTGGCCTCCGCGAGTGCTTGTGTCTGAAGAACGCTGGGCAGGTGTCCCCAGAGGGTGGCTGGAGGGGCTCCGAAGCCACTTTCACTTTCTCCCTCCTCCACGTCTGCATTGTTTGTGTTTGCATCTGCCTGTGTGGCTTTTGCACCAAAAGTGGGATGGAGAGACGTGTGAACCACCATTGCTGGGGGAAGGCTGGCCCCAGGGGACCCATGGCTTTCCCAGAAGGGAGCCCTGCCATTGGAAAGCTGGCTTCAGGCTGCTGCACAGGCCCCTCCCCGCCCTCAGCCCTGGCCTGCGGGAATCGGGAAAGGGTGGGGTCCAGCTGCATTACAAAGGGACTAAAGCCACTGATTTGCACACTTGCCAGTGGCTGAAATGGTCAATAAAACGTCATATACCTTTCACCACAGAGAAGAAAGCCCGCAGCCAAAGAGTGTAAAGAGTCTCCAAGGAGGCCCGGGTGCCCTGGAGAGACCCTGCGTCCTGACGACACGGCGTCCCTGTCCTGCAGCAGAGGTTTCCCAGATGAAGGGGTCTCTGGCGGGAGACAGGGCCCTGCACACGGGTCCTCTGCCACGCTGCTCACCATGCCTGTGCGTTATCTCACCATGAAAAGTCACCTAGGCCGGGCATGGTGGCTCATGCCTGTAATCCCAGCACTTTGGGAGGCAAAGGTGGGCGGATCACCTGAGATCAGGAGTTTGAGACCATCCTGACTAACATGGTGAAACCCCGTCTCTAGGAAGAATACAAAAATTAACTGGGCATGGTGTTGGGTGCCTTGTAATCCCAGCTACTCGGGAGGCTACTCGGGAGGCTGAGGCAGGAGAATCGCTTGAACCTGGGAGAATCGCTTGAACCTGGGAGGCTACTCGGGAGGCTGAGGCAGGAGAATCGCTTGAACCTGGGAGGCAGAGGTTGCAGTCACAGCGTTTGCAGCGAAGTGGCTCCCAGAGCTGGGAGGAAACCCCGCCGGCAGCCAAGCTCCTGCTCCACCACCCCAGGTGCAGAGGGGCTGCCCCAGTCCGGGGATTCCAACTCCCCCTCAGCCAGGGCCAGGCCTGTGGGGTCGGGGCCTTCTCAGGGCCGAAGCCTCACTGCCCGAGTGCGGGGCCTGCCGGCAGCAGCCACGCGGACGGTTCCTTTTTAAACGCAGGAGCCGCTGTCACCTTGTCTCACTGAATGGTCATCGTGGAGAGTGAAAAAGACGGCGCAGCTCCTTCCACGGAGGAGAGACAAGGTCACAGGTGGGGCAGCCAGACCCTCGAGTGTGAAGTGGGGGGCACAGCCCTGCCCTCCCTCAGATGCCCCGAGATAGGCCAGGGTGGGAGAAAGGGGCACCTGTCCCAGGCACTGAGTGGCCACTGCCCGGCAAAGGTTCTCTGCTCTCATCAAAGTGAAGTGGAGGCCCCCAGGGTAGGTTCTGTTCAGCCCACATTTATGAGGCACCTGCTGTATGCCTGCCAGTGAGGGGGGCCTCAGGGGTAGGCTCAGCCCACATTTATGAGGCACCCACTATATGCTGGGCAGTGGGCACAGGGATGGCTGCCCAGGCTGGCCCCTCCCACGGAGGAGAGACAGGCTCACAGCGGGGAAGCCAGAACCCCAATTGTGAAGTGGTGGGTACCGGATCGGGGTGGCCCAGACTCCATGGGCTGGGGCTGCACCAGGCACAGAAGGAGCAGTGGCAGCGACTCATGACTTTGGGCGGCTCAGGTCCTGCCCGTGCCAGTCTGCAGGAGAATACCAGGACTTCCGCCTCCCTGCCCTCCCTCCCCCACACCCGCCCACGTGGCCAGGACGTGACTGTCACCATGGGGACTTCCGCAGGGCCTGGTGCTTTCCCAGACAGGTGACTGCCAGTCTGGTCTCAGCCTCCCCTAAGCAACATTCCAGGATCCTGCGGAAAGGCCCACCCAGGCCTGGGCCTTCCCTGGCCGGTGCAGGGCTGTGGCCGCGATCCCTGGCAGCAGGCCAGGATGTGGGGGCCGCCCTGCGGGAGCTGGGGCAGGGCCCAGGGACCCTCCACCTCTGAATTTGTCCTGGTTGCTGAGACTTCCTGGTGGGAGACCTCAGACCTCTGTCTCTTCCTCTGAGCCACAGGGGCTGCAGGTCCAGGCCTTTTGCCTGGACAGGCCGCAAGCCACCAGGGGGCAGCAAAATCCAGGCCCTGCCTCCCCCGCCGCAGATGCGGCTTCCCAGAACCTGGGCGCCCTGTGCCATCACCTGCATGCCTAACCCCGGGTGTGCATTTGCGACCACACCCGCTGCAGCCCTTTAAGAATCCGCCTCCTCCTCCCTTCCCTCCCTCTGGGAAAACACAAGGGCTGCCCTCCATGGTCTGGTTGTCAGTGAGGGACACTGGGCTGGACCCAGACACTAGAATAAATTATTTGGGGGAATACATGGGGTTTGATGAGGGGCCAGGTGAGTCCGTGGGGGCGGGGCAGCCATGGTCAGGGTGGATCGCAGTCCAAGGCCATCCCCTGCTGCTGCAGGGCCTCAGCCCCCACTCTCATGTCCTGTGTCCTTGTCATGGTCCCAGAGTGCAGGAGCCCCCACTTGGTCATCTCTAAAATGAGGTCATGTCGCTCTGCCTCCCGGGGTTATTGGGAGGTGACTGGCGAACACTCCCACAGGTGGCTGACACACAGCGGGGCTCACAGGGGCACTGGGCAAACCGGGGCTCCCCCAGATTGCTGTGGGCAGGAAGGAGCTGTCCCGGGCTCAGAGCAGCCCTGAGGGGCTTTCCAGCAGGGGCCAGGGGAGAGGCCAGAGGGGCAGGGCCCCAGCCCGGGGAGCCCCAAGCTCCCTGCCCATGTCCTGAGCAGAGGCCTCTAATCTCAGGGGCTGCAGTCGGCCAAGCCATGGGCCAGAAACTCAGGAAGAAATTGCAGGGCCAGTGCCTTTATTAAAGCTCCACGGAGGGGCAGCTCCAAGGCCTGCACGCCACAGTTGGCCGCCATTGCTCAAATGACACACCGCATCCCCCCCAGTGCCACCACAGCCCCATACCCCGGGGCAGTCAGCACAGGACCATGCTCTTCCATTGCGCAGCGTTCACCCAGCCCACCACCACTTCAGCATAAACCGTGGAGTCCTTTCCCAGGCTGAATGGAGCCGGGGTACAGCTGCAGGGCCTGACTGGGGAGGCGCTGCCCAGGCCCTCCCCACACACCTGCCCCTCCCCACCAGGCGCCTCCCCACCTCCCGCTGCCTCCAACCGCCTGCCTAACACCCCCCTTTCCCCAGAGCCCCTCCTCCAACACGTAGACTGGCCGCTCCGTCCATGGGAGGGGCTGCTCAGCCCCCGCCCCGCCCTGGCGCTGGGCACCAAGCAGGAGGGGAACGGAAACCCCCTCTGGTTCTCTGGGAGATGAGGGGTCTGGCAAAGTGGCCACCAGGGCGTCCACCGGTCCCCTGTAGGCCGGGTTGCTGGACGCTGCTCCTGGGCAGAGGCCGAGGTCTCTCCGGCCCGTCGCTCTTCATTCACCGTGGTCTGAGGCTCCCCAGTACTCGGTGCAGGGGGAACGCCGGAAGGCTTCCCGGAGGCGGCGCGCCAGGCCTTCCCTGAGGTCCATCCGCGGCGCTCTCGGAGGCCTGGGCTGCGGAGTGAGGCGGCTGGTGAGGCCTGCGGAGCGGGAGGCCGGTGGGACGCGCGTCCTGCCCAGCGCAGGCGACAGACACCCCTGCCGCCACCCCCGCCAGGCTCGCCGGGGACGTTTCCTGCTCTGTCCCCAGCTGGGGGCTGGGCTGGCACCGCAGGAACTTCTCGGACAGCAGGGAAAGCAGAAAGGTGGCAAGGAGCGCCCACCAGCCTGCCCGGCCCGGCACGAGCGCCCTGCGCTGCCGCCGCACCGCCACGCTCCTCACTCTGGAGCACCGGCCTCACCGAGCGCGCGGGTAGGAGGCCGGCCGGGAGGCGGCGGCGGCGGCGGCGGTGCAGGTGGTGGAGGCGCCTTTATGGGCGCCCGGCGGTGGTACACCCTTTCCCACGCCCGGCAGCCAATTGGCGGCCAGGGCCGGAAGACGCATGGCCCCCGCCCCCTAGCTCCGGGTTGGGCTGGGATAGGGACGCGCCCCCCTCCAACCGGCCTCCAGCAGCGGGGTGTGGGCAGGCGTGGCCGGGGGACACGTGGGGCCTGACCCGGAGGAGGCGCCTGCCCCTGAGTCCCTCCCTCAAACCTGCTCCCTCCCTGTTCCCAGCTTTCCGGCCACCTGACCTGTCCTCCGTCTCACAGTCTTCCCGTCTGGCCAGGAGCAGCCCCAGCCCAGGCGTCTGCCCAGGCCTGGCCCCCTTAGGGGTGAGGACAGAGGCCGCAGAAGCAGCTCCAGCTGTGGAAGCAACAGGGAGACAGAAGGGCCAGGGAAGAGGCTGAGCAGCAGTCACTGCACAGGGAGGCCAGGGCCACTGCTCCAGGAGGCCCCCACCCTCCTCCTGCGCTTCCTGATAATCCAGGCCAGCGGCCACCTCCCCCAGGAAGCCCCCTGACTCCTCCTCCCTCCCCTGGGCTGGCTCTCATATTAAAAAGTCATCCTTGGAGGTGCTCTGGGCAGTTAATTCTGGGGAGCAGCCCCCCGCCCCAGCTTCTCCAAACCTGCTATTCGTTAACCAGCCGCCCTCGGGGGTCTTTCCATTAGCCTTGGGAGGCGGCAGTGCTGTCCCACACCTCAGATGAGGAGACAGGTCCAGGGAGGAGGCCTTGCCCAGCTCGCTGCCCCACCATGTCCCTCTCCTGCCCCCTGCACTGAGTGACAGGGTGGGCTGCTGAGTGGGCAAGAGGATGGATGCAAAGGGTGTGAGAGCCATGCAGGCCAGACTTGGAAGCAAGGAAGGTGCAGCCCCGGGGACTCAAGGCCAGAGTGTGGGGGCAAGCGATGGGTGGTCTGACGGTGGAGGCACAACGTCAGGCACGGCAGTGGGTGCCTGCAGGGTCCTCCTAAGCCATCCTTTACCCAGGCACCCATGATAAATGATGGGCCCAGGAAGGGTGCCAGTCTCGGGCCAAAAAAGAGGGGGTGGCAGCTGGCCTGGGTGGTTGCACAAGACTGCCCCTATGCCCCCAGCCCTGCAGACCTCCCGCCCCCATGGCCAGCAGGGAACTGCCTCCCTATCACGAAAGTCCTGCTGGGGGTGGCCAGGTAGGCTGTGGCTGCCTCTCTGCCAGCCCCGCCTGCCTGAGGCCATGAATGGCCGGGAGCCTTTTGTGGGTGAGCAGCTGGCTGCCGGCCCTTTCTGTGGGGCTGTGGGAAAGTCCTCGGGCCAGCCTCTCACAGCCTCTCAAAGCCCGGATTATCTCTGGGTCTGCAGGACACCCTCTCAAGGACGCCCCCAGCATGGCTGGGGGCAGGGGCGCCTCTGCAGAGGCCCTGTCTGCTGAGCTCTGGCCCCTTGGCCAGGAACGGTCTCCTGAGTGGAAAAGCCCTCGGACACCCGGCTCCATGCCCCCTACCCCATCCGACTGCCCAGACTCAGAAATGCCCACCACGCCAGGCAGGCTGTCCTGGAGCCCTGGTCCGCTGTTGTCCTGGCCTCTGGCCCTCTGGGGGAGGGTGTGCTCAGCAGAAGAGTTTGCTGGGGGCTGCCAGTCCCCCGCCGACCCCAGGCCACGTGGCTGCACCCACAGCTGGGCAGACCCAAGCCAGGTCCAGGGCTGAGATCAGACTTGGAGATGCTCAGGGCTGAGGGCCTCAAGGCAAGTGCTCACTTACTCAGCACCTACTGCATACAGGCCATGCCTACTGCATACAGGCCATACCTACTGCATACAGGCCAGGCAGAAGCTGCTCAGAGTCCTGAGACGGGGGCAGGACCACAGCTGCCCCATCCCCACCGAGCAGGGGTGGGACCAGCTCTAAGCATAGCTGCCGGCAGCCAGCTGGCCTTTCCCTGACCCCCAGCCAGTTCCCAGGAAGCCTGGAACACGGGCAGGGGTCGCCCACCCAGGAAACCGAATGAAGAAGGTGAGCAGAAGCAGAGCCTGGCAGTGCCTGGGGCGGGGGTCTGCCTGCTGAGGCCACTGCGCATGCCTCATCCACTCTCCGTCCTCAGCACAGGCCTTGGGTGGGACCGTTATCAGCTCCATTGCACAGTGAGGAAACAGCCCCAGAGGGCCCACCTACTGAGGGGCACTCCCTAGATTTGAACCCTGTGCCCACAGCTCTCCCCACTGGGCCGTGTGCACATAGCCTGCATCAGGGGTAGGGCAGGGAGGCAGGCGCCTGCCTTGGTACCCTCCTGGCGCCTAGTGCCATGCCAGGACCAGAGCATGCAGGGGACGGCCAGGAGGCTGTGGGAACTGGAAGGTTCTGAACAGGCCAGATGTGTGCGGTTTCCAGCGCAGTTGCTCAGGGAGCCTCGGCTGCTTCCTGGGCCTCAAAGGCAGCCTGGAGGGGGCCCTGCCGCCCGCTGGGACGACTGCTCCCCAGATGGCCTCTGAGGCCCGAGCTCAGCACACAAAGCCCAGGCAGCCCGTGGCGAATGAGTTTGTTGCCGCGCACGCGCCTTTTGTGCAGGATGAATGTCCGTGGGGGGGGGGGGGTGTGGGGGGGGGTGTGGGGGGTGTGGGGTGGGGGGTGGGGTGTGGGAACCCACCCAGAGCGGGCGCCAGCCCAAATGCCCCTCCAGGCAGGGGAGGTAGGTGGATGCCTGGGGCAGCACACAGACTCGGTGCCAGCCCCAAGCCCTGACACAGGCACCAGTGCCAGGCTCCCCTCCCTCCCCCACACCTCACGTAGGAGCCACAGGTGAGGGAGGGCTGAGGGTGGCTGCCACTCTGCTCTGAGGGTGGCTCCAGGGCAGGGGAGCTGCCTGATGGGACTGGAGCCCAGTGGGCTGAGGGCCACTGAGCAGGAGGCTGGACACAGCCCCAGGGGCTCCAGGGGCTGGGTCGGGGTGTTGGGGGGAAGCAGGACCTTCTGGAACCTGCCCTGGGCACCTTCAAGTCCAGAGGGTGGCTGCCCTCCAGAAGCCAGAGTCTCCCCTGGTTGGAGGCAGGATGCATCTCAGTCCGGGGGTGGGGACAAGAGGCTGAAGGTCTCTGCCAGACCTGGGGGTCAACCAGAGGATGAAGCCCAGACTCCCAGAGCCCCTCCCATCCCTCTTCCCCCACCGCGGGACCAGCAGAACTCTTAGCCCTGTACCCAGCACACAGAGACCACTTAATGAAAAAGGGTGTTTCCTGCCCTGCTGGGCTGGCAGCCTGACCTCTGCCTAAGCTGGCCAGGCCTTCCCCTCCCTTCCCTCCATCTGTGACGGTGGTGCCATGTCCACTGTGCTGCAGCAGGTCCCGGGAGACCCCCATCCGTGGCTGTCGGAGTGCCCCAGGCATGGGTCCTCCCTGCTGGTCACTGCTGAGGGTCCCAACGCTGGGCTGGAAGCCCCTGCCTGAGACAGCTGGCCCACCGTAATGGGGGTGGGGGGATGGGAGCCCCACTCGGCACCACACCCCAAATAGAGTGCTGATAAAGGCCAGCATCCCCTGTAAGAGTTAGGGTAGGGGTTGGGGGCATGTCAAGGGAAGGGCTGGGATCCAAGGCTCAGAGAGAAATGATCACTGGGGCCTGGGACCTGAGCCCACATCTGTGATCTCCCTGGCCCCCACACGCGGATGACAGAGGCTCATAGACGGAGGGTCCCCCCACCCTGGCCAGACAGTGCTTACAGAGCTAGGGCACCAGATGGGGAGGTGCTGGCACAGGGGCAGTGCAACAAGGCCAGGGCCACAGTAAGGGCCAAGCATCTGCAGGCCAGTGGGACAAGAGAATGGACTTCCAGATCCAGAGTCCCAGAGCTGCCAGCCCCCACCCAGGGCTTCTTAGGTAACCGACAACCAGCAGCCCCCTCCCACCCCCCACCACCCCGGCGGTGTGGCCCAGACCCCAGCCCCTCACAGGCCCTAATCTGCTTCAGGAGCAAGCAAGCTGCCATCCCACAAAGCCCCCAGCACTGCCCCAGGCTGCTGCTCCCCCTGGACTCTGCTCCCCACAGAAGGCATATTGACCCCACCCTGTGTCTGTTTGGGGAGCCCCAAAGATCAACCAGGCCACCCCCTCAATAACCAGATGGGGAAAAAGGCAAAAAGTCAGCCCAGGACCCCAGCGAGTTATGTGGAGCTGCCAGACTAGCCGGGAGGGGAGCTGGTACGCTTTTTGGTACAAAGTGGGTCTTTCCCAGCAGTGGAAGAGCAGATCCACGTGCATGCTCTGTGGCAGGGACCCGAGGAAGTGCTTGAGGCCAGCGTGAGGGCCGGATAAGCAAAGCAGGTGCCCGACCTGGGTGGGTGAGGCTGCCCACCTGCCCTTACCCAGGGTTCTCTCCAGACTCTGCCTCCACCTGGCAGCTGGGCCCTCAGTTTCCATGGGCCTCAGTTTGCCTCCCTGTCCAATGGGCATGATGATGAAGCCTCAGGATGGTGTGGCCACACCCAAGTGCACACTCAGTCCCCTCCTGAGGCTGCCACATCAGCCCCAGAAGTGAGAGGAATGGGGCACACCCCCGGGGGTGGTGAGGACAGCGATTGTGAAAGGCTCTGCCTGGCACAGGTAGTCCTTCACTGTGGGTGGGGCCAGTGCTTATGAAGAGAGCCAAGCAGTAATCACTGCAGACCATGTGGCCAGGCGTCTGTCCTCCCACACCACTGGTGTTGCACCAGGAGGTGGCCCTCCTGGACAGCAGCGGCTGTGGTGCCCGGCTATGTCTCTGTACAATGTTATTTATGGATGCTGAAACTTGAATTTCATCTTTTTCACATGTTATGAAATATCCTTCTCTATTTATTTGTTTCAGCCGGTGCTGAGACCCGCTGACCTATAATCCCAGCTAGTCAGGAGGCCAAGACAGGAGGATCGCTTGAGCCCTGGAGTTCAAGACCAGCCTGGGCAACACAGGGAGACCCTGTCTCAAAAAACAAAAAAAATTAAAGAACACTGTTGGGTGGGGGTGGGGGGTGGTACAAAATCAGTGAGAGGCCCCGACGCTCACTCCTTTTCTAAAAACTTTACAAATATTAATGCGTCTGATCCTCCCAAAACCTAGTGAGGGGGCCTATCACTGTCTCCATTTAACAGATGAGGAAACTGAGGCACGGGTAGGGTTAAGTGCCCTGCCCGAGGTCCCACAGCTGGAGGACACCCTGGGAGTCCTCCCCGCTCCCGCCTCCCCAGCCTCTAAGAACCAGGGATTTGGGGGCTGGGGACGAGCCTCCTGAGCGTTTCCTCAGCCCCTAACTTCAGAGCCCTCCCGACCCGGGCGAGCCGGGACGCAGCCCTCCCCACCCCTCCCACCCCTCCCCACCCCTCCCCAGCTCTCCGGTGCGCGGGTTTCCGAGCCCCTCCCTCCGCGGGGCTGTGGGTTCGCGCTCGCCGGCAGTTCCCACACTGCGCGGGCGGGCGGCGAGGGAAGCGTGCCTGGGCCCCCCCCCGCGGCATTAGTGCCGGGGTCTGACTCTGAATGAATGAGGGCGGCGGCGGGGGGCGCGGGGGGGCAACTCCCAAAAGACCATCTGGCTCCGCGTTATAATAGAGCAATAAAGGGCTTGTCTGCCTTTCAGAGGTTGGGAACGAGCTGCTCTCTGACACCGCGGGGTTTTTAACCAGCTTGGGACGGCGACCCGGCCCTGCCCCGGGGCGCACGGGGGCTGGGGGGAGACAGGCAGGGCGGGGCGCGCGGCCACGTGGGCCCGGGCGGCCCCTAATCCCCTGGCCCGTGAGACCGCGGGCCGCGGGCTTTCCCACCGCCCACCCCTGCGCCCCGGGGGAGCCCACCCGGCAGGTGTCCCCATGGCCTCCACAGCAGCCTGGCTTTACACTAGGGAAACCGAGGCCTGGAAGGCTGGGCAGGGGGAGCCCGAGGTTGTGCCCATGCCCTCTGGGGTGTGGACTCCAGCCCCTTGGAGAAGGTGGGGCCTGGAATGGTGCACAAAGCTGAGGCCTCAAGCCTGGCCTCGGACTTGGGAAGGCTGCAGTCTGTCGGGGGTGCCCTCATGGGCTACAGGAGCCCTCTCGGCTTCAGGAACACTCACCCCATCTCTACAGATGCCCAAGTGCCCTAGGAGCAGTTGGTGCACCCTGCCCAGGGGTGTGGGCTACTGTCTCAGTGGGGGCCCCAGTGGCCTGTCAGGTGTCAGCCCCACAAGAATGGGGTCCTGGAGAACCCAGGCCCAAGCCAGGGCACCAAAGGGCTTCAGCTCAGTGGGCCTGGTGCACCCCCAATTCTCCAGCAAGGGCCTTTCCCCCGAGGTTCTTGGGCCAGGGAGCCCGGCCACAGGTCCCGGTGGAGGGATGGAGCCTCACCTTAGTCAGATGAGAAAAGAAGCCCTGGGCCCAGAGCACTCACCAGGCTGTCACCACAGCCTGGAGAGGAAGCCTCACTGCCTCCACTCTTCCCTGAGTAAACGAATTCAAAGCTGAGCAGCTGGCTGGGGGGAAGGATCTGCGTCCCTGAACCACAGAATCTCAGTCTGTGGGTTTGAGACCCACAGCCTCCGCAGAGAGTCAGACCCTAGCCAAGATGGGCCTCGGAAGTGGTACCTCCACGGCCCGGCCCGGCCCAGCCCACCCATAGTGCTCCCACACAAGGCTTTAGGCCTGCCTTCCCTGTTCAGACCCCACAGGTCCCCGTGTCTTGGGCCAGGCTGGTGTGAGATCAGGAGATGGGTAGAGGGCCCTGCCCCCTGACTTGGTGCCCCTCGCCAGGTGTGGTGTGCAGTGCGGGGACTGGGACACCTGTTTGGGCCCACAGGCCAAATTTCAGGTGAGAATCAGACAACAGGTGACCTGCCCCAGCACAGAGACTCCTGGGCTGGGGCTAACTGGGTATGGAGGGGGTGGACGCTACTCTGCAGTGCCCCAGCTCTTTCCCAGCCATCTTCAGGGTTTGTCTCACTTCCAGCAACCTGGAGCCAGGCTTCCTGAGGCCAAGATGAGCCTTGGCAGGGAAAGCCCATTTTACAGACCCATAAGCTGAGGCTCAGAGAGGAGTGGGGTGTGTCCAACAGTCTCTGAGTGAGAAAGACAAGGGCGGAGCCCAGCCTTGGCCTGGACCTGCCGCTTTCACCAAGCCACTCAGTGCCTGCCCCACGGCCTCTCGGAAGGAAACACTCCTGGGGGACCCCTGCAGGTTCTAGCTGCTCCCAGACTCTGCACCCCTGCTCTGCACCCCAGCACGCCACTGAAATGCCACAGGAGACTGGGCAGTCTGTCTCCACAGGCACAGGAAGAGCAGACCTGAGGAACGGTGGGACCCTGCTGCAGGGCCTGGCCCGCTGGCAGAACGATTCCACACAGCCACTGTCCTGGGCATTGTCAGTGGCTGTCAATGGTGCTGCTGGAGATGACAAGCAGGTCTGGAAGGCACCCAGCTCACAGCGGGGGATGTGGAGGCCCCACAGAGATGGTTTAAGCAGGTGTCTGTGTTCCCAGCCTCAATAACCCAGAGCCTGGGGAGTTGCTGCAGAGTGGGAGCTGAGAGGCTGACCCCCGTGAGGGCCCCAGGAGCACACCTAGACAGGCCGGTCCCCTCACTTTGTGAAGCCTCAGTTTCCTCATCTGTACAATGGACTTGATCATCATAATCCAGAATCACAGAGCTGCTGTGCAGGTGCGAAGCCCTTCTGGGCTGTGCACACCGGGGGTGCTCACTTGGAGGTCAGACTGCAGAGGCTGCGAGCCCTGTCCCACCACAACCCAGCTTCTCAGCCGGGTCTCTTGCCAGTTGTGACACCACTGGGTGCTGCCAACAGGTGTTACTCAAGGCAGACGCTCTAACCCACTTGGGATGCTTAGGCCCCCAGGTAGAATTCAGGCCCAAGGGGTGATTGGGAAGGGGGGTCTGATGTCCTGACCTCAGCAAATGGGAGTGCTTCACATCCAGGGGAGGCGCCACATACTGGGGGACTCAGCACACGGCAGCGGCTCTGCACACAGAGGATGATCTGCACACAAGAAGGGCTCTGCACATGAAAGGTAACGACACACAGGCATGCTCTCTACACAGGAGGGGCTCTGCACACAGGAGGGGTTCTGCACACAGGAGGGGCTCTGCACACAGGAGGGGCTCTGCACACAGGAGGGGCTCTGCACACAGGAGATGCTCTGCACACAGAGGGGACTCTGCACACAGGAGATGCTCTGCACACAGGAGGGCTCTGCACACAGGAGATGCTCTGCACACAGGAGGGGCTCTGCACACAGGAGGGCTCTGCACACAGGAGATGCTCTGCACACAGGAGATGCTCTGCACACAGGAGGGGCTCTGCACACAGGAGGGGTTCTGCACACAGGAGGGGCTCTGCACACAGGAGGGGCTCTGCACACAGGAGGGGCTCTGCACACAGGAGATGCTCTGCACACAGGAGGGCTCTGCACACAGGAGGGGCTCTGCACACAGGAGGGGCTCTGCACACAGGAGATGTTCTGCACACAGGAGGGCTCTGCACACAGGAGGGGCTCTGCACACAGGAGATGCTCTGCACACAGGAGGGGCTCTGCACACAGGAGATGCTCTGCACACAGGAGGGGCTCTGCACACAGGAGATGCTCTGCACACAGGAGGCGCTCTGCACACAGGAGGCGCTCTGCACACAGGAGGGGTTCTGCACACAGGAGGGGCTCTGCACACAGGAGGGGCTCTGCACACAGGAGATGCTCTGCACACAGGAGATGCTCTGCACACAGGAGGGGCTCTGCACACAGGAGGGGCTCTGCACACAGGAGGGGCTCTGCACACAGGAGATGCTCTGCACACAGAGGGGACTCTGCACACAGGAGATGCTCTGCACACAGGAGGGGCTCTGCAAACAGGAGGGGCTCTGCACACAGGAGGGCTCTGCACACAGGAGGGGCTCTGCACACAGGAGGGGCTCTGCACACAGGAGGGGCTCTGCACACAGGAGGGGTTCTGCACACAGGAGATGCTCTGCACACAGGAGATGCTCTGCACACAGGAGATGCTCTGCACACAGGAGGGGTTCTGCACACAGGAGGGGCTCTGCACACAGGAGGGGCTCTGCACACAGGAGATGCTCTGCACACAGGAGGGCTCTGCACACAGGAGGGGCTCTGCACACAGGAGGGGCTCTGCACACAGGAGATGTTCTGCACACAGGAGGGCTCTGCACACAGGAGGGGCTCTGCACACAGGAGATGCTCTGCACACAGGAGATGCTCTGCACACAGGAGGGGCTCTGCACACAGGAGATGCTCTGCACACAGGAGATGCTCTGCACACAGGAGGGGCTCTGCACACAGGAGATGCTCTGCACACAGGAGATGCTCTGCACACAGGAGGGGCTCTGCACACAGGAGATGCTCTGCACACAGGAGGGACTCTGCACACAGGAGATGCTCTGCACACAGGAGATGCTCTGCACACAGGAGGGGCTCTGCACACAGGAGATGCTCTGCACACAGGAGATGCTCTGCACACAGGAGGGGCTCTGCACACAGGAGGGCTCTGCACACAGGAGATGCTCTGCACACAGGAGATGCTCTGCACACAGGAGGGGCTCTGCACACAGAGGAAACTCTGCACACAGGAGATGCTCTGCACACAGGAGGGACTCTGCACACAGGAGATGCTCTGCACACAGGAGATGCTCTGCACACAGGAGGGGCTCTGCACACAGGAGATGCTCTGCACACAGGAGGGGCTCTGCACACAGGAGGGGCTCTGCACACAGGAGGGCTCTGCACACAGGAGGGGCTCTGCACACAGGAGATGCTCTGCACACAGGAGGGGCTCTGCACACAGGAGGGGCTCTGCACACAGGAGATGCTCTGCACACAGGAGATGCTCTGCACACAGGAGATGCTCTGCACACAGGAGGGCTCTGCACACAGGAGGGGCTCTGCACACAGGAGATGCTCTGCACACAGGAGATGCTCTGCACACAGGAGGGCTCTGCACACAGGAAGGGCTCTGCACACAGGAGATGCTCTGCACACAGGAGATGCTCTGCACACAGGAGGGGCTCTGCACACAGGAGGGGCTCTGCACACAGGAGATGCTCTGCACACAGGAGGGCTCTGCACACAGGAGATGCTCTGCACACAGGAGATGCTCTGCACACAGGAGGGGCTCTGCACACAGGAGATGCTCTGCACACAGGAGGGGCTCTGCACACAGGAGGGGCTCTGCACACAGAGGGGACTCTGCACACAGGAGGGGCTCTGCACACAGGAGATGCTCTGCACACAGGAGGGGCTCTGCACACAGGAGATGCTCTGCACACAGGAGGGGCTCTGCACACAGGAGATGCTCTGCACACAGGAGGGGCTCTGCACACAGGAGGGGCTCTGCACACAGGAGGGGCTCAGGAACTGCTATTTACTTTAGCACAGTGTGAACAGGGAGGCCTGTCCAGCCTCCACCTTGGATGATGAGAGAGTTCTCAGCCCACTCTCTCACCGAGGTCACTCCAGGTCAGGGGTGCAGAGACAGGCCCAGCAGCTCCCAAGGACATCAGAGCCCCCTTCCCCAATCACCCCTTGGGCCTGAATTCTACCCTGGGGCTTGAGCATCCCAAGCGGTTACGGAGTCTGCCTCGAGTAACACCTGTCAGCACCACCCAGGGGTGTCACAGCCAGTGGGGGAGACCCAACTGAGAAGCCACGCTGTGGTGGGACAGGGCTGGCAGCATCTGCAGCCTGACCTCCACCCCAGGAGAAGGCTCTGGCCCCTGCCCACCTTTCCTCGGGCCTCGGCTTCCCCACTGGACTCTGCACGCCCTGACCCCCCTCCTGGATCTGAGCAGCACCTCCTATGGGAAGCCAGTGTCACCCTGGGGAGGAGTGGCTGATCCTAAGCACTGAGGGCCGCACCCTGAGCTCTGTCCCTTCTTGGTTCTGCTGCCAAGTGACTGGCAGCATGCCCCTCGCCAAGACCCGCCCCCGGGCGTGGGGGGGGGGCACGACCGTGAGACCTGGGCAAGTTACTTTGCCCTTCAGCACCTCTGTCCCTCACCTGCAGATAGGGATGCACTTACCTGCCTCGGAGGGCCGCCAGGGGCCTGGCTGAGCACTGTTCCTACTGGGCAGGGCAGAGTGGGGGCACTCCTGTCAGGGTTTTCCCCACAGTCACCCCAGGGCCCAGGGCTCATGTGGCACAGAGCAGTGCTCGGCCAATGCGGGCACTCTGGGAGTGAGGGCAGCGGGGCAGGGTGGGGACGGGTGGCCCAGCTGAGGACATCTGAGCAGGTGTAAGCATTCCTGGGCACGTGCACACAGATGCATGTATAGACACACATGGGCACACATGCACACCCACACCGGTACACACAGACACATGGGCAACACACACAAGTACACAAGCGCACACACTGGTACAGAGACACACAGAAACACTTGTACACACAGACACATGGGCACACACGTATACAAGCACACACATTGGTACATAAACACATGGGCGCACACACACTGGAACACACAGGCACATGCACACATACACATACACACAAACACATGGGCACACATACACACAGGGACACAGACACACACATGTACACAAGTGCACACACACACTGGTACACACATACAGGCGCACACACACTGGTACACACACACAGGCGCACACACACTGGTACACACATACAGGCGCACACACACACACGCACACACACACTGGTACACACATACAGGCGCACACACACTGGTACACACATACAGGCGCACACACACTGGTACACACATACAGGCGCACACACACACATACACATGCACACACACACTGGTACACACATACAGGCACACACACACACACATGCACACACACACTGGTACACACATACAGGCGCACACACACTGGTACACACATACAGGCACACACACACACATGCACACACTGGTACACACATATAGGCGCACACACACTGGTACACACATACAGGCGCACACACACACACATGCACACACACACTGGTACACACATACAGGCACACACACTGGTACACACATACAGGCGCACACACACTGGTACACACATACAGGCACACACACTGGTACACACAGGCACACACACACAGGCACACACACACTGGTACACACATACAGGCACACACACTGGTACACACATACAGGCGCACACACACTGGTACACACATACAGGCGCACACACACTGGTACACACATACAGGCACACACACTGGTACACACAGGCACACACACACATGCACACACACACTGGTACACACATACAGGCGCACACACACTGGTACACACATACAGGCGCACACACACTGGTACATACAGGCGCACACACACACATACACATGCACACACACACTGGTACACACATACAGGCACACACACACACATGCACAGACACACTGGTACACACATACAGGCGCACACACACTGGTACACACATACAGGCACACACACACACACACACATGCACACACACACTGGTACACACATACAGGCACACACACACTGGTACACACATACAGGCACACACACACACATGCACACACACACTGGTACACACATACAGGCACACACACTGGTACACACATACAGGCGCACACACACTGGTACACACATACAGGCGCACACACACTGGTACACACATACAGGCACACACACACACATGCACACACACACTGGTACACACATACAGGCACACACACTGGTACACACAGGCGCACACACACTGGTACACACAGGCGCACACACACTGGTACACACATACAGGCACACACACACACATGCACACACACACTGGTACACACATACAGGCGCACACACACTGGTACACACATACAGGCGCACACACACACATGCACACACACACTGGTACACACATACAGGCACACACACTGGTACACACATACAGGCGCACACACACTGGTACACACATACAGGCGCACACACACTGGTACACACATACAGGCACACACACACACATGCACACACACACTGGTACACACATACAGGCGCACACACACTGGTACACACATACAAGCGCACACACACTGGTACACACATACAGGCGCACACACACACATGCACACACACACTGGTACACACATACAGGCACACACACTGGTACACACATACAGGCGCACACACACTGGTACACACATACAGGCGCACACACACTGGTACACACATACAGGCACACACACACACATGCACACACACACTGGTACACACATACAGGCGCACACACACTGGTACACACATACAAGCGCACACACACTGGTACACACATACAGGCGCACACACACACACACATGCACAGGTGCACTCACACAGGTGTATACGCAGGAGCCTCCTGGGACGGGCACAGTGGCTCACACCTGTAGTCCCAGCACTTTGGGAGGCTGAGGCGGGCGGATCACCTGGGGTCAGGAGTTCAAGACCAGCCTGGCCAACATGATGAAACCCTGTCTCTACTAAAAGTACAAAATTAGCCGAGTGTGGTGGCACGTGCCTATAATCCCAGCTACTCAGGAGGCTGAGGCAGGAGAATTGCTTGAACCCGGGAGGCGCAGCTTACAGTGAGCCCAGATCATACCACTGCACTCCAGCCTGGGCAACAAGAGCAAGACTGTCTCAAAAAAACAAGCCAAAAAAAAAACACAGGAGCCTCCTTCCAGACTTGGAGACGTGGGTCCTGGTCACCTGGTCTCTCCTGCCCCGAGCTGGTGTCCCTGTAGTGCCCTCTGCCTGGAAGGTGCTTCCTAGAACTCCTCACCCAGAACTTGCCAACGCCCTCCTCAGTTACGTCCCCTCTGGAAGCCCCTTTGGTCACCCACCTTCCCCTTCGTCCCCATCTCAGGGATTCTTTCTCGCCCTTCTGAAGATGCAATGACTTCCTCCCAGGCACCCCTGCAGGAACCTATGCGTGTGTATGTGGGTGTGTGTGTGTCTGTGTGTGTGCGTGTCTCCGTGTGTGTCTGTGTGTTCGTGTCTGTGTGCATGTGTGCGCGTCTCTGTGTGTGTGTGCATGGGCGTGTCTGTGTGTGTGCGTGTCTGTGTGTGTGCGTGTCTGTGTGGATGCGCGTCTGTGCGCGCGTGTCTCTGTGTGTGTGTGTGTGTCTCTATGTGGGGGAGCCCTTTCGAAAACTGCGCAAGTAATAAATGCTCATTCAAGAAAACACAGACATGAAAAATTAACCAAATCTATGCCCCCAAAACTGTGTTGGCTCTGCCAGGGGGCGTGTTGCTGCCCGATTCTGCCCCCAGTGTCAGGTGGGCTCCAGCCCAGCTGTTGTGCCCGGCTTCACCACAGGTCGATGCCTGGCCCGGTCTACATCCCCAAGGTATCTCAACAGGTAAGAGTGTCCCCCGCCCCCAGTGCAGGAGCCAAGCCTCAGTCCCTGCTCAGCGTGTGTGCCCAAGCACCTGCTGACCAAGGAAAGAGAAGCTGCCCACCGAGGGGGGCTGCCTGGGGGGAGGAGCTGGAACCAGCCCCATTTCTGGACCCAGGTCTTTGGTCCAGTTCTTTATTTAGGAGGGGAGGGGTGCAAGGAACTGAGGCCACAGGGAGGCCACCACCGGCCTAGCAGAGGGCCCAGGGCGTGGAAAGGGCCGAGGACTTCCTCTTGGCCTCATGGTGGTGCCACCACCCCCACAGAGCACCCCCAAAGACGAGAGCCAAGAGGAGCCGTGCAGCCGGCAGTTCCCACACTCCGCGCTCCTGGCAGCCTTCCCTGGCGACAAAGGGCATCGCGCGTGCCTCGCTGGCCGCCTTCATGCTGCAGCCTCCCTTTGTCTGCCCGTCCGTGCAGGCCACCCGCCATCTGGAGCTCCAGCTCCCAGCGCTGATCGGATCGATGCGCTGCTCTGCCAACGCCAGAGGGTGGAGGGCTGCAGGGAGCGGGGGAGGCCACACCGTCCCTCAATAATGCCCCCTCCGCATCAGAGGGCTCCGTGCACGTGAGCGCCCCAGGCTCCCTTCCCCAGCTCCACACACCCCTCCCTTCCCAGCACCCCACCTCCTTCAGCTCCTCAGGAAGAAGAGGGGGCGCACCACTGCAGATCCCCGTCTCACGTCAGACCCTCACCAGTTGTGCGGTGTGAGCACCTCTCTGTGCTGCGGACTCAGTGTAAACAGAAAATAAACAGTGCTTACCTCCCGGCTTCGTAGTCAAGTCTAAACTGGCAAGTACACGTGAAGTGCATAATAAATACTCGAGTGTTGACTCCTCCTGTTAGCTGACCCAGAATACATGTGACCTTGGGAACATCACTTAACCTCTGTGACCCTCTCGCCCCCAGCCCCCCAGCGGTAGAGTGAGCAAAGGGCGTGCGGGAAGTCGGATTTCCACGTTCCATACCTGCCTGGTGCTTCGCAGGTAGATGCTCAGCGCCTGGGACCCTTCCTCCCTCCCCTGCTGCAGCTCCTGCCTGGAGCCTCAAAGAGCGATCTCCACCCCCTCCCAGCCACTCCTCCTCCCGTGAACAGGTGCCCTCCCTGGCCGCGGGTGGAGACTCGGAGCCACACCTGGTCCAGCTGCATCTGTTCACACCTGGGGAAACAAGCCGGTGCCTCCTTGAGGCAGATGGACTGGCTGCTGATGGAGGGGGGTGGCCTGGCCCCAGGGCCACCGTGTGTGGATGGGCCCAGGGCAATGGCAGGCAGTGCCAGCCACCGTTCAGGCAGGGGTCCTGGATGTGGGGGAGGCCACTGTCTCTGAAATCTGGAACGGGGCCATCTCCCTGAACTCGCTTCTCAGGCAGAGGACATTTTGCAGACTTCAAGTAGAGTTTCCACCCAGAGGCCCGCAAGCAAGGGCTTCAGGGGCTGGAAGAGGGAAAAGCTGGGAGCTGTGGTTACCCCGACCCTCCTTCCCCAGGTCAGCCTGGCTCCTGGACCCCACCAGCCTGCCTGCTCCCCACACCCCACACTGGAAACCCTTGGGGACAGGAACACCAGGTTGGGGGTGCCCAGCACCACACCTAGCTCCTCTGCTATGGCCATGAGGAGGCAGGGCCTGAGGGGGATTGGGGGCTATGACTGCCTGGGTGGGGAAGGGGCAGCAGAAGGGAGTTCATGGTTCTTCTCCAAAAAAGCTCCTCCTTCTTGTTTTCTCCGATTGTGGCAATATATATAAAACATAAAACAACCATCGTAGCCATTTTTCAGTGTAGAGTTCCGGATCATGAAGAGTATTCGTGATGTTGTGCCCCTGTCACCACTGTCCACCTCCAGAAAATGTCCATCTCCCAAGCCGAACCTCTGTCCCCAGGAACAGAGGCTCTGCCTAATCACCCCAGCCCCCCGCACCCACCATTCCACTTTCTTTTTTTTTTTTTTTTTTTTGAGACAGAGTCTAGCTCTGTCGCCCAGGCTGGAGTGCAGTGGCCAGATCTCAGCTCACTGCAAGCTCCGCCTCCCGGGTTTACGCCATTCTCCTGCCTCAGCCTCCCGAGTAGCTGGGACTACAGGCGCCCGCCACCTCGCCCGGCTAGTTTTTTGTATTTTTTAGTAGAGACGGGGTTTCACCGTGTTAACCAGGATGGTCTCGATCTCCTGACCTTGTGATCCGCCCGTCTCGGCCTCCCAAAGTGCTGGGATTACAGGCTTGAACCACCGCGCCCGGCCCACCATTCCACTTTCTGTCTGTGAATCTGACGACTCTAGGGGCCTCGTACTATGGCATCACCTGGGATGGGCCCTTTTGTGACTGCTTTATGTCACTGAGCACAGTGTCCTCAAGGTGCAGGCCTGCTGTGGCCTGCGTCACAAGCTCCTTCTCTTCTGAGGCTGAAGAACGGTCCACTATGTGGATGGACCACATTTGTCTGTTCACGGACACTGGGGTGGGGCCACCTCTTGGGTTAGGGAACCGCACTGCTCTGAAGACAGGACCCAAATACATCCCTGAGGTCCTGCTTTCCATTCTCTAGGGACCTAGAAGTGGAGCTGCTGGGTCCGTGCTTCATTTTTTGGAGAACTGCCAGGCTGTTTTCTAATGTCTGCGCTGTTTGACCTTCCCAGCTTCACGTTCTGCTTTGGAGCTGGGAGCAAATGCCCCTGGAGCTTCCCACCGCCCCCCACCCCCAGGGGTCCCTCCTCTCCAGGGAGCTCTTCACTTTACTGTCAGCCCTGGAGGGGAGTGGTGCTGGGCGTGTGGATTATTTAGAAATGGATCATGGTTCTAGACGCACGCATTCTAACTTAATCATGCCCAACTTGTAGGTTTTGCCTGAAGGCCCCCAGCAAAGTGCCCTGCCTCAACAGCTGCTGAGCTGCAGAGGGGAACAGGGAGCCCGTGTTTCGTGGGGACAGAGGTTCAGCCTGGGGAGAAGGACATTTTCTGGAGATGGACAGTGGTGATGGTGGCACAGCATCGTGAATTGACGCAGCAAAGCGCCCTGCCTCAATGGCTGTGTGTGTGGAGGCGGGAGGAGTATTACCAACTCTAGATGCACCAACCCCACCCCAACTATCGAGCCCTTCAGACTTACGGAGCCCTCCAGGGTTGGGGGCTCAGACAGGTGCAGGCAGGACAAACTCCCTCCCTCCTCAAAGCCGGGCTAGGGGAGGAACTCCCCCATCCCACACCGAGGGGGAGGAACTCCCCCATCCCACACCGACCGGGAGGAACTCCCCCATCCCACACTGATGGGGAGGAACTCCCCCATCCCACACTGATGGGGAGGAACTCCCCCATCCCACACCGACGGGGAGGAACTCCCCCATCCCACACTGAGGCAGCCAAGGTGGAGGCTCCCAGCCCCCAACACTCCACAGCACGTCTACATGGCAGAGCCTCTGCCAGCCTGGAGCAGCCTCCAGCCCTCCCTCCTCCGGCCCCCTCCGCAGCCCGCCGTGGATGGTGTGAGCCGGGAGCCTAGTGAGTTTCCCACACTTTGGCCCCATTCACAGTGTTAAACGGCCCACAAAGGCCAGGCGTGTGCCTCGGAGGCCGCCAGAGCTGCCATCTGGCCCGAACTCAGGGAGGGAACCAGCCTTTCATCCGGCCAGGATTCAACACCATTCATTTCATATTTCCCACAACTGAAAATTGGATCAAAGCTGCTCCAGTCCAGGGGGAGGGAGGAGGAGGCAGGAGGCGGCAGCCCCCACACGGCCCACCCACCACCCTCACCGCCGGCAGGCCGCCGTCCTGGCCCACTGCGGGTGGGCAGGCCGTGGGGGTGAGGGGGGTTGGACCACATCTCCCGGCGGCACGTGTCTCCTGTGGGCCGAAGAGCTGGCTCAGGGGAAGGGACCAGGACACAAGACCCAGCCACCTGCCCCTCCAAAGCCTGCAGGAACAGGGCCTGGCCTGGGTGCCACCCCCATATCTGGGCACAGGCCCGGGTCCTCGCTGCCAGCAGCCGGGTGGTCAAGGCACACGTGGCTCAGGTTCTGTTTCCTGCTGGCAGAGGTGGTGGCCAGGGCCTGCCTGGGCTGGGGCCACCTGCCTATGCTCCTGCATCTCCTAGCCCGTGGCTGAGCACCTCCTTGGTGTGGGCACTGGACCAGCAGGGTGTAGGTCATGGGCACACAGGTGACTACCTCATCCTGCCCTCCCCATCCCGAGTCCAACCCCAGGGAGCCCGTAGGCAGGCAACGGACATGCCACAATGTCACTGCCGCCAGTATGAACCCCACTTTGGCTGCAAAATGGCTCCACTGAACACTACCAGATCCCCTGTGTAGCTGGGAGTCCACCACCCATAGTCAGTGCCAGCTGCCATCAGTGCTCAGAGCTGTGGGAGCCATGGCATGAGCATGTGGCCTGGACACCCCCACACAGGTTTGCCCTCCTGCATCCATCAAGTGCCAGAGCATTCTGGTGGGACCCCACCTGCTCAGAGAAGAGCCCCCAGCTCAGGGTGCAGCAGTCCCAGCCCCCAGTGTCACTGCCTCCCTCTGACAGGCTGGGGCATGAGTCCCCTTCAAGGGAGGTGTTGTGGGAGTCCAGCGGGGGTATGACGGTGAATAGGGGTTCCCTTCCTGCCACCTACAAAGTCACCTGATGTTTCTGCCTGGGAGCCTCCCAGCCTAACTCTTCACAATGGCGTCCAGCTGGCCTGTGGGAGGGCCACCCTGCACTGGCTTGAAGTCCTGCCTTCCCCTGCTGTCCCAGCACTGTCCTGGTTGCCCCCTGGACCATCCATCCTTGTGCTGAGGGCCTCCTGGAGCTAGGCCCACCAAGCGGGTCACTCAGAGCTGGGGGTCACTGCCAAGAGCCTCAGGGGAAGGCTCCTCATTGGACTCTGCCAGCTGGCCAGGGAACCCCACTCCTGGATTCAAAGTCTGCCTAACCAGCCCTGAGGCCAGCCCCAGCTCCGGGGGCTGAGGCCCTTCCGCTAGGACCTGGCAGGGTCCCAACCTGTCCCTAGGAGGCAGCCCAGGCCCCGAATCCTCTCCCAGTCTCTGCTGCAGAGCATCAGAGGAACTGTGACCACAGGCTGGGGGTGGGGGTCTCCCAAGGGACCCTCCCCTAAGGACCCAGGGTGGGATTCATTGCCCCAAAGTGGCTGCGGGCGCTCGGCTCAGTTGGCCAGGTACCAGGGTTATTAGCTCATCCCATGGACCGGTGGGGGCGAGGGGGGTCTAAGGCTGGCATGGCCTCTGATCCTCAAGTCTGCCACCTGGCACCCACTCCCCTCCCACTGGCAAAATGCCGGAGGAAAGCAAGCCCTACAAGTGCCCTGGCTGCCAGAGGGATGAGGTGGGGCTGTGGCATGCAGGAACAGTGGCCACAGCAAGTATGCCAAGAGCCGAGGCCTCCCAAGCTGCGTGGACACCGAGGTCAGATCCCTGGCCAGATAGGGGTGGGGAGAGGCCCCTGAGGGACATCTGCCAGCTCGTGGAGCAGCCCCAGTGCTGCTGTGGGTTACAGGGCTCCTGGGAGGACAGGGTGCAGGAAGCAGAGAGAGCTGCCAGGTGCCGGGCTCCACGTGGAGCACAGGCCCCAGCTTCGTGGAGCTGCCGGGAGCCCAGCCAGGAAGGAGCGAGGCCCATTTTCTAGGTCTGGAGATGTCAGGAGTCCCAGGTGACAGTCAGGGGACTTGTAACATAGGCACGTAGGGCTGATCCTGAGTGTAGACCCCTCTGTCCCCCTCCCCTGGAAGGGCAGCAGGTCCCAGCCAGGGAAGATGCCCATCCCCCAGGAAGCCGTGGCACTTGTTCATTCTACAGCTTTTCCCTTATCTGTGCCTGCGGCCTCTGCCAGCCAGCAGTGGGGAGCCGCTGGGGAGAGGCAGGGGAGGGGAGCTGAGGGGAGGGCGGGAGAGGGGGCCCTCCTTCCTGCCCCCCTCCCCGCTTGGCGGCCTGGGAAAAGGCAGCATATTGAGGCGCGGGGCTCCCGGCATCAGGCCCCGGGATGCTAATGAGGGCGAGCGCGTTCCCACAGCCCGGACATTGTGCCGCGCGGCCCACCTGCTCCTTGGGGAGCGCCCATTGTGCCCGCGCCAATTCACAGGCAATTTAGCGTGCGCTAATGGGCCGGCGCCTTTGTGCGGCCCGCGCGGCCATTGGTCGTGGAGTGTGGGAACGGCGGCGGCGCCAGGACCCCAGGCGCCAGGCCGTCGCCCGCGCCTATATAGGGCGCCGGCGCGCGGGGCCGGTGTCCTCTCCAGCCCGGGACGCGCTTGGCCCTGCCCGCGCCCGCTCGGTTCGTCTTGCCCGGCCTCCCCGCCTTGCCTCCTCGCCTGTTCCGCGCCAGGCATGGCCCCCAGCACCGTGGCCGTGGAGCTGCTAAGCCCTAAAGAGAAAAACCGAGTAAGTATCAGGCTCGCCCAGCGCGCTGTCCCCGCGGCGTCTGGTCCCCGGGTGTCCCCGCGCCGGGCCGGGCCAGCCTGACGCCCCCTCCTCCCGCAGCTGCGGAAGCCAGTGGTGGAGAAGATGCGTCGCGACCGCATCAACAGCAGCATCGAGCAGCTGAAGCTGCTGCTGGAGCAGGAGTTCGCGCGGCACCAGCCCAACTCCAAGCTGGAGAAGGCCGACATCCTGGAGATGGCTGTCAGCTACCTGAAGCACAGCAAAGGTGAGCGCGCCCGGGCCCCCCGGGCTCCGAGTTCCCACCGCGCCCCGGCTCCCCCGCGCCCCGCCGTCCGCTCACCGCCGCCGCGTCTCCCCGCAGCCTTCGTCGCCGCCGCCGGCCCCAAGAGCCTGCACCAGGACTACAGCGAGGGCTACTCGTGGTGCTTGCAGGAGGCCGTGCAGTTCCTGACGCTCCACGCCGCCAGCGACACACAGATGAAGCTGCTGTACCACTTCCAGCGGCCCCCGGCCGCGCCCGCCGCGCCCGCCAAGGAGCCCAAGGCGCCGGGCGCCGCGACCCCACCCGCGCTCTCCGCCAAGGCCACCGCCGCCGCCGCCGCCGCGCGCCAGCCCGCCTGCGGCCTCTGGCGGCCCTGGTGACCCGGCGGGACCTGCGGGCGCGCGGCCCGAGGACCGGAGGGCGAGCCTGCTCCTCTCGCCCGTAGGGAAGCGCCTTCCCGCCGTCGTCCGCCCAGGGCTTGGACGCGCCCTTCTTCGGAAGGCTCCAGCCCCAGGCTGGCCGGCCCGCAGGAGCCCCATTCTCAGAGAATGTGTGTGCAGAGTCCCTGCCGTTTTAGGACAGTCAGGGCCCATCTTCTGCCAAGTCTGACCCCATGGGGTTGTTCTGTGTTTGCATTTAAGCAAGTGACTTCTGGGAAGTCCCTGGCCGCCCGGGGTTCTATGATATTTGTAGTGCCGGGGTTCGCACGCCGGTGCCCCCAGCCTGTAGAGGACTTTCTTCAGGGCCCGTAGCTGCTGGGCGCACCCCTGGCAGGCGGGCTGTGCCGCGGGCACATTTGCCTTTTGTGAAGGCCGAACTTGAGCTGTATCCTCATAGGAAGCGGTGATCACCCCGGACGGGCGCCCAGGACCCTGCGGGCTGTGGCCAAAAGGCTCTGAGTGTGCCTGGTGGTCTGGCTGGAGCTCACAGTGGGCTGTCTGGGGAGGGTGGGTGCCTCCACTATGATCCTTAAAGGATTCCTCTGTGTGGGTGGATGCGTGTGGGCATGACTGTACTCAGAAATTGAACTCTCGGTCACGTGGAAGCCACGGGACTGCTCTGAAGCCGCTAATAAAATCTGACTGTTCAGCCCCCCCCTCCCTGCCCATGGTCTATCTTCTGCTGTGCCTCACACCTGTCCTTGGCAGCCACGGGGAGGGTCTGCAGGGGGTGAAGGGGAATGGGCAGGGCCGCGGTAGCAGTTAAGCAGGGAGGGACCCCTGCCAGTGGCCCGCTGGACCCAGGAAGAAGGGTGGGGTCCTTGCTCCCGAAGAACAGCGGGAGGGAGGGAGGAAGGGAGGGAAAGCAGGTGAGGAGCAGGGGCAGGGGAAGGTGGGCTGGAGGGGTGGACGTGGTCAGAGCCCTGGGTGGGTCTCCCTCCCAGGCCTTTCACTAGCTCCCAGAAGGTAGGGGTGGGGCAAGATGACAGTGCAGGGCCTTAGGCTCTGTCCACTGAGAGGGGACCCAGGGCCACAGCCCACAGTAGACCCCTCGCTACAGTCAAAGGGGCTTGACTGTGCCAAACAGGAGAAAACATTTGCCCCAGTTGCTGCCGTACTCCCACAGCCTGCAGCACCCATCCTGGCATGGGCTCCAGGGACACCTGCCCGCTGGCCACTGTGACAGAGCAGAATCCGGCAGTCCTAGCAGGAGCCTGCACGGGGCCATCCCTCGCCTCAGAAAGGGCATGTATTTTTAGGCAGGCCGCAGGGTGTTGGCTGAGTCTGCAAGAACTGAGGCCTACAGCTCCCAGGAACCAGCTCCCAGGGGGCAAAATCCATCCAGCAAGGATTGGGCCGGAGTGGGCCGCATTCCCATCCCCGTTGAGTGGCAGCCCCGGGTGTGGGCCTGCCCTGCCTGCTCCTTCCTGCTCAGCCCCTCTCACCCCGCTCAGCCTTCAGCCCCTTTCTGGCTACTCCACAGGCAATGTCTAGACAGGGTACCCCCGCCAGGCCAACCCAGTGCCTGCCAGTGGCCTCCTGAAGTCCCTACCAAGCCGCCAGGAATGGTGGGCAGAGCACAAGGAGGGCTCTCATTCGCCTGCATTTTTCCTGCATGTTCAGTGGGCACACAGGTGGGCGCCCCTCGTGGAGGGCACCTCCTGCCAGGCTGGCCCACGGCACACCATGCTGCCAGGGGTCTGAGCTGCCAGAGGTCTAAGCCGCCTGGGGTGTGCTCCAGTCTTCCACTCAGGCCTCCCTGGAGCAGGCTCCGAGTCCAGAGCCACACACCCACACCCTTGGCAGACACAGGCAAGGACGCCTCCTCTCCAAAGCCTTGCCCCACGCACACAGATGCTTTATCCCTGGAATTTGTGCTGCCCCACAGGCCTGTGCTCCTAGGAGCCCTGCCAGACAGCTGGTGGCATTCTCCACGTGCAGACAGAGGCTGAGGGCCAGAGACGTGCAGTAATGACCCCGGGTTACCCGGGAGGGGCTCATCTGTCTGCTTCCAACACTGGGCTCTTTCCCAAGGTGCCCAGAGCCTCTAGAGAAGATGCATCTCTTCATGCCAGCACGGCTTCCCAGCCACTCACCCTGGAACCCTGGCCTGCCCCACCTATACCCCTCTCCTGGCTCCAGCTGCTTCCGAGGCGTGTTCCTGCAGCCTCCCAGGCACCTGTCTTGCCTGCAGGCAGCCTGCCTGGCTTCTCTCGACCACAGCACTTTCCACGGATCGCCATTACAGCACACATCTTCCCTTCCCGCAGGTGCTATGCCAGGCTGGGCTCCTCCCACACGGGGCACGGTTCCCTACTCCTCTAGTTTGCATGGGGCTTTTAACATTGAAAGTCCCACGCCCCTGGGAAGCCAGGATTGAGTCACCCTAGCAAAGACCGCATCACATTCGCCCTGGTGTGCAAGGCCAAGCTTACAGCAGGCACTCGCTGAAGGGCAGGGCTCTCTGACGGTCTGCAGACCCATGTGCCCCCTTAGAAGCAGGTGGGCGGCCTCTGCGGCCTCCCTCAGCAAGGCTCAGAGCACCTGAGTTAAGCCTGTGGACAGCGCGGTAAAAGAACATCAGATGTTCTGCGCTGATGTGCGATCTCTGGAGGATAACCACCCGCCCGCCCGCCCGCCCGCCGCCCCGGGCCTCTCGGACCCCTGCCCAGGACTGGCCCTAGTCAGCGGCCGAGACGTCAGAGGCCGGGGGGCGGGGCCGGAGTCTCATTAACATAATCTATGCGAGGGGCGTTTAGCAGTCAAATATATGCGCATATATCTCCATGGCTGATGAGCTGGCCGGGCACTTTCAAAATGGCGGAGTGTGGAGCAAGCGGCAGCGGGAGCAGCGGGGACAGCCTGGACAAGAGCATCACGCTGCCCCCCGACGAGATCTTCCGCAACCTGGAGAACGCCAAGCGCTTCGCCATCGACATAGGTAGCCGCGGGCCGGGCGCTGGGTGCGGGCGGCGGGGGCGGGCGGGGCGCCGGCGGTGGGCCGGCGAGCGGGGGCGGCGGGAAGGACGAAGGGCGGGGGCGCGGGCCTCGCGCACAGCCTCACGGGCCTTGTAGTCCGCGGACCCCGCGCACAGCCTCACGGGCCTTGTAGTCCGCGGTGGCGCCGATGCGCAGGCTCGGGGCGACGGCCGGACTACAGCTCCCGGCAGACGCCGCAGGGACCAGAGCGGGGCCTGCCGGGCCTGGTAGTTCGCGCGGTTGTCCTGGGAGGCTGGGGGCCGGGGTCCAGCGTTACCCGCCGCGAGGTGGGAGGGTCGGCGGCCAGCCTGGCCCTGGAGCAGACGGAATTTTTTGTCTTCGGCCGCATGGGCAGCTGGGCGCCCCGGCTCTGCCGCTTGGCCGGTGGCTGGCCTGAGAATTGGGGTCCTTAGTTCTGGTCTAGATGAGGACGAGCTCGGCGGGAAGCCCTTGGCAGAGTGGCCCCGAAAAGGCCCCGCGTTCCCGAGGCCTGGGCAGCTGTGGCCCGCGGGCCGGACAGTCCGTGCATAGGCCCCGCTCTCTGGAGAGTGGACACCGGGCGTGAGTTCAGGCGGCCGTGGACGTACGTCCTGGGAACTCGTGCCTCTGGTTTAAAAGCCACTCGTGCCTTCCGTGGCCTTCAAGGCGGCCTGCATGTCTGCCCTGGCCTCTCCAGGGTCCGCTGCAGACCCTCCTGCCTGATGGCAGTGCTCTGAGTAATGACGACTGGCCAGGCTCTGTTCTAGACCCTTTTCCCACACTCCTGACTCCTGGATCACACCCCTAGAGGAGAAACGCGAATTACTCCCATTTCCTAGATGAGGATACTAAGACCCAAAAAGGTGAACTAATTTGCCCAGGGTCGTCCGGCTAGAAAGTGGCAGAACCAGGATTTGAACCTGCCACTCCCTACTCTCCTACTCTGCCCATGTTTCAGACATGTGGGCTTCCTGGGGGCAGCTTCACCAGGAGAAACCCCCTTGAATAGCCACTGCCGCTTCACACATCTCTCCCTCTTAGCACACGTTTCTGCTGTAGGCTGAGTCCGTTTATGTGTGAATCCCACAAAAGCGGGGGTGTGTCTTGTAGCCCCAGCCCCCAAAAGGATACCCGACCTGTCTTTGCCGCCCAGTAAATACTGGGATGAATGGGCCTCCCGCTGACTGCTTCCCACCTCCCTGGAAAAATTGGGACTCAGACCCAGGCCATTCCCTCTGAACTGTATGCTCCTGGTGCATCCAGCGTGTTTGCTGCTGTGATGTCCTTGGGGTCGTTGGTGTCACCATCTCTCTGAGGTGCCCAGCCAGGGAAGGGTGTCCTCTAGGGAAGTGGGGGCATGAGAATGGAAGCAGCTGTAGGTCCTGGCTCCCACCTTGCAGTGAGCTTATGAGAGGCAGTGCTTCTTAGGGGTGTGGCCTGGTGCCAGGTATGAGGATGTGTGAGTAGCATCTTTAGGGAACCCTGATAGGACTTGGAACCGGCTGCCTATTGGACTGCAGGTGCTGAGCTTGCAGCCCCAGCTTAGGGGATCGTCTACTGCAGGCCTCGCCAGAGGCTCCCCAGCCTTCTGAGACCTTCGGGCTCGGTAGAGCGTGTGCCCTGAAAGGTTCTGCTGCCCTTACACTGGGGGATTCTGTTACCGGGAACAAGTCAGGATTAAATATTTGTGAAATGCAATTGCAGTTGACCTGCATAAGTCACCTGGGGAATGGCCAGGAGAACAGGGCTCACCGTGGATGTTCTGTGTGGCCACCAGAGGCCAGCGAAACCGCAGAGCTGGAACCGTCCAGGAAGGGCTGTCGCAGCCCTGGAGGGCCCTGGAGCACCAGCCTCTTCTCCGGGCTGAGCCCAGAGGGTTTCTTGGTAGAAGGACACTCTAAGAGGTCTGTTTAGTGCTGGTATTTATTTCCTCTCTTCAAAGTTTCTCCCTGTGTCTGGGTCCTGTGTCTCTGGTTCTTAGGAGAACCTATTGACTGACGCTGAGAGAAGACCTTTTGTTTGTTACTCCTGACCCAGCTGCTGGGAGGCCACGGCTGAGGGTGGGGTGTCTTCAACCCAGGAACCCTCAAAGACAATGTGCTTGTCAATAGTATTGTTTAAAAGCAGGCTTCTCCCATTTCCTCTTCCCTTGCCCATGTTTCCCGATCCAGGAAAGCTCACCTGCCCTGGGTTTTGGCAAGCTGTTTTCCCCTCAATGGGATGCTAATATCTGCTGAGCAGATTCACCTCTTTGAAAGCAGCAGGGACATTGTGTTTCTCAAAACACACCTGCAGCTTTGATCTGATTTTAGGTTTCTGCGGGCCGTGGAGAGGGTTTCTCAGGGGCATGTGGGACAGGAAGGGGCCACAGGGCCGTGGTGTCTGCTGGGCTGTCCTGCCCTCCATTGGTGCCCAAAGAGGAAAGACAGGACCAGAGAGAATGGAAGAAGGGACGGGGGCCTGTGGGACAGAGAGAACTAGAAGGCCTTGGCTCAGGTGTGAAGAGCACATGTGACCAAACCTCTGGGAAGCCCCCTTCCCCACCAGCCAGGCGATGCTGTTGGCCTCAGAGCGGAGCGCGGGCAGCCTGGAGAGCCCAGGGGGCAAGCCTGTCACTGCCTTGCCAGGTGGTTTGTTGTGATTCCAAGGGGCCCCTGAGCTCAGCCCGGAAGGATCCCCGCCCACAGGCTCCCTCTGCTCCAAAAGACCTCCTGCTCTGGGTGCCCTCCTCGCACCTCAGGCCCCCTTTTGTTCCCCCCGGGTGTGGGGAGTAGGAAGAGGGAACACTGGCTTTGCTAGGCTTCTCAGTGCAGGGGGTCTCGGGGAGGGAGGATGCGTATCTTGCAGAAACCAACCCACCCCCACCGCTGTCCCAACCCCAGTACATCCTGTTTGGGCGTGTCTTTAACACAAAAAACCCAGGTCCTGAAACTGGATTTCTGTGACCTGAGAGTTTGTTTATAGTGACTTTTGATGAGTCTCTTAAAATAGATCTTCATCCTCTTGCATCATCTGTCATTTTAGAAAATGATTTATTTGCCGAGGTGAGTCGACAACATGGTGCATTTTAGTGAGACTCTCCAGGCCTGGCCAGGATTGGGGGCAGGGGGAGGGACAAGGAGGCTTAAAGCCACGGGCCAGGGGATCAGGTTGATCCTGTGACGCGTCCACTGGACTGTACGCCGGCCGTCGGGGAGCCCTCACTCACCACCAGGCAGGCAGTGCCATGAGGCGGCTGCTGTGGGGCCTGGTCACGATGGGTTTTGTTACGTGAACAACACTGGCTGTTTCCAGATCTCTTTACCGATGAGTGTTTGTTCTCAACCTTATAGTATTTTGTCAAAACACAATCATTTGAACATCGCTTTAGCCTCCTTACTCTCATGATGCGGGATTTTTGCCTCTTTTTTTCAGGCCCCATAAAAAATGCACTCTGTTCAGTCACTGTAGCACCACACAGTGAACTTAAAGTCACACATTTTGTTTCTTTTTCTGTTTGTCATTCATGGAGCTTCAAATCTATGAATACTACTGTAGCCTCAAAAATGTCCTTTTTTTTTTTTAAACTTAGAAGAATTGCCGGGCGCGGTGGCTCAAGCCTGTAATCCCAGCACTTTGGGAGGCCGAGACGGGCGGATCACGAGGTCAGGAGATCGAGACCATCCTGGCTAACACGGTGAAACCCCGTCTCTACTAAAAAATACAAAAAACTAGCCGGGCGAGGTGGCGGCGCCTGTAGTCCCAGCTACTAGGGAGGCTGAGGCAGGAGAATGGCGTAACCTGGGAGGCGGAGCTTGCAGTGAGCTGAGATCCGGCCACTGCACTCCAGCCTGGGTGACAGAGCCAGACTCGGTCTCAAAAAAAAAAAAAAAAAAAAAAAAGAAGAATTTGTCCTTAAAGGTCTTCTCCGAGAATCTTTTCACCTTTCCCTGAAACCTGGCTCAGGTGCGTAAAGCCCCTTCCAACCTTTGATCACAGCATCATCCTGGGAGCCGCAGGGGTTCTGTGGAACCACAGACAGACTCTGGCCCTTGGGGAAAGAGACCTTGGTGGCCTCTGACTTCTTCTGGCTACTTTGGGGCTGGGCCTGCATTTTCTGCCCAGAGCCTCTCAAGGGTAGCCAGCGGCACTGTTTGCCTCTCCCGGGTAGGGGAGCTGCTCAGGCCGGGTGACTGCCCTGGGCTGTGAAAAGAGCCTCCTTTGTGTTGAGGGTGTACTTCTTAAAACGAGGGTGTACCTCTTAAAACGCCTGGATTTGTCAGCTTTTCGCTTTGGGTCATTAGCAAGATCACTTGAAACTGAATTTTCTTAAAGCAATGAGGATAACCAAGGTTACCCAAAGCAAGCCAGCTCTCCCTTTCATCTGCAGGACTTGGTGCCATGGGGAAGTGGGACCTCTTGCACTCAGTTTGGCCAGGGAGCTGAGGAGGAGCAGAATTTAGAAAAAGAAAAGTGTAGATTTGATCGTTCATTTTCCCGTCGTCTCTTTTGCGCCCACAGGGTTTTTAAGTTCCAGTAGCCCCAAACCCCTCATCCACAGAGATTTTAGTCTCCAAGACACCCAGAGAGCGTGGGGGATGGACCCCCAGCCCCGCTCTGTCCTGGTCCTGAATTCTGCCCGGTGTATGTCTCCCCTGCAGGCGGGTCGTTAACCAAGCTGGCCTACTATTCAACAGTGCAGCACAAAGTCGCCAAGGTGCGGTCTTTCGACCACTCGGGAAAGGTGAGCGTGACCTCCCGGGGCGGGACAGCCACTCCTCTGTCATCTTGAACCTGGCACTTGTCACTCAGTCACCCCTCTGCTGCCGCAGACCTCGGCTTCCATGTCCTGGGAGTTTCTAGCACGGACAGCCTCCCCTGCCTTCCACCGTGTCCCTGTAAGACCCTTTTCAGGAACCTGTGCCCGCCCGTGCTCCCGCTGGGGAGGCTTCTGCTCCTGCTGGGTGGCCCTGAGGTCGCCACGGTCCTGGGCTCCTCCCTCTTGCCCAGGATTCTGCCTCAGAGCCCTGCCTGGTTGAAGGCTGGTGTGAACGGCCAGCTCCGCTAGGGCAGGGTGTGCCCGGCCCAGCCCAGCACGGTGCCCCACACTCATGCGGCCTCCCCTACTCTGTTTTCCAGGACACAGAACGTGATCACGAGCCGCCCTACGAGATCTCAGTTCAAGAAGAGATCACTGCTCGACTGCACTTCATTAAGTTTGAGAATACCTACATCGAAGCCTGCCTGGACTTCATCAAAGACCATCTCGTCAACACAGAGACCAAGGTCATCCAGGCGACCGGGGGCGGGGCCTACAAGTTCAAGGACCTCATCGAAGAGAAGCTGCGGCTGAAGTGAGTGGGGACCTCAAGGGCGAGGAAGGAACATGTGGCTGCCCCGAGTCCCTGGTGCTCGTGCGTCCGATCGTGCCTCGGATCGTGCACGGGCCCGGCTGCCCCTCTGGGCCGGGCAGGCCTGCGTGTTGCACCTGTCTGTGGCCTGTACTCTTTAAGGGGTTGGCACTTTCTTTTCAGAGTCGACAAGGAGGATGTGATGACATGCCTGATTAAGGGGTGCAACTTTGTGCTCAAGAACATCCCCCACGAGGCCTTCGTGTACCAGAAGGATTCCGACCCTGAGTTCCGGTTCCAGACCAACCACCCCCACATTTTCCCCTATCTTCTTGTCAATATTGGCTCTGGAGTCTCCATTGTGAAGGTGAGACCCGGCTTCGTGAATGAATGAGTGGATGGTTCAGCCACAGTTTGTGAAGCTGTGTGCAGGAGCAGGAGCCAGGACTGGGGCCCAGTGGGTGGGGGGTGAAGCCGTGAGCTCAGAGCCGCTGTGGGAGGGGCATCAGCGCCCCCAGGCTCTGCCATCGAGAGAGTCCGCCCACTGGCGGTTCTGGGGTGGGGGCGGGGCTCGCCCCAGCGCAGCACACGGTGCGGTGCAGGGATGGCGGGGGGGACCTGTGTGGCTGAGGGCCTGCTGTGCACGCACCTGCCCTGGCTCTGCTGCAGGTGGAGACGGAGGACAGGTTCGAGTGGGTCGGCGGCAGCTCCATCGGAGGCGGCACCTTCTGGGGGCTCGGGGCTCTGCTCACCAAAACGAAGGTACACGGCGGCTGCCAGAGGCCCTCCGGGGTCTACAGAGATGTCCACTTCCTGTCCTCCGAAGGCCTGTGGCTGGGAGGTGCAAAAGCTGCTTCCGGGCCTCCGTCCTGACTCACTTGGGCGGGTCTCTGGCCTCTGCGGCTCGGCTCTGCGCCCTGAAGGACGGGTGTCCCAGCAGCCAGAGCTGCTCCTGACTGGGTGGCCTGAGGGTCCCCCTTGCTGCCTCTTGCCTTTGGTCCCGCATGATGAGAGCCCATTCACCCTCTGCCCACGTGTGCCTCCTCCCGTGGGCTTGGTTTCTGGGGTTGTGGGGATTCCAGCCGCTCCCGGCGCCTCACCCGCCCCCTCGCCATGTCCCGCAGAAGTTTGACGAGCTCCTGCACCTGGCCTCGAGGGGCCAGCACAGCAACGTGGACATGCTGGTGCGGGACGTCTACGGTGGTGCCCACCAGACACTCGGGCTGAGCGGGAACCTCATCGCCAGCAGCTTCGGGAAGTCAGCCACCGCCGACCAAGGTGCCGGCCCTGGCCTCTGCCGCCAGAGAGAAGGGGGGTGGGGACACTTGGGGTCTTGGGGACAGGAGCTTCCCCCACTGTTAACTTTCCCACACCCGCTCCCTGGAGAGTCGGGGTCCTGCAACCTCTTCCTGCCGAGTCACCATGGCGCAGGCCGAGTGCTCAGAATGTTGGCGAATAAACACCGTGGTCTTGGTTTTGGAGGAAAAAACAGTACCTCTGAGTTAGGAAAAGCGATTCGGGTTTTTTTCTCTCTGAAAACAAAGCCTAATCCGTCCAGGAATGATTCACGCATCATACACAGCCTCCCACGCTCGGGCTCCGGTTCCCCCACTCAGCTCTCTCTCCCCTCCCCTCCAGCGCTCGGGCTCCGGTTCCCCCACTCAGCTCTCTCTCCCCTCCCATGCTCGGGCTCAGGTTCCCCCACTCAGCTCTCTCTCCCCTCCCCTCCGGCGCTCGGGCTCCAGTTCCCCCACTCAGCTCTCTCTCCCCTCCGGCGCTCGGACTCAGGTTCCCCCACTCAGCTCTCTCTCCCCTCCCCTCCGGCGCTCGGGCTCCGGTTTCCCCACTCAGCTCTCTCTCCCCTCCCCTCCGGCGCTCGGGCTCCAGTTCCCCCACTCAACTCTCTCTCCCCTCCGGCGCTTGGGCTCCGGTTCCCCCACTCAGCTCTCTCTCCCCTCCCCTCCCGCGCTTGGGCTCTGGTTCCCCCACTCAGCTCTCTCTCCCCTCCCCTCCCGCGCTCGGGCTCTGGTTCCCCCACTCAGCTCTCTCTCCCCTCCCCTCCCACACATAATACGCAGCCTCCCACTCTGGGGCTCTGGTTCCCCCAGTCAGCTCTCTCTCCCCCTCCCCTCCCGCTCAGCTCTCTCTGCCCTCCCGCTCAGCTCTCTCCCCCATCCCCTCCCACTCAGCTCTCTCTCCCCTTCCGCTCCCGCTTGCTGTCACATCAGGCACTTGCTGTGCTTGGACGCGAGCGCCTTTTCCTTCCCTTCTCCAGAGTTCTCCAAGGAAGACATGGCCAAGAGCCTGCTGCACATGATCAGCAACGACATCGGGCAGCTGGCCTGTCTCCACGCGCGGCTGCACAGCCTGGACCGCGTGTACTTTGGAGGCTTCTTCATCCGGGGCCACCCCGTGACCATGCGCACCATCACCTACAGCATCAACTTCTTCTCCAAGGTAACGGGCGCGCCGCCCTCCCCAGCCTCTGACGCGGACCCCCAGGGTCTTCAAAATCAGTCATGCTGGTCAGACACCGCGGCAGCCCAGGGAGGTCGAGAGGCCGGGGGGCCTGGAGGGCGGGTGGCCGAGAAGCCCAGCACCCCTCTCTTCTGGCTGGTTCTGGGGAGCCCACATTTTGTGGCACCGTGGCCGCCTGAGTCTGAGCAAATCACCAGTGATGAGCATTCTAGAGAGTTCTGGGGGAGTCCGCCGATTTGCGCTGGGGTCAGGGTGCCTGTGCCCCTGCAGAGGCGCGCCCACCCACGTCCCCGACGCAGAGACTTGTGGGCTAGGGACTCGCCGCATGGGAGAAGCTATCTCACCCTTAGCTTTCTTCGAACAGCAGCCCGCCCTCTGGCGCCCGGCGCGATTCCACCGGCAAGTATGCCGTGGATGCCTCAGAGGGTTTGGGCTGCGCAGTGCGAGGCCCACCCGTGTTGAGTTGGTTTGCGGAGGCATCGGGTGTCGTGTGGGGCCGACGGCAGCACGTGTGCTTTGGCCATGGCAGGGGGAAGTGCAAGCGCTGTTTCTGAGGCACGAAGGCTACCTGGGAGCCATCGGAGCGTTCCTGAAAGGAGCCGAGCAGGACAGTGAGTTGCGGTGCTGGTGCCCCTGAGCAGCGTTGGGCCTCAGCTGTGGTCTGGGCCTGTGCTGTGGGCCAGAGCGGCCCAGGGTGGAGGTGGGGTGGGGAGCGTGAGTCCTCAGAAAGTGACAGCAGCAGGCATGTCTGACGTTTTAACAATTTAGTTAATCGGTTTTTATACCCTTTCCTTCTCCACTCTCTTGCTTTTGAATCAAGGACAAGGTTAACACAGGTGATCTGACTCTCTGCTTTCCAGATCCCAACCAGTACAGCTGGGGAGAGAACTATGCAGGCAGCTCCGGGTTGATGAGCACATCACCAGAGCTCGGCCCAGCGCAGCGGGCACGGAGTGGCACCGTGAGTAGTGGGCTCTGGCCGTCCCGGGCCCCGAGGGAGCGGCCTGTGCCGCGCTCCCTTCTCCTGTCCCTGAGAGAAGCCTCTTGTGGCTGTCCCGGCTGAAGGGTGCCTCTACCCATGGCGAATCCTTCCAAGGACCTGGGGTATAACTAGGGGCGGGAGGAGGACACTGTGGCTTGCTTTCCTCTCTCCCTCATTGGGTGCTTTCGTGTTTTGGAAACGTTCAGCAGAAATTACAGAGTCTGTGTGATCTGGTCTTCTTGTTTGCAGAGAGATTACTAAAGTTCAGGGGTGACGGGGGCATCTCCCACACCAGGGGGCCTCCCCCACACCCGGGGACCTCCCCCCACCAGAGGGCCCCCCCCACACCGGGGTGCCTCCCCCACACCAGGGAGCCCGTCCACTTTGGAGCTGAAACCCGAAACCTCGGGAGCCACCGAGGGCCCTGCGCTAGGACTGCGCACTCTGGCTGACGGTCTCTGTCGGTTAGCGTCTGCTCTCCTCGGGGTGTCCAGGCTCATTCCTCGGATCCCCAGTGGATTTGCCCTGGCCTGAGCTGGGTAGCACTGGCGGGCTGGGAGATGCACCCCATGTCTGCCGAGTTAGAGCTGCTTTGGAAGGGTTCCCCACCAGAACCTGTGTCAGCCACATGGAATGCCCCCAGCACAGCCCCACGTGGCAGAAACCGCCCCCGTGTCACAGGCTGTCAGGGTCCTCGACTGTGTCCCCCCGGGGGGCTCGTTTCTTCTGTAGCTGTGAACAGTTACCTGAGGTCACGTACAAAGCTAGTCGGACCCCTCAGGACAGGCCACTGGCATTGTTGGCAGGAAGTTGCTTGTCGGTTGTCGACACGGGGCTCCTTACAAGTCCGCGTCAGTATTTTCAAGACCGCGCCTGGCTGAGTTCTGGCTTCTCAGGAGGGCGCCTCCCTTTTGGGTGGGTCCTGCGGTTCCCCCTGGGCCACGGCCCTGCACGGATGCGCCACACTGGCCGCAGCCCTGGCCTGCCTTTCCCTCCGCCCATACTAGGCCCAGGAGTGGGGGCAAGGCCCTGGGGGCCTGGCAGAGGCCCAGCCTCTCGGCTTTTGCCCTGGTGTTGGGCAGAGGGGCTTGGTGTCTCCCAGCCTCCGTTTCTGCCACGTGTGCATAATTTGCCAAATGTCCTGTACTGTAACCTGGAGTGACTGCGCGGGCGGCCACAGCGCCTAGGGGGGCCCCGTTCAGGAGACGCTTGTTACCTGTTTGGTGCCCACCAGCGGCACAGCCCTGCCAGGCAGGAGGTGCCCCACCTTACTGAGGATCAAACTGACATGCGGAGAGATGGAGTCATTTTTTCGAGTTTATATTCTCCCAAAAAGGCAAAGCAAAGATTTGAACCCGTTTGTCAGGATAGAAGGAGCCTGCGACCCGGCACAGCAGCACCGGGCGGTCCCGGCTGTGGTCCGTGGTAGTTAACGTGGGGCTCCTGCCGCCTTCTGCGCTGGCTTTGGGAAGTCACTGGCTTTTTCCTTGTGGAGCTTCTGCCCGGCGTGGGCTTCCCACCCGGAAGGCATCCCCCTTGCTGTGGAGTTCCTTGCCTGGAGGTCCCTGCCCACCCGGAGGCTGCTTCTCCAGCCCCAGCAGTTGCCGGCAGGGGTGCCTTGGTGGAGAAGGGCAGAGGGCTGGCATGTGACCTGTGGGGTAGTCACCGGAGGGTGGGAAGAGGCGGCCAGCTGCACAGTTCCCCCCACAGCCCCTCTGGTCCCAGAGCAGCGGCTGCTGCAGTTAGCGTGCAGGGAACTGAGTACTGGTGTGTGTGTTGGCTCAGCTCAGTTCAGTTCCTCCCGGAATAAGGTAGAAGGAGCCAGCAGGGCCCATGAGCACGCCTGTGCTGGGTACAGGTGGCTCCGGGGTGCCCTGGGCCATAGTGGCCTGGCCTTGCCATAGCCCTTCATGGAGAAAGGAAGGTGCGTGTGGGGCGTGGGGGCTGCCTGCCTGGCACGGGGTGGAACACTGCCCAGCGCTTAGTGAGGACAGCACCCAAACCTCTGTGTGCAGACATGGCCACCTGGAGGACCAGAGGTGGGAACAGCGTGACTGCAGGGGTGACGGGGAGGAGGTGAAACTGTAGGGGTGACAGGGAGGGGTGATTGCAGGGAGGTGGTGATGGGGAGAGGGATGGTGGGGGAGGGGTGATGGTAGGGTGACTGCAGCAGTGATTGGGGAGGGATGGCTGCAGCAGGGAGGTGATGGGGGCAGGAGGCGTGTGGTGAGCAGACGCGACCTCAGTGTCAAACCAGGGGGTGAGTCAAGGTATCCGGCTCAGGCCGCTGGGCAGCTGAGAGGGCTCCGTGGGGATCTTCTCTGTGGCCCAGAGGCATGGCAGAAGAAGGCGTTACATCTCCTCCTTTATTAGAGTGGAAGATTCTGAGTGTGGCTTAGGTGGTTCTGAACTGTGGTGACGTTTCCACCCTGCCACTGCCTGTCTTCCAGTTTGACTTGCTGGAAATGGACCGGCTGGAGAGGCCACTGGTCAACCTGCCGCTCCTCCTGGACCCGCCCTCCTATGTGCCCGACACGGTGGACCTCACCGACGACGCTCTGGCCCGAAAATACTGGCTCACCTGCTTCGAGGAGGCCCTGGACGGGGTGAGGGCTCTGGGTGCCGACTAGAGGATTCCGAGGCCGCGGCCGGGCTAACCTTCCAAGGCTCCCGGGGGCAAAGACAAGGTGGCGAAGTGGGACAGGGCAGTGTTTTCCAGAAACCCCTTGATCTCCATCTGAGTGTGAGGGGGGTGGTTTCTGTTTCTCAGGCAAAAATACCGCTCTTGGTCACTTGGTGGGTCAGTTAGGACGTGACGTCATCGAGGCACGTTTTGTCAGCTATTACATTTCTTCAGAAAGCTATTGAGTAGACTTTTTCGCTCCACCTGAGGTGCAGGAGGCCCTGTGGGACCCTGACTCTGAGGGTGGGGTGAGGCTCAGCCCCAACAAGCTCCGGTGAGGCCACCTGGGGGCTCCTGCGTCCCACCTCCAAGGCCGGGGTGGTCCAGTGGAGCACATGCCAGGCCCGGGGCCACGCTGCCCCTCGGGAGCTCAGCTCAGGGCCGGGGAGCCCCAGTAGCAACACGCATTCGTCATGAAGCCCTCGCAGAGGCCGGGTGCTGCCACGGTTTGTCCTGAGGGAAGAGTCCCAGCCCTGCCGGGACCCGGAGTGAGCTCTGGGCATCCAGAGCCCCGTGGCCCCGGCACAGGGTGGGGCTCGAGTCCCAGGACATGGGTCTCAGCCTCGGGTTTCCTGAGTGGTGAGGAGCCAGGGTCACTCCTGCTCCTGCCTCCCAGGGCAGCTGGGAGGGGCGAATGCCAAAGGGAAGCCTCAGGGGACTGTGAACTGTCACCGTCAGCCTTTCCTGTTCCAGTAGGAGCTGCCCTGACCACAGCCCGGGCAGCCCCCACCCTGCCCCAAGTCCCCCACAGCAGGCCCTAACCCTGCCCTGGGCAGCCCCCCACAGCTACCTCCTACCCTGCCTCAAGCAGCCCCCGACAGCTGGCTCCCACCCTGCTCTAGGCCCCCTTTAGCCGCCCCAACCCGGCCCTGGGCAGCCCCCCACGGCCAGCCCCCACCCTGCCTCAGGCCCCCTGTAGCTGTCCCCGACCATGGCCTGGGCAGCGCTTAACAGGCAGCCCCCACTCTGCCCCGAGCCCCCGGCTGTCCCATGAGGAATTCCCAAGCAGCAGGGCCATGCTTGGCTGACCCCTCCTGTCGCTGGCAGGTAGTGAAGCGCGCAGTGGCGAGCCAGCCAGACTCCGTGGATGCAGCTGAGAGGGCGGAGAAGTTCCGACAGAAGTACTGGAACAAGCTTCAGACCCTGAGACAGCAGCCCTTGTAAGTGCCCAGCATCCTGGTGTGTGACTGCCTTTTCTGCCCAGAGGGCCCCTGCACCTCTGAGAAAGTGGCTGTGATGCTGGCATTTGGACCCCAGCTGGCTGGGGGTGGGTGTGGGCCCCGGTGGCACAGTCCCCCCGGGCCCCACCTCAAGCAGCGTTTGCACTGCCGGGCTCCCGAGGACATCCGTGGCGCAGCCCAGGATGTGCAGGTGGGCGGGTGTTCGGCCTGCCCTGCTCAGCACCCTCTGCCGTGTCTGTCCCCAGCGCCTATGGGACCCTGACCGTGCGCAGCCTGCTGGACACCAGGGAGCACTGTCTGAACGAGTTCAACTTCCCAGACCCCTACTCCAAAGTGAGTGCAGTGTGCCCTGGCCTTCCGCTCACTCCTGTCCCCGTCCCGCTGGCGCCGTGGGTCCTGTCTCTCTCCCGCTGACTTGGGGCGTCCTGTCCTCTCTGAGGCCATGCAGGTTTGGTAGCAGCCCCACCTCCGGCACTGGCACCACACTAGCCAGGGCCTCTGTTGGCAGCGTCTGCTGAGGAGCTGTGTTACCCCCACAGATGCTGGTGCCAGTTAGGGGTGGGGACCACTGTGACTGGAGAAGAGGCGTGTGAGCCCCGTGTGGACATGTGTTCCTGAGAGACACAGGCTGCTTGTCTGCAGGAGCCGAGGGCCTCCCAGCTTCTGCGAGGGTGGGCGATTGTGGTTGGGGACTGCCTGCCTCTCCTGGGGCACCCTCGCTGCCTCCTAGGAGGCTGGGCAGTGACCAGAGACCTTTTACCCCGGCAATGTGCAGGGCCATGGGAGCCCTCTGAGATGGGCCTTTCTGGGCATCCATCTTGCTTCCCCAGGTCTGGCGGCCAGAGCCCTCCTTGGCCCCTTCTGCCAGGAGGCAGCAGCAGCAGCAGAGGCATGGACTTCTCCCTCCCCTTCTGGGAATGGCCCGCGCCACGCCTCCCCTCCCCCTCACACACCGAGCCTCGTGACAGGGAAAGTCTGGGTGTTGAGGGTTTTGGGGCCAGGGCTGTGGGTACCCGTGGGGGCCTTGTCCTCCACCCGTGTCCTCCCCTTCACCCACTGCTGTCACGTGGGGGCTGAAGCTGTCCTGGGCCTCTCTTCAGAGCCCTGTGCAGCTGCGCGCTGGCCGCTGTCCCGGGGCCGATAGGCTTGTGCCTGGTGGGCTCCCGGTTGGGCCTGAGTCTGTGCTCCTGAGGGGTGTGGTGTGGAACAGGCTGGGCCTGGCGGGTGTCCGGGATGGTGCTCTGCCGAGGGCCTGTGGAGACGCGGCCTGGCGGAAAGCCAGGAGCAGCCCTGTAGGCTGAGGCCATGTCTCCGCTCAGGCCTGGCGTCTGGCATTTTCCGCAGGTGAAGCAGCGGGAGAATGGCGTGGCACTGAGGTGCTTCCCCGGGGTCGTGCGCTCCCTGGACACGCTGGGCTGGGAGGAGCGGCAGCTGGCGCTGGTGAAAGGCCTCCTGGCGGGGAACGTCTTCGACTGGGGGGCCAAAGCCGTGTCTGAGTAAGTGTCTGCGGGCTCGGGGCGGGCTCTGCAGCCTTCGGGTCCCTGTCCTGCCCCAGGCTTGCGTGCAAGGAGGTGGAGCGCGTCCCTCAGGGGTTGTGTAGCACTTGGTGGCTTGGTGGCTCAGGGCTTTGGGGCCCAGGGAGTGCACATGGCAGCAGCCCCAGGGGCTGTGCAGGGCCCAGCGCCCTTGTCTGTCCCCTCAGGCTCTGAGGATGCCCCTTCCTTAAGCACAGATGCTGAGGAGGCCTAGGGCTGCGGCTCCCGAGATACGGGGCTGACGTTTTCTTTTTTTTTTTTTTTTTTTTTTTTTTGATGTTTTTATTTTTTTTTTATTTTATTTTTTTTTAAATTTATTTATTATTATTGTACTTTAAGTTGTAGGGTACATGTGCATAACGTGCAGGTTTGTTACATATGTATACTTGTGCCATGTTGGTGTACTGCACCCATCAACTCGTCATTTACATCAGGTATAACTCCCAATGCAATCCCTCCCCCCTCCCCCCTCCCCATGATAGGCCCCTGTGTGTGATGTTCCCCTTCCTGAGTCCAAGTGATCTCATTGTTCAGTTCCCACCTATGAGTGAGAACATGCGGTGTTTGGTTTTCTGTTCTTGTGATAGTTTGCTAAGAATGATGGTTTCCAGCTGCATCCACGTCCCTACAAAGGACGCAAACTCATCCTTTTTGATGGCTGCATAGTATTCCATGGTGTATATGTGCCACATTTTCTTTTTTTTTTTTTTTTTTTGAGACGGAGTCTTGCGCTGTCACCCAGGCTGGAGTGCAGTGGCCGGATCTCAGCTCACTGCAAGCTCCGCCTCCCGGGTTCACGCCCTTCTCCTGCCTCCGCCTCCCGAGTAGCTGGGACTACAGGCGTCTGCCACCTCGGCCGGCTAGTTTTTTGTATTTTTTAGTAGAGACGGGGTTTCACCGTGTTAACCAGGATGGTCTCGATCTCCTGACCTCGTGATCCGCCCGTCTCGGCCTCCCAAAGTGCTGGGATTACAGGCTTGAGCCACCGCTCCCGGCCTATGTGCCACATTTTCTTAATCCAATCTGTCACTGATGGACATTTGGGTTGATTCCAAGTCTTTGCTATTGTGAATAGTGCTGCAATAAACATACGTGTGCATGTGTCTTTATAGCAGCATAATTTATAATCCTTTGGGCATATACCCAGTAATGGGATGGCTGGGTCATATGGTACATCTAGTTCTAGATCCTTGAGGAATCGCCATACTGTTTTCCATAATGGTTGAACTAGTTTACAATCCCACCAACAGTGTAAAAGTGTTCCTATTTCTCCACATCCTCTCCAGCACCTGTTGTTTCCTGACTTTTTAATGATCGCCATTCTAACTGGTGTGAGATGGTATCTCATTGTGGTTTTGATTTGCATTTCTCTGATGGCCAGTGATGATGAGAATTTTTTCATGTGTCTGTTGGCTGTATGAATGTCTTCTTTTGAGAAATGTCTGTTCATATCCTTTGCCCACTTTTTGATGGGGTTGTTTGTTTTTTTCTTGTAAATTTGTTTGAGTTCTTTGTAGGTTCTGGATATTAGCCCTTTGTCAGATGAGTAGATTGCAAAAATTTTCTCCCATTCTGTAGGTTGCCTGTTCACTCTGATGGTAGTTTCTTTTGCTGTGCAGAAGCTCTTTAATTTAATGAGATCCCATTTGTCAATTTTGGCTTTTGCTGCCGTTGCTTTTGGTGTTTTAGACATGAAGTCTTTGCCCATGCCTATGTCCTGAATGGTACTACCTAGGTTTTCCTCTAGGATTTTTATGGTATTAGGTCTAACATTTAAGTCTCTAATCCATCTTGAATTAATTTTCGTATAAGGAGTAAGGAAAGGATCCAGTTTCAGCTTTCTACTTATGGCTAGCCAATTTTCCCAGCACCATTTATTAAATAGGGAATCCTTTCCCCATTTCTTGTTTCTCTCAGGTTTGTCAAAGATCAGATGGCTGTAGATGTGTGGTATTATTTCTGAGGACTCTGTTCTGTTCCATTGGTCTATATCTCTGTTTTGGTACCAGTACCATGCTGTTTTGGTTACTGTAGCCTTGTAGTATAGTTTGAAGTCAGGTAGCGTGATGCCTCCAGCTTTGTTCTTTTGACTTAGGATTGTCTTGGAGATGCGGGCTCTTTTTTGGTTCCATATGAACTTTAAAGCAGTTTTTTTCAATTCTGTGAAGAAACTCATTGGTAGCTTGATGGGGATGGCATTGAATCTATAAATTACCTTGGGCAGTATGGCCATTTTCACGATATTGATTCTTCCTATCCATGAGCATGGTATGTTCTTCCATTTGTTTGTGTCCTCTTTTATTTCACTGAGCAGTGGTTTGTAGTTCTCCTTGAAGAGGTCCTTTACATCCCTTGTAAGTTGGATTCCTAGGTATTTTATTCTCTTTGAAGCAATTGTGAATGGAAGTTCATTCCTGATTTGGCTCTCTGTTTGTCTGTTACTGGTGTATAAGAATGCTTGTGATTTTTGCACATTAATTTTGTATCCTGAGACTTTGCTGAAGTTGCTTATCAGCTTAAGGAGATTTTGGGCTGAGACAATGGGGTTTTCTAAATATACAATCATGTCATCTGCAAACAGGGACAGTTTGACTTCTTCTTTTCCTAACTGAATACCCTTGATTTCTTTCTCTTGCCTAATTGCCCTAGCCAGAACTTCCAACACTATGTTGAATAGGAGTGGTGAGAGAGGGCATCCCTGTCTTGTGCCAGTTTTCAAAGGGAATTTTTCCGGTTTTTGCCCATTCAGTATGATATTGGCTGTGGGTTTGTCATAAATAGCTGTTATTATTTTGAGGTACGTTCCATCAATACCGAATTTATTGAGCGTTTTTAGCATGAAGGGCTGTTGAATTTTGTCAAAAGCCTTTTCTGCATCTATTGAGATAATCATGTGGTTCTTGTCTTTGGTTCTGTTTATATGCTGGATTATGTTTATTGATTTGCGAATGTTGAACCAGCCTTGCATCCCAGGGATGAAGCCCACTTGATCATGGTGGATAAGCTTTTTGATGTGTTGCTGAATCCGGTTTGCCAGTATTTTATTGAGGATTTTTGCATCGATGTTCATCAGGGATATTGGTCTAAAATTCTCTTTTTTTGTTGTGTCTCTGCCAGGCTTTGGTATCAGGATGATGTTGGCCTCATAAAATGAGTTAGGGAGGATTCCCTCTTTTTCTATTGATTGGAATAGTTTCAGAAGGAATGGTACCAACTCCTCCTTGTACCTCTGGTAGAATTCAGCTGTGAATCCATCTGGTCCTGGACTTTTTTTGGTTGGTAGGCTATTAATTATTGCCTCAATTTCAGAGCCTGCTATTGGTCTATTCAGGGATTCAGCTTCTTCCTGGTTTAGTCTTGGAAGAGTGTAATTGTCCAGGAAATTATCCATTTCTTCTAGATTTTCCAGTTTATTTGCGTAGAGGTGTTTATAGTATTCTCTGATGGTAGTTTGTATATCTGTGGGGTCGGTGGTGATATCCCTTTATCATTTTTAATTGCGTCGATTTGATTCTTCTCTCTTTTCTTCTTTATTATTCTTGCTACTGGTCTGTCAATTTTGTTGATCTTTTCAAAAAACCAACTCCTGGATTCATTGATTTTTTTGGAGAGTTTTTTGTGTCTCTATCTCCTTCAGTTCTGCTCTGATGTTAGTTATTTCTAGCCTTCTGCTAGCTTTTGAATGTGTTTGCTCTTGCTTCTCTAGTTCTTTTAATTGTGATGTTAGAGTGTCAATTTTAGATCTTTCCTGCTTTCTCTTGTGGGCATTTAGTGCTATAAATTTCCCTCTACACACTGCTTTAAATGTGTCCCAGAGATTCTGGTATGTTGTATCTTTGTTCTCATTGGTTTCAAAGAACATCTTTATTTCTGCCTTCATTTCGTTATGATCCCAGTAGTCATTCAGGAGCAGGTTGTTCAGTTTCCATGTAGTTGAGCGGTTTTGATTGAGTTTCTTAGTCCTGAGTTCTAGTTTGATTGCACTGTGGTCTGAGAGACAGTTTGTTATAATTTCTGTTCTTGTACATTTGCTGAGGAGTGCTTTACTTCCAATTACGTGGTTGATTTTGGAGTAAGTACGATGTGGTGCTGAGAAGAATGTATATTCTGTTGATTTGGGGTGGAGAGTTCTATAGATGTCTATTAGGTCTGCTTGCTGCAGAGATGAGTTCAATTCCTGGATATCCTTGTTAACTTTCTGTCTCGTTGATCTGTCTAATGTTGACAGTGGAGTGTTGAAGTCTCCCATTATTATTGTATGGGAGTCTAAGTCTCCTTGTAAGTCTCTAAGGACTTGCTTTATGAATCTGGGTGCTCCTGTATTGGGTGCATATATATTTAGGATAGTTAGCTCTTCCTGTTGAATTGATCCCTTTACCATTATGTAATGGCCTTCTTTGTCTCTTTTGATCTTTGATGGTTTAAAGTCTGTTTTATCAGAGACTAGTATTGCAACCCCCGCTTTTTTTTGTTCTCCATTTGCTTGGTAAATCTTCCTCCATCCCTTTATTTTGAGCCTATGTATGTCTCTGCATGTGAGATGGGTCTCCTGAATACAGCAGACTGATGGGTCTTGACTCTTTATCCAGTTTGCCAGTCTGTGTCTTTTAATTGGAGCATTTAGTCCATTTACATTTAAGGTTAAGATTGTTATGTGTGAACTTGATCCTGCCATTATGATATTAACTGGTTATTTTGCTCGTTAGTTGATGCAGTTTCTTCCTAGCCTCGATGGTCTTTACATTTTGGCATGTTTTTGCAATGGCTGGTAGCGGTTGTTCCTTTCCATGTTTAGTGCTTCCTTCAGGGTCTCTTGTAAGGCAGGCCTAGTGGTGATAAAATCTCTAAGCATTTGCTTATCTGTAAAGGATTTTAAGCCGGGCGCGGTGGCTCACGCCTGTAATCCCAGCACTTTGGGAGGCTGAGGTGGGCGGATTATGAGGTCAGGAGTTCCAGACCAGCCTGACCAACATGGTGAAACCCCATCTCTAATAAAAATACAAAAATTACGGGCACCTGTAGTCCCAGCTACTCAGGAGGCTGAGGCAGGAGAATGGTGTGAACCCAGGAGGCGGAGCTTGCAGTGAGCTGAGATCCGGCCACTGCACTCCAGCCTGGGCGACAGAGCGAGACTCCATCTCAAAAAAAAAAAAAAAAAAAAAAAAAGGATTTTATTTCTCCTTCACTTATGAAACTTAGTTTGGCTGGATATGAAATTCTGGGTTGAAAATTCTTTTCTTTAAGAATGTTGAATATTGGCCCCCACTCTCTTCTGGCTTGGAGAGTTTCTGCCGAGAGATCTGCTGTTAGTCTGATGGGCTTCCCTTTGTGGGTAACCCGACCTTTCTCTCTGGCTGCCCTTAAGATTTTTTCCTTCATTTCAACTTTGGTGAATCTGGCAATTATGTGTCTTGGAGTTGCTCTTCTCAAGGAGTATCTTTGTGGCGTTCTCTGTGTTTCCTGGATTTGAATGTTGGCCTGCCCTACTAGGTTGGGGAAGTTCTCCTGGATGATATCCTGAAGAGTGTTTTCCAACTTGGTTCCATTTTCCCCCTCACTTTCAGGCACCCCAATCAGACGTAGATTTGGTCTTTTTACATAATCCCATACTTCTTGCAGGCTTTGTTCATTTCTTTTTGTTCTTTTTTCTTTTGGTTTCTCTTCTCGCTTCATTTCATTCATTTGATCCTCAATCGCAGATACTCTTTCTTCCAGTTGATCGAGTCGGTTACTGAAGCTTGTGCATTTGTCACGTATTTCTCGTGTCATGGTTTTCATCTCTTTCATTTCGTTTATGACCTTCTCTGCATTAATTACTCTAGCCATCAATTCTTCCACTTTTTTTTCAAGATTTTTAGTTTCTTTGCGCTGGGTACGTAATTCCTCCTTTAGCTCTGAGAAATTTGATGGACTGAAGCCTTCTTCTCTCATCTCGTCAAAGTCATTCTCCGTCCAGCTTTGATCCGTTGCTGGCGATGAGCTGCGCTCCTTTGCCGGGGGAGATGCGCTCTTATTTTTTGAATTTCCAGCTTTTCTGCCCTGCTTTTTCCCCATCTTTGTGGTTTTATCTGCCTCTGGTCTTTGATGATGGTGATGTACTGATGGGGTTTTGGTGTAGGTGTCCTTCCTGTTTGATAGTTTTCCTTCTAACAGTCAGGACCCTCAGCTGTAGGTCTGTTGGAGATTGCTTGAGGTCCACTCCAGACCCTGTTTGCCTGGGTATCAGCAGCAGAGGCAGCAGAAGATAGAATATTTCTGAACAGCGAGTGTACTTGTCTGATTCTTGCTTTGGAAGCTTCCTCTCAGGGGTGTACTCCACCCTGTGAGGTGTGGGGTGTCAGACTGCCCCAGTGGGGGATGTCTCCCAGTTAGGCTGCTCAGGGGTCAGGGACCCACTTGAGCAGGGAGTCTGTCCCTTCTCAGATCTCAACCTCCGTGTTGGGAGATCCACTGCTCTCTTCAAAGCTGTCAGACAGAGTCGTTTGCGTCTGCAGAGGTTTCGGCTGGGTTTGTTATTGCCCTGTCCCCAGAGGTGGAGTCTACAGAGACAGGCAGGTTTCCTTGAGCTGCTGTGAGCTCCACCCAGTTCGAGCTTCCCAGCAGCTTTGTTTACCTACTTAAGCCTCAGCAATGGCGGGCGCCCCTCCCCCAGCCTCGCTGCTGCCTTGCCGGTAGATCACAGACTGCTGTGCTAGCAATGAGGGAGGCTCCGTGGGTGTGGGACCCTCCCGGCCAGGTGTGGGATATGATCTCCTGGTGTGCCTGTTTGCTTAAAGCGCAGTATTGGGGTGGGAGTTACCCGATTTTCCAGGTGTTGTGTGTCTCAGTTCCCCTGGCTAGGAAAAGGGATTCCCTTCCCCCTTGCGCTTCCCAGGTGAGGCAATGCCTCGCCCTGCTTCAGCTCTCGCTGGTCGGGCTGCAGCAGCTGACCAGCACCGATCGTCCGGCACTCCCCAGTGAGATGAACCCAGTACCTCAGTTGAAAATGCAGAAATCACCGGTCTTCTGTGTCGCTCGCGCTGGGAGTTGGAGACTGGAGCTGTTCCTATTCGGCCATCTTGCTCTGCCCCTCTGACATTTTCTATTGTCAGAATCCAAATTCATGTTTCCTACATGTGGTAGGAATTAAACATTTCTGATGTGATGATCAAAGGGGCTTTGCAAAGGAGTTCCCTAGACTGGCCTGTGGGACAGGCAGGTGTCTAAAGCTCGGGGCTCTGAATCTTGGAAATGAACCATTCCCACGGTAATTTACCTTCACTCCTGAAGAAGCTGCTTCCGGTCTCTGAGCCTCCCCAGGCGGCCGCACCATGTCTTGTGGTCCCTGCTTGTTTTACATGTGGGGCTGGAGGGAGATGCCTGGGTTCCCGGCCCTCCCTGGGTTCCACTCGTGTCTCCAGACATAGACAAGAATGCTGCCCCCAACCGTGGCTGCCCTTCTGGGACACAGGTCCCTCCCGCAGCCTGTCGGGAGCGTTGAAGGAGGGTCCTGACCCATGGGCTTGGCCTTGTGGCCGGGGTCTCCCACACCGCCCGCGTGGGCGCCGAGCACGGGGACGTACTGCAGCTGCCAGTCACCGATGGGCTTCCCTGGTCCCATGGCTCTGAGTCCACCTTAAGAAACAGCCTGCGCTCTCTCAGACCTTTGCTCGGTGGTCCCCTGAGCCTTCTGCTGATCACCGCGTATCAAGAATGCTGCATCTGTTCTGCCTGGGAGCGATTGGGGTCTTCACATTGAGCAGCTGCCTCCGTCCCGCCTGGGAGGGATTTGGGGTCTTCACATTGAGCACTCTGGCCGAAGGTTTTCGTTCTGTTTTTTCTTGACTTTCTTTTCTCCTCCTGCATGCAGTGTCCTTGAATCCGACCCCTACTTTGGGTTTGAAGAAGCAAAGAGGAAGTTACAAGGTACGGATGGCCAAGTAACCTGCGTCTTGAGCTGGGGCCGTGCCTGAGCGTTCTCTGCAACAGCGAAAGCAGTTGCAGTCAGGGTCCAGGCACCTCCCCTGTTCGAGGCTCTGTCAGCCAGGCTCGGGGGCGGGGAGAACTTGCTTCCTGGAGAGACGAACCCCTGAAGATGCGTCTCCTAACCCCTGGCCTGGCGCGCCGAGCTGACCGGGTGTCCCTCCCTCTCTCTCAGAAAGACCGTGGCTCGTGGATTCCTATAGCGAGTGGCTTCAGAGGTTAAAGGTATGTGGAGGGGCTTCCCGCCTCTGCCCCTGGGGACACAGCGTGGGGCCCGGGGGGCGGGTGGTCACTGGAGGGAGGTAGGCATGGGCTGCCTCCGGAGGCCCTCCCCTCCTGTTAGAGTCTCACAGTCCTGCGGGCCGAGGCCTCAGCGTCCCCTGCTCCACACTTGCCCTCCTGTCATGACCACTTCTTAGGTCACCTGCTCTAGGCACAAAGCCTTGCCAGAAGAGACAGTCACTGGCCCCTGCAGGCTGATCCATCCCCGGTGCCTCTGGGGCCCTGAAGCCCCCGGTCTCGGCCCCTGTAGGGCAGCGGGGCGGGCGGCAGGGGTGGGGTCTGACTTGCTTGGATGCACCTGTTCCCAACTGAACGTCCTGGTTTTGTCTTACAGGGGCCCCCTCATAAATGTGCCTTAATTTTCGCAGATAACAGTGGAATAGACATCATTTTGGGAGTCTTCCCCTTTGTCAGGGAGCTACTCCTTAGAGGGACTGAGGTGAGTGGCGAGGTGGTGGGTGGGGCCCTTCCCCTGGGCTTCTCTGCTCTTGGTGGGGTTGGCGCCACCCTGGGCCTCTGGCGGTGGTCGGGCTCCTGCAGACGCAGCAGGTAGGTGCAGGTGGCAGCGTGTGGGAGGCGGCCCAGAGCCCTCATATGCTGGGGTGGAGGCTCCCAGCCCCCCGGGCTCAGGCCGAGGGTCCATGTGCTGAAGCCCAGGGCTGAGTCCAGGCTCCTGGAAGCGTGCGCCCAGCAAGGAGTCTTTGGGACTGTGACTTCATGCCAGTTGGAGACAGGCAGGTCCCAAGGGCAGGCTGTGAACTCGGTTCTGCCCCTCGGCTTGGCTCCCTCCCAGGGGCCACAGAGTGGCAAGGTCAGGCAAGGTCCCTGGTCCTCAGCAGCGGGTGGCTGGCCAGGCCCGCAGAGCACAGCACCCTCACCCAGGCCAGCCACTCGAAGGCTGGGGTGCACACAGGCACCATGCTGGGCCGGCACAGGTTCCTAAAGAGCCTGGGCCCTCCTCCTGCAGGTCATCCTGGCGTGCAACTCAGGCCCCGCCCTGAACGACGTGACCCACGGCGAGTCTCTCATCGTGGCAGAGCGCATCGCGGGCATGGACCCTGTCGTGCAGTGAGTGTTGGCGGATGGTGCTGTGGGGGCCTTGATGGGGAGGGGCACCCGCTGGGCAGAGTGGGCCACGAGGATTGTCACTGAACTGGGAGCTCCCGGGGGCCACCCTGCTGGGGGCGCTGACCACCTTGTGTCTGGCAGCTCCGCGCTCCGGGAGGAGAGGCTGCTGCTGGTGCAGACAGGCTCCAGCTCCCCGTGCCTCGACCTCAGGTAACCCCGCAGCCTGCGCCTGCTCTCTCCCTCCTGGGCTCCCTGCCCTCTGCGCCGTGCACCTGCACCCAGGCACATGCGGGACACCCTGCGCCTGCTCTCTCCCTCCCGGGCTCCCTGCCCTCTGCGCCGTGCACCTGCACCCAGGCACATGCGGGACACCCTGCACCTGCTCTCTCCCTCCTGGGCTCCCTGCCCTCTGCGCCGTGCACCTGCACCCAGGCACATGCGGGACACCGACCTCAGGACTGCCCCTACGGCCTCTCCTGACCCCAGGCCCGGACCGCCCTCGGGAGGCGACAGAGACGCCATCCCCCAAGGTGGTCTGGGGAGAGTGAATGGATTCAGGGTCTGAGGTGGCTACACCTGGGCTGGGTTGGGGGACTTGGGGCAGGAGGGGCTGATGTCCCTGTGGCCACTCAGCTGAGGCTGAGGGCGACCTGGGCAGCTGCCCGGTGTCCGTCACCTCTGCGTCCCGCAGAGACAGCAGGCTCTGCGTCTGTGGTTCTGGAGGCCCTTAGTCGATTGTATGTGGTGCTCTCTGTCCTGCTGATTGCAGAGAAAGGAACCCTTTAAATGAGCGGGTTCCGAGTGCTGGGGCCACTGGTCTTCTCTGCTTGGTGGGATTCTCCAGTGCGGGCTTCATCTGTGCTCCAGTCCCACCTCACCAACAGGGAGGGCGTGAAGGTGACAAGGAATCAGCCCCTAGAGTTCGAGGGAGATCTCGGGCAGTTTCCCGGCTGCAGCTGCTCTGGCGCTGCGGGAGCTGCTGCTCTGAGGAGGCCCCAGGCGGAGGCTGGGTTTGGAGGCCCCCACATCAGGGATTGAGGGGTGGGGGTTTCGGCCTTCACGTTGGTCGCTGCCCTGTATGGGAGGTGGGGTCTGGGGTCCGCTCGTCCAGTCTCTCTCTCTTCCTCCCCAAAGCCGCCTGGATAAGGGGCTGGCCGCACTGGTGCGGGAGCGTGGCGCGGACCTGGTGGTCATCGAGGGCATGGGCCGTGCTGTCCACACCAACTACCACGCGGCCCTGTGCTGTGAGAGCCTCAAGCTGGCCGTCATCAAGAACGCGTGGCTGGCCGAGCGGCTGGGCGGCCGGCTCTTCAGTGTCATCTTCAAGTATGAGGTCCCGGCCGAGTGAGGCACCGCGGCCGCCGGATGGTTCCGCTTGTCACTTGTCAGGAATGTGTTTTTGCCACCACAGGGAGACTACGTTCAAATCAACATATTTATATCGCACTACCGTGACACGGCACGTACGCCCCAGCCCGCACAGATGCGTGTGGCCGAGAGGCGAGACGCAGCTTTCTCCTGGGAGACATTCGTGTTGGAATCTATTTAACTGCTAAAGAACCTTTTATATATATGTATAAATAGAGAGATCTATCCAGGTATGTCTGACGGGACGCAGCGCCGTGGGCATGCACCAAATAGAGTTTTTAAAAGAGGCCGGAGCTGCCTGCGCTGTTTTGTTTTGGAGCAGGAGCCTCTCCCGACTCTTCCCGTGTGGGGAGCCCAGAGCGGGAGCCCTTCCCTGCGCTGCTTCTAGACCTCGTGGGCACCGAGCGCCAGCTGCCCCACAGACCCGGGCCCCCGTGTCTCTCACTGCTCCCACCGGGCCAGAAGAGCCGCCCTCGTCCCTCTGGTGCCCTCCCGCTGCGCCTGCAGGACGTGTGGGTGCTGAGCAGCACTCCTGACTCAAGTGCCTGGGAAAGGAGCCCTCGGCATCGATCGCCCTCAAGGGTTCTCAGGCAGCCGGGCGCTGACGCGGCCCCTGCTAGGAACTGTGCGGACCGTGTGGGTTTTGTTGCTATGGCCTTGGGACCAGGCTCCCCGGGGCCCTGTTCTGTGGCTAGGGTGGGCATGGCTGGGGGGAGCTGGCAGCAGGGAGGCCTGCTGGTCCTTGCCCCTGGGAGCTCCAAGGCGCCTGGGGTCCCTCCCGTCTCAGCCCAGGTGTGGGATTGAGACCACACAGCCTCGTAGAGGACAGGAGGGCGCGGAGCTTGCGGAGGCCCTGCTGAGGTGGGCTGGCTGCAGGCCACCGGCTTTGATTTCATGTGGTGGGAGCTATTCCTGGTGCTGAGCTGCTGGGCAGGCCCTGAGGAGGCTGAGCTGCTACCTTGCCCCCACCACCCCCCCACTAGGGTCCCCCAGATCTGGGAGCTTCACTGAGACCTCCAAGCATAGGCTGTCCTAGGCCAAGGAGGTGGGGTGGCATGGACCACCTTCCAGACAGCTTTGCTTGGTGGTCTGGAACCTGCAGAGGCTAAGAGCCCTCCCCCATGGAGACCCGGCCTGCCCAGAGGTGCCCAGTGGCCATTTCTGGACCCCACGGTGGTGTCTCTTCATGGCCTACCCTTGGAGTCTGCGTGGAGCCTGAGGCCCAGCCCTCGTGCAGCGGCCACCAAGGGGGCTCCTGTCCTGTCCTGAGGTTGACTGTCCACCTGGCTCCAGCTTCTCCCTCCTGTGGGTCCCCAGGGCAGAGGCCCAGCCCCCAGGATCCCATCGGCCCTTACCACTTTCCGGCCCTCTCCTCAGGCCCTGCTCTCTGATGGGGAAGCCCTCCCAGCCTGCATCTCGGGCCTTCCCTGGCACTCCTCAGCCCCTCCAGCTCTTGCTACCATCCTGGCCCCCCTCACTGGTGGTGGATGGCAGCAGTGGCCTGGCCACTCTGGGCACCTGGGTGTGTGACTGCCCGGCCTGACATCCACAGGGCTTGACCCCAGGGTTGGAGAGTCCATCTGTGCTAGGGGACGCACCCACTGCAGAGGTTTGGCCAGAGCCTGGCCCAGACAGGATCCCAGGAGGAGGTGGGGGATGCACAGAGGCCTGGGAGGACAGAGCCAGGACAAGGACACCAGGGCCCAGCCCAGGCTGGTGAGCCCCTGCACAACCCCACGCAGGGCCTGCTAGCCTGCCTGTGGCCCTGGCCTCAGCTCCCCTCCTGCAGAAGAGGCCACCCAGCCTATGAGCCAGGCACCCCTGTGCCTCCGGGTAACCCTAGCCTCTGTGACCCCAGCCCTTCCCCAGCCAGAGCAGGCGGGCTCTGGCCTCCGCCTTGCTCCCTTGACGTGGCCATTTCGACTGCGCTTTTCTCAAGACACGATCTGGCCCCAGGCTCTCAGCCCCTCCTTGACTCCCGCAGACCCCCAGCTGGCTCCTCAAGCCCTGCTCTGCCCACAGCACCACTCAGGGGCTCACTGGGAGGCCTCGGTCATCAGGCTGCTGTCATTGTCATCGCCAGGGGCTCTGTGAGTCCCCTGTCCCAGAACTGAGACTCCTCAGGCTCAGGTGCCGCCCTGGGCCCCAGGCAACCAGCTCACCACACCCCTGCTCTCGGTGGGGCCACAGCTGCCCGCACGCAAGCGTCCCGGGGCTCGATGATGGCGATGTCTCGCAGGCTCTCTCTGAGGGGCCTGGTGGGGCTCGGGGAAGGGGAGCACCAGTGGCCCCTCTGCCTGGCTGAGTTGGGGAAGTGATGACAGCGGTTCCTGTGGCCGCCCACGATCCCTGCCAGTGCAGGAACATGATGAGGGCAGAGCAACTCCCCAGAACTTCCCCAGCACCCCAGGATTCCGGCCTCCGGGCCTCATGCCCACCTTCCCAAGGGCCCTGCCTAGGTGCAAGGCAGCCAGGGATGAGACGGAACACCCCGACAGCAGCACTCATCCGGGTGGTGGGCTGGGCGGGCCCCTTGGGCAGCAGCATGTGGTGGAGCCTCACGGGGCAGGACACTCCTTGACCTTGGCCACGGGGTGGGCCACACCCACTCCCATTGTTGGGGCAGCAGAGGATGAGCTGCAGCACAGGCCTCTGGAGGCCCAACCAGCACCCCAGCCTCTCCAGGGTACGGCCTTTCTGGAACCACCATCCTCCAAGACTGCAGGCAGAGCAGCCCCCAGGGTCGGGGGGCCGGCGGCCCGGGGTTAGGGTCTGTGCCCTGAGGAGCAGGCTTTGCAGCCCACTCTGGGAGCCCATCCAGCTCAGCCCTCTGAGGACGGGCCAGGTCTTTTCTTGGGGTGTCCTTTGGGCCTGGCAAAGGCTCTGACAGACACCTGGTGTCGCACAGGAGGCTGAGCGAGCGGGAGGCCCGTGCATGCTGGTGAGCACGTTTATTGGAACCACGTTCGGGAGTTTACAGAGGCTTAGGCCTGGTGCAGAGGGCAGCATGGTCGCAGCAAGGCAGATGCAGCCTTCAAGGCGAGGCCCAGGTAGCATCCTGAGCAGCCCTGGTGCCTCACAAGCACCCCAGCCTGTGCCGTGGCCAGGTCAGCTGCATCTCCCAGGGCAGGCTCAGGACAGGTGTGCACAGATGCACACCACACACACCCGGGGCGAAAAGCCAGGTAAAAATGGAAAGGGATTTGGTATCATTTTAATGTTATAAGTTTTGCTTCTAAAAATTTAAATATTTCTGTATGGATCGATCCTAAAACACCGGAAAATCTGCCTGGCGGGGCCAGCCTCGACCCCCTCCTGTGGGCCCCAGGCCGGCAGCTTCAGCCTTTCCTCCCCCGGGAGCAGGGGCAGGAGGGAGGCAGGGGCCAAGGGGACACAGGGCAGCCAGGGACACAGTTTTGGGGGCCTGGCTGCCCTGTTTCCTGAGCAAACAACACGCCCACCCCTGTCCTGGGCCTCCAGAGCCCCCAGGTTCCCACCACTGAGGTGTCAGAGGCGGAGCAGGACCCGGTTTTCCGCGGCCGCGGGTGCTGACCCAGGGGCTCCCTTGGAGGGTGCTGGCGCATCCACACCGCCCTCGTGGCCCACGGAGCAGGCGCCCTCGGGGGTGCCCCGCTCCTCCTCTGGGGGTCCCTGCCGGCCCAGGTCCTGTAGTCTCTGCTGCCGCTCCTGGGCCTGGCGGGCCCGACTGGCAATGGCACGCACACGGCTCTGGCTGCGGGAGGAGGAGCGCCGCAGAAAACCGGGGCCCCCCGCCACCCCCTCCCCAGCCGGGCCCAGGCTGGTGGGTGACGTGATGTCTCCTGCCTGCTGGAAGACCGTGAGCCAGCGCAGCTGCTCCGTCAGGGCGTCCCGTCTCACCCCTGGCCCCGACACCCGCCGTGTCCCTCCCGGGAGGCCCAGGCTGTGGCTCAGGCTGCGGGAGCCGCCCTCAAAGCTAGGGGCAAAGTCATCAGCAGTGAGGTCCCCCAGGCTCTTGGACTTGGCAGCCACGGGGCAGTCCTGCAGGCCCACCAGGGAGAGGCAGCCCCAGGGCGGCCGGAGCGGGAGGCCAGGCATCCGTGGGGCCAGGGGCCTGGGCCGCAGTTCGTCAGGCGTGGGAGGCCGCTGGCCCGCAGCCCGCAGGTTGGGGTTGGATTTGCTTTTGGTCACAGGTGGCAGGTCTGGGCGGGCAGCTGAAGCTGAGTGGGGCCTGGGGGGCAGGCGTCCCACATGGGCTCCGAGGAGGCTTTCACGACTGCGGCCCAGGCCCAGGCTGGGCAGGGAGAGGTCAATGACAGTGTCGCTAGACGACATGCTGGAGGAGGAGGAAACACTGTCTCGGTGGCCACATGGCTCCAGCCGCTGCCACAGCCGGTCACCGGCCGTGGCATCGAAGTATACGGCAGGGGCTGGAAAGGGACCAGCCAGGGGCCGCCATCCTCCCAGGGGCTCTGTGGGCACCTGACCCTCACTCTTCACCCTTCTAATCACGGGCAGGTGGCCCGGGGTCCGGGGCTGGCTCCTGCCGTCCGACTGGCTGCTGGGGGCCCCCTCGTATGCCCCGCTGGGACGCTTGCCATTGCACGGCCGAGGCCTGCTGTCTCGGTGTTCCTCAGTGTCCTCTGGGGGGCTTGTCACATCGGCTCCCGGTCCTGTTGGGTATGGGGGCCGTTCCTGAGAAGAGCTGGTGGGGACTGCCGCTGGTGGCGTGGGGCCAGGGCCTGGGGCGGGCTCCTCGGCAATGGTTTCCAGGCTGCACGGTGGAGGGAGCGGCCGCTGCGTGGAGAGGGGGCGGGTGTCTGTGGGGAGGTAGGGGAGTGAGAGCGAGAGAGCCAGAGGGAGAAGCAGAAGAGAGAAAGAGAGGAAGACAGGGAGAGAGGCGGAGAGGAGTTGAGTCAGGGTGGTGTCCCCAGTACCCTGTGCCGAGGGTCGCCGGGCCCAGCTCCCACCCCGAGGCATCCCCCGGGCGCGGCACACTCAGTGTCCCCACCCTGCTGCTGGTGAGGCCCAGTCCATGCCCTGTGCCACACATGGGGCCCTCCTGGGGCTGGGACAGCACGGGACAGCAGGGCTGGGCCCCGTTACCTGTCGCTCGCCGCTCTCAGTTCCTAACTACGGAGGCAGCGTGGGTGGGGGCAGAAAGGAAAGCTTGGTCAGGGGGTCTGGAGGGGCAGGGTGGTATGGGGTGGGCTCCGTGTATGTCCCTCCCTCAGGGCCCAGGGAATCCACTCCACACAGCACTCGGCAAGCTCCAGGCGTCCCAGGGACGTAGGAGACACCCAGCAGCTGCACTACCTGCCCACATCAGACTTCCCAGGAGGGACCCCTGGAGCCTGCCCTGGAGGGCGGTGGGAATGGGATGGGACGTGGCCCCCAGTCCCAGGAAGGGCATCAGTCGCCAGCCGCCCGGGAGGTGAGTTTGAGGAAGCGCCCAGTCAGAGGGGCCCAGCATGTCAGGCCACGCTCCTGGCCCCGGACCCTCAGCAAGAGCAGCTAGTTCTTTCCAGCCTGTCGGGCCTCAAACCAGCTCCACCCCAAGTCCCAGGGCCTCAAGGTCAGACAGGAGGGCTGGGGCTACTGGCCACAGGCAAGCCAAGGGAGCAGAGTGCCACGGAAACAGTGCCACGGAGACAGAGCCACGAGCACACGAGACGATGCCGTCTACACAGAAGCAGCAGCAGGTGACCCAGGCCCAGCCATGCCAGGGGCGTGCGGGAGGACCGCGCAGGGCAGGAGGGCTTACCGGTGGAGAACATGGGGGATTTACTCCTGATCTCCTCCAGCTTTTGAGCAAACAAGGCACTCATCTCTCCCTGCAGGGCCCCCGGTTGCCTGCAGGCACCCTCAGGCCAGTGGGGGGACCTTTCAGGGATGCCCGGGCTGTCTGGGCTGCTGGAGTCCGAGGAGCCGCTACCGCCTGGACCCTGCCTCCAGGCCCCGGGACCCTTGGGTGCCTCTCTGCTTCTCCCTGCGATAGCTTGAGGGTCCAGGCCGCAGCAGGGGGCCCCCAGTGAGTCAGCCCGGGCCCGGGGCTGCTGGCGGATGGCTGCCTGCGTGCTCGCGAGCCCCGGGCTGGGTGGCCGCTCCCTCTGCAGGCCCTCGGTGTTCACGCCGGCGCAGGATCCCACCACACACTTCATGCATGTGGCGGCCATCCCAGCAGCCCCGGGGCCGTCCAGGGCGCGCAGGGGCCGCACTCGCACAGGGCTCTTCTCTGTCACTGAAGCTGGTGCCTTACCTCGGGGGCTGCCGCTGCCGGGCCCCTCCTGGGCTGGGGCTTCCAGAGCAGGTCTGGGGCTGGGGGGCACCATGTCATCCGCCACCCCCTGGGAGCCTGTGTCCTGAGTGCCCAGGACCAGCTCCGGGAAGCCCTTGCGGCCCGGCTTCTGGCTCTTGGTTGGGGCGCTGGCTGTGCGCCGCAGGAGCCTCTGGCTAACGGAGGGCCGGGCCAGGGGCCGCCCAGCAGCATGACTGTCCAGTGAGCCGGGCTTTGGGCCTCGGAGGAAGAGGCCTTTTAGGCCCAGAGCCTGCTTGACCTGCAAGAGAAGGAACCTGCATAGCTGTTGCCAGGGGTCCCAGCCCAGCTGCAGCTGCACCCCCAGGGCCAGCTTTCCAGACCGTGCCACAGACGTGTCTCGGTCCGAGGGGCCAGGCCACCTCAGGCTGGGGGCGTGTGGACACACCTGGGCCTTCAGGAGCAGGGTCCCTAGGGCATTCTGCCTGGGACAGTGGCTGCTACAGATCTAAGTACAGATGGCCCACCCCACCCTCCTGGGCATGTGGGGCCTGTGAGGGGCATGGAGAGAAGGTCCTTCCTCCGGAGGAAAGACCTCAAGTCCCAGCCTGGCCCACCACAGCCTGCACCTGCTCAGAGACCTGCAGCCCCATCGCTGGCAGGGGACACTGGTGTGGCACTCCCTGGTTGCGTGTGCCCCTCTCTCAGGCAGGAGTAGCTGGTCTACAGCAGGAGTAACCAGGTGCAGTGGGAGGCCTGCTCGCCCAGCCCACGTCCTGCTCACTCTCATGGTGATACTCCTGCCCTGGGAAGTACCACCTCTTCCAGGAAACCTTCCTGAATTCCCCCAGGCAGCCTTTTCTGGTCTCGCCCTGCCCTCTGCTCATGTGAACCCCCAAGGCCCACAACTGGCTTGCTGACCCCTGAACCCTGCCAAGATGGGCTCAGGCTCCTGGCCCACCAGTACCTGGCCACAGCCAATCTTCCTGGACAGCTAGGTCCAGGCGGTCCCTGCCTGAGCAGAACAGCTGCTGAGAGGGAGGCAGCTGCATCTCCAGGGTGCAGAGGCCAGAGGGGCCCTCACATGCCAGATGCCCCCAAGACCGGCAGCACCCACTGTGCCCCCATGATGAGCCGTGCTTGTGCACAGAGCGGCCCAGGCCCAGCAGGTGGGTCACCTCCCTGCAGGGCGCCTCTGGGCAGATGCGTTCAGATGGCCAGCACTTGAATCAGCTTCCTGATTCAAGATTCCAAATCCACGCATTTGGTCACAGTGGCTGGGAAGCCATTTAGAAGCAGATCCGGGATTCCAGCTCGGAGCACCGGCCTCAGGGGTGCCCTCATCCCAGGCACTGGGCATGGTTGGCAAGGACAGGGAAGGAGCGGGAGGGGAACTCAGAACCAGCAGCCTGAGGGTCCGACAGGGGGGCAGGAGAGAGAAGGAGGGGGATAGGAGGGGCACAGCGGGGGCTCCAGCGGGCTCCCCACCAGGGAAGGGGCTGAGGGAGGGGAGGGAGGATTGAGGGAGAGGAGGAGAGGGGAGGCCAGTGAGAAGGCGGCCACCCAGCTGAACCCTGGATCTGCCTCGTAAATGCCACTCTGGCTGGGGATGGCCAGGGCCCCCAGAGCCATGTCATGATCCACGTCACAAGAGCGACAGTCCCCAAATGCTACCAGGAATCACGGATGCTAATGGGGCATGGCCTGGGCATGCAGGGGTGGCGGGCCGCACTGTCCCGCGCACCGGGTACCTTCAAGGCTCCTAACAGAGCTGGGCTTCTAAAGGTAGAGACTGAGGCCATAGAGAAGCCGACTGCAAGACCAAAGAGACAGAGGGAGCAGGTGAGGCAGCCACAGCAGCGGCCTGGGGAGCCCTGCGGCCTGGGGGAGCCCTGCGGCCTGGGGAGCCCTGCGGCCTGGGGGAGCCCTGCGGCCTGGGGGAGCCCTGCGGCCTGGGGAGCCCTGCGGCCTGGGGGAGCCCTGCGGCCTGGGGAGCCCTGCGGCCTGGGGGAGCCCTGCGGCCTGGGGAGCCCTGCGGCCTGGGGGAGCCCTGCGGCCTGGGGGAGCCCTGCGGCCTGGGGGACGAGGAACAGATGGGTGTATAGACAGCAGAGGCCGGATGGCACTTCTGGGCCCAAGAGCACGGCAGGAGAGTCAGCACTGGGCTTGGGCAGGCCCCTCGTGCTGTGTGAGCAGGGTCCTCCAAGGGCCAACTGCAACCAGCAGGACCCAGAGGGCACTGGGCCTCGGCTGAGAACCAGGGCATCCGGCTCTGCAGGGCAGCAGGGCCGGCACCAGCACCCCTTCCTGCGGAAGCCGAGTCCCCACTCTGACCTGGGGCAGGGGACAGACATGCTGGGTGTGGAGTGACAGGCAAACCGGGGCAGCTGCCTTCCATGTGACAGCAGGAAGTAGAGGGGTAGGGGGTGAGAGAGGGGAGGGGGCACCACTCAGTCCCTGCTGAGAAGCCAGATGGCAGCACTGTGGGGGTGGAGCCTGCGAGGCCGGCGGGGCAAGGCCCAGAGCACTTGGGACCCGCCCTGCCGGAGATGCCCACAGCCAGCCCTGGGGTCAGAGGTGGGCACTGGTGGCTCAGGAGCCAGACCCCCACAGCACCCCCTCTTGCAGGTAGAGGAGCAGAGGCCCGGGGAGGGGACCCTAGGCCTCACTGCCTGAGTTCAGGACCCAGCCCTGGGGACACATGGGGGTGCATAGGACAAGGGGCTGGTGCGGCCCCTCCCCACGATGGCTGGTGGCAGGGGGTGATACTCACCTTACCACTGATGTCACTGACAGCCACGTGCACGAAGATGGAGGCCTCTTCTATCCCCTCCAGGTACACGTGCCTGTAGCCTGGAGCAGTGTGGGTCAGCAGGGTCATGAGGTCACAGCCTCCCGAGGCCCCCACCTGCTCTGTCCCCCACTCTACTCAAAGGTCCCAAGACCCCAAATACAGCCGACAAACCCAGGCCTGGGACCTCTGCCTCCCATGGGCCCAGCACTACCCCCACCTCCTCCAGGAAGCCCACTGGCATTGCACCAGCCTGCAGGGACCTCTTCCTGGGGGTGGCCCCTCCCCCACAGGCCGTGCCCCCCGCCCCCCGACCCGCAGGTCCCCAGGCTGGCTCTTGTCCTGTCCTCAGCCCTCTTCCTGGGGGTGACCTCTCCCGCACAGGCTATGTCCCCATCAGACCCACAGAGCCCCAGGCTGGCTCTTCTCCTGTCCTCAGCTCCTGTCTCTGGTGCCAGATGCAGGCCCGCCCACACAGGCACCAACTCGCAGGGGAAACAGTGCCTGCCCTGCCTGGGGGCCCGCAGCCAGTGCGGGGGGCACCGTGTCCACACCTGCCCACCTGGCATCATGCTGCTGAAGGCCAGCGTCCTCTGGCCAATGAAGTCACGCCCGATGGGGTCGTGGTCCCAGACGAGGAAGCGGACCAGCGCGATCTCCGGCATGTGCACTGTGAACACCAGGGTCTCCTCCCAGGTGGGGTTGAACCCTGGGGAAGCAGCGCCAGGAGGAGTGTCCCGTGGGCAGGGCCCGGCCCAGCACCACTCCAGCCTGGAGCCCCGGCCCACACCACTCCCAATGCCGCTCCCGGTGCCGCTCCCGGGACTGCCCACCTAGAGGGGAGCGGCACCCAGGACTGTCACCGAGGGAGGCCTGGGCAGAGCACCCGGGCACACCAGGTAGCCCCAACCCTCCCCCTCAGACTTCCATCACCAGCGTGACAGAGCCACGGCTGAGCCTCACCGTTGTCATCCACCACGCGGGTCTGCTCCCTGCTGCAGTCCACAGGGAGCCCGATGATCTCCACCTCCACAAAGGGGTCGATGATCTGGGACACAGGAGTGGGGCTGGCTTCAGGGCCCATCACGATGCCCGGCCCACTCCCCACTCCCACCTGCCTGTGCAGGGCTGGCCCCCACCTCCCCGCGGTCCCCCAGCATGGAGTCGCGCGGCTTGGGGAGCTGCTGGCCACTGATGATCCGGAGCACCAGCTGCTTCTTGAGCTGCCCGGGCAGGGGGTCCTCCGAGTTGGGGTTGAACACACCTAAGGGAATGCCGGGCAGGTGGTCAGTGGCCCAGCCCTCAGCAAGCCCCCTACTCGCTGGGGCATGGCTGCCCCTCCCCGGCCCCCACATAGGAGACTGCAGCCAGTGCCAGGTGGAGGGAGGGAGGCAGCAGTCCGGGGGGGCACCTCGGGGGGGCAGGTGCGCCTGGCCCAGTATGGATCACCTTTGTGGCCACCGCAGCACGTGGGACAGAGCCCATGCCTCCCACGGCTGAGCGGAGGAGGTCACACAGCTTCTGGGGTTGGGTCTGGGTCCCTGGGGGTTTGAGGGGTGGGGTCTCTGGTGACAGTGCCCTGGGGCCCGGTCAGGCTGAGAACTCCGAGGAGGGCAAGCCAAGGGCAGAGGTGGAAGTGGCCGGTCCACAGCAGTAGCCAGGTCCAGCGGAAGGTCCACTCGCCCGTCCCCTGTCCTGCCCACTCCCATGGTGATACTCCTGCCAGGGCCACAGGGGGACCAAGCTAGAAGTCATCCACAGCAGACAAAACAGAGGTGTCTGAGAGCTGGGAGGAGGTTCCCTCCAACACCCAGCCCAGACCCAGGTCCTGAGACCCACAGAGGGGCCAGGCACAGAGGGCTGGGTCGCTGGCACTGGGCCCCCCTCAGACAAGTCCTGCCATGAATCTCACATGGGGCCCAGGCTCCCCAATTCTCCATCCCTGGATTCCGGGCAGAGCTGGGCCCTTCTTTGCAACCCTAGCAAGGAGGGTTTCCCCACCCACCTCCCCAGCATCCTGGGAGCTTCGTCCCAACCTGACCCTCCAGGGGACTCTGCCAAAGCCGCCCCCACCCCCTTGCTAGCCCGTGGGGCTCCGATCTCCGTTCTGGGGACACCCAGGAGGCCCATCCGAGCCCTGAGCATCCGAGCGCCTCACCCTGGCACATGCACTCGGGCTTGAGTACGTAGCCGCAGCCACCGTTGGCGCTGAACTTGGCTCGGTTGAGCTGCAGCATCCGCCCCTCTGACTGGTAGTTCAGGGCAACTGTGAGGGGGACACAAGGCTGCCCCGGTCAGCACCCGACCTTCCAGGGGTGTCCCCCACCCACCTGCCACCACACACTAGCCTCCCCTGCACAGCTGCCGCGGATCTGCTGTCTGCCGCTCGTTCACCCAATATGAATGGGACGCTGAGGCTCGCACCTGTGCAGAACTGAGGCCAGCACATCCTGGAGGAACGTTCCTGGAGCTGGCGCAGCCAGCCTCGCAGGCAGGTGTCCCTGGGAGTACGTGGACAGGCCTGCATCATCGCTCCCACATCCCCCTGAGGCTTGAAGGACCCTGCCCCAGTGCTAGCCTGGTGTCAGTGGCAGCCTGGTGTCAGTGCTAGCCTGGTGTCAGTGGCAGCCTGGTGTCAGTGGCAGCCTGGTGTCAGTGCTAGGCTGGTGTCAGTGGCAGCCTGGTGTCAGTGGCAGCCTGGTATCGGCAGCACGCCACGGAGGTGTGGAGGCTCCAAGGGCAAGAGAGCTTGGACAGAACCAAGGCCCCAGCAGGTCCCCTGCTCACCGCTTGGGCTCCAGGGACCATCTGAGCCGAGCCCTCCCACCACGCCCAGTGCGCCACGCCCGCACCCACCCATTTGGCAGCCGGCATTCCAGAAGGGCTGAGGGTTGTAGTTGCTGGAGTCCACGCGGTAGGAGGAGGGGTAGATGCGGGAGAGCTGGTGCTGGTTGAAGCGCAGGTACTGCGCCGGCTTCTGCTGCAAAATCTGGTGGGCCTTGGTCTCGCTGAAGGACGACACCTGCCAGCTGGACACCGCTGTGGCACCGGTGACCGGTCGTCAGACTGCGAGTCCTCGACCTCGCCCGGCGCCCAGCAGCATAGCAGGGATTGGGGACAGGGAGGCCTCCACCTGTGCCAGGTCCCTGAGCCACTCACCCTCCATCTCTATGTCGTGGGTGGCCACGGACTTGGTGTACTTCACCAGGTCAGAGAGGGCCCGGGACAGCTTCATGGTCTTCTTCTGCCGGGTCGTCCTGTGGCAGGTACAGGGTGTCAGAACCCCTCCCATCCAGGGCCAGCCTGGCACCCAGCTCCGTGAGACGGGCTCCAGGACTCAGGCAGGTTCATTAATTCACGCAGCGGGCCCTGAACCCTGAGAGACAGACCCCAGACTGGGCTGCAGGCTGCGGAAACCCGAGTGCCAGGCAGGATGTGGGCTGGCTCGGAGCTACCGGCAGAGGCAAAGGCTCCAGACACTGTGTGCGGTGGAGGATGATGTGGTCTGCCAAGCGTGGCAGGTGTGGGGGCTTCTGGAAGGTTCTGAGCAGGGGAGAGCTGGGGTCAGGGCCTGGGTCTGGACCAGAATCACTATGTGGAGAGGAGGCCGGGGTCCAAGGGGGCCTCCGTGTCACCCAGGTGGCAGCAGCGCGTGTGGATCAGGTGTGTGCTGAGGGCAGAGCCCGGCTGGCACGTGGGACCCGGGACTGGACAGGAGGGGGCTGCACCCAGGCGAGGGGCACAGAGGAACCGCTGGGGGATGGAAGTGAGGGGAGACGGCAATAGGAGGGAGTGGGCAGCACGGGGGAGCCCAGGGTTGGGGAGGGGCGGAAGCTCCTTCTGGGCTTGTAGGTTTGAGATCCCAAAGAGACTCCAGACAGTGGTGAGGGAAGCCTCAGACACAGGGGCCCGGGCCTTGAATTCAGCCTGACTGGACGGGAAGTGGGGGAGCCACTTCATGGCAGGCATTTGATGCCCCCTGGGGAGGGCATGAGGCTGGAGGCCTCATAGGAGGAGGTGAGGACCAAGGGCCGACAGCCCAGCAGCACCCAGGCCTGTGGGGACCTGGGACCTCCAGCCACCTGCTCGGCCACCCCTGCCCCCACTGCTCGCAGCCACCAGCCTGCCCTGCACACCACACTCCCCACCACTTCCCACTGCTTCCAGGGGCCAAGAAGGGGGTGGGTCCTGCCCGGCTCGGGGTTGTCCCTGGTGGGGTCACCACAGAGAAGGGGCTGGCTGGGCCAGGCTCCCAGGAGCGTACAGGGCCTCCCCATGGGGCAGGGCACCTACCCTCGGCTCTGACCTCCCGGGGAGTCCTGGCCCTCATCTCCTTCCTCCATGCTGGCCGCCTTCTTCAGCTTGCTGCCCTTCTTCTGTGTGGGGGGCAGAGGCATGAGCTGTAGGGCCCCTGGCCCAGGTCAGGCCTTGGCGAAGCTAGGGCGTTGGGGAGGGCCTGTCCTCCAGGGTCCCCGGTGGCCCACGCAGCCTCCCATGTCCATCCCGCCTGGCTGGGCCTGCCAAAGCCTCCTCAGTGCCCTCCCAATCTGGGCTCCGGCGGACACCCAGGGCAGCCACAGGGCACCTGAGCTTGGGACAAGGGCCAGTGTGGGCCAGAGAAGGGATGTGAGCCAGCGAGGCACCTGCTCCCACCAGCTCCAAGCCCAGGCTCCTGGCCCAGTCCCTGGCACCTGCAGCCGATAGCTCAGCCCGACTCAGAAGGGATCCTGCAAGCCAGGCTGGGAACCCTGGGGGCTGGGAACCCTGGGGGCTGGGGCAGGGCCCACTGGGGCACTGGGAGCAGGGAGAACACTGGGCCCAGACGGGGACCCTGGCCTGGGAGCTGCGCCGGACCTTGCGCCTGGAGAAGCTTCCCACGACGAGGCGCCCGTTGCGTCTGCTGGCCCCGGCATCCTCCCCAGACTCCACGTCCTCTTCAGCCTTGCTCTGAGTCCAAGGGAGAGACAGGGACATGGTGAGCCCAGCCTTGAACCAGGCAGGGAGGCCGGGACAGCTCCCTGGTCGCCACAGGAGGCCCTCCTGGAGGAGGTGGGCTTGAGCCAGGTCTGAAGTAAGGCAGACGGGGGAGGAGAGGGCAGGGCGGGGACAGGTTGGGGAGCCCGGTGGCCGCCGTTCCCAGTCCGCCCTGGCGCAGAGCCAGCTGCTGAGAAGAAGCAGCCTGGAAGGCAGGCCCCGGTGGAAACATGTGCTCACACCTGCCTCAGCGTCTCTCATGCGTTATTTTAAACTCATTAAGTTCGGAATCTTTTTTCCCCACCAGTGGTGACTACATAATAACTGCATTTGTGTGTCTGGAATATTCCTCGGCCAGGCCTGCTTGCGTAACCCTTTTACGAGCGTTCCGTGGCCCTGCCGCCCTGACCTGTTTCCATAACGCGCAGGTACCTCGTCATCAGACAGACAGCTCCAGTGGGCGTTCCCTGAGGCGGGCCGTAAACCAGGGAACCCCAGGAAGCCACTGTGAGCCTTCCTACCACTGTGTAAGCAGCAGGCACATCCGGGGCTCCCCTGCTTGCCCCCTGCTGAACCCCGGGCCACATCACCAACTGCTCATTCATCCCAAAGCTCATTCCCAATGGAACCAGCAGAGCCTGTGCTGCCACTTGACCCCTGCAGCCCCCTCCACAGACACCCCCAAAACATGGCCCGGCTGTGCTCAGGAGGGGCTCCCATGCACATCCTGTCCCCCACCAAGGGTGGGGGCTGCTTTCTTCGAAACACCGCGAAGCCCTGGGCTTGCAGCAGGGGTCCCTGTTAGAGAGGAACTTCCGCCAGAAGTGGACACAGCACCCACCCGTGGCCGTGCCCCTGTAGACGCCCACCCCTCTGGACACAACCCTGCAACACCCACAACACGCCCCTGCACACACGCCCTCCTACACCCGCGGATGCTCCCACACTGCTGCAAAGAGGCCACTGCAGCTCTCACGACCACAGACTCGGCGCTCAGCCACGCCGCAGCAAACCGCTCCTACTGCTCCCCGCTCTCACCAGCCTGGACCTGTGCCTGCCTGGACACTCCCTCACCGGACGCATCGGAAATCAGGACACATTGCGCCCGCAGGCCCCATGCCAGGCGGGCCTCTGTCCTGTTGACACGGCCGGGGAGCTCCCGCCAGCCTCCCTGTGCTCTGGTACCATGGCCCGGAGGTGTGGCCTGCCCCTCCTTCACCCTCACAGGGAGCCAGGATGGGATTGGACGGCCCTTCCCACAGCCCAGAGTGGCCGCGGGGCCTTCCCATCACCAGGCTGCACTGGCCGGAGCCCGAGGCCCCGCGTGCACCGCAGCAGGAGGCTTCCGGGTTGTCCAGGTCCACACGGCTCTCAGACGTGCTCGTCTCTCTCCACCTCCAGAAAAGCCAGCCCCGGTTTCCTCTTAATTTATTGACGCCACAGCTGCCGGGAGAGGCGCCAGGAGCTGGATTCACAGTGCGCCTGGAGCCAGTCGGGGCCACCACACTTCACAGCTCCTTAAACATCCCCAAAACGCCGCAGTGACCCAGAGCCACGAGTGACTGTAAATCCAGGCATGACCGAGGAGAGGCACGCACTGACCCAGGAGACAGACGGCCAGACACAGCCCGTACTGCATGGCCAGACCTGCTGTCACCCCTGGGACTCCCAAACAGAGGAGACAGCAAGACCCGACCATGCTCCAAGGGGCAGCAGAAGGCCCAGGAGGCGAGGGGGCCTGGAGGGTAGTGGAGGGTCTCAGCCGCCCCCCAGCCCTGCCTCTGTCGGGGAGGCTGGGTGCTGGGCCCCAAGGGGGTGCTCAGGGAAGGGTGCCTGCCGGGCGAGGCTGTTGGCAGTACAAGCACTCACTGGGTTGTGCCCAGCTGTCTGGGGGTGGGTGCCCTCCTTACCCATCCGGCTTCTCTCCCCAAGATACCCATTCCTGCTCCCGGGCCTCAGGGACGCATGAGTAGAGGCCTTACGTCCTCAAGGTTCATGGGCAGAGGGGACACCGGCTGGCCCAGGGGGACAGAGAGGCACAGGTGTCCCTCGGTGGGATTTGCCATTCCCACGACCCCCAGCGCACAGACACCCCCTTCACCTGGGCCACGCGCCCAGTGAGCTCCAGGACTGAATGCATCCCGGCCTGGCCTTGGCATCAGCTCCGCCCCTCTCCTGTGCTAAAGGCTCTGGGACCTTTCTGGGGTGTGTGTCCACACCCAGCAGGGAGTGTCTCTCATCAGGGTGGGATTCCCGCTCCTTCCGCAACCTTAGTGGCTGTGCCTGAGCCCCTCCTCCTCCTGCAGGAAGCCGTCCCTGAGCACAGAACCCCCAGCAGCAGCTCAGACATGAGGTCTGCAGGAGACCACTTTCCTGGACCTGCAGACGCATCTCCAGGTTTTGCACAGGCCCAGCTGGCTGCCCAGCGGAGCCACAGATGGCCACTCTCCCCCACCTAGACACCTTGGGATAAAAATAAAGGAATGCCTGTCAGCTCGGGCCCCGCAAGAGCCACCTGCACAGGGCATGTTCCTCGAGCTCTCCTGTGGTGTCAGCTGTGCCGAGTGCTCTGAGGACCGTGGGCGGAAACGCAAACACCTGAGTCTAAAAATACTGGTCCTGGAAGGGGACACAGCACCCCCACTTGGCCAGGGAGAAGTCACCTTCCCACCCTCTCCAAGGGTTAGGAAAACAGCAAGGTCCCTGCAGGGACAGGCAGAACAAGCCAGTGCCACAGGGCACAGTAGGGCTCTCCAGGCACCAGGAGACTGTCCCCAGCACAGGCGCCCACCAGCACTGTCACCCTGTGGAGGGTCTGTAGGGCCCACCCACGCTCCCCACTCGGTCCCACCCACAGCAGGACTGCAGGATCTGCCGGCCACAGCTCCTGGCTCCTTTGAGATCTGCAAGGAGGCTCTGTGACCACAGGACCCGGCCCGCCCTGCCTGTCACCTCTCACCCCACACACACTCCACTGTGTCTGCCATGACAGCCCCTGAGGGCCATTCGCTCCACGTGGAAGCTTCCCCACGTGGCCACAGGCAGCTCCAGGCGGGGTGTGGGGGGCTGGGCAGGGAAGGCCGTCAATTCCCCACAGCGGGGCGGCTCCCACGACTGACTGGGTTTTGAGACCCCGCTGGTAGGTGGGTATGGATCATGCAGGTGTATGTGCAGAGGTGTGTACAGAGGTGTGCTTGTGTGCAGATTTGTGTGTGCACAGGTGTGAGTGCACACCTGGAGGTGTGTGCGCACAGACCCATACGTTCGGGAGCCCTGGCTGGCCCACAGGCTGGCTGTCGGGGAGACCTGTTGGCATCAGGGGTGTCACCTTTTTGGCCTCTACCTTGCGTCCGAGCTTTCCAGATGGGGACAGTGTGGAGACGGAGAAGTCATTGGGGTCCTCACAGTCCCGAATCTTCGACTCCTTGATGAGGGAATCCAGTTTCCTCTTAGCAATGTTTTCTACACGCTTTCGATTGGTGGATGCCTGCAGGAGCCAGAGGCCGGCCTGTTGGCATCTGCCCCAGCCCTGTGAGCAGTGGCAGTGACAACCCGCAGGGTCACAGCACTCTGCCCACCCCAGGCTCACGGAAGGCGTGAGTCACTTCGGGGCCTGCAGGCAGCTACAGGCAGGACAGGAACCCAGGCCCACCTGACTCCTCCAGCAGCACGAGGCTGCCCTCAGCAGAATGTGTGTGGCTTCTGGCCCCGTGGCCTGAGAGGTCAGTGTGCCAGCAGGCGGCACAGGGTCTGGAGTCCCACCACTGGCCGCCATGTGCCTCAGAAGATGGCAGGGCCAGGGGCAAACTTCAGGGTGGCCTCTGAGCTGGGCTGGATGCCCTTCCCTGCCAGTGCAGCCCCTCGGGTGCCCCTGATGAACTTGGAATCCTTGAGGGCAGGGCCTGGGCCTTGGGTGTCATATGCCCCTGGTGCCCGGTTGGAGTGGGCACAGAGCCGGGAGCACCGTGGAGCTGGCTTTGCCGTCACACAGGCCACACAGAGGCCTGCGCTGCACATCCCAGGCAGGAAGAGTGCTGCTGCCTCAGGACTTTCTAAAATGGTTGGCCGCGTGACCAGGAACACGCCACACAATTATCTTCCCATGCACGGCCCCTCTGGGAGCAACGGCCTTCGCTGCCTCGCAGCAGCAGCCCCAGAGCAGTGTCCAGAGGAGAGGAGATCGGCGCCCCCGAGCCCAGCACCTCACAATCAGGGGCTTCTGACTCCGCAGCCCCCCGCCCGGGCCCTGGTGGGGACACGGTGACGGCACTCTGTGGAGGTGCTGCTGATGAGAACCCCACATCAGAGTTGACCTTAGAGATGGCACTGCTTGGAGATGAGGCCAGCACTGGCCACGGGGGTGGCTGGGCAGGACTACCAGCCACTCAGCGTCTGGCCAGACTTGGTGGGAAAAAGGGCAGGAAGCTGGGAAATCCTGTGCCAGGGCCTGGGTGGGCCAGGTACCAGTGGGAATGGGGTGGAGTCTGGTGTGGGACCCAGCCCCCAGTGCTGCCCCCACTTACTGAGGGGCCAAGAGGACAGGGCAGGGGGAGTGGATGGCACCCCAAGAGTCAGCTCAAATGTGGGAGCTGAAACGGAACAGGCAGGCCTGCAGCTCTCATGCAGAGGGGTGGGTGGGCAGGGAGGACCCCCCAGGCTCCGGGCCACTGTGCACATCTGCCCCAATGTCCCCCTGTCCCGGACACCTCCCTTTCTAATTTGCCCGAGTAGCAAGGACGGACAGCTGTTCTTGAGAACTGCAGGCTGCACCCGCCCCCCCACCCCCAGCCCGACTCACATCCCCATTGAGGAGCTTGCAGTCATCGTCAATCTCATCAGCGCTGTCCTCATCAGACACCTCGCCTTCCTCCGCATCCTCGCTGATGTTGGCTGGGAGCTTCTTCCCCTGAGGGAGGAGGTGCACGATGAAAGGGGCCCTGGAGAAAAGGCTGGGAAGCCGGCACCTGGCACCCACAAAGAGCCGCCGACCAAGGAGAGGGGCCTTTTCTCAAGCTCAGTTTTGGAATCTCAGCCATGGGGCAGGGGCCAGACTGGCCAGTTCCTTGTGGCTGCAGCAGCGTGGAGGGAAGGGCCTGGATATGCATGAGGAGGTCCTGAGCCAGAGTGACCACCATGGGGAGATGGAGCCAGGTCAGGAGCATGGCCAGCCCTCAGCCCCCAGATCTGCCCACAGATGGCATGATGCTCCTGCCTATCTGGAGCAGGGCACTGCCCCAGGCCCGAGACTCTATGTGAGCTGGTGCCAGGAGGGCAGGAGCTCACTCACCTTCACAAGGATCTTGCCCTTGAGCATCTGTGGAGAGGGGAGCATGGTGGCATCCTCACTGCTCACTGATGACAGGTCCAGCTTGTCCCCAAGGATGTCAGTCAGATACTGGGCCATTTTCTTCTGCTGGATGACACTGCAGTGGTTCTCAATGGACAGGATCACTGGGTACCTGTGGCCCCAAAGCAGAAGGAGCAGGATGGGGCCAGGGCCTCAGAGGATGGGTAGGCCCCACCTCTGCAAGGGCCCACCCCAACCATTGAATGAGGAGGGGTCTTCACCAGGAACCCAGGATAGCTGGGACTACCAGCAGCTCTGGGAGGTGGCCCACCCATCAGTGGCTTTGAAAAGCAACTGAGTGGGTGGGAAAGGAGCTGGGAGAATCTTAGGGACTGGTAAAGACAGCATGAGTTTCTTTCCCCAATAAGGAAAAAACCAAAGGCAACTAGAAACTCCAGGAAAATAAAAGGAACGTTTGAAAAAGTCATGGTTTTAAAACGATGTGGACAAAACCAAGGTACAGTGTGGAGCAATAGATAGGCTGGGAAATAGAATCCCTTTGACCTAGATACTGGGGACACTGTCCTCTGAATGGCCCTGGGGTCCTGACATTGGTCCCATAAAGAAGGAGACATAAGCCTGGCACACACCATCTGGTGGAACATGGTTATTACCTGCACGGTGCAGAATGGGGAGTGTAGCAGGGACTTTTTTTTTTTTTTTTTTTTTTTTTGAGACAGAGTCTTGCTCTGTCGCCCAGGCTACAGTGCAGTGGCGCAATCTCAGCTCACTGCAAGCTCCGCCTCCCAGGTTCACGCCATTCTCCTGCCTCAGCCTCCCAAGTAGCTGGGACTACAGGTGCCTGCCACCTCACCCGGCTAGTTTTTTGTACTTTTTAGTAGAGACAGGGTTTCACCATGTTAGCCAGGATGGTCTCGATCTCCTGACCTTGTGATCCGCCCGTCTCGGCCTCCCAAAGTGCTGGGATTACAGGCTTGAGCCACCGCACCCAGCCCAGGGACTTTTAATTAGAAGCTTTTCAGCTTCATTTTTTTTTAACCATGTATACATTTTACTTGGATTTTTACCAAAAGGCAGCCATTATTATTTTAGAAAATGTAAGTGACCCAGAACAAGAGGTTAACCAGGGCAAGAGATGAGCAAGTCCTGTGATGTGGAGCAGGCAGGCAGGGCACCAGGGTGCAGGGGCTCATCTCCCCACTTCTCAGGCAAGAAACTGAGGCCTGAAGCCCAGGGCCTACAGGAAAACATTGTGCCTGCACAAATTACACTGGTCACAGGTGCAACCCTGTCCTGAGATCCCAGCAGGCCCCTGGCTCATCCCTCCTCCCCCTATCCCCAACCCCTGTGCCCTGTAATGCCCTCCCCACCTACAGTCCCAGGGATGGGGCTGGCTTGAGACAGTGACAGCAAGGGCCAGCTCTTCCAGGGAAGGCCCATCTATTTCTGTCTCCTAAATCAATCTTGCTTCTCCTCTCTTTCTTCATGCAATTAGCTCCTTCCCCACCTGCGAGCCTCGCGTAGCCAAGACTCAAAGGTAACTCAAACCACACGGGGAGGTGGTCTTCTAATTCCAGAAACTAAATTGGATTTTTTTCAACAGTGTCTACAGCCACAGCTGAGTGACAGCAAATTGAGTCTGGACATAGAGTGGTTTCTCAGGGGTGATGAGTGTGGGAGCCACGGCTGCTGTGGGCACTGACACTGGGAGGTGCCACCAGGCGTGTGGACGAGCTGCTCCTGCGAGGCCCCTGCCTAGACCTGTGGCCACAATCTCTCCCTGCCCTCTCTCCTCAACCAGAGATGCCAGAATGAAACCAGCCCCCTGGTCACCACAGTCACTGCTCCCAAAGAAAGGACATGTGGGTGTGGCAGGAAGAGCTAGAGCCTGGAGACCCTACACTGCCCACCTCTGGGGCCAGCCGCCCAGGCCCAGCCACTCACTCATTCTTGATGAAGGCGTATTTGTTGATGGTTTCGATGACATCCTTGAAGAGGATCTTGGAGGTCAGAGTGTAGCCATGGTGCACGATGGGCTCCCCATCGGGCCCATCCCAGCAGTCCACTGTAGGCAGGTAGACCTTGGTCAGCCCAGGCAGGCTGAGCTTTGACCAAAAGAGAACCTGTCCCATTGCTCAGTGAGGGACACAGAAGAGGCCCTCCCAGCCTCTGCCCAGAGATCCCCCTAGGGAGTTCCTCAGGGGCAGCCCATCTCCCACAGCAGATGCCAGCCCACGGCCACCGCCCAAGGTCCAGGGCTTACCCTCCACGCAGCGGCAGCCAGCCTGCAGGACCCAGGCGTACATGTCCACCCGCGACTGGGACATGAGCTGGTCACCCACGAGGTAGGTGTTGTGGGACGAGGTGATGAAATAGTGGCTCAGTGGCTGCGTCATGTCCTGGTGCACGTGGTGGTGGTCAGGATTGAAGATGTCACCAGCAGGGCTCCTCGTGTAGTTGGTGAAGCCTGCAGGATGGCGTAGTGTAGGGGCCATGTCAGCCCACCACCAGCCTCATCTCATGACCACCTGCCCCCATGCCACACAGAACACAGAGAACCTGTCCCGGCCCACAGGCTGGACCCTCGTTGCCCCTCCAGCATCCCAGGACAGCTGGGCTGAGAGCAGCACCCCACTCACCATCAATGCCCAGCAGCCCCTTACTCTTGTTTTCTGGGCATGGCTCAAACTGCTCGATGATGTCCTGGCAGCTCTCGAGGGTCACACCCGTCATCTAGGCCAGAGCAGGGGCATGAGCCCAGGTAGCCCATCCCTGGCCTGGGATAGCCTCAGGCAGCTCCCCCATCACCACTGTCCCCTGCCTGTCTCTTACACCAGGGATGACCATGGTGCCCAGGGGCACTGGCCAGCCAGCCCCAGTGTCACATGACTTGGGACTACCATGGATCACGTGGCTTTTGGATGACTTGCTCTGACTGTGAACTCTGACAGCACAGGAGGGGCCTCTGACCTCATCAGCTGGACCACCCCCAACCAGTGCAAGAGCTGTGGCCCAGAGTGGGCCTGGCGTGGAGCAGAGGCCATGTATGGGTGGGTACAGGAGAGCGAGAATCTTCATGCCCCCTTGGCAGAGCCAGGCAGGCACAGGCAGCCCCCTTATGCAGCCCCTCCCACTGTCTGCCCAAGTCCCCACACACAAACCCTCCCAAGAGATCTGAACACCACAGTCCAGCCCAGCCCAGCCCAGGCCGCCCCAGGCATCACAGGCTGAGGAACCTCCAGGGTGCTATGGTGCAGCTGGGCCAGGAGCTACACAGCCCACCGACGGGGCTTCTCGGAGTTCCCTGGGAACATGGTGAGGTAACAGGTGTGGGATCCCAGAGCCAGCTGTGGGCCCCTGGGGAGGCCCAGCAACCAGGAGGCCAGGAAAGGGCACCAGTTGCCGGCTGGAGGACTCTGGCTCCTGAGTGCAGGGAGGGTTCCAGAAGGCTTGGGGCAAAGGTCAGGGAGGGAAGGGTCACTTCTGCCTGCCAATCCCCCAACCAGGCCCCATTCCCACCTCTGCCTTTACTGGGACAGAGGACCTACTGTCTGCAGCCAGGTCACCCACAGACACATGCCGGTGCCGCCCCTGGTGGCCAGGGCACAGGGCGTCTGAGACAGTGGGGTCCAGCCAGCTGATGCTAGCCTCCCCAGCCTGGGCCATGCCTCCCAGGCATCGTGCCTGCAGGATTGGAGAAGCGGCTGCCACGGGATGGAGCCTGGCAAGCTGCGCCGTCAGGTTGGGGCATCCCGGGAGCTCAGGCCCAGGGGCAGCCCCAAAGGCCAGCTCTGGGTTTGTAGTAAGCTTGGGGTGGGGTACTGCTGGGAGATCCTGGGTAAAACCCACCCAGACCCTACCTGGGATTCCCAAGGCTCCTCCTGCCATTCCCATCCTCCCCCTCAGACCATCACTGAGAGGCTGACGCAGCGCAGGTGGCCAGTAGAGTGGAGGTGCCTGAGCAGTACCCCCAAGCCGAGCCATCTTGGCCCCCTAAGGCTTGCCCTGTCCCTGCTGTCCTCCCTGAGGAGGGTCCAGGGTCCTCACCTGCACTCCTACAAGGCCGGAGGGTGGCCACACAGAGTCTGAGCCCCTCCCACGGAGCCCTGTCCCCACTGGGGCTCTGGCCTTCCCGTCCACTGCCTGGCTGGACCTGCAACTCCTGCCACCAGGGCATGTGGTACCCAGTCTCTGCCTAGGCCTGGTACAAGATGGCCAGAGCCCTGAACCTCTGGACATGAGGTCCCCGGTCAGTGGGGCAGCGTCCAGGGAGCACGTGGCCTTTGCATTGGTCTCTAAGGGATGGTCAGGACTTCTTGGGGTCTAAATAAAGGGGTGAACGTGCCCCTCTGGACTCCACGAGGCATCTGAGTATCTGCCGGACAAACGTGAGTGGACATTGTGGCGGGCCTGGCACCCCAGGGGAGCGAGTCAGCCAGACCCATGTGGCTGGAACACAGGGGCAGATCTCAAAGGCTGGGCCACAGAACACTAGTTCACAAGATGCTCAACACCAAGGCAGGAGGCGTGGTCAAGCTGTGGGAGGCGCAGGGTGTCCACAGTCAGGACCAAGCCATTCAGAGGCCCCTGGAGGAGAAACCGCAAACCTTCCGTACCTGCTTGGCTGCCCCATAGGGTGCACCCTGTAATATCAAAACTAAAGCCAACTTGGGGGGCTCTCAAATGCCAGGCTGTGACCTGCCCCACCCTAATCTCTCCATCTCAGAGCAGGGGCATGAGCCCAGGTAGCCCAGGGATGGCCTGGGATAGCCTCAGGCAGCTCCCCCATCACCACTGTCCCCTGACTGTGAAGCTCAAAGCTCAGAACAGAAGGCAAGGCCTGATGGCTGGCCCCCCAACACCTGCCCGGGCAGCGCACCTTCTGTTCCACCTGCAGGAAGCGCTGAAGGCTGGCGGCATCCAGGTGGTCCTTGTGGTTGCTGTAGGTCAGCATGAGCAGGTAGAGGTCCCGGCGGGTGGACATCATCTTGTAGAAGGCACAGAACTCTTCAAAACCCAGCGTCCCTTGGTGGTCGTCCGTATCTGCTTCCTGCAGTGCAAGGCCTTGGGTCCCCATTGGCACCTCGACCAGGGCTACGTGCACAGGGGTCCTTCAGGGCCGCCCCGCTCCCCAGTCAAGACCAACACTCAAGCCCACCCTCCTCTACTCCACTGCCCTTGTCACAGCCTCCAGTCACTCCCCAGGGCACGGGCCCACCCACCATGAGGACAGCCCCATGAAAATGCAGAACTGACACACCTGCCCAACGCCATATGCCTTTCACCTTCAACCCACAGCCAACTCCATATACTCACCCCACACAGCAGTTAACACCACCCACACAGAAGCCACCACCACCCACATGGGAGCCAACACCACCCAGACAGGAGTCAACACCACCCACACGGGAGTCTACACCCCCGCACACAGCAGTCAACACCACCTACACGGGAGCCAACACCACCCACATGGGAGCCAACACCACCCACATGGGAGTCAACACCACCTTACACGAGAGTCAATACCTCCTACACGGAAGCCACCACCACCCACACGGGAGCCAACATGACCCACACGGGAGCCACCACCACCCACACGAGAGTCAACACCTCCCACACGGAAGCCACCACCACCCACAGGGGAGTCTACACTCCCCCACACAGCAGTCACCACCACCCACACGGGAGTCACCACCACCCACACGGGAGCCAAAAACACCCCCCCCACGGGAGCCAACACCCCCCCCCACACGGGAGCCAACACCCCCCCAACTCAGGAGCCAACACCACCCAAACAGGAGTCAACACCACCCAAACGGGAGTCAACACCACCCAAACGGGAGTCAACACCACCCAAACGGGAGTCAACACCACCCACGTGGTAGCCAAAAACACCCCCCCACACGGAAGCCAACATCCCACACACACACAGGAGCCAACACCCCCCCCCACAGGAGCCAACACCCCCCCACACTGGAGCCAACGCCACCTACCTGGGAGCCAACGCCACCTAACATGGGAGTCAACACCACCCACACGGGAGCCAATAACACCCCACCCAGGAGTCAATGCCACCCACATGGGAGTCAACGCTCCCCACACAGGTGCCAACGCCACCTCACATGGGAGTCAACACCACCCACATGAGAGCCAACAACACCCCACCCAGGAGTCAACGCCACGCACACGAGAGTCAATGCCACCCACATGGGGGTCAACAACATCCCCTGGGCTGGAGGCCGGGCAGCCCAGCAGAATCCCAAGGTGATACAGGGGCCGTGGGAATCCCATGTCGGCAATAAAGTCCCCATGGAAGGGGATGCTTGAAATTCCTGAGCCCTAAGGATTGAGGCCTTTGCCTCACAAGGGTATGGGAGCCCAGGGCTGGGCAGGGCAGAGTGAGAGCATGACCTACTTGGAGGTGACACGGCCCCAGTGTGACACCCCAGCTCAGTCGCCACTCACGAGGAACACCAGGCCTGAAAGGATGCAGTGCCTAGCTCTGCTCTTCAATGAGTTCCAGAGCTCAACATTTCAGGCAGGGGCAGCCCCGACAGCTCGTTTCACACATGCCCAGCTGCCCAGCATCTTGAGGGGTCCTAGGCTCCCGGTGAGCCGCCTGCTGTCGCTTCGGCCCTGGCCCCCCACTGAGGATGTGGCCAGAGATGGGATGGACTGATCAGATGTACCTTGAAGGCAGGGTTCTGCCCTGTGCCTGCTCACCCCAGGCCTGGCCACACCAACATCCAGCCAGCAGGTGTCCACCTACACTGGCTGAGTCCTCGGGCCTCCACAGAAGCCCCAGACTGGGTACCCCGAGATCAGGAAATGCCTCCAAAAGTCGAGGAGGTGCTGCATCTGCCACAGTGGTAGCCTAGAGGCTTTGTGATTCGGGCTTTCAGACAAGCCCCACCAGGTCCTCTTCCCAGATCCCACACAGGCTCAGGACGGCGTGCTCTCAGCAGCCCACCTGGGGGCTCCAAGGGGGCCTGCGAGGAGCCCAGAGTGGGGTCGAGGGAGCAGGCCACAAAGGGCTACCTGCACGCTGGCCACGCTTCTCAGGACAGCTCAATGTCCTGGTCCACAGGAGAGTGCCCAGGGCCCCGCCTGGCCTCCAGACGTGCCTCAGCTGAACAGGGACCAGGGCCAGCTCAGCACCATGGACAGCAGCAGCCACCAGCCTGCACTGGGGAACAGCCTTGCCTCCTCCTGGGGCCACGATCTGGGGTGGCCAGGGGTGGTGGTGCCAGCTCCCCTGGGATCCCCTCTGCGCCAGGGGAGTCACTAGTCGGGTGGCCCCATCACCCCCTTTGTCCCTGTCCCCAGGGCAGAGCCCTGGCTGCTGCACGCCCTACACCCATGGCTTAGCATGAAGGTCAGGACCCCAGGGACAGGCTGTGTGCCCACACTAAGGCTGGGATGAGGCCAGCATGGCATGAAGGGCCCAGCTAAAGCACTGGGACCCAGCAACACCAGATGAAGCCGCGGGTTGCCTGGTGCGAGGTGTGAGGGTAGCCCCAAGTCTGGGGGTGCCCACTCACTGTACCCAGGACAGCCGTGAGGGGGACAGGCTGCAGCTCAGAGGGCCCCCATGGGACAGAATCTGGGCTGGTGGCCCTTCCAGGGCCTGTGGCTAAGCTGGGCAGAGATGCAGCCCTTCCACAGTATGGCTGTGTGCCAGGGTGAGCCACTCGCCAATGAGCAGGAACAAAAATGCTCGGACAGTGAGGCCCTCGGGGGGCCGGAGCCCAACCCTAGAACGCCCCTGACAGTCATGCGGTATCTTTTCTTTCCACAAAGGGAAGCCACCGCTGTTGAACATGTACCTCGGCCGAGCCTGCCTCGGTGCCCACCCAGCACACTCTTTGGCAATTAGGCCCCACTGGGTCCAGCCCACTTCCAGCCTTATCTTAGGTTTGATGAAATTAGCCTCAAGCCAGGTGTTTATCCACCATGCACGTCTCTCTGATTCGGCCGTGCCAGGCAATGGGAGCTGTTTCCAGATTTCTCTACAGTGAAGCTGATGCCACTTCTCAGAGCCCCTCCAGCCTGGCTGCAGGCTCCTTCTTCCCTCGGCTCTGCAGGGCCAACAGAGGATGCAGCACAGATGGGCGGGGAGGCCCAGCACTTTGAAACTGGAGCCATCTCCACCTGGCTTGACCACCAAAGGCCAGGGCCACTGGGCCTCCACTGCATAGGGCTGGAGTGCCAGGTCTGTGACGTGACAGCAACAGCTGCCCTGCCATTCCTTTCCAGAGCCAGCCCCGCAGCCTGGTCCTGCCTCCACCTGCCTGGGGTTCCCTTAGGGAGGTCTGGTTGGACCTTCAGGCCCCAGAAGCCGTGCGCTCTTGCTGGATTCAGTGAGGGGCATCTGTCTCCTCCCACTCAGAGGCCACTCTGGAGCCCGCACCCTAAGCCAGCCTGCTGCCCGGGCCCTGGCACAGTCTCAACTCTGTGGAGGGGCCTGCTGGCCCCAGAGCTGCCCCTGAGCCCAGAATGTGGCTGGGGATGGCCCTAGGCAGGCAGGGAGAGGGGGTGCAGACGTGCAGACTCAGCCACCTGCCAGCCACCACAGCCCAGGCAGACTGTCTCCCCACTGGAGCCTTCACGACTCCGGACAGTCCCCAGAGTGTCTGCGAGCACCCAGCCCCTAACTCACACACAAACCCCGTGCTGTGAACAGTCCAGCCTCCCTCGCTCCAGCCAGACATGACCAGCCATCTACAGTGAGAACAGGCAGGAGCAGACAGAAGCTGACAGGTGCTGGACACGGCGGAGCTGTCAGACTGTGAGCATGTGTGTGTGTGTGCACGCGTGTGCATGTGCGTGCCTGTGTGCATATGTGTGTGTGCACATGTGTGTGCACGTATTTATGCACGTGCATGTATGTGTGTGCACCTGTGTGTGTCAGAGACCCCGGGGCCTGGCGCTTGCGCCCACAGAACCCACTTTCCAAGCTGCAGCAAAGCAGCAAGGCCCTAGGGCCTGGTTTGCTGGCTCAGCCGGCGCCGCCCGGAACCAGGACCTGCTGACGGGCAGAGTTTCTCTCCCCCGGCCCAGCAGGCGTTCCGGAAACAGAAACTAATTACAGACAATAAAGGCCGCAGCTCAGCTGAAGGCTGCATTTTCATAACTCCTAACATCAGGGTGGCTGGGCGAGGGCCACACGGGGAAAGTAACAAGAAACTGGGCCCCGCCAGGGCTGGGGTGCTCCCCTCGAGGCTCGCCTTACCCTGAACATCTGCTTCACCCTCTGCCGGGGCAGGTTCACGTTGAGCTTGTGCAGCAGCTGCAGGACCTCGCCGATGCTCAGGCTGCCATCCCCGTTCTTGTCGGCCTCATCAAACGTCTGCTTCAGCCACTTTGGTGCCGAGTTAGGGGCCAACAGGGATCCATGGGTCCAGCTCCACCGCCCCCACCCTCTGGCCTAGGGAGGAAGGAATAGGGGACCCCAGCCTACTGGCCGCTTCCCCAACTTGTGACCCGGCAAAGGGCAGGGGCCCTCCCAGGGTGGGCAGCCAAGGGGCCGGTCCCTGGGTCTGCCCTGCCTGCTCAGTGCCCAAGGATATTGGTCCCTGGTGCGCTGGCGGCGAGCCAGGCTGTCCTCGTCGCTGATGCCGGCCATGAGGTAGCGCAGGCCAGTGACCCAGGTGCGCGCCACCTCGCTGCTGGTGGAGACCAGGTCCAGCGACTCGTGGTGGCTGCCGTGGTAGATACTGAAGCAGCAGTTGGGGTCAAAGCTGCCGTCGGGGTAGCGCTGGAAGACCTCCGACTGCCGCCCCTCACTCACCTCCTGGATGGAGTCGATGGAGACTGCGGGGTGGGGAGGGAGCACAGGTCAGGCCAGCCAGGGCCCAGCGTCCCCCTGCTGGCAGCCCCAACACAGCAGTGACCAAGCAGCTGGGAGCTCCTTGCCCACCTATGCGGGACCCTCGGCAGGGCTCAGGGTCCAGGGTTCAAGAACAAAGGGTAAAGATCTGCGAGACTGCACAGCCCCCCACTGCTGACCCGTGTCCCTCCCCCTTTCCCTTTCCTGTGGAAAAGACACAGCCCCCACGAAGGAAAGCGTCCGCCTCCCCCCACCTGCAGCCCCCGGTGCCCGGCTGGCCCAGGGCTCCACGTTTAACCAGCACGTCTCCACGTTCCAAGGAAGCCCCGGGCCACCTCCAGGGCCCCAGTGCCACAGGTGGGGACAGCGGCTCCAGGGACCCCCACCTCTGTGCTCAGGTGCATCGAGGCTGTCATGACCTCAGGACTGCCTGGGGGCTCCACAGCGCGGCTCTCTCCAGGGGCCCAAAGTGGCTACATGCTTGGCAATTGCTGGGCTGAGGCCTTGCCGGGCATGCCTGGGTCCTGCCCATCAGCAAAGCCCGCGGAGACCCTGGCTGCACCCTTATCCCAGCCTGTGAGGACTGCCATGTCTCTCCCCAAACCGTGGGACCCCACCCCGTTCCCCGTGTGCCTCAACCCTGCCCGCGCACCCCCTGCACAGAGCCTCCATCTCCGGTGGCCCCTGCTCCCTCCAGCGGCCCTGCCCAGTGGCTGCCTGGGCCACCCATCAGCATACCCCTGTGGGGTTCGTTTCTGTTTATGGGGAGCTGTAACCTCCCCAGCTAGACGGACAATGCTGTGCTCCTCCTCCCAGCCCAGCACTCAGCACGGGGCTGGGCGCAGCGCTACTTGCTCCTCACTGAGTCCCAGGGAGCTCTGCCAGGCGGGCAGGGGACCTGGATCCCTCCCGCCCCACAGCCCAGAGGTCACTGTGGATCCCCAAGGTCACTGAGCCCAGAGGTGTCCAGGCCTAGGGTCTCGCTGCTCCTCAGCCATCAGTGGCTGCCCTGGGAAGGTCCCTACCCTCGTGTCCCCCCGGGGACTCTGACCTGCCCCCCTCCCCAGGGCTCCTACTCACTCTTGGCCTTCTCATTCTTGCGTGAGGGCCTCCAGCGGATGCAGGAGCGGTGCTCGTCCAGGTAGTAGAAGCGGACCAGGCCCTTGGAGCCGCCACGCAGCTTCACCATCTGCATCCCTTCCTGCATGGCACCCATGCACCGCTCCACTGGACACGAGAGAGACACGGCCGTCAGCGGAGGCACGACCACTCCTCACGGGAGAGACACGGCCATCAGCGGAGGCACGGCCACACCTCACAGGAGACACACGGCCATCAACGGAGGCACAGCCACACCTCACCTCGCCCGGCCCCACCCACACCACCCTGCCAGCAACAAGGCAAAGGCCAGAGCCCAGGGCCACCTCCACCCCAGGTGCCGGCTTGCCTGGGTCACACAGCCCAGCTGGGCCCCGCCACTCCTCCCCAGATGGTCCTGGGGACTGAGGACCCTGCTCCCCACCCTGCTTAGCCACCTGCCGCTCCCAACACCTCCTGGACCAGTCCCAGCAGCCCTGGGAACCAGTGCTGGGTCTGGGGCCCCCAGAGCCACCACTCAAACAGAGCCAGCAGTGAACTCAACAGTGGGAAGGCCGGGCACAAGGCAAGACAGACGAGGTGGCTGGGCCTGCTGTCTGGGGCCACAGTGAGGTGGAGGCCCCTTGCCAGGCACAGGGTGGGCCTAACAGGCAGCAACTCATGCCCCCGCTCCCACCCCCGGTCACAGGCCACTTCTAGGAGCAAACAGTCACATTCCTGAGTGACTATGCCCCTGCCTGGGGTGTCTCCAGGAAAGCCCTCACCCCTCATGTGCAACAAGGGCCACGAATGGTGCCACAAATGTCCACGTCCCAGGCCCCACACAGCAGTATGGACTTGGGAGGCTGTGGTGCTGGATCCGAGCTTCACAACCCCTCCCCTCCCTCAGGCCGCCTGCCTCGTTCCTTCTCTCCCCTCCTCTGCCCATTCAGCCTCCTGCTGTAGCTTGTCCCAGGGGAGGGGGCTGCAGGCTCCAGGGAGTCCAGGCCAGAGTCAGCTGTCCCACCCCCTCGGTTCCTGTGCACCTGCTCACAGAAAGCCTGGGTCCCAGAGGTACCATCTGCCAAAGCAGAGACGTTAATCCCACCCCAGGTCTGCACACTGAGGGACCCCGGCAGGGTGTTGTGGAGGACCAAGGGCAGTACTGGCCAGGCCTCCCTGGGAAAGCTACTCCATGATCACAAGCAGAGGGGAACTGAAGGGATGGAAAGCATGGCACAGGGGGCTGGGCTCTTCGGGGCACACGGCGGGTGAAGACACAGGTATGGCTGCAGGGATTCAGGAGAGGGGTGAGGCAGGACACGGGGGCGGGGGGTGGGCAGAGGCCTGCAACAGGGCAGCCTGGATGGGACCCCGTCTGCCACTGGAGCAGAGAGCTGGCAGGCCAGCATGGACCAGGGCCCTCCACAGGCCACCACAAGACACACACTCCCCCCTCCCAGCCATGCCCAGCCAGTCTCCTCTGCAGAGTCTCCTAACAGCAAGGGCCCCTATGTCCAGCGCCAGCCCAGCTGCCTGGGCTGCAAGCACCAGTGACCCCAGAGCACAAGGGACCCCATTAATGAGAGCATTGGAGCCACCTGAGATCTCCCCCTGCCCCTTGGGTTCAGCCCCCAGGCCCCGCAGGTGCCTGGGAGACCAAGGTGTGCGGAGCATGCCTCTGAGCGGCCGAAGGGCAGGGCCGGCCGACGCTGCTGGACCCACATGACCCCCAGAGCACCCAGGGGGACGGGAGAGGCGAGTGCAGGGATGGGATGGAGGCCCAGGCTTCCGCCACCTCCAGGAGCAGCCCCCACCCGCCAGGCACCTGGACAGGGCCAGCACTCATTCCGGGTCACTCCCCTGCCCCTTCTTACCCAGGGGGCCGAGCTGCCACTGTGAAGACAGCGCCACACTCCCTCCAACCCAGAGGAGTACCTCCGCCAGCCAGGCCACCGTTCCCTTGGTCCGGCTCTCAGGGGAGGGCCAGGGGCCAGACATGTCCTGACGACAGCTGGGCAGTTCACGGAGGCCACAGAGGCCTCCCCCGGCCCCCAGGCAGCAGAGGTCAGGCACTGGCAGTGCTGGCGGCAGGACCTCTGTGGGGCCTTCTCTCCTCCGCCTCTTCCTCCTCCTCCTCCTCAGGGCCCTCTGAAGCCCGCACAGGGCTGTGCCCGGGCCCGGCTGGCATTGGCCTGACCGTCACCTGCTGGCCTGATGGCACCCAGGCCAGCCTACCCACCCTCCAGGGCCACCAAGGAGTCCCTGACGCAGCCGCCTCCCAAGGCTGGGGGAGCGAAGGGCCTCAGCCCCGCCCAGCCCCGGGCCCAATCCCTGTGCTAATCCCAGCTCCAGCCCAGCTGGCAGAGGATTTAGGCCGAGGGAACTCCCAGCTGGGGACAGGAGGGCACTGTGGAGGCAACAGTGTTTCCCAAGGCCCAGACTACCAGACCCCCACCAGGGCTGCGGGACAAGAGCAGGACCAGTGGGGGCCCTCCTGAGACCAAGGTCCAGACCCACACCAGGGCTGCAGGACAAGAGCAGGACCAACGGGGGTCCTCCTGGGACCCAGAGGGTGCAACTGGAAGGCCTGCAGGGCACCATCCTCAGAGGACCCTGTGTGGGGTGGGCCTCCCCGCTGTGTGCCCACCACGGATGCCGAGGCTGGGCCTGGAGTGGTCCCTGCCCTCACCCCGCATCCCTACTTATGGGGACCTCTGAGTGGATCCCCAAAGTCCAGAGGCAGGCGGCTCGGAGCAGGGGCAGAAGCTCACCTCATCCCCACAGCGCCCAGCCCGGTGGCTGCAGAGGGGAGCCAAGCCGGAGCCCTTTCAGCAGCAACTCCCAGCCCAGGCCCAGGACGTGGGTCCCTGAGCCTGGGTTGGGGGTCTCCGTGTCTCCCTCATGCAGCTGCAGCCCCAGCCTGACCTTTCTCCCCGGTCACCAAGCCGTGGCGGAGGAGGTGGCCCCATGCCCAGGGCACGTTTGTCCCCACATTCTGCCCTACAAGGATGACAGTTGTCTGACCTGGAGAAGGGCCGCACCCAAGGAGGACCCACCCCACTGTCTCAGCTCCCACTGAGGTAAGGACTCAGGTCCCACTGCCCCCAGGACCACACAGCCTACCCTGTTTACTGGCCCAGCACTGCAGGACGGCACAGGCTCTCCCATCCCTGAGTCCAGGCCGGGACACCAGGGGCAGCTGTGGGAATGGGAGGTGGCAGACCCCGGCTGAACACCAGCCACCTGTGTCCTGGCCATGCCCGTGCTTCATGACTACGCGGGGGGGAACCCCGCCCTTCTTCCCACCTACTGCCCAGGCTCTATTGGCTCCAGCAACAAGGACTGCAAGGTCCCGGGCAGTTGCCCTCCTCCCCTGACACCAAGGGAGGAGTTTGGCCTGCAGAACCCAGGACAGGGAGGTGCCAGGGCTGGGCATCTTGGCAGAGCTCCGGGGCCAAGGTCAGGCGTGGGAGGTGGCAGTCCCTGAGGAGATGGCCACGCATCTCTGGCTGACCACTGACGACCGGGGCCACACCCAGCCAGATCAGATGCAATCAGCGCAGAGTGAACCCAGGCCCCACCAGGGGCCCCGTCACAGGCTCTGCTGCTCTTGGCGGAAGCAGGTCAGCAGGCATTTCTGGGCTGTGCCGTGGAATTAGATTAGGGAGTCATGAGCCGTGGAGAGAGGAGAGGGGCTGGAGTCCCGGGCGTCCTCAGGAAGACAGGGCCTCGGGGCACAGCCACCGTGTAAGGGGCAACACAGGGGCCAGGAGGTGGCCCGAGGGCCTGGAGACAGACCAGACGGCCACAGCCCTGGCCCAGGGCCCCTGCCTACCCCACACTGGGCTGCTGCGGGCTTCCACTCTGACACAGGGGTCCAGTTCTCCTTCCTGCACCTCAGAGGCCTCCTGGCCTGCGACACACCTGCTCTTCCCTCACCCTGGGCCTGGCCCCGGCTGGGGGTGCTCCCGCCTGTCACCCGTCCCTCCTCGAAGCTCCCCAAGGCTGGGCCTCTGCCCCCTCCCTCTCTCCCTTAAGCTCTCAGCCACTAGCTGATCCCCCATCAGCTGGGGTTAGGGCGCGGAGGCCCCCATCTGCCTGGGCAGGGGTTCTGAGAGGGGCCACGCATAGAGTGCCTGGCCCCAGCCCCCCAGCGTGGGGCCCAGGCTCCTGCACCCCAGGTCCCCTGACCTCCTCAGCAACCGAGTCGGGCTCCTCCACTGACCAGGCAGGTGGAGGCCCGGCTAATCCTTCCTGACGCAGGCCTCTGCCGGGGGCTGCCCCGCCTGCCCTGAGGACGAAAGGGACCGCCCACTCCCCTCCAAAACTCAGGCAGACACAAAACTGCAGCTGCAGAGTGAAGCCAGGGGTGCCGCAGGCCAAGAGACGTGGCAGGGGCCCAGGCCCAGGGACTTAAAACCCCTCCCCACGTGCTGCCTATGAACCAGCCCAGGGCCCAGCCCAGCCCCCACACAAGGTCAGGGAGGGGGTGCCCCACCCCCATGCCGGCAGGCGAGCCCAGCCCCACAGCCTGCACTGGCCGGCCCCCATGCTCACCCTGCCTGCCCTGAGCCAGGGGCCAGCCATCCTGAAAGCCCACAGGGAAGTCGAGGAAGCCATGCTCTGCTCTGCAGTTCCACACAGGGGCCCAGCCCTCAGCCATGGTCCACACCCACCCCAGGCCGCTCGGCCCCTCCCGTCAGCCTGAGCCAGGACACCTGATGTGGGAGCTCAGGTGGGCTTGAAGCAATGCACCTGACCGTGGGCCCGTGCCGGGGGCCGGACTGGGAGGGGCCGGCAGTCCTGGTCAGGGGCAGATACAGGCTCAGTCGGGTAGAGGAGGGCCCTGGCTCACCTGCTGCTCCCCCAGGTACCTGCACACCACAGTGGGGCTCCCCAGTCTCAGAGCACTGCCTGACCCCGAGACATCCCTGGGGCAGGGACCTCAAGTCCTTCTCCCTGCTCTGCCCCTGTGAGGCCATGACCCAGCACACAGCAGGCACTGGCTGGACGCAGGTGGACAAGGAGGGACGGGCAAGACAGAGGCGGCTAAGGCCACCAGGCCTGCGCTGAGGAGGTGACAGGAGCCAGCGTCCACACTGGTGTCCTGGGTGCAGCTTACCAGGGTCTGGTCGGCTTCAGCCCTGGGCCTGGAGAAGCCTCCCACACAGATGCACCCAGACAGGCGGATGGGCGGGCAGACGGGGCCACACCCCAGGTGGGGAGAGCGCACGGGAGGGCTGTGCGGGCCCCACGGTGACACCCAGAGGAAGGTGCCCGTGATCCCCTGGGCTCGGCCCCCGCACCTGGGCTGCACCGGCTCACCCTGACTGCCTGGCTCTGGCGGCTGCCGGGAAGCAGGGGTCCTGGACCTGCCCCTGACCTTGGGTTGTCCTCCCTGGCTCAGTGCCTCAGTTTCCCCACTCTGAGAAGTTTGCTCCTGCAGCCCCTTCCTTTCTTCCAAGGCTGGAACCGGGCGGGTGGCAGCGGATTAGAGGACGAGCGCGTGCTGTCAGAAGCCAGGGCGGTGTTGGCTTAATTTTGTTTTTATGGCGGAGATCGATCTTGTCCTAACACAGCAGGCAGCACGGGCCTCGCGGCTGTCATGGACAAGGGGCCGGCGGGGGCTCAGCGTCTCCGCCTCTCCCCGGGGAAGGCTGGAAAATCAATGCAACCTTCCAACAAAACCCACAAATCACACCCACAGGCCTCCCGGCGCGTACACACACCTGGGGCACCTTTGGGTGCCGCAGCCCCTCCCACGACGGGGGTACGGGGACTGCACACGCCCCTCCACCAACCTCTTCCCTTCGAAAGCACGTATGGGGCGGGCAGGGGCCCCACCTCTTCCAGGCCTGTCCAGAGGTGGCCCTGGCTGCCTCTAAGCCCCCTCCTCTCCCAACGCTTGCTGCCTTTCAGCAGGACCTTCCACCAGGCCCACCCGTGTCTCCCTCTGAAGCCCCCACAGGGCTGTGCCTGGGCCCAGCTGGCATTGGCCTGACCGTCACCTGCTGTCCCGATGGGACCCAGGCCAGCCTACCCACCCTCCAGGGCCACCAAGAGTCACTGAGGCAGCCGCATCCCAGGGCTGGGAGAGCAAAGGACCTCAGCAGCAGTGAGGCATGAGGGCCGGACGCTCCTGCAGCCCTTCCTGGCCCTGGCCCTTCTGCAGCCCCCGCCTGCCCCTCACAGCCCCAGTGTCCCCCTCCTGTGCTGCCCCCAAGGGCTGGCCCAGCATGCAGGAGGGGCTGAGCCTGTGCTTGGGTGGATGGGAGGGAGGAGGAAGTGGCCGCCTTGCCCCAGCCACGGTACCCACTGGAGATCAGCCGGGCCCCTGGACTGGCGCCGCACAGGAGGGAGGGCCGGGCCCACACACATATGGCGGAGATTATTTAAACGTCTGAGAGAAGCGACTTGTCCCCCCGCACGTCTGGGAGCCTCGTCCCCAACTATTTTTATTTTATCAGGAGTGTGAGTTGGTGCCTCGAGCCCTCCCCGCAGGCAGGACCCCAGGGTGGCCGTGCTAGAAGCTCAGGGATCCCAGAACCAGGCTGGGCCTAAGGGGAACCAAGGGCAAGTGCCTAGGGCCCGTGGGGCTGGGGCTGCTCCAGACACGCCTGGAGGGCACCGCAGGGACAGACGCTCTGCTCTTTCCTCTGGCAGCGCCCTCCGCGTGGCGACCATGCCAGCTCTCAGCAGGAGGTGGGGGCATTGTGGAGGGGAGGGCCTGACCCCATGGCAGTACCCAGCTTGGCAGGGGAGCAGGCCGGAAGGGGCCCTGGGGCCTGACTTTGTTCTGCCCCCTTGGGTGGCTCCTGGTCAGTATGCACAGAGCCCTGGGGGAGCTGGAACTGCCAGGGCCCTAGAGGGTGGGGACAGGTTCTCCACTGGCTGCGCCGCCTGACCTGCCCACCACCTTCCACCGGCTGCAGAGCAGGGGGAGGACGGCAGCCAGGCTCATGCTCCCCTGGTGGCCCAGCTGCTGCTAGAAAGATCCGGCTCTCACGGGGCCCAGAGGGAGGGCCAGCAGACACCTTCCTTCTGTCATCCGGCCACCCAGTGTGGAGGGATGCACAGGAGGACTTGTGATGGTCACAGGTGTCCAAAGCAGTCCCAGTTGCACAGAAAGGTGCCCCTCATCAGGAACTTGAGGCCACTGGACCCTCCAAGCAGCCAGCAGTGGCAAGTGGGCAGGATGGCCTCTGAGGCCAGGGGACCTGTGCCCTGTACCTTCCCCCGGAGCAGCCCCTTCTTATGCAGGTGGGCACCTGCCCAGCCCAGGCCCAGGCCTCCACACTCTCCAGCCAGCCCGCTATGGCCAAGGAGGCCCCAACATCTGGCCTTTCTCTAGCTGCTTCAGGACAGCCAGGGCCAGGTCCCCATCTCAGTGAGGGTCCCTCCCAGAGTGGGCTCCCCTTCCTGCCCCCTCGCCGTCCCCAGTTGGTGGCAGCCCAGCTCACAGCAGCGGTATTAATCGCACTTGACAGCCCCGTCAGGAAGGGGACCCTATTAATAGCCCACTTCACAGTTCCCCCCCACCACAAGTGCCCCCCGCTGTGTGTCCCTGGAGGCTCCTGTCCCTGCCACCAGCCGCTCCTGTCCCTGCCACCAGCCACTGGCTTCTCTGAGGCCCTGGCTGCCTCTCTGTCCTCACTGAGCAGGGCATGGCCAGCCGGGGCATCGCACCCACCTGGCCTGGGGCTCTCTGCAGGCAGGTGCATGGCCTTGCCCCCAGCCACTGTCCAGGACACCCCAGAGGAGCTACAGAGGGAGCCAGGCTCGTGGCAGCCACAGTGTGCGGGGTGGGGGGCTTTCCTGAAAAGTCACCAGATGGAGCCTGGCCTGCCAGCTGGGAGAGAGGGAGCGCCTGCTGAGTGAGGGGAGGGGGCTGCAGCTCCAAGGGGAGGGTCCTCGGGCCAAGTGGGCGGAGCCAGCCCTGCCCCCAGCCCAGAGCCAGGCACGGGAGGGAGGGTGGCAGCTGGGCCGCTGCCAGGCAGAGCAGGCACAGAGCCATGGAGGAGGCGAGGAAACAGAAGGAGGCTGAGCCCGCCACGTCCGTCCCGGCACGGGGCTGCTCTTCCCGGCCAGAGCACCCCAGGTCACTGCCAGGCCGGAGAGCAGCTTCCTCGAGCAGCCTCATGAATGCGCTGCCAGAGAGCCTTGGACAGACAAGGTGTCCTGGAGATGAAGCTGGCCCTCCGAGCTCCCCTGCCTGAAGCTTTTGGCGTCTTGTACATTCGTTCCGTCCCTGTCTGGACCTCCTTGCTCAAGCTGGCCCTGGGGCTGGGCTGGCTGCCCTTTCTCCCACTCCTGCCTTTTGGGAGCCAGTGAGGTGCTCCCTGGGTTGGCCCCCACCCACACACCAGCTGACCCAGGAAGGGCACAGGGCTGCCCCTGAGAACTGGGCCACCCAAAACCCAGCCCTTGGTCAACTCCACAACAGGGCCCTGAAAGTCGGAGCAGCCGGGGGTCTGATCAACGTGAAACCACAACCACTCAAGTCCCTCAGAGGCGTGTTCCTGGGTCGCCAGGTCTGAGCAGGTGGAAGGAACCTACACCCAGGACAGTGTGGCCACCGTCCCCAAGTCAGGGCTGCATCCTGGTGCTAGGACCTGCCTGCTGGAAGAGCCCCCTGTGGCCCCCGCCCAGGTGCTGCTCTCTGGGGCAGAGCTGGAGGGGGCCCCACAGCCCCACCAGAGTGGCTCACTTGTGTCTCCAGTGACCGTAAGCCACAAGGCTCCCTCTTGGGGTCTTCACCCAGCTGGCATGGAGGCCCCCATGCCTGGGGCCACCCCGGTAAGTGACTTCTCAGGAACCAGAGGAAACGTCCTGTCCTGGGAATGGTGTCCACCAACTCCACCCTGCCCCCACGCAGGAGGCCCGCGCCCACTCGCCTTGCCCACACAGGAAGTCCGTCCAGCCAGCGGGAGCCCACGTACGAAGTGCTGGGAGCAAAATCCCGGGAAGAAACAGGCACGTCGGATTACTCATCCCCTTCCCCAATCCCTCCCCCAGCCCACCCTCAATGAAGGTGGAGCCGCTGAGCCTGGGTCCCTGAGAGGGCCCAGGCATCCCCCACAAAACTGCCCCAGCAAAGGGCACTACCCGGGCAGGGCCAGCCCATGGCTTCTGCAGGAGAAGTTGGCAGGAACTGGGACGCCATCGTCATCAGCTCATTAGTTGTGCAGATGGAGGGCTGGACCCAGGACACCGGCCCATCTGCTCCATCCTCGGCGGCACGTGGAGTCTGTAAGGACCGTGCTGCTGGCTCCCCTCCCTCTGCCCAGAGGACGCAGGCACAGAGGGTGGACTCAGAGCCACTCCCACCACTGCCCCCTCCTAAGACTAGGCCCTTCCCTGGCTGGCTGCAGACCCCAGGTGTGCTGGGTGTCCTGGAACCTGCGGCTTTGGGGCCAACTGGCAGCAGCCAGCCCCTGTCCACAGCAGGCAGGCATCCTGAGCCCAGTGGCCAGCACAGGGCAGTGACTCCAGGGAGCTCTCTGCAGGCCAGACAGGCAGGAACCAGGGACAATGTGCTCAGGAAAGCCCTGGGATGGGGGCTGCGGTCAGCGAGTGGGTGCACTTGGAGTGACCTGAATATGCAGCACATCCTACAAACAGAGTGTCTGCCCCAGCAGCCCTGGTTACACCTGCCACACTGACCTCCATTCAGAGAGGGCACCTCCGACAGGGGTGGGGCAGAGGAGGGGACGGGCACCCTGGAGCAGTGGCACGGGCCAGGCACGGCACAACCACTTTGCAGACACGCTTGCTCTGAACGCTCCCAGCCACCCCGTGAAAGCACCCCATGCTATCCCTCTCGCCCATGGAGGCTCAGAGAGGCTCAGTCCCTTGTGTGAGGTCACACGGTTCATCAGAGGCAAAAACCAGCAACCCATCCCCAGTCTGCCCCGCAGCGATGCCATGTCCCAGCCCACGTGTCCACGTCGATCAGAGGACAGAGCAACCAGGTTCCAAACCACCAGGAGGCTCCTACCGTCCCTGGAAGCGCAGGAATTTCCTCCTGGTAGCCGGCCTGAGCCACTCCTTCTGCAGCCGTGGCCACTGTCCCCCTTCACCTTTTCCGCTCCCTGCCCCTGGCCCAGAGCTAGCGCTGTGTTTGGGGGGCTGGAGACCCTGCCCCAGCCAGTGCTGAAGGTGCCTTCCCAGAATGCCCTTTGGAAGCTCCTGCTGTGAACAGCCCGGGGCTCCCGCCACCCCTGTGACTCTGCTCTGTCTGCACAGGGCAATGTCCGGTTCCCAGGTCAGGAAAGCGTGACAGATCACAGCAAGAAATCTCCAACCCGGAGCGGAGTGGGATGGACCGGGCCAGCGTGTGACTCCAGGGAACCGTGAGGATGCACAGCAACTGCAGGTCCCCAGAGAAAGCGGCAGCTGTTCTGTCCATGGTGCTGACTGCAGCTCAGGGCCACCCTGCCGACCTGGATGAGGGGCTGGGGTGGGGTTGGGCCAGGAGAGCCCCCAGAGCCCCAAAGGCCAGAGCCTACCAGCCCCTGGCACCCCCAGACCTGCCCCCCACCAGGCAGTGTGCATCCGCTGGGGTCAGGCTGCAGGTCAGGACCTGTGTTAGCATGGCTGAGGGCGCCTCCCCCACTGCCCACCTGGACTGTGTTGGGCCCCTTGCAGGGAGCAGACCCTCTCGCTGCCAGGTGTCAGAACACGGCAGATGAGGCAAGGTGCGGGCGCCAAGGGGTGGGGGCCACATCCCTCCTCTGGGACCGCATCTGAGGGATGTGCAGGTAAAGGGGTTGTTGGGCCGTGCTCCCGGAGACCCTGCTGGGAGGGGCCCTGCGCTGCCCTCGAGGGGTCAGTGGGTCACCAGTGAACAGCTCCGGTCCTGGGCTCCCCACGGGGACCATCACAGCCCCCTTCTGGGACCCCACCTGCCCCCCTTACCTTGGTCCTGGCTGAGCCCACCCGGGGGCCCAGGCTCTTCCATGGCTGGCAGGCGCCAATCCCAGTTACCGGCACGGCCCGAGGGACACCGGGCCCTGTGCTGGCCCCCGGCGTCCCCTGAGCCCCAGCCCGAGCAAGGGCACCCCGCGCGCCGTGCCCATGCCGATTGCAGCCCCACACACTGCCGCGCCCGTGAGGAAGGCGAGGGGAGGGCGGGACGGGCCGCTGCTGGGACCGCCCCTCCTGCGGGAGCCCCTCCCACTTAACCCTTGGCTGCCCAGCCCAGGCTCAGCAGCCTCTGCTGGGGTGGCAGGGGAGGGCACCCGGGCCGGTGTCTCTGGCGGGAGCTGAACTGGCTCCACTGAGAGGCCAGAAGGGGAGGCGGGTTGCCTGCTGACTCTTCCCATAGCAGCATGAGTGACCACCCGCTGTCCATCCTGCCCTCCCTCCCTCCTGGTGGGGCTTCTCCTACTGAGGGGTGGCTGCTCTCCCAGGACCAGAGCCAAATGCTCCCTGGCTGGCTGCCCCTCCATCACAGGGACCCTCTGGTCATTACACCCCAGGCCCCGCAGGCTGCAGCCAAGAAGAGCCACTCACCCAGGAGGGTCTCTAGGAAGGGTTAAGCACTGCCAAGGGTCACTGAGGTGACATTTCACTGGCTGCCCTGGGGGGCGTCCAGCATTGGGGGAGGCCGAGCCCCAGCAGTAGCTCCTGGTGATGATGATGGTGATGGCTGCAGCCCCGCGTGCTGCTACACCCCTTCCTGCACTCCCTCAGCCCCTCGCCTCCCCATCCTGTCTGTCCAGTGCTGAGCTGCCCGCCCTGGGGTCCTCGCCCTTGCCAAGCCAGCATTCTGCCTCCCCGTGCACACGCTGCTCCCAGCATCTGAGAGACGTAACATTTTCCAGACAAAAGAGACATACATCCACGAGGGGTGTTCTGAAAGGAGCCACCTCTGCCCCAAGGGGCCTCGAGCCCCCATCGCAGAGCGCGGCCTGGGAAGCTTGTGTGGATGCTGAGTCCTGGATGTGGGCAGGGCAGGCAGGCACGCACGCCCGAGCAGGAGGATGCGGGGCCACCTCTGGGCTCTCTGAGCTGCTGCCATCTCAAGGTGTGACCACCTACTGCCAGGCGGGGCCCCAGTGTGGAGGAGGAGGGGAGCCACCAGCAACTGCAGTCACCACCTGGGTCCTGCCAGGGAAGACCCTTGGGCCCAGCTGCCTTAAAGGAGCTGCTTCCTGCCTTCACCACCACTCAGGGTGACCTGGGACCCTCGGCTGGACCAGCCCCTGCCCTGGGCTCTTGGGACCTGCCCTCGTGAATGAACAGTCTCACGGCCCGTTCGGCACAGCCAGGGCCCCAGGGCCTGTGTCCACCTGGCTGGGCACAGCTGCCAGAAGGGAGGGGTGGTCCCTCCCTGTGGGTCCCTTGTCTCAGTGGGTCCCGGCGCTGAGCTGAGTGGCAGGGCTGAGGGGAGGCCAGGCCACAATGGGGGCTGTCCGGGCAACGACACTGCAGTGCGCGTGTGCCAGAGGTAGCCAGTGACCCAGGAACAACAGGCATCCCAGCACCCCCCACACCTGGGCTCTGCGTGTCCCCTGGGACAGTCCACTCAGGAAAGGGCCAGCAGCCCCAAGTCTCAGAAGGGAGAAACTGAGGTGGGGAGAGGAGACAGAAGGTGAAAGCCACAGACACGCCCGAGGGTGGGAAGGAGGGAGAGAGGTGTGCGGACTGCAGGTCCCGACCCAGCCACACCTCCCTGGAGTGGACAGAGGCCCCTGAGCCCCCCTCCAGAGGTCGGTGAAACCCAGGTTCAGGTTCTAATGAATAATCCATCCTCAGGGCCAGCCCCGCCCGCCACTCAGCCAGGAGATGATTTCCATCACCGCGGCCTGCGATTAAAGGCGGTGATTAAAAGCCGCCCACTGCACATGTTAATTTGCTTAAGATTCTGATCTCCTAAATCTCTTTTCTGGGCATTTAAGCAGAATTCTGTCTTTGAGAGCATTTGGCCCGGCAGGCGGCGGGTGGCAGGCAGGGAGGTGCCATGGTGGCAGGGGAACCAGGCCCCCGGGAGTTTAATTTTCTCCTCATTTGAAGAAGGCGACTGGAAGCAACAAACGTGCCCAGGGACGAAGAGCCAGCCAGGAGCCCGCCAGAACCCCTGCCCCTGCCCATGGACCAGCACAGCTGGGAGGACCACACCTAGCTCCTGCCTTGGCCGGAGGGTGGACGGCAGAGGGCAGAGGGTCCCCACCCTATGGGCCCAGAGCTGTGTCTCCTCAGCCCCGCTTGCTGGGATTGGTCCTTGCCTTCTGGGTCTGAGAGGCTACCCCTGTCCCCACAGTCTAAGGCTGGATCTGGCTGTGAGCCCTGGCTGGATCTGTCCTTGGGTTCACAGGCATTGCCAGGACAGAGGCCGGAGGACACCACACCCTGAGACAGGGAGAGCTTAGACCTTGGGCCTGCAGCCCTGGGTTCTCAGCTAGGCCTGTAGGTGGACAGAGCTGATCCCCCTTCCCCTGTGCCTCAGTTTCCTCGATGTGCATTGGAAACACTGCACACCTGTGCCCCGGGCCCAGACACTGCACACAAAGGCAACCACTCCCCTTGCCCTCCTGGGCTGCAGTGACACCAGACCCAGCCTCAGGGCCTGCTGAGGCCCTAATGCCTCCTGCAGAGCCGAGCCTGAGGGTCCCATCTTCAGTCTGTGTGAGTTGACAAAGAGCCAGCCATGAGCCCGAGGCCACCTGCACCAGGTGCTTCCCTGACATCCACGCTGCCCACCCCATACTCCGCAGTGTCTCCATCCTCTCTCTCTCAGCTGGAGGGGCTTTCTTGCCCTGCAGGCTGGACAGAGGCCCCAAGTGGGCAGGGCACCACCCAGCATCTCACAGGGGTAGGGGCAGGAGGCAGCCGAGTCCAGACAGAGCCCAGGCCCCGGCTTCCCTGCAGCGCACCTTCCATTCCTGCTTTCTCCATTGGCTTGGGGAAGCAGGAGGTGACCCCTCTTCTCAGCCATCCTGCAACAAAAGTTCCTTTACCTCTCATCTCCAAAGAAAATCATTTAGGTGGCCCCTGCCCCAGGGCACAGGTTCGGGAAGACATGGCCAACCCAAAGACGGGGGCCACAACAGGCCAGGGTTGCTCCAGTCTCCCGGGCACCCCAAGGGCCTGTGTGTACTCGTGTGCATGCCCAGGGGCCAGACAAGCGCTCTGTGCACCAGTCTGCGTCAGGATCGCCAATTCTGGGCCCTCGGGTGACCCAGAGTTTGAGCAGAAACAGCCCCAGAGAAAGCCAGGGATGGAAGATGGAGACGCACATCAGGGGAAAACCAGAGTGAGGGCAGAGTGGGGAGGTAAGAAGCTCGTGAAGCCCCCCTGCCCACACACGAACCCCACGAAAAGAGACCTCACCCCCAGGACTTCCCACAGGCCAGCTGCTCCGGAGCCCCAGAGCCCTCTCCTGGACAGTGGGCCGTACCCTGTGCAGCTGGGGAGGCCAGTGGCCTGGTCACACCCACAACCAGCTGCCAAGCAGTCCCACTGTGCAGGAGCCTAGCACCATGTCCTCTGGGGCTGCTGGCGAGCGAGGGGTGCCCTGAGTGTGTTCCAGAAAATGCCACTGTAGACAGGAGCCAGGAAGGGCAGTGCTTCGGCAAGCTCAGGAGACCCCAGTCCACACCCTGGCTCTGCCTGACTCTGTGTACCCCATGGGAGTTTACTGTCCCTCTGGCTTCAGTTTCCCCGTGTTAAACCAGGGAGGACCAGCAGTTCTCCAAGGGCCTGGCCAGCTGGCGCCTTGGCTCAGGCCGTGGAGGAGGAGGGTTCCCGGAGGAGGGCGGTGGACACCTTCAGTGGAGTCTGGCGGGAGACATTCTTGCACCAAAGTCCAAGTGCGATATCCCCCTGGGTGGCCACTGCTGTGCGGAGGGGCTAGGAGCCCTGTTCTCGGGTCACGGGCTCTGACCAGTCCCCGGGCGGCAGCTGTGTCCCAGCAGCCTCCAGGAGCAGAGCCCTGAGAACCGCCTCCCGCCAGCGGTGTGGGGCCTTCGTGGGGCGCCTCGGTTTCAGCTTCCGAGTTCTGTCCTACATATGTCTCCAAGGAAACGCTTCCCGATGACCTGCTGCAGTAAACAGATTCTCAGCTGCAGCCCCGTTCAGCAAACTTCAGCAGGCAGGGCTCTGCATCCTGCCTACCAGCACCAGGGCGACCCGGGGACACAACGAGGTCCCCCATGTGTCCCTGATTCTGCTCCTCCACCACCTTGGAATGCCTGAGTTAGACGGGCCCCCAGAGGCCCCTGGATCCAACCTCTTCACTTTTCAGATAGGGAAACTGAGGCAGGGGAATCTTGCTCGGGGTCTCACAGCCCAGCTGACCCTGCAGCTCCCCCTCCAGGGTGTGCTGGTCCCCAACAGTCGCACTGGCCCTGCAGCCCCCTGGAGGTGAGCACCCAGCCTCCTCATCGTGCACAGAATGTCCTAATTACCTCTCAGAGGTGCCAAGCGCATGTTTAAAGACAGAAATGCAGGCCCCTCCAATGATGAGACGGTGCTGACAGCTCTGCGGCTGGGAGAGACACAGCCCAGAAGCCCGTACCTCAGACGTTACATTAATTATTCAACATCAAAGCGAATTCCGTGTTGCTTTCTCGCCTGGTTTAAGAGTTCTGTGGATGTTACGGCTTCGGTTAGGAAACTAAGCCCACTGTGGGGGCCTTGAAGGTCCAGACTCACCCCCACCACCCCGACACACATCTCGGCACCAGGATGGGCTGAGCGACCTCCTGTCCTGGGCAGTGGCTGGGGGGTGGGAGCACAGGGTAAGGCAAGGGATGCCCCTCTAAGGCCCTAGTGTGTCCCCAACACAAAGATCCCCCTACTGCCTCAGCCCCCAGGGCCCCAGGTGGAACCAGCCCAGCGGTGCCCAGCGGTGCCCAAGCCCAGAGCTTGGTTCTGGAGCTCTAAGGTCACAGAGGAGCCTGTAGCCTCTGGCTGAGGAGGAAGACAGACCAGTGAGGACCTGGCCAAACTGACCACAGGCCACCCAAACTGACCGCAGTTGCCCCAGATGGACCAAGATGCCTTGGGACGACCACCTGACAGCAGGCCATGGGGACAAGACCACATATCAGGCAGAGGGGGTGTCAGGCGGAGGGGGTGTCAGGCGGAGGGGATGTCAGGCAGAGGAGATGTCAGGCAGAGGGGGTGTCAGGCGGAGGGAGTGTCATGGGGTGTCAGGCAGAGGGGGTGTCAAGCAGCGGGGTGTCAGGCGGAGGGGGTGACATGGGGGTGTCAGGCAGAGGGGTGTCAGGCGGAGGGAGTGTCATGGGGGTGTCAGGCGGAGGGAGTGTCAGGCAGAGGGGGTGTCAGGCGGAGGGGGTGTCAGGCGGAGGGAGTGTCATGGGGTGTCAGGCGGAGGGGGTGACATGGGGGTGTCAGGCAGAGGGGGTGTCAGGCAGAGGGAGTGTCATGGGGGTGTCAGGCGGAGGGAGTGTCAGGCAGAGGGGGTGTCAGGCGGAGGGGGTGTCAGGCGGAGGGGATGTCAGGCGGAGGGGGTGTGAGGCAGAAGGGTGTCAGGTGGAGGAGTTGTCAGGCAGAGGGGGTGTCAGGCGGAGGGGTGTCAGACGGAGTGTCATGGGGGTGTCAGGCGGAGGGGGTGTCATGGGGGTGTCAGGTGGAGGGGGTGTCAGGCGGAGTGTCAGGCGGAGGGGGTGTCAGGCGGAGGGAGTGTCAGGCGGAGGGGGTGTCAGGCGGAGGGAGTGTCATGGGGGTGTCAGGCAGAGGGGTGTCAGGCAGAGGGGCTGCCAAGTGGCACAGCCAGTGCAGGCAGAGTTCCAGAGAGGGGCCTCCAGAGGAGGCAGCCCCAAGAAAGTGGGACTCAAGCAAACACAAGCTGGCAGGACAGGGCATCCCGGGTAGATGGCCAGGGAGGGCCAGATGCAGAGGCCCTGGGTGGGGATGAGTCTGACATCCCCAGTTGCCCTGTCCACCTTCCACAGTGCCATTCCCCAAACAAAGGCCCCAGCCCTGACCTGGTCCCCCCAAGCCTGGGGGAGTTGGCAGACAGGTTCAAAGGGAACACTGTTAATGCCAAGGCAGAGGCGCAGAAGAAACAAAGAAGAGAGAGCAAGAAACAGCTGGATTTGAGGCCCACAGAGGCGGGAGGCATGGGGATGCGGTGTCCAGTGGGTGTCACTGTCCCCACAGTGTTCCCTATTGCGGGCAGGAGGGGAGCCGAGGCCCCGAGGCTGCGGTCCCTGAGGCTGGGTAACGCAGCAGGGAGTGAAAGCTGGGGCAGCCTCAGGGACTGGAGCTTCGGCAAGGCTCTGGCCTGAATCATCTCAGCAGGCCCCACACATCCTGGCCTCCCGGTGCCCAGGGGCTGGGTCTCACATGGACCGAGCTCAGCCCGCCCTGCTAGCAGCATCCACAGTCACAGCAGGTGCCCACATGCCTCCCTCCTCCCTGCCACAGGACAGCCTTGCCAGGGAGTTCAGGCACCGCCAGAAGGGACCTGGCCAAGGTTGGTGGGTCAGGTGTCCAGCCCCGGGCTGTAGAGCCCCACTGGACCTTGAGGGAGCAGGCACTGCCCTGGCTGCCCAGCCCTACCCCCCTGCACCAACCTGACCTAGATTTTGTGCCCGCGTGCAGCAGCCATGCAGAGCCTTGGCCAGCCTGGCACGGAGTCCAGTGAGCAGGATTCCAGGACGAACACTGCCACATGACCACCAATGCAGCCACGTCCCAGGACACACACCCTCAGCCGGGTCTGTCAGGAGCTGCTGGCCACCTGGCCCCACCCAGACCCTTCCCATGTGGGAGTGTGAGATCCAGCCCCAGAGAGGAGCACTGGGCAGACTTCTGAACCCCTGCCCCACCAGGCTGGCCCCCAGCCCCAAGGGCCTGCTGAACGAAGGGCAGAGAGAAAAAAGGCAAACCGGTGGCTGCTGCCCTGCAGGTGGGGAGTGTCACCCTGCACTGAGGGGTCAAAGGCTCAGAGAAGCTGTGAGACCTGCTAAGGCCACACAGCCTGTCACTGTGAAACCTGAGCTTGAGTCAGCGCCATCAGTCTCTGGCTGCTGCTCAAAGGCCCCCACAGCCTTGGCCCCAGAGGCAGGCCAGTCCCCATCCCCAGGACCAGGCGCCCCTTCAGCCTCACCAGCCTCCACCAGGGTCATCAGGCCAGAGCAGCCCAGCTTACACCTGGGTGCTGCCCCAGGCCTCCCAGCTGCTCGCATCATTAAAAATGTGAAAATCCTTGAAAAAGAAGCAGTGTCCCTTTTCTGCCACTAAGCCCCTGCCTTTGGCTCCCACGATCCCAGTCCTCAGATTCGGTTCTCAGGCCAGAGGGAGCCCACACGGTCCCTGCCCCAGGGCCAAGACTGGCCACCCCCTGCGTCCTTCCTTGCCTGTCTCCAGCCCACCAGTTCCGTACCCCCAGCCATCAGCCAGGGTTTATTAAGCACCTACTGTGTACTGGGCATGGCTTAGCACTGGGGAGGAAGTAAGGAAACCAGAGGTAGGCCCCACACCCAGAGGGCTTCTGGTCTGGGAGACACAGAGCAGTGGTCAGTGGTCCTAGCTCTTGGGGGAACCTGGCCTGGGACCCCAGGGCAGCATGGCCTTAGAAAAGACCTGGAGAGAATGGGCTGATTTCCTAGACAGCAGGGCCCCTAGGGGCATGAAGGGCCAGTCCCATGGGGGCGCGGGCCCCTCCCTCAGGCCAGGCTAGAGCAGCAAGCCGAGGAAGCGGAGGGCAGAAGCGGCCTGGGTAGGGCTGGACGGCGCCAGCTGGGCCCAGTCACTGCCGGAGCAGAAGAGCGCTTGGCCCAGGTCCCAGCTCAGGGTGCTTGCTTGGATCCAAACAGGCCAGAGGGGAGCCAGCAGAGTGGTGAGGGGCCGATGGACCCTCCCCTGGCCGTCTGGACCTGCCCCGCACTGTGCCAAGGAAAACAGCCCCACCATGAGGCGCTGAGCGGAAACTGGCCTCCAAACGCTGCCTGCCCCGGGCCTTCCACAGCTGTCCTGTCCTGCGTGTGAATGACTCAGGAGCATATTCCCCAGGTATCAGCACTGCATTCGGATGAGTGCTGGCTCAGTGTTGGCCCAAGGACTGGAAAGGAAGACCACGGGCAAGGAAGACCACCAGAAAGGAAGACCATCGGCAAGGAAGACCACCAGAAAGGAAGACCACCGGAAAGGAAGACCACCGGAAAGAAAGAACACTGGCAAGGAAGACCACTAGAAAGCCTGCAAGGGGGCACATGTGTCTCCAACAAGACAAAATAAACAAGCCAGAGAGGACCTGTCACCAGCGTGGCATTTGTCACCACGTCCCACGCAGGGCCGACAGGAGGCCCTGGGTGGACGCTGAGGGTGCATGGTTTTAGCTCCAGTGAGGTTCCTGGTGGGTGGCAAGAACCCACTGACCTCCTGGCATCACCAAAGCCCCTCCTGAGCCCCACCTCCAGATGGGGACAACCCGGCCCCAGGGAACAGGACTCAGGGCTGAGGCTGCAATGAGGGAGCCAGGTCACCATGAGGCAGTGGCTCGAGAGTGCCCAGGAGCAGCCCCACTGCAAGACCGGCGTGGCCCAGGCTGCTGTGAAGACCCCTTGGAGCAGACGGCAGAGACCCTGGAGCAGGGCGCTAGCAGGGGGCGGAGCACCTGCAGCAGGGGCCATCAGCCGGGACCCATGACGCAGGAAGGGCTGGAGGCTGGGCTGGACAGGCCCCCGTGGGCACTGGCCTGGCCTGACCTGGACATGCCGAGTGGCTGGGGAACGGGCACCAGGCTGGCCCAAGTGGCCTTCCTGCTTTCACAGGAACTGGCAGGCGGGGTGGACCCAGTGGGACCAGCAAGGTCAGTGTGACCCCTCGGGCCCCCGTCTGCAGAGATGGTCAAGCACACATCACACTGCACAGGGACATCCCAGATGTAGTCACTTTTTACCATGGTTGCGTAAGTGCAGATTAAAAGCCAGTGAGAATCGGGAGTACAGGAGGCTGATGCAGGAATGAAACGTGACCTCGAGACCGTCCCTGTGCAGATGGGTCTTTGGGGGGCTGCCTGTATTGGGGGTGGGCTGCCTGTATGGGCGCGGTCTGGGCGGGAGCTTCCCTGAGGGAAGAGCCAGAGCCTCCTCCGGCATCTCCCCCGGCCACCCAGCCACTGGCCACTCCGGGGGCACAGATGGAGCCCAGCTTCTCCCCAGGCCCAGGAAGTGGGGGTCACACCGACCTTGCTGGTCCCACTGGGTCCACCCCGCCTGCCACCCCGCCTGCCTGGTGCAGGGATGCACCAGGGAGCCCAGCGCCCACCAGCCCCGTGCCTGTGTGGCCCCCTTGGTGCCTGAGGCCCGCTCCTCGCTCTCCGCGCCCCCCACCACCTGCCCAGTGGACAGCGTGGGCTGGGTGGCCATCAGGGCTATGCAGGCAAATGTTCTTTTCCTTTTTATTTTTTTTCAGGTCAAAAACAGAAAAGAAGGCAGGCTGCCTATTAGGCACGAGGAAAGATCATCCAAGGGCTGGGAGCCGCCCCCAGCACGCACCTCCTGGGACCGGGAGGGTTCATGTTCTGCGCCAGGCCGTGGGTACCAGGATGCAGCCAGGACTCGGGGTGAGCCACCCTTCACCTTTGGGGAACTTGTGACTGCCCTGTGGTCAGACACTGAGGAAACCGCTTCCTTCAGGGAGTCCTCCGTGACTGCCTGCAAGTCGCTCTTGGGCCCCTCAGAGGCGGGAGGCCATCCAGCGGCTCAGCCACTCCCCCAGGGTAGGTGCAGCCCTGTCCCGCCACACACATCCCCCATCTCAGCAGATCGAGAACTCAAGGAGCGTCCTGGGAAGGAGGCCAGGAGACACTGGGGATGACTTGGGAACCCTGGAGAGAAGCTGCAGTGGCAGGAAACTGAGGCAGAGGGCACTCAGCCCCTTGAGATCACAGCCACAAGGCTGCTGGGAGCATGGGGCCCCCAGCTCCTGGCCACTCACAGGTTCCAGCCATGGCTGGAAAGTGCCCTGAAGCCCAGCGGGGAGGGGAGGAGGGGTTCCCACTGAGTGGAGGACAGGCTAGCCCGGCGTGGCCAGGCAGGCCCAGGTCTCATTCCTGTCCTTGCTGATGGACGGAGCTACCAGCCGGTCAGTTCACATCTCAGCCCACCTGAAAGAGCCCTGGGTCCCCCCCACCCCAGACCATCCTGTACAAGGGCTGGCCAGTGTGAGATGACCACCAGGGCAGGACCCAAAGCCACCACCGCCACACCAGGTGCCTGAAGACTGGAGCCCCAGGGGGTTCTGGAGGTAGGTGACTTTTGCCCCTTAGAAAATGGAGACAACAGGCAGGGGCCCTGGCTGGACAGAGAGGACCTGCCCAAGGCCTAGGGGAGGTGCGGATCACCCCTCACAGTGCCGGAGTCATGCTGTGAACCTGGGGTCCCTTCCCACCTGGGAGCCCCCCGTGGCTGTGAGACCTGCTCTCCACAGACCCAGCACGGGCCCCTCCGCTGGACCTAGAAGGGGCAGAAAAGGGTCCTACCAAGTGGGCCCCTGCTCTCAGGAAGGGTGGGCTCCTCCCACCAAGACCCCCGGACAAATCAAGGCCAGAGGAAGGCCCAGCTCCCTGGCTTCAGAGGGGGAAACTGAGCCCCAGGGAGGGAGGCTCCCTCAAGTTACAGCCATGACAGGAAGCCGACAGAGGCCGAGTCTCACCAGCTCCAGCACCTCCCCCATGTCCCCCAACCCCAAGGGGTCAATGGGTCTGCTGGGCGGGGGTTGCACAGGATGAACTCCCCCAGTGACCTCAGGTGTCCCCAGAAGCAGCGGCAGCGGTGACTGTGATGGTGACAACTGAGTCACCACCTGCAGCTTTTTAAGGCACAGCTGAGAGCAAGGGGCAATTTAAGTCTTTTTGACAAGCGCCAGAATGCGTGGCTAGAGCGCCACCCACCCCCCAGCACCGCCCCGCCTCCCAAGCCGGGCTGCAGCCCCTCCAATACAATACCCCGCAGGGCTCAGAGGCCACAGGTCAGGTGGGAGCCAACGCCCAGGGGACGAACTGTGGGGGCTGCGCTCGGAAGCCAAGGGAGGCCTAAATCCGACAAAGGCCCAGGGGAAACTGCCCGCCGGGTGACCTGGTGCTGGCGGCTTGGTGACTCCGATGACCCCGTGACAGGCCCAAGGGACACGCTAGGCCTTCCCTCGGGGCTCCACGTCCCACATGGCATCAACACCCCCGCCCACAGCCAATGCTGCTCCAGGCGACGCCGTTTCCTTACAAACATGGAATCTAATAATTCCAGTATTGCCGAGCCCAAAATAACCCACAACGCGCCTCTTGCCGAGCTCCTACCAGAGAATGCAATGGAGTCAAACACAGCTGCAGAGTCGCTTTAAAAATACACTCAAACACACGAGCACACAGCACGCACACGCACACAGCCCGCCCGCGGGACGCTTGCCTCCACCCACGGCGTGGCTCAACAGGTATGGAGGGTGAAGACGGGGGCACGGCCGGGGAGGGAGGCCCTGCAGTGAGGTGGAGGGGCTGAGGGGCTCCTGGGGGCCATACTCCCTGAGCTGGGCCCTCTCACACCTGCCGCAGGTGCGCTTTGCCCCCTGGGAGCCTCCCACCTCCATTTGCAGCAAAGGCCTTGGGGCCACTCCTCTGAAGGTTCTGAGTGCTCCTGCCCCCGCCTGACCCCCAGGACCCCAGGGAACAAGCGTTGGCACCCCCACAGGCAACTGCTCCAGCTATGGTGGCCACAGAGCGTCCTTCACACTCACTGAGTCTAAGTCCACCTGCAGGAAGGTGGGCTGCCAGCCTCCCTACGCCCCCGCAGGCCCTTCTCTGGGGACCCGGTGCCCCTACCTTCTCTCCCTGGGGGGTGTCTCACAACCTAGCACAGGCTCTGGGAACAGCAGGTGAACCATCAAATGTGGGGACCCGAACCAAGGGATTCAGAGGGGGCCTGGCAGGGCCGAAGGTCCTCCTGCCCTGACACCTTGGCGCTCAGGCCAGGCCAGGGAACAGGGACCTGCTGAGCCTCTGGGCAGCGCCCAGCCTAGACTGGCCATCACACAGCCAAAGTCCAGTTCCAGGTGCCTGCCCGTCCCAGCTCCCACAGCCAAGGGTCCCATGCCCAGGCTAAGCCTGCAGACGGGTCAACTGGGTTCCTATCTCAGAAAAGAGCATGGTCTCAAGGGTGAGGGGAGAGCCAGGTCCCAGCCCCACTGGGGGCTCAGCATCATGGGGGTCCAGCCTGTGGAGGCTGCAGGGAGGAGCAGAGCCTCCTGGAGCAGGTGGGGGTCAGGACGCAGCTGGGCGTGCGTGCTCAGGCTGCACGGGGGGGCCGAGGCCCGGCTGCCCCCAGACAAGGAGGCCCCAGCCTGGACAACAGCTTTCTGGGGGTGACGTACACTCCGCTGGTGACAGTAAGAGGACTCCAAGGGGCTCCTGAGCCGTGAGCCACCTGCTCTGTCCCACCCATGCTGCCACAGAGCCCCAAACCTGGCCAAGGACGTAGTGCACAGACCTTCAGGAACAGGTCCTGTCCCAACAGCCCCGCAAGGGCCGAGACACCAAGGGGCCGAGCCAGGGCTGCTCTCAGGGAAGCCACCATTCCCGGTTTATCCCAGACCCTGGGGGACCCTGGGGAAGCCACTGGGGCTCACGTCCTGGCCCTTCCCCACTCGGAGGCCTCACCTAGGAGGGGGCTCCAGAGGCCCTGCAGCGTCCCAGACAGGAAGGCCTGGGGTCCGCCGTCAGGCCACCCCTTCCCAGTAAAAGGACATGCTCCATTCAGGGCATTGCTAGTTCAGCCCCTGGGGAGTAGAAGGTCCGTGGCCTTGAGCCTCCACAGACCATCCTCCCGGACAGGGCCACACCACATCGTGTCACATCAAGCCTGCCACATGGTGCCACCTCCTGCCATACCACACCATCAACCCCTCCCTGAGCAAGTGCCTGCGCTTCCAAGGATCCTGCAGAGGCGGCCCTAAGACCCTGTCTCGGGGCTGCCTGGGGATCCCCACGTGTCAGGGTGAGTCAGGCATGGTGGGCGGGGGGCTGGCCAGCGGGGAACTGGAGGGCCCAGGCCCGGGCCACCTCCAATGCTGCAGGGCAAGAAGGGAATAGGCAGTGCCTGCCCTAGGAGCTCAGCCAGGCAGGCCAGGACATGCCCCAGAGAGGCCGAGCACCAGCCCGGACTGCTGGAGAAGCCAGGTGGCCCTCACGGCTCTGCCCACAGTGGGCACCTATAGGTGGGTGACAGACTGGGGGCGGGGCTGGCTTGCAGCACCCCCAGAACCCACTATCAGCAAGCCTCAGCTCTCAGAGGCTCCCCCACACAGTCTGGGGCCTGCCCTCTTTTCCCTACCCGACTGGGGAGACACAGGCCAGGCCTCTCCAGCAGCCCCCACCACCATTGCCCAAAATCCTGGGGACCCTGGAAGCCATAGCAGCCCTCCTGACCGGGAGACGGGGACAGGCACGGGGTTGGACCCAGGACTGGCGTCTGCTGGAGTCAGGAGAAGGTGTCCAGGGGCTACACACAGGAACAAGGACCCCAGAAAGAGGCAGCGGAGACCAGGTACTGGGGTACACTTTTCTCCGCTGAGAGCTCTGCCCCACTGGGGTGGAAGGAAGGGGTGGTGGAGGGTCCTGCCCCTGCCAGAGCGGGTGGCCCTGGGAAGCATGGAGGGCAAAGGCCACAGGGCCCCGTGAGGACGCTGGCCCCGGAACACGTGAAGGAGGTCCTGTGAGCCCCGTGTCTCAGCCCAGATCACCATCAACGTGCCGGGGCCAGCAGCCCCCTCTTCCAGGCTGGGGAGGGCCTGCGGTGTGCACAGACGCTCCCAGTGAGCCCTCCAGATAGTACAAGGGCCTCCCCTGCACCGCCTGCCATCCCCAGCCTCAATGTCCTCATCTTTGCAATGGGCAATAACAGGGCGGACCGGAAACATACACCTCAGGGGCCTTCACCTCCCAAGTAGCACCACATGGGGAAGGGCCCCAGGGAGCATGGCGCCCGCAGGCCACATCCCAAGCACAATGGGGGCACTGGTGCCGTCGGGGGGCGGACTTGTGTTTTGGTAAATTGTCCCAGCTGCCCCACTGGAAGATCGGGGGACAGGCAAGAGGCTTGTGCCACAGTGGGGGACGGGCGGCCCAGGCCTGGGTGGAGGTGGTGAAGAGTCCCAGCTCTGAGAGCACTGAGGGGGCGCCCCCACCGGGAATGGATCCATGGGAAGGGGTGGGGTGAGCCAGGACTTCCCTCCTGAGAAGCCAGGACCAGGTGCCAGCAGGCATCCCTTCCTCCAGGCTGTCCTCCAGGTTGTCCTTCTCTAGGCTCTGCTGAGCTCTGGGCAGCAAAGGCGCGGCCCTGATTGTGTACTTGCTGCACTCAGGGCCAGGCCCAGGGGCAGTCAGCTGAGGACAGTGACTGGCCAGGCTCCAGGCCCTCCCAGGACCAAGTCTGACCGGGTGGCCAGGCGTGTCAGAGGGGAGGTTCATGCCCAGGCTCTGGTTGGGGAGCCCTAGGCCGCATCCCCAGTCCCCGGGGTCTGGGGATTATTTAAGCCCCTCCCTGGGCCCATCTGCTGCTCTCTGGGGTGGCTTGGGGTCGGGTGAATGATGTATTTGCCCCCCTCATGCCTGCGAGGGGGCCGCTGGAGGGAGGTGGACCCACCCCAGTCCCAGCCTCGCCTCCTGCTGCTCACGGTGGCCACTCCCAAAGGCCAGAAGGGCTGAGGCAGGAAGGGCCAGGGCAGGAGGGAGAGGAGGAGGCAGGATCAAGGGTTCCCATCCCCACCACAGAGGCCCCCCTCCATGGGGCTCACTCCAGGACAGCAGCTGTTGCCTTTGGGCCGAGATGAAATACTCCGTGGGGCTGCTACCCACAGGCAGGGCCGGGGCATAGCAGGCAACAGGGGGACCCAGGCCTCAGCGGCTCCTGGAGAACCTCCGGATTGCTCCCTGAAGCTCCACCGTCCTGGGTTGTGCGGCCCGGCTGCACTCAGCCTCCACCATCCTTCCGCACACCTGGGTGCACACGGCCCCCACTGCAGCTCCAGGCTTAGCAGTGCAGTGGGGGCTGCCCGCTGGCCCTACCAGCAAGGGAGCCTCGGGCCGGAGGGAGGGGGCGCCTTCCCGTGCACTGCTGAGGCTCAGGGCCCAGACGGAAGCCTCTGCTCAGCCTCCTCCGACAGGCCTGCAGCAGAGCAGACCTCACTTCACAGGGTTGGCATTTCTGAAGGATGACAAAGATCCCGGGGCTCAGAACGTGTTTTCTGTGTGAACAGACACTTCCCCACCAGCGTGCCGATGACAGGCGTCCGTGACAGCTCAGCCTGAATCACAGTCCCCCACCACCACCCACCATCCCCCGGCAGCCCAGATGCAGTGGGGGCAGGGCTGGGGCCGAGAGCACGTTAGGGTCCCAGGCCGGTGGGGCCAACTTATCCAGGCCCCTGTGATGCCACCCAGTCCCCAGGGAGGGGTCCCATTGGCTTGTCCTGCGCCTGTTACCGGGGCTGCGGTCTGGGGGAAGGGCTCCCTGCTGCCAACGGCGGCTGACCCTCTGAGGGATCAGAGCCCTCGAGAGCCCCCAGCCCACCCATGGCACAGACCCCCACACGGCTGCCCCCTCCACGGTGAGAGGACGTGTTGGTGGGTGGCGGCTCTCTGGCCTCACAGTGGCCCTTGGAGCCAGTTCCTGTGGCTGGAGTAGAGGGGCTTCCTCCAGAAGTGGGGGTATGTGGTGGTGGCCCCACTGGGGCTACCAGGGGTTAGCCGGGCAGCACTGATCAGTCCAGAGAGCTGGCACTGATCTGTACAGCCCGGAAGCGCACCTCCATCAGCCACGTTCTCCGCAACAATCTCTGCCTGTCACTGCTGGTGGCGTCCCTCGGAGACACAACTGCGTATGATCGTGGGGGGCTGGGGAGGCACACACGTCTCTGGCCCCAGACCCCACAATCAGGACGCGAGGCAGGCCCACCACCGCCTGCCTTGGCTGGGACGGGGAGGGCCCTGGGGAGTGGAGCGGCACCCGGCATCTTGTTGACGTGGACACCAGCAACAGGCCTCCCTCCTGGAGCGCACCCGGCCCAGCTGCTGGACTGGACCCCGGGCTCTGTCCCAAATTGCACCTTGAGTCCTGTTTCCAGACAGTGTGTGCCAGGTGGCCAAGCAACAGCCCCTGAGGCAGGGCCAGGTTCAGGGCCGTGTCCTGGGAGCTGACGTCCCTAGCATGGGCAGGGGTCCCCCTGACGGGCTGTCCCTCCTTCTCTACAAGTCACCTGCTCACCCTCACAACCACTGTCACCCCCTTTTCACAGATGAGGAAACTGAGGCCCAGAGACACAGGTATCTCTCCAAGATCCATAGTCCATGAACTGGTGGGAGGACGGGTGGGGATTTGAGCCCAGGCTGGGGTCCCACATACTTGGCCTTAAATGCGCCTGGTACAAGGATCTGGAGCCTGGGATGCAACAGTCAGATCTTCACTTCATGTGCAAGTCTCGGGGTACAGAGGCTCTGAAAAGCGGGGCACGTCCTGGTGAGCTAAAGAGGAGCCCAGAGGACCAGCCGCCTGTGCTGGAGGCCCCCAAGGAGGGAGGGAATGGCTGGCAGCGACGCGTGAAGCCACCTCTGCGCAGGGCGCCTGTTCCTGGACAAGCCTCAGGGGACGGGCCCAGCTGGGAGGAGCCGGGGCTCCTTGAGGTGGCTCAGGAGACCCCAGGGGAGCCAGGGAGACGCTGTGTGCAGAGAAACAGCCTCATTCACCCACTTCCCAGGGTTGAGCTTGGCGGCCGCAGCCCAGTCCGAGGCCGGCCTTCCACTTACGCATCAAAGATGGCTGCAGCCGCAGCTACAGCTCAGTTCTGAGGGCTGCTGGTTCTCCGGAGAATGGATGAGTTCCAGGGAGCGTCAGGGAGCAGGGGCAGGAGGGGCCCAGAATGGGGCAGCCACTGTCCCTCAGAGGTGGCTAGGCAGAGCTTACAAGCAGCCTCGCAGTTCTGTCCACAACACACTACTGCTGGCCCAGCTCAGCGGTGAGTCCCACTGCCCAAGGCCACACAGTTGCAGATTTGGGATCCACGTCTGCCCAGCTCCAGAGCCATGTCCTCCACCCTAGTGACGCCACCCGGGCAGAGCTGCCCCACCCAGGCCAGGCAGAGGCTGCTGCAGACCTGGACCCCCACCTCACCTGACACCACTCCCTCGAGTGTGGGCCTTGACCCCCTGGTTTGTTTGTGTCTTTATTTATGTTGAGACGGAGTCTCACTCTGTCACTTGGGCTGGAGTGCAGTGGCACCATCTTGGCTTACTGCAACCTCTGCCACCTCCCGGGTTCAAGCGATTCTCCTGCCTCAGCCTCCCAAGTAGCTGGGATTGCAGGTGCTTGCCACCACACACAGATACATTTTTGTATTTTTAGTAGAGACAGGGTTTCACCATGTTGCCCAGGCTGGTCTCGAACTCCTGATCTCAGGTGATCCACCCGCCTCAGCCTCCCAAAGTGCTGGGAATACAGGCGTGAGCCACCGTAGCTGGCCAGACACCCCAGTTTAAAACGTCCTTTTCTACTGAAATAGCTCCAACCTCTGGGCGGCAGGGGGTGGGGGTGGTGAATCTGCATTTTCCTCTGTCCAGGGGGACGTGAAGCTGCTACAGCTCCGACCAGGACTCCCAGCCCCGTCTGAGCCTCCTCAGAGCAGCTGGTAGGCCCTGGAGCCTACAGAGCCACTGATCCTGGGATGTGCTCCAGGGCCCAAGACCACGGCCCTTTCCCAACACCCGCAAAGGAGCCACGTGCAATGGTTTGACGAAACAAGCCTTCTGGAGGCCCCAGCTGCCTTGTGGGGCAGCGGCGATGTGATGAGTGGTGGGAACCAGGAGCAGCTGCTCCCTGAGAATGCAGTGAGGCCCGTCCAGGCCTCCAGCACCTCTCTTGGTCACCTGTGGAGCCAGGGCCCCACCCAGGGAGAGACTGGGATGGTGGGGAGCCAGGAGGCTGGGCTAGGGGACCTGTGGGACCCCAGCAGCGTGGGGTCCAGGGCCTGCCTCGGGTGGGGGTGCTGGGGTGGAGCACATGGCCACAGTAGGAGGCTGAAGGGCGACCACCTCTGACAAAACACACACACACATCCCAGAACCTGTGAATTTGGCCTTATTTGGAAAAAAGGTCTCTGAGGACGTGCTTCAGTGAAGGGCCCTGCACCGAGGAGATCGTCCTGAATGACCCAGGCAGGCCCTAAATCCTTACAGGAGAAAGCAGAAGACTCGAGGTGCAAGAGAAGACGGAGAGAAGGGTGAGGGACGACAGGCAGAAGCAGGAGGCGGCCACAACCCAAGGGATGCCGGAGGCACCAGAGACTGGAGGAGGCCAGGAAGGTCCTCCCTGGGAGCCTGCAGGGGAGCGCGGCCCCACCTACACCCTGACCTCGGACTTCTGGCCTCCAGGACTTCGAGAGAATGAGCGTGTGGCGTTTTCACTGGCCGGTGCACAGCAGCCGGCCCCAGCAGCCGCAGGAAACACCCTGCCAAGTCACGGTGTGCCAGACACCCGGGGCACCTGGCGCTCCAGGAGGGTGAGGGCAGCCCAGCTGTCAGCAAAGCCTTCCCGACAAGGAGTCACCTTTGCCTGGGTTTGGCTGCCCGGGGGCCACCACCAGGGAAAAAGGACCACAGCAGCCGGGGCACCATGCTCTCCGCCCACAGGCACTGTGCCACAGCCTGGTCTCAAAGATCTCACTGGCTCTCCTGGTGCTGCAGGGGAAGGAGGGACATGCCCTGCCAAGGTCCCGCAGCCAGGGAGGGACGGAAAGACCTCGGGCCTTGCCGTGGGGCACATGAATCCTCGGGGAATACATCCTCTGTATTCCTCGGTTCTGGTCGGCTGGTCCCCGGTGGGAAAGACCCCAGACTCAGAGCAGCTGCCCTAAAGTGGGCAGACGGGGTCACGTCAGGGAGGAGTGAGGCCAGGTTACCACGGCTGAAGCTCTGGTCAGACGTCTCCCTGGGCCCGAGGGACCAAGCTGGGGACATTTCAGCAACTTGCCCCCACCCCCCAAGCCCTTCCTGCCATCCAGTCTCTCCAGGGCCAGCAGCTCAGTCACAGCCAAGGGTCACAATGGAGCCCCAGGTCAGCAGCCCCTCCCTGGAGCTGCAGGCCCCCAACATGGCCGGCTGTCTCTGGAATCTCCACCCACTACGCATGTCCGCCTTGCTCCCCAGTGGGAGGGCACCCTGTGAGCACAGCAGAACCTGGGGGAGAGGGAGCGGGAGCCCTGAGAAGCCCGGCTGAGCCCCTTCCGCCGTCTTGGGAGTGACCATGTGCAGGTGTGTGCGGAACACAGGTCCAGCAATCGGGGAGAAGAAGCTGACGGCAGAGTAGTCCTGGAGGATGCAGTTGAGGTGAGCAAATGGGCCTCCCCACACAGACTTGGGGCCCCACCTTGCAGCCACCCTAGCCCTGGAATCCCCCAGGGTCCCTGGTTTCTGCCATCAAGCCTGGCTCCTCCTGGAGCCTCACCCACAGGGTCTGATCTGCACTGGGAGCTCAGAAGGCAGGTGTGAGGAGCCTGCTCCCATCTGCGGGGGTGGAGACCCCGGAATCCACACCCAAAGGCTGCTGGGAGCACATAAGGGGGTGGGAGGGGAAGGCAGGAAGAGGAGTCCTGAGGGCAGCTCTGAGGCTGGGGTGGGTACCCTCCGCCACCTCCACCTCCGCCAGGCCACTGTGCTGCCCTGAAGCTGGCCCCAGAGAGGTGCTGGTGCATGGGTACACAGGTGTGCATGCACACACATGGGGCTGCAGGAGCAGGAGGAGGAAGGAGCCCCAGCCCAGACTCGGCCCAGCCCTGGGGAGTATGAGGCAGTGAAGGGACGCCCGCATTCCTGCCGGCTCTGACCCCTCTGCAGGCCCTGACTCCTCTGCCAGCTCTGACCTCCCTGCCGGCCCGACCCCTCTGCATGGGCCCAGACTAGCCAGCTCTCGGCTGGGCTGGGCAGCTGAGGCAGCCTCCTTTGTCCCTTTGTGCTGGGCGAGTGGAAAGGACAAAAGCTGTTCTCCCGGCTGGCTAGCTGCTGCCGCCGGAGATGTCTCCAGGAGCCCTTCCTCCCTCTGCCTCCAATGTGCGCCTGTTACACAACAGACCTAAGAATAATCCGCAGGGCGGTCGGAGTGGAGCTGCCCCGCCTCCTGGGACCCCTGCAGCTGGGGGGAGGGAGGGGCTCGAGGCACACAGCTCCTGCTTCTGCCTGGGGCCCCAGTCTGTCAAGGGCCACCCCACCCCCAGCCCCGAGAGACCTGGCTACAGGGTCCTAACTCCAGCCTAAATCCCCCAACTCGCAGGCAGGGCTGAGCCACAAGTTGTGAATAGGGGGGCGAGTGGCAGTGGGACCCCAGAATCCAGAACCACTTGTGCCCAGGGGCCCTTGGAGACAAGAGTCCCAGCTGGGCCTGTGACAGCCCCAGAGCGGGCAGCAGCGGGGAAGCTGGGCCTTCAGTGGGTGCGCTGATGTCCAAGCCCCCAGTGGCTACCCCTTCCTGGCAGCCAGGGGCAGCACCCAGGCTAGGTCTGAGGCAGACGGGCCTGTGACAGCCCCAGAGCGGGCAGCAGCGGGGAAGCTGGGCCTTCAGTGGGTGCGCTGATGTCCAAGCCCCCAGTGGCCACCCCTTCCTGGCAGCCAGGGGCAGCACCCAGGCTAGGTCTGAGGCAGACAGGGAAGCAGGACAGGGGTGGGAAGGCCGGCCAGGCAGCAGGAGGGACCCACTGGGCTGGTCCTCAGCCCCCCTCCCGTCAGCGTGCCCATCACTGGAGCAGGTGGCCGGCAGCTCGTGGGGCTCTGGCATGGGGCTCGGGCCAGGCTCCCTCCGTTCCCGGACAGACGGCACTGTGGGTGCGACAGTTAGCAGCTAATGAAGTGGTCCTATTAGGCGCACTAATAGGACAGAGTAACAGAAGATATGCAAATTGGTCCGAAGCTCTTCATGTGTTGTGGACATTAAAAATTAAAATCCAATTACAACTCGTATTGTCAGACCTGGCTGCTGCGGCTTCCGGCAATCCGTGTGTGCGGTGCGGATTATGTAACCTGAACTCCGGCAGTGGGAGTGAGGGCCTCGGGAACTGGGCTGCCGGGCCCCCACCACCACCTAGGAGGGTCTGTAGGGGGTCTCTCCTGACCACCAGCTCCTCTGCCCCCCACCCCGGGCGGGGTCCCTACCTGGTCACCCGCAGGAGGGGCCGCTGCCAACCTGTCCCCACCCTCCCCCATGCCCCCAGCTGTTTCCCACTCACAGCCAGCTCTGCCAGAGGCTGGACATCAGGCCTGACCCCAGCCTCAGGCTCAGGGATTTGAGGCCAAGACCAACAGACTGAGCCCCGAGCCCCGTGTCTTCCACACACTGTCCAGCTGACACTCCCACCAGTTCCCCGGCCACTGCCCAGGCCGATTCCAGCCTCTTTTCTCACTGCCCTGGGTTCCCTGGGGACATGCCAAGCAGGCGCCAGTCTCCCTCCCTGCCTCATCCAGACGAGGCTGAAAGCTCAGCTCTCACCTCCCAGAGGGCAGGGCCATCAGGCGGTCAGCCTCCGGGAAGGGGCCTGTGGGGACCCTCAGCACAGCCACAGGCACCCACTTGCCCAGTGCACACCTGCCTCCCTCATCCTTTCCAGACCCCAGACCCTCCCCTAGGGCGGTGCAGAGAATGTGGCTCTGGCTTAAGTGCAGAGGGAACGTTGTGGGGGCCAATATAGAGCCGACTTCTCCCATCAGCCCAGGGTCCTAGGGGAGACCAACAGGCTGGCTGTGTCCCCACCAACCAAGCAGGAGGTAGGACAGTGGCCTCTCCCTCTGACTTGCCCCTCCCTGGCCTCCCATGGTGCCTGAATCCTCTCTGAGGCTGCACCTCGCTGAAGGAGTCTCTGGGATCAGACACCCAGGCAGGCAGACACCATGGGCTCCCCAAAACAGGGGTGTTGGGCACCGTGACCCCACCTCACCAGACCAAAGTGTCAGGGGAGGAAGAGGATGCGGATCGGGTCCATTCTCATGGAGGGAGAAGGCCATGGGGGAAGGGCAGTCCCAGTGGTCTCAGGGGTCACAGTGGGGATCAGTGGCCACCTTGGCTGCCTCCAGTGTCACCAGACAGTGTGGGAGGCGGGGAGTGGAGGGGAGGGGAAGCCGCTTATCTCCTTGGCAAATTCCTCCACCCGCTCCAGCAGAGCCCATCACCCCTAAAGAACAGTCTGTAGCTCTCTGCCGCAGGTCCAGAGTCCAGGAGGCTCCTCAGCAGTGGACACTCAGACACTTCCCCCTCCCGTGTCCTACAGACCACCCCGCAGGGCCGCCCCAGGGCCTCCTGAGCTCCCGCCTGCCTGGGCAGTGCCTGCTGCACCCCACCTGCTAGTGCCGGGAGAGGCCGGCTCCCCCCAGACGCGCACCTGCAGCCCAGGCAGATGTGCCCATGCGGCAAGTCCACGCAGCACCTCCCGGACCGACACAGGGTGCCCTGCGGCACCATCCGGCAGGGGTCAGAGGTGTCCGGCCGGGGCTCAGCACGGATCATTCTCAGCATGGTCACAACCCCAGTGCGGCCTCCGCGGAAGCCCGGGGAGGAAAGTTTTTAGAGGGGCGGCCCCCGGATCCCTCACCCGTCACCTCAGGCCGCCCGGAGAGCTCAAGACGGCTCCGCCCGTCCCGCCCACAGTCCCGCACCCGCACCCGCACCCGTGCCCGTGCCACCGCGATCCGAGCCTCCGCTCCCGGGTCTGAGGCCCAGGCAGCTCGGCTCGGACCCGCACCAGGGCTGCGGCGCCCCCGCGCGTCCACCCGCGCATCCCGGTTGGCGGCGGCGCAGCGGCAGGAGCGGCACCTACTGTGCTTCTGCGGGGCGGCTCCCGCGTCCATTGTCTCCGTGGCGGCGGCAGCGAGGGCGGCGGGGGCGGGGGCGGGGGCTGCGGACCGGGGGGCGCAGTCAGCGGCCGGGCTCTGACTCGGGCTGGGACGCCGGCTCCCGCGGCATCGCCCCGCCGACTCGGGCGGCCCGCGGCGGGCTGTGCGCGGTGACACTGCGCCCCGTGGAGGCGCCGCGCGAGGAGCGCGCTGTCACTCGTGCCGCCCGCACCACACCCCCTGCCCGCCCCGCGCCGGGAGGGGGCCGGGGGCGCGGGCTCCGCCACAGGCACCGGGCGGGGGGCAGATCAGGCGCAACCGGGAGAGCGCGGCGCGCAGAACAGGTGGGGCGCTGGGCGCACGGCGGGACCAGCCGGCCCGCCCCGCGCCCGCCGCAGCCAAAGTACTTTCTCCGCAAAGATGCTCCCTCGGCCTTCGGCTTCTCCCACCTCCCCCTCCGCCTCCCTCCGGCTCCCCGTGACCCCAGCCGGCTGGACCGGGAAGGGGGCGGGGCCGAGAGCGCTTCCCATCTCCAGGCTGGGCGTTTGCCCAGGCGCCGGGAGAAGCCAAGACAGGGGCCTCGGCGACATTACTCCCCACCCCCCACCACATCACCCTGGTGTTCGAGGACTGGGGATTGGGCCACCCCTCCCCCAACTAAGATGTCAGGGGCACGTGCAGACCCTTGCAGAAGTGCCTAGCACTGCTGAGGAGGGGGTACAGCCCAGCCCCAAGAGGGTGGGAGGGCACCCTTAGCTCCCATCGGGCGGCCATCCACCCACCTCTGGTGGGAGGGAGCTTGGTGCTGCATCCTGTGCCCCGGGGACAACCAGGAAGACCCTTCCCCTGGTCAGGTCCCTAGCCCCACACCAGCCACCCCTTCCACTGTTCCAGACCCTGGAGGCCCAAAGTCGCCACACAGACAGGACCTAGACCCCGAGGACCCTCCCTGCCCACCAGGTTTCTCTGCTTCCAGGCACTTCCTCCTTTCCTGGCTCTGCTGCAGGCAGCCATGAAGGAGGAGGGGGGGGACATGTCAAGAGAGACTGCCCAGCTCTCACCTGTGTCCAGAGAGGCCTCAACTCCCCCAGGCCTGCCTTGGCCACAGAGCGAAGAGGCAGAACTTGGCAGACTCTGGAATAAGAAGGGCTCCTGCGCTCAGAGCCCCCCAGTTTACCCACAAGGCCAGCCTCTGGCCTTAGAGGGAAGCCACAGCGTTCACCCTAGGGCAGCCCCGTGCACCCACACCATGCTGCTTCTGCACCCAAGGGTCCCTGGACTTTGTTCTCTGGGTCTGATATGAGTGGTTCAGACCGGGAGGGGGTCCTCGCCAGAGCTGAAAAAGGGGCACAGGCCACTAAGGACACACACATCCCTGGGCCCGCCAGCTCCGCCTGCCAGGGACACGAAAGGCTGAGTCTTAAGATGAGGCCCAAGATGGGCACCAAGCTGGGAACCAGGGAGGAGGCCAGGGGCGGGGTAGGGGTGCGTGGGGGCATGTCACTCGGGACCCGTGTTGCCAGAGTTTCTATTTTGCTCTCCAAAGCAGACCCTGCCCACCATCTGGCCCTGGCATAGTGACTGAAGAGGAGACAGAAGACACAGGTGCACGTCATGGTTCCCCACAGATTCACGAGGGGCCTCAGTCTCCCCTCCAGGCCTCAGTCCCCAGGAATAGACTTGCTGGTGTCTATGGTTCTTTCCCGATTGCTGCAGCCCAGGTGGTTTCTGACTCCCCCAAGCAGTCTATTGCTTGGCTGTGCCCCAGAGCCTGGGCGTGGTCAGGATTCCTCCTGGTGCAAAGCTCACCGCGGAGAGACTGCGTCCTGCCGCCTGCAGGGCCAGCTCCGCTCCCGAGGCTTTCTGCTTTCCAGGAGCACCAGGCAGTGCCATCTCCACACAGCCCTGGAGACTCTGTGCCGGGTGTGTGTTCCCGGATGTTTCATCTGGCTGAGGCTGGGGAGGGTCCTGCGGCCTCTGCCCAGGGCCATGAGCCTGCAGTGAAGCCTCCATCACTACCGTGAGGGGCTGACAGAGCCCTGTGCCCTGAGGTGTAGCTGCCTTAATGGGGGCTGTGGATGGAAGGCGAAGAGAGCTGCTCCTCCCCCGGCGAACCCTGCCGCAGCTCCAGAGCTTCCTCTCGAAGGAAAGGCTAGTTCCGGGCTCCCCTGGCCACACCGGCACACAGGACTCCTGGACTCCACCCTGGCTTCCTCTCCCGGGGTGCTGGCTCCCGCAGCTTCTCTGCTCACCCCTACACCAGGGACCCAATGCCCAGGCCAGGGCAGAGCTGCTGCTCCTCCCTCTCCTCCCCAGGAGGAAACCCCGCCGTGACAGCACCAGCTGGTCTGGGATCCCAAAGTGAGAGTGGACTCAGCAGATGAGTGGAGGATGGACGTGCCAGTCGACGCTCAGAAACGTGCAGGAGGAATAAATGAGGTGTGGGTGAATGAATGAGTACCCACAGAGCTCTGTGCTGTGAATGAACGTGCCCAGGCTCCTGCCCACCCCCATGCCCCCACGCTCAGCCCCTCCCAGCGCAGGCCCAGGAGCTGGCAGAAGCCAAGCCCAGGCCGGATGGGATGCCTGCGTGGAGCTGGGAGTTGCTCTGGGACCACACCTGTGGTGCCAGCACCTCTTGGCTCCTGAGGCTTCATTCACAGCAGGGGCCGGGCAGCAGGGGCTGGCAGCGGGGCTCTCTCCTATGCTTTTCCCATTCCCCGGCCCTCTAAGGGCTTGTCTCAGACTAAAGCCTGAGCACCCTCTTCACTGCCTGGCTTAGAGACGCCCGGGAGCTGGGTGCAGTCAGGATGGGAACCCACCCCCTCCACTTCCTGGGCACCTGGAGCGGGCAGTGCCCTCTGAACCATGCCCATCTGCACCCCCTTTCCCGGACAGCATGGGCAGTTTCCTGGGGGCAGGACCACCCGGGCACAGCCAGATCTCAGCAGTTGTGGAGCTCAGTGGCCTCAGATGAAGCCCCAGGAGGAAAGACCCACAGCCTTCGGTCCCCAGGGGGATGTGGCCAAGCACCAGGGACCCAGGGACAGAGGCAGAGAGATGAAACCAACAGTAATGAGACAGAAGCCTGGCCTCCTGCACGAAGCCAAAACTGAAATGCAAATTGGAAACCATGAAAGAAATCTCCATCCTGAGCCAGAGGCTCCAAGAATCCCTGGTCGGAGCACGCAAGATCCCTGGGCAGGTTGGGCAGGGCCAGTGACAGACGTGGAGAGAGGCTGCCTGCTCACGGCAGGCTGTGTGGAGGCACCCACCATCATGCTGGGTGCTCCTGGGGCCAACGCCAGCAACCAGGGCACACCGCCTGCCCCCCACCCGAGAGCCTCCCCAGCTCCAGCCCTCCCAGCCAGTCTTCCTTCCCAGGCTCTCCCAGATGGGCCACTTCCTGGACCATACCCACAGACCCCATCTGGCCTGCAGGCCTCACTCCAATACACCCACCCCTGCGGCTGGACCACAGGCTACATCAGCCCACTCAGCCTGGCACCCAGGGCCCTGTGGACAGGCTGCAGCTGCCTTCTCTATCCTGTTTACCTTCCCTCACAGACACTCCCCCAGGCCTGACTCCCCCTGCTCCACAGGCCCCCTGCTCACCCCTGCCTGGTTTCCAAGGTCAGGAGCAGGGCACCTCCTCTGGGAAGCCTCCCTGGTTGCCTTGTCCCCCACAGTGTCCCGACGACCTTGCCCTGATTTTGAGTCTGCCCTTCACATTAAGATCGTGAGGCCCCTGCAGGCAGGGAGCTGCGTGCCCACTGCCCTCGAACACTCCGGCAGGCCTGGTGTCTCTGAGGCAATGCCTTTCCTCAGTGGAGAAGAATCCAGCCTGACTCTGACGGCCCCTCCCCACAGACCCCGGGACTCTCCCCCGCGGGCAGCAGTATCAGCTCCAGGTGAACAGATGGCTCCAGGCCAGAGACCTGGGCGGGAGGTCTCAGAGGCCTTACTGCAGCCTGAGGTCACCACGGAGGACAGACAGGCCGGAGAGGCACAGCTGAGCACTACAGAGAGAGCAAGTGCACGCAACCCAATCAATGGGCCTAATTAGGTAAACGTGCAATCCTCAGAGGCTAAATTTAGAAAGTATGTGTTTCATTTTCCACCAGCATCTGGTCTGAAGACATCCGGTTCTCAATCAGAACTCAAGACAACGAACGGGTAGGATCGGATCAGCTGGCCCTGGCTCAGCTTCCCATGAACAAGGCCCAGAGCCGTTGTCAGGGACCAGGTCTGGCCAGCACTGGGGTGGGTGGGAGCCCACAGGGCATGCCCAGGCCCTGACAGGGAAGGGCTGAGCCTCCTGCCCTGAGACCCCCAGGCACTTTGCTGCATGGGCTGGCTGGTGCCAACAAGAAGAGTGAGGACACCCTCTGGGGGCCAAAGGTCTTTATGGGCACTGCCTGCCCTTAGGAATCATTGAGGCCTGGCACATGTTTTTCTCTGAGGGGGAAACTGAGGCACAAAGAGAGAAAGGCACCTGCCCAGGGTCCCCAAAGACTTGGTATCCTGCCTTGAAACAGCCTCTCTCATTGGCAAGGAAGATAATTCCATCCAGGTCTAGCAAGACAGGGACCCTGGGAGCTGGGTCAGGGCTGGGAGGGCATAGTCAAAGCCACTTCTACTCGGAGCCACCCATGTGGCCAGAGCCGGACTCCATCGGCCCGCCCAGATCCCTGGGCAGGGCAGCCCACGCCGGCGGAGGCGGGCAAAACACTCAATGCTGCCGCGAACTGCCCGGGATCCCCCTGCACACGCTGCGCCCCCGGAGGCCCCCAGGTCTGCAGGGAAGGTGTCCATGGGACCAGAGGCCCTTCTGGCACACAGGGTGGCAGACTGGTGGGCAGACAGCGTGACGGGGGGTGCTCCCAGCCGGAATGATTCAAGCCAATCTGGAAGAAAATAGACCTCCAGGCTGTGGGAAGCAGGTGTTGGGAGGAGGGGGCAAGACGGGGCCTTCACCTGCACCAGCCACGGTGGCCGGGGTGCCCCCTCCTGGGCAATCAACGAGGACGATGTGGAGAAGCACAGGCCCCCTCCCCTTCCTGTTGGCACCCACACCCAGAGCCCTCACGCTGCCCTCTCTGACGGAGCCCAGGGCCACGTGTGCACACCTCTGCTGGGGGTGAGTTGGAGGGGACATGGCAGGGAGATGGGAGATGGCACAGGAGGGACTGCCTCCTGGACAGAGACCAGGGGGCAGAGACCAGTGGGACCCAGGGACACTGGGCCCTGCCCTTTCTTCTTACTCCATGCCAGCCGGGCCCACTGCGCACTTCCTCATAAACCAACTGTCGCCTGCACGGGGCCGGGCGCCAGCGCATGCCGTCTGCTGAGTGCCGTTCATCTCCGCGCTTGCTCATTTCCACGGTGGCTGACAGGCACGCTCTGAGCGTCCCCAGGCTCTGAGCCAGGTGGCTGGGAGTGCCGTGTGACCCTGCCCTGGGGGAGGCCTCAGGCCAGGGACCTGCAAAGCCAGCACCAAACCAAGTCGCCTAGAGCTTTACTAACGCTGAGGCAGCAGGTGCCAGGTGGGTCTGGCGGGAACTTGGCAGCCGCTCAGTGGGGGTGGGGTGGCAGAGGCAGGCAGGGTTCAGATTGTGGAAGGCCTTCGAGGCCAGAGGAGGCAGTGACAGGCGAGTTCCAGAAGACCACTGAGATGGACGGCCATGTGTGTGGGTGCGTGTATTGTGTGTGTGTGTGTGGTTTGGGTGCGTGTGAAGGAAGGAGGAAGGGAGGAGGAGGGAGGGGGGGAGAAGGGAGGAGGAAGGAAGTAAGAAGGGAGGAGGGAGGAAGGGAGGAGGGGAGGACAGGAGGATGGGAGGAGGTAGGAGGGAGGAAGGGAGGAGGGCAGGAGGGAGGAGGGAGGAATGAAGGAAGATGGGAGGAGGGAAGAGGAGGAAGAGGGAGGAAGGGAGGATGGGAGGAGGGAAGAGAGGAGGATGGGAGGAGAGAAGAGGGAGGAAAGAGGAAGGGAAGAGGGAGGAGGGGAGGAGGGAGGGAAGAGGGAGGAGGGGAGGAGGGAGGGAAGAGGGAGGAGGGAGGAGGGGAGGAGGGAGGGAAGAGGGAGGAAGGGAGGAGGGAGGAAGGGAAGAGAGGAGGATGGGAGGAGAGAAGAGGGAGGAAGGAGGAAGGGAAGAGGGAGGAGGCAGGAGGGAGGAAGGGAGGAGGGAGGAAGGGAGGAGGGAGGAGGGAGGAAGAGAGAAGGGAGAAGGGAGGAGGAGGAAGGGAAGAGGGAGGAGGGAGGAGGGGGGAGGAGGGAGGGAAGAGGGAGGATGGGAGGAAGGAGGGAAGAGGGAGGAGGGGAGGAGGGAGGAGGGGAGGAGGGAGGGAAGAGGGAGGAAGGGAGGAGGGAGGAAGGGAGGAGGGAGGAGAGGCCCTCACTCTTTTCCTGGCCGGAGGGAGAGAGATGATGAAAGCCGAAGTCTTAGCAGCAAATTCAGCCCTATACTGGGCAGAGCAGGTGTCCCCATTTGAGCCCCGCAGGTGTGGGGCCACTCACCCCAGGCTGAGCTGAGCCTCCCGTCGCAGGGGCTCTGTACCCCAGCTGCCCACAGTTCATCATCTTCTCCACCCCAGCTGTATTCCACAGCCAGCAAAGGACCCTGAAAACCCAGTGTCCCTCCTGGATTACAGCTGGCCAGGCGCGCTGTGGGCTCTGAGAGCCGTGTCACGCTGCACTCGGGCCCTGCTGGCCAGCAACTGTTCCCACCTCTGTCCTCCCCAGGGACCCCATTGAGGCCCCCGGCCCCTTCCCCAGTCCCTGCAAAGAGAGGCCCCCAGGCCTGCTATCCCCACCTCACTAACACATGCCTCCAGCCTCTAGCCATTCCGAAGCTAAAACAGATTTGCTGGAGCCCTCTGACCACCCAGGGAGGTGTGAGAGCTCCATCAGCCCGGAGCCCAGGGACCCTGGGCATGAGCCTCACTCCCTTGTCCTCTCTAAGGAAACACCCCGGGCCCAGGTGCCCTCCCTGCAAGAGGCAGCACCCAGGCCCCCACCCACAGCCCCTGCCTGGCCTCTGGCCTGTTCACTGTCCCCAGGAGACAGGGGTTCCTGCAAGAAAGGTCCTCACCCCCGGGACCGTCTTCCACATGCTCTCCCTCATCCTGGTGAGCTCCAGCCCTCCTCCCAGCAGAGCTCCTGGACTGCCCACTTCTCTGCAGCCCGGGCAGGACCGTCCAGGTCAGCGAACCTGCGTCCCGCTGCTGGCAAAGCCAGGTCCCTGCGCCCCGGTGTTCTGCCCGGCCTGCTGCCTGCTGAGCCTTGCAGGCCATGAACTTCTCAGAACAAATACCCCCGTGAAGCCAGCCATGGGCCACGAGGACACACTTCTAGGGGCCTGCCTTCCCGTGTGGGCTCAGGTCTCCCGGACAGCCTGGGCACAGCATGGGCGCCCGAGGACATACCCAACCCACAGCTGATTCTGCTCGGAGGTGGTTTCCACAGGGAGCCTCGGTTTCCAGGTGAAGCACATCATTAGTGCACTGGCATCAGGGAGTGGAGACACAACCGGCTCTCCCCACCTCTCGTGCGGCTGGCAGCCCGGGCAGCCTGGGGCTTCTCTACCGGCTGGGGGAAAGGGGGTTGTTGGAAGCCAGGCCCTTGCCACACTTGGCCCTTCCAGGACTGGAGGGTCCCACGGCCCAGCGTCCCGGCTTCCACAACTCAAAGAAAAGTCAAGGCCCCCGAGACCAGTGACGGAGCTTGTGCCGCCCGGACCTGGCAGCAGCTGCTCTGTCTACAGAGGCAGCATTTAATTTTGCTTTCCACAACGAGACTGCATTCTGGATACAGCTGTGGAGACAGATAAGGAACCTGTGCATGGGGGAAATACGCCCCTGCCAGAGCCCCCATGGGTGCCCAGGAGAGGAGGGGCCCCACGCAGCCACTGCACCTGCCAGAGCCTCCAGGGGTGCCTGGGAGAGGAAGGGCCCCACGCTGCCACTGCACAAGGAGCCGGGGCCACTTCCCCAGGTCGTAGACGGCTCTGAAGGTGAGTCCGTGTGTCCTGCCTCCTTCTAGAAAAGCCTCTGACCCGACTTCAGGCAGGGACTGACCCAGGGAAGGCGCAGTGCCCGCTGCACAGGCGCCCAGGCGAAGCCCCCACCAGCGCCTGGCACACCCAGCCACCTCTCTTGTTGCTCAGTAAGAAGCCGAAGGTGGGAGCTTCAAAGAGCTCGGTGCACATACATCAAACGCCACCCAGGGAGACCCGCCACGAAGCCGGACGCGTGATGCCTGCGCAGGAACCTCCTGCAACGTTAGTGACAGCAGCGCATCGAGTTTCCTGGGTGCCCGGGGAGACCGCACCACTGCACCCTCGGAGCACGAGGCAGACACTCAAAGCCGGGCTCCAGAGGAAAAGTCAAAGGTTCAAAGGGACCAAGCAGCCAGCATCATCCAGGGCCCCGGCGTGGGCACGTCTGGGGAGGGAGTCAGTGGCTCTGAGGGGTTTGGGGAGGAGGCAGGGGCTCTGCCTAACCCAGGCACACAAAGGCACAAAGAAGCGGGGAGAGGCGGATGGCAATGCCGGATCTGATTTTCTCCCTTGTCGTTTTCTGTATTTTCCAAAGTATCTCCTCTGAGTGAGTCTTGCTTTCATGATCACGGAAAAAAGAAACATATAAGAGCCGCCAACATCAGAGCTGGCGTAGAGTCAGAGGGAAAACGCAGATCTGAGTGCACTTTGAAGTCAGAAAGCCCCCAGGGAGGCTCCTATTGTGCGGACACACTGTTCCCACCTGTGCCAGCCTCAAGGCGCCGAGGCTGAGCCGCTCCAGCTCCAGCTCAGTGAGAACGGGGGCACACATACTCCAGCAGCCCTGAGCCCCAAGGACCACAGCCTCCCGCTGGAGCACTCCAGGGGACAGGATCACACCAGCCCGGATAGGCCTCAGCAGCCCCCCACAAGTAGGGTCGTGCTGCCAGTCTCATCCATATGGAGATGCCAGGGAGGGCCCACCAGCCCTCAGAGGCCAGGTGCACATGCGGTCAGCCCTACAAAACCTGCCTGCTCCCAGCACCACCACCCACACCACAGCACACTGGTCCTCCCCGGACACCTGAGCATGTACACAGCAGGGGCCGGGAGCTGAGCTGGGAGGGGAACAGTGGAAGGAGGACCCCCTTTTACCCCCCTTTACCCTCACTGGCTCAGTATTAGGGGACAGCCCGAAGAAGGCTCTCACCTCTGAGTTCAATAAGCTGCCCGATCCTCCCAGAGGGAAACACGGCCCCAACCTCAGGGACAGGACGGGGCAAGGGCAGGCACCTGAAGCCCAGCCATGGGCACTGGTGGGTCACAGGCGGGGAGGGTCCCCAGGTTCTTCCACCCAGCCCGTGTGTGCATTGGGAAGAGAAGGGGGCACCGCCACAGACCCCTCCCCACCTGACCGACAGGAAAGACCTCCAGGCACCTCTTAGGGGCAGCTCCTGTGACAGCCCCCCCAGAGGGGGCAGCTGGGGACCCTCCCTGCTGTGGGAGGGCAGTGGTGTCCATTCATGCAAGCCTGCACAGCGGGCTCTGACCCTCCACCTCTGGCATCTGGCCCCAGGCACTGAGAGGCTCAGGGATCAGGAGTTGGGGCTCCCAGAGCCTGGAGGGTGCACTGTCCAGGCAGCTCAGACCCTCGACATGCCCAGCAGGGGTTCCCAGGCCCAGGGCGCTGAGTGTGGGAGCCGGGTGCACACTCCAGGCTGCGCCATGGGCCCGGCCACGTGCCCAGCAGTTATTTGCATTCTTCCCCACCCGTTAGCCCCGGGAGCTGGATCAAGCTGCTCTAAATGAAAGCCCGTTACCACGGATACACGAGAACTGGGGTAAGACAAATTGCACAGGGGATGGGGGTGCCGTCAGCCATGAGGGGCCAGCAGCACACGGAGCTGGCCCCAGTGCTGTCCCACGGCCCCCAACCTGGGCCCTCTGCTGTCCACCTGCCCCAGTTCCAGCCGGAGTGCTCAGTTCTTCACCCTCAAGCTGCACTCCCAAGCAGAGTCGACCCCTGTCCCCATCACCGCCCACGGCTTCAGGGCTGAGGGTGTGAGCCAGGAAGATGAGAGAGTCGCCAGCCAGGCGCCAGCCCCAGCATCCTGGGGTCCTCACCGCCTCATCTGCAGAGTCGGGCCTGGCCTCACTGTGGGTGGCCATGGCCATGAATCCCAGAGGAGGTAGCACAAAGCTGATGCCTCGTAAATGCGCGAGGTTCCATGCAAACCTCCCTACCCGGGACCCCGAAACCCAATAGGCCAGGGCTGAGCCTGTCCTGGAGCAGGCCGGAGGCCCACACCACCTGGGGCACCTTGCCAACCACCGCCCTAATGTGCACAGGTAACTGAGCTCACATCAGTGGTGGCAGGCACCGACTCAAGGGGATGGGACACGATTCAGGCTCAACCAAGAAGGAGCCTCCCAGAAAGACCCCCAGGATGAGGGTAGGCCAGCACTCAGCACAAGACTGCCCTCCCTCAGCATCCACCAACCAGGCATGGGGTGGGGACAGTGACAAGTGGTAGGGACAGAGTCAGGGACTGTGATGAGGGGCACGGCCAGCAGCAGGAGGGGATGCTGCAGGAGTCCCCTGTCCTGGAACTGTTGCCCCAGGACCTGACACTGTTTCTGCACACAGGACTGCTGGCTCCTCCCCCCTCCAAGCTCCTCCCCCTCCAAGCTCCTCCCCCTCCAAGCTCCTCCCCCCTCCAAGCTCCTCCCCCCTCCAGGCCCTGCCAGAGTTGGAAGCTCTCAGGGACTCTGGACGCTCTGGAGGGAGGGGCGCAGCTTGCTTCCCTCCCCCATCCAGTCTCCCCTTTCCCTGGTAGTCCATTCCAGACAGCTGCTGAAAGCCAGGGCCCCAAGCCCGGCAGGGGCTGTGTGCAGCCACACAGGCGCAGTTCCACCCTCAGATGGCGGAGACCTGTCTGGGCACATCTGGAGAATGTGAGATTAACAAGCCGGAGCCACCTTTGTGAGGCACAGGCATGCACGGAGCATGAGCACACACACACACGCACTTGGGCACACACCACGTAGGCACAGGTGCAGACCCTTACGAGTGCAGGCAGATACACGCACACACGCAAGTGCTCACCACTGCCATGGTTCTCGCCTGGGAGCAGCTGCCCAGAGAGCAGCAAGGGCCCCCGGGGGGAGCAGAAGTGGCAGGTACTGATGTGCACACACAAACACACGCACACGCAGGGCAGCCAGCTGCAGGCCTGCTGCTCCAGGGCACCCCAGCAGAAGCTCAGGAGCTCAGGGAACCAGCTCCACGCCCCAAAGTCTCCACACTAGATCCCAGAGCTATCTGCCACATCGGGAGACCTTCGCCCTTCTGACAGTGACACCACCACCAAGAAGGAAGCATCGTGAGCTGCAGGGGCACCTCTCCCAGACCCCGCAGTGCAGCAGGTGGGCAGAGAGCGTCCCCCAAGAATGAACCCACCCCCTCTCTGCCCACACGGAGGAACACACACTGAGAGCTCTTGAATTGCACGCCGGGCTCCTCTGCACGTGGTGACCACACCTGTCCTGGGGTGCTAGCAGAGCCCCCGTTCTCCCCAGGTGACATCACGGAACATCACGGTCACTGAACTGAACCCTGAATCATATTGTCCCTGGGCTCCAGGAAACAGAGACGCACTCAGCAGGAAAAGAACAATGTTCTCTGGCTTGGTGTGGGCAGCCAGGGCCTCACTCACCCACAGGCAGAATGTTGGCGCTCAAGAAAAGCCACCTGCTCTCCAGATCCGGACCTGGGTCCTCAGGCGGAAAAGCTGGGCCAGGAAAGGGGGCGGCTGTCGGGGGAGCCATCATGGAGGGACTGAGGACTGTCAGTGGGGACAGCAGTTGAAAGCTGGGACTGGCTGGGATCACCAGCTGGGGCCAGCCGTCCACAGGAGGCAGGAGGAGGCCTCTCTGAAGTCCCTCCACTCCCAGGGCCCTCGGTGTCCCTTGTCAGGGTGTAGCCTGGGCCAGCAGCTCATCACACACCTAGAGAGAGCAAGAAGGCCAGAGGGAGTCAGCAGGTAAGGTCTGTCCAGGCAGGTGCATAACTAGAGGGAGGGAGCACAGTGTGTGCCCAGCGACCCCTGCTGGCAGGCTCTGCATTGCAGCCCAGCTTCACTGCACCTTATAGGTAAATAGGCCACCAGAATGGGTGTAGGCCAGGGCAGTGAGGCTGGGTAGCTGCGTCTGAACAGTCAGGTGGGAAGGACCAAAGGGCAGGGGAGGAGAGCCACAGGACCCCTCCCTGCAACCTCAAGTCTCTGGGGGAGTCACAGAGGAAGCCAGAGAACCAGGGACCTGAGGCCACAGCTTCCTCAATGCTCCAGCTGTTTCTCTGTGCTGACACTTTCCCCACAGCTTGATGAAATTCAAAGGCAAAATGGGAGTCACTTTACAGAAACCAGCCAGTCTCCCCGGAGCACATCTGCAAAGCAAGAGGTGCCTGGGGGCCAGGCACGGTGGCTCACGCCTGTAATTCCAGCACTGTGGGAGGCTGAGGTGGGCAGATCACGAGGTCAGAAGATCGAGACCATCCTGGCTAACATGGTGAAACCCCGTCTCTACTAAAAATACCAAAAAAAAATTAGCTGGGTGTGGTGGTGGGTGCCTGTAATCCCTGCTACTCAGGAGGCTGAGGCAGGAGAATGGCGTGAACCCGGGAGGCGGAGCTTGCAGTGAGCCGAGATCACACCACTGCACTCCAGCCTGGGCAACAGAGCGAGACTCTGTCTCAAAAAAAAAAAAAAAAAAAGAGGTGCCTGGGGTGTCTCTGAGCCCAGGCCCCCCAGCCCCTACTGCTGTGCTGCATGCAGGAGGTACTTGCCAGCCCTCAGGGCACACTGGAGCCCCACGGACCCAAGGAGGAGCCCCAGGCATGGCAGGCAGCCCTTTCTCCTTTCTCCAGCCCTATGGTCTCACTGGTGTCACTCCTGGGGCCAGGGTCTCAGGCTCTTTCAGTCACCACTCAGCCCATGCAGTGAATCAAGGCCCCTTTGGTCTCCCTGGTAACATCTGCCAAGGGCAGCCCTGCTTGGCTGAGCTCCAGACCCCTAACTCTCACTGCTCCCCCAGAAGGGGCCCCAGGCTCCAAGTAGCCTCCATGTCCTGGCCCAGGGGTTCCGTCCCACTAGCCTCTGCTCAGCCTCCCTGCCCAAAACCTGCCTTTCCACCACACCATCTGCCAACTCCTCACTCTCAGGCCAGCTCCTTTCAGAGCCTTTCTGGCCACCTTTTCCTTGGTGCCCGCCCCTCAGGGAGATGAGTGTCCTCCCTGGGGAGGGGATTAACAGGGGCCAGGTGGGCCTGGATTCTTCCCTGCCTGCCCAGTACAGATACACATCAGGAGCCCTGGGCCCTCAGACACCCAGAGCCAGGCCCTACCAGGTGGGAAGAACAGCCAGGGCTGGGAAGGCCAGGCTTCTGGCAACATGTCTGTCTCCCCGGGGCCCTAGAAGCAGCCCTGGCAGGTAGGATCCCCACCCTTGACCTCGCCTCCCTCCTCACACCCAATCCCCAGGAAGGAGGACTCCTCGGCCACCTGTCCCCTCACCCTGCACACCTCAGGCCCCGGCCCTCCAGCCTCTCCCACCCCCTCCAATCGGCACAGACCGGGACTTGGCTGGCCAGGCGCCTCTGGCAGCCCTGGCCCCAGAAGATGGCAGGGGGACAGCGTCAGGCCACCCACCCCAGGGCCCCCAAGACTCTCGGCTCGCTCTCGACCAGAGGCCTCCCTCCTCGCCCAAGCCTGGTGGTGCCCAGCCCTCTCTCCAGCGCCCCTCACCGCACTGCCCTGGCTCCAGGCTCACCCCCAGACATGGGGTCTCCCAGCCCAGGTTCCCTGAGGCGGCTGGAATGAGCAGTCCCTCAGTCGCAGGGCCCTGGAGGCTTGAGCTGATCTAGCCACCGTCCCGGCCGGCGACCAGCAGGTTCCTGAGCAGTTCCTGCGGCAGCGGGAGTGCAGGAGCTGTGCCCCAACACGTCTGCCAGCGCGAGGGCCGGGCGTGGGCTCCGCTGGGGCTGGCACAGTCCAACCTAATTAGGCAACAACGCCACGTCGGCTGCCGCAAGCCTAGGCGAGGCCACAGAGGACCATGAGGTCAGCCATTGGCGTAGGCCCCACAGCACGGCACCGGGCGAGCCAGAGTCCCCGCGAAGGACAGCCACACTCCATGCTTGCCCACCCAGTCCTGCCCTGAGAGCCACCGTGGCCCCAGAGTGGCACCCTTGCTTCCAGCCACACTGGTCTCTGCAGCTCCTGGAGACCTGGAAAGGGCCTACAGGTCAGAGGAGCACCAGCTGGTCTTGTCATGGGGCCATCCCCAGTGAGGCCTGTTGCTCCCCACCCTGGCCATGGGGTGCTGGCCGATCCCTAGGAGCCCAGACCCTGGCCTGAGAAGGGGACATTGCCGGTGCCAGGCCTTCTGCCTCTGCTCAGACCCTGGCCCTGCTGCCATGGGCAACTCTCTCTGACATCACTTGGGGACAGGCTGGACCGCGTCATGCTGGGGACAGAGTGGAGAGGTCCCTGGACCCTGTCCCCATTGAATCAGGAAGCACAGCCCAGGCCCAGGCCCAGCTCCAGGCCAAGTGCCCAGGGTGCAATGACCACACACAGACCAGCGGATCGTCCTCTAGGCAGGGACCTCTGCCTTCGAAGTCCTGGGAGGATGAAGTGGCACCCACTCAGCAGGCCCTGCAGCCCTAGGTTCCCAGCCTGTCAGCCCGCCGCTCTCACCCACGGGGAGAACCCAGGTACCTGTTCAGGGCCAGCGAGTCCAAGCCAGCTCCCACTTCTGGAGGGCTCCCACCCCCAGAGGGCTCACCGGCCGCTTCCGTTTCAACACCTGCTGTGCCCCCTCCCCCTGTGTCCCTTGGATCACGAGCTCCCAGCAGAGGTACTGGAGGCCCCCACAAGCCCCGGCCTGCTCCTCTGATATCCTCCCATCCTCCCTCCCACCTTCTGCGGCAGTGCCCAGGAAGTGGAGTGCCACACCCTTGGCTGGCATCCCCTGGCTCAGGAAGCCCCCTGAGGGCAGGTAGAAGTGGGAGCCTCAGCCTCTCCAGGAGGGATGTCTCAGAGGGGCACCCTCTCCCTCCTGGTCTGAGGCCCCGCTGGCCACCCAGCCCACGACAGAGTCCACTCTTGGGAGAGAGAGACTGAGGCCCAGAGAGGGCAGGACCCTATCCCGGAGAAACCACCAGCAGGAGCGGCTGAACTGGGGCCGGTCCAGCTGCCCTCAGCACCTGACTCCTCCCAGACCTGCTGCACCAGGCCCCCACGAGAGACCCAGAGGGTGAGGGGACAGCCCAGCTGCCCTCCTGGCCCCAGGGCACCCCACTGCAGCCCACTGCCCAGCTCAATGCCCCCAGAAGCTCCACCCGGTGGGCCCCTCGCCACCAGCACCTGCTGTCACACAGGGACCACCTACTGCTACATCCCTGCTACCCTGACTTCCGTCTCCAGGCTGAGTGTGGGTCCCAAGCATGGAGACCCCTGGCCAAGACGTCCTGGGCATAGGAGGCAGGCCAGGCCCGTGCCAGTGAGCCTACGGCTGGGCCTCTGCCAGGTGCCACTGGCTGCCCACAGTCCTCTGCACTCTTCCGGCCCGAGGCCCCTCTGTGAGGCCCTGCTCCAACCCCTGGACTTAGCAGACGCAGGGAACACAGAGCTAAGGCCCTGGAGAATCCACAGGCCCCAGCAAGCTCAGCCGCTGCCCCCAAGCCGGTGGGACTGCTAGAGCCCGCCTGTCTATGCCCACCTGCCGGCCTGGCCGCACATGGAGACAAAGCACCCAGCAGGCCCGACCCCACAACCGTGTCAGGAAGTGTGGGGCTGAGGCCAGGCCCCTCCATGCTCACAGCGGGCAGGAATGCCAGCCTGCACATCTGTGCAGGGGCCGGCTTTATGGAGGGAGCGGAGCCCGCCTGGCTCGCCAGCGCTCTGGAGACGGAGGGAGCGGTGTTTGACAAGGAAGGGAAGACCACGAAGGGCCAGCCCTAGGTCAGCGTGGGGGCATCGGGCCGAGCTCGCGTGTGTAGGCCGGGGACTCAGCCACTCTGACCCAGAGGGAAAGGCCCCGAGGACCCCACGGGGACTCAGGAGGATGCTCCTGGCTGCCCGGAATCAGGGACTTTAGGAGCCCATGGGGTGGGGGACACCCCGGAGCCCCACTCAGTGTTAGAAGCAAGAAGAGAAAGCCTAGTGGCGGGTGGAGAAAGTAACGATCAGAACGGGGTGCTCGGCCAAACACCAGGCCATAGACACACCAGAGTGTGGCCCACAGAACCCTGGGGTCCTCAGAACCTTCCAGGATCCTGCAAGGTCTAAGCTGTTTTTAGATAAAGGAGGTGTCCCTTCCCCGCGCTGACATCTGCACAGATGGTGAAAGGCTCTGATGGGTGACACCCTGGGCCTCGGCTCAAATACAGTGTCCTTCACCAGTGCATGCTCAGAACTAAAGCAGAGAAGAGGCCGTTTCCCTAAGAAGGTCTTTGTTGAAGCAGTACAAATGATGAACTGTACCGAAGCTCAGTTCCATGCAGGGAGGTGGGGAGAACAGAAAGCTGCCACAGCAAAGGGCGTTTTCCTGGGAGAAGGCTTTCGAGCGACGGGGACTCCAGCTGAACTAGCCAGCGGACCTGCTATATAGTGGGGAGCAGGATTTTCCTGGAAAGACAACTGACAAACTACGGTGCTGCTGGCTGTGTGCTGTGCAGGTGTTTCCTCAAAAATGCATGAAGCCAGGCCCAGCGCAGTGGCTCACTCCTGTCATCCCAGAACTTTGGGAGGCTGAGGCAGGCGGATTGCTCGACTGAGGAGTTTGAGACCAGCCTGAGTAACATGGTGAAACTCCATTTCTACAAAAAAAAAAAAAAAAGCACCAAAATTAGCCAGGCGTGGTGGTGCGTGCCTGTAATCCAGGCTACTTGGGGGTCTGAGGCAGGAGAATCACTTGAGCACAGAAGGCAAAGATTGCAGTCAGCCAATATCATGTATGTGTGTATATATGTGTGTGTATATGTGTGTATGTGTCTATATATGTGTGTGTTACATGTGTGTGTATATATGTGTATGTGTGTATATGTGTATGTAAATGTGTGTGTGTGCATGTGCCCAATGAAATACTATTCAGCCTTTTTTTTTTTTTTTTTTTTGAGATGGAGTCTCACGCTCTGTCACCCAGGCTGGAGTGCAGTGGTGTGATCTCAGCTCACTGCAACCTCCGCTTCCTGGGTTCAAGTGATTCTCCTGCCTCAGCCTCCTGAGTAGCTGGGATTACAGGTGCCCACCACCACGCACGGCTAATTTTGTGGTTTTTGTTTTTGTTTTTGTTTTGAGATGGAGTCTTGCTCTGTCGCTCAGGCTGGAGGGCAGTGGCACAATCTCGGCTCACTGCAAGCTCCGCTTCCCGGGTTCACACCATTCTCCTGCCTCAGCTTCCCAAGTAGCCGGCACTACAGGTGCCCACCACCACGCCCGGCTAATTTTTTGTATTTTTAGTAGAGACAGGGTTTCACTGTGTTAGCCAGGATGGTCTGGATCTCCTGACCTCATGATCCGCCTGCCTTGGCCTCCCAAAGTGCTGGGATTACAGGCGTAAACCACCGCGCCCAGCCTAATTTTGTGTATTTTTAGTAGTGATAAGGTTTCGCCATGTTGGGCAGGCTGGTCTCAAATTCCTGACCTCAAGTGATCTGCCTGCCTCGGCCTCCCAAAGTGCTGGGATTACAGCCGTGAGCCACTGCACCCGGCCTCAGCCTTTAAAAAGGAAGAAATTCTGACCAGGCGCGGTGGCTTATGCCTGTAATCCCAGCACTTTGGGAGGCCGAGGCGGGCAGATCGTGAGGTCAGGAGATTGAGACCATCCTGGCTAACACGGTGAAACCCCGTCTCTCCTAAAAATACAAAAAACTAGCCCGGCGTGGTGTCGGGCGCCTGTAGTCCCAGCTACTCGGGAGGCTGAGGCAGAAGAATGCTGTGAACCCGGGAGACGGAGCTTGCAGTGAGCCGAGACCGCACCACTGCACTCCAGCCTGGGCGACAAAGCGAGACTCCATCTCAAAAAATAAATAAATAAGTAAAAGGAGAAATTCTGTCATTTTCAACAACATGGATGGAACTGGAGAACATCACGCTAAGTGACATAAGCCAAACCACAGAAGACAAAGACCACGTTCCACTTACGGGTAGAAGCTAAAACTGAGCTCATAGAAGCAGAGTAGAAAGCTGGTCCCTAGAGGCCAGGGTTTGGGGAATGGAGAGATGATGGCCAAAGAGTGTCAGGCCTCAGTTAGACAGGAAGGGTATGTTTTGTGGTTTGGGGGGATTTTTTAGTTCCATTGTGCAGCATGGTGAATATAATGAATTATAGAGTTTTGTGCATTTCAAAACTGCTAAGACTACATGTCAAATGTTCTCACCACAAAAGATGTTAAAAATCTGAGGTGGGCCGGGCGCGGTGGCTCAAGCCTGTAATCCCAGCACTTTGGGAGGCCTAGACAGGCAGATCTCGAGGTCAGGAGATCGAGACCATCCTGGCTAACACAGTGAAACCCCGTCTCTACTAAAAAATACAAAAAACTAGCCAGGCGAGGTGGTGGGCGCCTGTAGTCCCAGCTACTCGGGAGGCTGAGGCAGGAGAATGGCGTGAACCTGGGAGGCGGAGCTTGCAGTGAGCTGAGATCCGGCCACTGCACTCCAGCCTGGGCGAAAGAGCGAGACTCCGTCTCAAAAAAAAAAGAATAAAAATATATATATATATATCTGAGGTGATGGTTATCTTAATTAGCTTGATTTAAACTGAAATGATTGTATTTAAAAATCACACCATCACTATCTACCTCATAAATATATACAACTATAATCTGTCAAATATATACTTTTAAAAATGAAATTTAAAAATAAACAGGCTGGGCACAGAGGCTCATGCTGGGGGGCCAGGATGGGAGCACCACTTGAAGACAGGGTTTGAGGTTGAAATCATCTCTGTAAACTTTATACAATTACTCAGGGGAGAAGGGAGGGGGAGAATGGAAAATGAACCAAGCTGGCGGTGCAGGCAGCGTCACGACGAGGTGGGCTTGCTCTCTGACCTGTCCTCATAACTGTCGCTGCCTACTGCCCCAGAATCATGCAGACCCTGTCCCAAGATCACAGTTCCCCTAACTACCGTAGAGAGAACAACTTAAACATTGTACAAGGTTGTTTTCCATCTGAGATACTCTTTCAGGTCCTGCATAACAGTAAAATTACGGATACCAGCTGGTCGGAAGGACCTCACAGGAGCTGACTCACCAGCAAATGCATTTTCCACCTCCTGATTTCATCCCTCTTACCCCAACCAGTCAATGACCCCAGTTTCTCCAGCCCCTCACCCTCCATGATCCCCTTTAAAGCCCCAGCCCAGAACTCCAGGGGAGGTGGATTTGAGGGTCTCCTCCCATCTCCTTGCTTGGCACCTGCAATCATTAAACTTTCTCTGCTGCAAACCCTGCTGTCTCCGTGTATTGGTTGGTTACTGTGCAGAGGGCACACCAATCTAGTGGCCTTAGAACAAGAACAACCGGGACAATATAGCAAGATCCCATCTCTTTAAAAAAAATAGCTGGGTGTGGGGGAGTGTGCCTGTGGTCCCAGCTACTCAGGAAGCTGAAGCAGGAGGACCGTTTCAACCCAGGAGTTCAAGGTTACGTTGAGCTGTGATGGTGCCACTGCCTTTCAGCCTGGGGGACAGAGCAAGACCTTGTCTCTAAAACAAACAAACAAACAAAAAAACAAATAAAACCCTTTCCAAAACAACACAAAACGAAACAGCAAATTGCAGGATCTGTTGTCAATAATAAAATTCAAGTGTAAGTAAAAATCAGCATTTTGGAAAATTTGTATTCATCACTGTGAGTCTATCAGCTTCCAAATATTTAAAAGTTTTTATCATGAGATCGGGGTGATAGTAATGTGATTTTGGGGTAATATTTAATAAAATATGTCAAGATTTGAAAAATCTGCATAACTCAGTAAACCAATATACTTCAAATTATTAATACCAAAACATGGTCTTCCAAAATTATGCATAGGCAAATTCTCACTCAAAGTGAAAACCAGGGCCAGGTGCAGTGGCTCATGCCTGTAATCCCAACACTTTAGGAGGCCAAGGTGGGAGGATCGCTTGAGGCCAGGAGTTTGAGGCTACAATGAGCTACAATGGTGCCACTGCACTCCAGCCTGAGCAACAGAGCAAGACCCTGTCTCAAAACATAACAAAAACAAAAAAAAACAAAGTAAAAACAGACCCACAGATGATAATGTTAACAATACAAAAAGTCCATTGGCACAGTTTCAGATTCTGTTATCCCAACAACCTGTAAGAAACTCTACCATTCATCGGCTGGGCGCGGTGGCTCACGCCTGTAATCCCAGCACTTCAGGAGGCTGAGGCGGGTGGATCACAAGGTCAGGAGATCAAGACCATCCTGGCTAACATGGTGAAACTCCGTCTCTACTAAAAATACAAAAAAAATTAGCCAGGCATGGTGGTGGGCGCCTGTAGTCCCAGCTACTCGGGAGGCTGAGGCAGGAGAATGGCATGAACCCGGGAGGCGGAGCTTGCAGTGAGCCGAGATTGTGCCACTGCACTCTAGCCTGGACAATAAAGCGAGACTCCATCTCAAAAAAAAAAATAGAAACTCTGCCATTCATCCAGTCCGGGTGCACCATCAGAGAAGAGTGTCCATGATTACCTGAAAAGATGGCTCAGCCCTGTGAGGTCAGATCTCTTCACCAATTTCAACCAAAACACACTACAACAGATGCCACATGGATACAAACATTCAAGAGACTGCAAAACTCCAAAACCACGTCCCTCTTCTCACTGATTTTTTTGTTTTGAAAAGTATTTTCATAAAATGTTAACATGTTATTTCTATTAACATGTCATTAGTTTATGGGTTTTTTGGGTTGGTTGGTTTGTTTGTTTTTTGAGATGGAGTCTCACTCTGTCACCCAGGCTGGAGTGCAGGGGCACGATCTTGGCTCACTGCAAGCTCCGCCTCCCGGATTCACACCATTCTCCTGCCTCAGCTTCCCAAGTAGCTAAGATTACAGGCACCTGCCACCACGCCCGGCTAATTTTTGTATTTTTAGTAGAGACAGGGTTTCCAAGTTGGCCAGGATGGTCTCAAACTCCAGGCCTCAGGTGATCCTCCTGCCTCAGCCTTCCAAAGTGCTGGGATTACAGGCGTGAGCCACTGTATCCAGCCTTTTTTTTCTTTTTTTTTTTTGAGATGAAGTCTTGCTTCGTTGCCCAGGCTGGAGTGTAGTGGCATGATCTCGGCTCACTGCAGCCTCTGCTTCCCAGGTTCAAGCAATTCTCCTGCCTCAGCTTCCTGAGTGGCTGAGATTACAGGCATGCGCCACCATGCCCAGCTCATTTTTGTATTTTTAGTAGAGACGGGGTTTCACCATGTTGGCCAGGCTGGTCTCAAACTCCTGGCCTCAGGTGATCCTCCTGCTTCAACCTCCCAAAGTGCTGGCATTACAGGTGTGAACCACCATGCCTGGCCTGTTGTTATTTTCAATAAGACTTCATGAAAAAAATATTTTTAGATGATCACTTTGAATTTCTATCATGGAAAAATATCAAATGATGTAACTAGTGATGTGCTGGTCAAGGTTTAACAGCAGCCCTCTCTGCTGCTTTCCGCGGTGTAAACATTCCACGCGAGCCACAGAGTACAGAGTACGGCATTTCCACTAGACAGACACACACAGACTGCACCCAGGTAGCAGTGTGGATCACAGTAAGCTACAAATAATTAGGAAGCTACACATTTTGAGTGTTTATTTCCTTTGCTTTTTATAGTATTTCTGTGTTTTACACAATTTAATTAGTTTAATTTTATTTGAATAATGGTTGTGTCCAACCACCAGCTGATGAGATTACTGGAGATGCTACTGTGGGCTCTGGTGAGCAGGTGCAAGCCTGCTTCAGCACACACTGGAGACAGCACCCCAAAACCAAAGCTCCTTGGGTTTCTCAACAGCTGCTAACAGTGTTGGGGCCAGATGCAGTGGCTCACACCTGTAATCCCAGTACTTTGGGAGGCCAAGGAGGGTGGATCATCTGATGTCAGGAGTTCGAGACCAGCCTGGCCAACATGGTGAAACCCCGTCTCTACAAAAAATACAAAAATTAGCCGGGCGTGGTGGCGCATGCCTGTAATCTCAGCTACTCAGGAAGCTGAGGCAGAAGAATCGATTGAACCCAGGAGGCAGAGGCTGCAGTGAGCCAAGATCGCACCACTGCACTCCAGCCTGGGCGACAGAGTCCGACTCTGTCTCAAAAAAAAAAAAAAGTGTAAAGGGGTCCCGAGGCCAAAACATTTGCACCCCACTAATAGTGATTAAAATACTCGCACCAGAACAACACACTGCATTCTGGAAAACACAAAAAACAAGAGATACACACTCAGTGCTCCTCAGATGGAGTCCCAAGGGGGAAGCGATACTGATGGGGGTAAAAGCAATGAACGCACCAAGCAATCACTCCACTCTCCAGTCGAGAGAGGAGCGGCTCCCACAGCCCTCCAGGCCTGAGGCCTGAAGAAGAGATTCTTCAAAACGGGGGGTCTCTGGGCCAGAGGTCAGCTTGAAGCCTGCCCTTAAACTCTTCCTCTCTGTGACTCAGTTTCCTCATCTGTAAAGCGGGGTGCAAAAAGGGTGCCCCAGCCCTGGGGTCCTGAGAAGCTGGGCCTGGCAGGCAGACTTGAGGCCCTTCCTGTGGTCCAGCTCTAGGACTCCCGGGACTCAGGGCTCTTTCTGCAGCCCCCACCGGGACATAACCGTTCAGCCCCACATCCCACTGCAGACCTGCAGCCCCGCCCCTGCCTGCACCCCACCCCCTCCCCTCGCCAGCATCACTGGGCCCCAGGCAGCCCCGCGCCTGCCTCTCGCAGGAGCTAGAAGCTTCCAGACCTGCACTTAGGGAGCTTTGTCCTGAAATCACGGGACGGGGGAGCTGAAAGTGGAATCGAGCAGCAGGAGGAGGGACAAGAGGTGGGCGCTGCCTGGATGCCCCCCAGACACTGGTTCCTTCGGGATCCAAGTCTTGGGGAGGAGGTGGAGTCAGCTGAGAGGGATGTGAGGTAGGGGCTGGGGTGGGGGCCTGAGTCCTTAACTCAGCACTGATGAGCTCCCGACCAATAACCAGAGATGGAGGGAGAGGGGAGGCAGGTTATGGCCGCTGTGCCCGCCCCCACCCTCATAGCTGCACCCGGGCTACTGGGGGGGCAGCACAGGAGGAGGTAGTGGGGGGAGGACACAAAGGGGCTGGGTCAGGGGGGGACCTGGCCTGCTGTGCTTGAGCTTTGAGCTGGCAAGAGCCATCTGGGGGCGGCAGGTACAGTGGTTCTGAGGCAGGAAGTGCCTGGCTGGCCCCAGCCCAGGGCTGGCTTCAGGGTCCCAGTCCAGCTTCCACAGACAGCTTCAGATGAATCCCCCGAGGATCAATATGGTGGAGCCCACAGAAGAAGGATGAATGGCCCCCAAGTCTCCAGAGCCCCACGTCACCACCCCCACCAGAGCCGGCGACACCTCCTCAAAGCTGGTCCCCCGGCCTGTGGATGCCAGGGTCAGGCACGGGGATCCCTGCATTGAGCTCTGGGCAAGGAGAGCCAGCGGGGTGGTGGCGTGGTGGGGTGGTAGGGCTGGAGAGCCCCGGGCCCCCTGCCTGCTCCCCTTCCTCCCTCACTGGCCTCACATCCCCAGGAGAGACCCTGCACCCCAGGGAGGCAGTGGGTGGGGCCCAGTGCCAGCTATGACCCCGGGGTCCCTCCTTCTAGCATGTGGTGGGGCAGAACAACCAGAGCCCTGCCCCTCCACTGAGACGCCCAGAGCTCACTGCAGGAGCCCCCATGCCTGACCCTGGCATCCAGACCCGGGAGCCAGCTTTGAAAACTAAAACATCCCCACTCCTCTCTCCCTCAGTCTAACTGAAGGTGCCCAGAGGAATGCTGGACGCTGTTACTGTCGGCAGTTGCTCATCGGTGTGAATCAGTTCTGTGCAGTTTCCGAAAAACAAAATTCAGAAACCAACTAGCTATGGGGCTGAAGACACAGCAACGTGGGCTTTGCCTGGAATTCTCGGGGGGCACCTGCCGTGAGGGGTATCTGCCTCACACCAGTCACACATCTTCACTGCGGTGGCTCCGCAACTCCTGCAGGTTCCTGAGCACCTGTGTGTTCAAGTTTTGGGGCAGGACACAGGGATGCCCAGGGCCCAGCCTCTTCTCACCAGAGTCTAAACGCCTGCAAAGCCCTGAGCTGGAGGACCGGGGCAGGCCCCGGAGGGCACCCTACACACATGCCATCCTGAGTCCTCTCATAACTCAGAAGGCAGGGGCCTCTATTCCCCCACTTGATAGGTGAGGAAGCTGAGGCCAGGGAAGGCCAGGAGCTGCTCAAGGTCACACCTCAGCGCAGAGGCTGCAGCCCCTGCCTGTCCCCTCTTCCCAGGGCTGCCTGGCTCCTGGCCCCAACTCTGCATTAGGGAAGGCTGCATTAGGGGAAGGTGGCACCTCAGGAGGTGGCTCCAGGGTGCCCTCCAGCCAGCACACAGCCCCTCACCGGCTGGCCATATCCAGCACAGCCCAGGCTATGCAGTATTTGCAAGACAGGGCCGGACTCTCCACGGCCCATCCAGATGCCCGCATCCAGAGTGGACGCCACTCCAGCTTGGGCCTCCCTCGTGGGTCCTCTCTGGCCTTGCCTAGGCCCATAGGTCCTGGGCTCACTCTCCTGGGCACCCAACCCTGTGTGGTCCCAGATTCACCAGCCCCCCTCCCTCCAGCCTCACCGAGGAGGCTGGGAGGCTGGCCAGGGCCCACCCTTAGCGCCCCCCAACCCAACACCCCCAGCCTCCACATGCCGGAAAAGGCCATGCCTCTCACATGGACACAGCCCTCCCTCACTCTTACCAGTGCAGTCTCTTCCTCCAGGAAGTCTTCCCAGACCTCCTCTTTTGGGTGCCCTTGGTTTCCAGCCCCCAGCTATCAGCCAGTTCAGCCCAGATGACAGCTGCACACCAGGACCCTTCATTTCCTGTCAGCAAGGTCACGGTGCCCAGCATCCCTCCCCAAGCCCAGCGACAGGTAGACTGGGACACAGGTGTGGGCAGACTGACCTGGGATTCACCCTGTGCCTGCCTTGGACCAGGCATGGCCTCTCTGGCCATCGGTTTCTCAGCTCTGCCACAGGCTCATGCCCCTCTCTCCACAGATGCTGCCCCATTTCTCATTTCCTGTCCCAGCTCCCTCAAAGTTCTAAGAGCAGCCCAGGCCCCAGAGCCCCAGGGCCCCCCCAGGCTGGCTCTGCTCTGTCAGACCCACAGTTCTGCCAGGAATTCGTTTCTGCTGGTCCCCGGCCAGCACAGGGACACAAGGAGAGCCCCCGACCACCTACCCGAGCCCCAAAATCGCCCAACATCACTTCCCAGGCCAGCCCATGCCCAGACCAACCCTCTGCACTCTGGCCCCGTCCTAACCTCACCTGCTAAACCCCGGCCCAGGCACTGTTTCCCGCAGAGGCTCCAGGAGGCCTTCATCCACCAGCATTTCCTGCCTCTGCCTGCTGGGCCCTGCCCTCCCTATCTTGGCTCCGGGGCCTCTGCCTGACTGTGCCCACCCAGGGCTCACTTCCCCTCCCTGGGCCCAGTGCTGCCCGCCGCCCACCCTCCTCAGCTCACACTCTGCAGGTACCTCCAGGGCCTGGGTCTGCCACAGCCGGGTGGAGTGCGGCTCCAGGGCCTCCAGCCAGGAGGACGAACCTGTTCTCCTGGTTTGTGGCTGGCACTGAGAGGGGCTTCCCGAGGGCCGCACCCTAACGGTCCTGTACCTGTACTCAGGGCCAGTATGTGGGTGGCCCTTCCTCAATCCCCAAACCGATTTATAGCTAAAGAGAAGGGAGGGGACACGGCCACACCCCTGAAGCCAGAACTGCCACCCTGGGCAGGAGGCACTCCCCTCAAGCAGCACCAGTGCCCACCCCTGCTCTACGCTCCAGGCACTTGCCCACCCAGGGAACCCAACCTGCTGCGTCCAGCTCCTGGGCCCACCCTGCCCTCCTCCGGGTCCTGAGTGGCTGCTGGGTGCCAGGCAGCATCCCAGGCACAGCAGTCCCCCGTTCTGGTGCAGCCCACACCCCACCACAGAGGGCACAGGGGGCAGCACCTGCTGGGCTGCCCACCACACTGGGTGTTGGGGAGGAAATGGGGATACAAACGGTGGGGCTGCGCCCCGAGCTCCCTCTCCTCCCCAGCCTCCGAGCTCCCCAGAGGACTGGAACTGGGTTCAGTGGAGCAGCACAGGGCCTCCAGAGGAAGGATGTCGGATTGGACGACACACCTGCGGCTGCTGGGCAGAAGTGGGTGAGTGTGACGGGCAACGCTGAGAGCCCTGCTCCGGCGCAAGCTTGGTCTGGGAGCTTGCTGGAAACACAGAACTGGACCTCGGCCCAGGCCCATCCACCCAGACCTGCACCGTGACCAGACACCAGACGATGTGTGCACTGGGCAAGAGTGAAGTCGGCTCTTAATAAACACCAGTTGATTATTACCCAGTCCCATTCCACACACCAGAAGATGGAAGCCCAGGGGAGCTCAGATGGAATGGGTGTGAGAGCCCCCTGTAAACGGCAGGGCTGGCGGAGGGCACAGTGGGCTGCGGTCAGAGGCCAGCCAGGAAGCACTCCTGTGCAGTGTCCCCAGTAGCCTGGTTTCGAAGCTGGGCGGTATATAGGCTGAGTGGCAAGAGATGGTGAGGTATGTCGGGGCTTATCGATTCAAGAACAGGCTCCTCTAGAAGGATAGAAAGCACCGCCAATAGGAATAACGCTCGGTTTAAAGGCTGTGGTGATCCCCTGCTGGGGCCTGGCACGTGGCTGTCAAGAAACTCAAGACCGGGGGTAGGCCCTGTTGGCCACTTCTGCCCAATGCCTGTGGTTGCTCTCCCTAAAATCCACAGCCTTGGCCGGGCGCGGTGGCTCACGCCTGTAATCCCAGCACTTTGGGAGGCTGAGGCAGGCAGATCACAAGGTCAGGAGATCGAGACCCTCCTGGCTAACATGATGAAACCCCGTCTCTACTAAAAATACAAAAAATTAGGCAGGCGTAGTGGCGGATGCCTGTAGTCTCAGCTACTCGGGAGACTAAGGCACGAGAATGGCATGAACCCGAGGCGGAGCTTGCAGTGAGCCGAGATCGTGCCACTGCACTCCAGCCTGGGTGACAGAGCAAGACGCCATCTCAAAAAAAAAAAAAAAAAAAAAAAATCCAGTCAACAGCCTCTGCCTTCCTGCCCTCAATCCCCGAAGCAGAGAGGGACAGGGTTTGTGAAAAGTCCCGAGAGCTCAAGAGGGGGCTGCCACAGGGAGACAAGGGCACCAAGCCGCAAACGCCCCCTCCCCTGGCAGGACCCCCCCATGCCCCACCCCAGAACCCTGGAACCCGCCAGAGCTCCCTGGTTGCCTGGTCAGCCAGGACATGGAGACATGACTCCCGCCCCACCTCCCTGAGACCCCTCCAGGCGCTTCCTTTCCTCCGCCGTTTCGGGCAGATGGTTGCTCCACTTGGCGGGTGGTTCTGATCTAGATTCGATTGTCTTTGGGGCAAAACTCCCCACCTAATGCCGTGTAACTCTACAGGGGAGCCCGGTGGAGAGCAGATGGGCCGACACTGCCACCTGCTGGCCATCCCAGGATAGGACCCCCAAATTCATGTCATTCTCATGAAGGACCCTCGGGGTTCCACAGGCCTTCGAAGCCCCAGTGAGTGAGGAAATTGAGGGTCGCGGGTCCATTACAAGACCCAGCCAAGGCCTAGAGCCAAGGCTTGAACCCTGGAGGACCCCCAAACCCCACCTGCCCAGGAACAGCAGACACTGGGACACTGTTTCAGGTCCTGCCCAGGCCCCTCCCACTGTGAGGCTGGGATTTGTCGCCCAGGGAGCAGGTGAGAAGAGTGGGGAAAGCAGTCCTGAGCCTGGGCGGCAGTGGGGGATGCCTCCCAGAGCAGGCCATCAGTCAGGGGCCCATCCTAGAACCCAGCGTGAATCCAAAGGAGCCAAAGCCTCCTCCTCAGAATCAGACTTGGAGCTGTGAACCCAGGGGCCAGAGCAGTTCTGGGCCAGGAAGGGGAGCTGCGTCTCAAACTGTTATCTAAGCATTGACCAGAACACACGATCACCTCAGCGGTTCCATGTGGGCGATGCCGGGCTGCCTGGTCCACGGATGAGGGGTTCAGCTCAAGGTGCCCAACCCAACCAGAGGGCAGCCTCTGTGTCCAGGAGACACGTGTGCACCCGCGGGGTGAGAACGCCAAAGGGGTGCAGGTGGGGGTAGGTTCAGTAGCCAGAGGGCCTGCGGGGCCACCCAGGCCATGCCCTTTCCTGTAAGAGCAGCCATTCCTGCAGGGTGGGGCTCTGGCTTTGTGACTGGGCTGTGCCAGTCTGGGTATGATCCCACAGCTGAGCCCCTGTAGATGCAGGTGAGGCAAGGAACCCCACGCCCTCCCCACTGAGGTCAGCGGGGCGCAGACGCCCCCTTGTCGGTGCCCTGCCTTCCTCCTGCAATCCTGCAGGACTCTCCAGGGCCAAGTGCTGCCTTTGGGGCCAAAAAGACAGCGCCTTCTCCTTCGCCTGCCCTGCGGCCATTCAGAGACATGCAGGGCACCTCCTGCTCTGCCTGGCCAGGTGGCCCCAGAAGCACAGGCCGCAGACACCGCGGGGGACCTGCGTGGGCCTCCAGTTCCCGCCCCAGCCCTTCCCATCCCCAGTTCAGGGCAGGTCCAGCTGTGGCCAGCGGTTGGGGAAGGCTCTGTCCCCTCCAGGTGTGCAGCCTTGGCCAGTGCTTCAGGCCTCCCTCCGCTCCTGCCCTGTGAGCAGAGGGGTCGGGGCGCCTGCGATGTGGTTCCCCAGAGCACCAGCGGGGTTCAGGCCAAGCAGGGTGGAGGGTGGAGGGCCACCTTCCGCCCGTCCTGGAACCACGCGGCGGCCTCCCGGTTGCCCCCCACCCGCCAGGCCCTGCCTCCCATGGGCACCAGTGGGGAGTCCACACCAAGCCGGCCATGTGCTTTTCGCGCGGGATTACTGGGGAAGCCGGCTGCTCGGTACCTGGAAGGTCCCGGGTCTCGCCTCGTGCCCCTCTGGCCCCCAAACCCACCGGCGCCCCGGAACAAGCCAACCGGTGCTGAGAGCCCGCGCAGCTCAGAGGGCGAGAGGGCGGGACAGCCGCGGGGGCGCTGGGAGCTCGGCTTCCCGGAGAGCCAAGCGCAGGCCTCCGTCTCCCCAGCCGCAAATGGGCCCGCAGCGTCTCCACCCCGCAGCGCTGTCCCCAGTGGGAGGGCGGCCCGTGGACGTGCAGGGAGCACGGCGGGGGCCCGAGGCAACGCAGGACCCTGGGGGCGCCGCACCCCGCGGCCTCGCCAGCGCCTGTCGCCCGCGCGCCCCGCCCCCACGCCGGCTCCTGGGCTCCGCCCCGTTCTGCGCCTCCGACTCCCCGTGCTGCCCCGCTCCGCGCCGCGCTGGTTCGGACTCCAGCCCCACTTCCGCCCAGGCCCTGGCCCCACCTCCAGCCCCGGTCCGGCCCCGCCCCCGCACCGTGACGCAGAAGGTCTGCGCCGTACGCCGAGCCACGTCGTGCTGTCATCAGGTCTCGCCCGCGTGGCTGTGGGCGTGGCTAGCGTGGCTTCTCGGGACCACCTGAACTCGCGGCCATGGCCCCGGCCGCCGCCAGCCCCCCGGAGGTGATCCGCGCGGCGCAGAAGGACGAGTACTACCGCGGTGGGCTGCGGAGCGCGGCGGGTGGCGCCCTGCACAGCCTGGCGGGTGAGGGCCGGGCGCGGCCGGATGTTCTCGCAAGCGGCCTAGGGGGCGTTGCCCCTCATGGAGGCGGGGTGTCTACCGTGTGTGGTCACCGTCGCCTGGGCCCGTCCCGCAAGCCGGGACCCGGCAGTCTCCTTCGCCTGCCCTGCGGTCATTCAGAGATGTGCGGGGCACCTCCTGCCCTGCCTGGCCAGGTGGCCCCAGAGGCACAGGCCGCAGACACCGCAGGGGAGCTGCGTGGGCCTCCATTTCCCGCCCCAGCCCTTCCCGTCCCCACGTCAGGGCAGGTCCAGTTGTGGCCAGCGGCTGGGGAAGGCTCTGTCCCCTCCAGGTGTGCGGCTTTGGCAAGCGCTTCAGGCCTCCCTCCGCTCCTCCCCTGTGAGCAGAGGGGTCGGCGCGAACGCCTCGTACCTCGGTCCCGTTCACACTGACCCCGGCCTTTCCTAGGCTTGACCAGCCGCCCAGGCCCCTCGCCCTTCTGACCCCAGGGTAGGCTCAGCCAGGCCCTACCTGCCTCACCAGGCCGTGAGCTGAGTACAGAAGCCAGTGTACTCAATGAAGCAGCGCCTGTCATCCTAGCAGTTTGGGAGGCGGAGGCGGGAGGATCGCTTGAGCCCAGGAGTTTGAGACCAGCCTGGGCAACAAGGCAACACTCCGTCTCTATAAAAAATCTGAAAATTAGCCGGGCGTGATAGTGGTGTCTGTAATTCCAGCTCCTCAGGAGGCTGAGGCAAGGGAATCGCCTGAGCCCAAGGGATGAGGCTGTAGTGAGCCATGATTGTGCCACTGCACTCCAACCTGGGTGATGGGACCAGACCCCATCACCGATTAAAACACGAAGAAAAAAAAAAAAAGAGGCCGGGTGGGGTGGCTTAGGCCTGTAATCCCAGCACTTTGGGAGGCCCAGGCAGACGGATCACTTGAGGTCAGGAGTTCGAGACCAGTCTGGGCAACATGGTGAAATCCCGTCTCTACTAAAAATACAAAAATTAGTGGGCATGGTGGCATGTGCCTGTGATTCCAGCTACTCAGGAGGCTGAGACAGAATCACTTGAACACGGGAGGCGGAGGTTGCAGTGAGCCAAGATCATGCCACTGCACTCCACCCTGGGGGACAGAACAACAAAAAAGCAACGCCATCAAGTCTTTGGGGGTGGGGCAGGCAGTTGTTAAAGGCATCAACTCCCAGCAGAACGTTTCATGGAGCAGTGGCACTAGAGCCCAGTGGCAGGGGTGTCATGGCAGCAGGAACAGTGCTGTGGGACAGGAAGAGCGTGGGTAAATATCAGAGGACAGCCAGGCTCCCTGCCAGGAGGGGCCATGGGTATCAGGTGGGCAGCCATTGGCAGATTCTGAACAGGAGAGTGACAAGAATTTTTTGTGTGTGTCCATATTTATTTTACAATACACTGGGCACTTAGCCCTGTGCCAGACACTGTTCCCAGTGTTTTACAAATATTAACTCATTGAATCTTCAAACATCCCTATAGGTAGGACTTACTGTTACTCTTCTGATAGATGAGCAAATTGAGATTCCAGAAAGATCTCACAGCCAGGAAGTTGGAGAGCTGCTGTTTGATGCTAGACAGTTGGCCTCTGGCCTGTACTCTTACTACCCCAGACCGTCTTTCCATGTTGCCCTCATAGGCCCTAGAATGGTTGCTCAGGGGAATCCCAGAGCGAGAGATGGGCGCAAGTGGGAGGTTCTTAGCAGACTGTCTGCAGCTCACGCTAAGGCAGGTCAAGGTGGAGACAAGGTGGTGCCTCTGGAGACAGAAGCAGAGAGGGAGTTGGGGGATGGGACTGGATCTGGGCCTAGACAACTCCGGGGAGGACTGTGGTCCCTCATGCTCAGGGCATGCCCACCAGCTGCCCCAGACTAATGCTGTTTCTCCTCTCAGGTGCGAGGAAGTGGCTGGAGTGGAGGAAGGAGGTTGAGCTGCTCTCAGATGTGGCCTACTTTGGCCTCACCACACTTGCAGGTAGAAGCCCCCACTGGTCCTCAGGACTGAGGGCAGCCACACACACCAAGTCCGGGGGACAGTGGCCAGGGGGCTGCCCAGCAGTGTGAGAAGCTCCTGGAGCTGGCCCGGGTGAGGCTGCCTCAGGGAAGTGCAGGAGGTGCTGCTCCGAGGGAGACGAGGCGTCAGCTCCCAGCAGGGAGCCCATTTTTTTTTTTTTTTTTTTTTTTTTTGAGACGGAGTCTCGCTCTGTCGCCCTGGCTGGAGTGCAGTGGCGCGATCTCGGCTCACTGCAAGCTCCGCCTCCTGGGTTTACGCTATTCTCCTGCCTCAGCCTCCTGAGTAGCTGGGACTACAGGCGCCCGCCACCGCACCCGGCTAATTTTTTGTATTTTTAGTAGAGATGGGGTTTCACCGTGGTCTCGATCTCCTGACCTTGTGATCCGCCCGCCTCGGCCTCCCAAAGTGCTGGGATTACAGGCGTGAGCCACCGCGCCCGGCCTAGGGAGCCCATTTTTCCAGCCTTTGTGTGTCCCTGGGGACCCACCCGGGTGCCATTGAGACCCATTTCTCAGTGGCCAGCCCTGGTAGCAAAGTGAGTCACAGTGCTGAGCCATGTCATAGGGTGCAGTGCCCCTGTCGGAGTGCCCTGGTGGAGCAACAGTGCTGAGCTGTGTCACAGTGTGCAGTGCTCATGTGACAGTGCCCTGGCGGCGCAGTGGCGGGCCTGTGGCCCCGGCTGGTCGCCACCCTGGAGAGGGAGTTGTTGACGGAGGCTCTCAGGCTCCCAACCCCAGCTCAGCATGCAGCAAGGACCACTGAGCGCCAGCCTGGTTCCCTATGAGGGACTCCCCCTGGGCATCCTGCCGCCATGGAGAGCATGCTCGGTGGGTGGGAGACAGATGTGGCTGCGTCACAGGGCATCTTGGGAATTGAGGGGCTCTTAGAGATAAAGACCACGTCTTGGGGAAGAGCATTTTCCAGGCAGAGCAAGCAGCTGGGAAAGGCCCTGAGAAGAACACGTCCTTGGCCATTTGTGGGGATGATCCCGGGGGGCTCGTGGGTTTTCTAAGCCCACAGCTTTCCCTGTGCAAGGCTTGGGGCATTGCAGGGACTTGGGCAGGGGAGCGGCCAACCACTGGCTAAGACCAGACCTCAGGGGACAAAGTTGGGCTCAGGGAGACTACAGAGGCTGACAGTCCCCCATGGGATGGTGGTGGTACAGAGCAGGGGCGGCAGTGACGGGGTGAAACACGCAGGGAAGGTGCATGCAGGGCGCCCCTTGGGCTTGACCTCAGGAACTGGAGGCTGTCTTGGCAGGGATGGAATTGGGGGTGCTCATCTGAGGATACATGGCGATATCAGGTAGGTGACGGAACTGGATGGCTGGCACTCAAGAGTCAGGTCCAGGCTGGGCATAAATCGGGTGGTGCCAGCTGTGCGGTTGGTGGAGAGCCATGGGACTGGATCTGAGTGCTTGGGCCGGGGGAGATGGTGGGGACAGCTAGGGAGAAAGGGGAAGGAGCAGAGATTCCTGGGGAAAAGCCAGGAGAGGGAAGGACACCGGACACCGGCCAGCCAAGGCTCCAGGAGCTGAGGGCAGCCATTGGCCAGGCCTGTTATATGCTGCCTGAGGTCACAGTGGGCTTAGCAACAGAAGGTCATGTTGGCCTCAGCCAGCACGGGGTGGCAGTGGGCTCAAGGGCGACAAGATGGCGCTGTTGACAGGAGCCAGCAGAGGGTCAGCTGGCAGGGGGGCCGGGAGCCTGTCCCCGAGGCAGCAGTCTCAGGGTCCACATACCCATCCTCTTCCTCGCAGGCTACCAGACCCTGGGGGAGGAGTACGTCAGCATCGTCCAGGTGGACCCGTCACAGACACGTGTGCCCTCCTGGCTGCGCCGTGGCGTGCTGGTGACGCTGCATGCCGTCCTGCCCTACCTGCTGGACAAGGTCCTGCTCCCCCTAGAGCAGGAGTTGCAGGCTGATCCTGACAGTGGGCGGCCTTCGCAGGGGAGCCTGGTGCCAGGCGGGCGTGGCTGCTCAGGGGTGCGGCGCTGGGTGCGGCGCCACACAGCCACCCTGACTGAGCAACAGAGGAGGGCGCTGCTGCGGGCGGCCTTCGTCCTCAGACAGGGCCTCGCCTGCCTCCAGCGGCTACATGTTGCCTGGTTTTACATCCACGGTGTCTTCTACCACCTGGCCAAGAGGCTCACGGGGATCACGTACGTAAGTAGCAGGTGCTGAGGGCACAGCCGCTTCGGCCACCCGTGTCACCCCCACTGGACTTGGGTGTGTGCAGAGCTGGCCCTCCAGGCCTCTCAGCCAACAGGGTTCCACACCCAGAACCTGTGTCAAGGCAGGAACCCAAATCCTCTGCTTGAAAAGAGGCAGGTTTTGTTTAGTTACACTTGGCTGAAAGATCCAAGGAAGTCCAGACCCTGAGGGCAGAATGGGCTCCTGCTGCAGCCCCACGTGGACACCAGGCCCTGCACTCAGCTTTTTACTGACCGGGGGCCCTGGGTCACGCCTCACCACAGATCCCTGAACCTTGGCCCATGACTGCCCATGTCACTGCTGTGAGGAACAAGCAGCTTCTCCCAGAGTGTGTGGGAGCATGTACTGCAGCCTCAGCCCCAGCCCCTCACCCCTCACCCGTGCCTGTCCCAGCAGTCTGCCCCATCAGATGGCCGTTCCCACCTTCTCCCCTCCGCAGCTGTCGGCACCTCTGCCCATCCTAACCCCCAGCTGACGCTCCTGCTTCCAGATTCAGCAACGAAGCCTCCCCAGTGGTCCTGACACCATGTCCATCTGCCACGGCGTTAGACCCGGGCCCACCAGAGCCACTGCTGCACGAGCTCCTTCTAGAACAGCCCTCTGAGGAACCCCCTTTCTTCCGTCCCTAGAGCTGCACTGGGCCCCTCAGCCCCCACTTGCCAGGCGACCCCACCTCCACACACCCTAAACAGGAGGCCACAGTGATCTCGTCAGAGTCAGTGGTCAGGTCTTCATTCTTAGCATACCCAGCCTCCCGCGTATTTGACGCGGTTCCTCGCCCCATCCGTGTTAGTGAGGGATTTGCTGAGCTGCTGTGACAGGGGCTTGGAAACGGGGCTCAAACCAGCTGGGAGGCTCCCTCTCTCCTAGGACAGCCAGGAAGTGGCTGGACACCCAGGGCCCACACTGGTGGTGTGACCTGCCACCTCTGTATGTGGTTCCCAGCCCTGGGCCGAGGCCATCTGGCTGTCTCCATTTCCCAGCCAGTGGAAAGGGACACGGGAAGCCGAGGGCAGCCAGCTGTCCTTCAGTGGCACAGCCAGAAGCTACACACGTCACCAGCAGCATGAGGGGGGGAGCAGGGTCCCTAGGGCCATGTGCCTTGCAGCAGGGTGGCTGGTGGGCAGCATCTACAGCCCAACATGTCTGCTCCCCCCCCATCCCTTTCTGAGAGGTGGTCCCTGGACATCCCCATGTCCTCACCCCCTCCGCCAGCGCTAAGACTCCCTCTGCGCTGACAATGCCAAGGCCGGTCTGGAGCTCAGGCCTCTCCGTCATGCTAGGCTGTGAAGCAGTTCAGACTCCCTGAACCTGCCCCTGGCTTGGTTTCTGCCGGGCGCTCCCAGTGCCAGGGAGAGGCCTGGTTCTAACACGCTCCGTGCAGACTGACCCTCCTAGCAGGTGCTAAGGCCAGATCCCCTCAGGGTCCTGATGGGTGTGACACTGTCTGCCTTACAGCTCCGTGTCCGCAGCCTGCCCGGAGAGGACCTGAGGGCCCGTGTTAGCTACAGGCTGCTGGGGGTCGTCTCGCTGCTGCACCTGGTGCTGTCCGTGGGGCTGCAGCTGTATGGCTTCAGGCAGCGGCAGCGAGCCAGGAAGGAGTGGAGGCTGCACCGCGGCCTGTCTCACCGCAGGTGCACGCGGGGGCCACACGTGGGGGCTGGGGGTGTCCTTTGCACTTCACAAGGACCTGTGAGGTGCACCCACCTTGACGCTCTGCCCCCCCTTCCCCAGGGGCTCCCTGGAGGAGAGAGCGGTTTCCAGAAACCCCCTGTGCACCCTGTGCCTGGAGGAGCGCAGGCACCCGACAGCCACGCCCTGCGGCCACCTGTTCTGCTGGGAGTGCATCACCGCGTGGTGCAGCAGCAAGGTGAGGTGGGAGCCTGCTGGGGTCCTGAGATGGCTCAGCGGCTGCGCTGGCAAGACACACCTGGCAAGGCCGGGTGCGGTGGTTCAAGCCTGTAATCCCAGCACTTTGGGAGGCCGAGGCGGGCGGATCACGAGGTCAGGAGATCGAGACCATCCTGGCTAAAGCGGTGAAACCCTGTCTCTACTAAAAAAATACAAAAAATTAGCCAGGCGAGGTGGCGGGCGCCTGTAGTCCCAGCTACTCGGGAGGCTGAGGCCGGAGAATGGCATGAACCCGGGAGGCGGAGCTTGCAGTGAGCCGAGATCGCACCACTGCGCTCCAGCCTGGGCGACAGAGCGAGACTCCGTCTCAAAAGAAAAAAAAAAAAAAGACCCACCCACCTGGCTGCAGCAGAAGTGGGGAGTCTGGCTCTGAGCACCCTTCAGGTTGAGAGTAGAGATGGGCGTCTTTTTAAAGGCTCCCAGGTAGGTCAGATGTGGGGTCGTTGTGGGGGTTAAAGTTCCAAATTCACGGTACTGAGACTTTGCTGAACACAGGTTGGGGCAGCGGCCAACCCTGAAAGGCCCCACACCTCCCCCATGCACCCCAGCATGCCCTTCCTCCTGGGCTCCTCACCACACTTGGAAACCCTGGCACACTGAATCACACCCACGGAAGATGCCGGCAGGGTGAGAGTGGCACGTCTTCCCGGAGCTGGGCTTCCTGGGCTGTGTCAGCTGCGAGAGCAGGAGGGAACCTCCCAGCCGAGCCCCACCCCCCAGCCCTGCCCCGGCCCCCACTGGGACTCGGCCTTCTGAAAAAAGGCTGGCTTTCTTGGTCATTAGTTGAAGGAAATACAACATTTATGTTCCATGTCATGGGCAGAGAATGTGGACAGGACAAGAGATGCCGATGGGGATGGGCATGGCCCAGTGGTCCCAGCTGCTGTGACCCCTTCCTCCTCTCTGCAGGCGGAGTGTCCCCTCTGCCGGGAGAAGTTCCCTCCCCAGAAGCTCATCTACCTTCGGCACTACCGCTGAGCCGGCGCCCAGGTGGGCCTGGACACAGGACTTCTACAGAAGTCTGAACGCAAGATTTAGTCTCAAGATGAACCCTACTTGCACAGGAATTAGAACATTCTCACGGGTTTTCTATCATGTAAGATACTAACCCAGCCACCCCGGGAGAGAACAGAAAGCTGTCCCTGACTGTGCTTTCTCAGCCCTGGGAGGGGCGCTAACCCCAACCTGGTATGACTCAGCCACTTCTTCAGGAATTTCACTTATTTGGACAGGATTTTAGGTTTCCCTCCCTTCCCCAAACCATACAGTTGAGAAGTAATTGAGAAGTAGGTCAGAAGACACTTTATTCATTTATATTGTGAGAAAATGGTTCCATCAGGCTTGTGTTAAGGCAATGGACTGAATGAGTGCATGTTGAGTTGGGAGGGGGCACGGGGGGCTGGCGGTTTGCTTCAGCCAGTGTGGTCAGAACAGCAGCCCCATGGCCCCCATCGGAGGCGGTCAGGCTCGCCCCCAGAGTAGCTGGGCAGAGAGAAACCAACCAAGGTCAGCACCTCCGTCTGAAGCATTTGGCACACACCTTCAAAACACATCAAGGCTGCTTCCAGTTTCAGAAAATAGAAATCTGCATCTCGGGCCTGACATGCACACAGAGCTCTCCTCCTGACCCAAACGCACTTGCGTGCCAGGTCCTGGGGATTGGGGGGCTGCCAGGGCGCCCAAGCCCTCTCCTGGGGGCCCGCTGGGCAGGCGACCTGCTGACCCAGCGTCACTGCTGTGCTCAGCCCTTCAGCTCGTCCCTAGCCTATTTCCTGCCTCCATTTGACATTTCCAGGTTTTCAAAATTGCATTTAACCTGTGCCAGAGACTTCACCGTAGGCATCTTTAATAAACTAACTCCACCAAAATGTGGGCACATTAATAACAAGATGGAACTTGAGATTTCCTAAAGCGCAGTGTTAACATGCCTCGAGGGCGTATGCCACATTTCTCTACTGACCTGTTGGCAAGGCCGAGGCCTGGCCAGCAGCACCAGCTTCCAGCAAAGACCCCTGCAGACCATGTCCTGCTGTTTGACTTAGGAATGAGGATGACCCTGTATTCCCGGGTTAGTCAAGGTCAGCTTACCAGGGGCTGGGGTGGGGAGGCTGTGACCCTCTAAACTGGGAGGAGCACCAAGGGAGGCACTGGGGCTGCAGCTGGGTGGGCAAATGCCACCGTGGCTCCATCCGTCAGCACCCAGTCCTTTGATTCACACTGTGCTCGGGCCAAGTGCACGCGACCTCCTGTCACATTTTAGGCCTGAGCGCTTATTAGGAAAACAGTATGGAAAGTGACAGACACTGCTGTCTGGAGTCTGAGAATCCAAGTGTCTCAACACAGTACCAGAAGCACCCCCTGGGAGCAGCCCTTGCTATCCTGGGCCAGGGACCCACAAGCTTGAACGTGGCCTCTTAAGAGAGGAGCTCAATGTCAGATATGCAAATACTGGCACAAGAAAATCCAGACAATCATCTTTCACCGTGTAAATTCTAAGACAGGACACACCGCCCAGAGTGAGGAGCCTGAGCAGCCCGGGACCCAGGAGAGGCCTTCCCTTGCATCTGTGTCTCGTCTGGGACCGCAGCTATGATGTTCTGCTGTTGGCAAAGTGGGTTCACCTTTTGGAAAGGCCAAACGAAAGTTGGGCTTTCTTGTGTCCAGCGACTGTCGTGTTTTAGATAAGACCTTAATAAAGGTGGAGTTAAAAATCACTTGTTGAGTATTTTATCACATCAAAAATGCTGACATGCACGTGGGTTCTGCCTCTCCCCCCGCAGTGGGGTGCCGAGTGCCGAACCCACAAAGCCAGTCTGCTCCCCGCCAGCTTCGCTGCCCCTCGGGGGGTTGCATGATGACAGATTTAAATTAAAAACAAAACACTTTACATATCAAAGAAATGTGTCAAAATAATCTTAAACAATTAAAATATAATATATATTTATAATTCTGGGCCCTCAAAAGCAATCATGGTAGTTAAGAACAAAGTTTTGAGTCATTAGGATAGAGGCCAACTTTAAACATCTCCAGTGAGATGGATTAGGAAACTGGCATTAGAACCCCACACAGTTACTTGACAATCACCTTTAAAACGTTAAGTTCTTTCAGACACGCAGGAATCAGGCTAGATCATCACTCGGGCTCTGTGGAGTGGCTGGCACACCTGTGGCTGGTGGGGAAGGCGGCTGGCGGGGAGCGGCCCATTCCTCCCTCGCAGGCCTCGCTCCTGCCTGCCCACCTGGCACCGGGGGGGGACCGGCCACTCGCCCTTGCTCCCATGGGCTCCACCCGCCTGGCTTCCCGCCTGCAGCTGACTAGAATTCCATCCGTGAGAAACACTTGAACGTCACTGAAAAAGAAATCCATGCGATTTGGTTTAAGTGCCAGTTTCTTCAAGAACCTGATATTTCAGTTACAAATCATTGAAGCTCCTTTTTAAAAAGAAAATTCAACTCCCTCGTAATCAACTACTTTATGTGAAGAAAAAAGGCATTGTTAACAATGGCTCAAAACCGTTCTTGCAACACGTGAGGCAGCCTCAGTCCCGCTTCTAGCTGGCAAAAGCCTTGCCGGCGTCCTCCTTGCCTCTGTACCTCCTCTTCCCATGTGTGAACGGGATGTACCGGTACTTAATCATGTGCTGGGGAGAGAAGCACAGACTCAGTCACTGCACAAGCGCTCTCCGGCCAGCCACACTGTCCCCACATGGGAGCGGCCAAAGGCCCCCATCTTTTCTATACATCTGACAAGTGGAATCGGGGCCCCAGTGGCTTCCTGCACCCATGTCAACACAGCAAGGCCTTCCATAGCCCACGAGGCCTAGGTTTGAAACCCCATCAATCCCAGTGTTTCCTGAGCCTCCTATGGAGGAAGGGCAAGGGGGATGTGAGGTGGCCCAGGGCCCTCTGCAGCCAACACCTCGGGCACAGAGTAAGGCCCGCAGCAGCAAGGCCATGCCATCAAGGGGTCAGTCAGCAGTCTCAGCTAATTTCCCCCTAATGCCCTCCTCCTCAGGCAGGCTGGCGCAGGGCGCTGGGCCCCCTAAGAGGAGCCACTGGGACACTGCACATGCTGGGGCTCTCCCGTTCAGCTCCCACAAAGCTTCCATCAAGAGCCCACCCGCTCCGACAGATGCGCTCCCCGTTTAGTTCACTGGCTGTGCTGGGAACGGAGCAGTGTCCTCGTCACACACAAGACAGTGCCACTGAGCTCCACATTCACACCAGGCAGACTCTGCCACCACCCGCCACAGCCCACCACGGCTCCCCCATGCTGCAGGTAACAGAACAGCGACTGCGTGCCGGCGTGGCGGCAGTGCCTCTGCTTTACCTTGATTTGCCTCTTCATTGTGATACAGAAGAGCATGATGAAGTACATCACCAGGATCGGCCAGAACACCGGGACGTTGAAAGCGTCGAAGAAAGTACAGACCATAGCCACAAGGATGCCCTTGGTAGCCGCGTGCCTTCAAGTGGGGAGAGAAGGTTAGCGCAGCATCTGCAGCCAGCACCGGGCACCTGCCGGCCGCCTCCAGCCTTGCAGCTGCACCAACCGTCCCCGCAAACAGAAGCATCCCTGTGGAAAGGAGGGGTCTACCCTGGGCACAGCAGCAGCATGACCCTTTGCAAGTAGCTCACAGAAATGTACTGTACTGCCCTCACCAGAGACTTCCTTCTCTCACTCCCTTGAAACGTACAATTCTTAAAACTACACGAAGTATAAAGCATTAGTGTGAGGCTGGGGGCCCCATGCCTGCTGGCTGGGCCTGTGATCTGGAGAGAAACCCAGGCTGTGTCTTGTGGACCATCCAGGGCCTTCACCCTGTCACTGTGGCATGGCCACCAGTGCTCCCTCCCGCCCCAGCACATGGCCAAGAGATGCCATCGCCCTTGAGGCTCAGCTCTCCCTTCCTAGTCCAAGCCTCTGGTGGCTTCCAGGGCCCCTGATCTTTCTGTCCCCGACTCCATCTGGGGCTGCAAAGTCAAGGTGTGGAGCCCCACGAGCTCAGCAGGCTCCTTCACTTTACTGATCCAACAGACATGGGTTCCTCTTGTGCCCCCAGGGCCCCTGGGGTATGAGGGACAGGACAAGCAGATGCAGCCACAGAGCTCCCATCCCTCTGACGGCTACGCCACCCACCTCTGCCTACCCGTGCAGATACGGGCACCTCGGCTCAGACCCCTCTCAAAAATGACTCCAGGAGAAGGCTAGTCCTCCTCTGCCAGCCACAGGGAGCCACAGGGCTGGGGATGGGAGAGAGGAAGGAGGGAGGACGGAGACTGGACGCAGGGCCTGCCCTCCCCAGGCCACGACCACAGGAGCCAGTGTGCACTCCATCCCAGAGTCAGCCTCCTTTCCGCCAGCCTCCGGGGCACTGGTGCTGACTTGAAAACAAGAGAACGCGGCAAGGCAGTGAGTGGCCTTCCAGTGAGAGCCCCTGTGATTCCCCCTGTGCCCAGCCCAGCACAGCAGTCATCTTTCGGGTGACTTGAACAAAACTTCAACCAGAATCAGTGTAGTCTCAGTCTCAGCCACCCTTGAGCCCAATTTTCCTTCTCAAATACCGTGAAGAATTAGCTCACCAAAATTTAAACTCTGGAAGCCTTCGAATGAAGGGGCGGAATTCCTCGTTCTGTTTGGTGGGTAGCGAAGGACCGTCATCTGCAAGGCAAAGCAACCATCAGGGAGGGGCGCCTCTTTTCATTTCCATCACATTTCTACCATTTCCCCTCAAGGCTTTGGACTAGCAGGCCTCACAAATCTAAACTGAGATTTGTGTCTTTAACCAAAGAGAAAACGGGGGTCTGTGGTCAACTGACACATCCAGTTCACTGCTTTCAGAAAGTGCTATCAGAATGTTTTTAAAGACTTCCGGCCGGGCGCAGTGGCTCACGCCTGTAATCCCAGCACTTTGGGAGGCCGAGGCGGGCGGATCACAAGGTCAGGAGATCGAGACTACGGTGAAACCCCGTCTCTACCAAAAATACAAAAAAAAAAAAAATTAGCCGGGCGCGGTGGCAGGCACCTGTAGTCCCAGCTACTCAGGAGGCTGAGGCAGGAGAATGGCGTGAACCCAGGAGGCGCAAATAATTCAACCACATATAAACCTCCAGAACACGTCAGCTATGCCACGTACAGGCACAGAAAGAAAACAAAGGCAAATTAACATAAAAAGCAAGCAGCAGAGAACAGGGCGGGGCAGAGGATGCACTGACCGTGGAACCCGGGTGCCAGGCCTGTCCCACCAGCAGCTGTGCCAAGCCCGCTCTCACCCCACCCTCCCACCCGGACGGGTGCTGCTCCCCATTTACAGATGGGAAAACTGAGGCCTACAGGAAAGGGGCTCTTTGTTATTTTCTAGTCTCCTCCAAATAGCAACAAATGAGAGGAGCTGTGTTCCCGTCAATCTTCTCATCACATACCCTACCCAGAAGACTCACAGGCTTCTGGCCACACAGTGAGAGCACACCCTGCTCCCTGACAGCAGGTTCCCCCAGAAGGAGGAGGATCCTGGCAGGGAGCTGCACGTGGGTTTTCCCGCAGTGGCCACAATGTCCTGGAAAGCAGTTGTTTGTTCCTCCCCTGGGGCTGGCCAGTCAGGCGTGAACTCAGGGCCCCTACCTGGCCCAGGCAGGCCCAGGAGCAGCGTGAGTCTTCCAAGCATGGAGCACGAAGCGCCAGGAACACTTCAGCTCAGAGCTCCTCAGAAACCAGAGGAGGCCGCCCAAAGCCTGACCCGACATGATGTTGGCATCAGGGTCCTGGCACTCTCTGTGCACAATGAGCTGCCTGTGGAACCCTCTGGCTATGGGAAAAGGTAACCTCATCATGGCCGCCTCCACGGATTCTGAAAGGGGCCATTGACTGGGGTGGGACGGGTGCCGGAGTCGGACCATCCGCCTCAGACCCCTACTGTCTATGGTGCCATGTGACCTTGAACACGTTACCTAACCCAGTACACCTCAGTTTCCTCATCTGCAAAGTGGGAAAACAGAATGAACACCTACTTCGTGGCTATCAGGAGGGTTTGAAGAGTCGTTCTACAAACGTATCCTGATCACCCAACGTTACAAGTACATTTCAACCCCAAGAGAAGAGTCTCGGGTGTTTCCAGAGAACACTGGGCAATCCCATCAGAAAAGAAAGGCCCAACCTGCCCACACAGCCCAGTGCACAGCTGCTACCCTACCTGAGTCTTCCATTAAGGAAGGATCCACTTTGGGAGAAAGAAAAGCTATGAAAAGATTTAGATGGTAGATCCCCAAGGCATAGGTCACAATGTACCAACCCTGAAAGAGAAGGAAAGAGAGTCAGTGGTGCACTCCGACTGTCCATCAGCCCGAGTCAGTTCATGTTTGCACTCCAGTTCACTCTCAACTTTAAGTGATCTTAAAAACACACAAAACTTACTTACAGCAACGACAATGAAATACAGTGAAATCCCATGGTAACAACTTACCTCAAATTATACTTTGTGGGTACTGAGACTAAGGGGACAAATGAGCAAAGCTCTTCAAGGGTCCAGTTAGACACATGTAATCCCCAAAGCCACAGACGCCCCATAAGGAGCGCAGCAGAAAAGGAGGCTTTTCTCAAGAAGCACATGCTCAAGCTACACCACAGGCTCAGGTGGCCCAGGCATCTGAGCGATGCTGGCCCAGAGCCCCCAGCAGGAGCAGGTTCATCAGAAACAGAAGACAGAATGTCAACTGTGACTGGAGGTGTGCTAGCTGATGTTCCTCCAACAGACAATTCCCATTGCCAAACACACTCTGCCAGGAGGGTGAAACCTTTGCCAGAAGAAACCCACAACTGGGCAATCAAGAAAAGAGAGCTTAAGCCAAGCCTTCCTCAAGAGACGCAGAGTGGGAGAATTCTGCCAAGATGCCTGAGTGCAGCACACTTGCAACTAACTCAGTTTTAAAATGACTAAGTATATCCCATTAGAAGCCAGAACTGCATTCTCAATTTTAAAAGCCTTAAATGTCTCAGTCGGGTGTGGTGGCTCATGCCTGTAATCCCAGAACTTTGGGAGGCCAAGGTGGGTGGATCACCTGAGGTCAGGAGTTCAAGACGAGCCTGGCCAACATGGTGAAACCCCACCTCTACTAAAAATACAAAAATTAGCCAGGCGTGGTGGCGCATGCCTGTGATCCCAGCTGCTCGGGAAGCTGAGGTAAGAGAATCGCTTGACCCCGGGAAGTGGAGGTTGCAGTGAGCCGAGATCATGCCACTGCACTCCAGCCTGGGTAACAGTGAGACCCCGTCTCAAAAAAATAAATATAAACGCTTTAACTTTCTCATACAAACAAGAAATCTTTCTGCCTAAACACTTTTCGAGTCAGACTTAGGGCTAAACACTAGATGTGAGGGTTAACTGGATGTCTGTGTATCTACCTTTGTGCTGCAAGGCCACGCCTGAAGGCACATCAAATGAGGCACGAGCTTCGTTTAGAACATAGTAAAACTGACGAGCGCAGTGGCTCAAGCCTGTAATCCCAACACTTTGGGAGGCCGAGACGGGCGGATCACGAAGTCAGGAGATCGAGACCATCCTGGCTAACATGGTGAAACCCCATCTCTACTAAAAATACAAAAAATTAGCTGGGCATGGTGGTGGGCACCTGTAGTCCCAGCTACTTGAGAGGCTGAGGCAGGAGAATGGCGTGAACCCAGGAGGCAGAGCTTGCAGTGAGCTGAGATCCGGCCACTGCACTCCAGCCTGGGCCACAGAGCGAGACTCCGTCTCAAAAAAAAAAAAAAAAAAGAACATAGTAAAACTGACCTGTGGGTGCTGCACTCTTCCCGCCCCCTGCTCCTGCCTGATGTCCCTGATTCAAAATTTCTAGGTCATTCTTTCCATCAGACAATGGACCGAGTTCCAATTAAAAAAAAAAAAAAATCAGGCCGGGCGCGGTGGCTCAAGCCTGTAATCCCAGCACTTTGGGAGGCCGAGACGGGTGGATCACGAGGTCAGGAGATCGAGACCATCCTGGCTAACACAGTGAAACCCCGTCTCTACTAAAAAATACAAAAAAAAACCTAGCCGGGCGAGGTGGCGGGCGCCTGTAGTCCCAGCTACTCGGGAGGCTGAGGCAGGAGAATGGCCTGAACCCGGGAGGCGGAGCTTGCAGTGAGCTGAGATCCGGCCACTGCACTCCAGCAAGGGGGACAGAGTGAGACTCCGTCTCAAAAAAAAAAAAAAAAAAAAAAAAATCAATTAAGGTGGTAAACAAGGAAGTATCTTCCACAGTCCCCAGAGGAGAAAATAGCCCTGACAAGGCTTTCAACCTGCCCTGCTCTGCACGTAAGATTAACCTCCTCTAAAGATCTACGAAGAATTCCCATCTGCAGGTTTGCTCCTAGAAACCCCGTGTTTACTAGCAAGTAAAGGAGCACCCAAGGTGAAGTCTGAGACAACATCGCCTGACCTAGGGGTGCCCCAAAACACATGAAGGTTTGAAACCCTCAAGACCCTCTTTGGTCACTGTCTCTCTTATTTGACTCAGCGTCTCAACCTGCACTGCCCTCTTTGGCCTCATATGAGGTAGAACTCAGGAAAGGCTAAATAAACCCTTTGGATGCCAAATCATTCATGACACCCAAGGTATGGACTCTTCACCCGAGGAATGAGGCAGCCACAGAGCACCACTTTGTCCTCAGCATCATGCAGCAGGGTCAGAGGGACACAGCGGCTCCACTGTCCAGGCCTGGACACGCCCAGGGCAGGGCCAGGCTGGGCTCAGGACCACCTGGGTACACTGAGAAGCCTGGTGAGGGGACTCTGGGTGAATCATAAACAACCCTGTTTGTTAAAGACAGTCACTGAGATCTTTCTGACATTTGGCGTTTAGCTGAAAACTGATTTCTACAGACCATTTCCTGCAATACAAACTGGATCAACAGCATCCCCACCAGCACCACGTCCAGGTAACATGGACACGGCCAACTCACATCAGCCCACACCTACCTGCAGCAGGTAAACTCGAATCATGTAGACAAAGCTCAGGCCCAGTGTCACGACCCATCGCACGGCCGTGTAGGGTGTGGACTTGTCTAGCCAGGACTGATAAATCTAGAAAGACAAGAGTCCAAAAGCATGAAGCAAGTCCTGTAACTTCTGCACTGACCCTGCCACAAAATGTACCTTCTGCTAGCGTTGGCTTTCAATTTTTAAAAAAGCTAAGAGTGAGTTACAACAGCAAGAGATTGTCTATGTATCAGCACAAAGCAGTGACTATAATTAATCCAAAGTTTATTTTCAATAATTCCTGAAGCAGGTTCATCTCTTAAGCAAGACTGTTACAAAACAATCTCCTAGGAGGTTGTGACATGGTGCTGGCCCGAAGGGATCACTATGAGGAAGACCCAGCCTCACCCCAAATAGAGGACTGTGCATCTCAAAGTCCCCACCCTACAGCACAGCCCTTATCGCCACGTCTCAAGTCAGCTCCCCCATCTGCTGCAGCCAGCGGCCAGCCTTGCCCCACTCCCAGGCCCACTGGCCACAGCCTGAGTCCCAGCAGCCACAGCAGCATCTGTGTGCATCCAGGCGGCTATGGACATGACCGAGGGAGCCCTTAGTTTTATGTACTTTTTTTTTTTTTTTTTTTGAGACGGAGTCTCGCTCTGTCGCCCAGGCTGGAGTGCAGTGGCCGGATCTCAGCTCACTGCAAGCTCCGCCTCCCGGGTTTACGCCATTCTCCTACCTCAGCCTCCCGAGTAGCTGGGACTACAGGCGCCCGCCACCTCGCCCGGCTAGTTTTGTGTATTTTTTTAGTGGAGACGGGGTTTCACCGTGCCAGGATGGTCTGGATCTCCTGACCTCGTGATCCGCCCATCTCGGCCTCCCAAAGTGCTGGGATTACAGGCTTGAGCCACCGTGCCCGGCTATGTACTTATTTTTACAAATATATGTATGTATGGTTTTTTATTTTGAAATTTAATTTCCAAATTATGAGAAATTTCCAAATTCACAAAAGTAAAAAGATTATAGAAGCCCACATATGCCCATTACTCAACTTCATTAATCGCCAATCGCTTTTCATATGTGATTTAATTAAGGTGATGAATTTTTTTTTGACCCAGATCCTCAGCACCTGGAACTGCCGGTGACCCAAGCTTTTCCTGAGACTAAGGCTTCTGAGACTCCAGTGTTCAAAGGCAGCTCTAGGCACCTCACTCACCAAATGCACACGCAGCCCACACAAGAGCCTCCCGCCCTCAGGGGCAGAACCTCCAACCTGACACGGGGCAGGTGGGGCTCCCAGCACCGGGGACGTGGGTGGCCAGGAGAGGGACAGCAAGAGTAGAATGGCAGCCACGGCCGCGTCTGTCCTGCCTGGGTGCTGAGACTGGGTTTTGTATTTTTAAAGGTTGGTAAAAGGAAAACAAAAACAGAAAACGCATGTGACAGACCACATATGGCCTCAGAGCCCGATCTCTCCACAGGTGGCGCTTTAGGATGAAGAGAGCAGAGAGCGCTGTCTTCAGGAAGTCTGAGCCTGAGGCAAAGTAACTTCTCCGTCAGGAACAACAGCACACAGATCCTTCCGGAAAATGCTGGCAGTCCAGTTTCTTTTTCAAATATTTACACTCATCTACTAAAAACCCACCAACCTGTCCAAGTCTTGTGAAAAATCTGTACACCACCGAAGGTTTCCCATGGACGGACTCTCCCACACTGTCCCCTTCAGACATTCTGTAACTGGGAGAAAAACACAAAATACTGTTCAATAAAAAGCATTCAAGGGTGTGAAATCTTGGCCCTATTTTCACCAACACTGTCAAGTAGGTTTCTTCAACATTCAGTATTCTGTCCATACCATTTGTTTTTATCATGAACTGTTCGGGAAAAAGTAGCAGGTGCACAGGCTTCCGTGGAGGGGAAGGGCAGCGTTAGACACATGGGCCCAGCACAGGCCGCGTTTTCATTCCCACTCCAGCACCTCAGTCACCTGCGTGGGTGGCACTGTCCACCCCACTGGCCCCAGGAGCAGCCTTGGTGCCATGGGGTCCACTGGCTGGTCTATGGCATGTGGCACTGCACGTCCTCCCTCCAGGGACCGCATCCTCTGTGGATCCCTCAGAGTTCCCCCACCCAGGCACCCTGTCTGCTCCACGCCCTGTCCTGGGTCTCTGGTCTGGCAGGAGCAGGAAGGGTCCTGTCCTCGCAGGGCCAGGTCCTCCACCCCACGAACAGGAAAATGTTACCTACAACTCTCAGGTAGTGCATCCATCTGCGTCCCAGTTTCTTATCTGGCAAGTGGAGGTAACATATCTGCTCCTATTTCAACACACTGCGGTGATGCCCTGAGGAATTCACCTGAGAACCCACGTGCCAGAGGTCACATTGTTCACCCACTTAATTCCCAGATGCCCAAGTGAAGGGCATCATTACCCACATTTCACCAAGAAGGACCTAGTCTCAAACAGTGGAAGCCACGTGTCCACGGTCCCGCCACAGCTCTGCTTCTGGACAGGCCAAGCCAAGCCTGACTGCCACCTGGCTCCTCAGCCGAGCACGCCACCACCCACTCCCGGGACCAGACGGCATCAGGACCTGCCGCTCTTCAGGAAAGCGCTGCTGAGTACCCAACGCCTGCCGGTTGTCATTCCTACTTTAGAAGATGAGATGCCTGCTGGCCCCTGAGCTAGAGAAGATGCCAGGGGCGCATTCCCCTCCCCCACCACCCCCATCTGCTGCCTCGGCAGGGCAGTGAGGAGAAAGACTCCAGCCTCAAGTTTGGCCTAAAGTCCCGCCTGTGCTAAGTGGCTGTGAGGCCTTCAACAAACCCTCTGAGCACGCAGCAGCCGGCCTCGGTTTCCTCATCTGTAAAACGAGGCTCTAAGAAACACCAGACACGAAAGCAAAGACATCGTTCCTCGGCAACCCTTGGGGTCAGTCTTACTGTTCTCATGCACAGGTAAGAAAGCTGAGGCTCACAAAGGCTAAAGCATTGTCCTGGCCCATCAGCATGTTTGCGGTGGGCAGGAGCTGGAACCCGCATCTTCCTGAAACCAACGCTCCTCCAGTCCCACCCTGTGAGCGCTGGGGAAACCTTCCCTGCAGGTGGAAGGCAGAGGGGGCCAGACGCAATCCTGCCCTCAAGGGCCTCGGCTCTCCCATCACAACTGATGCGGGGAAATGATCCAGGCAGCTCCCTCCACGTCACCAAGTCTGTGCAGAATGTGGCTCCGTGACACCATTCCTGGATCCTGCGGAGTGCCAGGCCGGCTCGAGGAGACCGAGGGGCCCTTTGGTCTCATGTAAACCAAAGACACACAGGAGGAGGACTTTCACTCTCCACTGAGAGAACTCCGTATTTAAATAGAGGCTACACTAGAATGCGCCACCTGGAAAGGCCACCCTGTTTAGGCCAAAGCCAGGCATCTGAAAGACACGCATCACATTCTTCGTCTTGTAGCTCCTTACAGTTTTCCCCGTTTTACTCAGACTGTTTCCCATTAAAGCGCTTTTACTTGACTGCAGGTGATGAGAGTAATGTCAGAGAGAAAATACTCGGCTCTCCCACCAAAGGGTGTTCTCTAGGCAAAGTTCAGAACGTCTCTCTCTCCAGGTGAACGTGTAAAAAACCTACTCGAAACCCATCAGCCAATTCTGCTTCTCTGACACACACAACACGTATACCAAACACACACAGTCAGCTCACACCCTGACTGAACGCATCACCAGGAACAGCCTGAGGCAGTGTGGCAGGAGCAAGAACGTGAACTTTGGACTCCAACGGCCTGCTTTCAGATCCTGGCTCTACCACTCTCTGTCAGTGTGACCAGGACAGGCTATTCCAGGATGCCTCAGGTTCCAGTCTGTGAAATGGGACAACAGCACCTCTCGTGCCTTCTCCACGAGGCTCTTGCGAGTCGTCACTGGACAGCCCGTGGAACACCCTTGGATCCAGGCAAGGCAGTGCCAGCCCTGTTCCCAGATCAAGGCCAGCCCTCACAGCAGCTGCCCCCACCGCAGCCCTCCTCTCTGCTCAGTTTGAAGGCCACCTCCTCTTCAGAGGTCTCCGTTATTGCCCACACTGACCCCTAGTACCTTACATCACATCACCCTGCTTTTATTTTGTGTACAACTGTTTCCTGATACCTTTCTGGCTTATTTCTCAATTTTTTCCTGCTAGAATGAAGCTCCTGGAGGGGTCCCTTGTCTGGTTTGGGGCTGGGCCCTACCACCTGGAAGTCCATTCCATAGCAGACAGCCCATCAGTTACCTGCTGAAAGTGACTGCTTTATGTCTAGTCACAAACAAAACTGAAAGGGAGATAAAACCAGTCCAAGCAGAAACCATGAGGACATGCCAGAAAGTGTAAAACTCTCTATGTGCCTTGTTCTAGGGCCCACCACATTCATCCACATCTGTGGTCCATCACTATGTGCGTGGTAAGGATGAAGTCCTCCGCCTGGCGTCCAGGAGCACTGAAGTCCGGGATGAAGTCCTCCGCCTGGGGTCCGGGAGCACTGAAGTCTGGGATAAAGTCCTCCGCCTGGGGTCCGGGAGCACTGACAGTCCGGGATGAAGTCCTCCGCCTGGGGTCCGGGAGCACTGAAGTCTGGGATAAAGTCCTCCGCCTGGGGTCCGGGAGCACTGACAGTCCGGGATGAAGTCCTCCGCCTGGGGTCCGGGAGCACTGACAGTCCGGGATGAAGTCCTCCGCCTGGGGTCCGGGAACACTGACAGTCTGGCTCCCACCACCTTTCTCTTCACGACCCCATCCCCAATTCCCCAATTCCTCCGGAACTAGGAAAGCCCTAGCAGCGGTGCACCAAGCTTCATGCCTCTAGTGTTGTTCAGTTCTCTGAAATGCCCTCCCAGACCCCTTCTCTTCCTTCTTTCCAAGGCCACATTCCAGCCTGGGCTCCTCCCTCCTCTGGGCCTGACCATCGTACATGTCCACCTGGCTCTGACACACTGTAACCGCCGTCACCTCGGGCATACGGCAGAAGCCAAGCGAGTCTGAATTACTGAGAACCCTTTATCCACTTACGGGATAACTGCATTTCCTGTGAAATGTCAACCCAACTAAAAACAAAGTGTTTCCAGGACCAACGGCCAGCCTCTACTCTTCACAAAGGGAAAAGGGCGAAAGCCCACTGAAGGTACTCAGGCTGAAAGCAGCCCTCTGTGCTGTAAGACACCTGGCAGAGAAACGAACGATACCTTTATCAGCGGGGCCACAGACCAGTACTAAGTCAGCCTGGAGAATTTATGATTTTATTGCCTATGTAGAATACGATCAAAACCGATGTAACTAGTTTCCCTTGAGCCCGTCAGTAACGCCTTCGGCCCAGGGCTTAACACTAAATCCTATAGATAAGCGCTGACCTGGACGCAGGATGGGGAGACGGCATATCCCCTCTCGAATCCAGCCCAACTCGCAGCGCTATGGGGGCGGCGACTTCCCGCTTCCCCCAAATGCACAACAGGGGAAGCGGACGAGACGAGGCCCGGGTGGGGAGGGCTGCAGCCCCCGCCCGGCCCCTCTCCCGCTCACCTGCCCCTCGCAGGCCCCAGGGCTCGGCCTGCACCCCCCAGCCCCTCGTCCCGGGCCCGGCCCCGAGGCGCGACCCGTACCCCTCAGGGCCGCGGGTAGGGAACACGGTCCCAGCGGCCACCCAGGCCCCGACGTCCCTCCCCGCCCGGCCCTCAGCGCGGCCCCGCCCGCCCGCGGCCTTGACAGCCCGGAAGCAGCGGAGGCGGCGCTGCCCGGCCGTTCCCGCGCCACGCAGCCCTTCCTGGCACCTCGCAGCTCCGCTACGGCCGAGCCGCGGTCTCCCTCACGGCCGCGGGAAGGAGGACGGCGGGGCAGGGGCGGCCGCCGGGGCTGCGCTCTGGCTCCGGGAAACTGCAGCGAGCACTTCCGCTCCGTCCTCCGCGGCACCGCCTCCAGGGCCCCCAAGATGGCGCGAGGGCGGGGTCGAGGGCTCCAACCATTTCCGCTTCCGGCGCAGACGCGCAGGCCGTTGGCGGGCGGGCCTCTCCGCGGAAGACACGACAGCGGCGGAAACGCGCACAGGCGCAGCTGCGTCCTCTGGCTCCGGGTCCGGCTGGCTTCGCTCCAGAGATTGCGCGGGCTCAGGGACTAGGCCCGTGGCCACACCCCCTTGCGACAAAGACCAATGGAAGCGGGCGTTGCTGGTCGCTAAGGAAACCCCCGGCGGCAAGATGGCGGCGGTTGGCGAGGGCACCCCGAGCTCCCGTGGGCCGCGCCGGGACCCGCCGAGGAGGCCGCCCCGGGACGGTAACGACTGCGGGCCACGGGGCAGGTCGCCGGCTGCCCTGGGCCCCGTTCGGGGTGCGATCGCTCTACGCCCTCAACCCCCAAATGCTCACCTCGGAAAGTGGAGGTCCAGGTGCCGCGGCGGAGCCGGGGCCGCCTCCGCGTCCCCCACTCCCACAGGACTCGCCGTGCGCCTCCCCGGGCCCGGCTCGCACCCTTCCCCGAGCCCTCCTGCCGCAGCAGGCCCAGCCCTGCAGGGGGTCGCCCCCGGCTTGCTCCCAGCAGGGAAGATCGGATTCCGGCCGCAGCCTCACAGCCAGCCGGACCTGGGGTTGCCTTGGGGATCCCGAAGCCGGGGATGTGGGGCCAGGGCAGGCGCAGGAGCAGCACGAAGCCTCCTGACTTCCTGGCCGGTGCTGTCCAGAAACGCTAGGTCGCGTTTCAAAAGCAGATTTTGCCTGTCACTCCCAGCACTTTGGGAGGCCGAGGCGGGCGGATCACCTGAAGTCAGGAGTTCGAGACCAGTCTGGCCAACATGGCGAAACCCCGTCTCTACTAAAAAAATACAAAAATTAGCCGAGCGTGGTGCCGCCTGTAGTTCCAGCTACTCAGGAGGCTGAGGCAGGAGAATCCCTTGAACCCAGGAAGCGGAGGTTGCAGTGAGCCGAGATCGCGCCACTGCATCCCAGCCTGGGCGACAGAGCAAGACTCCGTCTCAAAAAAAGAAAAAAAAAAAAAAAGCCGCTCTTGATAGGAACTGTTTCTAGAATCAAATAAACGGGTCTGGAATGAACTCAGAGCTCACACTAGTATCTTCAGGTAGAAGATTTGGGGCAGATACAGTAGCCTGTGGTAACCCCCTGCCCTCCTCCCCGACATTTTCCCATAAACCCTGCCCCCAAGATGTGCCCGAGGAGGAGCTGGTGGGGAGGGAGCCCTACCCATTCCAGGAACTGCGGGAGTTGGCGGGTGGCCGACCCAGCAACTGGGAAGAGTTAAAGCCGGCCAGGCCCTACTTAGGTTTGAGTGTGGATTTTGTCCCCAGGGATAGGAGACCACTGAAGGGTCACAGCAGGGGATGGGAGGGTCTGCTCCTCCCCTGTGTGCCTCACTGATGCTGCCGGCTCTGCCTTCCCCTGGCTCACTCATCTCCCGCAACAAGGCTCCCAACCTGTCCCTCACCACCTCCCGAGCACCTCTACTGTCTCAAGGACCTGCTCTTGTTTCAACCCAGCCCTCCTCTCACTGGGCCTGTCTTCTCTGCACCAAGTAGGTCCTCGTCCTTGTCACATAAACAAATGAGCAAATGGACGGCCCAACAGCCGACAGGAGAGCTCATGAGCCCCACAGGCCGCCTCTGGGCCGCTGAAGGTGATGTGTACCAACCCCTTGAAGTCCTCGAGGGAGCTGGACTCCCTCCTTCAACACTGGAGACCATCCCTCATCTCAGTGTCTGTGCTCACCTGTGTGTGTCTTCTCAATATTCAGGTTATGGTGTCTACGTATACCCAAATTCTTTCTTTCGATATGAAGGAGAATGGAAAGGAGGGAGGAAGCACGGTGAGAGGCCTCTGTGGTTTCTTCTTGCAGCTGCCACCCCACGGCTGATGAAGCTGGTTTCTCCCCGGGAGGCTGGGTGGGCAAGTGGCATTTCCTGTAGCTTTCGAGCCCACTGTACCCTGGTGCTTCCCTGGCTGCTGGGGGTAAGGCCGGATGGACGGGGAAACAGAGGCCTGGGAGACCCCCCTGGAGAGCCATCTTTAGCAAAGGAAGCTGCGACTTAGAAATTCTCCCTAGAGGTTGAGTTAATTTGTCTTTTCCAGAGTGAAAACTGGCTTTATGGTTTATTTCTGATTATAAGGAGAACCTACTCTTGTAGTAAGTCCAAGTAATAGAAGAAAGTGTAAAGTCAGGCCAAGCGCAGTGGCTCACACCTGTAATCCCAGTACTTTGGGAGGCCAAGATGGGTGGATCACTTGAGGTCAGGAGTTGCAGAACAGCCTGACCAGCAGGCTGAAACCCCGACCCTACTAAAAATACACTAGCTGGATATGGTAATGCACACCTCTAATCCCAGCTACTTGGCAGGCTGAGCCAGGAGAATCCCTTGAACACAGGAGGCAGGCGTTGCAGTGAGCTGAGGTTGCGCCACTGCACTCCAGCCTGGGTCACAGAGTGAGACTCCATCTCAAAACAAAACAAAAAACAAAGAAACCAAGTATAAAGTCAGTAACACCTGTACCCCCTCAACCCCAGGCAATGCCATGAACCTTCCATGGTGTGGACCTTCCCACCACTGTGCTCCTCTCACACAGTTTTGTATCTGCCCTCTGCCAGTTTTCGTTTCTTTTCTTTTTTGTTTTTGTTTTTGTTTTTTGAGACAGAGTTTTGCTCTTGTTGCCCAGGCTGGAGTGCAGTGGTGCCATCTCGGTTCACTGCAACCTCCAGCTACCAGGTTTAAGCGATTCTCCTGCTTCAGCCTCCCGAGTAGCTGGGATTACAGGCACCTGCCACCACGCCCAGCTAATTTTTGTGTTTTTAGTAGAGATGCAGTTTTGCCATGTTGGCCAGACTAGTCTCAAACTCCTGACCTCAGGTGAGCCACCCACCTTGACCTCCCAAAGTGATGGCATTACAGGCGTGAGCCACTGTGCCCAGCCACTCTGCCCAGTTTTCTTTCTTTCTTTCTTTTTTTTGAGACAATCTCGCTCTGTCACCCAAGCTAGAGTGTAGTAGCTCGATCTCGGCTCACTGCAACCTCCGTCTCCCGGGTTTAAGCAATTCTCCTGCCTCAGCCTCCCAAGTAGTTGGGACTACAGGCGCCCGCCACCTCGCCCAGCTAATTTTTTGTATTTTCAGTAGAGACAGGGTTTCATGGTGTTAGCCAGGATGGTCTCTATCTCCTGACCTTGTGATCCACCCATCTCAGCCTCCCAAAGTGCTGGGATTACAGGCGTGAGCCACCGCGCCCGGCCGACTTGTATTATTTTCTTTTTTTAAGTGGAGAAAGGGTTTCACCATGTTGGCCAGGCTGGTCTCAAACTCCTGACCTCAAGTGATCTGCCCACCTCAGCCTCTCAGAGTGCTGGGATTACAGGTGTGAGCCACGGCACCCGGCCACTCTGCCCAGTTTTCTCATGGGAGCTTGGTCTTCCGGGGTTTTGCTATATGAGCTATTTTTGTATCTATCAGTATTTTCTATATTTTTAAAACGTTTAACTTTTTTTTAGCGTTTTTGCTACGCAGATGCTTCTTCTGTAGGGTCCGATAGGAAAGATGCTTGTCCACCAGGCAGGCGCGAAGGCTCCTATCTGTGGCCGCTGTCAGAGCCTGGCCTGGGCAGGACGTTCCCCCTTTTAAAAGGTGCTCTTCTGGGGCGCTGTGTTCTGCAGACTCTCTGTCCTCACATTGACAGAAGCAGGGTGGTGGGAGTGTCCCCTCAGGAGGCTCAGAGATGAGGTCTCAACTGCACTTTTATTTGTTTATTTTTGATGCGGGGTCTTTCTCTGTCACCCAGGCTGGAGTGCGGTGGTGCAATCACGGCCCACTGCAGCCTCAACCTCCTGGCTCAAGTGATCCTCCCACCTCAGCCTCCTGAGCGGCTGGAACCACAAACACGCACCACCATACCCCGCTGATTTTTAACATTTTGTGTAGAGTCAGGGTCTCTCCACGCTGGTCGCCTGCACTTTGATTCCTCTGCTTGTTCTGGCTGAAGGCCCAGGTTGCTCAGGCATGTTTCGGCAGATGATTTTGAGAGCATTTTTTATTTTTAAATACATGTATCGCATGAGTGATGGAGCCAAACACAGGTTTTGAAGGCAAGCTCTCTGTTCTGAGAAACAGGCCCCACACTGCACAGGGTCGTTGCAGTCAACCCAACCGCTGTCTGACTTTACACAGCGATTTCTCCTGCCAGGTCATGGGAAGTTGTTATTTAAAGATGGCAGTTATTACGAGGGGGCGTTTGTGGACGGAGAGATCACGGGAGAAGGCCGCCGGCACTGGGCCTGGTCAGGTGAGCTCTAGCCGGGATGGCACATTCACTCCTTTCTCATAACCCGTTGGGCTCAGTTGGTCCCACGAGTCTAGACGCAGAAGGCATGACGTGTAGACGGGAACCTTTGTGCTGTGAGGAGCCTGGCCTACCCGGAAGGCCTGGGGACCTGACTGAGGCTCTGTGGTCACCACTGAGAGCAACTCAGGCTTCTGGAGACGCTTTTCTGGAATAAAGATTTATCTATCCCAAGTTACACTATTTCTTTTTTCTTTAAAGCTATTTCAGCCACATTGTATCCCTAGATGGGAAACCTCCTCTGGGGACTCCCGTGCTCGTTGCCAGAAGCTGTGTCTCCAGGAACCTCAGACCCTCATGCCAGAGGGGTCGGTGGGTTCTCAGTGGAGGTCTTTTCTCTCAGGTATTTTTTTTTTTTTTGAGACGGAGTCTCGCTCTGTTGCCCAGGCTGGAGTGTAGTGGCCGGATCTCAGCTCACTGCAAGCTCCGCCTCCCGGGTTTACGTCATTCTCCTGCCTCAGCCTCCCGAGTAGCTGGGACTACAGGCGCCCGCCACCTCGCCCAGCTAGTTTTTTGTATTTTTTAGTAGAGACGGGGTTTCACCGTGTTAGCCAGGATGGTCTCGATCTCCTGACCTCGTGATCCGCCCGTCTCGCCCTCCCAAAGTGCTGGGATTACAGGCTTGAGCCACCACACCCGGCCGGCTTTCAGTTTTTAAAGAGTCAGGGAAAAAGCTCATCCTTCACCCTGCAAACTCTTACCAGAGGGTCCTTTGCCCTCGGGTAGATGTCCGCAGAGAGTGTCTGCCTAGGGCTGTCTGCGTGCCCAGCTGCTGGGGAGACCAGACCTGCTTACCATGTTTTCTCTCATGAACCAGACTAAGTAGTACAATGGAGGCGGGGACATCCATTCTGGAGTGGTTCCTGCATCTCATGGGTCAGGGACAGAGAAGAGCCGACTGGGGCCGCAGCCCTGAACTGAACCTCCTGTCTCACCTCCTTCTTGTCCACACGCAGGGGACACCTTCTCTGGACAGTTTGTTCTGGGAGAGCCTCAAGGATACGGCGTCATGGAGTACAAAGCCGGCGGATGTTATGAAGGGGAGGTCTCCCATGGCATGCGGGAAGGTCTGGCGTCCACGGGAGCCGGGCGCTGTGAGGGGCGGGTGCTTTCAGGGCACGGGATCCTACGTCCACTTGGGTTCAGGAACCTCTGATGGGGCCTATCTGACTTCAGAGGGTGGGAAAGAAGGTAGGGGGCCCATGCTATCTTCTCCCCACCCCCAGACCGTGTCCTATGCCCTGCATACACCAGTATGCCCACCAGGTCCTGTGGCACTTCGTGCATCTCTGTTATCCGCTACTGCGGAATAGACGCCCATGGCTTCGGGGTTAAAATGGCCACTGCTTTATTAACTGCTCCTGATCCTGGAGTCAGTAGGTTGGCCTGGGCCCTGCAGGGAGGGGGCTTCTAGTCTGGTCTCATGGGGTTACTAAATGGCTATAGTCACAGCAACTCCGCCAGGCCTGAGGGTCCCTGAGATCCTCATAGGCCTGGGAAGCCCAGCTCCTTACCCAGGAGTCTTGGGCAGCTTGGCCACTTCCTCCACATTCTGTTGGCCCAAGCAAGTCAGGAGGCCAGACTCAAGCTAGGAGGGGGCTGTGCCCTGTCCCTCTACCCAGCCAAGCCAGACAGAGCACGGTCCACGGTCCCACAGCCAAAAGGCCACCTGCACCCGAGACAGGAGTCAAGCACATGATACTCTCCACCACAGATGGAGCTTCTTTTTCCAGTGTTTTTCTTATGTTAAGAATCTGAGGCCAGGCATAGTGGCTCATGCTTGTAATCCCAGCACTTTGGGAGGCTGAGGCAGTCGGATCACCTGAGGTCAGGAGTTTGAGACCAGCCTGGGCAAAATGGTGAAACTCTATCTCTACTAAAAATACAAAAATGGCTGGGCATGGTGGCACACGCCTGTAATCCCAGCTACTCAGGAGGCTGAGGCAGGAGAATCACTTGAACCTGGGAGGCAGAGGTTACAGTGAGCTGAGATCATGCCACTGCACTCCAGCCTGGCGACAGAGCGGGACTCCGTCTCAAAAACAAAGCAACAACAACAACAACAAAAAAGAATCAGAAATACTCTCAAATTTCTGAGTTGTCCAAAATCTGAAAATGCCACAGTTTACTGAACTCCCATCCTCTTGAGTTTCTCCTTGTTCAGGTGAAGCCCTGCCTCCCTCACTGTGAACTTGAAGTTTCTTATAAAAACAAACAACAGGCCCAAACCGCACCCGTCCTCACCCCAGCAGGACACAGAGCCTGTGCAGCCTCCAATGGCAGTCTGCAGGGTCCCTCAGCAGCACCTTTGAGAGCTGGACCCCAGGGCCATTTTTGCTGCCCTGTCGGCTGACCGACCTGTCCCAAAGCACATCTGCCCTTCCCATTCAGAGCCTCTCCGAGCTGTGCCAAGGCCCTGTGTAGCCAGGCCTGCAGGGTTTGTCATGCTCCTGGGGGGCCCTGAGCCCCATGCCTCCTAGACTTACCACTTTCCTCTACCTGCCCTCTGAGGAGCAGGGGTCAGATCCTTTCTCAGATGCAGGAGGAGGCACAAAGCCAAGTCTGTCTCTTGGTCCCTTCTCCAGGACACGGGTTTCTGGTGGACCGGGACGGACAAGTGTACCAGGGCTCCTTCCATGACAACAAGAGGCACGGCCCTGGGCAGATGCTCTTTAAGTGAGTATGAGTCTTGCAGGTGCTGCCCGGCGTATGACAGACACACAGGACAGGTGTGAGGCCATGTGGCCTGGGGGTGTAGACAAGACTGCCGTAGGACACCCCGGGCCTGTTCCGGCCCCTGCTGTCCACCTGCCACCGCTCCAGTGCCAAGTTGTTGGACCACATTCTGTGGTTTCGGTGTTGTTCTGTAATTTTCCCCTTATTGATTGAAATTGACCGATGGTGTGTTTAGTAGATAAAACATCACCCCTCCCATTAAAATACCTCCTGAGAAGGTCAGGCTGGCAGCAAGATGGCACCACAGGAGCTTCTCCAGGTCTAAATGAGGCTGGGGGTGCCCTCTGGCCAGCAGAGCCTCCCGCCTCCCAGGTGCTAGGCGTCTTCAGCCCGTGTGGAAATTCCCACGGCGGAGTCTCAGCCTCACTGGCTGTGGAGACTGCAGCCCCCTCCTGTTGCCTCTCCGTGTCATTTCCCATTTTGAGTGGCGGAGGCTAAGCGTGTTCCGAGCAGGCCTGCCATCTAGGGTGGGGGTGGGCGGACGTGTCCCCGCCGCCTGTCGTCGGCCCCCAGCCGGCCCTGGCGAGGCAGGAGCTCTCGGGGCCATCTGCTCGGGCCTATTTTTGCCTCCGTCCTGCGGTGCCTGCGGAGCCCGGTGGGAGGAGCCGGGCTGAGTCACTGCCACCACCTGGCTCCCCCTGCTGAGAGTGGACTCTGTGCGTGTGTCCCCCAGGAACGGTGACAAGTACGATGGCGACTGGGTCCGGGACCAGCGTCAGGGACACGGGGTGCTGCGCCGCGCCGATGGCTCCACCTACGAGGTACCCAGGGGTGCAGAGCACCTGCTGCCCAGAGGGTGCGGGCCTCGCGGGGGTGGGGCGCGTGGGGTGTGTGGGGAGCCTCACCCTGGCAGCTTCTCCAAGTTCCAGGCCCTGCAATTCCCTTATCCCGCGTGGGAAGATAAGTTTCCCTCTCCCCTCACAGTTCCCTGTCGGGAAAAGAGAAAAACAAACAGGAGCGTATTCATATGTGTGCCTTGTATGTACTCGAGAGGTACGTGGAGAGGCAGGGAAGCTCACAGGCGTGTGCCTTGTATGTGCTCGGGAGGTACGTGGAGAGGCGGGGAAGCTCACAGGCGTGTGCCTTGTATGTACTCGGGAGGTACGTGGAGAGGCGGGGAAGCTCACAGGCGGCCCTCGCCTTTGACTTAAATCCCATCTTCAGCCAAACCAAAGGAAGAAGGGTGTTGGGGGCCAGTCATGGGATAAGGCTTGTGGTGCAGCTAAGGCAGGGCCTTCTCCACCTACAGGAGCCTTTGCGCCTGGGTGACCTGGGGCCTTTCTCTTCCTGGTACAGAGAGGACAGACCCTTACCAGTGGAGTTTCCTTTACGGATGCAAATTTTTCTTACAAAAGGGAAACTTGTACTCTGTTTTCAGAGCTTCTCCTGTGTCTGCAGTTTCTCAAAATAATCAGCTCAAAATAGTGCTGATGCCAAAGAGGCAGATTTTGAGGTGGTACATTCTGGTCTGTGACAGGCCCTACAAGGCAGGGACCAGGATTGTTCTTGGGGGCATGGGGCAGCGGCCCCACGAGTACAGAGAGCAAATTTCAGGATGTTTGGAGGAGAGGACGCCAGACTTGTTGACAGGCTGGATGTGTGGGCAAAGGCAAGAGAAGAGTCAAGGTTGGCACCTGAGCTTTCGGTCTCAGCGTTGAATGGACAGTGGGGCCTGGTTCAGGACGCAGTCAGGAGGTAGAAGCAACACCCATCACTCCAGTGGGGAAAATGTACTGAAAGAGTCACTAACAAGGACGAGGCAGCTAGCTACCAAAAAGGGCAAGAGAAGGAATACCAGCATCGCAATGTCAGGAGGGGTCCCGGAGACAGAGCCTCTGCAGTGGAGTCTAAGAGTGGCGTGGTTGTTGCTTGGGCTGGGCTGCAGGCCTGAGCCCCTGGCTGGTGGGAAGGGGAGGCCGCTGGTCCACAGCCTGGGGGAGCTTCACAGTTAACCAAGCCATCCCCCATGCTGGCCGTGAGACACCAGCCCAATCGAGGGCCTCAGGAGCCCAGGTGCTGCTGTGTGAGGCTGTCACAGCCATGAGGATGACCATGACTGCAAGGGCTGTGAGGGGTCCCCTGAGCGTCCAGCAGCACTAACAGGAAGAAACCACACGTGCGGGTCTCTCAATGCAGCACAAGTCACAGCCAATCAGGACTGCCACGGCCGTGGAGAGTAGTCCCTCGTTCCCTAGAGCCTTGGGGCTGCTTTGATGAGAAACGCAACATTTAATTGTGTGGGTCGCAGAATTACAATGTCAGTTGAATTCCCTTCCTTACCAAGATTCTCGTGTGAAAGTTGGAGCAGTGGTTGGAGTGAATAGTCCCTCGAACTGGGAGGAAGCCAGCACCCTCCTGAGACTCAGACCTCAACAGAGAGGGTGTGGCTGCCAGCCCAGGTGGTAGAGAGCTTTTCTAGGGTGCCAGGGGCCAGAGCTGCTTCTCAGGAAACTCCCACTGAGGTGCAGGAGACACTTGCCAGAGACCAGACACTGTGGGGTTTTCCACAGGCCACTGGCCCCGGCCATAGGAGTTAAAGTGGAAACACAGCTTCCCGTAGTCCCGCCTTGTTCTCTGTTGACAAAACCTGGCATTGCACTTGCTGGCAAAGGAGAAACATTGACAGGGTCCACTTCCCGTCAGGGACAAGTGGGCAAGGAAAGGGGATGCTGGGAACTGAGAGGTGGTGGGTTGGCAATTGGCATGGGGCCACATGGTGATGAAGGAGATGGGGTGGGGATGGGAGCCTCATCCTGGCTGGCACAGCTGTCCGCTCCGCAGCAAGGCCTCAGAGGTGGTCAGATGTGGGGCCCCTGGAAGGGTGGTCAGGTGGGAGGTGCAGCGTGGCTCCCCTCCAAATGCATGTCCACCCTCCCTGCTCTTGAAACAGAGCATCCTGCTTGGGTAAAAGTGCCATCCATGCCCACTCCAGGGACTGCCAGCCCTGCTCAGGGCAGTTGGCCATTGGCAGGGTCCTTGCTGGACCCTGGGAGTCCATGTCAGCCTCGTTGCTGCCCCTGCTGGCCTGGGCTGGTGCTGCGGGTTCTCACCTGAGCCATATGCAGGAGATACGGCACCCAAGCCACGGCTCTGCCTCTTCTCCCCCGGGACGTGTGTCCATCCTGCTGGACCAGACTTCACTGCGTGCTGGGGCAGCCATCACTCCCTTGTCTTCGCTCTCCAGAACGGCTGTGAGAGAGTGCGGCCAAAGGAGTCCCTGGGCAGAATTCTCTTCTCCTCACCCGCTTCCACCCCAGCACACCCGGGCCCCCAGCCCACTGCCACCATGACGATTCCCTCGCCTTGCAGGGTTGGGGCAAAGCTGGGGCCGGCGCTGGTGCACAGCTCTGGAGCTTGGGCTCGGGTGTGTGGTTTCACTTCCTGGATGCGAGGCGCTGCTGTCAGCCTTTTGGTGCGTTGGCTCGTGGTCCCCACCAGTCCGTGCAGGGTGCAGGTGAGGAAGCTGAGGTGCAAGGACAGCAGGCTCCCTTACCAGGCAGTGGCAGTGCGGCCCTGGGGACCCCCCGCCACTCACCCAACCCTCACGTTCCCCGAGATTCAGGAGGACCTGCTCAGGGCCTGTCTCATGGCCCAGGGACACAGGTGCTGCCTGCTGCCAGACAGCACTGTCCACTCCGGCCTGGGCTGGGCAAGAAGCAGCTCCTGTTCTTCCAGAGGACCATGGACAGCTTCGTCCTCCCCACCCCCACTCCCAGCACAGCCCTGTCCCCAGAGGCTCTTCCGTCCCACAGGTCCCCTGGCTGCCACACAGGTGCCAACTCGGGTCCACGCTGCTTGCTGGTCACCAGCACCCTGGGCCGAAAGAGAGGACCAGGCGAGGGATGGTGCCCTCCCTCCTGGGCTGATGGCAGCAGGGTGCTCAGCGCATCCACCAGGGGGCGGCCCAGCCCTGTCCCGGCACCGCACTGGCCTCCCCGGGAGCTCCGAGCTTATTCCCAGGCCATAGTTTGGACAGGCGAGCGTGGCCTGGGATGGCCACTGGGCCCAGGGGCTGGCTGGGTACTCCTGAGAGCCAGGCCCCCGAGCCGCCTCCCGGCCTTTCTGCTTGGGATGGTTTTTCCCCTTGGCGCTAAAGCCTTGAATTCTGCGGACAGTTTTGCAGAGGATTTCTATGAGAGTCTTGGTGCAAAACCCTTAAAGTGACCTACATTCCCGGGGGCTATAATATGACCTCTGCACTCCCTCTGCCGTCCAGGCCCAGAGGACTGGGACACCTGGGCAGGCCCTGGGACTGCCTGCCGACCAAGGCCCACACACCCTCACCAGGCAGGCCTGTGGCCTGAGCCCCGTGGGGACACTGCTGTGTGCTGGTGCTCGCTGCCCTGTGGGGTCCCCTGGGCATTGTCCCCGGTGGCAGCAGTCCCCTGGCCTTGTCCACACCACTAACACCTGCAGGCACACACAGACCGTGGCCAGTGAGCTGCCCGCTCCTCCAGCGCCTTCTCTGGGCATTGCTCCTGCCCAGACCAACGTAGACGCTACAAACAGAGAAGGGCGCCAGAGGCCAAGAGGACAGGCTGGGCCCCCATGCCCTCAGGTCAGGACTGGGCCGGGGCCGCCTCCCACACAGCACAGCCATGGCTGCCAGACTGCACTTCAGAGGCAGGAGGTCTTCACATGGCTGTGTGTGCAAGAAAACATTACCAGGTCTGTCCCTTGGACTCTGGTTAATGAGGAGAAGCAAGGCGCTCTCGGCTCAGCTGCTCAGTTCTCTGTGTCTCAGTGCTGGACCCTCTGGTCACAGTGCCTCTCCTCCACCTTTATCCTGGAGAGTAAATGGCGTCCACCCGGAGAGGCAGCAGCCGCCAGAGATGGGAGTCACTCCGCATATCCTGAGGGCTGTCCAGAGGGAGGGGACAGCTGTTCCTTGTGGTGTCATTAGTCAAATATTTAGCCTGCTTTAAAAAACGTTTTGTTGGCTAGGCATGGTGGCTCACACCTGTACTTTCAGCACTTTGGGAGGCCAAGGTGGGAGGATTACTTGAGCCCAGGAGTTCAAGACCAGCCTGGGCAACACAGGGAGACCCTGTCTCTACAAAAGAAGTTTTTAAAAATACGAAATTAGACTGGGCGCGATGGCACACACCTGTGGCCCCAGCTACTCAGGAGGCTGAGGCGGGAGGATGGCTTGAACCTGGGAGGCAGAGGTTGTAGTGAGCTGAGATCATGCCCACTGCACTCAAGCCTGGGCAACAGAGCAAGACCCTGTCTCAAAAAAATAAAAAACCAAAACACCAACCATTCTGTCATGGTAAAATCCATATAGTATAAAACGTAGCATCTTAACTACTTTTTGTTCTGTGGAGGCGAGGTCTCACTGTGTCACCCAGGCTCATCTCCAACTCCTGGGCTCTAACACTTCTGCCTTGGCCCCCAGAGGGCTGGGATTTCAGGCATGAGCCACTGCACTGGGCCATAGCCGTTTTTAAGCATGCAGTGGAGTGGCAGGAGGCACGTGTACATTTTGTGCAGCCACAACCACATCCACCTCCAGAACTTTGTCACCTTCCCACCCGAACCTCCGTCCCCTTCCAACACGAACTCCCCACGCTCCCGCCCCTGGCGGCCACCGTTCCACTGTGTCTGTAGACCCTGCTGGTCTCGGGCCTCCTGTGAGTGGTGTCCTTTCATGCCAGGCTTGTTTCACCCAGCGCGGTGTCCTCAGATGCCTCCATGCTGGAGCCTGTGCCAGCCCCTCCTTCCTTCCTAAGGCTGAGGCGGGCTCCCCCGATGTGGACAGACATGCTTCTCTGCCCCTCTGTGGGTGGACTCTAGGGAGGCTTCCCCTCCTGGGTCCTGTGGGTGATGCTGCTGTGAATACGGCTGCACAGAGAACTCTTCGAGGCCCTGTGGGCCGCAGCCCCAGAAGTGAGACTGCTGCATTGGATGGTGATTCTGTTTTTAATTTTTGAGGAACCGCCATGCTGTTCTCCACAGCGGCCTCACCCTTTTACCTTCCCGCCCACGGTGCACACAGTTCTAGTTCCTCCGCAGCCTCACCAACACTGGTTATTTTCTGTTGTTTTTGTAAAAGGTTACCCTAATGAGTATCAGCCCTCTTAACAATGACCACAATTGAGACGCAAGCCCACCCACTGTCAGCTGTGGCCAGCACTGCGCACCCGGTCTTCCCCTCTTTGACGCTTCTTGGTGACTGTGTTCTCCCCCAGTCCTGGCCACCAGCCACCCCCATCCGGGAGCACCTGCCCCTCACCATGTTGGTGCTGCAAGACTTTGTGGAGTGCCTTTGTGCACAGGAGTTTGGGCCCTTTCGTTTCTTCCCTGGGAGCTTAAGCCTCGAGGCCACGAGGCAGACGCCAGGCCCTTCTTGGACACTGAGTTGCCTCTGAGAACTGCCCTGCCCCTCCAGCCACACCCCAACCAGCGCCGGCTGTTTGTTTTAGAGATCATTTTATGTTCTGAAAAGACAAGAAAGTGGTGAGTCCTTCTCTCTCTCCTGGCCTTCGCCTCTGCCCACATCAGAGCATGCCCTTGGCACCTCCTACGTCAGCTCTGATCCATCTATAGTAGGAGAAACTCCAGGAAACATCGGCTGCTACCCAGGGCACCATGAGCTCGAGGTTGGCGAAGCCCTCCAGGAGACCTGTTCCCATCTCAATGGCAGGTATGTCTCCTGCAAACTGTGTCTCCTGCCTTGCAGCCAGTATTCCTTAATGCAGAGCTCTATGAAGAACCTTTTTTAAAAAATGCATTCTAGAAAAAATACATTCCTGAAAATATACGTGTTACAGCTTCTTCTGACGGAAAATAAGAACAGCGGATCCCAAAGCAGAGGAGGCTCCTCTTCCACAGGGACAGGAGCCACGCAGCTCAGGCCGGGCCCAAGCCACAGAGGTCCTGGGCCGCGAGCACCCCCACCAGCCTGCGACGCCTCGGCCATCTCCATCCCCCGCACTCCTGGTTTACGGCTTACTGCCTCAACCTCCCAGGACCCGAGGGCTTGGGCAGGCCCCACACATCCTCCGAACACCCTCGGTGGGAGCTGGACCAGAACTCGGAGCAGACAGATTGGAGGCCACACGTGTGTGTGCACATCAGAGGGTCTCCTACCCATGTTGGCAGCAGCGTGGGCCGCCAGGCGTCCCTGGCTGCGTCGGCTGTGCCATGAGTGTTGGCTGTCTCACACGCCGGCTTTCCCAGAGTCGCCACTGGGTGCCGAGCACCTGCTCACTGCACGGAGCAGGTGGCTCCTTCTGGGCAGCTTTGCCCGCCGCAGTCCCCCAGCCTCCTCTCCTCAGCTGGGCATGTGTGGGAATGCCCACCCGGGTCCTCCACGGGGCCTGCAGCCTCCACATTCGGGCCTACTGCCCTCAGACCCAGGGGTCATAGTCCAGGAAGCCTGGGCCAGTGGGGGTATCCTGACGTGCATGTAACACTGAGAACCATGTAAATAATTTGGGGCGTTTGAGCACGCATGGCCTTTGGGGAGTCTGGCCGGCTTGCCTCAGGTGGACCCCCCACCACCCTGGGGCAGAGGAGGGGGCTGGCTATCAGGACACCAGGGTTACACTAGGGCAGAGCCCATGTCCCCTCTGGAACTCCTCATAGTTCATACCTTAAAGCCCAGGCACTTGCGATGGGACCAGCGAGGTCAAATGCAGGACCCCTGGTCCTCACTGTTACCAGGAAGTGACACAGATGACCAGTCCTCAGAAACCGGAGCTAGCCCCACCCATCCCACCAAGGCACAGCAGCCCCTGGGCAGTCGCAGGGCCCAGGCAGGAGGGTCCGGCAGGCTCCTCACTCATAACATGGCCTGAGGGGGCTGGGCAGCTGGTCCTGGGAGCCCCCACCTGGTGCACCAGGCCGTGAACCTCAGCAAAGGCCCCGCCTGCTTCATACCCAAGATTTGGCAATTGTTGGGGGTTACTTTCTCCAGACCACAACACCCTGAAGGCCGACACTGGGGAAGGCTGGAGCCCCCGCTCTTCACCCCCACCTCCTGGGGCTGTCAAACCCCAAGGAGCACCAGACCCAGGATCCCCCAGGAGGGCCGGAGGCAGGAAGTGCCTCGTGGTGCCAGGGGAGGGTGGACGCCTGACTATGGCCTGAAAACAGAGGGAGTTGCTTCCAATAAAGCACGGAAAGAAAACAGCATGAATGGACCAGAAGTGCTTCCCAGAGTGAGAAAGGAGAGCGCTCACAGTCTCTTCCACTCCAGGCTGCTTGGAGTAGGCCAGCGCTAAATCAGTGCCCGCACCAGCCAAGCCGTCGGAGCTCATCGACTGTCAAGGAAGGTGTGAGCCTTTGGCCAAGTGGTGCTGGGAGCTGGGGAGAGCTGAGCACTGCCCGGGGCCTCCTGAGTGCTCTGCCACCTGGCAGAGCAGGGCAGGGAAAGGAGGGCCCCTGACAGAAAACACCCTTATGGTCCTGGGGTCACCTTTGTGACCGAGGGGGAACGTATGTGTGTCACCATCATCCTGCACGACCGCTTCCTGACTTTGGAACCACTGTTTGCCTCTTTATTTTGGGTGTGGACCTGGACCCCAAGAAGCCCTTCCCCAAAGGTCATGTGACCATCACCACCTTCCTGTGTCCTACACCATACACCTGTGCTCACCTGGGTGCCAGGCAGTGGCCCGGCAGGGAGGAGGAGGGAGAGCAGGTGGTGGCGTGCCCATTCCTCTGTCCCGGCCTCTCTGTGACTGAGGCCCTGCACATAGCTCTCCACACTGGGCATTGCCCTGGGCTGTGCCTGGGTGCTCCCTGAGGCCCAGGCGGGAGGCGGCTGCTCCAGAACTTTCTTTTTTTTTTTTTTTTTTTGAGACAGAGTCTTGCTCTGTCGCCCAGGCTGGGGTGCAGTGGCCGGATCTCAGCTCACTGCAAGCTCCGCCTCCCGGGTTTAGACCATTCTCCTGCCTCAGCCTCCCGAGTAGCTGGGACTACAGGCGCCCGCCACCTCGCCCGGCTAGTTTTTTGTATTTTTTAGTAGAGATGGGGTTTCACCGTGTTAGCCAGGATGGTCTCGATCTCCTGACCTCGTGATCCGCCCGTCTCGGCCTCCCAAAGTGCTGGGATTACAGGCTTGAGCCACCGCGCCCGGCCTGCTCCAGAACTTTCAATGCCCCAGTCTGTGCCGTCAGCAAGGGGATCAGGAGCCTCCCCTGCACCCTATTTAATAAGCACCTGCTCATTCCTGCTTGGGGTGCATGCAACAGAAACCGAATTGTCAAAGGTGAGATTGATAACATGAATTAGACAAGACCATGCTATTGAATCCGTTGCATTGATCACTCAGATGTGCTTGGACTGATCAAGTGCTGCATGAAAGCTTGCCCGGCTCAGCCCTCCCACCCGGACACCAGCGGTGGGCACCGAGGATGCTGAGCCCGGACCTGATTGCTGAGCACCCAGGGAGGGGGATGCCAGGCAGGCTCGTGCCACATATGTGAGCCGCAGCCCCAGACCAGCCATGGCTGAAGTCACTCACCCCAAAGGTGGGCTCTGCACCTCTGCGTTTCTCATGACCTGAGTGTGTCTGGCTTCCCCTGCCCAGCCGTGGCCTCACTGGGTACTCACCCTGGACACTATATGGCAGCTGGTGCTGGCCCTGCCCCACAGCTCCACCTTCCTCCTCCTGAAAGCCCAGGGCACCTTCCAGAGGCCAAGCAGGTGGAACGGGGCAGAGACCAGACATCACTATTCTCATTACTGACGGTGACAGGGGCCCGGGACGCCCTGAAGAGCCCTCAGCTGTGCGCTGACCTTGCGCCTCTCCCCATCCAGCGTGAATGAGATGAGAGAGAGAGGACAATGGTCCCAGGAAGGGACCCTCAAGAAATGCCAGTCAAATGCAGTGGACTCTCACCCAGTTTGGTGGGAACGCCTGAAGTCACAGGACAGAGAGCTGAGGGGGCAAGGCTGAGGGGAGGTGCTGTGTGCGTGCCAGGGCGCCCACGGCCTCCGACAGGCCTTGGCCTCCAGGCACGCCGTGCAGCAGCAGTCAGGACAGCCCATGGACTCTGCGCCAGTGCTTGGTATCTGAACCCCAGAAGCGCTCTCACCTGACCCCACATGCGATCAGCTCTGGGACTCCCATCCACTGTAGCTGCCAGTGTGGGTGGTGCTTGCCCAGGGCCCAGGTGGCACAGTCAACCGGACTCTGATCTTCAGGGCAACTGTCTGGCCAATAGGGTGATGTCAGTGGTGCGCTCAGCTTGGAACATTGCAGGAATGCAGCTGGGTGGGTGCTGGCTGGGATCTTGGGGTCTGGGTGCTAGAAGGACAAGAGCCCCAGGAGCAAGGGCCCTGTCCAGACAGCAGCCGGGCCTCTGCCCACCTGGCACCCCCAGCTGGCTGCCAAGCCTCTCCTGAAGCTGAGAGCTGCCTTTTTGCTGCCTCTGGGCAACCACGTGGGCTGCCAGTTGTCTCGGATCGGATAGAAGCCCCCTGCCTGGAGGCGTGAGCCGTGCTCCTGGCCCGCCGCTGAGTGGCCCCCACCCTGCCCTGCCCCCAGCTGATGGCCTGGACCCGGAGGCTTCTCTTCAGCCACTCTGCAAATGCGATCCACACCACTCCCCGCCCCCCGCCAGCCCCTCATGCACGTGGCTCTCCCTGGCCTTTGGGGCAATCCAGTGGCCTTCAGGGCTGTCTGCAGAGGCCTTGTCTCCCTGCGGCCGGAGAGAACTCCGGCACCATCCACTTCTCCCTGATCTGCTGCACTCCTCAGCCCTGGCCCTCGGCCCTCCTTGTCTCTTCCCACGCATCCCAGGGCCCAGGATCCGTGGAGAGGCCCTGGGAAGGCACACACTGCGCCCTGCAGACCTGCCGCGGCTGCCTCGGGGTTCCCCTGGGAAAGGCACCCAGGGAGGGCCAGGCAGGGAAGCAGGAGCCCGCTTGGCTCCTGCCGAAGAGTGAACAGAAGCAAAACGTGCCTTTGGTTAATTTTTCTTCTAATAGAAGTAATTGAGAGTCAAATGAAATACCGTTGACATTTTCCGTGAAAATAATCACCCTGCTATTTCACATGATTTTCCCTGGCTTTGTTGTATGACTTGGAAACCAGGCTTGTTATGAAGGAGGCAGAGTTGGGGTGTGCAGCGAACAGGCGTTTCTCCCAAGCGCACGGGCACGTTTTTTCAAACTGTGTTTTTTAATTGGCCTCTTCATGTACAAATGAGCAGTGTAACGGACAAGCAGGGCACCTTAATCCCAGCGCCACAGTCGGCCAGTTTGCAGGTTCAGGCCTCCTTTATGATACATGCCACAGATGCAGTGTCTTTGTATTAAAAGGATTTTTGTGCTGAAATGTGCCCGTTCGAGGTTTTGTTTGCATTTTATATACTGTGCCATTGTTCCCATACCTCCTGGCATCGTTAAAATTCAAAGGGGAGTATATTTTGCAAAGCAAATTGGATCGCATTCTAATGAAATATAGTTTCTCACCACCAAGGGACAGGCTGCAAGGACCCTCAAGACGATGTGGTTTTCTAGCAGCCTGTGGTCCTCGGGCCCCGCTGTAGCCCCAGGGAGCTGCAGTGCCGTGCGGGGACCCACACAAGACCCTTGGGAGCCACCAGCCTGAGCCTCACCCTTCTGTCTGCAGGGACAGTGGCACAGCGACGTCTTCAGTGGACTGGGCAGCATGGCCCACTGCTCAGGGGTCACCTATTATGGGTTGTGGATCAACGGCCACCCAGCAGGTAGGTGTCCCTGCCTTCCCGTGGGCACTGTGAGGTCCACTGTGGGGTGTGTCCCTGGCCCCTGGGCAGTCACATGGGAGATACTGACACAGAGCACACTGGGGAGGAGTGGGGCGCAGTGGAATCTAAAATCCCATCCCTTTTTAGGAAAAACATGTTTGATGTCAAAAGTGCTCCTGCTGCAAGTGGGGCCTCCCAGATTTGGGGCCTGAGTGTTTGGGGGTGACCTGGTCACAGCTGCGCTGTCCCTCAAGTGGCTTCTGTCCAATTTCCCTGAGCCCTCTGCACTGTGATGTGACCACAGGGTGGCCTCGGGCTCACAGAAGGACCAGCCAGTTGTGCCTCCTCTGGGCGTGCCTCCCTGAGCCACCTTCCCTCTCACCATGGTGTTCCTGGTGGCCTCTGGGTGGCCTCTCGATAGATTCCAGGATGAGGGTGCCACCCCAGGGGTCAGTCTGGCCAGGGACATGACACTCATCCAAACCTTGGGGCCAAGTTGGTGACAGGTGCAGGTGCCGCTAGCACCGACTCGGGCTCTGCACTGGGGATGCCTGCAAGGTCTCAGCCCAGGCAGCCCCCCACATGCCTCCTCAGCCTGGAGGACCTTGGAGGACCAAGACCTGTTAGCTGGGAGAGGTCACAGGGTTACAGGTAACAGTAACTGCTGCCCTCAGCACAGACCTGCTGGCCCTGGGCTCCTCATGGAGGCTGAGGTCTTGGGGAAGGCAGAAGTGGCCAGGTGCCCGGGGAGCACTGAGAGGCAGGTCCCAGCACCCGCACACACACAGTGCACCCTGCAGGGGATCCTGGAGCAGAGGCCGAGCCTGGGTCCCGGCCCAGATGCTTCTGCCTCAGGTGGAGTCTCCCTGAGGGGCCCCTGGATCCTCAGCAGAGCCCTCCAGGAGCGTCTTGGTGACCTCACCTCAAGGGAAATAATCCAGATCCCAGCCCCTCCTCCCAAAAGTCTCTTGGTCCTTGTTGAAATTCCTAAGTGGGAAAAACGGGGCAAGAGGTGCAGGACATAGCCTGGGTTCACCCTGAGGAGGGTCTCCCTCCAAGCCAAGGTGGGCTCTGGCTTTACCCCCAGAACACAGCAAGAGCTCCCACGGGGGCCAGAGCTTCAGGCCCTTCCCCAGCCCCACCGTTGCCATGAAGTCCAGGGCACCCGCCACCCTGTGTACCAGGCATCACCTGTGCTGCTTTTCAAGGCAGCCTCAGATTCCAGGCGTTCTCCCAGCATCTGCTTTTAAAGCCCCTCCATTGTGCTTTGCTAGGGGCCGGTCCATAGTGGAGAGTCAGGGATGGCTGGAGGCCGGTCCACAGTGGAGAGTCAGGGATGGCTGGAGGCCGGTCCATGCTGGAGAGTCAGGGATGGCTGGAGGCCGGTCCATGCTGGAGAGTCAGGGATGGCTGGAGGCCGGTCCATGCTGGAGAGTCAGGGATGGCTGGAGGCCGGTCCATGCTGGAGAGTCAGGGATGGCTGGAGGCCGGTCCATGCTGGAGAGTCAGGGATGGCTGGAGGCCGGTCCATGCTGGAGAGTCAGGGATGGCTGGAGGCCGGTCCATGCTGGAGAGTCAGGGATGGCTGGAGGCCGGTCCATGCTGGAGAGTCAGGGATGGCTGGAGGCCGGTCCATGCTGGAGAGTCAGGGATGGCTGGAGGCCGGTCCATGCTGGAGAGTCAGGGATGGCTGGAGGCCGGTCCACAGTGGAGAGTCAGGGATGGCTGGAGGCCGGTCCACAGTGGAGAGTCAGGGATGGCTGGAGGCCGGTCCACAGTGGAGAGTCAGGGATGGCTGGAGGCCGGTCCATAGTGGAGAGTCAGGGATGGCTGGAGGCCGGTCCATAGTGGAGAGTCAGGGATGGCTGGAGGCCGGTCCATAGTGGAGAGTCAGGGATTGCTGGAGGCCAGTCCATAGTGGAGAGTCAGGGATGGCGGGTGGGGGCGGGGGTGGTGGGCAGCAGGACACGGTGTGGCAACACTGCCCACAGCAATGCCCCACAGGCCCCGGTAGAGCAGGGGCGGCCCTGGCTGCCAGGAGGCACTGGCCAGCCAGTGGACCCACCCTTGCCGGGCCTCGCCCCAGCCCCGGGTCCAGCACCTCAGGGTGCTGACTCAGACGCAGGGAATGCAGGGCCTGAATCCCAACCAGCGGGAAGACATGCCGGAACATTCCATGGGCAGGAAAATCCTACAGCCCCACACCGCCCACTTGTGTCTCTTGCATACTCCGTGGTCCCTGTGGTCCACTTGATTCGATTCCACAGTGCTCCCGGCCAGCAGAGCCGAGCCGCACGGTCTGAGTGCGGACGACTGCCCAGGTCGCTGCTCTGCAAGGTGGCTTGTGGGGGGTCGGCCCCAGCATGTGCTTGTGTTCCAGCTGCCACACCGAGCTCGGGTCGGTTCCCGGGGCGCCCACTGCTGACTCAGCCATGGGGTGGGTGGAGGGCCATGCCAGTCACCACTAAAGCCACACTCTGTCCTCTCCCAGAACAAGCCACAAGGATCGCGATCTTGGGTCCGGAGGTGATGGAAGTGGCCCAAGGGTCTCCCTTCTCGGTGAACGTTCAGCTGCTGCAGGACCACGGGGAAATTGCCAAGAGTAAGCATCTCCGGGGGGAGATGACCTAATGTTTCCGAAAGAGAAACAGGCAGCAGGTTCTTAAGCAGTGAAGATGCGGACAAGATGTTGCATGTGGCTCCTGAGGCACAGAGGCGACTTCGTGCCCAGAGCCTGGCAGAGAGGTTGCAGGCGTGCCAGCTCCCCTGCCAGTCAGGGCAGCCATGGGTGTGTGTGCAAGCATGCGTGCACATACTGTGTGATGTGCGTGCTCGTGTATGTGTGTGCACGTGTGTGTATGCCTTGCACAGGTGTGCACAGGTCTGACTGTGTATGTGTGTGGTGGGGGCACGCATGCGTGCGTGTCAGTGTGTCCTTCCTTTTCAGGAGGAACAGTCTCCGTTCCGGTGATGGGCCACTTTCTGCTTCCCCACTCGTCTGCCGGTGGGCGTCGCAGTTGTTTGCACCTTGGGCTGTAGTGAATGGTGCCGCTGTGAACACTTGTATACAAGTTTCTGTGTGAATGTGTTTTCATTTCTCATGGGTATGTACCTACAGATGGAATTGCTGGATCATGTGATAGATTTATGTTTGAACTTTTTTTTCTTTTTTGAGATGGAGTGTCCCTCTTCTTGCCCAGGCTGGAGTGCAATGGTGCAATCTCGGCTCACCACAACCTCCGCCTCCTGCATTCAAGCGATTGTCCTGCCTCTGCCTCCCGAGTAGCTGAGATTGCAGGCGCGTGCCACCACGCCCAGCTAATTTTGTATTTTGAGTAGAGATGGGGTTTCACCATGTTGGTCAGGCTGGTCTCGAACTCCCGACCTCAGGTGATCAGCCCGCCTCAACCTCCCAAAGTGCTGGGATCACAGGCGTGAGCCACCGCACCTGGCCTGAACTTTTGAAGAAACTCCTAAACTGTTTTTCCAAAATGGCTGCAGCATTTTACAGTCCTGCCAGCAATGCATGAAGGTTCAGATTTCTCCGCATATTCCCAGCACTTGGAATTGTGTCTTTGTGTAATAGCTGCCCTGTCGGTGTGAATTGGTAGCTCCTCGTGATTTTGATTCGCATTTCCCTAACAACCGTTGATTATGAGTGGCTCTCGCTGTGCTTATTGGCTATTTGTTTATCTTCTTTGGAGAAATGTCTATTCAAATATTGTACCCATTTTTTAAAAATTGGACTGTCAGACAGTACAGTGGCTCACACCTAAAATCCCACCGCTTTGGGAGGCTGAGGTGCAAGGATCACTAGAGCCCAGGAGATCTTTCTTTTTTTTTTTTTTTTTTTTTTTGAGACAGAGTCTCGCTTTGTCGCCCAGGCTGGAGTGCAGTGGCGCGATCTCGGCTCACTGCAAGCTCTGCCTCCCGGGTTCACGCCATTCTCCTGCTTCAGCCTCCCGAGTAGCTGGGACTACAGGTGCCCGCCACCACGCCCAGCTAATTTTTTGTATTTTTCATAGAGACAAGGTTTCACCATGTTAGCCAGGATGGTCTCTATCTCCTGACCTTGTGATCCGCCCACCTTGGCCTCCCAAAGTGCTGGGATTACAGGCAAGAGCCACTGCGCCTGGCCCCAAAATTATGTTTAATTAGCTGGTCATAGTAGTGTATGCCTGTGGTCCCAGCTACTTGGAAGGCCTAAATTGGGAGGGTCCCTTGAGCCCAGCAGGTTGAGGCTACAGTGAGCCCCATGACTGCACCACTACACTCCAGCCTGGGCGACGGAGGGAGACCCTGTCTCAGAAAAAAAAAGGGGGGAGAGAGAAAGAAGAAGAAGAAATTTTTGAAAAGTCGTCTTCTTATTTTTTTTTTTTATTTATTTATTTTTTTTGAGACGGAGTCTTGCTCTGTCGCCCAGGCTGGAGTGTAGTGGCCAGATCTCAGCTCACTGCAAGCTCCGCCTCCCGGGTTTACGCCATTCTCCCGCCTCAGCCTCCCAAGTAGCTGGGACTACAGGCGCCCGCCACCTCGCCCGGCTAAGTTTTTGTATTTTTTAGTAGAGACGGGGTTTCACCGTATTAGCCAGGATGGTCTCGATCTCCTGACCTCGTGATCCGCCCGTCTCGGCCTCCCAAAGTGCTGGGATTACAGGCTTGAGCCACCGCGCCCGGCCCGTCTTCTTATTTTTGAGCCGTGGAGTTCTTTACCGAGTCTTCATACAAGCCCTTTATCAGACACATCTTTGCAAATGTTTTCTGTCCACCTAAGGCTTGTCTTTTCTTTTTTTTTTTTTTGTTTTGTTTTGTTTTTTGAGACGGAGTCTCGCTCTGTCGCCCAGGCTGGAGTGCAGTGGCGCGATCTCGGCTCACTGCAAGCTCCGCCTCCTGGGTTTACGCCATTCTCCTGCCTCAGCCTCCTGAGTAGCTGGGACTACAGGCGCCCGCCACCGCGCCCGGCTAATTTTTTGTATTTTTAGTAGAGACGGGGTTTCACCGTGGTCTCGATCTCCTGACCTTGTGATCCGCCCACCTCGGCCTCCCAAAGTGCTGGGATTACAGGCGTGAGCCACCGCGCCCGGCCTAAGGCTTGTCTTTTCATTTGCTTAATGCTATCTTTGGAACAGCAAAAATCTTTAATTTTGGTGAAGTCCAATTTGTCCATTTTTTCTTTTATGGATCATAGTTGTGGTACCGTATTTAAGAATTCTTTGCCTAACCCAAGTTTCACAAAGATTGTCTCATATCCCTCTGGAAGTCTTACAGTTCTAGCTCTTACATTTAGGCCTGTGATCCAGTTTGAGTTATTTTTATGGAAAAGATAAAGTTCTAAATTCATCTTTTCTTCATGGGGATGTTCCGTCATCCCAGCACAATTTGTTGAAAACACTACGCTTTCACCGTCGAGTTGCCTTGGCACCTTGGTTGAAAATCCGTCGGCTCTAAGAGTCAGGGTTTAGTTTATGCCTGGACTGCCAGTCTGCTCCACTGATCTGTCTATCCTGATTTATCCTCAGTCTATGCCAGAGCCACACTCTCTGGATTCTTGTCGCTTTTAGCACGTTTTCCAGTTGGAGAGTCCTCCAGTTTTGTTTTTTCTTTTCAAAATGATCTTGACTCTGCTGGGACGTTTACATTTCCGTATAAAATGTTAAGATCAGCTTGCCAACTTCTGCAACAACAACAAAAGAAGGCTGCTGAAATGTCGAGGGGGTGCGTTGAACCCCTCTGGAGGGAATGGCCAGATAAAATCTTACCAACACTGAGGCTCATGAACACGGAAGCAACTCTCCATGTAGTTAGAGTTCCTACTTTATCACCAGTGTCTTGTTACTTTCAGCACACATCTTGCACTTCTTTGTGAAATCTGTTAATATATAATAATATTTTATTTATTAGATATTGAATTATAAGTATTTTGTTAATTATTTCTAAACACTGATAAATTTATTGTATTCTTTTTATGCCGTCATGAGTAGAATTTTCTTTCTTTTTTTTTTTTTTTTTGAAACAGAGTCTCGCTCTGTCGCCCAGGCTGGAGTGCAGTGGTGTGATCTCAGCTCACTGCAAGTTCTGCCTCCTGGGTTCTCGCCATTCTCCTGCCTCAGCCTCCCGAGTAGCTGGGACTACAGGTGCCTACCACCACGCCCGGCTAGTTTTTTGTATTTTTTAGTAGAGACGGGGTTTCACCGTGTTAGCCAGGATGGTTTCGATCTCCTGACCTCGTGATCTGCCCGTCTCGGCCTCCCAAAGTGCTGGGATTACAGGCTTGACTCACTGCGCCTGGCCTAGTAGAATTTTCTTAACTTCATTTCAGAGGTTGCTAGACTACAATTGATTTTTACATATTGACCTCATTTCCTTTGACTTGCTTTACTCATTTATTAGTTGTACTAGTTTTATGGAGGATTCCTTAAGATTTTGTCTATATATGATCATATTGTCTATAAATAAATATAATTTTACTTCTTCCTTTTCAGTCTGAACATGAAAACCTGTAAGGTTTTTACATTACCTCCAGCAATGAACGAGGGTTCCAATGGCTCCACACCCTCCTCAGTACTTGCTAATGTCTGTCTGCGTTTTTTTTGAGACTGAGTCTTGCTCTGTCGTCCAGGCTACAGTGCAGTGGCGCGATCTTGGCTCACTGCAAGCTCCACCACCTGGGTTCACACCATTCTTCTCCCTCAGCCTCCCCAGTAGCTGGGAAAACAGGCGCCCACCACCACGCCCGGTTAATTTTTTTTTGTATTTTTTTTTAGTAGAGACGGGGTTTCACTGTGCTAGCCAGGATGGTCTCAACCTCCTGACCTCGTGATCCACCCGCCTCGGCCTTCCAAAGTGCTGGGATTACAGGGATGAGCCACCGCGCCTGGCCTTTTTTTTTTTTTTTTTTTTTTTTGGAGACTGGGTCTTGCTCTGTGGTCCAGGCTGGAGTGCAGTGGTGTGATCTTGGCTCACTGCAACCTCTGCCTCCCAGGCTCAGGCAATTCTCCTGCCTCAGCGTCCCGAGTAGTTGGGACTACAGGCACTGGCCACCACGCCCGGCTAATTTTTGTATTTTTAGTAGAGACAGGCTTTCACCATGTTGGCCAGGATGGTCTCCATCTTCTGACCTCATGATCCGCCCGCCTCAGCCTCCCAAAGTGCAGGGATTACAAGCGTGAGCCACCACGCCGGCCTGTCTGTCTTTTGGATATAGCCATCTCTGTGGGTGTGAAGTGGTGCCGCCTTGTGGTTTTGATTTACATTTCCCTAAAGGCTAATGATGTTGAGCATCTTTGTGTGTGCTGTGGGCCATTTGTAGATGTTAGCTGGAGACATGGAGATAGGAGGCGGAACTTGACTCCAGAAGTGGGGCTCAGACACAGGACCAAATTGAGGACTAGATAAAACAGGGCCAGGGCAGAAGCAGCCTTCCGTAAGACACGCTCACCGACACATCATGCCCGTTTACCATCACCATGGCAACACCTGGGCGTTCCCGCCCCTTGCCATGGCAATGACCTGATGACCCACAAGGTACTGCCGCTTCCCTAGAAGTCTCCACATAAACCGCCACTTAATCTGCGTGCAGTTAAAAGTGGGTATAAATATGACTGCAGCACTGCCCTGAGCTGCTGCTTTCTGCCTGTGGGGCAGCCCAGCTCTGCAGGAGCTGTGGCCCTGTCACTTCCATATCTCCTGCTCACCCTTGAATCCTTCCCTGGCCAAAGCCAGGAACCCTCACAGGCTAAGCCCTACTGTGGAGCTCACCTGCCCTGCATCAAAATGTCTTGAGAGTTCTTCTAGATACAAGTCTCTTATCAGATATCTACTTTGCAAATACATTTTTCCATTTCGTGGGCAGTCTGGCAGTTTCTTGATGGCATCCTTTGAAACACGAAAGTTTCAAGTTTTGATGAAGCCCAATTTCTCTATTTTTCTTTTTGTTGCTTTTGATGTCATATCTAAGAAGACTTTGCTTAGTCTGGAGTCATGGAGATTTACTCCTATGTTTTCTTTTAAGAATTTTAGGCCGGGCACGGTGGCTCAAGCCTGTAATCCCAGCACTTTAGGAGGCTGAGATGGGCAGATCACGAGATCAGGAGATCGAGACCATCCTGGCTAACCCAGTGAAACCCCATCTCTACTAAAAAAATACAAAAAACTAGCCGGGTGAGGTGGCGGGCACCTGTAGTCCCAGCTACTGGGGAGGCTGAGGCGGGAGAATGGCGTAAACCCAGGAGGCGGAGCTTGCAGTGAGCTGAGATCTGGCCACTGCACTCCAGCCTGGGCGACAGAGCGAGACTCCGTCTCAAAAAAAAAAAAAAAAAAAAAAAAAAAGATTTTTGTATCTTTAGGCCAGGCTCACACTTATAATCCCAACACTTTGGGAGGCCAAGACAGGTGGATCACCAACATGGCAAAACCCGTCACTACTAAAAATACAAAAACTAGCTGAGCATGGTGGTGGGTTCCTATAGTTCCAGCTACTTGAGAGGCTGAGGCGGGAGAATTGCTTGAACCCAGGAGGCAGAGGTTGCAGTGAGCCGAGATCACACCACTGCACTCCAGAGCAAGACTCCATCTCAAAAAATATATATATATATAAAATAAATAGAATTTTATATAATATTTGTATATAATTTTATTTATATGTAATTTTATTTGTATATATAAAATAAATATATATAAATAAAAAATATATATAAATTTATATATATATTTTGTATATATACACAAAAATATATATATATTTAGCTCTTACATTTAGGACTATGAACCATTCAGTGTTAATCTTTTTGTATGGTATAAGGAAGGAGTCCAGCTGTTGTATATTCTTTTGAATGTGGATATCTGTTTGTCCCAAGATCATTTGTTAAAAAGAGCATTCTTTCCCCAATTATCTTTTTGTTTGTTTTTGTTTTTTTTTTTTATAGAGACAGAATCTCACTCTGTTGCCCAGGCTGGTCTCAAACTCCCAGGCTCAAGCGATCCTCCCACCTTAGCCTCCCAAAATGTTGGGATCACAGGCATAAGCCACCAAGCCTGGCCTTTTTTCTTTCTTTCTTTTTTTTTAATAGAGCAATGAATTATCTTGTCCTTCAGTTTGCTAAACTTTTGTTGGGAGTTTCTGCATCCCTCTTCATGAAGACAATATTGGCATGAAATTTTCTTTTCTTGTAATGTTTTTGTCTAGTTTCGCTATCAAGGTAATGCTGTCCTCATAGAATGAGTGAATTAGGAAAAATTCTCTCTTCAAGTTTCTGGAAGAATTTGTGTGCAGTTGAGAAGAATGTGAATTTTGTTGCATACAATATTTTATAAATCAGGTCAGTTTTGTTGATATTATTGTTTAAGTATACGATATCCTTGCTGATTTTCTGTCTGCTTGTTTTATCAGTTATTGAGAGTAGCATATTGAAATATCTGACTATGATAGATTTGCCTTGCCAGGTGCAGTGGCTCATACCTGTCATCCCAGCATTTTGGGAGGCTGAGGCAAGCAGATCACTTGAAGCCAGGAGTTTGAGACCAGCCTAGCCAACATGGTGAAACCCCATCTCTACTAAAATCTCTACTAAAAATACAAAAATTAGGCATGGTGGTTCACACCTGTAATCCCAGCTGCTTGGGAGGCTGAGGCAGGAGAATTGCTTGAACCTGGGAGGCGGAGGTTGCTGTGAGCTGAGATCACACCACTGCACTCCAGCCTGGGCGACAGAGCAAGACTCCGTCTCAAAACAGACAAACAAAAGATTTGCCTATTTCTGCTTTTATTTATCTCAATTTTTGGTTCATGTGTTTTGGGGCTCTGTTATTGGGGACATATACATGTGGGATTTTTATGTGGTTTAATCAGTTGATCCCTTATCACGGTGAAATTACTTTCTTTATCTCTAGTTAACTGTCTTTACTCTTACATCTACTTTCTGTGATGTTAATATGGTCACTTTTTATTTCTTTTGACTAGCGTTAGCATGATATAGCTGTATCCATCCTTTTACTTTTAGCTTGCTTATGTTTTTTAAGTGTTCTTTTTGTAGGCAGCATATAGTCGTCTTGCTTTTTTATCCAATCTAACAATCTCTGCCTTTTAACTGAACTGTTTATACCATTCACATTTAATATGGTTATTAACACAGTAGGATTAAATTTACCATTTTACTATTTTTTAATTTGCTCCGGCTGTTTATTTCCCCTCTATATCTATTTTTATCTTTTTTGAATTGGGCATTTTTTATTATTCCATTTTATCTTCTCTGATTTTTTTTTTTTCCCGAGATAAGGTCTCACTCTGTCACCCAGGCAGAAGTGCAATGGTGAAATCATAGCTCACTGCAGCCTCGACCTCCTGGGCTCAAGTGATCCTCCTGCCTCAGCCTCCTGAGTAGCTGAGACTGCAGCTGCACACCACCACGCCTGGCCGATTAAAAAAAATTTTTTTCTTGTAGAGATGAGGTATCACTCTGTTGCCCAGGCTGCTCTTAAACTCCTGGTCTCAAGCAATCCACTCACCTGGGCCTCCCGAAGTGCTGGGATTACAGGTGTGAGCCACCACGCCTGGCCCTCTGTTAAGGGATTAATTATAACTCTTTGCTTCATTATTTGAGGGATTACTTTAGGGTTTACAATTCATGAAGTGAAAGTGGACCATCATGAAGGGATTGGAGGAAGAGGAATGGTTGGTCTTGCTGTGTCAGGGTAGCAGAGGTACATCCTGACTTACCAGTTCCTTCCTTTCTTTTTTATTTTATTATTTTCTCCTGGCAAACTGTGACACAGTTATTTTCAAGAGCTATAATACTACTTCACGTGTAAGAACTGTACAATTGTATACCTTTTTTGCCACTCCCAGTTTTTATGCAATTGTTTTCACACATTTTATGTTCATATATGTAATAAAATTAATAATACATTGTTATTTTTATTTAAATGACCACTTAGGTTTTAATGTCTGCTTAATAAACAGTAAGCAGGTCTCTTCTGTTGACCCACATTGTTGTGGCTTCTGGTTCTTCTTGCTTCTTCCTGCGGATCCATATTTCCATCTGCTCTCATTTTCCTCTGCCTGAAGGACTTAATCTTTAACATTTCTTGTAGTACAGGTTTGCTAGTAATGAATTCTTTCCGCTTTTGTATGTCTGAAAGCATCTTGATTTTAGTTTCTTTCTTTCTTTTTTTTTTTTTTTTTTTTTTTTTTTGTTTTGCTCTGTCACCCAGGCTGGAGTACAATGGCACCATCTCAGCTCACTGCAACCTCTGCCTCCCAGGTTCAAGCAATTCTCCTGCCTCAGCCTCCCGAATAGCTGGGATGACAGGCACCCACCACCACGCCTAGCTAATTTTTTTTTGTATTTTTAGTAGAGATAGGATTTCGCCATGTAGGCCAGGCTGGTCTCAAACTCCTGACCTCAGTTGTTTTCATTAAATTTGGAAAATTTTCAACCATTATTTCTTCCAGTAGTTTTTCTGGCACAGCCTCTCCCATGTGTTACCCATGATTGGGTTACTTGAGGTTGTCCCACTGTTCACTGGTTCCCTTCCTTTCTTCCTTCTTGTTTTTTCTTTCTTACTTTTTTTTCCCTCGATGGTTCACTTGGGATGGCTTCTACAGCTGTACAGTTGAACAACACAGGTTTGAACTGCGGGATCCACTCATACACAGGTTTTCCTCTGCCTCGGCCACCCCCAAAACAGCAAGACCAACCCCTCTTCTTCCTTCTCCTCCTCAGTCTATTCAGTGTGAAGACAAGGATGAGCTTTATGATAATCCACTTCCACTTAATAAATAGTAAATATGTTTTTTGTTTTTTGGGGTCTTTGAGATGTCTCATTCTGTCGCCCAGGCTGGAGTGCAGTGGCATGATCTCAGCTCATTGCAACCTCCACCTCCTGGGTTCAAGCAATTCTCCTGCCTCAGCCTCCCGAGTAGCTGGGATTACAGGCATGTGCCACCACGCCCGGCTAATATTTGTATATTTAGGGCCAGGCACGGTGGCTCAAGCCTGTAATCCCAGCACTTTGGGAGGCCGAGACGGGCGGATCACAAGGTCAGGAGATCAAGACCATCCTGGCTAACATGGTGAAACCCCGTCTCTACTAAAAAATACAAAAATTAGCCGGGCGAGGTGGCGGGCGCCTGTAGTCCCAGCTACTTGGGAGGCTGAGGCAGGAGAATGGCATAAACCCGGGAGGCGGAGCTTGCAGTGAGCTGAGATTGGGCTACTGCACTCCAGCCTGGGCAACAGCGAGACTCCGTCTCAAAAAAAAAAAAAAAAATTTGTATATTTAGTAGAGATGGAGTTTCACCATATTGGCCAGGCTGGTCTCAAACTCCTGACCTCGTGATCCACCTGCCTCAGCCTCCCAAGGTGCTGGGATTACAGGCGTGAGCCACTGCGCCCGGCCTTGTTTTCTTTTACTATGATTTTCTTTCTTCTAGCTTACTTTATTTTAAGAATACAGTATTTAATAGATACAACATACAAAATACGTGTTAATCAACAGTTTCTGTTATCAGCAAGGCTTCTGGTCAACAGTATGCTATTAGAGTTAAGTCATGAAGGAGTCAGAATCGACATGTGGATTTTCAGCCGCATGGAGGGTCAGCGGCCGGCATTGCCATGTTGGCCCAGGGTCAACCGCATTTCCAGGTTCATAAATCTTTTCTTCTGCAATGTTTAACCTGTTGTGAGCAACAGCATATTTTTTTATCTCATACATTATAGTTTTCATCACCAGAAGTTTCACATCATTCTTTTTTCTTATTGATTGATTGATTGATGGAGACAGAGTCTCGCTCTGTCTCCCAGGCTGGAGTCCAGTGGCGCAATCTCGGCTCACTGCAACCTCCACCTCCCAGGTTCAAATGATTCTCCTGCTTCAGCCTCCCAAGTAGCTGGGATGACAGACATGTGCCACCACACCCAGCTAATTTTTTGTATTTTTATTAGAGATGGGGTTTCACCATGTTGGCCAGGCTGGTCTCAAACTTCTGACCTCAGGTGATCCGCCCACCTCAGCCTCCCAAAGTGCTGGGATTACAGGTGCGAGCCACCGCGCCCGGCTCTTTGTTCTTTTTTTACATCTTCTGTGTCTCTATTTAACTTTAGAACATGGAATACAGTTATGATGACCATGCTTGAATGTCCTTTACTGCTGATTCTAACATCCGTGTCGGTTTTGGACAGTTTCAATGTATTTTTCTCCTTGTTATGGGCCATACTTTCCTGCATTCTTTGCATGCCTCATAATCTTTGACTGGATGCCAGACATTGTAAATTTTACCTTGTTGGGTACTGGATATTTTTGTATTCCTGTCAATATTCTTGAGCTTTGTTCTGGGGCACAGTTCAGTGACTTGGAGACAGTTAAGTCCTCCTGGCTCTTGCGTTTATGATTTGTTGCGCAGGTCTGCTGGAGACCTGTCTGCCTCACACCAATGGTTCCCCATGACTGTAGCAAGAACTTTCTGAGAGCTTGTCCCAGCTTCCTGTGACTTCTGAGTTTTTCCAGCCTGGCCGATGAGAACAGGCACCATGCCCAGTCCTGTGTGAGGCCCAGGTCCTGGTCCCTCTCAATTCTTCGGGTGGTTCTTCCCCAGCCTTGTGGAGTTTCGTCCCAGCTGTGCTGACTGGTGCTCCGCTGAGTATTCCAGGGCCTCCTGCAGGCTGCGGGGTCCTCCCTCTACTCAGGGTCCTCTCTCTCCTCTTCGCTGCTCTGCCTTTTGAACTTTAAAACTCTGAGGCCGGGCGCGGTGGCTCAAGCCTGTAATCCCAGCACTTTGGGAGGCCGAGACGGGCAGATCACAAGGTCAGGAGATCGAGACCATCCTGGCTAACACGGTGAAACCCCGTCTCTACTAAAATACAAAAAAAAACTAGCCGGGCGTGGTGGCGGGCACCTGTAGTCCCAGCTGCTTGGGAGGCTGAGGCAGGAGAATGGCGTAAACCCGGGAGGCGGAGCTTGCAGTGAGCTGAGATCCGGCCACTGCACTCCAGCCTGGGTGACAGAGTGAGACTCCGTCTCAAAAAAAAAAAAAAAAAAAAACTGACCGTGTGCCTTGTTCCCCAGATTCTCTGCTCATTTTTCTCAACTGAGGGGTTTGTTGGGCTGTGCCTCAGTTTCCTCTGTCTGCAGCTCATCCTGCACGTTCTCTTAAGGCAGTGGCCACACCGTTTGTTTCCTTCTTTGAAGAATCTGTCCTGAGTTGCTGGTGTCCGGGATCCTGGTGATCAATTTCATCGCACTTTGTCAGTGTTCTTGGTTGTTTGAACCGGGATGTCCGTCGATCCCAGTCACTCCGTCCCCATACGGAAGTCCAGAAGGCTACGCTGGTGTTTTTACATTTCACATCTTTGCTTTCTCAGTCACGTCTCCTGCACCAGATCTTAGGCTGGGTTCCTGTTGACCTTTCCTTCTCCATGGGACCTTGACCTCAGAGTCCACATGACCAGGCCCTGGACCTGTGCCTAGTGCTAGGGGTGCAGGGTGTGATACTTCATCGGTGATGATCGGGGACAGCCTAGGCTCTGAGGCGACCCTCCACCGCCACCCCAAGTGGGAGCCCGCCTGGGCCCTGCTTTGTCCAAATAGCCCATGTTCGCTGAAGTCCAGTCACTTCCCACCTGGGAACCCATCCCAGAGCTTGGCATCCACTCTGGGGCCCTGAACTGGTCTCCTTCCTCTTCTTTTGTTTCTTTCTTTCTTTCTTTTCTTTTTTTTTTTTTTGAGACGAACTCTCTCTCTGTCTCCCAGGCTGGAGTGCAGTGGCCGGATCCCGGCTCACTGCAGCCTCCGCCTCCTGGGTTCAAGTGATTCTCCTGCCTCAGCCTCCCAAGGAGCTGGGATGATTACAGGTGTCTGCCACCACCCTTGACTAATTTTTGTATTTTTAGTAGAGACAGGTTTCGCTGGTCTCAAACTCCTGACCTCAGGTGATCCTCCCAAAGTGCTGGAATTACGGGTGTGAGCCACCGCACCTGGCCTCCTTCCTCTTCCTCTTTGCTCCTCTCGACACAGCCATCTTGCCTCCACCCACGGTGCCCAAGCCACTCCTCCCTGCTATCCAGCTCCCACGTGGGGTCTTCTGAGTGTGGCTGAACACCCAACTCCGCCACCTCCACCTGCCCAGCAGGGCCCAGAGCATCTGCACTCAGCAACTCAGAGGGACAATGGTGTCCACTCCTTGGGCACAGTCCTCTGGGGGCCACCTGCAGCCTGAGGTTCCCAGGAGCAATGGGGTGCAGGATGAAGCAGCTGACTCAGCAGACACTTGGTGGGCACCGGCTATGTGCCAGGCCCTGTGCTGGGTACCTTGGTGGAGGGACCATCCCCCCGGGTCAGGGTGGGAGATGGGCATGGAAGGCCTGCTATCCACCAGGGGGATGAGAACCACGTTGGAGGCCCCGGGAGCTTGTGAGTGCCAGTGCCACCCCATGCCCCTGACCAGCCCAGGGCCTGGGTGTACCTGAGGTGAACCCCTGAGGCTGGTTGGCAAGGAGATGCCTTCTGATAGTGTGCCACCCCCAGGCTCGGGCAGAGGTGGAGCCAGGGGTCCCCGAGGCCCAGAGCTGGAGATTCAGGATCCAGGACCTGAGGCAAGGGGCACAGGGGTGTTGGGGTGAGTGTGGCCAGCACCAGAGATCCCAGGGCCGGGAAACTTCTGCAGGGCATGAGAGAGGAGCAGAGAGGCCACGGAGGGCAAGCCGCGGTACTCAGCCCCCCGGGGCCACGGCCGCCAGCAAATGTGGCCCCGCCAAGTTATAAACACAGTGTCCCAGAGGCCTGCCCCGGGCCCACAGACAAGTCTTGGTGAGCCCTGTGCCCGCGCCCCCTGCTCCTGGGTGCCTGTGAGTGTTCACTGCCTGCTCCTCTCTCCTGGAAGGCGAGAGTGGCCGGGTCCTGCAGATCTCAGCGGGCGTCAGATACGTGCAGCTGTCGGCCTATTCTGAGGTCAGCTTTTTCAAAGTGGACGGAGACAACCAAGAGACACTCATCCAGACCCCATTGTGAGTACGTGTGACACCAACGAGTTAGTTTTGAGTTTGTTTTGAGTTCATTTAGATCACATTAATTCCTTGTCCTTTTTTCCCTGGAGACCTGGGCTAAGTCCTGGTTATGACAAATGAAATATTCGATGTCTGTTCTAAGGAAACAGCTCCCTTGAATTTCAGTATCTGACCCTTTGCTGTGGTCCCTCTTGCCTTCTGAGACCGCAAGCCCCGAGTCAGAGCCCCCAGTCTCCCCCAGAAATTGGCCCCGAAGCCTCTGGGCCTGGGTCCATATCTGGAGGGGCGACGTCAGGACTCCGGCCCTCGGGTGCTCCTGGGAGGAGGGTCGGCTGCAGAGATGCTCAGGCCTCTCGATGCAGCCAGGAGGGGAACGGCCCTTACCAGCCAGGCCTAGTTGGGCGCCACTCCCCATGCACACATCACCAGGCCTCCCAGGAAGATGCTGGACCAGGCCAGTGTGTGCACGAACCCACATGCAAACAGAGGCCTGAGCTGCAGGACTCCAGGAAGAGGCCTCACTCTAAGCCCTGCCACATGACAATCCATGCATTTTCCCGTTCACAGTCAGAACTTAGCCGTGCCCCAGGCGACCAGACCTGAGTGTACCGCCACAGCTCTGACACTCCCTTTTCCCACCAGCCCTTCTCCAGAGTTAAGGACAGTCTGACATTTGCAGTAAACTTGGACCCACTGTGAAAGTCAGAATGCACCCAAGAGGTGATGCTGCTGGAGTTGTCATAAAGAATAATGGGGGCCGGGTGCGGTGGCTCAAGCCTGTAATCCCAGCACTTTGGGAGGCCGAGACGGGCGGATCACAAGGTCAGGAGATCAAGACCATCCTGGCTAACACGGTGAAACCCCGTCTCTACTAAAAATACAAAAAAATTAGCCGGGCGTGGTAGCGGGCGCCTGTAGTCCCAGCTACTTGGGAGGCTGAGGCAGGAGAATGGCGTAAACCCAGGAGGTGGAGCTTGTAGTGAGCCGAGATCGCGCCACTGCACTCCAGCCTGGGTGACAGAGCAAGACTCCGTCTCAAAAAAAAAAAGAATAGTGGGGGCGGCAGGCAGCTCTTCCTTCACGCTGAGACCTGCTATCTGGCTAGGCCCTTTTTCTCTCTGGGCCTCTGTTGATCCCATCCCAGCAGGAGACCTCCCAGAGAGGCTGAGTAGCACTCCCTGGACTCAGTGTAGGCAAGTCCCTGGGTCCAGGGCACGGAGCACGCTGTCTGCCTGCACCCTAGCTTGGTGTGGGGTGAGCAGAGCCAAGCTGCCCCCATTCCTTTGCAGTGGGTTCGAATGCATCCCTTATCCTGTGTCCAGCCCCGCAGCTGGGGCGCCGGGGCCCAGAGCTGCCAAGAGAGGTGCAGAAGCCGACGTACCCCTGCCCAGGAGAGACCTGGAGCTGGATTTGGGTGCCCTCTGTGGCCAGGAGGGCACCCCCGGTGGCCTGCTTGGTAAGTGGAGCTCACAAACCAGTTGGGGGTTGGGGGTGGGTGGGCCCAGGCCCAGCAGTCAAGGGAATGTGCGGTCATGGGGACCCAGAACCAGGCCAGAGCAGGAGCAAGCTGTACCCAGGGTCAGTCGTCACACGTGGGTGAAAGGAGGCAGGGCCAGGCAGCCGCATCCCCAGACAAGCAGTCCCGGGGGGCTGCGGAGGCTCAAGCCGATTGTTCGTCTCCCCTGAGCCTGGCAGGGGCTCAGCCTCGTAGGGTCCTCAGGGCAGAGTTTCTGGGTCTCCCTGGCTGAGGGCAGCAGACTCACCCAGGCCTTGAGGCCAGTGGCCAGCCTGGACACGGCCCTAGCCACTCTTGCCACCTGGTAGCCCCCACAGTGGCCGCTGGCCGTGGCTCTGAGGGGCCGCGGCGCCCACTGCTCTCTCAAGGTCTGGGTTTCCTGCTGCTGCACTTCTGCATGGGTGGCCTCACGTTTCCTCGTGGAGATGAGGCCTAGGTGCTCCGACAGAACCCCCAGCCCCCAACTCTGCCCCCCAGGCTGGGGTCAGTGAGAACGGCACTTCCATAGAATGTGTGGCCTAGACTTCACACGGATCATTCCAGAGTTACTCATGGATTTGAGTCAAAGCTTAATCCCTCCCGTGCAGCGCAATGTGCCTGTCAAACCCTCCCATGCAGTGCAGTGTGCGCGTCAAACCCTCCAGTGCAGTGCGGTGTGCCCATCAAACCCTCCAGTGCAGTGCGGTGTGCCCATCAAACCCTCCAGTGCAGTGCGATGTACACGTCAAACCCTCCCGTGCAGTGCAGTGTGTGCGTCAAACCCTCCCGTGCAGCGCGGTGTGCGCGTCAAACCCTCCAGTGCAGTGCAGTGTACGCGTCAAACCCTCCAGTGCAGTGCAGTGTGTGTGTCAAACCCTCCCGTACAGCGTGGTGTGCGCATCAAACCCTCCCTTACAGCGAGCGGTGTGCACATCAAACTCTCCCGTGCAGTGCGGTGTGCACGTCAAACCCTCCCGTACAGCGTGGTGTGCACGTCAAACCCTCCCATGCAGTGAACCATGTGCACGTCACATCCTCCTGTGCAGTGCAGTGTGCATGTCCCATGCAGCACGGTGTGCGTGTCAAACCCTCCCATGCAGCACGGTGTGCGTGTCAAACCCTCCTGTGCAGTGCAGTGTGCGTGTCCCATGCAGCGAGCGGTGTGCACGTCAAACCCTCCCGTGCAGCACGGTGTGCGTCTCAGTGCCAGAGTGAGGGAACAGTCTTAACAGCGTTGGGAGGCCCTGGGGTGCTGCCAGCCACTGGGTCCTTCTTGCCACAGCCCTGCACCCCAAGGCTCAGTTAACGGGGGTCGGGCATGGGGGTCCCCACTGTACAAATGCCTGGCACTTTGAGTTTGGGGGCCTTTGAAGAGGGCCCAGCTGACAACTGAGGTCCCCGGCCCCTAGAGCTGGAATCTGAGCCTGGAGTGCTGCTTGGGGAGGACACAGGCTGCAGGTTCCTGGGTCGAGGAGCACAGGGCAGATCTGAGAGGCTGTGGTGAGCCCAGATTCACAACTTAGCGTGGGTGGGCTGTGCACCACCACCTTCCACATGCAGGTAAATGTCCCAGGTTTGATGAGATGCCCCGAATCATCCCCAAATGCGCCTCATATGCCAGCCCTTGTCACCTGCCTTGGCCGATGCGAGCTCAGTCCCTGCCATGTCTCTGCCCGGCCCTGCCCACCACACGCAGCCCCAAGTCCCCTGGAGGCTGTCTCCAGGATTTGCACAGATGGCACCACCACCACCTCCCCAAATTCTGAGGCCTCTCCACTCTAGACCTGAGCCCCACCTGCCACCCCTGAGTCCTCACAGTCTCCTGACCCGGCTGTCCCACTCGGGGGAGCCCCAATTCCGACCCTCCAGGCCCCTGGGGTGGGCAGGCAGGGCCAGCCCCTCCCAAGCCGGAGTCTGGTGAGCCTTGGTCTGGACCCCTCTTTCCTGTCCCTTAAGCCAGCCTAGCAGGCCCCAAAGCCTCCCTCACATCTTCCTGCCCAGGTGTGCCTGTCCCAAGGGTGCCCCAGACCTCAGCGCAGCCAGCCACACTGCCTCGTGGGCTCAGCTCAGCTCCAGGCTCTCCTGCAGCGAGACAGGGCTGGGGGGTGTGGTTGGCAGGCTGTGCCTGCACCCTCTCTCCCAGGCACTGTGTGGCCTGTGACCCTCCTGGTCACTGTCTGCAGCAGCCCCTCTCAGCAGCCAGCACTCTTGGCCGGTCACTTGGCCCCAAGTTCTCCCTGAGGATCCGTGACTCACACAGCTTAAGTGGGAGGAAGCAGCAGCGAAATGGCCCTCGCCGTCCTGGGAAGAGCCTCCGCCACCAGGGCCACCTTCCATGCCTGTGCCCCTGCCCCCGGAAACCTCACCCAGCTGGTGGCCAGAGCCTCAGAGCCTCGGGGGTCTGCTTGTAGGGAGCTCATTCTTCTAGGATCAGATGAGGCTCCGTCAAACAACGGCTGTGAGCAGAGCAGCAAGCCCGGCGTCATTCTTCATATAAAAGAGCATGCGAGCATCCCAGGTGGGACAGCAGGGCCCGGCGCCTCCACGGGAGGCCAAGGTGGCCAAGCCTCGGGCCAGCAGGGCCACGGGGGGTCCAGCCCGCGCCCCCTCGTCTGCCTTTACCTCAGTTTATAGAAGCAGTTTTATGCCGCATAGGTGGAATAGCTCTCATATTTCTGCATAAAAATACTTACTGGGCGCCACGCCTTCTACTTGGAGAGATTTTCGGAGCCAAGGTCTCAATTAAAACCAGCCTTGTGCCTGCATCACACCCTACCCCGCGCGGGCCCCTGCACCAGCCCCACTGCCTGGGTCTGGGGGCCCCCCCCAACTCTCAGCCTGGCCCAGGCTATTTCTGGCTTGACGATGATGTGAGTGTCCAGCCATAAATTATCCAGCACAAAAGAAATGTCCCTTGGGAAACCTAGAGGTACATGCTTTTGTTTTTGTAAGACCTGCTGGGGCTTGAACCCCAGACATTTGGAGTTTGGTGCCAAGCTCTGCCTAGGGCTCATGGGTGCATCCAAGACCAACCCTGGGAGGCTGGGCTGCTGCTTTCACACTGATGTGAAACTAAACCTCTCTGTGCCTCAGTTTCCTCATCTATAAAGGGAGGGTAACAGCAGTGTCCACCCCAAGGACAGATGACTGAGTACACATGCTGGCCTCCACTCCGACCTGTGCAGGGGCACCCTGGAGGGGAGGAGCCTGGCCTGGGGTCTGGTGCAGTCAAGTCCATGCTGAGAAGAGGAGGGGGAGGCCAGAGTCAGGGAGGGGCTCTCCAGTAGGCTCCTACTTCCTTTCTGTCACCCAGGCTGGAGTGCAATGGCGTGATCTCAGCTCACTGCAGCCTCCACCTCCCAGGCTCAGGCGATCCTCCCGGCTCAGCCTCCAGAGTAGCTGGGACCACAGGCACGAGCCACCATGCCTGGCTAATATTTTGTATTTTTTTGTAGAGACAGGGCCTCGCCATGTTGCCCAGGCTGGTCTCAAACTCCTGAGTCCAAGCGATCCTCCCGCCTCAGCCTCCCGAAGTGCTGGGATCACAGGCTGCTTTCACTTTCCTTTTCTTAAAACTGGAGAACTCCCTCGCGGGAAGGGGCGGGTCAGGCATGTGTCCCCGGGGCACGGTCGGCAGGGTCCTTGCTCTGTCTGTCTCCTGTCTCAGCGACTGGGCCAAGGACCCAGCAGGACTCACCCTAGCACCACACCCGACTAATTTTTGTATTTTTAGTAGAGATGGGGTTTTGCCATGTTGGCCAGGATGGTCTCGAACTCCTGGCCTCACGTGACCTGCTCGCCTTGGCCCCTCAAAGTGCTGGGATCACAGGCATGAGCCACCATCCCAGCCTCTTTAGTCTTTATCTTCCCTTCTTTATGTAATCCATAATGCCATTTAGGACTGATTGATCGGGCTTGCTGCTTCCAGACCCCTTCATTCCATGCAGCAGTTGACACAAACTTTTCTTCCCAATTCCCATCTCCCGTTGAAAGTCTGCCCCCAACATGTGGCCTTCACAGCACCCTAGGACATGGTGGGTTCTCCCTGCCCCAGGACAGCAGGGTGCTGGGCAGAGGGCCCCACTCAGTACCTGGAGCCCAACCAGGCCCCCACCACAGCCCTCAGGCCCTAGGGGATTGGGGACGCTGGCCAGGAGCCCTACAGAGGAAACGGAGTCATTTCGAAGTTTCAGTTCCAGCCGGGACAGCATTCATCCCCAAGTAGGAGAAAACTAAAATAATGATGGCTTAGACAAGAGTAGTCCTGGCCGGGAGGCTAGAGGTATCAGCCCCACTGTGTCAGGAACCCAGCTCTGTCTACCTGGGCCTACCAGCATCACCCCGAGGTCTGGGGCAGCTCCCGGAGCCCCCTCCCTCAGTCAGCAACCCCTGCTCAGGCCTGGAAGGGGAAGCCAATTCCAGACAGGCCCAGGCCCAGCCACAGGGAGGCCCCAGAATCAAGGAAGACCTCACAACCAGCCAGCGGGGACCAGGGGCCGGCTTTAGCCATCGTCCTGAAAGAAAACAAAAGGTGCCGTTCTGAGGCTGTCCTGCGTGTCCAGGGAAAATACACCAGGAATCATTTCCTTGTAAGCGTGAACTTCACATTCTCAAAAAAAACAAACCAAAGTCCCTTGCTCACACTCGTCCCTGGCCCGGTCACAGCGCTGCTTGCTTGGCTCCCAGACGGGCGTCCTTCCCTCTGGCCAGACCCTTGCCAACGGGTGGGCCCCGTTGAAGCCTCTGGCCTGGCCTGCAGTGCGTCCTGGGGCCGCATGCAGCTGTGCTGGTCCCAGCCTCAAGTTTCCGTCTCTGTGCTTACCTGGGAGAGGGCCGGGGACCACGGGATGCAGGATGCCCAGTAAGACCCCTGTCCCGTGGCTGCAGAGATGGCACCTGTGGAAACGTGCCCACCCCACACCAACCATGGCACGCCTTCCAGCCACCAGGCAGGATCTCCCACGCGGACGGCCACTCATGTGCAGGGTAGAAACGTCAGGCCAGAGAGCTTCAGGCCAGAAGATAATCCAACATGAGGCCTGAAGGAAACTCGGGCCAGAAAATCTCCAGGGTACCTGCCTGCCGAAGTCCCTTCCGAGGACTCTCCTGAGCCAGTGGCTGAGACACGTGCATCCGTGGCGGAAGCTCCAGGTCTGGGCAGCCCTCTCCCCGCAGTCACAGACTACGCACACTGGGAACACCTACCTGCAACAAAGCCCGGCCACAGCCAGAGAGCAGGATGGCTCTCGCCAGGCCCCTTGGGTTGCTCCCCGCCGCTGACCCCCTGCTGCGTGGCACAGGCTTCCCCATGGCCCTGCCACTTTGGCTTCCTCCCGGCAGGCCATGTGTTTATGATGAGACATGGCTGCTTTTAGCAAACAACACTAGGGTGACTTCAGTCCAGCCAAGATGACTTCTCACTCACATCAGAGCTCAAGAGGGAGAGGTGACCTCCCTCCCCAGCCACTGGGGACCCCAGTTCCTGTTACCTGTTCTGCCACTGTCATCTTTCTGCACCACCTCATGGTCCTGGATGGCTGCACAGGCTCTAGCCATTACGCCCCTATTCCAGCTAGCAGAAAGGGGGAAGCATAAGTGGCAAGGAGAAGGGCCCTCCCCTTCTTTTTTTTTTAATTGCTCTATGCATTTATTATTAGCTATTATTATTGCAGAACGAGGGGACAAAAAGCTCACAAACACTCTACACAATTTCATAAGACACATTGCAGGGGAAAAAGTGACTGAGATGGATCAACAGTATGCTAGGGTGTTGATGGACGCATTCATCGGGGAGGTGGACCTCTAATTCCTGGTGGAGGGGGCCTCATTCCTGGAGGGGGCATGCCTTCCGGCGTCCCTCAAGCAGGGGGAAGCCCAATTGGTAGGCCTGTGGGTGGCCTCATACCAGGTTCAGAAGCACCACGTTTTAACTGTGGACATCAGACGTGGTGGAACGGCAATCATGACCGTGGGCCAGAGGAGCAAGATGCTGCTGCACGTGGACCACAGAATGAGACGTATCCTACAAGATGGCGGAGTCTTCACTGGCACCTTTAAGGCTTTTGATAAGCGTGTGAATTTGACCCCTGTGATTGTGAGAGTTCAGAAAGATGAAACCAACGAATGCGAAGCGACCAGAACGTGAAGAAAAGCGGGGTTAGGGCCCTCCCCTTCTAAAGAAGCTTCCTGGAGGCGCCACCCTAACTGCCATTGCTCAGAACTTGGTTACACGGCCCGGCCACACCAGGCCACACAGCCAGACGAGGCCACACAGAGACAAGCAGCGCGGCAAAGACTCTGTTACCAGAGGAGGAGGGGAGAATGGCTCTTTGCCAAATGGCTCGTCACGAACGACCCCTGCTGGGTCCCCACAGGTGCACCAACCGACTTGAAAGTCCTGGAGAGGGCTGGCAGGCAAGGACCTGAGTCTCCAGTCACCCCTGCAGGAGGAGCCCAGGGACCCTCACTCGCTTCTCTGGTAAGGAATTGGGTGGGGTGCCCTGCCATGACCCTGAAACAGCCTTTAGTCTCACCCTCCATCTCCACAGACTCTACGCCTGCCGCTTTTGCAGTGAAAGCCCAGTGCTAGGGGTGAGTGTGTGGGGAGCGTGGGAGACGGGCGCTGACCCGGCCATCCTGGGCAGCTGTGCTCAAGCAGCACCCCCGCCAGTCCCAGCTGGACTTTGCCTGGCAGGACACCCGACAGGCCTCACTGTGGCCTCTGCCCCGGGGGGTCGTGCGTGGGGAGCTGGGCCGGCCCGAACAGTGGGATGTGCTGCCTCCCCGCACTGCTCCACCTGCCACAAACACAAACTGGAATGTTCTCAGCCACCTCCAGACTTCACAGCCTCTGGGCTTTGGGGCACAGAGGTCGGGCTGCCCTGGGGAAAGGAGGGAGAGAAGGAGGGCTTTGAGAGAGCACGGACAAGAGTCAGACCTGAAATCAAGCCAAGCCAAGCCGCCTCACGTTTTAAAGCAATTGCCAGTGTCTCAGCATGTTCTGAAGCTCAGGGCGACAGCCAGGGGCCGATAAACACCTGCCACAGATGCCCAGCACACCTATGTCACCCCCGTGCCACCCCTGAGGTCTCTGGACTGAAGGAAACAGAAGGCCCTGGAAGGCACCTCCTGCTGGGTCAAGGCCACTGGGGTCTCCCAGGAGCACCTCCAGCCCCGCCCCTCATGCCCATGTTGTGGGGAGCACAGGCCTTGCTCCGCTGTCTGTGGAGGAGGCTGGAAATTCAGCCCAGCTGTGCCCACCCCAGGGACAGGCTTCCCGGGAGCTCACACTCGCCCCCAACAAACTGACGTGGACTCGGGGTCCCAGGCATCTTTCCTCGAAGACCCGACAGCAGCCGGGAACAAACTCTCCAGAAACCTGCCTTTCACTCATAGAAATAAGTTGACAAAGAGGGCAAATCCTTTCTCTTTCTGGAGGCCTAATGTCAGTGATACATAATTGCACATCACAGTATTTTATTATTTTGTTGATATGAAATGTTTCAGTTGTTTAGTTGTTTTTAACTTTCAAATAAGGATTTGCATTTCGTTGAGAAGAAAAGACGATTTCCAAGGCGTGGACTATTGCCAGATACTCTAAACCCTATTTTGGTTAAATTACAGCACCCAGATTTTAGTAACAAAGCACATTGATTTCATATTCAAAGGATTTTTATATTTAGTCTCTTAACCTTTTGTAATTCCCACCCACAGCTTGCAGCGCAGAACCCTTTTGTGTCCCTTGTTGTCAGTGGGGTGTCTGCCTGGGCCCCGTAATTTGGGCCATTGAGTTGGAGTGCAGGTGCTGCCCATGGCGGGTGGACACGGTCAGGCCGGCTGGGCCCCAGTGCCTCAAACGATCCCCTGGGAATTGGATTTGGGAACGTAGAGAGGCTGCAGGCGTGAGAGGACGTCAGGTTGCTTTTCTTTTCTTCTTCTTCTTTTTTTTTTTTTTGGTTTAATGCACAAAACCCTCCCAGTGAATATTTTCAACAGATCTGAGTAGTTTCTCTTTTTCATGTGTTGGACAAATGGTTTTGAGTATTCATCAGATGGGATCTATGAAGAATCAATCATTATTGTAAGATGATTTTAAAAATCAAGGTGCCCTCTGCCACTAATTCAATCTTGCCAGTAAAAGTGTCTGAATGTGCAGCAGAGAATTTCAGGAAATTTCATTGCCTCGTGGGGTGATAACAGCTTTAAATATTAATTGTCTATGGTTAATTATGGCAGAGTAGCATGAAAGAGCCATATTTTTAAAGGAATGTTTGTGCTATAAATTCTTTTTCTAGGAATCACATCATATAGAGGGACTGTCCCAGAAAAATACAGTATAAAAAGATATCATGTTGCTTCCAATGCCAGAACAGTGGATGAAAATGGAAATGAACTCAGACTTCGGGGTGTGCGTCTGTCTAAAACTAAGCAGGGATGTTGGAGGGGCAAGGTTAATTCTCTGCCTTCAGGCAGGCGTGTGGGAGCCGAGGGGCTCTTTGGCTGGCAGGCGGGTGGAGCACCCCTCCCTTGGGGTTAAGCAGCCTCTTTGGAGGTGGCTGCTCTTTTGGGTAAAAGCTTAAGCTTTCAGGTTCCCTCCTCCTCCACAGGTCCTTTTCTCTTCTCCCAGGTTCCTTCCTGTTCTTCCCTCCCCTTCCCGCCTGGAACAATTCAGTCCTAAAGCCATCAAGTCCTGCCAAGTGAGGTAGCCATTGGGGTCTCAGAGCTGTGTCTGGGTGTTGGGCCCAATGGAGCAGGGAAGCCCCCAAGCACGGGGCCTGAGGGGGTGATGGAGGCAGCGTCCATGGGGTATCCCTGCGCTGAGGGGTGCAGCAGGGCCTACAGACACAAAGAAGGGGGGACAAGAAGGAACCCGTGGGCTTGCATTCAGGGGTGTGAACTGGGGGTTTGCATCATAGAGAGGAAAGTGAACCTGTGCGTTTGTGTGCATGTCTGTGTACACACGGCTGTGTGTGTGTGCACGTATGTGTATGTGCCTGCACAGGTGCGCGTGTGCATATGTGTGTGTGTGCCTACGCAGGTGCATGTGTGCGTGCGTGTGCGTGCCTGCGCAAGTGTGTGTGCGTGCACGTGCGTGTCTGCGCAGGTGCGCATGTACATGTGTGTGCGTGCCTACGTGTGTGCGTGCTTGCGCAGGTGCATGTGCGTGTATGCCTGCGCAGGTGCATGTGTGCGTGTCTGCACAGGTACACATGTGCATGTGTGTGTGTGTGCGTGTGTGTGCGCCTGCACATGTGTGTGTGTGCACATGTGTGTGCATCTGTGTGTATGCCTGCACAGGTGAGCATGCGTGTCTGCACAGGTGCGTGTGTGCATGTGTGTGCATCTGTGCAGGTGCACATGTGCACGTGTGCATGCCTGCACAGGTGCATGTGTGCATGCAGGTGCATGTGTATGCCTACACAGGTGCATGTGTGCGTGCGGGTGCGTGTGTATGCCTGCGCGGGTGCGTGTGTATGCCTGCGCAGGTGCGTGTGTGGGGGGAGATGTGCGTGCGTGTGCACTCACTGGCTCTGCCAGGGCCCGTGGGCAGCGACTCCCCAGCAGGCAGGAGCAGATGCAGCACCCAGGATCGCATCTGAAAAAAACCGGGGTTCCCTGGAGAAGCAGCAGATCCGGGCTGGGGCAGGATGGAGGAATTTCCCCCATGGAGGGCAGAGGGAGGAGGAGTCAGCTCCCCATGCAGACGCCCCACCACCCTCACGGAGCCATCACGGTAGACTCCACTGGTACTGGATCAGTGAAAATCCTGCCCCACCCGGTAGCGTGGGCTGAGCAGACCACAGCGTCGCATCCATTCCTTTCCTGCCAACGATGCGTAACCCAGGTCTCTCTGTGATGAGACCTCAGACAAGGCCACACGGGGGAACCTTCCCTGAAAGGCCTGGCCTGGAAGCTTCAAAGACGCCAGGACCATGGCAGTCAGGGAAAGGCCCAGGAATGTTCCGGACCGACGGAGACTGAAGACACAATGACAGCTCTCTCCAATGTGTGGTCCCAGGCTGATCTCCTTCCTGTGAGGGACATCACTGGGCCATGGGAAAGCCCGGGCTGGGGTCTGACCCTGAGGCGTGCCCTGCCCCAGGACGACTGTGCTGGGTTATGTGAGGTGAAAAACTTCCTGGTTTGTAAAATGCACTCAAGGACGTGGAGTGAGAAACAAATTCAGCAACGAGGCCAGGCGCGGTGGCTCACATATGTAATCCCAGCACTTTGGGAGGCCGAGGCGGGCAGATCATGAGGTCAGGAGATCGAGACCATCCTGGCTAACATGGTGAGACCCCATCTCTACTGAAAACACAAAACTTAGCCAGGCGTGGTGGCAGGTGCCTGTAGTCCCAGGTACTTGGGAGGCTGAGGCAGGAGAATAGCGTGAACCCGGGAGGCGGAGCTTGCAGTGAGCCGAGATCGCGCCACTGCACTCCAACCTGGGCCACAGAGCGAGACTCCGTCTCAAAAAAAAAAAAAAAAAAAACGGACTTTCAGACGGCCCAGGCAGGGAAAACATTCTTTGTACTCTACCTGTGACTTTTCTGTAAATGTTTGATTAAACATTTACCCCAAAATGGAAAATACCAGTGCACTCTGCACACAGGGCAGCAAGGGAGTGACGGAGGCGGCGGGGGCCGAGCAGGAGCCTCGAGGCCGCAGCAGCCGCGCAGTCCACCCCCTGCCCCGCAGTCAGAATCTAACCCTGAGGCCATCGGGAGCATGGCACGGGCAGCCACAGCGGGGAAGGCACCTGTGTGGCCCCATCCCCCGCACCGAGACCGTGGGGCCAGCAGCTGGCTTGGGGTGCTGATCCTCCCGCCCCAGCCTCCCAGCACTTCAGAACATTCCTGGGCCTTTCCCAGGCTGCTGGGGCCCTGGCATCTTTGAAGCTTCCAGGCCAGGCCTTTCAGGGAAGGTTCCCCGTGTGGCTTTGAGGTCTCATCACAGATGGAGGCTGCATCTCCGGCAGACATGGAAAAGGGGAGACAAGATAGAACCCATGGGCTTGGGGCGTGTGAGCTCGGGGTGTGTGTCATAGAGATAAGAGGAAACATCCGTGTGTGCGTGTATGTGTGTGGCCTCATACACGCGGCTGTGTGTGTGCTTCTGCTCTCCCCTGGCGGGGCCTGTGAGCAGCGACACTGCTGGTGTGAGCTTGGCTGGCGTGGGCACCTGGGCACCTGGGGTCAGAGCTGCTCACTGCAGCCTGGCCCTAGGCCCTCGGCACAGTTTCTGTTCCTCGAGGAGGCCCTCGGACACAGAGCCCCTATGTTGCCAGCTAGGGTGCCTTCATCTCCATCTCTGGTCAGCCGCAATGCTGCTGGCAGCCTGTGTCCACTGGCGAGGGGCAGGTGCTGGGGTTGGCCCTCTGAGCGGCCTGAGGGTCCAGCTGGCAGGGCAAAGGGTCTCCTGGTGCAGAGCCTGGCCCTTGTTGTTCAGAGCCACGTAGGGTGAGCCCGAGGCTCTCCAAGGAGGACGGAGGCGAGGCAAGTGCCCCGAATTGTCCTGTGTCCCCCAACAAGGCTGGCCCACGCTCGGCCGCCAACAGGGAGCAGCGGGGGAGTGCGTGGCTGCTGCCCCAGCAGGTGGCAGGTGGTGGGTGTGCAGGCCTGGCCCTGGCCCGGTGGAAGGAATGGGTTGGAGGTGCCAGGGGCAGACACAGACCCTGAGTGTGGCAGCCTGAGGACCGCCTGTGCCTGTGCGAGGGTGCGGGTGCATGTGGCCACCCATGAGTACAGAGCGTGAGGACACGTAGATCCCTCCCGGCGGCTGACACTGTCTTCGTTCCTCTCATTTGGTACCAACAGAGAGATGGTGATGCTCCCTCTGGCAGAATTCTGCATTTGGGGACTTGGCATTTGCTGCTGGAAGGTGGAGGTGGCCCCCCAGGACCTCCGTGGCCAGCTTCAGCCCTGCCCCAGGCTCTGCAGGTGGCCGTTGTGGCTCATACAGCCCGCAAGTTGGCACAGCGCTCCCCCTTTCCCTTCCCACTGGGGCGGCTGGGCCCTATCTGTGCAGCGCAGGGACAAGGCCCCCAGGGACGGAGGCCGGAGCAGGCCAGGGTCATCACGCTTGCCCCGAGAGGCCAGCAGGGACCAGCGTGTCCTTTGCACAGCCCGGCCCACGTGGGATCCCTGTCCAGAGGAACTGCTGTCTGTGCAGTCCCCACCCCTGGCGTCCTCACCAGCGTCGGCCTTAGGGCTCCTGCACCCCCCACCCTGTCCCCCAGGCCTTTCCCAGCCCCGCAGCATGCTGCTGGTCTCTGGGCCTTCCTGCTCCCCCAGTGAGAGTGTGGCCCTGTGGGGGACGCTCGGGGCCAGCTCGCCACACCGCCTTGTCGAGCGTGCTCACTGGAGCTTCTGGGGAGCAGGTGCCCGGCTTCAGAACCACGTCTCAACCTGCCCTGCAGATCCCTCCCAGGCCCACCGGCCCCTCGTGCCCGGCCACACCCAGCCCTCAGGTGATGCTGCTCTGGCAAGAAGAGCCCCTAAGGCCACCTGAGGGCAGTGCCCCTGAACGTCCTCCTCAGCCGTGACTGCGGGGACGCACGTTCTCTGCTGGCCTGATTCTGGTGGGTCTGGACCAGGCCCTCCCACACTCCTTTCTCTCCTGCTCCAGATGGGAAAGGCGGCCGATGGCCGGGAAGGGGGTCCTAGGGAAGCTGGCCCACCCCCACCCCACCCTGCCCCTGGCCCCAGCCCCACCTCAGTCACCCTCACAGCTGGGCCTGCTGGTAGCAGGGGGGGCCTGCGGGAATCCCGCCCAGCAGACACGGGACCACGGTTTCCTCCATTCTCTTCCAGAAGAATAGGGGGCCATGGATTCTACACCGTTTTGCTAAAAGAAGTCCAAACCCCAAGCCAGAGGTGGACGCCACGGTGTTTAGAAGCCTCGGGAGGCAGCCAGTCCCCGGGAGAGCTGGCCTCTGCGGTTGCGCCTCCTCCTGCTTCCCTGTGAAGCTGCTTCCACGGCTCCACGAGGCCTCTGTCTGAGGGCCCAGGACAGCCATGGCAGGGTGGCTCCTGGCCTGTCCTCCCCAGGAGAGCTTCAGAACAGCTCCTGAGAACACAGTGGGGATGAGGACAGCCCTGAGGACAGCAGCCGCGGGAGCCGTGGACCTTGTCCAGGCCCCCAGGCCCGAGTCTCAGTCCTCAGGGGGCCGCTTCTGCTCAGCACAGCACCCCCAGAGGATCAGGAGCAAGATGAGGGGCGTGATCCCGTTCCCACCTGGCCGGAACGGCACCTGCCTGACCCCAGCAGGGCTGGTGCCCCGCAGCGTTGTGTCCAGGGCCCAGCCGGCTCTGCCAGCTGCACAGACAGCTCTGTGGGGGGCTCCTGGAGGCGAGGAATGGGCAGGCACGGAGACAGCCCAGAGCAGTCCTGTCTTGGCAGCTTTGCCAGCAGACGCGCCCGCACGTCCCAGAAGCAGGTCTGAAGGCAGCAGTGGAGAAACAGCATCGTGCTGGCGAAACGCGCAGGAGCAGCCGCGACCGATCAGGCCCCGGGAGCTCCGGAGCATCCTTTATTTTCTGAACATTCAGGAAGGTTGGAGGCTACTGGAGACGGAGGCTTAGGGTCAAGCACATTTTCTTTTTTTTTTTTTTTTTTTTTTTTTTGAGGCGGAGTCTCGCTCTGTCACCCAGGCTGGAGTGCCGTGGCACGATCTCGGCTCACTGCAAGCTCCGCCTCCCGGGTTCCCACCATTCTCCTGCCTCAGCCTCCCGAGTAGCTGGGACTACAGGCGCCGCCACCACGCCCGGCTAATTTTTTTGTATTTTTAGTGGAGACGGGGTTTCATTGTGTTAGCCAGGATGGTCTCGATCTCCTGACCTCGTGATCTGCCCGTCTCGGCCTCCCAAAGTGCTGGGATTACAGGCTTGAGCCACCGCGCCTGGCCGGGTCAAGCACATTTTCTATGCCTCAGGAAAGGCGCGGAGCTGGCGCGGAGCCACACCTGTGATCCCAGCACTTCGGGAGGCTGAGGCGGGAGGATTGATTGAACTCAGGAGTTCAAGGCCAGCCTGGGCCGCATAGGGAGGCCTTCTCTATGATTAAATAAAAATATTTAAAAAGGCAAAGGAAAGACCAGCATGGGTTCCTTCTCGGTGACAGTGCCAGGGCCCACGCTGGCTCTGCTGAGGGAGGCCAGGCACGGTGGTGGCCCAGCCTACACCTCCCCGTGGCTCTTGGGTGGCTCGGGTCAGTGGAGCCATATCTGAGGTGTGGGAGGTGAGGAGGGTGAGGGGGGAGAGGACGAAGCCCGGGGCTGGGGACAGCAGGGGAGTCTGACAGGCCCCCGTGTGACTCGTGTCCCCCCGCGTATTCCCGCTGACTTCTCCAGGCCCTGCCCTGCGTCTCTAATGAGCCACACTTCTCGGCTGACTGGCCGACTCCTAAAGACTAATGCCCTGTGTCTGGTCACCTCCGAATGAGACTGTTCTCATCCCCTTAGGGCCAATAACGTTTTATTTTTTGAATCCACTTACATGAAATCAACGTTTCTGCTTCGGCCTTCCCTCCCCCGGCCAGGTCCTGGGCCTGCTGCGGCCGCTCTTGGGGCTGGCCTGGCCCGAGCAGCCTTGTTGATTCCGGCAGTGTCCCCGCCTGCTGCCTGGTGCCCTACACAGGTGACTAGGGAGTCTAATTGAGTCCGCCGTAAAAAGATAATGAATTGGCATCCCCTCCAGAGCGGTCGAGCTGCCCGATCCCGTCCCGCGCTGGCTCTCAGCCTCTCGGTTCCTGAGGCCCCCTTGAGGTCGTACGGTGACCTTTATCTTGCTTATAAAGTCGTAATTGATGTAATTAAAACTGGCATAAAGGCTTTGGAAGTCACTCCTGAGAGCTGGGCATGGGCACGCCTGCTGGGAGCCCCGCCTCAGTGGGTCGGCCTGGCCGGGAGGTGATGAGCATGGCCTTGGGTCAGGGAGTGCCCCAGACACTGCCAGGGACCCTCAGTCTCCGCCATGAGTGGTTCCTCTGGGGCCCGTGGAGCCCAGAGTTTGATGAGCTGATGCGTCTGTCACAGAATTTGTCTCCCTGAGCCTTGGAGTGAGGCCCACTCAGGCTGGCGGGCGCCACTCAGACGGGGAAGAGAGGGTCTCCACTGACAGTGGGCACTGTGCTGTCTGAAGGCGGCTCTGCACCTCAGCTTTTCGAGTTTAATGCCTTTGGGGGGCACTCGCCATCAGACTTTTATTCTTTTCTTTATTTCTTTTTTTCTTTTTTTTTTTTTTTTAAGAGGGAGTCTCACCCTGTGGCCAGGCTGGAGTGCAGTGGTGCGATCTCAGCTCACTGCAACCTCTGCCTCCCGGGTTCAAGCGATTCTCGTGCCTCAGCCTCCTGAGTAGCTGGAACTACATGCACGCACCACCACACCCAGCTAATTTTTGTATTTTTAGTAGAGATGGGGTTTCACTGTGTTGGCCAGGATGGTCTCAATCTCCTGACCTCCTGATCTGCCCACTTTGACCTCCAAAATGCTGGGATTACAGGCGTGAGCCACTGCGCCCGGCCCCTTTTAGCCTTTTCTTTTCGGTGGTTTGGCCTAATGGGAGCAAATTTGCAGACGGGGGCACAAGCAGGACGATGCCCAGGAAGGGGGTGATGTTGGGGGGCAGCTACACTGTGACTAGCAAGTTGGCTCAGCCGGGCACCTGGCCATCGCACAGTCAGCAGCATGCCCAGGACCAGTTGGGGAGTGCTGGGGACAAGACAGGGAAGTGGGCTCTGCTGGGACAGATCCACAAAGGGGAAGCTGGGCAGCAGGCAACAGGCGGGACACAGCAGGGCTAGGAGAGGCTCTGTCGGGAGGGGCCACCAGACCAAGGCAGTGTGGGGACCAGGACGGAAGGGTGAGGCCAGCCTGCACCAGACAAGCAGCAATGCCAGGGCCAGAGGGGCTGGGTGGAGATGGGCAAGGAAGAGAGAGAGGACTGGAGGACAGCCCGCGTCATGGCCTCGTGGCTGGTATCATGGTCTACACTATGGGGCCCATGTTTTGGCTTCTGTGGCAGCCCTCACCATGGCCTATGTGGTGGCCTGTGTGGTGGCCACAGGTCGTGGTCTTTGTATGGTAGCTTGTGTGGCCCCACGTCATGGCCTGTGTGGCAGCCTGTGTGGCCACCCTTGCCATGGCCTATGTGGCAACCCGCATCATGCGGTGGCTCGTATGGCAGCCTGTGTGGCAGCCTGTATGGCGTCCTGTGTGGCAGCCCAACATCATGGCCTGTGTGGTGGCCTGCGTGGCGGCCCTCATCGTGGCCTGTGTGGTGGCCTGCGTGGCGGCCCTCATCGTGGCCTGTGTGGTGGCCTGCGTGGCGGCCCTCATCGTGGCCTGTGTGGTGGCCTGCGTGGAGGCCCTCATCGTGGCCTGTGTGGTGGCCTGCGTGGCGGCCCTCATCGTGGCCTGTGTGGTGGCCTGCGTGGCGGCCCTCATCGTGGCCTGTGTGGTGGCCTGCGTGGCGGCCCTCATCGTGGCCTGTGTGGTGGCCTGCGTGGCGGACCTCATCGTGGCCTGTGTGGTGGCCTGTGTGGCGGCCCTCATCGTGGCCTGTGTGGTGGCCTGTGTGGCGGCCCTCATCGTGGCCTGTGTGGTGGCTCACATCATGGCCTGTGCTCACATTACAGGAAAAGCCTCTGGCCATGTGGAGCTGGTGAGTGACAAGGTCTACCTGCTGCCTTGAGTCCTTCATGTGCTGGAGACAAACAGTGGGTGACAGGACCAGGGGTGCTGGAGGCCTAGGGAACCACTGCAGTCCTTCGAGCCACAGATGATGGCCCAAACCCCAGGACTGCAGCCATGGAGGTGCCCCCAAGGAGGATCTGAGAAGTTTGGGGAGACTTGTGTGGGCGGAGGGGTGTCATGGAGTGAGGGGAGGAGTCAGTGACCAGCGGGAGGGCAGGCCCCTCACCAAGGGGAGGCTGAGCTGGAGGAGGGACTCAGCTCTGCTCTGGTGTCTGCAGGGTGTGGGATGCGCAGTACACAGCATGAGGGGACTGCTGGCTGCCAGGGCTGGGTGTGTGGCCCCTGAGGAGGCAGGTGAGGGGTCATCTGGCTGAACGTGGTGCTTGTGTCCATGGCAAGCAAGGTGACCGCCCAAAGGGGTCTGAACAGAAGAGAGGCCAGCCTGCCCCAGGGACAGCAGCCTCCGAGGTCCCCTGGGGCCCAGGGGCAGGAGGAAACAGGGCCTGTGGGTACAGTGGCCATCTGTAGCCGATGACACTGGGGGACAAGTAGGGGCTCAGGCCAGGGCTACCCTGATGTCAGCAGCAGAGCCCAGGCGCAGCCTTGGAAAATCTGCCTCTTCAGCAAACGCAGAGAAGTCGTGCGGCGGGGGTGCCCGCTTCTGCCCAGAGGGTGCCCTGAACAGGAGCAGCCAAGTGGATTCCAAACCTTGCTCCACAGAGAGCAGCCCCACAGGACACTTTGGCTGGGCCTTCCTGTGCCCTCGTTTTCTTTAGGGGATGTGCAAGCTTGTGTAGCATTTCTGGCCCAGCATCAGGCAGGGGCCAGGCCGGGCTGAGCTCCGGGCCCTTGGCAGGGGAGGGACTGACCTGGCTTCCGTGTGAGGGTCCCGTGTAAACAATGGACTGAAGGGCGAGGGGGACCCAGGAGTTGGGCTTCAGCTGAGGGCAGTGCCAGTGACTTGGTGGGAGACACTGGGGCCTGGCGGGGGTGTGGCAGGGCAGTGGGCAGCCTTGGGGGTCCAAGCACAGATACGTTTTGAAGGCAGCCTTGATGTCAGCCTTGTTGCTGCAGCTGCAGTAATTGTGGGTGCATAGGATATGGGGCAGGGGCAACTGGAGGCTGACCCCAAACTTTCAGCTTGAGCACCTGGGGGGTGTGGTGCCAACCTCGGGGAAGGCAGTCACAGCCAGGCCCCGGGGGCCGCTGCGGTCAGCCTGCAGCCCCGACTCGGGGAGTGCATGGCAGAGGTGGACCTCTGTCTCTCATGGCCAGGCAGCCCCCCAGCGTGGCAGCAGAAGGCCCTCCGAGGGCCTGTGCCATGTGGCGGTCAGAGCCTGAGGGAGGGGGAGGTGACATCCAGAAGAAAGAGACACAGTGTGGGCTCCTGGATCCAGATGTGCTGGGATCTAGAAGGCTCCTCCGAGCTCAAGGCTGTGGACAACACCCCCCTTCCGCTTTTCACTATTTCTCGTTTCTCTTGCTTGCAACAAAAGCGTCTTGGCCAACCCAGAGGGCCTCCTCTTCACTCTCGGACAGGGACCACACATAGGGGTCTGCCTGAACCTCCAGGGAACCCCCCGTGTCAAACCCACATGGGCTCAAGGAACCCGGCTTTACAGGCCCTGGTGTCCTCTGTCTTCTTCCTGCTGAACTGAAAGCCGTTAGTTTCTGTTTGTGCTGCGCAGGGAGGCCTCCCTTTACCCGGCTGAGCCTTGGCTGCTTATCAGCCAGGGGCAGTCACGACAGAGCCTTTACTCTGAGGAGAGCGGGGATGTTGTGAGAACCTGCCTGAAGGCGCCTGGCACTAGCCCTTGTGATCACCAGGCAAAGGAGGCTCTTCCAACAGCTTGGCCGGAACCCCCAGCCTCAGCGATGCAGACACCCTCCAGGCTCCAGGTGGATGGATGTTTATTTACACACCAGGAATGCCTGCTGGGCTTCTACAAATACATTTTCCAATCTCCCACCTTGCCCCCGGAAATGGCACGTGGCAGGTGAGGTCTAAAGCCCCCGCCATCGTGTGAACCACGCATCCTCGGGGCTCAGGATCTGGGCCCGCTCTGGAGCAGTCACCTTGCCGAGGGGGAGGGCGTCCGCATGATCAGGATACAGAGCTGGCGTCTTTATTGCCCAGGGGGTGTCGATAAAAGACGCAGTCCAAGTTAGCTCCAGTGCAGTCCACGTGGAAACCATCGGTGCGTTAAGAATGGAAATTATGCCATCAGCAGTGCAGCTCCCAGCCATCGCCCCGGACGTAAATAGTGCCGGGCCAGCAAAAGCTGCTGGGAGAAGGATGTCGGTTAAAGAGTGTCCTTGCAGAGGGTAGACTTTCTCTCTATAATGCACCATAATGATTAAATTAAGACACCTCCGAGAGAGATAATTCTCCCACCTGTAATTTGGAGACACTTCTGAGGCTGGCTCTCCTCAGCGTCTCTGTCGATCCCTACAGAAGTTGGGCTCCGGGAAAGGGGTGTTAATGCCTCCATCCCCAAGGTCCTATCCAGTGCCCTCCACTCACTCAGAGCCCCACGGAGGCGGCTGCCCCAGGGCCCCACATGAGGGTTCTGCCTCCTGGGATCCGGCCACAAATGAAACTGAGCCCAAACAGACCTGGCCTCCTGTGCACCCCTCAGCAGCCCCTGACTCCTCCTTCCCTCCTGGGCACTGTCCTGGCTCCACCCTTCTATCCACCCTGGAGCTGGCTCTCTTCTGTTTTTTGATGGTGTCACTGCCTGGTGGGGACACTTGTTTGTGGCCCTAAAGCCACCACACCAGCCCCTGCCTCCCTCTCAGAACTCCCCCATCCAGCCAACTCTGGAGCCGACCTTCAGCCCTCACCACATCCCATGGCCTCCTGCTAGCACCTCCTACCAGTGGTGTGTGCAAGGGGAGGGCCCTCGGGCCAGGGACGTCAGGAGAGCCCCAGCTGCCGGTGGGAGAGTGGGTTCTGATGTGTATGTGTGTGTGGAGGGGCTGCACTGAAGTTATCTCCTTCAGGCTCAGCCACTGAGCGTCCTTGTAAAAGACACAGCAGGGTAGGCCCTGGGGGCTGTAGCTCCATCTGTTCGTGGGCGGATCCAAAGGGAAGCCCCCATACCTCACACCCTGGGATCCTGGGAGAGGGGCTGAAGAAAGCTAGGATGGGCAAGGGTCTGCAGGGGTCCCACTGAGGGATGCACAGGCCGAGCCCGCCCACAGCCTCCTCCGATGCCCGAGGACTTAGGGTCTGCTGCCACTTGGAGGGACTAGCAGCCGCCCCCGGTTTCTCCCCTCCACGCTGGTGGAGAACGGGGCCCGATGCCAGGCCCATCTCGACACATCACTGGAGCAGAACCGTCTTCCTCCTCATGCTACACTCAGAGGAGGGCACGTGGCTATGCTGCTGAGCACCGGCCTCTCTGGCCAGGGTCCGAGGCCCGGCCCTACCCTGGAAGCGATGCCTCGGCTGGCAGGGGGCTGCAGATGGGAGAGCCTTCCTGCCACAGAACACTGGGCTCCCAGGTGCTGGGGTGGACTCAGAAGGGAATGGGGGTGTCACGGGGCCGTGGATACGAAGGACCCCCACCTCCACTGTCGGTGGCCAGAGGGAGCACCCAGGAGGGACAGTCCCTGCCCCCTGACCTGCCCCCACCAAGACGGCATCGCTGCTGACATCTGTGCCCGCTGCCCTGGCCAGAGCCACACTTCAGCACAGCCATGCGGGGCTCCCTCTGTCTCCGCCGCGAGCCCCTCACAGGGCCTTTCTTCATTCTGTCTCCTTAGCCGGGGGACACACGCCCCATTGTCCCGGGGCCTGTCGGCGAGTGGATCAGGGCTGTGCCGAGTTCACCGATGTCCTACTGGGGCCGCCCCCGCCCGGGTACCACCCCTTCCTGTTCCTGGACAGCCTCCACAAGGTGGGTGCCCACCGGGGGGCGGAGAGGCCACCCCACATCACTCAGACGGTCCCTGCCCACCCACCACCTCAACACCCAGGCCACGTGTGCCCGGGGGGTTTCAAGCAGAGCTCCTGGGCCCCCCTTCTGAGCCTCTCCCTCTCCCCTCCTCCTGCCCAATCCTTCTAGAAGGCAGGCAGCAGATCCAGAGGCGGCTTGTACCCCGGGGGGACACCACCCACTGCACAGGAGCCGCCTGGAGGCAGCAGGTAGGAGTGTCCCACCCCACTGGCAGGCATTTGGAGGGTCAGCTCTGGCCTCCTCATCAGCTGGGCCAGGAGGACGGGGAAGGCCCAGGGGAGCCAAGGACCTGGTCTGAGAAGGCAGTGAGCCTCCACGGGCCTCGCTTCAGGGAGCCCCCAACCAGGGTCTCGAAGGGCTGACAGCTGCCCTGTGACTTGCCTGGGCTGGTACGAAGTGGGCGGAGCTGGAGCCGGTCCATCTGCTTTGATCACTACAACCCCCAGACCGTCGGGTAGACCAGACTGTGGGCACGTGGAGGCAGAGAGGCAGGAGGAGCCCGGGGACTCCCAGAGGAAGGCGGCTGGTGGCCAGGGTTCAGGGCAGTGGTCTAAGGGGACTCTGTGAGCTGGAGGACAGGAGCGGGACCAGGTGCACATCATGGCACGTGCAAGTGGGGACACCGTGGGGGTTTGTGGTCGTCACATCTCACCATCCTGGGCCTGGCAGTGCTACGGGCACAGCACATGCAGGGCCATAACCGGCTGGTTCTACTGGGAGGAAACTGGGGCTCGGGGCCCAGCGACAACTTCCACCTCAGGTCAGGACTCTGTCTACAAACTGGAGGCAGCTGCGCACTGGGCTGGGCTAGGCTGGGCTGGGCTGGGCTAGGGAGGCCCCCGCTGATGTGCCCTGGGGACCCATCCCTCCTGGCCTGAGCCCGAGGACACAGTGGCTTGTCCCACCAACCCTCACCTGGCCCCGCAGGCTGTGGAGGAGCTGCTGGGTTGCTCACAGAGTGACCAGCACCCGTCCCGCTCCCACCCGCCTGCCAGGCACTCGCTCTTTTTTTTTTTTTCTTTTGAGATGGAGTCTTGCTCTGTTACCTGCCCAGGCTGGAGTACAGTGGCATGATCTCGGCTCACTGCAAGCTCTGCCTCCCGGTTCACGCCATTCTCCTGCCTCAGCCTCTCAAGTAGCCGGAACTACAGGCTCCTGCAACCACACTCGGATAATTTTTTTTTTTTTTTGTAATTTTAGTAGAGACAGGGTTTCACCGTGTTAGCCAGGATGGTCTCAATCTCCTGACCTCGTGATCCGCCCGCCTTGGCCTCCCAAAGTGCTGGGATTACAGGCGTGAGCCACTGCACCCGGCCCAGGCACCTGCTCTTGTTTTCTTGGGTGGAAGCTGTGACGTTTGGGATTCCTGATTGGGGCAAAACATTCTGGTGACGTGGTGCACAGACCCTGCAGGAAAAATCACCTGCTCTTGAGAGACATGGGTCCTCCTGGGACAGGGTTGGCACCGGGGGCCTTGGGCAAGGCAGGTGGGTGGAGAACCAGACCCCTGCAGTGGCCACAGAAGGGCTTTAGGGGCAGAGGAGGGCTCCAGGTATCCCCAGCGCCCGCCTGGGACCAACACGGGGTATCGGGCCCTTGAGACCTCCCGTGCCTCTGCCCATCCAGCAAACAGAAGTGGATGTGAGTGTGAGTGTGAGTGTGAATGTGCCGGGGCCGCCTCCTGCTTCCACGGGGAGGGGGGGCGGGTATGGAAGTAGCCAAGGCAGCGAGCACAGGCCCAGTGGTGGAGCTCCAGGGAAGGGGTCTGGCGAGGTGGGAGGAGGGTCTGCTGCAGCCCCCTGCAGTGAGGCCCCTCGTGGGGGACGCTCGGGGGCTGCCAAGGCGCTGGCACTGGCAGGCCTTTGATGCCACTCACCCATGGGGGCGGCGCCGCCCTCCGTCTAGCTCTGAGTCATGGTTTGTGAATTAAATATGAAACTCGCTTTGTACGATAACTTGAGAAGCAGAGACTAAAAAATAGCCAAGCTCCTGCAGGCGCGGGGGCCCCGTTTGCCCAGCGACTCGGCCGTGGGAGCATCTGCGAGAGCCAAAAGCTGAGACACTCTGAGAGTCACTCCCACAGACACGCACCGACCCACACGCCCAGGGCAGCATCTCCACTTCGTTCCATGACCGTGGCAGCCTCAGCGCCGAGTGTGATGTTGAAACGTCTTATTTCAGCAAACAGGCTTTCGCTCTTTTCCACCTGAGAGAACGGAGGGGTCGGCGTCTCCTCCCAGCCTGGGCTGCGCCCACAAAGCGCTCGCACTGCCCTCAGGTGCCGTATCTTTGAACTAGGATTGTTACAATCCCAGGACGACGTGGCCGCTGAGTTGGAGTGTTCAGTGTTAAAATGATGTCGTCTCTTCGGGACACACATTTGTGACCAGCAGCCGATTCCCCTGCCTCCTGCCGGCTCCACGGCCACACGGCTAGGGCCCTCCCATTGTGTTGGGGCAGGCGTCCCAAAACGAGGCCTGCTCCCTGCAGGGAGCCCCGGCTCTCCGTGCAGCTGGGCTTACGTCTTCTGGGTACGGAAACCCTGGGGAGTCTTACCGATCGCGAACTCGCCATGAGCTCTGCCGGCTCCTGGAGTGAGTACCCAGCATGCAGCTGAAGGGCCGCACATTTGCTGGCCTCTCCGCCATGGATCCTGGGGCGGCAGTGGCTCAGAGACAAACCTGGGCCTGTGCCTCTCGTCCTCGCCGAAGCCTGGCTTCCCTGCCCCCGCCAGCGGGTCATTGCAGCCACGTGATCCCTTACTACCCTCGAACCTGCTGCCCCCCCACCCAGAGGCCTTCAACTGTGGCTGACCAGGGCGTCGACCTCACGACCTCTTCCAGGGCCTGCCCGGCTCTGTCCCTGCGGAAGCCCCCCACAACCCATCTGGGTGTTTGTGCGACGGCCCCCTCTTAGGAAAGAGTGGGGGACCCTGCCTGAGGCCCCCCCGCTGTTGCCCCCGTGCCTTCTGCCTGCTGTGCGGTGAGGAAGAAGCGCCTGTCCCTCTGGTGTGGGTCCCAGCTTCCTGAACCAGCGTCCAGACCTGTCTCTGGGCCCAAAGAGCCCACTTGTCAGAATTCTGAGAAAGCCATTCTTTCCAGCAGCCAACCTGGCTCTGGCAAATCCAAAGCCCTCGAACACTCAGTCGGCTGCGTCCGGTTTGCATTTAAGGAACCCTCACTGTGTCGTGGCCGAGTGGTTCCAGGCAGGGTCCCCAGCCCGTGCCAGGCACAGGGGAGGGCTCACTGTCAGCAGGCAGGGCCGGGCAGGGCGGGGCGGGGCTGGAGGAGTGGAAGCTCCTGGCACCTTTGGGTCTGCCGCTTCTGACTGACACGCTTGTGAATGGGGTGGAGAAGGGCAGGGGCTGCGGCCGGCTCTCAGCGCATCCTTGGGCTCCAGCCTCAGCAGCAGAACCTTGAGCAGGGATCCTGCCGCTAGCACCCTGGAGTCCCAGGAGACCCCTCAGGTCCGAGACCTCCCTCGGGTCCCCCCCCAGTGTGGCCCTGTGACTGACAACTTTGTTCTGCACCAGCCGTGGCCCCTACCCTGGCACGGTCCTGTATTGTTCCAGCGTCTCCAGGGCCGAGGCCACTCCCTGCACTCACCAGCTGTCCCCAGTTGCCATCGCCGGGGACCCCCTTTCCGTAATGGGGAGGCTGCTTCAGGAGCTGGGCCCGGGGCTGACCTGGCTGCTGGGTCCCAGCTGGCATCCCCACTGCTGGGCACAGAGGATGTGGGGCCAGCCCAGGTCCTGCTCGGCGCGCCCACCGGCCAGCATAATTACGCACCAGGAGCATCTCCAGGCCGGAGACCGACGCTCACTGCACTTCCTGCCTGGAACGTTCTGGCCACCCCCAGTCACCCCCCCACCCCACTCAACATGTGGCCACCTTTTTATCCTTCCTAAGGACCCCAACAATGCCAGATTCCTGGGTTCCGTTTCTTTATAGTCCCGCTCTCCAGTTCCAGAGCAAGTCCCTTGGGGGACCCGTGGGGGTTGGCCAGAGGTCAGTTGGGTGAAGACTTGGAGGCACCCTCATAGGCAGCCTGGTGGGCTGCACCCCATGGAGGTCACGGAACCCAGCCCAGCCCCCGATAGAGCTTGGCCCCTCGAGGCACACAAGGCGCAACCTGGGGGCCCCTCTGAGACCCCGGGGTCCTGGCTTCGGCTCCTCCCCTCGTCTCCCCACAAAGCCCCAAAGCCTCACTCCCTCATGGAGGTTTTCACCCCCTCCCAGAATCCCGGCAGGAGCTAACAAAGGGGCCTCCCGGCTGTTCCAAATCTGGAGCCACAGACGGGATTCTGCAGTGTGGACAACAGGAGACTGAGACGGGAGTGTGACCCCTTCCATGTCCGGACACCAGGTCGCGCCCTCCTGGCCCCCAACCTGGGCCTGTGCCGGAGGCCTGCTGTGCCCCCGACAGCGCCACCTATTCCCCCATCATAGAAGCCCAGGTCCTAGCGGCCCGCATGGGGCCGGTGAATGGGAGAAGCAGTGAGTCTGGGCCAGGGGTCCCCCATCCCACTGGAAGGATCTGAGTGTGGACCAAGGGCAGGCAGCATTCCCTCGGGCGCTGGAGTCTGTGAGCCGTGGTCAGGGTGGTCGGGCTGTGCTCACCAGGGTGTGCTGAGACTGGGGCTCTGGGGGAGCCCATCTGTCCCTCAAAACAGCCGCATCTGTGTCCCCTTCGTGCAGCTGCACAACAGGAGCTTCTCTCAACATCCACTGGGTGACGCCAGTGCCCTCAGGAGGACAGGCAGCCCCTCTGGGCACCTGGTGAGCACCGGGGCGCCTGGTGCACTCCCCACCCGGTGGCCCCTCAAAGCCCACATCAGAGCCTGTCACCGTCATCCAGGAGGCTCCAAACAATAGAAATGACTGAAAAAAAAAAAGGACAAAGATGAAGAGTGACACACCAGCCTGTAATTTTGGGAGAGGCGTGCGTGGAAGAGGCGCAGCAGCCGGAGAGGCGCAGCAGCCGGAGAGGCGCAGCAGCGGGAGAGGCGCAGCAGCCGGAGAGGCGCAGCAGCGGGAGCGGGAGAGGCGCAGCAGCGGGAGAGGCGCAGCAGCCGGAGAGGCGCAGCAGCGGGAGCGGGAGAGGCGCAGCAGCGGGAGAGGCGCAGCAGCGGGAGCGGGAGAGGCGCAGCAGCGGGAGAGGCGCAGCAGCGGGAGAGGCGCAGCAGCGGGAGAGGCGCAGCAGCGGGAGCGGGAGAGGCGCAGCAGCGGGAGAGGCGCAGCAGCGGGAGAGGCGCAGCAGCCGGAGAGGCGCAGCAGCGGGAGCGGGAGAGGCGCAGCAGCGGGAGCGGGAGAGGCGCAGCAGCGGGAGAGGCGCAGCAGCGGGAGCGGGAGAGGCGCAGCAGCCGGAGAGGCGCAGCAGCCGGAGAGGCGCAGCAGCGGGAGCGGGAGAGGTGCAGCAGCCGGAGAGGCGCAGCAGCGGGAGCGGGAGAGGCGCAGCAGCGGGAGAGGCGCAGCAGCGGGAGCGGGAGAGGCGCAGCAGCGGGAGAGGCGCAGCAGCGGGAGCGGGAGAGGCGCAGCAGCCGGAGAGGCGCAGCAGCGGGAGCGGGAGAGGCGCAGCAGCGGGAGAGGCGCAGCAGCGGGAGCGGGAGAGGCGCAGCAGCCGGAGAGGCGCAGCAGCGGGAGCGGGAGAGGCGCAGCAGCGGGAGAGGCGCAGCAGCGGGAGCGGGAGAGGCGCAGCAGCCGGAGAGGCGCAGCAGCCGGAGAGGCGCAGCAGCGGGAGAGGCGCAGCAGCGGGAGCGGGAGAGGCGCAGCAGCCGGAGAGGCGCAGCAGCGGGAGCGGGAGAGGCGCAGCAGCGGGAGAGGCGCAGCAGCGGGAGCGGGAGAGGCGCAGCAGCGGGAGAGGCGCAGCAGCCGGAGAGGCGCAGCAGCGGGAGCGGGAGAGGCGCAGCAGCCGGAGAGGCGCAGCAGCGGGAGCGGGAGAGGCGCAGCAGCGGGAGCGGGAGAGGCGCAGCAGCGGGAGAGGCGCAGCAGCGGGAGCGGGAGAGGCGCAGCAGCCGGAGAGGCGCAGCAGCCGGAGAGGCGCAGCAGCGGGAGCGGGAGAGGCGCAGCAGCGGGAGAGGCGCAGCAGCGGGAGCGGGAGAGGCGCAGCAGCCGGAGAGGCGCAGCAGCCGGAGAGGCGCAGCAGCGGGAGCGGGAGAGGTGCAGCAGCCGGAGAGGCGCAGCAGCGGGAGCGGGAGAGGCGCAGCAGCGGGAGAGGCGCAGCAGCGGGAGCGGGAGAGGCGCAGCAGCGGGAGAGGCGCAGCAGCGGGAGCGGGAGAGGCGCAGCAGCGGGAGAGGCGCAGCAGCCGGAGAGGCGCAGCAGCGGGAGCGGGAGAGGCGCAGCAGCCAGAGAGGCGCAGCAGCGGGAGCGGGAGAGGCGCAGCAGCGGGAGCGGGAGAGGCGCAGCAGCGGGAGAGGCGCAGCAGCGGGAGCGGGAGAGGCGCAGCAGCCGGAGAGGCGCAGCAGCGGGAGCGGGAGAGGCGCAGCAGCGGGAGCGGGAGAGGCGCAGCAGCGGGAGAGGCGCAGCAGCGGGAGCGGGAGAGGCGCAGCAGCCGGAGAGGCGCAGCAGCCGGAGAGGCGCAGCAGCGGGAGCGGGAGAGGCGCAGCAGCGGGAGAGGCGCAGCAGCCGGAGAGGCGCAGCAGCGGGAGCGGGAGAGGCGCAGCAGCCGGAGAGGCGCAGCAGCGGGAGCGGGAGAGGCGCAGCAGCCGGAGAGGCGCAGCAGCGGGAGCGGGAGAGGCGCAGCAGCGGGAGAGGCGCAGCAGCGGGAGCGGGAGAGGCGCAGCAGCGGGAGAGGCACAGCAGCCGGAGAGGCGCAGCAGCGGGAGCGGGAGAGGCGCAGCAGCCGGAGAGGCGCAGCAGCGGGAGCGGGAGAGGCGCAGCAGCGGGAGAGGCGCAGCAGCCGGAGAGGCGCAGCAGCGGGAGCGGGAGAGGCGCAGCAGCGGGAGAGGCGCAGCAGCCGGAGAGGCGCAGCAGCGGGAGCGGGAGAGGCGCAGCAGCGGGAGCGGGAGAGGCGCAGCAGCGGGAGCGGGAGAGGCGCAGCAGCGGGAGCGGGAGAGGCGCAGCAGCGGATGAGGCGCAGCAGCGGATGAGGCGCAGCAGCGGGTTTCAATTTACATAAGAAGCACGGCCCACGCGGGAGAAGCATGTGCGTTTGTTATGACTCTCAGGCAGGATCCTGCAAAGCCTTCTTTGCTCCCTAAAATAGGCAGAGGAAAGAGGGGCCAACGTTCCTTCACAAGCTGTGCCCCAAGGGAAGCCTGGTTTTTGTGGGCACAGAAGCCATGTCTGCCCTCCCAGAGCCCAGCCAGGGCCACCAGGACCCCCGCAGGTACGCTCTGACCCTCTGAAGCCCTCCAGGGCCTGGTCACCCTTTGTGCAGGGTGGCCAGAAAGGAGGGTCCTGCTGCAAGGGCCCTGCAGACATAGCCAGAGGCCGAGGCCCAGCACCTGCCTGCCAGGGCACCCTCAACTGCCCCAGCACGTCCAAGGATGTCAGGGAGCCCTGGGGAGGAGCCCCACCCCCCCCCTGCGGCCACGTGGGGCAGAGTCCAGGCCTGGAGGGCCACGGCTGCCCTGACTCATGCTGTTCTGGCAGGCTGACAGGGAGAGGTGCTGACCGGGAGAGGTCCCGAGGTGCTGACCGGGAGAGGGGTCCCGACTGGCTCTGGAGAGGCTGCACGAGGGGCTCCTGCGCCATCCGCTGAACCTGGCTCCTAACTCGCTGCCTCACCACGTGCCCCATGTCCACCTGGGGCCGAACCCCAGCTTGTGGGAGGGGAGACAGCGTGGATGGGATGGCCCTCCCTGTAGTGGGCGGTAGACGCAGACCAGACATGAGGGCCCCGCACGTGCCCACCGCCTGCTGCCCTGGGAGGGGACGCGTTTCTGAGAGGGCCTCTGGCTGCATTCCTGCAGAGACATTCCAGGCGTGTTACGGAATTCCACAAAAGGACAAAGCCCTGTCAGTTCCTAAAAGATGTGAAATTATGTCAGCTGCAGAAGAGGGACTCGGTTTGATCAACGTGGCCGTGATTTTGCCCAGCCACACAGGAGAATTCCACAGGAATGGTGGGGGTGGTGCTGGCCCCAGAAATCCTAATTCCATGCTTCATGATAGGAAAATGCGGCCACCCGAGCCCCATCGGCCCGGGACGGGGTCCATCCGCCCGACCACAGACACGGGCGTGCGCGGAGACCTTGTGTGTCATTGCTCACTGGTGGCTGTCGGCATCCAAGCCCCTCCTCCCTCCTCAGCTCCAAGAAAAATGGGCTTAATTAAGACTTCTGTGATTAGTCATTTAATCAGTCATTAGGCCAACACAGATGGAATCAATTAATTTTTTTTTACTTGAAAAGATTGTGGAAGCTCCACAGCCCACAGAGCCCCTTCCTGGCACCATCGCCAGTGACCGTGGAGCGTCCCACACAGGCCTTCATCCCCTTTGAAAGGCCATCGGTGGGGACAGGCACCTGGGCTCCTCACCTGTCCCAGGCCCAGAGGATGCAGGACACCGACCCGTTCCTCCCTCATCTGCCACGAAGAGGTGACAGGAGCCAGGAGAATGGCCTTGGAGCCAGCAGCCACCACTGGTGCCCAGAGACACGTGAGGCAAGAGCCTGGCCATGCACCGGGCCTGGCGGGGTTGGCTGGGTCTGAATAGGGACAGGACTTGGGGTGGCAACGTGTCCTTTCTCTGAGCGTGAGTCCGGGCCAGCACCCTGTGGCCAGTTAGGTGCAGGCCTGGCCAGCAAAGCAGCCTGTGATTCGCAGCCCAGGTGGGGAGGCCCGTGCCACCAGCTTGCCCGGCCGAGGGGTGCGGATGGAGGAAGCACAGAGAAGCCCAGCAACCACCCCCACCCCGGCCCCAAGATGGACAAATAGAAAATTCCCACGGGCACAAGCCAGGGGTCCCACCTCACCCGCAGCTCCCCCCAGTCCTCTCCTGGGCACGCTGGTCTCCGCCATAAACACACGGACACAGCCCAGCAGCCCAGCCTGCCCCTTGGCCTGAGTCTGGCCTGCTCACTGCTGGTGCCATCTCTGAGCATTCTTGCCAGTGCCTCCTCCACACTGCACCTGCACGGGGCCCAGCCCAGTGGGGCCTTGGAGAACACGATCTGGAATAGACTCTCAACAGACCCAAAGGGGCCCGCATGATGCGGTGGCAACTCTGGTCTCCTCGGCTCACCTGCTCACCCGCTCACCCTCCCCTAGGGCTCTGCCTCCTCTCTGGGCCTTGCCACCTGCTGACCCCGCAGCCAGGAGGTCCCACTCAGCCCAGCCCCTCCATCCCCAGGGAAGGTGCCCAGGGGATGCCCTGGCCAGTGGGTCTCAGCCTGCACCTGGCTGTGGTCCTCATGGGATCTGGCCCCGGGGTGGGGGATTGGTGTCCAGCAGGCTGGGGGCTGGGCCCACAGGGATGAGAGCTCCCAGGACAATGGGGTGGGCTGCGGGGAGGGCACCGGGCAGCCGGGGGCACCAGGGTCCTCAGTAGGCAGCACCAGGCGCCCTGGCCCCACTGCTGGAAGCACCTCCAAGTGGGAGTTCAGCCACGAGAGAAAGGGATTGACTGGGTTCTTCTTTAGAAACTTTTTTTTTTTCTGAGACAGAGTCTCACTCTGTCACCCAGGCTGGAGTGCAGTGGCCCGATCTCAGCTCACTGCAAGCTCCATCTCCTGGGTTCACGCCATTCTCCTGCCTCAGCCTCCCAAGCAGCTGGGACTACAGGTGCCCGCCACCGCGCCCAGCTAATTTTTTTGTATTTCACCATGTTAGCCAGGATGGTCTCGATCTCCTGACCTCGTGATCCGCCCGCCACGGCCTCCCAAAGTTCTGGGATTACAGGCAAGAGCCACTGCACCCAGCCTAGAAACTTTTAAAGGTTGAAAAACGAGCCCTGTCTTGTCCAAGCAGGGATACTAAACCAAAGCAGGTGTGAGGGCCAGGCGGGAACGGCTGGGCCCGCGGATGTGCCCAGCGCTCAGGGGGATGTGCAATGATAGCCCCACAGCAGACGGCGGGGTTGGGGCAGGGCAGCTGTTAACTCTTCGCACGCCCGCACCGGCAAGTGCCCCCAGGTGAACAGGCTCCCCCAAACAGAGAACACCCCTCAGGCTTTCCAAGGCCTGAAGCTGACCGCCCACTGGGGACAGGGCACCTGGGGGTCTGTGGCGGTTGCCTCCCCAAGGCCTGGGGCCAAGAATCCAAACTCTGATCTTCGACCTGGGAAAGCAGTCATCTCCCCGGGTGCAGAGGCCTGCGGTGCAGAGGGGCCTCCCCGGGAGGGCTCCCCTGGCAACGTGGCCCCCAGTTCCTCAGCGCAGGCCAGGGGCACGAGGCCTCCGTGGTGCCGGCATGTTCTCCAGGGGCTCCACGGGGCAGGACACACAGACTGTGCTCTGGGAGAGGAGCCGGGGCTGGCGTCTGCACCCGTCTGTGTCTGTGCCTGGGGCTGTTACAGAAAGCCCTGGCCCGTGGCTCTCATTTCTTGGGGATACTAAGGAGGTGACAGCGGCTTCCAAGCTGGCCCCAGATCTGCGGCCAAGGGTCCTGATTTTCGGACTTTCACAGGGGCTCCCGGGGCTGTAGAAAACCCTAGGGTGTGGCTCCTGCGCAGCAGGTGGGGAAGCCTGGGCCCTTCTCTGAGAGTCACACCCCCACCTCCAGGTGACAGATTCCTCCTGATTGTGTCTTGCTTGGCTCTTGCCTCACCAGCTCCCGGCACATCCTGGTGGCTCTAGAGGCCACGTGGAACCCCAGAGCTGGGCAAAGGCTCCTGCCCCTTGTCACCAGGATCTGCCTGGACTCTCTGACTCCCAGGCATGACCCCTGACGGCTCCAGTGGGCGCCCTTCTCCAGGAGCCGGGACACCAGGCCAGGCTGCAGGAAGGGGTCCCCTGGGCCTCACACCCTGGCCATGAACTGCCGTCCCTGGCCTGGCAGCAGACTGGCCTCAGGTCCAGCTCTAACTTCATGCCCAGGTCAGGGCACGCCAAAGCCATGCATGAGGAACATGTCCACGTCATAGACTGGAAGACTGAGGACAGCAAAGGCCGAGCCCAGGCCCGAAGGAGCGGGTCTGGGTAGACAGGGTCAAGGGCTACAGGCTGCCAGAGGTCCCTTGCTTGGGCCTGCACTCGGCCAAGGCCTCTCTGACGCCGCTCCCTGGAGCTCTGCTTGGGGCTCGCTGCTGTCTGCACAGAACCCTGTGAGGAGCTCCTCCGGGGACCTCTTGGCTTCTCGGAGCATCTGGCCTGGGAAGGTGCGGTGAGGGGGGCTGCCAAGGCCAGGAGCTCACTCGGTGACGCCGAGATGCAATGCAGGGCCTCGGGAAAAGCAGCCCTTACCCGCCAGGGTGGCCAGTTCGGCCGACAGGCCACTCTGGTCACTGCCAGAGGCACAGGCAAGAGGAGGGAGCCGGGCGCAGCACCTGTTGGCCTTGCAGAGGTGGTTGCCTGCCCACCATGCCTGTCCCTCCTCACGGCCCTCCACCTGCGCCGCCGTCCACCTCATCTCCTGTCTGTGCTTCTAAAAGCCACAGAGGCCACTCGCAACCGGCTACAGCCTCTGGACTTGGGGTCGGCAATGGAGCCTCTGCGGCCTGGACGCCGCTCACTGTGTTTCTGTGTTTCTGTGTTTCTGTGTGAGCGTTGGTGTGTCCAGAGCACGCGTCCGCGGGGGCAACACAGGCCTCAGACGTTCAGCGCTGCAGAACGGCCACACATAGACCCTGGGTGAGGCCCGGACTGCTGTGTCTTCACCCGGGTCCCCAGACACTGACCCCGCCGGGGAGGCCGAGACTGCCAGGCCGATGCCGGGCCAGACCTCCGCAGGTCAGGAGGGAGCAGGATGTGTCTGTGCGGTGGTGGCAGCTGCTGCCTCGGGCAGAACTGGCAGGAAACGGCGCCGGGTGGTGCGGACTCACTGGGGCCTCCAGTGTCAGGGCCGTCATGGCCAGCGACTGAGGGACAGGAATGAGGGGCTGGCACCCACGTGAAGGTGCAGTCCCAGGCACGCAGTGGGCGCCCAGACGCCCCCCAGGCCACTGCCTGCACCACCTTCCCACGTGCGGTCTCTGCGGATGCTGGCCTCGGGCCTGCTCGCTGTCCGTGGGGCACTGATGCCTTCGAATCTGCACGGCCTCCTCCCTAGGCCGAGACTCCCGAGCTCCTTCCTGGCTCTGCCTGTGTTTTCCTCAAAGCCCTGGGGGTCCTGTAAAAACTCAGGATTCCTGTAATCCTGCTTCTTTCTCTAAGGCTGGCAGCCTGGCAGACTAGTTACTCTCGGTGCTGAATTACGTACCCCGCTTCCCCTCCTTGCCCATACTCCTGTGTCTTACATGGGTCTGGGGCCCGGCAAGACCCATTCTCCCCACTCGAAATGAAGCCACTTCAGTCTTCTGTCCTTCATTCTGCAGGCTCCGGCGTCGCCGCCTCTCAGGGGCTTCGGGTCTTTCTCACCCTTCATGGTCTTCTCGGCTGCACCGGGGGGCCTCCGCCTTGTCAGAAGCCTGTGGGAATGGGGTTGTCAGTCCCACTCCTGCTCCAAGGCCATAAACACGTCAATAATTTAGACAAGGAGGATTTGCACAGGGCAGCCCACGGGCCCGAGGGGCAGAGAGCTGGGTGCAGGCTGCCAGAGGACTCTCCTTATCCTGCCCGTGGCCCCGAGGTGGAGTTCGCCGGCCTCTGCTGTCCTGGGGCCCCGAATCCACGCTGGAGCCACTAGCCCTGGTTCGGGTCAGCAATGCCATGTCCTGGGGGTCCAGACAGGGCATTCAGGGGCCTCACTGTGTCATCTCCACAGGCCTGAGGGGAGCGCCATGGAGGAGCAGCCTGCGGCAGCATACCCAGGTAGGTGGACGGGGCCCAAGTCCATCGCCGGTTGTGCCACTGTCTGGAGAGGCGAGAGGCCACAGCCCAGAGCTGGGGGTGGGGTTGGGGGAACTCGGCCCGGGGTCCCCAGAGGCAGGTGGCTGTGGGTGGGGGATTTGGGAGCAGCCGAGCCCTCCCAAGGGCCTGAATGGGAAGGGGGCTGGTGGTTTGGGGGCTGGGGACGGTCCAGAAAGATTTGAAGCTGGGCCGACACAGCCCTTGATGTGGGGAATGTCCTAGAAAGGAGGAAGCCATGGGGACAGGGAGCACACAGGCGCAGAAGCCTTGGGGTCCAAGGGTTGCCAAGGGGAGCTGAGGGGCAGCTGTCGAGGCCCACGGTGGCTGAACCATGAGGAGCTGCTCCCCGCAAGGCCGGCTGCCGGGGCCTGGTGGGCTGGGCTGGGCGGAAGGTTCCTCCCGGCATGGGGGCTGCTGTGGGGACAGTGAGGAGGGGTGCAGCGAGGGCCTGGAGGAGGCTCAGGTGCAGACCCTCAGCCGTGGGGCCTCCTCCAGTCGCCCCAGTCCTGGGACTCAGCCCCACAGCCTAGGCCTGGCATCCCCCTCCAAGCCAGAGGGGCCAAACGCCAGGCACCTCAGCTACACAACGGCTTGGAGCCCTAGCAAGGCCTGGGCACCGCGGCTGACTGGGTGCCTGATGGAGAGTGGAGCCTCTCTGTCCGCTGGGCCAACGTGAATGACCCTTCCTCTGGTGGCTCTGGGGTTCTGGCTGGAGAGCCAAAGGCTGGAAGGTCTGGGCCCACTGCTCACTGGGGTCTGGATGCCACCACGGAGCTGCCTCTGGCACAGCGGGAGCAAGTGGAACCACCCTGGTCGTGGGGACGGCACCAGTGCGGCCAGGGCTATAGCCAGCGAGGCCTGGGTGAGGGGTGGGACCGGAGTCCTGGGCGATGTCCCCTGGGGTCCCACGGCAGCCCTCACACCGTCGACCAGGCCACCCCATCCCAGCCATCCCAGGAGGAGTAGGTGGGTGAGGGTGGGGGCGGGGACATCACCGCATCGACGTCGGCTGGTCCTGGCATGTCTGCACAGCCGCCCGGCCAGGGTTTATGTGCTCAGTGGAGACAGCTCGGGGTGAGGAGCGAAGGGAGATCCGATGATGTGGGGGCCATTTGGGGCTAAGCCATATGTGTATGGCCGAGGCCCCGGGTGAGAGCTGGCCCAGGGCTAGATCACGTGGCCGTCGAGGCCCGGCCTGCCGTATAGTGGCCACCAGCCAGAGCCCTTCCCGCCCTTCCCATCTGCTGGGACGCCGGCCTCAGGAGTGGGGTCAGATGGGGCCTGTGGCCGGCTCCTCAGCCACTGCCCACTGAGCTCTCGGCCCCCCGGCCAGCGCCTTGGCCGCCGCTGGTACAGCTGGATTCCTGGGAACACCTAGAAACCCGGCTGCTTGGAAACACTGTGGCGTTGCCATGTGGGGCCCTTCCTCCGCCCGCCAGGGAGGCTGGCCCTGGTGCCCAGCGCTGTGGCCCACACCCGCCAGGCTGCAGAACGTGTGTCCCCCTGCGAGGCCCCCCAGAACCGTGTTTTTTTCTAGAGGAACTGACTCAGGGCCAAGTACATTCCTCCCGGCCCCCGAGGCTCGCTCTCGTCCAGCCCTGGGAACGCACAGGCGGCCGAGCCCTTGGCCTGGCCGGAGGAGGCCGCCGCTCCGCGAAGCGAGCGCTGTTTTCCAGGCCGGCGTCTGGAATGTTGCTCTGCCTTGCGGTGTGAGCCGACTCCTGCCCCCATTTCAGCTGCGGCCGCATTCCTGGTGTGAGCCCGGGCCAGCCGAGGCGGCTTTTCCAGTCTCCGGTGCCAGCCCCGGCAGGCTCAGGGGAGGGGAGAGGACGGTTTCTATGGCAACCTCACTTTTTGTTATTTCTTATTTTCTTTTTTATGGTTTCTCCAACTTTGAAGCTCTCCAGACAGTTTACAGACTGTGAAAGGAAAAGTACTTTTCCTTCTCTGCCGAGTCCCCCCAGCAGGGCCGCCCTCCAGCCCCACCCAGAGAGCCCCAGCGCGGGTGTGCGGAAGGGGCTGGGGCGGGGGCTCCGAAAGCAAGTCACACACACCTGCCTTCAGAGTGCTCGTTATTTTTAAACAGTTTATAGAGGAAATGAATTATTTTTCTCCTAAAAAGTAGGAAAGTATTTGCAAAGGAATCCTCCCGGGACCCACAGCCAGGTCGGCCGCAGGGGCTGGAGAGCGGCCGCCATGCGAGGGTCGTGTCTGCCCCTGCCAGCCTCTGAGTCGGAGGCCGTAGCTGGGCGGTGGCCTGAGGCCAGAGGTGGTTCCCTTCACCCCAAATTAGTTCATCCACCTACGCTGACTGTGTGTCCAGCACCCCAGGACTGGTCCGGTGGCCGGTGCTGTGGTTACAGTGCCAAGAATCCCAGAACCCGGGCAGAGATGACCAGGGTCGGGGACACGGGCCAGTGGGCACACGAGAGTGGGCAGCGGGCTGAGGCCAGGGAGGGGAGGGGACAGGAGCCTGCTGAGGACCAGCCCAGCCCGCCCCTTGCAGGGGAGTACGTGCTCATGATCCATGACGTGACCACTCCACCATTCCTGGGACGCACGCTGCCCCCCGCCTTCAAACACCTGCGGGTCGTAGCGAAGAGGGCTGACCGGCCACCCCACGTTCTGGAAGAAGGCCCTGAAGCCTCAAGCGGCTGGCAGGCCCATGGCTGCACCCCAGAGCCTCCAGCGCCTCGGTGAGGCCCAGTGTCCACAGGAGACCACCTCGGTGTGAACGGCAAGAAACTCTGCCTCTGCTTGCGGGACCCTGTCCCCGATTCCCCAGAGCCCTGCGGCTGTTTGAATAAAATGCTCAGTGGCAGCTGTGGAGGGCACCGCTCCTTGGGCCCGACGCCCGCAGCGAGGCCCTCCCCATGCACCCGCACACTCACAGGCGAGGCCACAGGACTGGAGCCCGCGTCCTCCCTCACTGCTGTGGCCTCCGCTCTGCGCAGAGCCCTGGGAAGCCTGGGGGCCCAGGCGGGACACATGGGGTGACTCGTCTCAAGGCCAGGCTGTGGCAGTCGCCCAGGCACCCTTCGAGGCCAGCATGTCTGTCCCACCCACACTGTTCCCAGGCCCAGCCACGGTCGGTGCCGGAATTCCCTGCCAGGCTGGGGCTGGGAAGGAGGGTCCCTGTCTCGCTGCCACAGAGCTCTGCAGTGAAGCCCAGCCAGGCAACCCCCGCGCCTCCGCCTGGCACTGCCCACTCCAGGCAATCCTGCCCGCAGGACGGACTCCCATGACGAGAGGCAGGAGGCATGCGATCAGCTCTCCTGGCCGGTATCCTGCCTGCCTGACGTCCCCGCCCCGCGCTGAACAGGGAGGACGGTCAGGAACATTCTACGGCTGCCTCTGGAGGGCCCCTCAGCCACTGAGAGGGGCCAGAAGGTCGCTGGGGAGGGGGCACTGAGGTGGCCCATGGGCAGCCAGCCACTCAGTCAGCACAGAAGGTGGCGACTGCACAGACCCTGCCTCCTGGCCCCGCCACGCCTGCTCTGGCCCCTGGCTTCACCCTGCCCACCTGGAGCCTGCGCAGCCTGGCTGGTCTCATCCTCTGCCCTCTCAGCGCTGGGCAGGGAGCCAGCCTCCTCAGGCCCTTGCTCTCTCAGCAGTCCCTCAGACCCCCCCCGTTCTTGCAGCCCACCCTCTCAGAAGACCACTGTTTGGAGCCCTGGGGAGGGGGCGTCCAGGACCCAGCCCAGCCCCACACCAGGCCTGTGCCCCCGATGTTTCCCTCATGCTGCTGTCCCTGGCCCTCCCACGACTGGCACTGACCTCCTTGCGCTGCGGCCAGACCCACCCTCCCACCGTCCAGGCACACCTCCCTGGGAACACACCCATGTCCTGGGCCAGCTGCGGCCGGGGCCTCTCTCCAGACCCGCACAGGCAGCTGCTTCTGCTCGGCGGAGGGAGACTGTGGACAGAGAAGCTGTGTTCACAGCAGTGCAGGAACCCAGGGCAGCCCCTGGGCACACGGGGGTGAAGACCCACCCAGAAGCTGGGGTGCTGCACAGTGGGGGGACCCTGGGAAGCTCTCAGGGAGAGCCTGGTTGGGGCCAGGTCGGGCGTAGCGTGGTGGATGCACCGAAGAAGGCTGGCTGCCCGGGGGCAAAGGGGCGAGCTCGGGGGGCATTGCGGGGAGGAACCAGACCAGATCATGGGATGCTGGGCCCCCCATCCTTGCAGGTGACAAGCTGGAGGCCACTGGAGCTGCAGCGAGGGGACCCTTCCTCTACCAGTGCAGAGTGGCCCCAAGGCCCCCTGGTTCTGAGCTCTGCCACTTGGCGGTCGAGCACATGTGGGGGGCTGTGGCATCCCTGAAGTTTCCCCAGACACGCAGGCTTCCATTCCATACAGCAAGGCAGGCAGCCACCCTCCTGTACCTTCTAGAAGCCCAGACCCAGGGGCAAGGCTGCATCTCCCAGCTGTGGCCATCCTCGAGGCTCCCAGAGCCCAGGGCGGCTTCGTCACAGCCATGGCTCCAGCCTCTGGTCCCCGGGGGCCTTGTGAGTGCCCTGCGGTTCTGACACTGTCCCTTGCCCTTGGGGTTGGCTACGCCTGTTGGAGGGGAGGCTCCTGGTGTGCCTGACCTGCCCCGACCTGGGTCACCTGCCTCCCAGGAGGACAGGCAGACATCGGCCAGGCCGGGCCCACAGAGCCCCCGCGAAGGGCAGATGCCACCGCGCCACGCTGGCCTTGATCAACTGCAAGTGAGCGACGCTCACCTGGGTCTGCCCCTTACATTTGGCAAATTGCTTTGTAGCTTTTTTTCACTTCAGGATGAAACCACATTTGTGTCAGAAGAAAAATAGAAAATGATGTTTCAATTTAGAGAGAAAAAAATTGCTGGGAACAGCAGCAGCTGCTGGGTTTCCAGTGTGCGGAGCAGTGTCCTCTGGGATTTAATTCCCAATCAGTAGCCTCGGCTTTCAGAGTCACAAAACCCACGACAGGAAATCCAGGACTGTTTTCTCCCCACGGGTGCGGCGGGCGTGGGGGTCTGCACCTCGGGGGGGCTCCTTTGTGGCTGACGGGTGCATCTTGCCGTCCATCGAGGCTGACTTTTCGGCAAGCTCTCTGCAAACACAGAAGCCCAGAGCCATCCGCTTCCTTGGTTATCACAGCAAAACCAGGGCAGGCGTCGGTGTCCCCTGGGCTTGCTGCTGGGGCCACTGAGGGCCCGAGAAGGTGGCCAGGTGGCTACCTGGCCGTGCTCCTCTGCCCATGCCCAACCCACCAGGACAGGCCCTGGGGACCCTGGGAGGGAGCAGAGAGCCGTGGCTCCCTAGGGCTGCTGGCGCCTCTCTGGCCAGCATGCTTCAGAGCCAACAGGCAGTCGGCCTTGGAGAGATGCAGCGCCTGGGCCTTGCCTGGACTCCCGCCCCAGCCCCACTCACCCTACTCCCCACACCACATCCCAAAGTTAAAATACACACAAAATTTGAATTTTTAAAAACAAAAAGCAAAAACAGCTAGGGAGAGAAGCCTGCGGAGACAGCCTTGTGGCCACAGACACTGCTCTGGACGTGTGGTGAGGAGCCGGGTGGGAGAGGGAGGGACTGCGGGGAGCAGCGTCCAGAGACCAGGAGTGGCGAGGTGGCCACAGGCCAGGCCTCACCCAGGGACAGTGACCGTCCCCTCGAACTCTGCTTGGACAGCCCACGGTAGGGACAGAGTCCTCGGGACGGGCCACAGAACACAAGGCCTCCCGCGTCCCTTCACCCTGGCTTCTGAGTCTGCCAGTCCCCATGCCCTGGGGAGGCCACAGAGGCTGGCCCATCTGTCTGGTCCAGCTGACCTCTTGGGCAGAGTCCCAGGACCCTTTGCTGTCTTGGGGTGGGAAGACCCTGGAAGGAGGACCCAGAGCCCCCGACATGCGTCTCCCACCAGCACACCTCCCTGCTCCGGGGTGTACCCCGCCCCCATGAAAGTTCTCCCCCATTGCCTGCCCCACGCGGGCCGGAACCAGTCCCTGAGTGCCGAGCCCGGGGCGGGGTCACGTGGAAGGATAGAGGCTCATGGGCTGACCTCGGCTCGCCTGCCCCTGCTCACTGAGTCTGCGTCTGAGACTGGGCACTGATTCCTGGGCACTGGCCTCACACCCGGCACTGGGGCCTCAGTGACGGCGTGAGTGGACAGACTTACTGCAGGCCGAGCAGCGTCTCTGAGCGGAGGGCGCGGGCTGGGGACAGACGTGCTCCCAAAGGCCTTGGCAGCATGCGGCGGTGGCCACCAGCCCTGCCCGTGGCGGCCACGGTCTCCCAGGCTTCCCAGTCCTCTTGAGCAGGCTCTCCTCTGCGTGTCGGGGGGAGAGCGGGCAGCTCGTGGTGTGGAGGTGGCAACACACCGGCTTTGGGGCCAGGGTGGCCATGCCATGTGACTGTCTGTCAACACAGCCAGATATGAGCTGGGCTAAGGCCTCCTCCCAGGCTGGGCAGGGGCTCTGTTGGGCTCCTCCTGACCTGGTGGGCATGGTAGGGGCTGTGTCTGCCTCTGGCCTGCAGACCACGGCTTACTGGTGCCACCCCTGGGAACCCGAGGCCAGGTGGCAGCTCTCTGGCAAGCTCATAAGCACAGTGTCTCGGAGGTGGAGCCCCCCCAACCCCAGCCAGCCCCCTCTCCTGCCCCAGGAGGAGTCTTGGGGAGAGCTCCAGGTCCAAGCCCCGCCCGCCTCCCCGTGCCCTTCCTGTTCCTTCAACCTCCAGACAAGGGAGCAGTGGCCGTTCCTCCTTTCCTCCCACCCACGGGTTACCGAGCAAAGATGACACTGAAAGCCATCAAGCCAGTTGCTGCCATGGAAGGTGGAATCTGTGAGCCAGAGAGAGACAGAAACACACAAAGAGGCAGAGACACAGTCAGAGACAGACACAGGCGAAGACACAGAGGTAGAGAGATGGGGTGGGGGTGGGGAGGGGATGCCCGCCTCACCCCTTCAGCAGCGGCTCAGCCAGGACACCCTCCAGACCATGCCCAGGCCCCTTTCGTGTTACCAGTGGACAGCATAGCTAGGCCACAGCCATGAACCAGATGGGACCCACCTGACCTGTGTCCCCCTCCCAAAGCCTCTCCCTTTTCACTTCTGGTGCCTAGGGGGGTGTCGAGACCAGCTGTGCAGGGCAGCCCCGCCCAGGCAGGCCTTCCTGGAGGGCCAGGTGCCCAGCCCCATAGGCAGGTTCCTGCACAGCCTGGCCTGGCCTTCCCTGGGAGCCTCAGGCCTGGGCCGAGTAAGCCAGGAGTCACTGGGCCTGTGGGCTGGCTCAGCAAGACCACAGCTCAGCAAACACCACACCCATCAGCCCCCTTCTGTCCTGCCTCCAGGCCCAGAGGCAGCCAGGGCCTCCCTGATGACAGAGCCCCCAGCTGGGGCTTGCAAGGGGAGCTGCCGGCTCTTCAGCGAGCCTTGGGGAGACCGCCTGGGGCCAGGGTGCTGCCTGGCTGCCCTCTCTGCCCCCAACTTGGCCTCTGGCGGTAGCACTTGTGAAAATGCTGGACACTCCTCCTAGTACTTCCACCTCCCACCCACGGCAACCAGAGCCAGGAGCCAGGCTGGGAGCTTCCGAACACAGCTCCAGGGCCAGTGGGGCCTCCTCAGTCTGTGCACCCTCCTTCCTGAGGACCCGTGGGGAACAGAGGTAGCGGCCCACGCCAGCCCCCTAGCTTCCTTGGCTCCTGAGGTCGACCACAGCCAGGGAGGGGCCCCCATCAAGGGTCGAGGCTCTGCCCACCCCTGCCTCACGGCCCAGGAGTCCCCACGGGCAGGCCAGGATTCAGCTCTCTCAGCTCCTGCTCCCAGCTGCCCAGCCCAGCGGCTGCTCCCTGGAGACCCCTCGGGGACTGCATGTTGGCTCCCCAGTGGCCTCGGCACCACCAGTCATTCTCCCGCCCATCCCTAGCCAGGCCCACACCTGGAGACCCTGTCCTGCTGTCCCAGACCTGACCCCACTGGGTCCTCATCCACCCACACACCACGCATGTCCCCTGCTAGGGTCCCACCTGCCGGCTTCCACCTGGGGACAGGAGGACACGGCTCCACGGTCCTGCCCAGGCAGGGAGAAGCAGGCTGAGCACCATGACGCTGCTGTACTCCTGATGGGGGCTAGCGGGAGCAGGGCTCAGTGCCTGGGGGCCTTCCACAGAGCTCCAAGCAGAAGTGGCCTGGGATGCAGCCAGGCTCCCTGCTGGGAGGGCGGGTTTCAAGCCCACAGTTTAGAGCATGGGTGGGGGTGCCTGGGCTGGGGGTCCCTTGGCTGATGGCCTGAGGGGGATAGGAGGCCAGGCCTGCAGGGAGCTGGGGGCAGGTGAGAAGGAAAAACAGCTCTAAGGGGCAGGTCTCGGGAGGCCGCCTGTGTCTCATGGTCTCCTGTGGTTGGATCCACCAAGTTCCCCCAGGCCCCTCGAGTGGGCTCATGGAGAGGGGGCGGCCGGCGCCCACTTCCCCCAGCAGCGACTCGGCGGCTGGGGCCTGCGGGCCGGGATGGGGGGCGGTGGTTCTTCCCGGGAACAGACCCCCAGCCGAGCAGAACAGGGAGGCTGCTCCCCAGAGCGAAAAGCACCCCAACCCGCCAGGCTGGGACCTTCCGGGAGGGCAGGGTTGGCAGAGACCCCCCACCCGAGCTCAGCCAAGCGGCAATTCCCGCCTCCGCCGCCGGGGGTCGCGCCGCCCCCCCCCACCTCCCCGCGGGCGGTGAAACCCGTGAAACGCGCGCCGCCTCCGCAGGGCCCGGGGTGGGGAAGGGGGGACGAGCCGGGGAGGAGGGGGCGGCGGGGGCGGCGGGGACGGGGGAACGGGGGTGGGAACGCTTCCTGCCGCCGTCCTGCCTCCCGCAGCGGCCTCTGGGGGCGGCCGCGCCCACCGACGGGAGGAGCCACAACCTCTGAGACCCCCGCACTTCGCCCGCCTCGGGTTGGGGGGAATTCCCGCCTCGGGAGCCGCCCCCGACGCTGCAGGAAGCTCCCAGGGCCTCCGTCCCGCCCCCCAGCCCGGGTCTGCGGCTCGGACCCGCCGCCCCCAGGCCGGAAGCCCCCGCCCCGCCCCGCCCCGCCGGAATCCGAGGCGGCGGCCGCGAATCTGGGGGGCGCCGCCCCGGACGGCAGGGAGGGTGGGGGAAGCGGAAGCGGCGGCGGGGGCGGGGGGGGAAACTGAGGCTGCGGGGGCGGGGGGGAAACTAAGGCTGCGGGGCTGCCCCTCCGCGTGGGGAATGGGGCCCGGCGCGCTCCGCCTGACTCGGGGCCCCCAGTGCCCCCGGACCGGGAACGGAACGGGAGTCGGGGAGGCCGCCCTGGTCCTGAGGACGCGACGCGGGGACCGGGACGTGCACCCCTCCCCACCCCCACAGCGCGGCTTCCGGCCCGGGCGAAGGAGCGGGATTGGGAAGGTTTCGGAGCCCGCGCTGCAATTTCTGGGTGGTTCCTTCGCCACCGCCTTTCCCCCGCGAGGCCGGCCTCCGACGGGGCCTCTCCAGGGTGAGGGGCAGGCCCTGGCCTGAAGCCAGAAACAGGATTTCCCTGGATGCCAGGACAGCGCCAGGGCCGGGGGCAGGCCCGGGCCCCACCGCGGGGTTTTCTGTCCTGCGCACCACTGACCCCGCAGACTCCGCGCAGGGGGCGCAGGATGGGTTGGGGGTCCCAGAGCCTTGGTCTGTCAGACCCCCAGCGGCCAGTGCAGGTCGGTGGTCATTTCAGAGTTCCGGCCACTGTCCTGTGCAGGAGTGACCCTGGAGGCTGCCTTGGGCTGGCCTGAGGGGGATTCTAAACATGGAGGGGCCAACACCGAGACCTGAAAGACCCCGGCCTAAGCCTGACCCAGTGCCGGCCACACCAACTGCACCTCTCTGCGCGCCTCTGGGATCACAGAATGGGGCAGTCTCCCCCCTCCAACCCCCCAGGCCCTGGCGAGGGCAGCTCCTCCGACCATACAGCCTTTTTCCTAGGACTGTTTTTCCTTAGAAACAGGAAGCTGGGGCGTGGGCCTCACATCCCTCGGGTCCAGGCCCCACCAGGGGCAGGGCAGAGTGGGACTGGACCACAGGGCACACAGCACCTTGCCCAGCTCCTCCCCCAGGGTGGGCACAGCAGGGCACAGGGCAGTGTCCATCTGGGACTGGTGGCCTGGCCTAACCCGGGCATAGCACCGACCAGGGTCGTTTCACCCAGCCGGGGGCATCTCCATGAGGGAGGGACACACACAGCTCCATCGTGTGTCCCTGGCAAGCAGTGGCTCTGGTTCCTGCTTGCCCGCCACCCAGACCCCAGCCTGGCCAGGCCCACCTTGCAGGAGGGGCCAGAAGGTTCCAACAGCAGAGAGGGGGACAGGGCTGTTAGGGAGAATCTGGCAGGGCCAGGCCAGAGGGGCAGCAGCCGGCACTGGCCAGGGTATACGGGACACGGGACCCTTCAGGGTCCAGGGCTGGTGGCCTGCCCGGCCCCCACCAAGGCCTCTAGGCGGCCTTCGACCCTCCACACCCCTGGGCTCTGGTTCTAGGTCTGGAGGGCAACCCACCCTGGTTTCTGGGCTGAGCTGGGCAGCCAGGAGCCCACCCTTCCAAGCCAGCCAGTTGTATCCCCACGGGGCCTGAGCACTTGGTGCCCCTCTACCTGAGAGTATCCCTGGGACAGCTGCCGGAGGGGCAGGAGGCTGGGAGACACTTTTGCCTGGGCTGACCCAGGGAGCCCCTGCCTCCAGCCTCCACCTCCCCACTTCCCCACGGTTCCTTGTCCCTGGAAGTTTCTGGAACAGGCCTCCTTTGCAGCAGGAGCCATGCAGGCCAAGCCTGGGCTGTACTTCTTGCCAGTGAGAGCTGCCAGGCCCGGCCATGGGAGAGAAAGGTCCGTTCCCAGCCCAGCCGGACACCTGGCCCAGCACAGGACACTGCAAAGACAAGCCAGGCTGGCCAGGCTGCCCCTGCTGGTCCCCACCCGCAGCGGGGCCACCTGCTCCAGGGCTGGGTGCCCCAGCCATTGAAGCCCCCGCCCACCTGGCACAGGCCAGGCACAGATGGCCATCTGCGTCACTGAGACCAGGGGGTGGCAGGGCTGGGCGGGCATCCAGTCTCCAAATGTTCTGTCCTCACCCCCTCCCCAGGGTCCCCTAGGGGTGGGGTGGATAGGGCAGTTTCTGTGGGGAGGGTCAGGACCCCCCAAGGGCCAACACATCAGGGTCACGACCCCATCCTTTCCTGAGGGCAGACGGCCCTGGCCTGGGGGTGTCCCTGTGGGCTCCACATCTCATTGCAGGGGAGGCTCCATGGGGTCCGAGGCTGGGTTGCCTGGAGCAGGACCAGCAGCTGTGCAGAGGCTACGAGAACAGAGTGGGTGGGGGCTGCCTCTTCCAGCCAGAAGGAAGTGAGGGAGTCGGAGCAGGTGCCGGGGCATGGGGGTGGCCAGGCCTGGGCCAGGATGGGGTCGGGGTCCAGGCCTGTGGGCTGGGGCATTGGGCAGAGCCCTTCATGCAGCCATGAGGGGGCGTCCAGCTTGGGGGCCCCTGGCCATGCCCTCGGAGCATTGCACTGGGGCAGGAGGGTGGGTTGAGGATGAGGTGAGGGTGGAGCCAGGTCCCCGCCCAGGCTTAGGGGCCAGGGACACGCTGGGCTGAACCAGTGGCTGCAGTGACTGGTCAGCAGTCCCCACTCCCCACTGAGGACGTGCCGGCTGCTGCCTCCCCAGACAAGGCCAGGCTGCTCGGCCGCTGCCAGCCCCCTTGACAACAGAGTGGTGAGGGAAGGCCGGCAGGACTGTGGCTGCAGGAGGAAGGGAGACCAGCACAGCTGAGACCCAAGGGTGGCCCGAGGACAGCTGTTGGTGACTGAGGCAGAAATGAAACGGGTGGGGCAGAAACTGAGGATGGAGGTCATCTTCCCCAGACCCCAGCTCTCAGGGGACTGGGAAACAGGGACTGCCAGGAACAGGGGTACTAGTACTGGGAGCTGCCCTTCCAAGGAGCTGAGGCTGGACGGCCAACCCGTGGTCCCTGCAGAGGCCCAGGCAGGTGTGAATGCTGCAAGTCCTGAGCCTGAGGATGCAGAGGTAGGGTGGCGAGAGCCATCTCTCCCTGGCACAGAGGCAGGGAGCTTCTCCCACCCTGGCCTCTTCTCCCCCAGCCCTCAGGAGACCCCTGGACCCCTTCGAACAGCTTTGGGAAGAGGGTTCTGGCCCTGGGTGATGGCTGACCTGGCTCAGCAGGTGGCCAGAGCCCTTTAAAGCTCGGAGTTTATACCCAAAGGTAAACACCAAAGAGAAACCTGGGGCAACTCGGGGAACAACTGAGCCCAGAGCAGCCCCCGCCCCCCGCCCCCCGCCCCCCCGCCGCGGCGTGGCTGCTGGACGCAGTGCCTCTGAGCCTCCGGGAGGGCCGACATCAAGCCCTGTGGCACTCAGCTCCGAGACAGTGCCCACGTGGCCACAGGGACAGCCCGCGAGGCCCACCCAACATCTCTGCCCAGCCCTTCCCCCACTCCTCCCCGTGGGCCCCACGGCACCTGACCGCAGGCTGCGGCTCCATGCTCACAACTGTGTCTCAGGGTCCAGCCAGCGGCACTCTGGAGCCGTCCATCCTCTGTCCCCCAGAACATGCAAGTGCCCAGGACCAGTCCACGCCCACTCCTGCTGTGGCCCATGTTCCCCTCGGCCCACACCACGGCCCACTGCCCCCAGTACCCAAGGGCCTAGCCTGGATGGGGAGGCCAGGCCCACGTGGAGTGGGTGTTTCCAGGCCTGCTGGGGTGGGCCTGTGTGGTCTAGAGGCCGCCCTGTACCCCCTCCCTGGGGGGGCTCTGTGAGGCCTTTGGGGCCCTGGAGTTGGGCAGGGAAGGAGGAAGTCCCTGTGTGCCAGTGAGGGCAGGGCCAGGTCTGTTCCAGCCCCAGGCTTGGGGGCGCTTCCCGGGGGACGGAGAGAAGACGGGGACCCGGGAATTGTGCCGGGAGGCTGGGGAGAGGGGCTCTCCAGTCCAAGTATTTCTCAGACCACAGGCCAGATGCACCTGTCAGGGCCTGGATGGGCTGGAGATGCTGGATGTGGTGGCCTAAGAAAGCCTAGAGAGGTGGTGGCCTGGGACCCAGGACCCTAGCCTGCGGCTGTGCCTCCACGAAACGGGCGTGCGGCGGGCACCTCCACTCCCCAGAACAGGGGTCTGGGAAGGGCCCACCGTGAGGTCAGGTGGGGAGAAGGGACCTCTGTGTCTCCCTCAGGGCAGCTCGCTGGGGTCCAGGGTTCTGATGCCACCTCTCCTCTCCTCCCGCAAGTGACCTAGGAGCTCCTCAGGGAGCTGGCGACCCACCCGTTGGGGACAGGTCTGTCCATGTGGGAGCTGGACCTTGGCCAACCCCAGGTGTGGCCTCAGAGGCCCCTGTGGAGGCCCAGCCGGGAAGGCCCCATCCCATCTTCTGTCCTGGCATTGCCCTCTGTGGGGTTTTCTCCCAGCCTGGCCAAGGCCATGGTGGCCTCAAGCTGGGGCTCCAGCCACATCCAGTGCTACAAGGAGGGACTGCAAGCTCCCTAAATCGCAGGGGTTTGAAACCTCCGTGGCCTTGTCCAGCTCGGAGAAAATGGGGACGAGGCGAGAGGGCAGTTGTGCCAGGGTGGCCACCTGGACCCCATGTGCCCTCGGGGTCGATGGAAACCCCGAGGCCCACGATCTGACATGTGACAGTGCTGCCACCCACAGTGGCCTGAACGCGAGGGGGTCCCAGCCGCCCGTGTGTGGCCGGTCCAGGGAGGGGCTGCGGTGGGCACATGCACGGCTGTCCTGCAGTCCTCTCAAAGTCCTTTATTGTACAATGTCATCTGTTTCGGGGTCGGGGAAGGACTAACAGGTACACAGCGAAATAGATAAATATGCCAAGCTCTTTTTCTTTTCTTTTTAAATCAGGCATTTATAAACAAGAAAGCATACATTAATTACATAAAAATAGTTTCCGAGTAGCAGAGTAAGCATCATACTGTCGTTAGCAGCAGCGTGGGGCACGGGCAGGGGCAGGGGTCTGGGTGATGTTAAAGGTAGAGATGGAGCTTTTTCCTTAATTGAAAAAAAAGTCATTTGTGACTCCTGACTTAAAGCAAGAACAAATGTCTCCCTGGACCCTGGCGGGCTGAGGGCGGGGTGGGGGGGCCCGGGGCTCAGACCCACAGGGAGGGCGGGGTGGGGGGGCGGGGCTCAGACCCACAGGGAGGGCGGGGTGGGGGGGCGGGGCTCGGACCCACAGGGAGGAGGGGGTGGGGGCGGGGCTCAGACCCACAGGGAGGAGGGGGGTGGGGGGGCGGGGCTCAGAACCACAGGGAGGAGGGGGTGGGGGGGCGGGGCTCGGACCCACAGGGAGGGGGGGGGCAGGGCTCAGTCCCATAGGGAGGAGGGGGTGGGGGGGCGGGGCTCGGACCCACAGGGAGGAGGGGGTGGGGGGGCCGGGGCTCGGACCCACGGGGAGGAGGGAGGAAGGGACGAAGGGGGTGGGGGGTGGGGGGTGGGGGGTGGGGGGTGGGGGGGCCGGGGCTCAGACCCACAGGGAGGGGGGTGTCACATGGGAAACGCACACGGGTTTCTCTGTCTCCCCCGCCCCCCAGCAGGAAAGCATTTTTTTTTTTTCCTCAGTTAAAAACAGCCCAGAAAACAAGACGACTCTCAGGTAAGAAAAGAGTTTCTGAAAAAGGACCCAGCATATACATGTATAATACAACGGTGAAAAAGGAACAAGTATTTACAGGTGAACTGTTTTTACACTGGCTAGTTCTGTACGAAAAGCAGACGTTACGGGTACGAGTTAGCTGCTCCAGAGATATGAATGTTATTGCTGTTGTTTTTCCCTTCGTTAAAAATCTTCTTTCAGTATAGAAATATAATGAGAATTAAACTGAATACAAAATCACTTAGATGAAGGGCCTCACACACAGAGGAGTCAGCAGCCCACACAGCGGACACCTCTTCCCCCCTTCTGCTGAAAGGAAACTGACTCGCACCTGTGCCAAGGGAAGCCAGGCACGCACCCCTCGGGGCCTGGGACCCCAGTCCAGAGCGGCCCTGCAGCCACAGCTGTCTCCTCAGACTCAGGCCCCTGAGGGTGGAAGCAACCCTGGTGGGCTGAGCTAAGAGCTGCGGGAACTGCCTGGGAAGGTCCCCAGCTCCAGTGGCTGGTGCATGGAGGGCCTGCCCGCGTCCGGGTCCCACTGACCGCACGGGCCTGGCAGCTGCAGGAAGGGGTGGGCCCAGGTGACACTGGCTGGACCCTCCCAGAGCCAAAGTGGGGAAGGGCTGCCACTGCAGACACAGCGCTTTCCGTTTGGGGCAAGACGGGGCGGTGGAGGCGTGGACCCAACGGTGACCATCAGGATGGAGCAAGGGCAAGGAGAGGCTCTGGCCCAGACAGAGCTTGGAAAAGTTCATCTCCCTCTGGGGTGTAAAAACTCAAAGCAAACGGAGCAAACCTGGTAGCCCCGGGGATGGGGCAGGGCCTCTACCTCACGGTGATCTTCGACCTGGCGACAGGACAGCCACACAGAAGCACGCCAACACACTTAAAGCTTTGCTCCAACTAAATCGTTTAGTTTCCCTTGAAGAAATGACTGAAAAAACACAACTCTGGTAAAACAAGGCTAAAAACAGCATTCTGCGTGTTGCATAACAAAACTGACCCTTTACAAGACACGGTAATAATGCCCGCTGACGGATCTACCTACGGCAGAGGTGTGGAATCCATGCACACAGATAGAACAACCGCAAAGAAAACAAAAGCAAAGAAAAACCCAAACAAACGCTGCATATACATGATGTCCCTTTTGCATTGCACTTTAGAAGGGGTGGGGGGCTTCAGCAGCAACCAAGACCCCCCTCAGTAAACCAAGGGCAAAACCCTGCAGGCAATTCCGCCACCCAGACGCGAGGGCTCAGCAGTCTCTGGTCTTTGCTCGTCACTGCCCCGAGGTCGTCTGTACCTGGGCGAGTAATCTCCACCTTCCGTGAGCGCGTGCAGCTGCCGTGGGTGTTACAACGGATTCAAGCAAAGAACTCCGGTAAGATCTTCTTATGTAAATAAATACCGTAACTGTAGGATGGGTAGCCGCCTCTTGTCTACTGGGAAATCATTTTTCAAGCTTGGGCATAAGAAACCTTATACAATTTGCATAAACAGGTGAGAGTAAACGAGATTATTTGGAATAAATGCAAGGAACTTATTCTGAGAGTGGCAGATTCAGTCGCTACTGAAGACAGATATTTTGGGGGTAAAAAGACACGAGTCAGGATTTGCTGTACAAGATGCTGGAAGGCACAGAACGACCCCCGAAGTTCAGTTTTTGCATTTTCGTTTTCTTGTGATTCCCTTGTTCAACCAAGCACCAGAGGGGGTTTCTAAGCACTCGAGCACTTAGGATTTGACTGCTCTATAAATCGGTAAAAACCTCAGTTCACTGGGGAATAGAAAGGGAAGGTTGTTGACAAAGTGCAGTTCTAAATATACGTTTAAATGAACAAAAAAAAAAAAAAGAAAAATTGAAATAATGCTGTTTTGTTCCAATGCTGCAGCCTCAGTCCCAAAATGAAGGGAGCGATGTTTGCCGAGCTGAAAATTGATCGCCCGGTCAGGCGGCACGTGTGCCCGGAGGGGCTGAGGGTGTGACCGCCAGCCACGGTCACCACCTGACGCAGGTCAGTGCCTCGTGGTGGAGGAGCCTGGGCAGAATCACGGGGTGCAGAGGAGCCGAAGACCGTCCCCTCAGCTCTGGGGCAGCTCCTGTGCGGCTCTGCACCTCCTGGTACCCGTGGGGGCAGCGCTGGCATCGACGGCGACATGGCAGGCGGGGTGGGCGTAAGGCGGGCAGTGTTCGAGCTCATCTCGCACGCGGCACTGTCCCTGCTCTCCCTGGCAGCAGCAGGAAGACCTGGGTCCTTGTCGCTGAAAAAATAGACTCTGAAGAAAAACCCCTGCTGTCCTCACGCAGCCGCGGGCAGATGAGCTGTGATGGCTTCCCCGGGTGGGGAGGGTGGGGCGGCCGCCACCCCCACTCCGTTGCGGGTCTTCAGATGGCGTTATGTGTTGGGGGCTTTTAAAAGTTAGTCATTTAAAAATGTGTTGATTTTCTGAATTTCAAGTCTCCTTACTGGTTTTAAATAGCTTATAACAAAGTGTAAATGTTAGAATGTTCTAGCAAGCAGAGGACCAGCATGCCGCCGAGCTGGCCCGGTCTCCAGCTGCCGTTGGGGGACACGGCTTGCTCACTTGAACTTGGCCAGTAGAAAATTTTGCAGTGGATTCCAAAACTACATGGTTACAAACACTCGCTTGGTAATAGGCACAGTAAGACGTTGTGCTGTGTGGGCGGGCTGCAGGGGCGCGGCCGGGCAGAGCTGCACCGCCCAGCCGCGCCCCCCTGCACCCGCGTTGTCGGCGGCGCCGCGGCGGCAGGCACGGAATCTAGGGCTCCAATTCCGCGGCGCCCTCGCTGCCCGCAGCCTCGGGGCGGGCCCGCGGCCACAGCTGCTCCTGCAGCTCCTTCACCACCTTCTCCAGGTGCTCCCTGGCCTCGCGCTCCCGCAGCAGGTCCGCCCGCAGCTGCTCCCGGTCGGCCTCCGCGTGCTGCAGCTTCACCTGCAGGTCTTCGATCTGAAAGGGAGCTGCGTGGTTAGCGTCTGCTCGCTGCCCTGCCCAGGCCCGACGCTGCTGCCCCCACCGCAGGCTCCTGCACCGCTCCTGTGCCTCCCCCACGCCACGTGCCGGTCCCTCCTCCACCTGCCGGGACATAGGCTCACGAGACAGGACCCAGCAACCACCCACCCTGTGCCCGTCAGGGCGCGCACTGATCACGGTCCCGGCCCTAGATTCTGCTCCAAGGCCTTTCCGGCTGCGCAGGGCTGGCCACCAGGGCCCACGGTGGCCCCATGCGGTCTGGGCTCCACGCCCGCCGCGCCACGTGCCTCAGTCTCCCCACCCGCATACCTGGGCCGAGTACTTGGCGCGCAGGCGGCCCGCCTCACAGCCCTTGTCGCACACCCGGGCCTGCCGCGCCTGCTCCAGCTCCCGCTTCAGGCGCAGCCGGGACTCGTTGGCCTCTTTCATCTTCTTCTCGTTCTCCGCGCGGAGACGCTCGATCTCCTTCCGCAGGTTACGCTTGGCCTCGGTGGCCTCCCGCAGCTTCTCCTTCTTGGCCACGCGCAGGAACTCCAGCTCCTGGGGGCCAGGGACGGCTCAGGGTCACTTCCCAGCCGGTCCCAGCGCCGCCCCCCAACCATGGCCGGCAGCCCCCAGCCCGCCCCGTGGGGTCAACCATCTGGCAATGTGCCCTCGAGCCCCGCCCCCAGTGCCCCATCTGTGCCCAACTCGTGTGGTGCCCCCACCCCACAAAGGCTTTTCAGACCCCCATCCTGAGTTTCTGCCAGGCCTGCGGCAGCTGTGCTGCACCTGGGGGCCTGAGTCAGTCACACTTGAGGCTGCAGCAGGGCCCTCCCCTGACATCCAGGGCCATGTTCCCCTTGAGGGCAGCCAGCCAAGTAGGCCCCGGCTCCCACCAATGTGAGGAGGGCAGCCTCAGACATCGCACCATCTGAGGGCCCTGGGTCTCCCCACGCGGCCAGATGGAGACATCCATCCACTGGGTGCCTCCACAAGCCCCCCGCCTCCCCATGAAAATATCCGTGTGACTCACACCCCACGCTGCAAACACCACATGAATATGCATGTGGGAAATCACACCTCCAACCAGAATCAAGGACAACAGTGGCGGGGGACGCGCTGGGGCGAGGGACTGGCACGCGCAAGGGGCACGTCGACAACCCTGCAGCTCTGAGGGCCGACGGGGTTGTGTTGTGCTAAAGCCCACGCCGCGGAAGCTGCCAGACACCGCTGAGGTGTGAATTTAGCGAGGCTGGGGCCGGGTGAAGGCCGGGCCACCCGCACACCTCTCCCCACAGGCAGCCCTGCCTGTGAACTGCGCCTCCCTCAGTCAAGTCAGAAAGAAACCTAAACAACGTAAAAGGAGGCGCGAGACCGGAGCTGCAGCGTGAGAACCGTGAGGCAGAGCCCAGAGAAGCAGCGTGTGCAGGTGGGGTGTGCGCGCGGGCCGAGCCCTCTCCTTCCTACTTGGGAGGCCTGGCAGGAGCCGCCTCCTGGAATACCAGGCTTTAGGAAGCACACCCCTCACGCCTGTTTTGCAGAAGCCAGGTCTTGCTGGCGGAGCGCGTGAACACCCACTCCTGGAGCACACAGAGCAAGGAACTGTCTCCGTGCAGCTGCTCCCGACTCTTTCTGCCACTAAAAATAGCCCGGCCTTCTTTATACCAGAGGAACACGGCTACTTCCTTCGTGGGGCCACCACACAGGGTGTGTGATCCTGATGGGGAAAGCTGTGGTCAAGCCAAATGCAGGGGCCTCCTGGGATGTCCATCGGCCTGGGGACACTGAGGGGCTCACCATACCCAGAGCTGCAGCTTTCGGGAGACGGACCCCCAAGGTCCCAGGCAGGCCCACTGAGGTGGAGGCGGAGAGGAGCACATGGCACAGCCAGGAAGGGAGGAGGCATCACCTGTGCCCGTTCACCTAGTGGAGGCTGTGCTCACTGCCCGCGCCCTGGACCTCCTAGCGCCACCCGCCCTGCTCACCTGGTGGAGGCTGCGCTTGGCCTGCAGGGCCGCGCTGAGCTTCTCCTCCTGCTTCACGCGCATCTTGACCACCTCATGCAGGAACTTCTCTTTGGCTTCCTTGGTGTCCAGGCCGCCCTCCAGCGCCTGCCGCAGGTGCTCCAGCTCCGCCTCCAGCCCACTGGGGGTGTCGGCAGGGGCCGCGGCATCAGGGACGGCCGGGGGCAGGGCACGCGCGCCCGGGGAGCCCAGGTCCTTGGCGGAGCTGGATGAGGTAAAGGACGGGGAAGAGAGCGAGGACAAGGAGGAGGTGACTGAGGAGGAAGCAGAGACAGAAACGAAGTCACGGAAGTGCCCGGCAGCTCCACATCAGGGAGACGCGCCGCTCCCAGAGGAACCTGCGAAACACGGGGCCGCCGAAGCACCCCCAGGCAACCAACCCCCTCAGCCGGTGCCACGCCCACAGCCCACGGCCCACAGGTAGGCACAGAAAGCGACTCACACGTACATTCCTCCCTGCTTTCAACTTCCACCTCGGCCTCCGAGTCCTTGTCCTCCTCTGGGGCAGCCACGGGTGCCAACGTCTCTGGGGCTCCTGGGGTGTCCACAGTCAGCTTCCGCTTCCGAGGCTGGGTGCAAGTGGCGAGAGGCTCGGGGGCCCGGGAGACGGCAGCAGTACATGGAGGGCTGCTCACAACCTTCTGCTGGGCCGGCGGTGCGAGGGCCACGTTGGGGGCCACGGCTGTCTCAAAGCTCTTGTAGGAGTAGAAGCTGGAGAGGCAAACGGGTGTCGGGAAGGTACCTCTGTCCCCAAGAGCCACCCAGACCCATCGTGGCACACACCCGCTCTGAAGGTGTTACAGAGGAAAGACTTTCTCTCCCAGCTCTGATTCTTAAAGTCAAGCTTTCAGTTCCTAAGAACCCATAAGTATTTTCTACTTGCTGGGTATCTCGCACAGGCCAGACACAGGCCGACCACCACATCAAGAGGCTGCGCCCAGCAGACAGGGCTCCACCCACGACTCCACCCAGAACACAGGGAACGCTCTAGGTGTGCTCACCATCATGACGCCAGCCAAAGGAACCAACACTGAGACTGCCCTGACCAAAAGGCGGCAGGTCTGGGCACCCAGCCTGCAGAAACATGGGCGCGTCCGCGTGCACAGCCCTCGTGGGGCCTCCCCCGTGGCCAGAAACACCTGTGAATGGTGCCCACTCACCTGTCTCGGATGAGGGCCGGGAGGTGTGGGGAGAGCTCCTTCTCACTCGCTGACACCGCGGGGGACCAGGGTCGGAAAGCAGAGAGGCGCTGGCGAGGGTGAACACAGCCCAAGCTCTGTTGAGAGAGTCGTCTGTGTGAGTGACCAGGAGAAAAGCCACTTCACGTCCCCGAGGCTGTGCCGGGTGCCAGCCCTCAGTGGGGGGCAGACAGAGCCGCCAGCCGCTGGGTCTGCCCAAGGAGAAGGGCCCAGTACCCACCACCCACCACCCCAAGGACCCTGACAGGCCCCACAGCACCTTATTGGAAGAGCCGGCCAAGGTCCGCAGCCAGCTGGACGGCTTGTCCTTTTCGGAAGGCGCGGGGGACTGGGAAGAGGTGTCATCTGTTTTGGGTCTTATGGAGGCCGGGGGCTCAGAGGAAACCTGCGATCAATGAAAGGACTTGTTGGCACATCTGGTTCCCAGGGCATGGTCCCTCCACCACCCTGTGGCCAGCGTGGCAGTCACAGCCCCAGGCACTCTGGCCATGAAGGACCCTGAGTGGTGCCCAGGGCATGGTCCCTCCACCAGCCCGTGGCCAGCGTGGCAGTCACAGCCCCAGGCACTCTGGCCATGAAGGACCCTGAGTGGTGCCCAGGGCATGGTCCCTCCACCAGCCCGTGGCCAGCGTGGCAGTCACAGCCCCAGGCACTCTGGCCATGAAGGACCCTGAGTGGTGCAGAAGGCAGATTCCATGGCACCCCCCAGGAGGCCGAGTCCACTTTGCATAAAGGCCCTTGGGTCACGCGCAACAGGTGCATGGAGGCTGTGCTGAGGAACAGGTCATCTCCGACAGAACAAAGCGGACCCTGTCCTGCCATTCCGGGTGACCTCACCCACGGCTGCAGCAGGTTTCAGATGGAGAACCAAGACCCCTTCCACAGCAGCTCAGCCTGGCCCGGAGTCCCTCGTCCTTCTCCTGCCAAACCCCTTTCCAAGAACCCGAGTGTGTTCTCAGAGGGTGCCCATGCTGGGCACTCAGCTCAAACAGCCACAGCGCGGTGAGAGCCACTCACGACAGATGCGTCTGGGAAGGGCAGCTGTGGCACGGGTGGTTCGTGAGAAGGGGACACTGTGTCCCTGTGGGCCACTGGCACCAGTGCATTGAAGAGTGGGCATTCTGGCTACCCCCTCCCCACAGGAAGGAAACATTTTCAAAACGAAGGACGCCATCCCCAAAGGAGCCTTGGTCTACAGGATGGCACCACACACACCTTTTCCTCGTTCCCTGCCAGCCCTGCTGCTGGAGGAAGCTTAGCGAAGGTGCCCGGACCCAGCCCACCCAGAACCAGGTGTTGTGTGTCAGGTACCCAGGCACATCCCCCAAGAATCAGTGAATGATACAGGCTGTGTGCTGGGGGCCTGAGCCGGTACATCCAGCCTCAGGCAAACATGAACTCCCCCAGCCCTGTGGCTGGAGATCCCTGAGACACGCTGCCCACAAGGCACAAATGAGACCCAAGGTCTTCCCAAGCAAAATCACAGGGCAGTCTCTGTACGACCAAGCATTCCTCTACTGCCAAAGACCCCACAGGACAGCACAGAGTTCCCAGGGCAGCTGGTGCCAGGTCTACACCACGGGCCAGTGCAGAAGAGGCCACACAGGGCAAGGGACCCTTCACGGGGTGAGGTCCTGCTCACTCTGCTGAGGCCAACCTCAAGCGGGGGCAGCACAGTGGGGCGGTGGGGGCGCTGCCCTTGCCCTCAGCCAGAAAGCCTTGGTGGACAGAGCACACTCAGGGCCGGGGGCTCTTCCCACCTCCAGGACTCCAGGAGGAGACGCGGCATCAGGAACCAGCCTCCTGGAGGCAGCAGGGACCCTGCTTCCCTAAGGAGAAGGTGGGGCACAGGGCAGGCTGTCCAACAAGGTGCCCCAATTACGGGGATGGAGGGCCCTGGGGGAAGATCTGGCCAAAGCCTGTGGCCTCCCCTGTAGAACGTGCACGTACCCTGCAGCCCTCAGGGAACAAGCAGGGTGGGGCCAGGGGAGGGGTGGGTGCCTGGCTCTGACCTGGGCCCAAGGGAGAAAGGTAAGTGTTCGGGCACAGGGCCGTGGACGCAGGGCAGGCAGCCCCTGAAGGCTCACGCAGCCCTGGCTGTGGACGGTTTTTTTCAGAGACACTAAAACAGCTGTTCAGGAAAAAAGACACCGAAAATACCCCCTCTATGTGGTAGCTTTCGAGGGGAAGTTGAGTGTTGGTGACGTCTGGCGGAGGCCCTGACCGCAGGGTGCCGTGCCTGTGCCCAGCAGGGGCGGGTGCCATCCTAGCTGCAGCAGAGCCCCTTCCGGAATCATGCAGACCCTCCCAAGAGGCACAGAAGGCCGAGGACGCCCAGCTGGGTGGAGCTTCCTGTCTAAGCAGCCACTGAAGCGGGCGCGGAAATTCGGCTCAGTTCTCACCCGGGGAAAAGCCACAACAGCCGGCGCTGACTCCGGGAGACTCAGAGACTCCTTGAGGGGAAAGAGTCAGACGCCTCAGGCCACCTCCATGACAGCCAACATCTGAGAACACGGCTCTGTCTGGCGGGGCCCCAGCAGCTGCCCTGTGGAGGTGGCGGGAGGACCATAGGCCCAGGACCCCGACCCCCATCCGCTCAGTGGGGGTGGCCGAGGACCCTGCAGATCTGGAGGGTTGAGGCAGATGGGCTGGGGCCATCCTTGGGGCCAGGGAGCCTCCTGGTCTTCAGGGGGCCAGGACGAGCCTTCGGAGACATGACTCCGTTAAGACCCCGGATCCTCATCAGGCACTCCCCAGCTCTCGGAGCGGGCTCTCTGCAGCATCACGAGGGGAATGTGTAAACAGAGGGTGTCTGCACCCTTGTGGGCCGGCCGGAGGAAGTGACAGTCTCAGAGGGACTGTTACCTGAGCAGTATTGGTTTCTCAAAGCCCCAGGAAGCAGACAGCCGTCTTCAGGCCTGGGATGCCACCCGCCCTACCAAGGCCCCCGGGGGCCCCAGTGTCAGCTGTCGGTCAGGGACAAAACCACACCCAGTGACAGACGGCTGAGTCTTCCTCTGGGAAGAGCAGCTACAACCGCTGGCCTCTGGTGTGACCCTTCTTGGGGCTTCAAAACTAGCCCTTGGAGCCCACAGGCCATGAGGCAGGAGCACGGCTCTGGACCTGACACACCAAAGCAATGGGGCTGGGCCATCCCAAAGCCCTTCAGGCCACTGTCAGCTTGCACAGCGGAGGCCAGCCGACACGCCGCACTGCCCCGTGGCCACTTCTCCTCCTGGGGTCCTTCCCCACACCCCGACAATGACCAGGCAAGCTACCTGGACAGCAGGCACCCGGGGAACGAGTGTGAGCTTGCACCCATGTGCAGGTGCCCCCTGCCAGGGCAGGGCTGAGGAACAGTGGGCCCAAGGTTGTGGACACCCTAGGCCCTCTGACGGAACAGTTCTTGCCCAAAGCCCAAAGGACCTATGCAGAGGCGGTGACCCAAACAGGTGAGGAGCTGGCAGTGGCCGCCTGCCCAGAACGGGGCAGCCACAGTATACTGCTACAGGCAAGCCAGCGGCTCCCCATGGGGGGTGTCCCAGAAAAGACGCTCTCCAAAAATGCACACCCCACCCTCGGGGGCCCTGCGTATCAGGCCTGCAAGGTGCAAAGAACAGAGAAGAGCCACCAAGAAGGCCTTGGGACCCTTTCCTGCCTGGTATGTGCAGACGCTCAGGGCTCAGAGCAAAATACTGACCCATTCCCTGCAATGAGGAAAGGGAGTTTGGAGGTCACAGAACTGCCATCTCCCTTCCCCAGGCCCCTGGCTCAACAAGAGTGGGGGCTGCTTCTCCTGCCAGATCCCACAGGGTCCAAACACACAAGAGCTCAACCCCAGAGACCAAGGAGAGGCTCCACGTCCCCTACCCTGGCAGGGAGGCTGGAGTCCTGGACGGCTGCCGAGGGAGACGCCGCAGAGGCGGAGGGCACTAACCCGAGACTGAATACAGCAGCGGTTACAGCTGGCCTCCGTCCCCAGGCACCTGAGCCACCCCAGACAGGCTGAACCCAGTCTGCACATGTCCTAATGACAGCTCCTCCCAGGGCACCGAGAGCCTGGGTGGTCAGCTCAGCCACCTCCCCCACTGTGGCCTCAGCACCTCTCACTTCCAGAGCCTGTGAGGAGGACATGGGCACCAGCTGTGCCCCGCCCACCCATGTGGTCCCGAGGCAGGGACGGTCACTCGAGTCCCTGAGCAGCTGTCCAGAGCTCCGGGCTGCTTCTCTCACACTGAAGCTGAATGACAGGGCTCAAGGCCACATCCCCGCCCTGCTGGCCACTCGGTGCTGAGGGTCGTTGCCTCGAACCTTCTGGGGACACTGGGGTTTGAGTCAACCTTTGCTGAGAGGATTCACACCCAAAATCAAAACAACCACACGTAGAGCCTGCTGTGAACCTCCAGGACCACCCGGCGTCCACCCACCCTGGGCTCACAGGCACCAGCGGGCAAGGCTCCACCGGACGACAGAAGGCAGATCCCACACCAGGACCCCCCCAGAGCAAGACTCCGGGGAGGCGGTAGTGAGTGGTGGGCAGAGAGGGGCGCACAGCAGCACTCATGATAATGTCAACACAACTTCCTCCAACCACAGGGAGAACCACAGGGGACTTCGCAGAGTGGAGAAAACCAGTTTCCTGTTCAACCTGCAGCCCAGCGACCTGTCACGAGGGCACCAGCCTCAGTCACCCCAGGGCCCCGATGTCCAGTGGCCAGATGTGCCCCCATGAGGGGCACAGCATGTATCCGGCTGAAACAGACATTGAGGCCTCTGTGGCGTCAGTTTCGCGTGTGAACGACGCACAGTGGCAGAGCGGTTGTGCATCCCACAGGTCAGTCCAGGGACCACCGCCAAGCTCTGTGGGTCAGGCTTCTGTCTCCACACCTGCACGGACACTCGGCCCACGACCACCTGGTGTCAAAACTGCAGCCTGGTGCGGGGATGGGCCACTCTACGCCCCAAGGCCTGCTGCACAGCACAGCCCGCCCTGCATCCCCTCCCGTGCGTCCCACTCAGTGTCTTCTCCTGCCAGGCTGCAGCCATGGGGTCAGGGGACCCTCCAAGGGAATGCACACGCCACATGGAGAGGCCAGTCTCTGACCCACTCACGCACACCAGGCAGGCCCAAGCCTCCTCTCGTCAGCATGCAGCGTCCGCACCCAGGCACAGCTGCCACAACGGGAACGGGGGAAACGTGCGGCCAAGGGCCGGGAAGTCCTGTAGATGCCGATGCTGCCTCGCAGGGTGAGTCCGTGAGCGCCAATTCATCTCTGTACAGGGGACACCGGCCTGTGGAGGGGATGGCTGCCACCAACAGGCAATGCCATGGAGTGGCGCAGATGTTGTAGGTACCAAGAAGTCTCCAGAAGCTGCCAGCCACAGGCCACATGGCGGGTGCAGCCCGGGGGCCACAGCAGGTGGAACGGCAGGATCACCCCAATCCAGGTTCTGTGGCGATCGCCTGTGCTGGCGTTCTGACGTTCCCAAGAGGCTGCCTGCAGCGTGGTGAGCGGGCTGGGTGCCCAAGGTCCTGCCTGCGGCCCTGCTCCCGAAGTACGTGGCCCAGAAGCACTCTGCTGTGGTAAGCTTTTCAGTGTGGCTGAAAACCCGTCTGCTATGCCTTAAAAGGATACAACCCAAACTTCAGCCGTGGGCCCAGTGTGGTGGCTCATGCCTGTAATGCCAGCTACTTGGGAGGCTGAGGTGGGAGCATCTCTGGACCTCGAAAGGTGGAGGCTGCAGTGAGCTATGATCCCACCGCTGCACTCCAGCCTGAGCAACACAGCAAGACCGTGTCTCCAAACAAACTCTGTGGTTTTCAGACCATCTTGCCACATTCTTCAAGTGGAGACAGCCTATGCCCACACCAAGAGCCTGGGTGGGTGCCTGGCACCTCAAGTCAGCATTTCCAAGGGAGGCCACCAATTCTCACCCGCAGAGGCCACGGGCCCTGTGGGAACAGCACCGTGTGCTCTCATGCCCCTCGCTGCAAAGACGGTTTTTGTGCATGGCCTCCTTAAACGTTTCCCAGAAACCATTTCCCGGACTGAACCGTCCGTGAAGCCGAGGCTGCGACTGCACGTGAAGGTTTTCATAGCAGGAACGCACTGGCCTCAGTCCAGACTCCCGCCCCCACAGAAGTGCTTCGATGACACCAAAGCACAAGGAACAGACAGAAAACAGAACAACAAGGCTTCCCAGAAAACAATCATGACATTTTTGTGCTTCAAAGGGCACCATCGAGAAAGCGAAAAGACAGCCCACAGGATGGAAGGGAAAACGTGCAAACCCGGTATCTGACAAGGGACCAGATTCAGAACACGTGAAGAACTCTACAAGTCAGCAAGGAAAACAGAATACACAACCCCATTTCCAAATGGGAAAGAACTCGAGTAGCCACTTCTCCAAACAGGATGCCAACATCCAGTAACCACACGCAAAGCTGCCTGACATCATTCACTGTGGAAACGCAACCACACCGCAAGGAGACGCCGACTCAGGCCCACAACGATGGCTTGAATTGGGTTGGTTGGTTTGTTTTTGAGACGGAGTCTTGCTCTGTCACCCAGGCCGGAGTGTAGTGGCGCTATCTCAGCTCACTGCAGCCTCAACCTCCCAGGGCTCAGGCAATCCTCCTGCCTCAGCCTCATGAGTAGCTGCGACTACAGACATGTGCCACCATGCCCAGCTAATTTTTTGTATTTTTTTTTTTTCTAGAGACAAGGTTTTACTTTGTTACCCTGGCTGGTCTTGAACTCCTGGACTCATGTAGGTAATTTGCCCGCCTCGGCCTCCCAAACTGCTGGGACTACAGGCATGAGCCACCGCGCCCGGCCTAGAATTTTTTAGTTTGGACAATGATGACATGGAGACACAGGGACCCCTATGAACTGCTGGGAGGAATGTACGATTATTTTGCTGCTGTGGAAAACAGCCTGGCCAGTCCTCGGAAGCTTTAACACAGTTACATCGCCCAGCAAATCCAGTCCTGGGCGTACACGCAGGTTACTGAAAACACACATCCACACGACAGTTTGTGCACGAGTGCTCACAGCAGCGAAGCAGAGCTGCCCAAGTGTCCGGGGACAGATGACGGGATAGACAGATTGTGGTCTCTGTCTCACAACGGAGTATGACTCAGCCATGAAAAGGAAGGAAGGAGCCTTGGAAATACTGTGCCAACGCTGGACACAGCCACACGTAGCCCGGACACACAGCCACGTGTGGCCCAGACACTGCCACGTGTGGCCCGGACACACAGTCGCATGTGGCTGAGACACAGTCATGCATGGCTGTCATACACACAGCCACGTGTGGCCCAGACACTGCCACGTGTGGCCCGGACACACAGTCGCATGTGGCTGAGACACAGTCATGCATGGCTGTCATACACACAGCCACGTGTGGCCCAAACAAGGTCACATGTGGCCCAGACACACAGTAACTCGTGGCCCTCATATAGTCACATGTGGCCCAGACACACATACAGTCACACGTGGCTGAGACACAGTCATGCATGGCTCTCATACACACAGCCACGCGTGGCCCAGATACACACAGTCACATGTGGCTCTATGGAATGACCAGGACAGGCCAATCACCAAGATCAGTGTCGGATGGGGTTTGGGACCTGGGGAGTGACGGGTCATGTGTATGGAGCTTCTTGTTGGGGGTGACAAAAATGTTCTCAACTTTGATGATGATGGTTAAACCATTAAACTATATTCTGTGGAAGGAAAAAATTTTATGGTATGCAAATTATATCTGAATACAGTCTTAATTTTTTTTTTTTTTTTTGAGACGGAGTCTTACTTTGTCGCCCAGGCTGGAGTGCAGTGGTGCGATCTCGGCTCACTGCAAGCTCCACCTCCCAGGTTCACGCCATTCTCCTGCCTCAGCCTCCGAGTAGCTGGGACTACAGGCGCCCGCCACCACGTCCGGCAAATGTTTTGCATTTTAGTAGAGACGGGGTTTCACCGTGTTAGCTAGGATGGTCTCGATCTCCTGACCTCGTGATCCGCCCGCCTCGGCCTCCTAAAGTGCTGGGATTACAGGCGTGAGCCACCGCGCCCGGTGAATACAGTCTTAATTTTAAAAATCTATTTAAAAAACAAAAATATGAGAGTGAATTCTTGGTCGAAAGCCAAACTGTCAAGGTGAATGGTTTTCACCACAGCACGGCCCTCAGAGCAAGACAGGATGAGATGCCTGGGAGCCAGGGGGGCGCTCGGCTGGCATGGAGGAACCAGAGGGGTGCTTGGCTGGCATGGTCGCTGCTGCGACAGGGAGGGGCAGCTCCTGGCACAGGGCTGCCACATTGCCACACCTGTGTGGACACACAGGACACCAGGAAGGCTCCAGGTTTGAGTCTTTCGCAGCTGTTTGGGGTCAGGCAGCGCTTATTTGCCACAAAGCCCACAGTGCAGCTTTACCTCTGGAAGCCTAGTTTTTCACCTTCTAAAGCCCATCAAGAAAAGAAAGCTCCATCTGAGCCAGGGGCCTGACGTCCAGTTTAGGGAACATTCTGGTCCCTGTCACCAAGGCCATCCCACAGAGCCCTGTCACCACCCTGAGGTCAAGTTTCCTTTTCAGAGGGGCCCCACTGGGTGGGAGTGGCCTCCACCCCAGGCACAGGGCGTGGCAGTCATGATGCTGTGGAGGGTGGGTCCTGCCCTGCTGGGGGTGCTGCCTGGTGCGGACCCCAGCCCAGGTGCCAGGAGACTGGCAGACAGGGGCCTGAGGGCCCTGGGAGAGCAGGTGGCTCTCGGGGAGACAAAAATGTGAGAAGCAGCTAGAGGAGGGACAGCCAGGCCCCCAGAGGCCTCCCTGCCATGGGGACAGACATGCATAGCCACCCCCGGCAGCCAGCACCTCCCACAGCTTCTGGGCAAGACCGAGGGGCTGGCATCTACACGCACCCACGTTCAGTGGAGGACGTGACAAGGTGGCCCTGGATAAGGCCCAGTGGGGCAGCAGGTGGGTCTGGGCTTACAGGTTCCCTGAGACAGCCAACCGGCTCGGCGGAGGAGGACACAGCACGACGTGGTCTTCTTCCTGCCAGAGAGGTCAGGCTGGTCTCTGGGGCCCGCATCCCCGCTCATGGCAGGCACGGCCTTGAGCCCCACCTGGGTCAACGAGGGCAAGACACAGGTTCAGACAAACCCCACAGCCAGAGACGCTGCTGCTGCCCATGGCAACAGGCAATGCAGCTGTGCCCGGGGCCCCCTGCGACCCCTTGTCCCCCAGGGTCATACCCCTTCCACAGCACCCCCAACCCGACTCTGTCCCCAACCCTGCTCCCCACCGTGCCCAGACACCACCAAGTTGACACTGACACCTCCGTGAGTCCGTGAGTCCTGTCATTATCTTGCTGGCCATTAAAGAAAGAAGGTGGCCTCCAGCCCCCAGCCATGAAACAACTCCTGATCTTGGGGGCTGGAGCCAGGAGCTCCTCGGAAAGGTCGGGAAGGACCAAGCCGCCCCACCAGTCGGCAACAGCACACCTGAGGCTAATGAAGCCCTTTCACCAAAGCTACAAGAGCAACCTGAAAACCATGTCCAGGAATCTCACAATGCCATAACTTAGAGATTAAATTTTAAAAAGAGTTCCTTTTTCAATAGGCAGGATTTTTTTTTTTTTTTTGAGTCAGAGTCTCGCTCTGTCGCCCAGGCTGGAGTGCAAAGGTGTGATCTCAGCTCACTGCAACCTCTGCTTTCCGGGTTCAAGCCATTCTCCTGCCTCAGTCTCCCGAGTAGCTGGGATTACAAGCGCCTGCCACCGCATCCGGCTAATTTTTGTATTTTTAGCAGAGACAGGGTTCCACTGTGTTAGCCAGGATAGTCGCGATCTCCTGACCTCGTGATCCGCCCGCCTCAGCCTTCTAAAGTGCTGGGATTACAGGCTAAGCCCCCGCGCCCGGCCAATAAGCAGATTTTAATACAGAATTCAGCTACTAAGTAGCATTTCCAAGTTAGAAAAAGTAACTGCAGATTGAGAACTCAGATGTGACCAACACTTCTATCACCCACAGGTTCTGGGTGAAGAATAGTAAAAACACACGATTTTTATCACATCAACCTTGCTGAGGTTCCCTCACCCACAGAGAACCAGGGCCCAGGGCAAGGCAGGTAAGAATGCCCCCAGGTTGTGTGCGGTGACTGCAGACCAGGGACTCGGCTGGAGTTTGGGGCAGACAGGGACAAGGGCAAAGCCTGCCACGCATGGGGGAGGCCAGGGAGAGTCGGGGCCCTGGATGAGGGCAGCCGTTCCCTTGCTGAGGGGAGCAGCCACACACAGCAGCCTCATGGTCACTGAGCGCCAATTTTGTGATTTTCATGCCATTCAGCAGGTCACCAGATGAAACCTTTTCTAGAAACGTCGCCCTGCCCAGCATCAGGCCTTCCTTAGACCTCTCCATCCTGGGTGTGACTCACAGTCGGGCTCAAACCCCACGGGCACCGGTGGGAGGGAGGCTCTGGAAGCCCCCGCTCAGGGGAAGAGGAAACTGCCGCACCTATCACATTGGCTTCTCAGGACCACCCCAAGACCCTCACACCTTCCTGCACGACATCCTTCCAACATCTGAGACGAGATGAGCACCCCTCCATGTACTGTGCACCTCAGAAAACACGGGGAGCCTCCGAGGCCACAAATGAAAGGAGAATGACAAACCCAGAGTGATGCCCACCACATGACCACCCTGCTGCCTGGACCACCATGGCGGCGCAGTGACCACCGACTGCGCTGGAAGGAACAACCGGAACTCAGGACAGACGCCGGGAACCTGCAGCCACAGGCCTGCTCATCCGGCACCGAGTGTCAAGGTGCCAGTTGAAGAAGCCAGGAAATGGTGGCTGGGACAGGTAAGACAGTCTCAGGCCGGGCAGCAGCCACCAGACCCAGGAGCCTTGCACGGGGATCCCAGGCAGAACAGTGCCCAAGAACAGGGGCAGCAGGAACACGAGGACACGCAGCTTAAAGCAAGACACACGGGAATGAGAAGGAGACATCCCAAACACCAGGGACATACCAGATGCTCGAGCAGAACTTTCCAGAATAAAAACAGTTCGAAGAAATCAAATGCAGTCCAGAGAAGAAGAGAGCACGATGGTGGGGACAGACGCGCAGAAAACAGGGCGGCCAAGTGTGCCTGGAAGGACAGGGCGATGCAGGAGAACCTTCCGGATCTGGTGGGGGCCTCGCCCTGGCTTCTCATCTTCAGAGGAGCGACAACAGCAGGCCCCAACCCTCGGCTGGACGTTCCAGACCCGAGAGCAACACCACTCAGGGTCAGTGCCTGCTCCCCGAGCACGCAGGGCAGCCACCCAGGGCCATGCCAGGGGATCCCACCACGAACCTCAGGTCTAACATGGTGAGTCCCAATCGCCCACAGAAGCAACAGAAACAAAAGCCCTGTGGGGGCCAAAACCCTGCTCCGCACGGTGGCCTGCTCCGCTCCACACAGCGGCCTGCCCTGCTCCCACAGCGGCCTGCCTGGCTATGCACAGCGACCTGCCCCGCTCAGTCCTGAGGGTGACCCCAGCCTGGTCCACAGCAGGTCCCTGATGAACGCCTGCTGGATGAAGGGTCACCTCACTGCTCAGTCCTTCAAAGGGCACCCAGGGCAGCCCACTGTGGTCACCCCACCACGCAGCACAGCTCAGAGCTTCTACAGGCAAACCCCACCCCAAAGCCTGGACAAACCCCCAAAGCACGGGGTGGACCGTGCTTTCCTACGTGGCGACTCCTACATGGCAACTCCCAGCTCTGACCAGGGCGGGGAGGCGCGGGGAGGCGTGGGGAGCCCTCTCTGGGGACTGGCAGAAGCTCACGCTGAGGCACTATGGAGACAAGCCCTGCTGAGACCATCGCTGTCTCCTCCAGGTGCACCCCCAAATACCCTCACTCAGGAATCGGCTCAACATGTGAGCTATGGGCCTTCTCTGAAGATTTCACAGTTCAAGAAATTATAAAGCTATTTTTGTAAGTCCCATTAATATTTCACACATGATAATTCGCATTTCATATTGGGCTTAAATTAACCTATTTTCTGATTATTGTGGCACAGAGGAAACAGATTGAATCTGCAAGACAACCCCAAGCCCCAAAATGAAGTGAGAACACCAGCTTTAAAGGTTCACTTGGATCTTTCTTTCGTTTAAGTAGGTCATCTTTGCTGTTACTTCAACGCTGTTGATGACAAAAAGCCAAATCTTTCTAAGGAAACCAAGTGGCAATTAGCAGCGCTCCTCGGGGCCTTGGCACTGGCCCTCTTCCTCATGCCCCGGGGGCCCCCCACAATGCCAGAGCCAAGGGGCGTCAAAACACAAAAGACCCAGCCAGGGGGGAAGGTGCTGGAAGGAGGGTGGGGCTGCAGAGACTGGGGGTGGGGGGGTGGGGGGGGGCCCAGCTTCTGTCCTGGTCCAGCTGCTGCCCAGGGGAGGGCTCCCTCTGCAGCCCCAACCTCGCTGGGGTTCTCCTGGGACCTCAGTTTGAGGCGTCCACCAGGGGCCAACAGCCAAGCAGTGCAGCCATGGGCTCCACGACGACCCCAGATGTGTGTGCTGACCCAGGGAAGTCTGGCCCCGCTCTTCTTACCCTCCCCATCCAGCCTGAGCCCTGCACTCAGCCTTGAACCACAGACCCCAGATTTGAAACCAGCCTGATGACATCGGGGCCGACCACAGAGGGGCGGCTACACAGCCGCGCAAAACCTCACTTTGGGAATCAGAAAATTAGCCAGAGGTCCCCCAGGGGACAGACTGGGGCGAACGGATCGTTCTTTTCCTCTGATGCCACTGGAAGGTAACTGCCGCAGTAACTTAAAAGAATAAACAGAGTCCCAGGAACAGCAAGCTGGCACGAGTATCCTCAGCGCCTGCGTCCACAGCTCGGCTGGGTCCCCTCGCTGCTTCGGTTCTGGGGTGAGGGATGCTCCTGCCAGCGACTGGCTGGTGGGAGGCGCGGCCCGTAATGGCCGCCTGGCCGCCTGCCACCTCGCTAAAGATTGAGGGAGACAAACAGGCCTTTCCACCCAGAATTAGAGGAAACGCTGCAGAAAGAGAAAACGCGGGGCACAGAAGCGGCACAGGATGCTGCGGTCGCGGTTCTTGGAAGGCTGATTCACCAAGAATCGGGCTTCATTAAGAGAGTGTTTCGTAAGAGCGGCGGGAGGGGTGACGCCGCGTCCTGCCATCCCCGGCTTGACAGGACGGCTCCACAGGCCCAACCCTCACCCAGGCGCCAGCTGGGGCAGAAGGAGCCCTCAGACCAGCGAGGCATCTCAGGAGGCGCCCTCCTCCTCCTCCTGCCTACAAGTTCTCAAACCACAGAAGGCATCGCTTGCCCCCGGCGCTGGCCCGGACACATGGCTGCGCACAGGGAACTCTGGAGAGCCCCTGATGAGGTCAGAAGCTCAGACGACCCCAGCCCACGGGACACCTGCTGTTCTGGGGCTGGTCTCTCTCCCCTGGCGTCTGGAAGCAAAGGCCCTGGGGCCTCATCTCAGATGCCCAGAAACACGTGTAGCACCAAACACCAGAGAAGGCGGTCAGGCTGAGCAGCGCAGGGTGGTAGCCGTGTCCCCTCAGTTCCCAAGTGTCCTGCACAGAAGGCTGGCCTACCCCCAATCAGCTCACATCTACACTGCAGTCAAGAGTCCCCAGCACGGCCACACCCCTAAGTTCTGCTCACAGCAGGTCTCCCCCCTGCTCCCAGGAGCCCCGGGCCTTGCCTGGGGCAGAGGCTCTGCCGGGCCCTGCCCCATCTCTTGATCTCTCAAGACTAAGGACTCCACCCCTTACAACCAACATCACCCTTGCCTTACCGACTCCCTCCGCACCCCAGGAACATCCCTGACCAACAGGGACCCCCGGCGCCGCACACGTGGGCAAGGGTCTCCATAATAGGGCACAAAGAGCCATCCTATGAGCTTGAGGAAAGATTCTAAGGAGGGGGCTGTGGAGGTGGCATGTCCCGGTGCAACATGGCCTGGAGGCACCTCCTGCACCCCCTCCATGGAGCAGCGAGAGCCCCATGCTCACCCTGGCCAGGCCACCCCTTCCCTCTGCCCAGTCAGTCCAGCCAGGTGCTGCCCAGAGGGAGGCCAGGCTCTCGGTGGAAGAGGACAACCCCTTCTCTGTTGTCTCCAAACCTCATCAGGGACCTCAACCCAGATGCTGCTGCGGGGCCAAACCGAGAGCTGTGGGCATCTCAAAAGGCTGGACAAGGAGCACATGGTGGGCTTGAGGAAGGGAAGTGCGACCTGCACGGCACCCCCACCCCCACGGTCTTGGTTCTCCTGCCCTGCTCTGCGTGGGGCTGGGGGTTGGTGCAGCTCTGCAGCACCACGTTTGATCTTAGAGGAGGGGCCTCACTAAGTGGCCACGTGGTGACCCGCCCTCGAAGACTGGCTGGCAGGAGAGGTGGCCTGTAATGGGCATCTGGCCGCCTGCCACCCTCACCAAAGAGGGATGAAGACAAACAGGCATGGCCGCGGAGACGGGTGTCAAGCCCCGACACAGAGGAGGCAGGAGGGCCACCTTCGGGTCTCTGCGCTCCCCGCCTAGGGAGGCTCAACCTGACACAGGAGCTGCGTCTCCAGCCTTTGCCCTTCTGTACGCTTTCTCATCAACCGCTGCTCCTCACGGAGGGACAGTTGGTTCTGAGCTGCCAGGCCTCCTGCGGAACACGACCTTCCCCCAGCTCCACTTCCCAGGTGGGTGCAGCAAGCTGACCGCACCGACAGCTCAGAGACAGGTGCATGGGACTCGGGAAAACCAGGCGGCGCTGGGGACCTGCAGGGAGAGCGAGACACCTCCAGCCACCTGGAGGGGACCTGCAGCCAGCCAGGTGCTGCCCAGAGGGAGGCCAGGTCAGCCAGGCCAGCAGGCCCAAGGAAGCTCAACATGGGTGGGTGGCCTCTGTGCACACCATGGCAGGCCTCACACACACGGTGGGGAGGGGGTAGTTTTTGGAAGAAGGGATCAAAAGATGAAGAGGAACTTGGTGCTCGGGACAAGGTCCCCACCCCCACAATCGCCAGCCTGAGGGCACTGCCATGACCCCAAAACCCCAGTGGGCCAACAACAGCCCACCTCAGGCTAGGTTCATCCATGCACGGAGGTGACCCATGGACAGCCACTGCCAGCTGCCTCTGGCCAACCAAGGCCACTCAGGACAAGGGAAGGGAGCAGAGAACACACCTCACAACTCCTAGGGCTAAACCACCCAGGGGGTCTCACACGCACGCAGAAAAATGCACATGCAGACAAATGTGCATGCACGCGCACGACGACAAATGTGCACGCCGACAAACGTGCACGCAGACAAATGTGCATGGAAGCGCATGCAGACAAACGTGCACGCAAAGGTGCACGCAGACAAATGTGCACGCAAAGGTGCACGCAGACAAATGTGCACGCAAACGTGCATGCCGACAAACGTGCACGCAAACGTGCACACAAACGTGCACGCAGACAAAGGTGCACGCAGACAAACGTGCATGCAGACAAATGTGCACGCCGGCAAACGTGCACGCAAATGTACACGCACGCGCACGCAAATGTGCACGCACGCAAACGTGCGGGCAGACAAATGTGCACACCGACAAACATGCACGCAAATGTACACACACGTGCACGCAAATGTGCACGCACGCGCACGCAGACAAATGTGCACACACGCGCAAGGACAACCGTCTGCCTCTGAAAAGAGCCACTCCCACAGGAAATGACAACAGCCAATCGTGTTCTCACTCCTAACCTCAAACTAAAACTAATTCAGGGATCGGAACACACGCCTTTAAGTAAATGGCCCTGCTGGGCACGGTCGCTCACGCCTGTAATCCCAACACTTTGGGAGGCCGAGGCGGGTGGATCACCTGAAGTCAGGAGTTCGAGACCAGCCTGGCCCATGTGGAGAAACCCCGTCTCTACTAAAAATACAAAAATTATCCAGGTATGGTGGCACATGCCTGTAATCCCAGCGACTTGGGAGGCTGAGGTAGGAGAACTGCTTGAACCCGGCAGGTGGAGGTTGCAGTGAGCTGAGATTGTGCCATTGCACTCCAGCCTGGGCAACAAGAATGAAACTCCGTCTCAGAAAAAAAAGACAGAAAGAAAAAAGAAAGACAAGAAATAGCCCTGAGAGCAGCCCTCGAGGGCCAGGCCAGGGCCAGGAGCAGTGCAGGTGGTGCTGTGCAGGAAGCTGGTCCATCAGGGACACACTGGAGGCCACAGAAAGGAGCCTGGGTTCATCCCCCAAGGTGAAGGCAGATTCTGGGACATCCATCCATCTCGCGGCTGCCTTAAGCCCTGTCCTTCTGGGGAGACCACCCCCACGTCCCACGCAGGGAAGGTGACGCAGGCAAGATGCGTCCACCCCCTCCCTGGGGCAGACCCTTGTAGCCCACCTTGAGACAGAGACCACCCCCACCCACAGGCAGAGCACACCTACCACCGACACTGCTACTCGGACTTGGATAAAACGTTTGGACATTATCCATCCTGGCTAACACGGTGAAACTCCATCTCTACTAAAAATACAAAAAATTAGCCGGGTGTGGTGGCGGGTGCCTGTAGTCCCAGCTGCTTGGGAGGCTGAGGCTGGAGAATGGCGTGAACCCGGGAGGCGGAGCTTGCAGTGAGCCGAGATCGCGCCACTGCACTCCAACCTGGGTGACAGAGCGAGACTCCATTTCAAAAAAAAAAAAAAACTGGACATTTTCATTTCTTGCCCAACTGGCATTTTTCCTGTCCAAGGCCAACACTCTCTCATCTTTAAAATCTAAAGAAATGCATTCCCTAGTCGCCTCCACCTCCCCACACAGAATGGCAAAGTCTCCAGGTGCCCTGGAGCCCCACACGGCACAAGGTCCAGAGCACATGTGCACCCTGGGCCAGGGCACCCCGAGCGGGAGGGCGCTCAGGGGCCGTCTAGATTTTCACCCAGAGCTGGCCACTGTGGAGCCTGCAGCTGGGCGCTCATGGCTGGACCACCAGGTCTGGGAAGAAAACACCCTCCACTCATTACTTTTCCATCCAAAGCTGGCTTCGTGGGCATGCAGCCATGCCCTGGGCTTCACGCTCTGTCCCAATCATTGGCATTCTGAACAATTTCACCTTTGATAAGATGTTCTTCTATAAGCAGAGTTCTCCGTGACCACGGAGCCCACATGAGCAGAGGCGGCACATGCCACATGCGAGCCCACTGCCATTCCCAGCCCGTGTGCAGAGCGTCCGGGGGGAGGTCGTGTTTGTCCCACCCAGTCACTTTCTCCCACTAGCCCACGACTGGAGACTTGGCAGGGAGGGAGACAGGCGCCCATGGCCCCCACACGCAGTCTGTTCTCACTCAGAACGAGGGCTGTGTGGCCACATGGACGAGTTAAGTGAACTCCAACAACCAAGTTCATTTTATGCAGCATTTTCACTGATGTGCTGAGAATAAAATGCACGTGCATTTATTATTATATTTGGGGTACAAATCACAAACTGTGCAATTTTGATGATTTCACAAGTTAAACACTCTTACATTTGCATTTTATTATTTTTTAAAGAGACATGGTCTCACTCTGTCACACAAGCTGGAGTGCGGTGGCATAATCATAGCTCACTGAGCTCACTGCAGCCTCCGCCTCCCAGGCTGCTCAACTGATCCTCCCCTCTCAGCCTCCGAGTAGCTGGGACCACGGGCACGCCACCATACCTAGCTAATGTTTGTATTTTTGTAGAGATGGGGTTTCTCCATGTTGCCCAGGCTGGTCTCCTGGGCCCAAGTGATCTGTCCACCTTGTCCTCCCAAAGCACTGGAATGACAGGAGTGAGCCACTGGAATGACAGGAGTGAGCCACTGCACCCGACCCTGCATTTGCATTTTAAACTGGCATTACACAAGGTAAAGGCGAACAGCAGGCCAGGCATGGGGGTTCACGCCTGTAATCCCAGCACTTTCGGAAGCCAAGGTGGGCGGATCACGAGGTCAGGAGTTCGAGACTAGCCTGGCCAATATGGTGAAACCCCGTCTCTACTAAAAATACAAAAATTAGCCGGGTGTGGTGGCGCACGCCTGTAGTCCCAGCTACTCAGGAGGCTGAGGCAGAAGAATCACTTCAACCTGGGAGGCAGAGGTTGCAGTGAGCCGAGATCACGCCACTGCACTCCAGCCTGGGCGATATAGCGAGACTCCATCTCAAAAAAAGAGAAAAAAGAAAAAAAGATGAATAGTGACACTTACGGTAATAACTTAAATGTCTAACTTTTCCCTACTTAAAATGATGCTGAATAGCAACTAAAAATCACTACGACCAGTTGGGTGGGAATGTGGAACAGGGACAAAGAGTTTCTATGTCAGCAGCTTCAGTTGCATTTTCCCCGGCTCTCTGGACAAGGGACCCGGCTTGGCCCTGGCACTCCTGGACTCACACTCACAGGGGGCCTGGGCTCACTTCCGGCCTTGACTACAGAGCCCCTGAATAACTCAAAGGAAAGGGCTCAACAAAAGGGAGGCCAGGCTTCAACACAAGGTAGAACTTTTCTTAGACAAAAAGCATCCCAAACACACTGGCTACACGGAACAGAGCCCACGTGCACTGGTGACCACCACCCAGGACTCGTGGGAGCCATGGCCACATGGCACCTTGGTGAGCAAGGACCCCCCACCACACTCAAACTGGCAAGGCAACCGGGAGATTTTCTAACTGTTAAAAGGGAAAAAAAAAAAAAAAAAAGGCCGGGCGCGGTGGCTCACACCTGTAATTCCAGCACTTTGGGAGGCCAAGGTGGTTGGATCATGAGGTCAGGAGATCGAGACCATCCTGGCTAACGTGGTGAAATCCTGTCTCTACTAAAACAATACAAAAAATTAGCCGGGCGTGGTGGCAGGTGCCTGTAGTCCCAGCTACTCGGGAGGTTGAGGCAGGAGAATGGCGTGAACCCAGGAGGTAGAGGTTGCAGTGAGCCGAGATTGCGCCACTGCAGTCCAGCATCAGCGACAGAGCGATACTCCATCTCAAAAAAACAACCAAAAAAACACAAAAAACCTTCTGGCCAACACGGTGGCTCACGCCTATAATCCCAGCACTTTAGGAGGTCCAGATGAGCAGATCATGTGAGGTCAGGCGTTCAAGACCATCCTGGCCAATACGGTAAAAACCCCCATCTCTGCCACAAATGCAAAAATTAGCTGGACATGGTGGTGGGCGCCTGTAATCCCAACTACTCGAGAGGCTGAGGCACAAGAATCGTTTGAACCCAGGAGGCGGAGGTTGCAGTGAGCCGAAATTGTGCCACTGAACTCCAGCCTGGGGGACACAGTGAGATTCAGTCTTTAAAAAAAAAAAAAAAAAGCCGGGGTGCGGTGGCTCACACCTGTAATCCCAGCACATTGGGAGGCCATGGCGGGTGGATCACGAGGTCAGGAGTTCAAGACCAGCCTGGCCAAGATGGTGAAACCCCATCTCTACTAAAAATATAAAAATTAGCCAGGCATAGTGGCAACACCTGTAATCCCAGCTACTAGGGAGGCTGAGGCAGAGAACTTCTTGAACCCGGGAGGTGGAGGTTGTAGTGAGCTGAGATCATACCACCGCACTTCAACCTGTGTGACAGAGCAAGACTCCATCTCAGAAAAAAACAAAAAACAAAAAACAAAGCAAAACAAAACTTTCAAAGGAAGAGTTGTTTTATTGTTTGTTTTTGAGACAGAGTTTCACTCTTGTTGCCCAGGCTGGAGTGCTGTGGCACGATCTCAGCTCACTGCAACCTCCACCTCCCGGGTTCACGCCATTCTCCTGCCTCAGCCTTCCGAGTAGCTGGGACTACAGGCGCCCGCCGCCACGCTCAGCTAGTTTTTTTGTATTTTCAGTAGGGATGGGGTTTCACCATGTTGGCCAGGCTAGTCTTGAACTCCTGACCTCAGGTGATCCACCCGCCTCGGCCTCCCAAAGTGGTGGGATTACAGGCGTGAGCCACCGCGCCCGGCCTGAAAGAGTCTTAAGCCCATTTGTTAACACCTTCCAAATGCATGTCAAAAAGGCAGCTGACGTCAGGGCAGATGGAAATTTACTAGACAGATGGGGACAAGTCCACACAGCCACACCAACTGCCGCATGACACCCATCTCCAACCCAGACTCTGACCCCGGCCACGACTGCCCCCAGCCTCCAGATACCCTGGTGGGCCCAAACATAAAATCATAAAACTTTAGCTAGAACAAAAAGGCTTTTCTGTCCTGTTAATTTACAAAATAAAATCACTTATGAATTCTTATCATCAGAAACGCCCGCCTGGTGCACCTGTGCTCTGTGTGGCACCAAAACCGCCTCTACGCCGCACTGCGGAACAGGGTCGGACCCTCAGCAAGAGCACCCACGCCCACTCTCCAGCCAACTGCGGAACAGGGTCGGACCCTCAGCAAGAGCACCCACACCCACTCTCCAGCCACCGGGGCCCCCAGCACCGGCCAAGGTGGGCCCCCGTGTCCACCTGTCATTCTTACAGCCAGCCCGGCCATCCACCCCTCCCTGACTCTTCCCTGCCTGGAGCCCTCTCAGCCACCCAGGGGCCAGGGAGGGCTCACAGGCCAGTGCAGGGCAGGAGGGAGCTGCCGCGAGAGGTCCACATGGTCACAGGAGGTCCACACGGACAGCAGGTCCTCTGGGCCGGTCGGTGTCAGCTTGAACTCTACCACCCCACGCCACTGGGGCGAGCCCACCGGGGAAAGGTCCCTGGTCCCAGGCACCTCGGCTGCATCCGCCCTGCTCCACAGCACGGGGCAAATCTCTTCCAGACAATCTCTACTTGACTCAGAGCTGCCGTTGCCCAATTAGGTTTTAGGTTTCCAGGAGACAACTGTTACAAAAGAGGTCTGAGGGCAGCTCCGCCTCGACCGTGCTGACCCAGGCCGGGTCACCTGAACCTCCAGGAGGCTCTTCTCTGGCCACCTCAGCGTGGGACAGGAGGGAACTCAACCCTACCAGGATGTCTCAGGGGTCAGGGATCTAGAGGCAGAGCAGCAACCTTAGGAAGCCTCTGGCATCACCAGAGAGGCCCGGCCAGTGGAATAGGGAGGACGCTGTGCTGGGGCCTGGGCCCCCCAAGGCCAGCCTCTGGGCCTCTGATGCAGCTGTTACACCCAAGAGGAGAGGCCCATGTGGAAAGAAGATGGATCCCAAGCCCCGGGCATTCATGGAGAGGGGATGGCCCGGAGGCCAGGGTCTCCAGGAGCAGGGGAGGGTCTGAGTCTGGGGAGAAGGTGGCACAGGCACCGCACCCGCTGACGGGGCTCTGGCTGCGGGCAGACAGCAGCTCTGCAGGGAAACCAGCGTCTCCCCGACTCCTGCAGGAAGGGGAAACCACAGTGCCCCCGCCGCCAGCGGGTCGGCTTTGCTGCCTCGGCCTCCAGCCTCCTCCAGGCGCAGTGGACGCCCACGATGTTTTCTCGCCATGAAAACCGACACAGCACGGTGCCAGGCCTCAGCTCCAGTGGATGGGCCTTCCGCACCCTTGGGACAGCTCGGAGCCAGCGCAGTGCTGCCTGGACTTCCGGGCCATGGGCAGCAGGGCTGCGTCCCGGCACCCCCCATGCACTTGAGGGGCAGCCCCTTGAAGCACCCTGGGCTGGAGAGCCCCTTGTGGTACCCAAAGCCACAAGCCTGTCCTGAACATGGAGACACAGAAACCCCAAGCCGAGAGGCCCAGGCCTGCAGTGCAACATCTGAGCAGAGGCAGCAGCCACCAAACCCACAGCAACAGCACAATGGCTTTGGTCCTGGCCCTGGCCCACATGGTTGCAGGAGAATCACAGGGTCCTCCCCAGAGAGGCAACACCTCTCCAAGACTCTCCTCAAAAGGTGACACTGCCACCTCCTCATCCCCATTTTCACAGAGACATACTGCCCAGGAGGCCCAGCCCTGGTGAGGGTCCCAGTCCTTGCCCTGTCAAGGGGCCTGGACAGGCCCTGGGCCAGCAACAAGAGCTCCACGCTGGGGAGACTGAGTGGGGCCCGGTGCAGGACGGGGGAGAAGCATTCAGCTGTAAACGGACAGCCTCACCTGTAGAAGGGGTGCACCGGCTCCCTCGGTCCCCAGCCTGGGACCCAGCCTCCGCAAAAAACCTCTCAGGATCCCCGACAAAGGCGCTGGGGGAAGGGGAGCGCCTCCCTGGTCACGGCATGGGGTCACTCCCACGGGATCCTCCCTAGTCAGCCAAGATGCCTGCACCCCCAGAGCCACAGGAGCTGCTGGCCGGCGAGGGGCCGAGACTGGCTCCCGTCTCCCAGCACCGGCAAGGGAAGTGGGCCAGGTGCACACAGGACCCCAGCCTCCTCTTCAGTGTACACAGTGGCTCAGCTTAGGGCACAGGAGGGGCTCACTGAGGTCGCTGGGCCCACACCGGGGTGACAGGTTGGGGGCTCAGGACAAGACCCACCCTTGCAAATGCCACTAGCAGCATGTGCTGGGAGCCAAGGACAGGACTGGCGCCCCCGAGAGCCAGTGTCCCCGGAAACCGCTCCTTGACGGGGAGCCCAGCCTCTTGTCCTTTTCCTGGGTGGGAGTAAAGGGTGACCAGCAGTCACTACCCAGGCCCTATCATGAGGGTGGCGGGCTGGGAGCCAGCAGGCTCGGGGAAAGCAAGGCTTTCCATGGGTTCGGAGGCCCTGCCCTGGTGCTGTACAAGCCCAAACACCACCCACCCGCCCACTACGCGACTGGGCTCTTTCTGAAGATCTCCACCACTGCCTGTCTTCTCAGCTGTCTTCAGGTTTCTCTTTAAAAGGTATGTGGCTGGTCAGGGAAGACTCCCAGAAGTGGCTCCTCCAAGACCATTCCAAGGGATTTTAATGTCCGGTCAGTGCACTTACAGCAGGCCAGGCTTCCCCAATGAGGGTGGAGGGGGCAGCCCCCTTGTGAGAAGGGGCTGTGATCAGACTTTATTTATTTTGTTTTTTTTAAGACAGACTCTCGCTCTGTCGTCCAGGCTGGAGTGCAGCGGCTCGATCTCGGCTCACTGCAACCTCCGCCTCCCGGGTTCAAGGGATTCTCCTGCCTCAGCCTCCTGAGTAGCTGGGACTACAGGCGCCTGCCACCACGCCTGGCTAACTTTTTCTTTTTTTAGTAGAGACGGGGTTTCACCGTATTGGCCAGGCTAGTCTCGAACTCCTGACCTCGTGATCCGCCTGCCTCGGCCTCCCAAACTGCTGGGATTACAGGCTTGAGCCACTGCGCCCGGCCTGTGGTCAGACTTTCCACAGTGGGTTCAGGTGGAAGGTGGACTCAGAAGTTTTGCCCACACGTGCCCTGCGCTTCTCCTGAATGGCTGAGGAGTGGAGGGCTGGGGGTGGGGCCCAACTTCACCCGTGTTTTAACAAACCCTACTCTAAAACTGCCTGACCTGTCACAAGGACCACCGTATCACAGGCCCGTTCCCCTCACTGGATGCCCACACTGGTCTGGAAGAGGCTGGGCACACTGGTTCACTGCTGTAATCCCAGTGCTTTGGAAGACTGAGGTGGGAGAGTCGCTTGAAGCCAGGAGATGGAGGCTGCAGTGAGCCCCAATCACACCGCTGCACTCCAGCCTGGGCGACAGAGTGAGACCCTGTCTCTAACAAAAAACAAAATAAGGAAGAAAGAACTGTTCTGTCTGTAGGGCTGGGCCACGCCTAGTGCCTGGGTGGGCAGGAGAATACTCGCCCCCCCCACCCAACTCCCCCCCCCCCCCCGCCCGTCAGCCCTCCCTTGTCTCACCCACTCTGCTCTCCCCTCCCCCCTCCCCCTGCAGCTGGAGCTGTTGTCAGAGGAGGGGAGGCATTTCCTGTGTCCCCCTCCCCCTAATTCCCCTACATTCTTGGCAAGCCCAGAGGAGGCCTGAGAGAACCAGAGAGGGATGGGCGGGAGCGGGCGAGAGGCCGGGAGGGAAGCCAGGCCCCACCACGCACACAAGACTTGGAGAGTAGGGCCAGGAAGGAAATGGGGGAAGGGATGAAGCGATGCCCGAGAGGGGCTGGAAGGGACGCCCACCATCATCAGAGGGTGGTCTCTGCTGGGCACGGCCACGCCCCTTCCACCCCTCCGCCTGCCTCCTCAGGGCGTCTAGTAGGCTGCCATTCTGTATGGGACGCAGAAGAAAGGCCAGAGGCAGTCCCGCTCAGAGATCAGGGACAGACCACTCCAGGTCACGCGGCCATCCCCAAAGAGCTGACTGCACCCTGACAGGCACCCGGTGGGGCGGTCGAGGGCCCAGTCCAGCAAGGCCCCTCCGGGACACCGGGAGACAGGAGGGCAGAGTCCAGGCGATCACCCAGCAGCCACCAAGCCCCCGAGCAGCTGGTCAGAGTGATGGCCACAGCCCTGCCCTTGTGGAGCTTACTGTCTGGGGAGGGAGATGAAGGTGGCACTTCAATGCCAGGGTCCAGGAGGTGGCAGCATCCCAGCACCACAGGGAATTGGGTGGGGGGTGTGCAAGCACTCGGGCCCTAACCAAATCTTAGCCCTAACACCCCCCACCACCACCTGGCTCACAGGGCAGTGCTCACGGCCTGTGTGCACGTGTGCCCATGGGTGCTGCCCGCCCAGGGACTGCAGGGAGGCCTGCGGGCCACGGCATCCAGCCTGGGGCAGCCTCCTGAGTGGCATCAGTGACTTCCTAAAAAAAGGCCCCAGAGACCCCACCCCTCTCAACCACGGGAAGACACAGGAGTTGGTGGGTCTAGGGAAGCCCTCACCACACAATGAATCTGCCGGGCTCTACCTTTAGGAATGGGCAGGACAGGCCTGCTCCGCTGAGGCCATGCACAGATGGGGAGGCACACACAGCCTGTGCCTGACGGTGAAAGGTGAAGGGAGGGGCAGACCCAAGGGACCTGGGTAGATTTCTCTAGCAAGAGTGGTCTCCAGATCACATTTAGGAATCTGCAATTTCACCACTGGTCCTGATACAGACTGCCGTCCTCCCCAGGGCTCCTGTGTCTCACGGCAGGACAGCAAAGGCAAGGCCCAGCCAAGCCAGAGCCGGCTGCTGCCTCTGGGCAAGGCCTCCATGCCCCACCCTTGCATCACTCCTGGCTCTGCCCTGTTCAGACAGCCCTGCCCACAATGGGTGGGGCACAGAGACCAGCAGGAGCAGCACTTCGGGACCCATGGCTGGGAGTAAGTGGGTACAGGGGACACCGGGCTCCTAAGAATCATACTGTGGCCCCACCCCAAGTGCCTGCCTCCAGACCTTGCTCACTTGAGGGCAAAGCAGGCATCCAGCAAGCCGAAGCCATCAGGAGTGGTGCATGTGTGTGTGCGTCCATGGTACTGATATGTGCATCCATGTATGCCTGTCCTGATGACTGTATGAGACAGGTGTGTGCGCCCGTGGATGCCGTGTGTGTGCCCGTGGGTGCTGATGTGTGTGCACGTGTTCCTGTGGGTCCTGATGAGTGAGACAGGTGTGTGTGCCTGTGGATGCTGATGTGCGCACATGTTCCTGTGGGTCCTGATGAGTGAGACAGGTGTGTGTGCCCGTGGGTGCTGATGTGTGCACGTGTTCCTGTGGGTCCTGATGAGTGTGTGAGACAGGTGTGTGTGCCCGTGGGTGCTGATGTTTGTGTGCACGTGTGCCCGTGGGTCCTGATGAGTGCATGAGTGCAGGTGTGTGTGCCCGTGGGTGCTGATGCGTGCGTGCACTCCATTTTCACACTGCTGATGAAGATATACCCAAAACTGGAAACAAAAAGAGGTTTAATTGGACTTACAGTTCCACATGGCTGGGGAGGCCTCAGAATCATGGCAGGTGGCAAAAGGCACTTCTTACATGGCGGCGGCAAGAGAAAAAATGAGGAGGAAGCAAAAGCGGAAACCCCTAATAAACCCATCAGATCTCATGAGACTTATTCTCTATCACGGGAATAGCAGAGAAAGTCCGGCCGGATGGTTCAATTACCTCCCCTGGGTCCCTCCCACAACACGTGGAAATTCTGGGAGATACAATTCAAGTTGAGATTTGGGTGGGGACACAGCCAAACCATATCACCGTCTCTACTAAAACTACAGAACTTAGCTGGGCATGGTAGCATGTGCCTGTAATCTCAGCTATTCAGGAGGCTGTGGCACGAGAATCACTTGAACCTGGGAGGAAACAGAGTGAGACTCCAGCTCCAAAGAAAAATAGTTTTAAGTTTGAAAGGTTTAAATACCCTTTCTTTTTAAACAAACTGTTAGCACAGAGAGAAAAGACGCTTTCCTGCAGCCCCAAATGAGAGGAATCACAGCTCCATGGAAGCGCCCGCCCCAGCACCGGCAGCAGCCTCCTGGGTGAGGTCCCTGCGGTGCCTGCCGGAATCTCTCCAATGCCCCGCCCCTGAGAGGAAGCAGCTCCAGTGCTCATCAACACCCATTACAAACGCATCAGGGGCCAGAGGGACCCACGAATTCCAGAACCAAAGACAAAAACCTCAACAGAGGGGTTCCTGAACACGTCAGGAATGGAGCTGTGAGTGGGGGCTTTTCATGGGGGTTCGTAAGTTACTCAAAGACAGCAATCAGGAACTCAGCAATCAGGAGCCAGAGGATGGCCACATATTCACAGCGGAGGCCCCTGTACCTCCTCTTGGTGGGACACCCCAGGTTGGGGTGCATGGTCTAGAGCAGGCCTAGCGCTGTCCCCAGCCCCACACACTGAGCCCTACAATCTTCTGCTTACAAAGAAAAAGCTTCATGTTTTCTCACCATCCAACCACAACGCTGTCTCTCGCTTATGGGTCTAAAACACTGCGGAGGCGGCTCAGGGCCTCTAGAGGCACAGACAGGGGGCCCTACAGGCCTTCAGCCCTGGCTCCCCAACCCCAGGGCCACAGGAGCAGGTGGCCCAGGGACCAGGAGAGCAACAGACACGCATTTCCGGCTTGCTGATCTCCCTGGAGGGTCCAGGGCAGTCGGGCCAGCCATTCCTTTGGAGATAAATATCAAACCTCAAGTAAATGGCTTTTGAGGGCAGCAGGTGAACTTCTGAGAGCTGGGTGGAGCCAGGTGCTCCTGGGGTAGCCAGCCACAGCCTGCTGGGCTGTCCCTTCAAGTGCAGGTAAAGGCAGGTGGAGCGGCAGTGGGGGTCGGGGGTGGGGAGCAGGACTTCTTTCTGTGAAATGTGGCTGCACGAATGGGAGAGTCCACCCGCGCCGGGCTCAATCACAGTAAATGCCAGTTCCTCACGTCTTCTCCCTATCAGAGCAACCGGCCCCTGCTCAGTGTGAACCAAAGAAAAGAACAGCTTGAAAGGGCACAAGGAGGCCGGGCGCGGCGGCTCAAGCCTGTAATCCCAGCACTTTGGGAGGCTGAGACGGGCGGATCATGAGGTCACAAGATCGAGACCATCCTGGCGAACACGGTGAAACCCCGTTTCTACTAAAAAATACAAAAAACTAGGCGGGTGAGGTAGCAGCGCCTGTAGTCCCAGCTACTGGGGAGGCTGAGGCAGGAGAATGGTGTAAACCCGGGAGGTGGAGCTTGCAGTGAGCTGAGATCTGGCCACTGCACTCCAGCCTGGGCGACAGAGCGAGATTCCGTCTCAAAAAAAAGAGAAAGGGCACAAGGAGACTGCTCAATTGTCAACACCTCTGAAAGGCTGCTGCCCCAGGACCAGCCTGGGCGGGGAAGGTGGGCAGAGTGCACGCACGACCAGGAGCCAAGGTGCGCTGGGGGATGCAGGCAACGGGGCCTGCCAAGGACTCTCCCTCCCAAAGAGCCAGAGGCCAGGTCCAAGGAACATTTAAAGATAAACGTTGGCCTGGTGCGGTGGCCCACGCCTGTAATCTCAGCACTTCGGGGGACTGACGCAGGCGGATCACGAGGTCAGGAGATCGAGACCATCCTGGCGAACACGGTGAAACCCCGTCTCTACTAAAAATACAAAGAATTAGCCATGTGTAGTGGCGGCGCCTGTAGTCCCAGCTACTCGGGGGGCTGAGGCAGGAGAATGGCGTGAACCCGGGAGGCGGAGCTTGCAGTGAGCCGAGATCACTCCACCGCACTCCAGCCTGGACGACAGCGTGACTTCGTCTCAAAAAAAAAAAAAAAACGATAAATGTTTATGGAAAAACCAGACTCCCCCCACACCCTCATCCTTCCCCAGGGCTCAGGGTCTCAGACAAAGGGCAAAGTTGTCCACACCGGCCAGGCCACACCCAGACCACCTCAGAGCACCTAAAAACCCCCAGAGAGCGGGGCAGCCCCACTGCTCCCTGAAGGCGGAGCCACAGGAAGCCTCGTCCCTGTGGGAACCTCGAGCTCTGTGACTACAAGAAACAGAAAGGAGCCGTCGGTGGCACCTGAGCGGAGCCATGGGCCGGCCACTGCTCCGACCACTCAGGGCCCTGATGCTCCTTCCAAGACAGAATCGGACCAGGACCCCACGTACAGATCTCCACCGGGCCCCCGAGGCTGGCCACCATCTCTAGAAGCTCCTCTCACGGGGCAGCAGCCCTTTCAGGTGGGGGTTCCAGGACAAGCTTGTTCAGCTGGAGAAACCCCTGGGGCCGCCCCCTGTAAGGCTGCTTCAGCTTGGGTGGGTGAGAGGTGCAGCCTCCGCCTGCTGACACACACGGCCTGGGGCTGCCTGGAAAGACCAGCACAGACAGCAAAGGCCCCAAACAATTGGGGTGCCTTCGCCCACCCTCACAAGGGTCGTGTCTCCTCTGCTGAGAGCAAGGAGTTGGGAGGGGCCGTGGTGGCGAGGAAAGTGACCAAAGCTGACTGCAGCAAGGGGCCGCAGCCAGCCTCCCTCACTCCCTCCCAGAAAGTGGGGCCCCCGCCCCCCATCACGGCTGCTATTCTCCTAGGGTCTGGCGCTGCAGCCACATAGTCCAGAGGCCCCTTCAAGTCCCATCAACCAACTGTCATGGGCCAAGTGGCGGTGTCTGCCCCCCATGAGGCTCCGGCCTGGAATCCCACTTCCAGAAACATGTAAGAGGGACATGGCCAGGTGTCGCTGGGACTTCCTGCCACGGGGCAGGAGTGGACACCATCCAGGTGGCCCCTGGGGAGGGCTGACCACCCGTACAGTAGAGCACACGCGGCCACGACTGGGACACGGGCCCTCAGGTGACTGGTGGAGCGAGCGAGAGGCAGCCCCACGCCACCCTCGGCGCCCACAGGGAACCGCACCCCACGAAGCACAGCTGTCACGGGTGGTCTTGACCTGCAAACCCAGCATATGGGGGCCTGGCTGAAATGCAGAGAGAGGAACGGTGAGCCGGCAGCCCCAAGCCTGGGAAGGGCCAAGAACTTCCCGGAACCAAGTATTTGCAAAGACTGACAGAAAGTTTGTGTCTTTATTTAACCAACAGAAAGCCTGCCATGGGAAAGCAAGCGAAGCGCACAGGCAGAGCTCCTCAACGGGAAAAGGAGTCCGGCCTCAAAGCAAAACCAGCACCACTTACAAAGCGCTGCCTTCCTGAATCCCCCTTACCTGGAGGTGCCTACGTGAGCGCCCACCCAACTGCAAGTGTCACCTGACCCCAGGGCTGGGTCTGGACATGGCCCATAAGACCTGCGCACACGCGTGGGTGCTCAGCATGCATCTGGGCGGACCAGGATACTGTTCCAGGGCCGCCATCCTGGTGCTGCTGGTCAGGGAGATGTCCCCACCTTCCAGCCAGGGCAGCGAGTGAGAGGCTGTGGGCAGAGAGGTATCCCCGCCACAACCACCCAAGAGCACGTCTGCCCGCACGGCCCATCCGCACCCGGTCCACAGAACGGACGGGGGGCCGCCGCACTCCCAAGGTCCCCCACAGCCTCAGCCCGAAGGCTGCCCATGGAGCAGCTTCGAGGCCCTGCACCAGCACACTTTGGCGTGATACTGGGGGAGGCTGCAGTCACGGTCGGGCCTCCTGGCTGGGTCCACCCTCTGGTCGCACACTTGTCACTTCTCCAAGGATGTTCTTACCCTCCCCCCACCAGGTCAGCCACACAACCTGGGGCCACAGCACCTCTGCCCAGGCTCACAAGGCTGGGGAGGACCGTCCCCAGCAGGGTCACGGGTATCCCTGGCTCAAGCTCACTAACGAGGCAGGGCCAGACCCTCCCATTCCATCACAGACAGAAAGAGGCATGGCAGCCACCCCGTCCCATCCTCCCCACGCTAAGCCAGGCAGTCCCATCTCAGCCCCGTGGCTCCCAGGACTGTGGGAGGAATGCCACCCTCTGACCAGGAGAGGGACCCCACGGCTGCTGTCTTCCCGCACACGCTTCCGAGGGTCTCCGGCGCCGGTGGGAAGGAGGAGGGGCCGGGGGAAGTGTGGGGCTTGGAGAAGGCAGCATGGCCAAGGCCCGGACACCCCCAGGTGGGTCTCAGCCGGCCAAACACACCGCCTTGGTCTGTTCCCAAAATGAAGGGCCAAATGGCGTCGGCAGCCATCTCAGGAATAGCCGTGTGGCATCTGCACTGAACGCAGGTGGCGCCAAATGTCTCCACGGGGGCAGGGGTACAGCCTGTGTTTTCAGGTGCTCTTTGGGGCCAGCTGATGACATTTACTACTGCTGGAACAGTTTCTCTGATTTAAGACCCAAGGCGCCTACCACCTCCCCCTCCCCTGGAAGAAGCTGAGGCACCAGCGAGCCTCGGGGGCATGAGGGGCCTGGGAGGGCGAGGCTTGGTGCATGGTGAGAACTCCCTCACAGGGTCCGGGGTCAGCACACGCAGACAGGGGCACGGGAGACAGGAATCAGACTCCAACACGCTACTGACAAAACACGAAGACCTCAACAGGGGAGTTTTGGTTTTGATAAACTGCATTAAGGACACCATTTACAAGACATGGTTGTATTTAATTTAAGTGGGTTTTGGCAATCAATGACAATGCAAAAATAGGAACCAGTTCACCCTCCGTTATTATTATTATTTTTTTTTAAGTCGCAAAGAGCTTCCCCGAGCCTTAGCAGGAACAGGGCTCATGTAGCCTGTTGGGGAAGGAGGCCCCCAGACCACAGGGACAGCCACTGCCACTCAGTGCCGCTGGGAGCTGTAGACGCTGGGCCAGGGCTGTCTCCCCCACCCCCCAACGGAGGGATCCTGTGGAGGGCTCTGTCCCCTCTTTCCACTGCATGTTTTGAGGAGGCAGCACAGTCTCAACACCTCTGGTTTCTATTTATGCTAAACCTGGAAGTCTGTGTGTGTTTTTGCTTAATTTTTAACACCATTTTTAAGCTACTAAAACATTTAACCTTGGTAGCTCGGCTCAGACCTTTCAGGTTTTTAATCCCCGGAAAGGCCGGCCCTCGTGGAGGCTCCAGCCCCGCCCATCTGTGCAGAGGGCAAGAGGTCGTGAGAATGTAAGAGACAGCAATAAAAATCGGGGCAGTGACCTTTTGAACCAGCCTCTTTGCGGGACGCAGGCCTGGAGAGACAGCAAGGTGGCCTGGGGCGGGCGGAGGCCCCCAAGCCCCTCCACTCGGTGCCCCTGCACCTGCCCACAGGGGCAAGTCCTCCCAGAGGAGAAAAGCAACGAGGAAGCGGCCAGTGGCCCGGAGCTCCTCTCCCAGTCCCAGTCCCGCCAGCCACCCACGGGCCAGGACCAGATGCATCTTCAAAAACCACTTTCTGGAAGCATCGCCAGCCAGTCCTCCCAGGATGCCAACCTCTGGGGCCATCGCATCAATATCAGAATCTCCTGGCCCCTCCGCAACAGACCTGGACGCGGGGGGTTGAGGGGAGGCCTGCATGACTGCTCAGAGGGTCCCCTTAGGCCACGAGAAGCACCCCCTCCCCACCACGGGACAGGGGCCACAATCCCCGCCCCGGGGCGGGCCTGCAGGGACAGGCGAGGGGCCCCAGGCGATGGTGGGGCTCAATGGGACAAAGGTTCCCGAGGGGCGAGAGCAGCACAGCACAAAAGGCGAGTGTCTGGGGTCAGCCCGGGGCAGGGCAGCCGACACAAAGCCCCTGCCGAGGGCAGCCAGTGCTCTGCCGAACCTGCCAGCATCTGAGCGCTTAATCCCCACACTGGAGACCGTCTGAGAGATGGGACACTGAATCTTCTTTAAAAGGGGGCCCCCAGGGGTGACACCAGCCCAGGCGCCACGCGGCCCCATAACAGGCTCCTGTAGGGGACCTCTCCCGGCGGGAGAGGCTGCCTGGTTTCTCTGGCCTGGACGGGGGGCAGCCCCTGCAGCTCCTCAGCGCAGCAGACTCTTCTGGGGGGAGGCCAGCCAGTGTTCCTCAGTGAACAAATGCCCCTGGAGCCATCAGGGAGGATGTGGCAGGGCCTGGCTGGGAGGTGGGGGTGTCCAGGCCTCTGCACTTCTCAGAGACTGTCCCGTGACTCTGGGGTTGCCCACCACAAAGGAGCCCAGGCTCGTGTGCAACCCAACACCCATCAGGACACCCCAAGTTCTGCAGTGGGCCCAAGGACACACATCCCTCCAACCCCCACAGACCATGCAGGTCGCACCAGGCCCCAGAACACTCCTCACCAGGCCTCAGTCATCCCCAGAGCCCAGGCCTGGGGTCAGGCACTTGGGGCCATAGGCTCATTCACAGGGAAACCGTCTGGCCTGGTGACATGGGCAGCTGGTCCAGCCTGGGGTGGCCCGGGACAGGACCAGGAGCCCTCGGGCAGGAGAGGGGCAAATGTGAACTTGTCCACCTCCATGCTGGCCCTCTGGAGAGTGCGGCAAAGGGACAGCAAGGATGTCAAACAGCTGAACAGCCCTGCCCTCGCCCCCAGAGTCCAGGGCCCCAGAAGAAGGGAAGCGGGAAGGGCTGGCCAGGTCCAGTCTCTGCTCCCGCCCCACCTCCAGCCCCTCTGGAGGGCAGGACGGCCTGAACTTTTCACCTTGGGCTCAGACACCCAAAGAAAGGCCGTGAGGTGTCTGCCCGGGAGGCACAGGGAGTGCGGCCTCCTCAGTCGGCAGCTTGTTTCCCCAGCGCCCCCTCAACACTGCGCACTGCCCATTTTACAATCGCCAGATGGCAGCCCAGGAACCACAGGCCTCCCATTACCCTGTGACCGCCTGACCTCTCGTAAACGGGACAAAGCCCAGGCCTTGTGGCCACACCCCCACGCCTGTGAGGGACCAAGACAGGGGCTTTGGGTCACCAGGGCTGCATTCAAGATGAGCACTGTCCAGGGGATGCCTCAGGCGCTGGCGTCAGAGTGGTGTCACCAGCATCTCCCAGCCCCTCCTCCCATGCCAGGCCCGAAGGGAGGATGACATGCAGCAGGCCCAGGACCGAACCCAGACCCAGCGCCAGTCAACGGGCCCACCTGCCCTTGCTCTAGCTTGTGGAGAGACCACCTCTGTCCCTCACTTGCAGTAAGGTGCTAGCCACACTTCACTGTCCAGCTGTAGGGGACAAGATGACCAGGGCACAGCACAGCACCCCCGGGCAAAACTCCAACCAGTGGGGGACATCCAGGGACAGCCACGCTCATCCATTGGCAGTCTGGTGGCAGACACCGCCAAACATGCCAGACCCGCCAGACCCACGCCAGCCACAGGTACCGCCAGACTCGCCAGACCCAATCCAGCCACAGGTACCGCCAGACCCGCGCCAATCACAGGCACCGCCAGACCCACGCCAGCCACAGGTACCGCCAGACCCACCAGACCCACGCCAGCCACAGGCACCACCAGCCACACACTGCTCTGGTCCAGAGTCCTGAAGCAGCCTCCTGCCGGCCCTGGGCCCAGTGCACAGCCACGTCCCCACTGTCCCTGGTGCCCAAGGCTGGCTTAACAGCAACCAACAGGGAAGGAAGGAGGAGAGTGTCCAGGACCAGCCATGAGGCCGATTCCAAAGCTGGCTTCTGCCCACAAAGCAACGCTCCAGGGCAGCAAAGCTCCTCATCACACCCAAGAACCAGGCGCCACTAGTGCAGGCCTGAAGAGGGATGAACCCAGCCTGCGGAATGGCTTTGCTTCACGACAGGCCACAGGCTGCCAAGGACAGATACCCCAAATGGGGGAACGCATCTGGCAGTGTCCACTTGGCCTACTGGTGACACTGTGGGGGCCTGCAGTGTGGCCACTTCCGTCAACGCTCACATCACTGCAAAACCCACTGTCTCTGTCCTAACGGCCCCTTAGTCACCCTCTGGCTCTGCCCAGGCTTGGATCCCAGGGCTGGATCTGCACCAAGAATCAAACACAGGCCAGCACGGTGGCTCACGCCTGTCATCCCAACATTTTGGGAGGCCGAAACAGGAGGATCACTTGAGCCCAGGAGTTCTAGACCAGCCTGGACAACATGGTGAGACCCTGCCTCTGCTCAAACAATACAAAACCTTAGCCAGACATAGTGGTGTGTGCCTGTAGTCTCGGCTACTCATGAGGCTGAGGTGGGAGGATTCACTTGAACCAACAGATTGAGGCTGCAAGATCGTGCTGCTGCGCTCCAGCCTGCGTGACAGAGCCAGAGCCAGACCCTGTCGAAAGAAAGAAGGAAAGAGGGAGAGAAGGAGAGAAGGAAAAAGAGAGGGAGGGAGGGAGGGGAGGAGGAGGGAAACGGAAAGGGAAGGGGGAAAAGGGGGAAGGGAAAAGGGAGGGGGGAAGAGAGGGAGGGAGGAAGGAAGGAAGGAAGGAATCAGAATACGGCAGCACAGCAGCTGGGGCTCTCTGGGTGGGGCCAGAAGGCACAGTTGCTGTCCCCACCAGTCCCCGCACCCACTCCTGTCACGGCCTCTCCCTCGACTGCGCCTATGGCCCCCGCATGCTGCTCTGCAGCCCTCACAGGCCAGAGAAAGACTCCAAGCCTCATCTCTCCGTCAACGCTGAAAATTGGGTGAAACTCCATGGTCAGGGAAAGGGGGACCTGTCAAGCCAGCCAAGAAAATTCACCTTGTCCCAAGACCAGTTGAATGCGGCCACAGCTGCCCTGTAGTGACAGCTCGGCACCACTGGGAAGGCCAGACGAGTCCCCCTGCAACCAGACATACCCCAAGGTGGCTTATGAACCCCAGGGCACCTGACTCGCGCTGCAGTGCCCCCTTAACGAGAGGCCTCCATCAGTGGCACGCAGAGCTGCAGGAAGCACAGGTGTCCCAGGCCACACAGCACCAGGATCCCACACCCAGATCAGGGTGCAGGGTTCAACCCACCAAAACCCTACCAGGATCCCCGAGTCCTCTGAGACACCTGCCTACACAGCCTCCTGGGAGGTGCTGGAGGGACCAGGAGGCACACAGTGGGAGCAGGATCCCCGAGTCCTCTGAGACACCCGGCTACACAGCCTCCCGGGAGGTGCTGGAGGGACAGTGGGAACAGCAGGGAGGCGATGCCAGCCCCCAAGGACGGGCGACATCAGCGGCAGCACAGCCGCCCGCTCAGAGCCAGGGCCCCACCGCATGACAACCCAGGGGGCACCTGGGCCAGGGCTGCGGGCGCCATGCATCTGACCACTGGGGTGGGCACCAGCTCCACGTAGTGCTGTTGGGAGTGCCCTGGCCTGTGGGAACCTGCTTCTAAGGGTGAGTAGCATCCATGGAGGGGTGGCGGCTGCCCAGCCTGTGAGGTCTCCGCCTGGTACCCACATAGCCACGGCCACCACAGCACACAGGCCCCAGGTGGCACTCAGGACCTCCAGCCTCCCACTGGAGGTGGCCTCAGGCTCAAGCTGTGACCTGGAACCAAAGTGTGACTTCCAAACACGTCTCGCAGGGCATGCAAGGTGCTCCTGCTCATTTGGAGACCGTACAGACGGTGTGACCCTGGACCTGTATCCTGGAACAGTCTGGAAGTAGAAAGGCCCAAGCATCAGCCTCACACACCTCAGGACACCCCAGCTGCATTTCCTGACGCCCAAAGGCTGACTGCATCCCTGACGTGTGGCGCCCCCCGTGCCCCCACAGCAAGCCTTTCCCAGGCCTCTGGCCGCTGCCCAGCTTCTGATGAGAGCAAAGTGCAGCACTGATCGCATGGCCCCTAATGCCCCACTCCCTCAGTGCCCTCAGGCCTGGCCCAATCCCAAAGCTGTCCACCACGCCTTCCACCCTGAAAGGAGGCTCTGAAATGAACGGGATGTTGAAGCGTGAAGAGGTTTGTCTCCCACATAGCACACGAGAGGACGTGGGACATTCTTGTCGCACCTGCTCCAGCCCGGATGGCCCCGTCAACACACCCCTTCCTTGCTCCTCACAAGATCAGACTGCCTGGAAATGTCTGCAAACAAACCCCAGAACTCCACTGTACCCCTGCGCAAGCTGAATTCGGAGTGGTACGTGCTAGTCCCCCTTTCCTGACGGCTGGCCCACAACTGCTACCATCGCCTGTGCCTGCAGATGTTATTAAGAGCGACATGGACACCAAGCTTGTTACAAAACCAGTTCAGCGCTGGCTTGATGCAGTTGCTTGCCTGAATAGTCAAAATCATGGCACTTTGTTCATAATCAATTCCCGCTGAAACTGAAAAGGCGGTGATGAAGATGTTAACAAAACGAATTTAATGTAGCCAAAATTATTGCAAAAGGAAAACACATCCGCTCACAATGGATGTGCCAGTCAGCACAATTCAGCGATGTTTTTAAACCTGCTGCCATGGAGCGGGATTTGCCCACCTTCCTCCCTGAAGCAGAGGCCACCCTGAGGGCCTCCAGGGCCATCTCAACATTTCCAGTTACTTTGGCTCTTTCTATCTGAAACTTGGCCCTGAGCAACTTTCTCCCACAAGAGCCTCAGCCTGGAGGAGAGCCCACGAGCCACACAGGTCCGGCCACTGTGATGACAGCACCATATTCATTTTCTATCTCATTTTTCAAATGGAGTGGATGAAGGGGGTGACCGATGAGAGAAGCTGGATGTCACTCACGGACTGCGATGCCAGGGCCTGCCTGCAGCCAAGGTGAAGTCACAGAGACCCATCACCCTCCTCCCCGGAAAGGCCAAAAACGCAGACAAGACATGAGGCAAGAGACAATGGCCCCGGGGACCCTGGATGTCAGACAGCAAAGGACAGTGGTCCCCAAAATTCAGAGTGGAGCCAAACCCTCTGGCAGCCCCAGCTCACTGCCTCCCGAGAGTTCCCAGCCATGGTACAGGAAGCGGGACCCAGGCAGGGCCCAGCAGACACTGGGTTGAGATGGAGCTGACAATTCAGGGCAAGCAAGGCAGCTGCAATTCACAGGAACAGCAGAGAAGGGAGCACCGCACAGAGCGCCTGGGGTCTGCAGGGGCCCCTGACAATTCCGCAGACCCCAGATCACAGCACGTATGTGCAGAAACTCCACGAGGCCGGGATGACTCACCCACAGAGATTTAGAGACGACAGGCCTGAGGCTCACACCAGGCTAGGCAAAGAGCCTGTCTCCACCAGACAGACCGGAAATCGCCCAAATTCATGGGGTCCTGTGTCCCTCAGAAGACTCTGCCACAGGAGTGGGGAATTATCCGGCCTAGGATGAGCCCTGAGCCCAGCTCTAGACCCACCTAAAACAAATCACAAAAGCAAGACCCAAACGGATCAAGCTACCTCCAAGTAACTGAACGCAGTCTGGACAAAGCTCAAATTTTTATTTTATTGTATTTTTTCCCTGAGACAGGGTCTGGCTCTGTCACCCAGGCCGGAGTGCAGCGGCGCGATCGAAGCTCACTGCAACCTCCACCTCCTGGGTTCAAGTGATCCTCCCACCTCAGCCTCCCAAGTAGCTGGGACTACAGGTGTGCACCACCACGCCTGGCTAATTTTTGTATTTTTAAGTAGAGACAATTTCTCCATGTTGCCCAGGCTGGTCTCGATCTCCTGGACTCAAGCAATCTGCCCACCTCAGCCTCCCAAAGTGCTAGTATTACTGGTGTGAGTCACCACGCCCAGCCGATTTATAGGAATACAAAAACATTCAGCACCCAAACAGGCAAATTTCAAAACGTCTAGAATCCAGAAAGCAAGAAATTGTGGACCACGATGAGGAAAATCCATCAATTGCAAAAGATCAGAACTGGCACAGACGTAGAAATTCATAGAAGACACTGGAACTGTTAGGACACTGTATTCCACATGTTTAAAAGAGTAAAATAAAGACATGAAAGATTATAATAAAGTCCCAAATCAAACTTCTAGAGATGAAACATCCGCTGCTACACGGGATTAAGTGTTGAGGAGACGCTGTGGAAGAAAACATTTGCGATGTGGACACAGAAACAGAGGAAAAAGAGTCCAAAGGTGAGAAGAGCACCTTGAGCTGAGAACAGTCACATGACTGACACATGGGCCGCCAAGTGCCCGGAGGAGGGAGGCAGGAGAAACGCCTTCCAAACCTAACAAAAACTATACCACGTACTCTGAACACACAGCAAAGTGGCTCAAAGCAGTGACAAAGAGACAATGCTAAAGAAAGGCATTGAGCGCCATGGCTCACGCCTGTAATCCCAACACTTTGGGAGGCCAAGGCAGGTGGATTACCTGAGGCTGAGTTTGAGACCAGCCTGGCCAACATGGAGAAACCCCGTCTCTACTAAAAATACAAAAAATTAGCTGGGCGTGGTGGGAGGCGCCTGTAATCCCAGCTGCTCAGGAGGCTGAGGCAGGAGAATCACTTGAATCCGGAGGCAGAGGTTGCAGTGAGTGGAGATTGCGCCACTGCACTTCAGCCTGGGTGACAGAGTGAGACTCCGTCTCAAAAAAAGAAAAAAAGAAAAGAAAAGGAAGAAAAAAAGAAGAGGCATGTCCGTCAAGAAGAGGAGAGAAGGATGAACAGATCTCTTTCTGGAAGCACACAAGCAGGAAGACAGTGCAGCAACATCTTAAAAGTATTGAAAATTGGGGCCAGGCACGGTGGCTCATGCCTGCGAAATCTCAGCACTATGGGAAGCTGGGGACGGCCGATTGCTTGAGTCCAAGTTTGAGACCAGCCTGGGCAACATGGCGAAATCCCATCTCTACAAAAAAATAAAACAGGCCGGACGTGGTGGCTCACCCCTATAATCCCAGCACTTTGGAAACCCGAAGCGGATGGATCATGAGGTCAGGAGATCGAGACCATCCTGGATAAAACGGTGAAACCTCGTTTCTACTAAAAATACAAAAAATGAGTTGGGCGTGGTGGCACGCACCTGTAGTCTCAGCTGCTTGGGAGGCTGAGGCAGGATAATCGCTTGAACTCGGGAGGCGGAGGTTGCAGTGAGCCAAGATCATGCCACTGCACTGCAGCCTGGGTGACAGAGACTCTGTCTCATATACATACAGACATACAGACGTACATACATAGAGAAAATTACCTGTATAACACAAACCAGTAACCCTCAACCAAGAACAGATAAACTGAATAGTCTATATAGCTAAAAATCTTCCCACAAAAAAAAACTCTGGGTCCAAGTAGGTTTTAATGGTAAGTTCCACGAAACTTGGCCGGGCGCGGTGGCTCAAGCCTGTAATCCCAGCACTTTGAGAGGCCGAGACGGGCGGATCACGAGATCAGGAGATCGAGACCACCCTGGCTAACACAATGAAACCCCGTCTCTACTAAAAATACAAAAAAATTAGCCGGGCGAGGTGGCGGGCGCCTGTAGTCCCAGCTACTCGGGAGGCTGAGGCAGGAGAATGGCGTAAACCTGGGAGGCGGAGCTTGCAGTGAGCTGAGATAGCGCCGAAACTTTTGTTTTTTAATAGAAACAGAGTTCCCCTATGTTGCCCAGGCTGGTCTCGAACTCCTGGGCTCAAGGGATCCTCCTGCCTTGGCCTCCCAAAGTGCTAGGATTACAGGCGTAAGCCACCACACCCAACCCCCACAAAACTTTTTTTTTTTTTTTTTTTTGAGATGGAGTCTTGCTTTGTCGCCTAGGCTGAAGTGCAGTGGTACAATCTCGGCTCACTGCAACCTTTGCCTCCCGGGCTCAAGAGATTCTCCTGCCTCGGCCTCCCACGCAGCTGGGACTACAGGCATGCGCCACCACACCAGGTTAATTTTTGTATTTTAGTAGAGATGGGTGAACCATCTCACCACCATATTGGCCAATCTGGTCTCGAACTCCTGACCTGGCTTCCCAAAGTGTTGGGATTACAGGCGTGAGCCACTGCACCCAGCCCCCCACCAAACATTTTTAAAAGAAAAAATCCTTTCAGAAAACTTAGGAGGAAATACCTCTCAAATCATTCTACAAGAATATTACTCTGTTAATATCAAAACCAGACAAAGATACAAGGGAAGAAGAAAAAAAAGAAAACAAAAACACCAACATCCCTCATGAATATAAATGCAAGAATTCTTGGCGGGCGCCGTGGCTCCCGCCTGTAATCCCAGCACTTTGGGAGGCCGAGGCAGGGGGATCACCTAAGGTCAGAAGTTCAAGACTGCCTGGTCAATAGAGTGAAACCCCATCTCTACTAAAAATACAAAAATTAGCCGGGCGCAGTGGCACACGCCTGTAATCCTCACTACTTGGGAGGCTGAGGCAGACGGATCACTTGAGGTCAGGAGTTTGGGACTAGCCTGGCCAACATGGTGAAACCCCGTCTCTACTGAAAATACAAAAAACTAGCTGGGCATGGTGGCGGGCACCTGTAATCCCAGTTACTCAGGAGGCTGAGGCAGGAGAATCACTTGAACCTGGGAGGCGGGGGTTACAGTGAGCCAAGACAGCGTCACTGCACTGCAGCCTGGGTGACAGAGCAAGGCTCGGCCTCAAAACCAAAACAAAAAACAACTCAACAATATGCTAAAATAAACAATAAAACATCATGACTGCAGAGGGGGTTATCCCAGGAATGAACAACTGGTTTAGCATTCAAGAAATCAGTCAGTGTAATTCATCACATTACCAAAATAGAAAGATACCATATTAATAATCTCAAAAAATGCAGGAAAAAAACACCTGACAAAATCCAATAGCCTTCCTGATCAAGTAAACTAGGAACCGTATTCTGGCGACTTCCTCGGACTCATAAAGGGCACTGGCAAAAACCCCACACACAGCATCACACTCAATGGTGCCAATTATAGATCAGGAGGGAGGGCGTCCACTCCCACCACTCCCATCCAAACTAAACTCTCCCACTCTACACCTTCCAGATCAGGAGCGGGGGCGTCCACTCCCATCCAAACTCTCCCACTCCACGCCTTCCCGATCAGGAGCGAGGGCGTCCACTCCCACCGCTCCCATCCAAACTAAACTCTCCCACTCCACGCCTTCCCAATCAGGAGCGAGGGCGTCCACTCCCACCGCTCCCATCCAAACTAAACTCTCCCACTCCACGCCTTCCCGATCAGGAGCGAGGGCGTCCACTCCCACCGCTCCCATCCAAACTCTCCCACTCCACACCTTCCCAATCAGGAGCGAGGGCGTCCACTCCCACCGCTCCCATCCAAACTAAACTCTCCCACTCCACGCCTTCCCGATCAGGAGCGAGGGCGTCCACTCCCACCGCTCCCATCCAAACTAAACTCTCCCACTCCACGCCTTCCCGATCAGGAGCGAGGGCGTCCACTCCCACCGCTCCCATCCAAACTCTCCCACTCCACACCTTCCCAATCAGGAGCGAGGGCGTCCACTCCCACCGCTCCCATCCAAACTAAACTCTCCCACTCCACGCCTTCCCGATCAGGAGCGAGGGCGTCCACTCCCACCGCTCCCATCCAAACTAAACTCTCCCACTCCACGCCTTCCCGATCAGGAGCGAGGGCGTCCACTCCCACCGCTCCCATCCAAACTCTCCCACTCCACACCTTCCCAATCAGGAGCGAGGGCGTCCACTCCCACCGCTCCCATCCAAACTAAACTCTCCCACTCCACGCCTTCCCGATCAGGAGCGAGGGCGTCCACTCCCACCACTCCCATCCAAACTCTCCCACTCCACGCCTTCCCGATCAGGAGCGAGGGCGTCCACTCCCACCGCTCCCATCCAAACTCTCCCACTCCACACCTTCCCGATCAGGAGCGGGGGCGTCCACTCCCACCACTCCCATCCAAACTAAACTCTCCCACTCCACGCCTTCCCGATCAGGAGCGAGGGCGTCCACTCCCACCGCTCCCATCCAAACTCTCCCACTCCACGCCTTCCCGATCAGGAGCAAGGGCGTCCACTCCCACCGCTCCCATCCAAACTCTCCCACTCCACGCCTTCCCGATCAGGAGCGAGGGCGTCCACTCCCACCACTCCCATACAAACTGCTCTGGAGGCTCTAGACAGTACCATCAGGCAAGACAAATAAAAGGGCATCCGGACTGGAAAGGAAGAAGTGAAACTGCTTTTACTGCGGATGACATGATCATCTACACAGAAAACCTGATGACGACTACAACAAAAGCCAGTAAGGTTAGTAAGTGAGTTGAGCAAAATTGCAGGCTACACGATCAACATACAAGAATTGTACTGGCCGTTTATATTCAGTAAACGGATTTTTTAAAAATACTATTTACAAGACAAAAAAAAACCTTAATAGATAAATGAAAACATCTGACAAAACATCAAAACGTGGTAAAAACCTATGCGCTACAAACAACAAAATATTAAATTAAAAACAACCCAAATAAACAGAGAGCTTTCCATGGGTCGGAAAACTCCAGTTAAGATGTTCCCAATTTATCTACGGACTCAATTCAATCCCAATCAAAATTTCACAAAAATGTTCCCAGAAATTGACAAACTGATTCTAAAATTCGTATGGAAAAGTGGAAGATCTCAAATAGCCATAACAGCTCTGAAAAAGCACAGGGTTAGAGCATGAATATCACCTGACCTCAAGAATTATTTTAAAGCTACGACAATCCAAAACAGCATGGCGTTGATATAAAAAGATAAACAAGTGGATCAACCGAATACACATCCGCACAGCTGATTTCTGACAAAGGCACAGACAATCCAGCAGAGAAATAATCTTTACCACAAGCTCCACTAAAACAACTGAACACCTTGGGCAAAGAAATGAACTCAGGTTCACACCTTGCATCATACATAAAAATTAACTCAAAATGGATCACAGACCTAAATATACAACTTAAAGCTACAAAATTTCTAGAAGAAAACAGGAGATAATCTTTGTGACCTTGAGTTAGGAAAAAAGTTATCAGCTAGGAAACTGAAGTCCAAACAAAAGAACAAACTGAGGCCAGACGTAGTGGCTCACACCTGTGATCCCAGCACTTTGGGAGGCAGAGGCAGGCAGATCATTTGAGCTTGAGTTCGCAACCAACCTGGGCAACATAGCGAAACCCCGTCTCTACAAAAAACACAAAAATTAGCCAGGTGTGGTGGCATGTGCCTGTAGTCTCAGCCAGTCAGGAGGCTGAGGCAGGAGGATCACCTGAGCCCGGGAGGTGGAGGCTGCAGTGAGCTCAGATCACGAGACTGCACTCCAGCCGGGGTGACAGAACCACACCCTGTCTCAAAAAAAAGAAAAAGAACAAACTGAAAAATTGGACCAAGTAAAAATTTCGCAGTTCTATTCTTCAAAAGACACTTCAGAAAAAGAAAGCCACGGACAGGGACAAAGTCTACGTAAGGCACCAATGTGAAAAGGGACTTGCATCCAGAATACATAAAGATCTCTCACAAGTCAACAGTAAAACAACAAACCCAATCTAAAATAACTGGCAAAAATCAGAAGGGACATTCCACCAGAGAAGACATATGGTGGCAAATAAGCACAAGAGAAGCCACTCCACAATCTCAGCAATGAGGGAAGCTCAACCTAAACCCCAAGGAGATGACGCCGCACACCCATCGGGACGACGGAACTCCTAAGCCCGCCCACCACGCGCGCCGGCGAGGACGTGGAGCAGCAGCAACTCTCACCGCCGGCAGGACGCGGGACGGTGCGGCCACCTTGGAAGATAGTCTGGCGGTTTCTAAAAGTTAAACACAAGCACAAATATGTGATGCAGCCATTCCACACCTAGGTATCCATCCAAGGAAATAAAACCGTGTGCCGCGACAACAACTTGTACCCGAATGTTCACAGCCGCTTTCTTTGTGACAGTCAAGAACTGGAAACACTCCACACGCTCCAACAGGCAAACGAAGGAACAAACGCGACATCCACACAGGGGAACACTGCCCAGCACACGCCAGGCGTCGAAGGAGCCCAAAATAATTACGCTGAGGGAAGGAAGCCAGACCAAAAGAAGAACATATTGTAGGATTTCATTTAGACAAAGCTCTAAGGAAGGCAGCGCATCTACAGGCCCAAAAGCTGCAGCCTGGGGAGAAAGGGGCGTGGGCAGGAGAGAACTTCTGGGTGACGGGCAGGTTCATCATCTGGACTGCAGCGAGGGTTTAACACGTGTTTTACACGCGTGTGCATGCATCAAAAATTATCTAACTGTATGCTTTAAATATACGCAGCTTATTATGTTAATTACGCCTCAAAAAGAGGTTTTAAAAAATAACTACACAGCAATCATCCCAACCGCACCCGTATATTCCAGGCTTCGTTTGTTCTATAGCTTTAAACAACCTCCACAGCTCAGGACAAAGGGAAACTGGTGGCACGAAACCACCACGGCTTCTGTCGCTGACCTCAGAAATGCCCTTTTCCATCCTAAGAGTTTCACAAAAACAACGTAGCTCTGTGTTACAGTTATTCTTTCTCTAGATCAGGAACCTGCAAGCGTTTCCTGTAAAGGACCAAATCACACATACTTTGGGTTTGTAGGCCACATGGTCTCTCTCACACCTACTCAGCCTTTCTGCTGTGACACAGAACAGCCACAGACGGCACCGGCGAGGGCGGGCCATGCACCTGTAACACTTTACTCACAAAAGCAGGCAGGGGGTGCCGGAGGAGCAGCAGCCACCATGTCATCTGGGAACTTGCTAGAAATGCACATTCTCAGACCCTACCTCGAACCTGGGAACCCACAGTTCTGGGGATGGAGTCCACAGCATGTCATTTCAGAAGCCAGTCCATGATTCCAAAGCCTGGGTTTGAATATGCTGGTCTAGAAAACCGGCCAAGTGATGAGCTGATCTGATTTAAAAGGAACACACCCCAAGGCAAACACTCAAGGGCCAGGAACTGCTGACCCCGATCCCAGGTGGGGCCCTGGGCCACCTCAGATAAAACATGAGTCCCGCCAGGCGCGGTGGCTCACACCTGTAATCCCAGCAAATTTGGGAGGCCAAGGCGGGTAGATCACAAGGTCAGGAGTTCAAGACCAGCCTTGTGAACATGGCCCACCAACATGGTGAAACCCCGCCTCTACTAAAAATTAAAAAATTAGCTGGGCGTGGTGCCAGGTGCCTATAATCCCAGCTACTCAGGAGGCTGAGGCAGGAGAATCCCTTGAACCTGGGAGGCAGAGGTTGCAGTGAGCTGGACCGTGTCACCGCACTCCAGCCTGGGTGACAGACCAAGACTCCAACTCAAAAACAAAAACAAAAAAAAACATGAGTTCCCTGACCAAGCCACTCATGGGGGAGAAAAAGAAAAGAAAAGAAAAGAAAATGACATTCCTGATAAACCTGTTACTCCATTTCCTGACTGACAAGTTTCAGCACTTTCAAAAAGAAAAAAAAAAACATTCTCAAACGCCTCTGCTGCCCTTCCATGACGCCGCAGCACGCTCCGCACAGCCACTGCCTGATCCTCCCAAGGGGGCGATTCGGCCTCGGCATCTAGAATGGGGACATCTGAGCTGGTCCCACACACACCAGCCGAGACCACTCTATGCTGCAGACACCAAACATACGGGTTTGAGGACCAGGAATCCTGTGTGTCCACGCGTGCATGCACACACACTGTCGCGAGATAAAACACCACATTCCAAGAAAATAACGTCTGGCTGTCCAAAGATTACTGCTGGTTAAAGTCACAAATAATCAGTATTGCCATATTTCCCTTTATAAAGTACCTCTTCACACTCTTCCTTGCTCAATGCTTAAAATGTCAACATTTACTTAAAATGTTTTGCAGGCTGGGCGTGGTGGCTCAAGCCTGTAATCCCAGCACTTTGGGAGGCTGAGGTGGGCAGTTCACCTGAGGTCAGGAGTTCGAGACCAACCTGACCAACATGGAGAAACTCCAAATCTACTAAAATTACAAAATTAGCCAGGTGTGGTGGTGCACGCCTGTAACCCCAGCTACTCAGGAGGCTGAGGCAGGAGAATTGCTTGAACCCGGGAGGCGGAGGTTGCGGTGAGCCCAGATCACACCATTGCACTCCAGCCTGGGCAACAAGAGCAAAGTTCCGCCCCCCAAATAAACAAATCAATAAAAATAAAAACGTAAAATATAAAAATCTTTTGCAAATCCAGAGAAACATGTCAAGAAGATATAATAATTCAAAAACATAATGAGGAAAGAAATCCAGTTTTTAGATGGAAGAGCAACATCGCTTCAACCCCATTCTCCTCTCAAAAGTCGCCGAGAGCCCGGCTCTGGGATGAAGGAAGCATTGTCTCGAGCTCAAGCACACACAGGGCAGGAGGCAGCTGGGAGGAGGCGGCTGGGGGCCAAGCAGCTGCGCAGGCAGACGCCAGGGAGCCACGCCGACGCGCTCTGGCACCAAAGCGCTGCCACGGGAGCGGAGGCCTTGCAGAAGCAGGATCAGGGGCTGGTCCACACGTCTGCATAAGAGCTATCCACAGGGCTCCTAGGTGCCCTCCCCCCGCAGCCATTGGCACGTCAGCCTCGACGTGACCAGATGGAAAAGAATTGGCAAAGCGGGCCGGGCACGGTGGCTCACGCCTGTAATCCCAGCACTTTGGGAGGCCGAGGCGGGCAGATCACAAGGTCAGGAGATCGAGACCACGGTGAAACCCCATCTCTACTAAAAATACAAAAAATTAGCCGGGCGCGGTTGTGGGTGCCTGTAGTCCCAGCTACTCGGGAGGCTGAGGCAGGAGAATGGCGTGAACCCGGGAGGCGGAGCTTGCAGTGAGCCGAGATCGCGCCACTGCACTCCAGCCTGGGCGACAGAGCGAGACTCTGTCTCAAAAAAAAAAAAAAAAAAAAAAAAAAAAAAAAAAAAAAAAAAGAATTGGCAATGTGGGGAAATGCCCCTTTAAAAAGTCGAGGTCTGAAATCAACCAAAGGAATGCAGAGCAAACCAGCAGGACAAACTGTCAAGGAAAACATTAATGTCTGCGGCAATAGGAGAAAGATGCGGCATCCACAAGTCACAACAGGTAAGAGCTTTTACAAAGAGAAAGACCGGATATCTCAGAAACGAAAATGAAATCATGAAACTAAAAGTAGCCAACAAAGAAAGTGCTGGATGATAAGGTGGAGACCTCCAGAGAGTAACCCTGAGCCACAAGGGGACAGCAGGGAGGCCACGGCAAGAGCACCAGTGCCAGGAGGACCAACGTCAAGCCCTAGGGAGTGCTAAGCAGGAGATGCCGCGGGCGCCGTCCCAAAGATCGGGGCATGAGCCTCCTGGTAACGAAAACCTGACAAGGGCCCAGCAGGTGCCCAACACAGGGCCAAATACAAGCCGCCTCGAGGTGTCTGACAAGATGACATTTTGAATGCCAGATCCAAGAGGAGGTTTTGAAAGCTCCTGAAGGACACAGTCAGGTCACATGTCAGAGCCCAAGGCAGATGGCAGGGGACTTCACCATGGGGACACCAGAGGCAAAACACTGAGGAGGGCTGACAAGTGTTCTGTTCCAGCCCTCCACACACGGGTGCCCAGTTACCCGGTCAGCCATACAACACCCAAAGCACGTGCCTCCTAGGCACCCAACTGCACAGTGTGCTGCGGTCACTCAGATAAGGACGAACCCAGGAGGGGAACCCCTAGAACCCCATAGCAGGAAGAGCACAGAAATACCCAGGGCAGGCAGGTGGGGCCAGCTGGCCATCGGCCTCTGGACCACAGAGGGAGGGGCAGGGAAGAACGCTGGAGCAAGGACGGAGCAGCCAGAGATCCTGAGAAAACCAAGCAAGGGAGTAAAAAACAAGACACTGCCTAACTCCAGGAACACACAGTGGAGAGGAAATGAGGTCAGGCACACAACTCCAAGACAGAAAGCAGTGGCACGAGACAGGAAATGAGGTAAGGACACGGAGGGCTCCAGACAGGAAATGAGGTCAGGACACAGAGGGCTCCAGAAAGGAAATGAGGTCAGGACACAGCTCCAGATAGGAAATGAGGTCAGGACACAAATAATTTCAGATAGGAAATGAGGTCAGGACACAGAGCGGCACAGACAAGAAATGAGGTCAGGACACAGAGTGCTCCAGACAGGAAATGAGGTCAGGACACAAGACAGGAAATGAGGTCAGTACACAGAATGCTCCTGACAGGAAATGAGATCAGGACAGAGCGCGCTCCAGACAAGAAATGCAGTCTGGACAGTGTGCTGCAGACAGGAAATGAAGTCAGGACAAAGGGTGGCACAGACAGGAAATGAGGTCAGGAGACAGAGAACATCAGACAGGAAATGAGGTCAGGAGACAGAGCGCTCCAGACAGGAAATGAGGTCAGGGACACAGAATGGCTCAGACAGGAAAAAAGATCAGGACACAAGAGTGGCACAGACAGGAAATGAGGTCAGTACACAGAATGCTCCTGACAGGAAATGAGATCAGGACAGAGAGAGCTCCAGACAAGAAATGCAGTCTGGATAGTGTGCCGCAGACAGGAAATGAAGTCAGGATAAAGGGTGGCACAGACAGGAAATGAGGTCAGGACACAGAGTGGCACAGACAGGAAATGAGGTCAGGAGACAGAGAGTTCCAGACAGGAAATGAGGTCAGGACAGAGAGAGCTCCAGAGAGGAAATGCAATCCGGACACAGCATGTTCCAGACAGGAAATGAGGTCAGGACACATAGTGGCACAGACAGGAAATGAGGTCAGAACACAGAGTGCTCAAGACAGGAAGTGAGGTCCAGACAGAGTGGCACAGACAGGAAATGAGATCAGGACACAGCATGTTCCAGACAGGAAATGAGGTCAGGACACAGAGTGTTCCAGATAGCAAATGAGGTCAGGACACAGAGAGCTCCAGACAGGAAATGAGGTCAGGACAGAGAGAGCTCCAGACAGGAAATGCAGTTAGGACACAGCATGTTCCAGACATGAAATGAGGTCAGGACAAAGGGTGGCACAGACAGGAAATGAGGTCAGGACACAGCATGTTCCAGACAGGAAATGAGGTCAGGACAGAGAGCTCCAGACAGGAAATGAGGTCAGGACACAGAAAGCTCCAGGCAGGAAATGAGGTCAGGACACAGAGCTCCAGGCAGGAAATGAGGTCAGGACACAGTGTGTTCCAGACATGAAATGAGGTCAGGACACAACATGCTCCAGACAGGAAATGGTCAGGACACAGTGTGCCCCGGGCAGGAAATGAGGTCAGGACACAGTGTACCAGATAAGAAATGGGGTCAGAAGACACCACTCAGTCATATTAATCAGCCAAAGGATAGATTTATCAAAACTCAAGACACACGGTGTCAGCACGTGGGGCTGTGGCAGGTACAAGTCTAAGCAGCTGGACCGAGGTCAAGCACCACAGTGCTTGTCGCTCAGGTACATGGGGTCAACAGAAGACTATGCAGCAAGAATGGGGAGCATCCCTGCCTATGGAAAGTGGGGCAGGACAGGATGGGGACACTGGCTGCCATCATTCAGCTTTTGGTATGCCATGGACTCCTTAGCTAAAGATAAAAGACAAAAGAAAGGCCACATGGTGGGGTGACAAACACCAGAAAGGTTTGTCTAACAGGCATGTGGGGTGTGGCGCCAGTCCACAGCACGCACCACATGACAGAGAGGTGACATTGTGGGGCAGTGCCCAGCCGTGTCCCCTAAAAGCCACCTGCACCCAAGTGCACAGCACAGGCATTTGGAGGAAAGAAGTGTTGTCATGGCTATCTCCACTTTCAGAAATCCCCCAGAACTCACCTGACCGCAGGGACCCCACAGGTGTGCAGCAGGTGGTTGCACGCCTCAGGTGCACATGCCGATGGACCGTGCTATTCCATCAGCAAATGCCCTGCGCATCACACACACACACACACACACACACACACAGTAACCACAGTCTGGCTGAGACTGTGATAACTTCAGGAACAAAGAGAAGACTCCAATTCGGCTTCTACCTCCCAGTCCACTTCACCCCTCCCCAGAGATGGTGGTGACGGCCACAAGTCTAGGCACAAGGCCAGACAGGTAGACCTGTCACTGCACACAAGGACAGGCTGACAGCTGAAAGCCGCGTCCTCAACGCGCCCAGACTGAATATCAAGTAAATTAAAATACAAAGCAGTCCAGTAGGCATCTAAGTAGAATCTCGAGCCTTCGGGCAGGGATGGTAATCCTAGGACGAGGCACTGCCATTTCAGGGCTGTTCGAGACGGGGACATGTCACGCTGGAGATCGCAGTGCAGCAGAGTCCCCCAAGCACCCTGTGACACAAAGTCCCACAGGGGGAGAGCAGAGCCGAGCCCTTCCGCCCCCACCAACGGGCACCACGCTCGGGGACCGGTTGGGCCAGCACTCTCGCAGGTGCACCAGCAGGCTGTGGCCTCCTCTAGCGTGGACCTTCCAGATTCTTCACAATCAGCATCTGGAGGGGAACAAGCAGTTTCCACGTGGGTCCAACACCTCAGAGAAGCAGCGCCAGTGCCAACCCCAGCCCCCCATGGTCACTGGAGCCCACCTGGAACGTCTAGAATGGTGCCTTCTGTCCAAGAGTCACGTGAGGCAGCTCCAGACAAGCATCCATGGTATGAAGATCAGGCACGTGGCCCTCGCCACCATGGTCCACACAGTCAGGGTGGGCGTCCAGAAGGACCCAGAGCCTTCTCTTCCAGCAGCAGGCGCTCTGGAGATACCACTCTGGCCCAAGAGGTGCGCAGACCACCAGAAAGCAACCCTCAGCCAGGCTGGCATCGATGCCCAGCCCCCACACACACCTCCCCACTGCTGTCACTGTGGGCTCTCACCCCTGGTATGGGGGGCACAACGCCCCCAAAGGCCTCAAGCCAGGGCCACACCAGCGCACAGGGGATCTGCGCCTCACTCCCGGGGCCTCTGTATGTAGCACCACCAGCTCCATCCTCCATCTGCTCGCACCGTTCCTAGCTGTCAGCACTGGGGGCATGTGGCTCATTTAGTAAGTGCACACGTGTTGGGAAGATGTCCTCAGGAACAAAAGTGAGGAGACCATGGCAGAGGCCAGCAGCCCCCTGAGACAGGGCGTATGTGCAGGAAGGGCCGACAGAAACACAAGGCTGCGTGTCCTGTTCATTCTGCTTCCTCCCAGTGTGTGTCCGAGGACGACCTGCACTCACAAGTGGCCAGGCTTCTCCCTGGGTTGTAAACAAACGGATACACCAAAACTCAGGAAGTCCCCTTTATGGATAACTCCAGACACCCAAAGTCTGGAGAGCCTCCCAGCTTTTGCCTGCTGTGCTGGAGCCTGTGATGTTGGCCTGGGTGCTCCGGACTTCCCAGGGGAGGCTGCGCTGCACGCGGGTGCAGGACTCACAGAGCAGCTAAAGCAACTGATCAAATCGCGTTATGAAATATTTCCTTCAATTTAGCAATTCTCACTTTTTTTTTTTTTTTTTTTTTTTTTCAGACAGGGTCTCACTCCATCACCCAGCCTGGAGTGCAGTGGCATGACTTGGGCTCACTGCAACCTCTGCCTCCCAGGTTCAAGGTATTCTCATGCCTCAGCCTTCCGAGTAGCTAGGATCACAGGCACCTGCCACCATGCCTCGCTAATTTTTGTATTTTTAGTAGTGACGGGGTTTTGTCATTTTGGTCCAGCCTGGTCTCAAACTCCTGACCTCAAGTGATCTGCCCATCTCCAACTCCCAAAGTACTGGGATTACAGGTGTGAGATACCACGCCCGGCCTCACTTTCTTCTTCTAATGTTTAATAGTTCAATCTTCCATGGATGTGCTGGGACCATGAGAAGGCTCTTCCAGAAGAGCTGAGCACCAGCCTGGTGCTGGCCCTGAGGGAGGAACCCATACCACGAGCTTCGGGACAGCTGTGAGGACACTGGCCAGCTCCTCTGGAGGGCCACAGACTGTGCCAGAAAGGCCCGTGAGCAAGGGGCTGCTCCCTTCCCCGAGCTGTACCTGCTCCACGGGCACTGACTGATGGGCTACCGGGCTTCTCTCGAATGTGGAAATAAAGACCCTCGGTCAGCAACTCAGACGGACGAAAGCCCTCCATAGGTCAAAACACCACGACACAAAGGGGCCTGCAGAGGTAGTGCCATGTGGGACCCAGGCCCAAGCTGCTTCCAGGGAGGCTGAGTGTGGCCCTGTACCAGGGTCAGAACGTGGGGCAGCCTCCCCAGCAGCCACAGCACCCTCCTGGGGCCCAGGGGATTCTCAATCGAGCCAGGCCACAGCAAACCCTGGTCTTGGGACACAGCCCCCTATTCAGCTTTCTCACCTTTCATGGAGCAGCTAAAAATGAATGGACCCGTTCTTTACAAGACTTTTGAAAACTTAAGGTAGGATAAAGTTTGCTATTAAACTGGAGAAAAAGGGACAGTTTTCAACCCTCCACGTCTGAAGAGCACCCTGCCTGCCCTCGGCTGCTCCTCCTCGTATCTCTCACCGGGGAGTGCGCCGAGACCTGGCAGGAAACCCCGAGAGGCCTCCCCACAGGTGTGCAGAGCACTGGCAAAGACCGGCGTCACTCCCACATGCCACAGCGCGTCTGGGCACAGCCACTGCCAGGAACAGTGAAATGTCAACGGACATGACAGCTGGCGAGGCCTCCAGAGACGAGGCCAGATAAGCCGGCTCAGCCGCACTGTGCCCGGAGCCAAGGGGCGGGGAGGGAAGCAAGAAGGGGAGAAGCTGCGGGTTTGTGTCACTGGCCAACAACCACCGGACTCGGGAAAATGGTCGACATTCACAGGGAAATAAATACTTTGCCGTTCATTTTTCTAGAAAAAGCCACTGTGTACAAACACAACTTCACAGCGGAGACCTGTGAACCCATCGCACACACTGGGCTCCACCAGTGACACGGAGCAGGTCCCCCACGCCTGGCACCAGCCCCCCCCCGATGCTGCCCACACAGAGGCAGTCACCGTTAGGCAGGCAAGGGCTCTACGGGGAAAGGAGGGCGGCTGCAGCTGGGGATGAGCCTCGATGGCCTCACACCACCTGGGGACCAGGACAGGAGCGGACACGCCATACGTCACTGCAGCGGGCCGTGAGGGCACTTGAGAGCTGGGAAAGCCCTGCTGGCTCTGAAATAAGACGTCAGCAGGGGCCGGGGCGGGGGGAGGGTGCAGGGGCGGGGCCGGGCGCCAGGCTCAGCCTGTAATCCCAGCACTGTGAGAGGCCAGGCGGGAGGATGGCTTAAGCCCAGGAATTCAGGAGCAGCCTGGGCCACAGAGCAAGACCCCATCTCTACAAAAAATAAAAAAAAAAAGGACATCAGCAGATACCAAGACCTGTGGGCAGCCAACAGAAGGACAACTCGGGCGTCAAAACTGACCAGAATGGACAGTAAGAGTGACTCTTTCCAAACGCGGTCCGCGGCGCTACTAACTGGCAGGAAGGCAGGCGGGAGCAGAAAGGCGAGGCTCCAGCAGCAGCAGGGGCCAGGAGTGCAGTCAGCGCCCGGCGTCCCCATCCCTAAGACAAGCAGACTCACCAGGGATCTGGCCCACCGGGAGAAAGTTCATGGGGGCAGGGGACTTTCAGGGTCCAAAGTCCCCTCGGCAGATTACTCATTAATCACCAAGGGAGAGGCTCTCCTGAGGAAAGCATGGGGGCCGCTTGTTCCTGATGCTTCCCATGCCTCTGACACGGCACCGGCCCCCCTGGGGTTGCCCCTACCCACCTGCCCGTCTGGGCCCTGCCAATGCACAGCCGGCTACCCGAGGCAATGACGCAGGCCCAAGAGAAGAGTCAGTGAGCCGCCAGGCAGGTCCCAGGCAGAAGTAAACCACTGAAAAGGGCGTGGCAGACACAGGCACAGCGTGGCCAGGGGAGCCAGCTTCCCAGACTTGATCACTGTGTCACGGTCACACACCACATCCCCTTACTTTTAGAAATTCAGACTGAAGGGCTAAGCAGGGAGGACCCCACTGACTGAAACCTCCTCTCAAATAACCTGCAAAAAGCTGCGAAAACAATCGTGGCGAGAGGAGGCCAGTGCCAGCAGCAGCTAGGCTCCGTGAACGGGGACTCACCATGTTCTTCCTGCAACTTCACTGTATGGAGGTTTGGAGGTTTCTCAAAATAAAAAGACCCAAACCAAGGACAGGCAGCAGGCTTGGCTTGCAAACGGGCCACTTCCTGCTCCCCCGTCAGTCGTGGGCAGTGGCACACCTGGGCAGCAGTGGCCACCCCACAGCCGAGGACACACTGGGAACGGACATCGGGTTCTGGGATGGCCAGAGAGCAGCGCGAGGGCTGCCCAGCACCACGCCGGGCTCTCTGTTGAGCAGGGCAACGAGCATCCTTAACTTTTAAGACACACTGAGTGGTTTCCTTAAAACAGGTGGCCATGGCCGGGCACGGTGGCTCATGCCTGTAATCCCAGCACTTTGGGAGGCCAAGGTGGCTGGATCACTTGAGGTCAGGAGTTAGAGACCAGCTTGGCCAACATGGTGAAACCCTGTATCTACTAAAAATACAAAAATTAGCCGGGCGTGGTGGCATGTGCCTGTAATCCCAGTTACTGGGGAGGCTGGAGGCAGGAGAATCACTTGAACCCGGGAGGCAGGAGGCAGAGGTTGCAGTGAGCCAACATTGCGTGACTGCACTCCAGCCTGGGGGATAGAGTGAAACTCTCTATCAAAAAAAAAAAAAAAAAAAAACCCGGTGGCCAAAAGATGCAAGCTGCAACAACAGCAAGACACCGAACTCCAGCAACCTGAAATGTTCTGACTGGAACAAACTCTCCAACTATAAAAACATCTCCAATTCCCATTCAACCTGGGTCGTAATTGACAAATCCAACAAAACCTGTGGTCTGTTGAGCAGGCGGCAGGACAGGGAGGCCCCGTGAGGCCAAGGCCGGTGAGTTGGTTGGAGCTGGGGACACGGTGAGCCCTCTGTGCTGGCTCTTCCCTCCCCCACACTTTCGGCCCCAACAACAGCAGCGGGGCAATCAGGCATCTCTCAGCCGGCTCTCCACTCACCACCTTGCTCTCATTTTCAGAAACATCTCTTCCCAGTAAGAGTCACCTGGGGTCAGTTTCTGCCCACTCAGATCACACCATGGGTGAGGAGCCGGTCACCTGGGACCATCAAAGGCAGAGACACTTGAAAGGGTCCCCTCAGCCTTGCTCTCAAACAGCCCTGGGGCATCGAAGGCTGAACTGAGCAGAGAAGTGGCTCCCATTGCCGGGCACCTCCCGGTGGCACAGCTGTGCACGTGGCCAGCAACAGCAGGAACACTCGGCCTGCATGCTGGACCCTGGAGCCTCACACGTCCTCAGCCTGTGGGCTTTCCCCAGCATCTCCACAAATGAGGCAAGCGGCCCTGTGGACCCAACCATAATGGGACCCAATGCCCAGGCCCAAGTCAGACGCACCCTGCGCGCCCACTGACGATGCTGCCATGGAAGCTGGCCTCCAACTCAGAGCCGACTATCAGGGCAGCAGTGCCAGGCGGCACCAAGAACCAACAGCAATCGACCACATCTGCGACTGGCCTGACAGCCTCGCCGGCTGCCTCACATTCTCCAGGCATTTTGCTAAGTACCTATGGGAATCCATCAGCTGACCACCAGGCTGGCTGGCTGTGGGCACAGTCCCCATGCCAACGCCCAGACGTGGCTCCTGAGATGGCTTGTGGGACCCAGCTGCCTCTTCCAAACAGGAGGGGGGCCAATGGGAAACTGAGGCCTAGAAAAGTAATGGAACGCGGCCCACACTTAGAGTAAGAAGGTAGCCCAGCCATGCTCCTAACCCCTAAGCCACGTTGCCTCTCTCTATGCTTCTAGAAATTTCCACTTGACTGAAATAATCCAAAAGTATACCGACCACTATTTGCACAGAGAAGACATGAGAAGGAAAGACAGCGAGTTCAACAGCAAACCCAGCTGCAGTGACTTTCACTTCACTGTGGGCAAAGGAAAACCAACAGGCACAGCCAGTGCCTGCCAGAGAGGCTGCCCCACGCCTTTCTCGAACCAGCGCAGAGCTCCGCCCGCCTCGGGTCAAAGGCTGCCTGTCCAGGCCCCGCCACTGCCAGGCTTCCTTTTGAATCCAACGAGCAGCATCACAGTTGCATTGCCCCAGTGGCACAGAGGCCCCAGCGTTATTTGCAAAACAAAAAGTGAGGACCCTCCACTGGAGAGCCACCCTGCGGTGCCCCTCATTAATATTCAACAGTTAGGACAAAGCCGGACAAAAGAGCAGAGCAGGTCACCAAGCTCCGAACCCACCCTGAGTCCCAGCCTGTTCCTGATTCCAAGATGGGGCCTTTGGAAACCAAGTAACGGAAATGGCTGCCAGCCAGGGTGAGTCCAGGCAGCCCCGGAGAGGGGACGCGGCAGCGTGGGCACCACCCAGCCAGACCAAAGCAGAGCCCAGGAGCTCCCCCCAGAACCTGGTGGTCTCAGGGCCTGGAAAGGCAGCTGGCCGGGCCCCTAGGGCTCTGGGGAAGGAACGTGGGCTGCTCCAGAAAGTACCCAAAAGCACCAGGGTCCCTCTGCGCACTCACCAGAGCCTCTCCGTGAGGCACCAGAGCACAAGAGCAGACATGAAACAACCCAGGCCCACCCCCTCACCCGTCACCACCAGCAGAGCCAAACAAGTCAACATGGGGCTGAGACTGGTCCCAGCCCACATGCCCTGGTGAAAGAGGCGGGCATGCGGCGTCCAAGGGCGGTCCCAGCTGCGTCAGCAATGGTGTGTCCAGGGGAAGGAGGCCAAGGTGTGCAGCCAGCAGTGAGGCCCCTTCCCGAAAGCCAGACTGGACTCGGGCCGGGGCAGCTGTGCGCTCCCCAAGGGCACCTGTGAGGCCCAGGAAAGAGGAAGAACAAGTCCTGATGCCAGGAGCAGGCCCTGGGGCTCCTGTTTTCAGGGAAAAGTCAAGGTCAAGCCAGCAGATTGTCCCAGAAACCCCAAGTGGCCAGGGCAGGAGGATACACACTTCCTGCCTGGTGGCTACACCCCAACCCCAGGGAGACATTTCTAGGGGTTGCCAAGAAAACGGCACCTTGCCCCGGGTCCACCACACCACCCACATTTGGCAATGGGATTCCAAAGGGAGGACTCTGATGGGCTTCTGTGTGGTAGGAAGTATTTTCAGGGAAGCCATCACTTTGCTAAAAGAATTTTCTCCAGGATCTGGCAGGACATAACTTCAGAGCGAGAAGAGAGGAGGCAGAGGGAAGCTGCAAACAGGCCCCTGGTCATTTTGGGAATCTGGGGTCCTCTCGCTGCCCTTCCCTGGCCCCAGGCTGAGGGCAGCCCGTGACCCAAGCCCTTCCCTCTCTGACTGCACACACCCACGCACACCTGTGCACACACATGCCCATGGTTCCTTTTTTCTTTTTAAGACGGAGTCTCGCTCTGTTGCCCAGGCTGAAGTGCAGTGGCACAATCTCAGCTCACTGCAAACTCTGACTCCCAGGTTCGAGTGATTCTCCTGCCTCAGCCTCCCAAGTAGCTGGGACTACAGGTGCATGCCACCACACCTGGCTAACTTTTGTATTTTTAGTAGAGATGGGGTTTCACCATATTGGCCAGGCTGGTCTTGAACTCCTGACCTCGTGATCCACCTGCCTCGGCCTCCCGAAGTGCTGGGATTACAGGCGTGAGCCACTGTGCCCAGCCTGTGCCCATGGCTCTCGCACAGGCCTCCCAGAAAGCAGCAGCAGCCTGGCCACAGTGGGCAAGGTGGAGGTCCCTGAGGCCCCAGCAGGTTCCTCTTTGCTGCTGCCACAGGCCAGGCGCACAGTAGGTGCTCCTTCATGGAACAGCAGCCCCGTTCAGGCCTGACTGCCGCATCTCACTCTGAGACTGCCTCCCCCAACGGCACTCACAGCCCTTGGCCCCAGCAGGTGACTGTCATGTCTGCATCACACCGAAGCCCTTTCCATGAGCACCACCAGTTCCGGCAGAGCCCCCGCCCAGCTTGCACAAAGGAGAGGTGGGGAGTCTGACTTGCAGACGGTGCTACACACTGAGGCTCACAGAGCGTCTCCCCTTACAAAGATGAATCTGGCGCCGAGACGCTCCAGCTTCCTGACCACCACAGCAGAGGACGGAGGCAGCCTCCGGCAACAGAGGGAGGATCAGACCACGGTGCATGCCATAGACAAACAGGAGAGAGAAATCTACAACAAGTGGAACAGGATCACTAACCAGAGTAGAGAAAGAAGCACAACTGAGCAAAAGCCTCCACATACAACTCAACTCAAAGAGGGACTCAGGCCAGTTGCGGTGGCTCAAGCCTGTAATCCCAGCACTTTGGGAGGCCGAGACGGGCAGATCACAAGGGCAGGAGATCCAGACCATCCTGGCTAACATGGTGAAACCCCGTTTCTACTAAAAAAAAAATACAAAAAACTAGCCAGGCAAGGTGGCGAGCGCCTATAGTCCCAGCTACTCGGGAGGCTGAGGCAGGAGAATGGCGTAAACCCAGGAGGCGGAGCTTGCAGTGAGCTGAGATCTGGCCACTGCACTCCAGCCTGGGCAACAGAGCGAGACTCTGTCTCAAAAAAAAAAAAAAAAAAAAAAAGAGGGACTCAGACATTCCTCAAAGAGGATACAGGAGGGACCAATAAGCACATGAAAAAATGCTCAACATACTAGTCATCAGGGAAATGAGAAGCAAAACCACAATGAGATGCCACCTCACACCCATTAGGATGGCTGCTGTCAAAAAACAGAACGAGTGCTGGAGAGGATGTGAAGACAGTGTTGCTCGAACGCTGTTGCTGGAAGTGGAAAATGCTGCAGCCACTATGAAAAACAGTCGGTTCTTCAAAAAGAAAAACGGGCTGAATGTGGTGGCTCACGCCTGTAATCCCAGCACTTTGGGAGGCCAGGAGTCAGAGACCAGCCTGGTCAACATGGCGAAATACTGTCTCCACTAAAAATACAAAAATTAGCCAGGTGTGGTGGCATATACTTATAGTCCCAGCTACTCAGGAGGCTGAGGCAGGAGAATCACTTGAACCCAGGAGGCGGAGGCTGCAGTGAGCCGAGATAGAGCCACCGCACTCCAGCCTGGGCAACAGAGTGAGACTCCTCTGCCTCAAAAAAAAAAAAAAAAAAAAGGCCAAGTGCCGTGGCTTACGCCTATAATCACAGCACTTTGGGAGACCGAGGCGGGTGGATCACGAGGTCAGGAGATGGAGAACATCCTGGCTAACACGGTGAAACCCCATATCTACTAAAAATACAAAAAAATTAGCCAGGTGTGGTGGCAGGTGCCTGCAGTCCCAGCTATTCGGGAGGCTGAGACAGGAGAATGGCATAAACCCAGGAGGTGGAGCTTGCAGTGAGCCGAGATGGCGCCACTACACTCCAGCCTGGGCAACAGAGAGAGGTGCCATCTCAAAAAAAAAAAAAGAAAGAAAGAAAGAAGGAAGAAAAAATAGGGCCAGGTGCAGTGGCTGATGCTTGTAATCCCAGCACTTTAGGAGGCCAAGGTGGGTAGGTCACATAAGGTCAAGAGTTCAAGACTAGCCTGGCCAACATGGTGAAACCCTGTCTCTACAAAAAATACAAAAATTAGCCGGGCGGGGTGGCACATGCCTTTAGTCCCAGCTACTTGGGAGGCTCAGACAGGAGAATCACTTGAGTCCAGGAGGTGGAGGCTGCAGTGAGCCAAGATCGTGCCACTGCACTCCAGCCTGGGTGATAGAGCAAGATGCTGTCTCAAAAATAAATAAAACTAGAATGATCAATGATCCAGCAATTCCACTTCCGAATCTACACCCAGAACTGAAGGCAGGGTCTCCAGAGGTCACTGTGCACCCGTGCTGACAGCAGCATCATTCACGACAGCTAAACTGTGGAAGTCACCCATGTGTCCACCGACAGAAATGGGTAAACAAAATACATCCAAGCAACAGCCTGCGATTCAGTCTTAAGAAGGAAGGAGCCGGGCACGGTGGCTCAAGCCTGTAATTCCAGCACTTTGGGAGGCTGAGACGGGCGGATCACGAGGTCAGGAGATCGAGACCATCCTGGCTAACACGGTGAAACCCCGTCTGTACTAAAAAAAAAACACAAAACACTACCCGGGCGAGGTGGCAGGCGCCTGTAGTCCCAGCTACTCGGGAGGCTGAGGCAGGAGAATGGCGGGAACCCGGGAGGCGGAGCTTGCAGTGAGCTGAGATGGCGCCACCGCACTCCAGCCTGGGCCACAGAGCTAGACTCCGTCTCAAAAAAAAAAAAAAAAAGGAAGGAAGGAGACTGTGACACAGGCTGCTCATGGCTGCACCTTGAGGACACGGCGCTGAATGAAATAAGCAGTCACAAAAGGACAGATCCTGTGCGAGTCCACTCACAGGAGGTCCCTAGAGTCACCAAACTCACAGAAACAGAAAGCGGTGGGTGGGTGCCGGGGCCTGGGGGCGGCAGAATGGGGAGTGAGTGTTTCACGGGGACAGAGGCTGGGCCTGGGAAGGTAGGTGAACAGCAGTGTGAATTTGCTTCATAGTTTTAGCTGTTCTGATGTTGGGTGCATATATATTATTGCTAGATCTTCCAGTTGATTCGACCCGTTTATCATTCTGTAACTACTTTTCCATCTCTAGGAATAGTTTCTGAAAAAAAAGTCTATTTGGTGTGATACAAATGGAGCCACGCCTGTTTTCTTTTGGTCACCAGTGGCATGGGACGTCTTTTTCCATTCCTTCACTGTCGGCCTACGTGTTCAACACTGCTGAATGGTACACATAATGGTAAACGTTATGTCTATTTTGCCACAATAAAAAAACGTAATATGTACAAGTTACAGAAAAAATTACTGAAATAACAACCAACCGACCAAAAAGCAAAGAAATACAAACTAAACGATGAGATTTTTCACCTTTCAAATTAACAAAGACACTCTAAATGACAGAATCTTTTTTTTTTTTTTTCTGAGACGGAGTCTCGCTCTGTCGCCCATCCTGGAGTGCAGTCGCACGATCTCAGCTCACTGCAACCTCTGCCTCCCAGGTTCAAGCAATTCTCCTGCCTCAGCCTCCCGAGTAACTGGGATTACAGGCGTGCGCCACCACATCCAACTAATTTTTGCATTTTTAGTAGAGACGGGGTTTCACCGTGTTAGCCAGGATGGTCTGGATCTCCTGACCTCGTGATCCGCCCGCCTTGGCCACCCAAAGTGCTGGGATTACAGGCGTGAGCCACCGCACCCGGCCTGTTTTTTGTTTTATGGGACAAAGTCTCACTCTATCACCCAGGCTGTAGTAGACTGTCATCATCTCGGCTCACTGCAACCTCCACCTCCCAGGTTCAAGTGATTCTCCAGCCTCAGCCTCCCAAGTAGCTGGGACTACAGGTGTGTAACACCACACCTGGCTAATTTTTGTATTTTTTTAAATAGAAACATGGTTTTACCATGTTGGCCAGGCTGGTCTTGAAATCCTGACCTCAGGTGATCCACCCACCTCAGCCTCCCAAAATGCTGGGATTACAGGCATGAGCCACCACACCCAGCCTAAATGACAGAATCTTAAAAGTCGTCAGGAGGGGCCGGGTGTGGTGGCTCACGCCTGTAATCCCAGCACTTTGGGAGGCCAAGGCGGGCGGATCACGAGGTCAGGAGATCCAGACCATCCTGGCTAACACAGTGAAACCCCGTCTCTACTAAAAATACAAAACATTAGCCGGGCGTGGTGGTAGGCGCCTGTAGTTCCAGCTACTCGGGAGGCTGAGGCAGGAGAACGGTGTGAACCCGGGAGGCGGAGCTTGCAGTGAGCTGAGATGGCGCCACCGCACTCCAGCCTAGGTGACAGAGCGGAGGTAAGTCATCAGGAGGTAGGAAAATGGGCAGTTTCTTAACTCTGTGGGCATGTAACCTGCACACCATTCAAAGAAAAGTTTGGGGAAAACAACAACACCTTTTAGGAGAATCTCAGAGCCTACTAAGGAAATGATCAGAAATGTGGACAAAGATCTAAGCACAAACAGAATCATCCCAGCTGAGCTAACATACAAAAGCAATCTATAGAGATGTGTATTGCGTGTGCACGTATCAGTAAATAACAGGGTACCCGGCAGACAGTGTGCCTCCCCACTGACCTGCCGCATCCACAAGAAGCTTACCACACACCTAGCATCCCACGCAGCAGAGAATGCGTTTACAGCCAACAAGACTGACGACAGGGAGGGCTGGGACGCTTCGGAAGACAGCCAGGCCTGACCCACGCCCTCCAACCAAGCTGTCTCACTCCCAAGCCCACATGTGCACCACAGTACACCCAAGAGCAAGCCCTCTGCCCATTCGTCCCAAGGCACAAGAACAGGACGAACAAAGCTGCACGGCGACAGTGACACAGTGAGCCGGCCAGAGTGACGGGCACTCGAAAAGCACACGTGCAGACCAGCACCCTGACAGGGGCTTCTGCAACAGAGCACGATGGCCAGCCTGCAGAAAGAGCGGGCGGGGCAAGAGGACGGTGGCCCCCGCTGAGGAGCATGAGAGGGCAGGGCAGGGATGAAGCAGGCGGTAGCTGGAGAACACTGACATCTCGTGCAGGCAGCATGTGGTCACAAAGCTCGTGTGATGTGTTTGTGTTAACACACGCCCTGAAGCATCTCTTGCAATACCAAAACACGGCCCATGCCCTAGACACTAAGTAAGTTCCAGACCCTCAATACCAACTAATACTCCAAAATACCACAGGGCTGGCCCAAAAAGGCACCAGGCACCCAAGGCACTGATATCCCAAAGGTGCTGAGCAGAGCAGGGCAGACGGGGAACCGCGTTCACGTGCCCTTGTGATAAACCTAGAACTCTGCCCTCACCCACGTCTGCATTTGTCTTTTATACCTTTCTGTGTTATGTGAATACTGTGCTGGTGTGCTTTTCACTTACTTCTTACAAGAATGTCACAGTAATATTCCTACAGAAAACACAGGCCGGGTGCGGTGGCTCACACCTGTAATCCCAGCACTTTGGGAGGCCGAGGTGGGTGGATCACAAGGTCAGGAGATCGAGACCATCCTGGCTAACACGGTGAAACCCGTCTCTACTAAAAATACAAAAAATCAGCCGGGCGTGGTGGCGGCGCCTGTAGTCCCAGCTACTTGGGAGGCTGAGGCACGAGAATGGCGTGAACCCAGGAGGCGTAGCTCGCAGTGAGCCAAGATCGTGCCACTGCACTCCAGCCTGGGGGACAGACTCCATCTCAAAAAACAAAGAAAACACAGTCACAGATATACTTGTTATGCCTCATTCAGGGAAAAAGGCAGACCTTAGTGCACATATGGAAAAATCCAATTAAGAAAACTTTCAGTCCAGGAGCGGTGGTGCACAGCACTTTGGGAGGCTGAGGCAGGAGGATCACTTGAGCCCAGGAGTTCCAGACCAATCTGGGCAACATACGGAGATCATATCGCTAAAATTACAAAAACATCAGCCAGGTGCGGTGATGCCCACCTGTAGTCCTGGCTACTCAAGAAGCTGAGGCAGGAGAACCACTTGAGCCCAAGAGGTCAAAGCTGCTGTGAGCTAGGATCACACCACTGCACTCTCCAGCACAGATGACAGAACAAGACCTTGTCTCCAAAAATGAGAAAAAAGAAAAATCTTTCCGTCAATGTGGCAGAGACCACAGTGAGGACAGGGACACCCACTCCCCAGCGGGGCCAGAAGGGGCCACGGTCGGCCGTATCCCGGCTTCCCACGTTTCCAGCAACAGAGCTGTGGCACGCTCCTGCCTCTCCCCTGACATGTGAACCACAGGACACTGTACTTCTGCCTCAACCCGCCAAGAACAGAGAGAGAACGGGTCACCCTCTGCACTCTTCTCCGCTGTTCTGGGCTTCTTCGGTGAGCACACACCAGTCGCTCCTCTGATCACTCTCCTGACTAGACACGCACGGGAAGTGTTCAGACATTACAGAGGCTCACCACTAGCGGCTGGGGGCCGTGCCAAGGGCCGCGCCACGTGAGGAAGGTCACCAACAGTCTCCAGGTGGGGAGGCTGGCCCTCCTCCAACCAGCTCCGCTCTCTCCTGGCCTGCTGCCTCCCAACAAGATGTTGCCTCTGCCAGGCTCAGGTCAGCCCTCGGACTGTCCCCACAGCCCGTCACAGCACCACACATGCACACACAGAGGCCCGCGTGGAAGACCCACTCATCACACACAGTGTTGTCCCTTGGTCCCAAAAAGCAGCGGGAGGACACTTCTGAGACAGGAGGGACCTGAACATAGGCTGGTGTCCAGAAATCCCCCTTAGCTTTGTTAGGCAAGTTAATGGGTCATAGTTAGCATTGTTTACAATGCCATATTCCTTAGATGTGGATACCGAAACACTTAAATATGAAATCAGATGATGCCTGGGATTTGCTTTAAAAAATTACACTCCCGGCTGAGCGCGGTGGCTCACGCCTGTAATCCCAACACTTTGGGAGGCTGAGGCAGGCGGATCACGTGGTCAGGAGATCAAGATCATCCTGGCTAACATGGTGAAACCCCGTCTCTACTAAAAATACAAAAAAATTAGCCGGACGTGGTGGTGGGCGCCTGTAGTCCCAGCTACTCGGGAGGGCCGAGGCAGGTGAATGGCGTGAGCCCAGGAGATGGAGCTTGCAGTGAGCCAAGATCGTGCCACTGGTGGCACTCCAGCCTGGGCTACAGAGTAGAACACCGTCTCAAAAACAAAACAAAACAAAACAAAATTACAGTCCCTCCCCCTCAAAATAGGAGAGGGAAGTTGCATGAAACAAAATGAGTGAGCCACGGATAACTGGTGAACGCGATACACGGGGTGCATTGAGCTAATCTCTCTACTGCAGTGAAAGCCGGGAATTTTCCACACAGATGACACTCTTAAGTCCATAGACATATTTAAGCCATAAGTTCATAATGACAGTAAAAAGAGAAGCGTTCCCCGTTTGCCCCGCAGGCAAGTGTGAGGGGACCCTGGGCCCTCCATGCCCTGAAGTGAAGGGATGGAGCCCGCAGGGACCCGCCTTCCAGGCCCACAGCATCCTGGGCTCCCTCTTCCACGTGTCCACGTTTAGGCAGAAAATGGCAGAGGCCAGGGATGCAGGGCGGCCACAGAGCTCCTACAAACCCCTCACCTGCAGCTCCTGTGCACACCCTGCAGTTACCACCAAAGTTCAACCAGGGTGCCCAGGACATCTCAGGGTCTGAGCACAGCCGAGGCAGGTTGGGGCCAACGCGGGGCCACCTACTAGCAGTGCTGGAGGGGCTGTGGACGGCCCCCACACTGGGTAGCACAGATTTTCCTAAGAGCTGTGGTTTCTCGCGCCTCTCACCTGACTCATGAATGACAGGACGCTGTGCTTCCCGCCCCCACCGAGGGCGAAGTCTGTGTCCGCGCCACTACTCTCCTGGATCTAGAACTGTCCGCCGTCCGCCGAACCAGCAGAGAGAGCTGCATTTCTAAGAACCCCAGGTTTTCTTGTTAATGCTCTACGGTTACTTCGGGCTAAAGAGAGCTCTGCTTCTTAAAATCCACTTGATTTCTTCTTCTGGGGGCCTTGATGGCCCCAGGAACCCCTGCTCAGCGGTTCCAGTGCCGCAGCCTTGCCCCCCACCAGCCACCACCCACGGGACCTCCTCATGGGGGCCGGGCGACACTGTGGACAGCATGTGGCTTGCCGCCAGGTGCTTCTGGCAACTCAGAGTCCCAGACACAGTCCTGCCCGCGGCCAGACCAGCCTGGCCCACATTTCTCGAGGCTGCTCGGAGGCGCCTGCCCTTCCCACGTTCCTCCAGACCCAGGCCTCCCTCCTCCCTGACTTCTCGGCCTGTGGCTTCCCGCCAGTGCCCCTACCCCAGGCCTGCGGCCATTTCACCCTCCCAGAGGCCTCCTGGGCCAAGGTCCCAGAAAGTGGAGCGGAACCCAGAGGACAGGGGCCCCTGCGGTGGGCGCTGCCCTGTGGTGGGCGCTGCCCTGTGGGGTCCTGGCCACCTTCCTCAGCACCTGGGGCCACACCTCACTGAGCAAACCAGAACAAGGGACCCCACAGGCACTCCTGAGAAAACAGGTCCTTCTTTATCTACAGTCCATTAAAATACCAAAGAAATCACAATTTCAATAACGATGTTTAGATGGGAAAATAAAAAGCCCATCTACACCAGAGGCATCGAGCTGAGTCAGGGAGCTGAACAGGGGTGGGGGCACCGAAGTTCCACGGACCCACAAAGGAGGCAGCTGAAGCAGCAGTGGGGAACTGAAGCAAACCTACACCCAGCGCAAGGAGCTGCACCACTGCCCAGACACACCGGACGCCCCGGAGGGCGGCATGAGCCTAGACACAGGCCTCACCCAGCCCCGGAGCTGTGAAAGCTGCTCTGAGAAGCCTCCCATTGGCCAGGAAAGACTTCAAAGTGAGGGGTTCTCCCCTCTCCCAAACTGAACTGTGAACCCCAAGACCCACACACAGCCACCCACAAGCATCACCAGGGAGCCTGCCACCTGGACCAGGCCCTCGCCACTGCACACCCCGCGGGTCCCCGGCATCACCAGGGAGCCCGCCACCTGGACCAGGCCCTCGCCACCGCACACCCCGTGGGTCCCCGGCATCACCAGGGAGCCCGCCACCTTGGACCAGGCCCTCGCCACCACACACCCCGCGGGTCCCTGGCATCACCAGGGAGCCCGCCACCTGGACCAGGCCCTCGCCACCGCACACCCCGTGGGTCCCCGGCATCACCAGGGAGCCCGCCACCTTGGACCAGGCCCTCGCCACCGCACACCCCGTGGGTCCCCGGCATCACCAGGGAGCCCGCCACCTGGACCAGGCCCTCGCCACCACACACCCTGTGGGTCCCCGGTATCACCAAGGAGCCCGCCACCTGGACCAGGCCCTCACCACCGCACACCCTGCAGGTCCCTGGCATGCGGGCTGTCCAGGTCGAAACCCTTCCTGACTCCATTCAGGTCCGGGATGTGTCCCCAGACACAGGTGCCGCCATCGGCTACACCCACATGCAAAGAGGGTTCGCCCGTTCCCCCAAGGGGAGCTCAAGACCACGCGAGAGGCAGGTCCCCACCCCAGCCAGTGACAAGGAAGACACTCAGCCCGGCTTGACTCAAAGAGCCACACAGAGGCAAACCAGGGGGTTTACCTTGTTTTCACAGTTTAACGAGCTTTATAAATTAAGACAAAACCCACTAGGGTCAGGCAAGCTGGGCGACACTCACTGCATCCAAGAATGTTAACAAAAATCACAGTTTTGATAGTTCTGCAAAAAAAAACTTAGCAAATTTACAACAAAACTGTCAAGTAATTAAGGCAAGGCACTTCACACATGAACTTAAACTGCTAATTAAAATCCCCTCGCTTAATTGACTACATTTGCATATCATTCAACTTGGGAGTATAATTTTTTTAATGGTTTGGGCAACAGGGTTGTAGCCAGGAAATGCGGAGGCAGCAGGTGAGGCAGAGCGAAGGCCCTGCCAACGGCACAACCCGGAGCACCAGGCAGGTGGCCGGGGACCGTGCCAGGCCGGGTCCCCACCTCCCTCCAGGTCCACACGGGTGTCCAGGGAGGAAGCAGCTGAGATCTCACAGACGTCACACCAGCTATGGAGGTCCTGGGTGTCCCTAACCCAGAAGGCAGCCTGAGGCAGGCTTCAGAGCAAGCACAGAATACCCCCCTCCCCAGGGTGGCCCAGCCCACTGACAGCCCAGGTTCTGTGTGCAGCTCTCACTCGGTGAGCGCCAGTCCACAGGACACGGGCCGCGGCGCGGGTGGCCTCGGTGGACGTGCACACCTTCGGCACCACACACGCAGTGTCCACAGCTCTGCGGAGGGTGGTTCAGCTGCCCTGTCCAGTGTGCTGCTCCTCCCGCCTGGACCAGGAGTCAGAGTCCAGACCCCACGCTCACCCTCACCAGGCAGGCAGGAGTCCCTCTCTCTGGGGCCCCAGGCTTGTGCCACCTCTGCAGAGGGAAGTCTCAAGGCTGGGAGTGCCTGGTCCCCATCCTCAGGCGTCAGAGCCTGTCAGGGCCAGGGAGGCAGAGCACCCTGTGCCCAGAGGCCCAACCGGTGCCATGGCAGGCCTGTCCTGGGTACTGTGTAGGTCCACGCAGGGCCGCCAACCTTCCAGAGCAGCACAGGGAATAGCAAGTCTAGGACGCAGAGGCCCAGTTTGGCCTAGTCGTCTGGGAAACTATAAAAAAAGAGGGCCACAGGCAGCTGGAGCTGCCATCCACTGCCACGCGGAGGCTCCTCAGGCCACAGGAGCCTGAAGGGAGGCACGGGGACAAACTGCTTCCCAAGAAAGGCTCAGGTTCTCTGAGCATGGACAATGAAGCCTAACTCCCCTCAGACAGACCTCCAGGGCCAGCTGTGAGGGTGAGGGAGGGAGTCAAGGATGCCTGCCCTGGCATTGCCTGGACCATGGGCAGCCATACCAGGCGGGGACCTGGGGCTGCCATAGCCCAATGCCTGACAAAGACAAGCCTTTGACAGCACCAGGCGGGACGGCACCGGGAGAGACGCCCGCCACGAGAGGGTGATCAGCCTATCGAGGCCCATTCGACTCGGTAAGTAACCCATCCTGGATAGGGTCAAATGGGCCAACCTCAGACCTCCCACAGAAGGTGCCAGCCTCCCGGGGCTCTCAGGGATGAGGCGTTTACATGTGTTCTGCAGGACGAGCTCAGCACCCAGCCAGACTGGCCTCCATGCTAAGGACAGACACATTCCCTCAACAGGGCAAGAAGGACTCAACCTATGGGCCTTATTTCCAAAAACGAAAGCAAGAACATTTCTGTTTCTGGGCGAAGACGCATACTCCATAGTAAAAGCAAAAATGTTTCCACGTTACTTTCAGGACAGAGAGCCTACATCAGACTCTGCAACAACTGTGCACCCAATCGGCCTCCTCTCAACAGCTGGACCAGCAGTTCCCAGCAGGCAGCACCAACTAGGGCAGGGTGAGGGCGGGTCTGCAGGCTGACAGCTGCTTCTTATTCTCATCACTTACAAATTTACTCCTGGGCAGAAGAACACTATGTAATTAGCAGACACCTGGCTCTCCTGGCAATATGGTTTCCCCTGTAGAAGAAAACTGACATCAAAGGAAACACCGGCACAGCCACAGTCTTCAGGAACCAGAGCAGCCAGGGAGCCCCGCAGGGAGCACCTAAGCTGCTTCAGATACAGGCAGGGTATGGACAGAGAGACAGAGGCTGCGCCAGCACCACTGGACACCTGCTGGGTGCTCCCTGCCCTCCCACCGCCCCTCACCCACTCCTGACGCACTTCCTGGTGAGGTCAGCCAGTCCCCAGGTGCCCCCATAACGGGACACGAGTTGTCGTGGAGTCACCGTCACCTCACGCAGCTCAGGGATCAGGTCTGGTTGGGAAGGGCCACACAAGAGCCCAGTTAGTGTCTTGGGTCCTGGGGTGGAACCCTCAGGACAGAGACAGATCCTCTGATTTGGGTGACGGTGTCCCCTGCCACCCATGCCCACCCTGAGGCCGCCAGCCTGAGCTGCATTTCTCTGAAATGAGCAGCACCGTGGGGCCTGCAGGAAGCCTAGAACAGGAGCTGTTTCTAAGTCAGCCACCGACATTCCAGCAGAAGCCACAGTCAGTCCAGGCAGGGCTGAGAGCTGGGAGGAGCATCAGCACTCAGCCTCACCAGCCAAGGGTAATATTCCAGCACCTTCTGAGCCCTCAACATGGAACCAGGGTAGAAGCGCCCCCAGGTCAGAAGACAGTGAACCAATTTCTTCCAAAGGTGGAACAATGGCCGGCGCAGTGGCTCACGCCTGTAGTCCCAACACTTTGGGAGGCTGAGGCGGGTGAATCACGAGGTCAGGAGATGGAGACCATTCTGGCTAACATGGTGAAACCCCATCTCTACTAAAATACAAAAAATTAGCCGGGCGTGGTGGTGCACACCTGTAGTCCCAGCTACTCGGCAGGCTGAGTCAGGGGAATTGCTTGAACCCGGGAGGCGGAGGTTGCAGTGAGCCAAGATCGCGCCACTGCACTCCAGCCTGGGCGACAGAGCGAGACTCCGTCTCACAAAAAAAAAACAAAAAACAAACAAAGGTGAAACAGTGAGAGAAGAAACAGCATTCCCCTTCTAACCAGAAAACGGAGCTGCCAATAAACCCTGACCGCCAATGCCTGCGAGGTCCACTGAGTCATTCAGTGAGTTATTGAATCTGGCCCCCAAACTGGGGACCCAGACGTGACCAGGCGCCCCCAACCCTAGCCCCTGAGGCCGGCAACACAACCACACACACGACAACCCCCATGGCCAGTGAGACAAGGCCCCCAGCAGAGGCAGCCCAAGAAGGCCTGACAAGGGCTGGGTGTGCTGGCCTAAGAGGCAGGCCTAGACACCCCGATTCAGCAGCTGCAGGGGCACCAAGGCAGTGCACTCCTTCCATCTTTATGAGTCAAAAAAGTAAAATCGGAGAAGACATGAACACCAAGCACCAAACAGAATCTCGGCCGTTTCCCAGGCTCGAGCCAAAACGCCTCTCAAAGCTCCCTTTATCTTCCCCCCAGACAAGAGACAGGAGCAGTACTCAAAGGAACAAGCGCTTCATGCGAAGGCCTACTAGGCGGCAGGCAGGACACAAGTTGAGGGCCACAGGCACCAGGCGCCACCACGCCACCTCCGGGCCATGACCAATGCAGGTGCTGGGTCCATCTGCTCCTAGTCTGGATTTTACTATTGTCCCCACAATCTCATTTAAATTTCACACTCGAGTCCTGGTTCTTCATTTTCGTAAATAAGCAGGCTCATGTGGCGGCATGTCCCCAGAGCTGGAGGCTCCCTGGGCCCCCCATCGAGGCCACCCCAGCAAGGCAGCCTGGAAAAATATCAAGTACCGCACAGTGAAACCAGCACGCAGGCTCTGGGAAGCAGGACCCTTCTGGAACTCTCTCTCATATTCACAAAGCAGCAGCACCTATAGAACTATCACTTACCATGCTCCCAACCCCCGGGGTGAGCCAGAGCTTCCTGAGGGTCACCCGGCATGGCACCTGGTCTGCAGAGGGTAACCAGGCCTCAAGAGAACAGGTGGGACGTCGGGGGCGACCCCTCCACCCCGCAGGCCCCGGGGATGCCTTCCGTGGCAGAACCCACTCCAGGGGCCAGGCACGATGGCTCATGCCCGTAATCCCAGCACTTTGGGAGGCCAAGGTGGGTGGATCACTTGAGGTCAGGAGTTCAAGACCAGCCTGGCCAACATGGTGAAACCCCATCTCTACTAAAAATACAAAAAAATTAACTGGGCCTGGTGGTGCACATCTGTAATCCCAGCTACACGGGAGGCTGGGGCAGGAGAATCGCTTAAACCCAGGAGACAGAGGCTGCAGCAAGCCAAGATGGCACCACTGCACTCCAGCCTGGGCAACAGAGACAGACTGTCTCAAAAAAAAAAAAAAACCCGCTCCAGACCACGAGGGTGACGGCCAGGGCACGACAGGAAGCAGCCGCCCTACCGCCCGCTCTGGAGGCCAGGTGTAAAGAGCTGGTCCCCGGGCAGCCCCCCACTCCATGACACCCTGGCCTGGTGACCACTGCTCAGGAGGGGAAGAGCCCTTAAGAGTAAGGACGGGGGCCTTCTTTTCCAGCTCTCCCAGATATTGGGGAAATAATTCACCCTCTGTATTTTGACTCAAAACAAAGAAACTTTTTAAAAACATTTCAGTTGAAACTTGCATAATTCTTCCAGTGGAGAAATCCTCCCTCAACTTTCGCAATCCTTAGAAAGAGACACATTATTGCCACAGAGAGTCCGGCCGCCGGCGTGGACACCTCCTGCCAGACAGTCAGGGCCCAGGCCCCGGAACCACCGCCTTCTCTCTGGAGGCCCTGCCGGCAGCGAAGGCCTAACCTAAGCTGGGGCTGTGGCCCCATAACCCCGCGAGACTCCAGGGCGGGGTTCGGCTCACACTTACCCCAGACTTCCTCGCACCATATCCTGTCTGCCCTCACCCGGAGACTCAGACAGACAGACAGCCAGACATTGCACAAATCAGCCACAGGGACGACTGAGAAACAAGACACTGACAGAGGGAAGCACCCCTCCGTGACCCTGCTGTCCCAGAAGGCGAGGGACCCAGCCCAGCTCCCAGAGGGGTCTCAGACAGATGGATGACAGACCGTGCGGGGAAAATGACCACTAGGTTCTGTTCCCTGCAGAAGCCACCAGGGGCAGCCGCCCATGTCCTCCCCATGCACAGCCAGCTGGGGTGGGCAGAGGTCAAGAACCACTCTCAAGCTGCTGTCCCCCCGCCCCTTGAGAAGACCCAGTAGCTGACCGTCTTTCCAGAACCCTCACCTGGGGGGCAGACCAGCCCAAACCTACAGATCCTGGCCTTCTGCACAGGGACCAGGGCCTGCCCAGGAGCCTGACCCCAGAGCATGGCCCAAGACCACATGGAACCCCACAAAAAGCTGGAGAAAAACACTCGCAGCAGACGCTTTTTCCAAAGGAAGCCGGTGGACAAAGGGCCAGATGGCCCCCAAAGTGCTCCCCGGACCTGAGGGTGTCTGGGAGGGCATAGCCCGAAACCCACACACGGCGACCTCGCTGAGTGAGGGGTGTCCCAGAGAGCAACTCCTGATGCTGTCCCTTCCTGTGATCAGTTCAGCTTAAAAGAGCAAAACACAGCTCCTACCCGAGGCACGCCCAGCCCAACGACCCCCTCCTGGCCTCCACCAGCACAGTCATTCCCCAGAACAGACCTCGAGACTCAAAGCTCTCAAGCCCGACCACCTGGCTGGGCACCTGCCTCAGGAAACACTGCCTGGGGCCAGGGCCAGCCATGCAGTGACACGGGTCAAAAGCCCAGCATGAGGGATCAGAAAACCCTCGTCGCGGACCCTCCACTGCGGCACACAGAGCTTCCCAACCAAGTGACCCTCAGCCCGCAGCCCACTAAGACCCACACCAGCCCACACAGAGCAAGGGCAAGCCAACCTGCAGGACTCCTGGGAACTCACGCATCTGCAGGACAGAGCGACAACACTCTAACACAACCCAAATTCTCCAGTCACCAGAATGCCCAGAACGCACGTGGCAGGTGAGCAACAGCTCTCACAAAGGCAGCCCACCACCCCAGGAACAGGACCCCCGGCCCCCTCGGAGCAGAACCCCCGGCCAGAACAGGACCCCCCCAGCCCTCTTGGAACAGGACCCTCAGAGCAGAATCCCTGCCCGGAACAGGACCCCGGCCCCCTTGAAGCAGGACCCCCAGCCCCCTCGGAGCAGGACCCTGCCATGGCCCAAGGGAAGCACCACACCGCACCACCCTGTTATCAGCCTGCAAGGAAAGCGCTTGGCTGCCCAGCAAGACGTTCTGCGGGACAAGGGGCCACGTCCCAGGCAGCAGGCCAAGCGGCAGCTCCAACTGCCACATTTTGTCTCCGTCTCTGACAGCTGTCTACGCTGACAAAAAGATGTAGTCCAATGGAGTCCTACGGCTATCAGAGAACCCAAGAGGAAGGAGGCGAGCCGACCGGAAAGAAGAACAGTGGGAGTGGGGAAGGCTCCAGTCTCTTGGCTAAGTGCTCCCAGCAGCACAATGACCCATCTGTGCCCCACCTGTACCACTCAAAACATAAAGCCCAAGATCAAGAAACAGTCCCCAGTTTACGCCGAGACAGACAGGTTAAGCAACTTGTCCAAGGTCACAAAGCCAGCGTGGAACCAAGTACGGAGGTGAGATAAGGCCCCTGTCAAGGATAGCAGCCCCAGGGTCCCTAAGAGGGGACTCGCCAAGCACCCACACAGCCCACACAGTCTTCCAAGATACAGCAGCAGGAAGCTGGCTGGGCCCGACAGCCACTGGACAGGAGCGGAGGCCTCCTCTGCAACCCCGTGATATGAGGGGGCATCTGGAGGAAGACTGTCTGCCCCTCACACTGTCACTGCACTGCCGACAGGCCAGGGACTCCGGCACAGCCGCCTTCACACGAGGCTTCCAAAGCGAAAGCTGCAGCCCCGCCTCCCACTTGGTTTGGGACACGGGAACACCACCGCCCTCTCCCACCTCCCATCACGGGTAGCAGAGTGACGCTGACCCAGCCCACTCAGGCAGGAGACCCGGCCCTGACCTGGCCACAAACACCCGGAAGGCAGTTCAGCTCCCTCCCGCTCCACAGAGCCCGAAGGCCTGCTGGGAGCAGCAGCCCTGCAAAGAGGGTTCCAGTACACTCTTTGTTCCTTCAGCCCTCATCTTCGGCAGATCAAAAATATTAAAATAAGCTACAAAGGAAGTGAAGAAATCAAAACATATCCTGAGAATAAGCTGTCAAGACATGGGTGGGAGGAGCCAACGGCAGCCAGCGAGGGTGGAGGCGGGGCCTCCCAGGCCACTCCTTCTAGGAGAAGTGGGGTCTGGGCACTGCGGGTCCACGCCCACCCTGAGACCACACTCCCTTCTCATGTGTTGCCCCCGTGCACAGAGACACGCACATGGCTGTCCTAGGGAGACTTAAGGGGATCCTGCAGCCCAGAACTCCCAACCACACAGTCACAGAGCCTGGGGGCACGCACTGAGCGAGGGCAGAGTCCCTGGCTGCCACCCCACGTCAAGAACACAGAGCAGGAGACGACACGGGCAGGATGGGTGCCCACCCCCAGGAGCATGAGGAGAGGAAAGCCCGCAGGAGCTGGTGAACATGCAGGGAGCCAGGCGGAGGCCACCACTGCCAGGGCCAGGCTGTGGCTGCCACTCAGGCCTGGAGGACCCAGTCACTCACACCATAAACGTCGTCAGTATGGCTTGGGAATTCCTTTTTAATCAGTAGATGAGATTTCAGAGCTGTGCTGGGGAGGACTTCAAAAGGGAAAGGCAACTTGGAGCCATCCGCTGAGATGACCAGGGGGAAAGCTTGTCTGGCCCGTCTCCATGGCGGCCCAAGGACCCCGGCGCTCACAACCGCCGGGAGGGAGAAGCCGGTGGCCTGGGCCCTGCTCTGTGTCAGCTGTGACGAAGAGGCCCTGCTGGCCACTCCAATGCCCCCCAACAAAACCCAGGAAGACAGAAAGACTGCAAGCACATACATGACCCACAGTCGGACAAAAACAAACGCAGACACACCCTGCTCAGCCGAGATCCTCTGCCGTCAGCTCTGGAGACAGTGATGAGTGTGTCCCAGCAGCTCAGGCCTTGGCCACAGGTGACCCACTATGCAGCCTGCCCGAGCCCACCAACCACCCCAGCGACACGTGGCTTCCCCCAGCCATAGGCACTGACGAGGGTGCGGCCACCCCAAAAAGAAAGACCCCAGCCCACAGGGAGCGCCATCGGACCCACCCCAGCCAACTCCCCATGTGACATGAAGGGTCCCAGCCTGCGAGGTCTGTCTGCAGCTCTGCCACGAGCATCCGTCCCCAGCCCACAGGTCTGCAGGCAGCTGCCACCTGAGCCCTGGCCTGGCAGGGTCAGAAGCACCCCTGCACACACACACGCACACACACAGGCACACGCACATGCACCCTCCGCAGCCCCCTCCGCGCAGAGGCGACAGTCCCTCGCTTCCATCCACAGCCCCTCCTCCCCACGATCTGACACTCTGCTGGAGGGGCGCCCAGAGAAAACCGGGCTGGAGCATCTATTCACAGATTCAGAAAAAAAAAGTTTGATGCAATAGCTGAATTAATTAGGCCTCCCAAGAATAGCTGAGCCAATGCAGCATTCTGTGTGTGCAATTTAATAAGCCTGGATATTTAAAAGAAAAGTTACACATACTTGGGGAGGTATGCAACGGAAAGTTCCTGAGGACCCCACTGAGTAATTTCGGTGCCTCGTGGCCTGGGAGCTGCCCATGCCGGATCCCGTAGATCCTCCAACTGGCAAACTACAAAGCCAGGCCAGCGGCCTCCCTCCCCGGCGCACCCCTCTGCGTTTCAGAAGGAGAGAAGGAAATGGGTGAGTCCAAAACAAATCCCAAGCCGCCAGTAACTCCAGCATGTGGGCCCAGGGGCCTGCTGACCAGGCCCTCAGCCGGGTGCCAAGTGGCCCTCACCCCACACGGGGCACTCTGGGATTTGGTCCCTGGCAGGCCCAGGGAGACCAACCAGCACAGTGCTGGAGCCGCCCAGTCTCAGGCCCCTGTCGCTGCAGCCTGAACACCTGGCTTCATTTTGTGTCTCTGTCCCAAAACTTCAAGGCAACAAACATGGACCGGGAGCCAGTAACAAAACCAGGCCTCGTCTCGCCCAAGCTCTGTCTCCTGGGGCCCAAGGGCAGGCAGCCCTCCGTCTTCGAGGCTGGGTGCCTTCGGGGTGAGGGCAGTCACCTCCACCCCAACCCCAAGGAAGACCTGGGCCTGAGGCATCCGGCTGGGGCCCAACTGGAGCTAACTTCCCTGACCTCGGAGCAGGCCGCTTTCCCGGGAGCATAGGAGGCCTGTGCCTTCCTATCCTATCTGGGCAAAGGCTATGGGCCTGTGGGCCTTCCCCACACACCAGGCCTAGCCCCCACCCCACCGCCACAGCCCCCACTCCAGGCTCCTCCTGGGGGAAAGGGCAGGAGGGCCTTCCTACTAAACCCTCTGGCCCTGCCAAGGGGAACACTCTGAATTTCCCTAAAACAAAGCAAAGACTTGACACATGGGGCACGGCAGAAACACAGGTCCCAGCCTTTGGAGACCAGAGCCTGTGGCCCAGAAGGGTCCCCCACCGCAAGCACATCCACCCCTGCTCCCAGGCCTGGGGCCACTCACCCGGGGCACCCGCCGCTTGTACTTGTTGCCGTAGTCGAACTTCTCCTTCACGTCGTCCAGGCAGCGACCGAGGCGCGCCTGCTCCTCCTTGCCCGTGTAGTCCTGGCTCAGCAGGATGTAGGCCCGCCAGTTGGCCGAGTCGAAGCCCCAGTGGCAGGTCCGGTTCTCCAGGGCCTTGTGCGAGTGCACCACGAACTTGTGCGGCGGGTACATGAGGCGGCAGTCCAGGCACTGGATGCAGGCGGCGCTCGGGCTGCTGTAGAGCTCCGGCACCAGCAGCCCCTTACACTTGCCGAAGCACTCGTGGTACACGCGGACGCTGCGCTCGCTGAGCTCCAGGCCCAGCGCCAGGCTGGCGGCCAGCTCCTTCTTGCAGGGCGGCGGGTAGGCGCCGCCGTAGAGCAGCGCGTTGCACAGGCGCTCGGCGTCCGTCTTGGTGATGAGCCCGCACGAGGGCGCCGAGAAGGGCAGGATGCCCATGACTTTGAGGATCTCCAGCTGGTCGGCCGTGCAGCGCGAGCAGTAGATGTGGAGCTCGTCGCACACCGAGTTGATCTGCTGCAGCGAGAAGTCGCGCAGCACCGAGTTGAGGATCTGCGGCAGACACAGACGCTTCTCGCCTCCCACCACGAAGCACGAGATGGTCTCGCCTTCTAGCACGGTCTCGCAGCGCTCAGTGGAGCGATCGGACGGCATGAAGAAGGGACCGGGCAGCACGGGCGGCGGCGGCTGGATGGCGGGCAGGTGCAGCACGGGCGGCGGCTCGGTGGCTGCGGGCACCGGCGCCGGCACCGCGGCCGCGCCCGCCTCCTTGGCGCTCTCCTTCTTGTAGGCCTCCTGCGCCCAGCGCGCCGAGAAGGCGGCCGGGCCGCCCAGCGAGCTCATAGAGCTCAGGTGGAACTGCTCCAGCGTCTTCTGCAGCCCCGGGTGCGGCTGGAAGCAGCCGCGGCCGCCTGCCGCCGCCTCCATGGTGCGCTCCGTCTCCCCCGGCCGCTCCCGCTCCCGCGCGCCCGGGCCCCCCCGGCCCCCGCCGCCGCCCCGCGCGCCCCGGCGGCGCCCGCGGCCCCGACCCCGGCCGCCCCCCGCCGCCGGCTCACGGCCGATCACGGCCGCGGCCTCGCCCGGGGGCGCGAAGGGGAAGGCGGGCGGGGCGAAGGGGTCCCGCCGCTGGAGCCCGCCGCCGCCCGGGCCCGGCGCCACATCCACGCGCCCCGCGCCGCGCCCGCCGCCGCCCGGGCCCCCCGCGCGTCCCCCGCGCGCCCCCCGGGCTCTAGGCGCGGGGCATGCCCCGGCGCGCGCCGCCAACGCCAACGCCAACGCTCGCGGGCCCGGGGCTCGCGGGGGGCGCGCGGGCAGGTGCCGGCGCCGCGAGGCGCGAATCGCCGCGGCGGCCGAGGCCGAGGGGCCCGGGAGGAGCGGGGGCGCGGGCGCGGGGCCCGCCGGGCCGTCCTCGCGCGGCGCGCCGCCGCCGCCCCGCTCCTCCCACCGCGCGGCGCCCGCCCGGCTCGTCCCGGCGGCGCTGGCCGGCCGCGTCGCGCCCGCCGCCGGCCCCCGGCCCGCCCGCCCGCCGGCTCCGCGGCCCGCCCGCCCGGCTTCCGGGGCGGCGGAGGCGCCTCTCGCCCGCGGCCCTCAGAGCGCGGCGGCGGCGCGGGGCTCGGGGCGCTCGGCGCACATCCTCCCGGCGGCTCGCTCCGGCTCGGACTGAGCGCCCGGCGCTGAGCTCACGCCGCCGCCGCGCCGCCCCGCCCCGCGCCGCCTGCTCCGCCCCGCGCCGGCCCCGCCCCCCGCGCTGTTTGTTGCCGTGCGTCCGCCTCAGCCCGAGCGCTGGCCAAGAATGTGACCCGCTCCCCAGTCGGGCTCTTCCAGGAACGCGCGCTCCCCGCCCGGACTCGGCCGCGCTCGGCTCCGCTCGCCCGGGACTCGGCCACGCTCGGACCCGCCCTGCCACGACTCGGCTACTCTCGGCCAGGACTCGGCTCCGCTCGGCCATGCTCGACTCCGCTCGGCCCCGCTCGGCCCCGCCCGTCGAAGGCCGCTCGGCGCGGGCGGAGGCGGAGGCGGCGGTGGCGCCCGGGGCCCCCCTTCCGGCCGAGGCCGCTTCCTGCGCGGCTGGGAAGGCGCCCGTCTCGCCGCCGCCGGGGCCCAGAAACCCACAGGCCCCCGCCACGACCGCAAACCAGCTGGGGGAGGCCGGGGGGCCACGCCACGCAGCCGGGGTTCTCCCAGGGTGGGACGCCACACAGCGGGGAGGCCCCGGACGCCTCTGGGGTCCCACACACTACCGGGACGCCACACGGTGACCTGGGGTACCACACACGAGGGGGACAGCGGCCACGCCCAGGGACCCCGCGCCGAGACAGGCACCGCGCCGCGTGACCCTGGCGGCGCAGCCCAGCGGCCCCCGCTGCCCCGTGGCCCGGTGGCCGAGTGTCCACGGCTCCCGCCCGCGCCAGCCCCGCCCCGCCCGACGGCCCCGGGCGGACTGTCCCTGATGCGCGGGCCAGGGGTTTCGGGCCTGAGAGGGGCGGCGTCGGGTGCCCCCGACGCGGCCGGTTTGCCAGCCACCCCGGCCAGGTGGCTTATCAGAATTTCGGTCCCGCGGGTCCCGGCGGGCAGGCCGGCGAGACCCTTGCCCTCCGCCCCAGGGCCTCGGAGCGCTGAGACGGCTTTCGGGGCCAGGTCGGCCCTCCACGCCTGGCCACGCAGTGGGAGAGACCCAAGCCATGGCAGGGCGGGAAGCGGGAAGCCCGGGGCCCCGAAGTTGGACAGTCGGCCAGGTGGTCTCCAGGGGAGGCAGCGTCCAGCGAGGCGTGCGGGCGCGGGGACGCAATGGTCGCGGGGCTGAGGGCTCGGACTGTGCTCACCTGAGGTGGAGAGACATTCCCGACGGGCCAGGGGTGCCCAAGCTGGCCTGGGTACTGCAATGTGAGTGACCTTTAGCTGGGACCTCCTGCCCCTCACTTCCCCAGTGGAGGCTGGAACCAGCCTCAAACCAGCACGCCTGGGCGCAGTTCCTACCCTGGGGGAGCCGGCCCAGCGCCCCTGTGCAGGTCTTGGCCCGACCTGCGGCAGGGCAGGTGTCTGGAGAGGGAGCCAGGACCTACCAGCAGGTGACCCCCAGCAGGTGACCCCAGGGCAACTCCATACTCCCTCTCTCCGCTGCCTTGGGGTTTGTCTCCTTGTCATCACACTCCACGCTGTCCCCCGACTCTTCCCATTGACTCTGTTGGCCCCCACAATTGGAGGCCAGGCCTCTCTGTGCGTTCACACATCAGAAAGCTGGGTAAGAAGATCATTTCCTTAAAAGGGATATTTAACCCGGCAGGGTGGCTCACGCCTGTAATCCCACCACTTTGGGAGGATGAGGCAGGCTCATTGCTTGAGCCCAGGGGTTCAAGACTAACCTGGGAAATATAGTGAGACCCCGTCTACCAAAAAAATATTTTTTTTTTTAATTAGCCGGGCATGGTGGCCTGCACCTGTGGTCTCAGCTACTTGGGAAGCTGAGGTGGGAAGATTGCTTGAGCCCAGAAGGTTGGGGCTGCAGGGAGCTGTGCTTGAGCCACTGCACTCCCTCCTGGGTGACAGGGACACACCCTTTTTTTGAGACAGACCCTGTCTCTAAAAAAAAAAAAAAAGGCCGGGCACTGTGGCTTACCCGTGTAATCCCAGCACTTTGGGAGGCCAAGGCAGGCAGATCAGGAGGTCAGGAGATTGAGACCATCCTGGCTAACACGGTGAAACCCCGTCCCTACTAAAAATACAAAAAATTAGCAGGTCGTGGTAGCAGCGCCTGTAGTCCCAGCTACTTGGGAGGCTGAGGCAGGAGAATGGGGTAAGCCCGGGAGGCAGAGCTTGCAGTGAGCCGAGATCGCGCCACTGCATTCCAGCCTGGGCGACAGAGTAAGACTCCGTCTCAAAAAAAAAACAACCAAAACATTCTGTCCAGTCAGGCGCGGTGGCTCACGCCTGTAATCACAACACTTTGGGAGGCCGAGGCAGGCGGATCACGAGGTCAGCAGATGGGGACCATCCTGGCTAACACAGTGAAACCCCGTCTCTACTAAAAATACAACAAATTAGCTGGGCGTGGTGGCTGGCGCCTGTAGTCCCAGCTACTCAGGAGGCTGAGGCAAGAGAATGGTGTGAACCTGATAGGCAGAGCTTGCAGTGAGCCGAGATGGCGCCACTGCACTCCAGCCTGAGCAACAGAGCGAGACTCCGTCTTAAAAAAAAAAAAACAAAAAAGATATTTAGGCCAGATGCAGTGGCTCACGCCTGTAATCCCAGCACTTTGGGAGGCCGAGGCGGATGGATTATTTGAGATCAGGAGTTGAAGACCAGCCTGGCCAACATGGTGAAACCCCCTCTCTACTAAATATACAAAAAATAGCCAGGCGTTGTGGTGCACGCCTGTAATCCCAGCTACTCGGGAGGCTGAGGCAGGAGAATTGCTTGAACCCGGTAGGCGGAGCTTGCAGTGAGCCGAGATGGCGCCACTGCACTCCAGCCTGGGTGAAGGAGTGAGACTCTGTTTCAAAAAAAAAAAAATAGAAAAGGGACTTCTTTGTTTTCCTGGAGATGGTTTCGTTGGCCCACATTTTGGACACACACACAAAAAAAAACAGCTAGTGTTGCACTTGAGGTTGTCACTTCCTTCCATGTAGATTTGAATTCCATACAAATTGTAACTCAAAGAAGGTGGTTGCAGCCAGGCCTGCTGGGAAGTGTCTCCAATCAAGCAGAGAATTCCTCCAGCTCCTCTGGGGATTAGGGGCTCTGTGCAGGGCCCCTAGCATGGGCAGTGCCCATCCAGAGCCCCTGCTTCCCTCTGTGCCTCTGGCTTTGCAGGGTCCTGGCCAGGGACCAACACTGTCTCCAGACTGTGGACCCCTGGGAAGCAGCCATAGGCGTGCAGTAGAGTGAAGGTGCGGGGACAGGTGAAGGCCTCCAGCTGGTCTCTGAAGCTACCTCCACCTCTGTGGACTCTTGAGACTTCCTTCCCCCAAGATGTCAGAGCTTCCAGAGGAAGGCACCCACACCACCCCACCAAGGGTCAGAGCAGCCACGCCTAGAGGGAGCCAGCAGGGTCCTCTTTTCTCCCTGAGCTTGGCAGGGAAGGGGCTGGGGGGTGTCTCCCACCCGCTGGCCTTCCACCCTCCAGCCCCGCCCAGCAGCTGCTCAGGCCAGTCGCCCACTCAGGCCACCATACTGACAGGCAGCGGGTCAAAGCTACAGGCACAGCCACAGCTCAGAATAGGGTGGGACAGACGTGGTGCCTGCCCAGAGGAGCCCCAGCATGCGGGCAAAGGCAGGGACCTCCCAGCTCGCTCCCTGGCCCCTGCCACGCTGACAGGCTTGGTCATGCTGACAGCTGGTCATGAGTTTGTCCACTTACTCAATGAGCTCCTACCACTGTGGACACTGGGATCGGGGTAAGGAGACCAGGTTGTGCCCTGTGTGGTTCCATTCTGGTGTGAGAGACAATAGTCAATCAACAAACCTGCTAGTACAGGAGCGAGATCCTTCAGATCCCCAAAAGGCCCGGAGTGGCTGGGGCTGGCTTTAGGCAGAGAAGGCCTCCTGGGAGGCTGGCCTTGGAGTTGAGACCCCCACCTTAAGGAGCCAGCAGTGTGGAGATAAGTTGGACAGCACTCCAGGACCAGAGAGAGGAAGACACTGGCAAAGCAAGAGGTCCCCCAAGCTTTGAGGGAACTCAGAAACCTTGGTGGGGAAATGCATTGCAGACCAGTTCTGCTCCACCCTGCCCTGCCCTGCCCTAATGCCATCCACTGTCTCCTCCTCAGGAACCAGAAGGAAGGCCTGGTAGCAGCCAGGCACAGACTACCATTGGCAAAAACATGCTCAGTTACTGGGAAAGAAACCTTCAAATGTGAAAATAAAAATTGCCCAAGTAACATCAGCTTAGTATAATTTTGTTTTGTTTTTGTTTTTGTTCGAGATAAAGTTTCGCTCTTGTTGCCCAGGTTGGAGTGCAGTGGTGCGATCTTGGCTCACTGCAACCTGCATCTCCCGGGTTCAAGCGATCTTCCTGTCTCAGCCTCCCAAGTAGCTGGGATTACAGGCACCTGCCACCACGCCCAGCTAATATTTTGTATTTTTAGTAGAGACAGGGTTTCACCATGCTGGCCAGGCTGGTCTGGAACTTCTGACCTCAGGTGGTCTACCTGCCTTGGCCTCCCAAAGTGCTGGGATTACAGGCTATACCACCATGCCCAGCTGGTAGAAGTTTTAGAAAGACCTTTGTCTTACTTTGGATTCCCCCAAAAATAGGCCCTGAGACAAAGATTTTTATTTTATTTTATTTATTTATTTTTGAGATGGAGTCTCGCTGTGTCGCCCAGGTTGGAGTGCAGTGGCGCGATATTGGCTCACTGCAAGCTTCGCCTCCCAGGTTCATGCCATTCTCCTGCCTCAGCCTCCCGAGTAGCTGGGACTACAGGCGCCTGCCACCATGACTGGCTACCTTTTTTTTGTATTTTTAGTAGAGACGGGGTTTCGCCATGTTGGGTAGGCTGGTCTCAAACTTCTGACCTCAGGTGATCCACCTGCCTTGGCCTCCAAAGTACTGAGATTACAGGCGTGAGCCACTGTGCCTGGCCTTTTATTTAATTTTTTTATTTAAAGAAATGAGATCTCACCAGGCACGGTGGCTCAAGCCTGTAATCCCAGCACTTTGGGAGGCCGAGACGGGCGGATCACGAGGTCAGGAGATCGAGACCATCCTGACTAACACAGTGAAACCCCGTCTCTACTAAAAATACAAAAACTTAGCCGGGCGAGGTGGCAGGCGCCTGTAGTCCCAGCTACTCGGGAGGCTGAGGCAGGAGAATGGCGTGAACCCGGGAGGCAGAGCTTGCAGTGAGCTGAGATCCGGCCACTGCACTCCAGCCTGGGTGACAGAGCGAGACTCCGTCTCAAAAAAAAAAAAAAAAAAAAAAAAAAAAGAAATGAGATCTCACTATGTTGCCCAGGTTTGTGTTAAACTCCTGAACTCAAGTGCTCCTCCCCTCTGCCTCCCAAAGTGCTGGGATTACAGGTGTGAGCCACCGCGCCCAGACAAGACAAAGATTTGAGTTCGAGTGCTTTGCTTGGGAGGCGATCCAAGGAAGCACAGGAAAGGGTCAGAGCAAATGAGCAGGGGAGGGGAAGCCAGGCCCTAAGCGGGTGCTGCAAAGCCTCTTACCCCTGGGCACCTGGAGCTGAATCCTCAGGGTAGACCCCAGGTCTCAGAGCCATCCCAGGGGCTGCCCTGGCCAGAGTCCAAGGGTGTGAGAGACTAGCACTGGAACAGCAAGATTAATCCAATCGGGAAATGAGTTAAAGGTAGCAAGAGTCAGGTTTCTCGATGTTAAAATACAGAAAGGGAGGAAGGAACCATGTGGTGTTGGATTGGAATTATCGATACCTGCATGAGCTCACAAATGTCCGTGTTTATAAAGAAAACTATTGGCCGGGCGCGGTGGCTCAAGCCTGTAATCCCAGCACTTTGGGAGGCCGAGACGGGCGGATCACGAGGTCAGGAGATCGAGACCATCCTGGTTAACACGGTGAAACCCCGTCTCTACTAAAAAATACAAAAAATTAGCCGGGCGAGGTGGCGGGCGCCTGTAGTCCCAGCTACTCGGGAGGCTGAGGCAGGAGAATGGCGTGAACCCGGGAGGCGGAGCTTGCAGTGAGCTGAGATCCGGCCACTGCACTCCAGCCTGGGCGACAGAGCGAGACTCCATCTCAAAAAAAAAAAAAAGAAAACTATTGATGTAAATGTGTTTTGTATAAACATCAGCCCTCACTCTGCCCACCAAGACGAGGCACACCTCAGCAGCAGGGAGCACACCAGGAAGCCCAGTCTTGGCTCCCAATTTTCATTCACTGAAGGGAACCAAAGTGTTTCTGTTTTTGTTTTTGAGATGGAGTCTCGCTCTGTTGCCCAGGCTGGAGTGCAGTGGTGCAATCTCAGCTCACTGCAACCTCTGCCTCCCGGGTTCACACCATTCTCCTGCCTCAGCCTCCTGAGTAGCTGGGACTGCAGGTGCCGCCACCACACCTGGCTAATTTTTTGTATTTTTAGTAGAGACAGGGTTTCACCGTGTTAGCCAGAATGGTCTCAATCTCCTGACCTCGTGATCCGCCCACCTCAGCCTCCCAAAGTGCTGGGATTACAGGCGTGAGCCACCGCGCCCAGCCAGGAACCGGAGTTCTTTAAAGAGACGGCTGATCCAGCCGGGCACAGTGGCTCACACCTGTAATCCCAGCACTTTGGAAGGCTGTGGTGGGCGAATCACCTGACATTGGGAGTTTGAGACCAGCCTGACCAACATGGCTGAGGCAGGAGAATCACTTGAACCTGGGAGGCGAAGGTTGCGGTGAGCCAAGATCTCGCCTTTGCACTCCGGCCTGGGCAACAAGAGGGAAAACTCCATTAAAAAAAAAAAAAAAAAGATGGCTGACCCCAGGGCCGGGAAGGGAGAGAGTGACGACAAGACATAAGGCACCCCGGGTCACATGGAGAGGGCACTGAGCCACAGCCCCTGTTTGCCAAATCAGGCCGAATAATGATATTAATAGATGGTAATGATAGTTATAATTACCAAATAAAATAGAAAACCATGAGTCTATACATATTTTCATATTTATTAAAATAAATATATTAATAAATTGAAAGTTTAAAAAGAGCAATTTGCATATTTTGAAAGCATCAGCTGAGCATGGTGGCTCACACCTATAATCCCAGCACTTTTGGGGAGGCCAAGGTGGAACAGTTGCTTGAGCCCAGGAGTTCGTGACCAGCCTGGGCAACGTAGAGACCCTGCTTCTACACAAACTTTAAAAATTAGCTAAGCGTGGTGGTGCAGGCCTGCAGTCCCAGCTACTTGAGAGACTGAGACAGGAGGATCCCTTGAGCCCAGGAGGTCGAGGTTGCAGTGAGCCATCATGTCGCCACTGCACTCCAGCCGGGACAACAGAGCAAGACCTTGTCTCAAAAATAAAACAACAACAATAACAAAAAGTAGCCATGCATGATGGCACGCACCTGTGGTCCCAGCAACTCAGGAAGCTGAGGCAGGAGGATTGCTTGAGCCAAGGAGTCCAAGGCTGCAGTGGGCTAGGATAGCATCAGTGCATTTCAGCCAGGACAACAGAGCGAGACTCTGTCTCTAAAAAAGAGAGGGAGAGAGAGGGAGAAACGGAGGGAGGGAGGGAGGGAGGAATCTCCCCCACAAAATGCTAATTTGTCACAAAGGGAAAAAGAATGTAAGTTCCAGCAGAGACACAGACCTCACCTTAATCAAGTGATCACAGTGGACTCCAGTGGTACTGGATCAATCAGAATCCTGCCTCACCTAACAGGGTGGGATGAGCAGACCACATTGTCACATCTGCCCCTTTCCTGCCAAAGATGCACAACCCGTGTCTGTCTGTGATGACCTCTCAGACAAAGCCACACAGGGAATCTTCTCCAAAAAGCCTGGCCTGGAAACTTCAAAGGACAGTCAGGGAAAGGCCCAGGAATGTTCTGGAGTGACAGAGACAGAAGACACGATGGCAACTCAGTGCAATGTGTGGTCTCAGGCTGATCTCTTTACTGCAAGGGATATTACTGGGACTACCAGAAAGCCCAGAGTGGGGTCTGACTCCACGTGATTTCCTGCCTTGGACAGCCGTGTTGGGGCGTGTAGGAGAATGTCCTTGTTTCGGGGTGTGGTGGAGCACCATGCAGCAACAAACCTTCAAATGCTTCAGGGGAAAAAAAGTTCCTGTACTATTCTTGCAACTTTTCTATAAGCTTGAGATTGTGTCAAAATACAAATTTTATTTTTAACAATGTTAGGAGGAGGAGGCACACATTCTCCATTCGGCCCTGCTGAGCTTGAGCTGTCGGGCAGGCTGCAACCTGAAGCTTCTGACAGTCCTGCAGTGGGGCACTGTGAGGGTGGGGCCAGGGAGCCGCAGGACACCAGAGCATCTGCTACAACTCCAGCCAGGATGGCGCAGGGTCCCCTTCCCAGTCCAAGCACAAACACGTGCTGGGTAAAATAGATTTGCTTTTTTTTTTTTTTTTTTTTTTTGAGATAGAGTCTCACTCTGTCACCCAGGCTGGAGTGCAGTGGCGCAATCTCAGCTCACTACAACCTCTGCCTCCTGGGTTCAAGCGATTCTCCTGCCTCAGCTTCCCAAGTAGCTGGGATTATAGGCGCGTGCTACCATGCCCAGCTAATTTTTTGTATTCTTAGTAGAGACGGGGTTTCACCGTGTTAGCCAGGATGGTCTTGATCTCCTGAGTTTGTGATCCACCCGTCTCGGCCTCCCAAAGTGCTGGGATTAAAGGCGTGAGCCACCGTGCCCGGTCTTTTTTTTTTTTTTTTTTTTTTTTTGAGACAGAGTCTTGTTCTGTTACCCAGGCTGGAGTGCAGTGGCGTGATCTTGGCTCTCTGCAAACTCTGTCTCTCGGGTTCAAGTGATTCTCCTGCCTCAGCCTCCTGAGCAGCTGAGATGACAAGCGCCCGCCAACATGCCTGGCTAATTTTTGTATTTTTTTTTTTTTTTTTTTTTTTTGAGACGGAGTCTCGCTCTGTCGCCCAGGCTGGAGTGCAGTGGCGCAATCTCGGCTCACTGCAAGCTCCGCCTCCCGGGTTCATGCCATTCTCCTGCCTCAGCCTCCCGAGTAGCTGGGACTACAGGCGCCCGCCCCTGCGCCCGGCTAATTTTTTCTATTTTTAGTAGAGACGGGGTTTCACCATGGTCTCGATCTCCTGACCTTGTGATCCGCCCACCTCGGCCTCCCAAAGTGCTGGGATTACAGGCGTGAGCCACCACGCCCGGCCTAATTTTTGTATTTTTTTTTAGTAGAGATGGGGTTTCGCCATGTTGGCCAGGTTGGTCTCAAACTCCAGACCTCAGGTGATCCACCCGCCTCGGCCTCCCAAAGTGCTGGGATTACAGGTGTGAACCACCGCACCCAGCCAGATTTGTTTTTTAAATGTCCGGTAAAACAACACGAGGAAGGAAGCTGTGCAGAACTAGAAATGAAGATAGCACTCGGCCGGGCGCGGTGGCTCAAGCCTGTAATCCCAGCACTTTGGGAGGCCGAGGCGGGCGGATCACGAGGTCAGGAGATCGAGACCATCCTGGCTAACACGGTGAAACCCCGTCTCTACTAAAACATACAAAAAAAAAAAAAAAACTAGCCGGGCGCGGTGGCGGGCACCTGTAGTCCCAGCTACTCGGGAGGCTGAGGCAGGAGAATGGCGTGAACCCGGGAGGCGGAGCTTGCAGTGAGCTGAGATCCGGCCACTGCACTCCAGCCTGGGCGACAGAGTGAGACTCCATCTCAAAAAAAAAAAAAAAAAAAAAGAAGATAGCACTCAAGTCACAGTGGTAAGCAAGAATGGAAACCAAACTGCCAATGCAAGGCTTGGGCCTGGTCTCATGTCCAATGAGGGCTACTGGTTAAGGCCAGTGAGAAACACAGTCATGGCCACAGACCCTTTCCGAATGGGATCTGGAACTGGGCTTCCATCATAACAATAAGAGCTAAGAAGGGTCTGTCCCAGTCCGTGAAGGGGACATGGAAATCTTTGCCCACCAGCCTAGACATGGAGCCCAGAGAGTGACCAGCCCAGACTGAGAGAGAAGGACACACGGCTCCAGGAAAACAAGGAACCAGTGGAATGTAGGATGCAATTGACTAGATCAAACAGTGTGTGGAGGGCTTGTTGGAAGACGTAGGTGGGATGGGCCATAGGCACAGAGGAAACTCAGCAGATGAAAGAAGAAAGCAAGGCCAATACTAACTCCAGGAAAAACAAAAAGAAAACCTAAACAGAGTTCACTACTTGCCTCAGCAGAGAGTTATAGTACATAATTATAACAGAGTCATCAACTTAAACAAAAACGATGAAATTGCTCATTTGGGAAGCCAGAAGACGAGATGGTAGGGTGCGGCAGAGAGCATTGGACAAGAGCAAAACCCTCATTCCCCGGTAACATCTCACCATGTATAAAGCTGCTAAACCAAGAAGGGGCAGCGAGAACACACAATTTAGAAGTATGGAGAGAGCTAAGACAAAAAAAATGGTTGAAAGCTTTGAAAGAGGCTGATGCCAGGGCCATCATGGAGGAGCAAAGGAGGGCTAGGGCTTGGTGAGTTCTACAGATAAATAGTTTCTACAGATCTACAGTTTCAATATTTAAACTGTACTCACTTTGAGGGTTTTTTTCCTTTCTTTTATCTATATATCTCTATATATCTGTATTTCTTTGGTAGCTATTAAAATAAAGAAACACACTAGAATTCCAAATGAAAAATAACAGGCTGGGGGCAGTGGCTCACACCTGTAATCCCAGCACTTTGGTAGGCTGAGGCGGGCGGATCACCTGAGGGCAGGAGTTCGAGACCAGCCTGGTGAAACCCCATCTACTAAAAATACAAAAATTAGCCGGGTATGGTAGCATGTGCCTATAGTCCCAGCTACTCGGGAGGCTGAGGCAGGAGAATCACTTGTACTCAGGAAGTGGAGGTTGCAGTGAGCTGAGATTGCGCTAGTGCACTTCAGCCTGGGCAATAAAGCAAGACTTCATCTCAAAAAATAAAATAAAAATAAATAACAAAGAAAAATACACATTCCCATCAAAAATCACCATTATCTGGGACATTGCAAAATACTTTGGACACGTCATCAATTAAAGAAGGAATCAAAATGGAAACCACAACATGTTTTAAATTGAATGATAATGAAAACACTGTCAATGAAAATTCCTAGATGTAGCTCACACGGTACTTAGAATGTTATAGTCTTCAGATCATATAACAAAAAACAAGAAAGTGATTTTTGCCAAGTGAAGAATCTATAGCTGTCTTAAAGTTTCTCTTTTGTGCTGACCTGCAATTTCTAGTTTTCCTTTTTTTTTTTTTTTTTTTTTGAGACAGAGTCCCACTCTGTTGCCCAGGCTGGAGTACAGTGGCACGATATCGACTCACTGCAAGCTCCACCTCCCAGGTTCATGCCATTCTCCTGCCTCAGCCTCCCAAGTAGCTGGGACTACAGGCACCCGTCACCACGCCCGGCTAATTTGTTTGTATTTTTAGTAGAGACGGGGTTTCACCGTGTTAGCCAGAATGGTCTTGATCTCCTGACCTCGTGGTCCGCCCACCTCGGCCTCCCAAAGTGCTGGGATTACAGGCGTGAGCCACCGCGCCTGGCCCCCCTTTTATTTTATTTTATTTTATTTTATTTTATTTTATTTTATTTTTTTGAGACGGAGTCTTGCTCTGTCACCCAGGCTGGAATGCAGTGGCCGGATCTCAGCTCACTGCAAGCTCTGCCTCCCAGGTTCACGCCATTCTCCTGCCTCAGCCTCCCCAGTAGCTAGGACTACAGGCGCCCGCCACCTCGCCCAGCTAGTTTTTTGTATTTTTTAGTAGAGATGGGGTTTCACTGTGTTAGCCAGGATGGTCTTGATCTCCTGACCTCGTGATTCACCCGTCTCGGCCTCCCAAAGTGCTGGGATTACAGGCTTGAGCCACCACGCCCGGCCTCCCCCTTTATTTTAAGACGGAGTTTTGCTCTTGTTGCCCAGGCTGGAGTGCAATGGCGTGATCTCAGCTCACTGCAACCTCTGCCTCCCGGGTTCAAGTGATTCTCCTGCCTCAGCCTCCCGAGTAGCTGGGATTATAGGCGTGTGCCACCACGCCAGGCTAATTTTTTATTTTTAATAGAGACAGAGTTTCTCCATGTTGGTCAGGCTGGCCTCGAACTCCCGACCTCAGGTGATCTGCCCACCTCGGCCTCCCAAAGTGCTGGGATTACAGGCGTGAGCCCTTGCACCTGGCCTAGCTTGCTTTCTTTCTTTCTTTCTTCCTTTCTTTCCTTTCTTTCCTTTCTTTCCTTTCTCTCTCTTTCTCTCTCTCTCTCTCTCTCTCTTTCTTTCTCTCTTTCTTTCTTTCTTTCTTTTTTTTTGAGACAGAATCTCTCTCCGTCACCCAGGCTGGAGTGCAGCAGCGTGATTTCAGCTCACTGCAACCTCCACCTCCAGGGTTCAAGCAATTCTCATGCCTAAGCCTCCGTAGTAGCTGCGATTACAGGAGCATGCCACCATGCAGAGCTAATTTTTGTATTTTTAGCAGAGACAAGGTTTCACCATGTTGGCCAGGCTGGTCTTGAACTCTTGTCCTCAGGTGATCCGCCCGCCTCAGCCTCTCAAAGTGCTGGGATTACAGGCGTGAGCCACCACACCTGGCCGGCAGTTTCTGGCTTTCTTTTTTTTTTGAGACAGAGTCTCGCTCTGTCGCCCAGGCTGGAGTGCAGTCCTGCAATCTCAGCTCACTGCAACCTCTGCCCTCGGGTTCACACCATTCTCCTGCCTCGGTCTCCTGAGTGGCTGGGACTACAGGTGCCCACCACCACACCTGGCTAATTTTTTTATGTTTAGTAGATATGGGGTTTCACCACGTTGGCCAGGATGGTCTCGATCCCCTGACCTCATGATCCACCCGCCTCGGCCTCCCGAAGTCCTGGGATCACAGGCATGAGCCACCGCGCCTGACCCATTCTCTGGTTTTCTAAGGAAGCTGCCTTCAGTTTTGTTTGCCTTTTCTGTTGTTTCTCTCAGAGCCCTTCTCCCCAGGAGAGCCCTCGCCTGCCGTGGGGTCTTCTGTGAAATCAGTTGCCTGACCTGTACCGGGCCCAGGTGGCCTCAGGTGTGTGTCAGCCTCCCTGTGGTGGTCCCGGAGCCAGGGCCTGCCTCTTGGGGTCACCCGAGGTGATGCATGGGAAGCGCTGAGCAGGGCGCCTGCCCCTGGGGGGCCACGGATGATCCTGCCATTGTGGCCATTGGGAACCAGAGGGTGAGAGCAGGTGGCCGGCCGACCACCCCACTCAGAGTCAGAGCCCAGCTCCTGCCCACTCCCCACAGGGACGAAGCCAGGTAGGGCAGCAATGTGGCTGCCCAGGCTTGGACAGCCTGGGCCAGGCATTGGGCCATCCCAGGAGCCATTGTCCATCCAACCCCACCTTGAGCTCACACCCAGAGTATGACAGGGCCTGACCCAGTCCCAGGCTAGGGAGACAAGGCTGGCTCTCTCAGGCTCCTTTTCCTGCAGGAGACCCCTGGCAGCCCCTGCCCAGGGCCACAGGGACCTTGGAGGCTGAGGGCGCAGCAGCAGGAAGATGGGCCTGAGGGAGGGAGGGGCACAGAGGTCTCGGCACCCTCAGCAGCCCGCAGCCTGGCTCTGAGGACGCATCCACAGCCTATGGACAGCCAGGGGGACACTGGTGAGGCCCAGCCTGGGGGGCCGTGTGCTGAATTTAAGAGCCAGTGTGGGCACCCAGCCCTGCCACCCTCGCCCACTGGACCCTGTCCTGGGGGCATCCTGTGCTGCCCTGGATTGTGCGCTGTGCTGGTTATGGCTGCCCGGGGCTGCAGCCATGCCATGCCACCCCAGTCATTCACTGCCACCTCCCCGAGTGCCCTCAGCACTTCACTGAGCCTGGGACCCTAGGGCCAGAGCTCACTCTTGACTTAGCTGAAGCAGGTACATGTCAAACAGTGGGGACAGAGCGAGAGCCAGGGACCCAGCCATGGCCGGGGCATCACCAGCATCCTCCAAGGCCCTGGCTGCTGTCCTTTACCCGGCACACAACACTGAGCACCATGAGGTGGGCACAGGGGATGCAATGGGGACAGAAGGGTGCTGTCCTTGCCCACAAGAAGTTTTCAGCCAGCACTTCCCAAAGTGGGGGACCATCCCCACAGTGCTTTCCAGGGGCCTGAGCCGTGGCACTGCTGGTTGCAATGGCAGAACCTCATGAGTCATCACAGGCACTGTGGGACCCAGGTGCCAGGGCTGGTTTTCCGTCGACATGCTGAGCCAGGTGGCATTACCACCATATGCAGACCAGAGCACGCTGAGGCTCAGGGCAACCTGGGACCTGCTGGAGCATGTGGCTGATCGGGGCGTGAGGTCAGGTGAGGGCAGGGCATGTGTGAGAGCCAGACCTCAGGGGCCCAGTGGTCCCAAGGGCAGCGAGGGGTCCTTCACACAGGTCCTACCCTTCAGTCACCCACGGCACCTGCCCGCAGCCACCTTCCCGCAACTCAGAGGGGCTGCAGCCTCCAGGCTCAGGCCAAGCCATCCCAGGAGCCCAGCCCCTTACCTCCTGCTCTCTGCCTCTGCATGGACGCCCCTTGCCCCCATCCTCACCCCTCCCCCTCAGCAGCAGGACACAGCCCCACCCTCTGTCTAGGGCCACGGCCCCTTGGCCAGCCTTCCTGAGAGCAGGGTCTGTCCCACACTGGGCTCCCAGCACCGCCCTTGGCCCCCTCAGAGAGCCCCCACCCATCCCATTCTCCTGCTTAAGGGCTCGAAGGCACAGTCCGAGACCCTGCCAGGGACCCCTGCCAGTGTTCTGCCCTCCTCAGGCCGGAGGGCTGGCCTCCCCGTCCCGGCATCCCCTTCCTCCTAGTTGGACTCCCCGTTACCCCTTCCCTATCAGGGGCTGGCTGCCTTCCCAGCAACAGGCTGGCCAATGGCTGGCCTGGGCCCGGTGAGGTGCAGCTATGCCAGGCCCTGCCTCTGGCGGGACACGGGTCCCCAGGCCAGGTGCCCCTTGGTACTGTGTTTGGAGGGATGGCTCGCTCTTGGCTGGGGGCACTGCCCTGAGGACCCGTGCTGTCACCTAGGCCTCAAGTGCTGCCCAGAGGCCCTTGCCACAGCCTCCCTGAAGCCCTTGCCCTTCTTGGGGCCCGGGGTCCCATTCCAGGAGTGAAACTGGGCTGGGCCTGTGCAGCAGGCAGAGGGGAAGCACGGGACTCCAAAAGGGAAGGGAGGAAGGGCAGGGACAGCCGCGGGCACTGGGTCCAGCCCTGCCTCAGGGCCATCCTCAGTGCAGCATCCGCCCTGGTCTGTGTTTGGGGGTGGAAGGGCAGCTGGCACTGGGGGAGACAGCACTGCCTCCACCCACCCACCCCTCCGAGGCCCCCAGAGCTGCTCCCGGGGGTCTTGCGTGACTTAGGCCCTTCCTCTGACATCACGGGCCTGCTGGCGCCTGCTGGTGGGGGAGTGGGGTGGGCCTGGGCCCACATCCTGCTTGGCCAGTTACCCACAGGCCAAGTGACCAGCACAGCCATCCCAGGCCTAGCCATACACTGCACCACCCCGGCCTTCGCTCCGTCCCAGGCCCTGCCCATCCCCTGCCACAGCGTAGGAGCCCCAGGTTGCAAAGGCTCGGGCCCCTCTCTCCTCGAGGCAGGGCCCGGCCGGCTCCTCGTAAGCCTGAGCCACACTTGGCTTCCCGAGCAGGCCCCTCCCGCCCCTGCCGTCATTTCTGGCAGGCCCTCTGCGTGAGCTCACGAGTTACATAAGGCATGTGAGCTATGTCTTGGGGGAATGAGCGACCCCTACACGGGGCTCTACATCCCCTCGCCCTCTCCAGCCACAGACCACCATGAGCCGAGGGAGGGCTGGGCGTGAGAGGTGACCCCGTGCTCCCCTGCCCTGGGTGGAGGAAGGGGCTGCCCAGCCACCCTGAGAACAATGGTATGTGCAGAAGAGAAGGGACTGAAACTCTTTGAAGATGTTCCAGGATTTAGCACCCAGGGAGCAGCGGACAGAGACTCAGCCCCAGCAGCCCCCCGCACGGAGGGAGGAAAGGGCTCCCCAGGCTGCTCAGGAGAACGTTCATTGCTATAGTGGGCAGTTGCCTCCCAACCAGGGATGGTCACCCCTTGCCCGGGGACAGTCACCCTCCCGGAATGGAGCTTCATTTCTCGGGGCTGGGAATCACCCTGGATCCTTCCCCACCCAGGGTGCTCTTGGGCCATCTGAGGGCTCCTGGGTCATTTTGGGCCATCTGAGGGCTCCTGGGTCATTTTGGGCCATCTGAGGGCTCCTGGGTCATTTTGGGCCTTCTGAGGGCTCCTGGGTCATTTTGGGCCATCTGAGGGTCCCTGAGCCCAATGACACTTCTGCCCAGGCTCGTGCGGCTGGAGGAAGCCGCCAGGCAAGGTCCCCTCCATGCCCTGGTGCAGCCTGGCCTGGGAGAGAGGAGGCCCCAGCCACGCCGAGAGCAAAGACAGGGCAGAGTTTCTCGGACGTGGCACCGGGCCAGGGAGCCCCTCACGGCTGCAGGGGTTCTCCACGGACTCAGCCATCTGGGGAGAGCAGCCCAGAGCCCTCGGGCCTCCTGCCGTATTCTGTGGCCTGGGACTTGGGGGGACCCATGAGGACACTGGGACACCGCTGAAGGGAGGTGCAGACAGTGTGTACTGGCGTTTCCGGGGACCGAGCCCAGAAGGAGCGGGACAGCCACCTCCTGGCCTGGAGGAAAATCCTGCTCCCTGGCAAGAAAACCACCCTAGAGGAACGGGGTTGGGGTGCCGGAGGCTTTCCTCAGGCGGCCGCCCCTTTCCTCCTCCAGAAGCAGGGCAGGAAAAGAGCATTCCGCCCAGGCAGCGAAAACCCCAGCTCGGCCCCTCCCGCCCCACCAGAGGCCGCCTGGAGGCACGGAGTTCCGGCCGGGATGAGGCCTGGGAAGCCCAGCGACTCACAGGCCACGGCTGCTTCCCTCTGCGAGGAAAGAAAAGTCCCTGCAGAGCGGCCCTCGGCTCAGGCTGCGGTGCCCAAGCAGAGGAAGGGAGCGTGCTTGCAGATGCCTCCTGCTGGGAGCCTGCCACCCCCGCCACACCCTGCGCAGGGACAAAGCTCTCGGTGGCTGTGGCGGGGACACACCGCGTGCGGGTGGCTGCAAGCCAGCAGCCCCGAGCGGCCCCTCCCGCTAGACTCCCAGCCTGGGCCCTCTGTCCTCCAGGCAACGAGAACATGTATGCCTCGCTTTTCAGAGACTCGGGTTCTTGGAACTTACACCCTCTTGGGTTTGCTATTTTTACCCACCCTGAGCCTTCCGGTCTCCATGGCGACGCCTCCAAACAGCAGATTCCAGGCGGCAATGACGTCATCTCTCCCTTTCCTGCCGCCCAGGCCTCGGAGGCACTGCTGCCTGGGGCCGGGGGTGGGGGTGGGGGGCTGCAGGGCTTCCCTGGCCCCCTCCCATACCTGCCTCACGCTCCCCCAAGCAGCGACTCAAGGCCTGCGGGCCACGGCTGGGCCTCTCCTGACTCCAGCTTGCCCGTCTGTCCTTGGGGGCAGCGTCCTTCCTTCTCTTGGCCCCTTGGAGCAGCTCTGCGGGAGCCCTGCAGCAGCCCAACGGATTGAATGCAAAAGACAGCCACCCTCCTGCTCCAGATCCTGGGAGGAGGCTGCAGGCTGCCGCTGAGACAGCAACCTGCCTGGCCTGGGAAGCTCCTTGCGGCCCCAGCATCAGAAGCTTGCTCTTGGCACCGTGGCTCACTCCTGTAATCCCAGCACTTTGGGAGGCCCAGGCGGGCAGATCATGAGGTCAGGAGATCGAGACCATCCTGGCTAACACAGTGAAACCCTGTCGCTACTAAAAATACAAAAAAACAAATTAGCTGGGCATGGTGGTGGGCGCCTGTAGTCCCAGCTACTTGGGAGGCTGAGGCAGGAGAATGACGTGAACCCAGGAGGCGGAGCTTGCAGTGAGCTGAGATCACACCACTGCACTCCAGCCTGGGCGACAAAGCAAGATTCCGTCTCAAACAAAAAAGTAGCAGCAGCAGCTTGGTCTCGGCCAGGCGCGGTGGCTCACGCCTATAATCCCTGCACTTTGGAAGGCCAAGGCGGGTGGATCACCCGAGGTCAGGAGTTTGAGACCAGCGTGGCCAACATGATGAAACCCCATCTCTAATAAAAATATAAAAAATTAGCCAGGTACCTGTAACCTCAGCTACTTAGGAGGCTGAGGTGGAGAATCACTTGAACCTGGGAGGCGGAGCTTGCAGTGAGCTGAGATCGTGCCACTGCACTCCAACCTGGGCAACAAGAGTAAAACTCCATCTCAAAAAAAAAAAAAAAAACAAAAGAAAACAAAAGAAAAGAAAAACTTGCTCCCAAGAGAGGCAGTGACCATGGTGGCAGGGGCCCAGGGAGTCCACAGACGCCCAGAGCAGGGTATGGTCTATAGCACGGTCTGCTAGGCACCCACTGTAGTGCCGAAGGGCATCCAGCCCCTGAGAGTGAGGCTGTCAGAACACCCTGGCCCCAGGTCGCACAGCTCCAGGGCTCCAGCCCAGGCAAGACAGGCGCTGCAGGGCCCAGCCCCACACCCTGGTCCCAATCAGGCGTCTGGATAGGGGCAGCAGTCCCTAAGCCCAGGCCCAGGTCCCCCACAGTAACTGCCAGCTTGTGTCCCTGTCTGGGACCACACTTTACCCAGCTGCCTCTGCAACGCCAGCCTGCAGTCTGCCCTCAGCCCAAACCGAGGATGGGGACACCCGGGGTTGGATGGCCACTGGTGACCAAGGTTGGGTGGGCAAGGCTACCCTTTCCCAGGGTCACCCTCCAGGAGAAGAGCCCCAGCCCTGGAGCACGTGTGTGCTTCGCTGTGCTTGCAGAGACCACAGAAATGCCACACGTCTTGGCAGTGCCTTGCAAAAAGGACAAGTGCAGCCTCGAAAGTTTCGCAGCCCCCAGAGGGCCAGGAGGAGCCCCGAGGAGCCACCCCCACCCGGCCCCCGAGGCACCCTTACCTGGGGGGGTGCTGGGGTCTCACTGCCTAAGCAGGGCCTGTGACTAAATCAGCTCCACCCACCCCCGGCCTCCTCCCCAAAGGAGGCATGGAGGGCAGGAGGGCAGGGTCTGGTGTGGGGGAGGTGGCAGGCAGGGCTGTGGAAGCTGTGGGGGGCTGGAGCTCTCGGCACAGGCTGGGTGAAGGTCACAGCCTCCCTCTGTCCCACCAGCACCCGGATGGGAAAAGAGGACCCTCAGCAGGTGTCCCAATGGCCAACATCACTGCTCCCAGAAACGATACAGAAACAAGGTGGTTTCGAGGCTCACATTCCTACCCTCCTGCTTGATTTCAGGGATGAAGTCCCAACTCGCCTCTGTCTGACACCGGCAGGCACACTCGCAGGTCTGGGCACGAGGCAGGCAGGTGAGCCGCCCGTCTCCAGAGCCCCTCAAGACCCTGTGGTGCACAGACAAGGTGCCTGGAGAACACAGCCCCAGGGCACTAGGCAGGGCCTTTCCCCCAGCCCCCACGAGGACCCCCCACCCTAAGGCTGCATTCCAGGGTGAGGTGCTGGGAAGAGGCCTCTCAAGGGAGGGCCCAGTGGCACAGAGGCCCCATGAGCGTTTGGGTGCCCAGGACGGGTTCTGTGCTCCCTGGATGGAACCTGGCTGCAGCAGGGATGTGGACGTTGTGCGTTCACTGAAGCACCTCCTCCAACAATCTCTGTCTGGACAGAGGCAGGAGGGAGGCTGGGAGGCTGGGAGCCTGAAGGGTCCTGGGGGTGTGAGCAGGACAGGAGAGCGGCTTCACATGGAGGGTGTGGAGTTCCTGGACGAGTGGCCCATAGCCCTGCACGAAGTGGGGTGGCCGAACGCCACCAGCACCAAGCAGCCCCCCTGAACTTTGTGCGCCTCGGCCTGCTGCCCTCCCCCTGTTGGCTCAGGCTCCAGCTGTCCCCGCTGAGTCCCACAGGAGGCCCCTGGCCTGAGCTCTAGTCAGCCAGATGTGTCCTGCCCGACAGGGTCCGGGTGCAGGCCAGGGGGCTGGGCCCTGAGGGCGCTGGGTGGGTGAGCGTGGAACTGGTTTCTTCTGTGGAGTAGACTACATGCCTCCCTACAGCAAGCACAGACACACGGGAAAGAGTTCCTGTTCTACAGAGCTGGCAGCTTCCCTAGGAGAGCATAAAAAAATTAAGTCTCCAAATGTTCTCTGTTGGACGGGGGTCCATGTTCTTAAAAGGAATAGACCAGGGTAAGTGGAGAGGTGCTGAGTTGGAGGGGGGCTTCCTATGAGGTCCATCTCAGCAGCCCTAAAATGGGTGAGGGATGAGCTTTCGGGGCCGGGGCCAGCAGCGCAAAGGCCTGGGGGCAGGACGGTGCTTGGGTCCCTGCAGGATGCGTGCAGCAGGTGGAGGAGGGAGTGGTAAGAGAGGACGCGAGGGGTGGGGTGGCAGAGGGTGGGCAGAGGACACCGTGCCTATTTGCTGTTGACATCCAACTTTGCTCCCCTGGGGGACCCAGCCTGGGGGGCTCTGCTCCTAACCTGGGAGGCTCTTGGCAGACAAGGGTGGAGCAGCTGCTGGGTGTGGTGAGTGGGGTCTGGGCTTCGTGCCTCCCCCGGCTGTGGGGGCTCCCTGAGGTGCTTGAGCCCATGACTACCTATCCCTCCACTTCCCTGCTGGGAAAACTGAGGGCCCGATCAGCGGAATCGATTCAAAACAGATGAGGCTAATTTTTTTCTGAGCATTTTGTTTCCAGTCCCACCCCTAGCCTGGCACAGAGCTGGAGTGACCGGCCGAGGGGAGGGCTCTCGCCTGGCCCAGCCCAAACCCCTCTGGGGCCCCTGGCTGGCCCCTCCCAAGCCTGCCCAGGGACCTGCTGCCCACAGGCCTACCCGCTCTGGCCGAGCATGGGGGTTACATAAACAGGCACATTCATGACTTCAAAGGGCGAGGCAAGAGGCTGCAGGGACCCAGGTATGGGCTCAGGGTGCTGGGGCCACCTGCACCAGCAGCTGCCCCACAGATGCTGCAGGGAGGGGCCTGGCACTCACCCCGTCCCAGCACCTTCTGCACGCGGGTCCACCTCCAGGCCAGGCACTGCCCGGCGGGCTCTTGTCGCCGTGAGTAATGTTTAACTTGGAAGGGCCCGTGGACAACTGCAGGGGAGAAGTTAACAACAAGTTTGGATTGCAATCCGCTTGCCAGGAGGGGGGCAGAGAGAGGAAAGGAGAGAGAGAGGGTAAAGTTGAGAGGAAGAAAGGAGACCAGAAGGTTGGCCGGGGGACGTGCACTCCAGGGAGGCAGGGCTGAGAGGACACCCCTGGCCTGGGATCCAGGGCTATGGTCTGTGTGTAGCTAAGAAGCGCAGGCCCCAGGGCCAGGTGCCCATTGTGCCCAGGAGTGGGAGCTCTGAGGCCAACTGGCTGGCAGTCACCCTCCCAGGCATGGGGCTGAGCCTCCCATGCCTCAGTTTCCCCTACAGAAAACACACTGCACCCAAGACGGGCCTTGGGGTCCAGCCTTGGGGCAGAAACACTGCACACACGTGCACACACATGCAGGCACGTGGGCACACAGAGGCTCACATGCCTGCACGCATGCACACACAGGCGCGTGCACACACACACACACACCCCACACCCCCACATACACACGGGTGTTAGCAAAACGGCCCCGCCTGAATCGCTGAGGGCCCAAGGCCGGAAAAGTCCATGACGCTGGAGCAGGGATGAGGTCCCATTCCAGCAGGCCGGGGGAGGGCCGCCGCACTGGAGCCGGGACAGAGCTCTCGCCAAACAGAGGCCTCCCGCAGCACAAACCCCGGCCTTTCGTGGGGTCAGTGCCCATAGGGTTGAGCACCACGTGCCTGGCTGGGCAGTGCTCCTACCAGGGTCCCCTTCTCCACTCTAGGAAACACAGCTACTCCTGTGGCCACGTCTGCTCTGCTGCATCTCCAGCGCCTGCCAGGCATGGTGTGTGTGGCCCCGAGACAGGGAGTTTCCAGTGCGTGAGTGGGAGTCCAGGCCCTGGGTGGGGCAGATGCCAAGTGGGGGCCAGGGAAGGAGAGTGCTGGGCCAGGGATCAGGAGCACACGGCTCCTCTCTGGCCTCCTCTCCTACCTCCATCTGCCACCTCCATCATCAACAGCCCAGATGACCTGGGGGCAGCTCCCTGACCTTGCGGGCTCACTGTTCTCACCTAGAAAAGAGGAGAGCGGGCCGGGCGCGGTGGCTCACGCCTGTAATCCCAGCACGTTGGGAGGCTGAGGTGGGCGGATCACGAGGTCAGGAGTTCAAGACCAGCCTGACCGACATGATGAAACCCCGTCTCTACTAAAAATACAAAAATTAGCCAGGCATGGTGGTGCGTGCCTGTAATCCCAGCTACTCGGGAGGCTGAGGCAGGAGAATCGCTTGAACCTGGGAGATGGAGGTTGCAGTGAGCCGAGATCAGGCCTCTGCACTCTAGCCTGGGTGACAGAACAAGACCCTGTCTGAAAAAAAAAAAAAAAAAGAAAAGAGGAGAGCGGCTTTGACTGTCTTCAGCCTCTATCAGACCACGCCCAAGAAGGCCGGCAAAGGGTGGGGGCTCATCCTCTGAAGGATCGAGGGGACAAGACACCCTGGATGCACAGGCCATGTGGGCCTGCCCAGCTCTGCCCCTACCAGGACCCAGCTCTGCCAGCAGACTGGGAACCTGCGGCCCCAGCTCCACTGGGCCAGGCAAAACATCACACCCACCCTCACCGGCCAGCCCGCACTGGCCCCCACTCACCTCCATTCCAGAATACGGCACCTCTCTCTGCCCAATCAATGCTTTTTCACAAATGTGGACTTTGACAGGAAACTGCCCTCCTCCCTTAACCTTGCTGTGTTTTCAGGTTTGCCCCTGGGCAAGAGAGTCTCCCCTCCTCCTGGAAAGAGTGCAGGTCGCACACCTGAGGCAGGGAAGAAGCTGGCTGCATGGGGAGCCACACCTCCCAGGCAGGAGGCTGTGGCCTGGGGCTCCTGGGCCAGGGGTCCCAGAACCTTTTTTTTCTTTTTTTTTTTTTTTTGAGACAGAGTCTTGCTCTGTCGCCCAGGCTGGGGTGCAGTGGCACTATCGTGGCTCACTGCAAGCTCTGCCTCCCGGGTTCACATCATTCTCCTGCCTCAGCCTCCCGAGTAGCTGGGACTACAGGCGCCCGCCACCACATCCGGCTAATTTTTTGTATTTTTAGTAGAGACGGAGTTTCATTGTGTTAGCCAGGATGGTCTCAATCTCCTGACCTGGTAAGTGCCTGTCTCGGCCTCCCAAAGTGCTGGGATTACAGGCGTGAGCCACTGACCCCGGCCCCTGGAGCCTCAGTCTCAGAATCACACCCACTCCACGGAAATTGCTCAGAACGACCTTTTCCCACTTCTGGGATTCCTGCAACTGTTTTTCACTGGAGTTAAACAGTTTCGTTTTATACCTCCCAGCCCAGGGCGTCTGTCACAGCTTTCCAATCCATGATACCACGAATCGGACTGGACACGGATAAATTGGGACAGGGCGCCCAGTGGCAAAGGCCGGGACAGGTGGGCCACTCTCTCCAGAAGGTACTTCTGACAGGGGCTGTGCAGGGCTGCAGGAGACACAGGAGGACCCCGCCTGGCCCCTTAGAGACAGGGTCTCCCGGACGGGAGATTCCTGTAGCCTCTCTTCCTCCTTCACACTTTGTTTAATCGGGAAATCGACCATTGCTGCCCTTCCACAGACAGGTCGGTGAGTACCGACAGGGAAGTGAATTGACAGGGAAAGGCCCTGCCCTCCCCCACCACGCTAGAGTGGCCATGCGAACCTGATGATGGGGCCCCAATGCAGGGACGCCCCTCTCCTGCCTGGGCCCTGATTGGCACGGCACCTGCAGTTCAAGCCCGGGGTCCCCATCCCTGCCGTGAGCTCGGCTCTCAGGTCAGACAGACCGAAAAGGAATGGAGACATTGAGGCTTCGGACAGGTGTGCGGACAGGAGGCCCGGGGTCTCCCGATGCCCTTCCCACCGTCCCCCTGCGCCTCGCCGGCGATCTGGGCGCAGTGGCGGAGGGTCTCCCGCGCACATGGGAGGAGGACGGCTCAGCCTTCCAGTCCCCCGGCGTGCCACTGAGGCCTGCAGCGCAGCTGGGTCACCCTCAGAACGCCGGACCCGGAGCAAGGGCGAACACCTTGAGGCGCTGCGCTCGTGGCTTGCATGTGGCGTCCACGTTGAAACGAAGCAGGCTCGACGCTGGAAACTCGCTTCACCCACCCGCCCCTTCGCCATCCGCTGGCGGCGACTGCACGCCCAGAATCCCCCGTGCGCTTCCCACGCCTCTTGGACGGCCGCCCCGGAAGCGCGCTCGCCCTGGAGGTCGCAGAACGAGCGGTGAGTGCCAGGCTGGCCCTGTGAACATGGAGGAAATTGGAGCGGCGAGGTGGCTGGGACCGGCCCTCCCCCTGCGGGTCTCACCGCCACGGCGGCCCCAGGCTGGGCGCCGAGGACAGGGCCGGGGCGGGGCGGGGCGGGGCGGGAAGTGCGCGGGACCCTGCGGGGCGGGGCTTGGCTTTGTGGGTGGTGCCCATGGGGGCGGGGTGTGGGCGGGGCCTAGACGGAGGGTGGAGCTGAGAGGGGCGGGGCAGGGAAGCGCCAGCAGGCGGAGCGGGGGCGGGGCGCAGGGGGGCCCGGAAAGACGGGCGGGGATTGAGGGGTGGGGCGTGGGGAGCCCGGGGGCCGGGGCGGGGCGTGGAGAGCACGGGAGGAAGGGCGGGGCTTGGGGGCGGGACGCGAGGGAGCCCGGAGGGAGAGGCGGGGCTTGAGGGGCGGGGCGTGGGAGGTGCCCGGGAGGAGGGTCCGGCAGAGGGACCCAGGCTGGAGAGTTAGTTCGGGTCTGAGGTGTTGTGAGCCGGGAGCGCGAGGAAACCAAAGGCAGGGGCTGGTTGAGGCTGCAGCTCACTGCTGATTTACCCCAGGACCCCGCTCCGGAGGGGTCGTAGCCAGTTTAGCACAAGTCCATCATCCGCTAGTCCCGAAAGCGCTGGGCAGTGGGGTCAGGGGCAGTGGGAGGAAATCCACCCGGCTGACGCCCTGCGGGTTCTCCGGTTCCCGGGCGCTCGGCGGCGGCCGTGGTCCTCAGAGCAGGCCACCGGGCGTTGGGGGTCCAGGCTGACTCCCGGAGCGACCGGGATCGCGAAGTCACGCCCCACGTGGCCTGGAGGCTTTTTCCTGGTCCTCCCAATCCTTCAGCCAAAGGCTCTCATTATGTGGAGAATGGAAGTCACTATTTGGGGGAATTGACTGTCCCCAGGGCACGTCCTAGAAGGGAGCAAATCCCTCCGAGGAGGCGCAGGAGATTCACAGGCAGCCTCTATGCGTGCACCTCCATTCAGGATGTGCCAGGACGGCAGACCACAGGCAGCGCCAGAAACGGCTCGCGATGCTGGCAGGTCAAACAGCCGGGCACCTGGGCGTGGGGACACCGGAGGGACACTGGTTGTACACGCGTGCTGCAGAGTTGGTGACCATGGGCAGTGCAGCCGCTGGGTTTGGCCTGTGAGGCCATCCTCGAGGTTCTCTGGAGGCCAGCAAGGGGCTTTCACAGCTGAGAGGTGTGTAAGGACCCAATATGGCAGGAGCTGGCCTCGCCAGCTGCCCAGAGTGAGCTGGCTCTCCCAGGCTGGAGGGGCTGCCCCAGGGTGCTCAGACAGCCAGGCACTTACTTCACTCCCTGACCCCGACCCCCAGTGGGAGGTCAGTGGGTGCCACTAAGTCCTCCCCAACCCTGCCAGACGGCAGTGTACAAAAACCTGGGTTCACATCCAGCTTGGCTGCTCACTGTCATGACAAGTGGGCAGATGCCCTGGGCCTCAGTTGGCCCATCTGTAAGTGGGGCCAAGAGACAGCACCTCCGTCACAGGGCTGGGTGTGGGGTGAACAGGTTGGTCCCTGGAGACAAGTGGTGTGGTGCCCTGAGGCCTGAGGCCAGGCTCCAAGGCCGCTCAAGGAATAGGGGATTTGAGGCAGCTCAGAGAGGACAGGCCCAGCAGCCAGCCCCAGCCTGATATCTCCCCTCTGCTTAGGCCCCAGACGCAGCTGCATCCTGGAATTGTTCTGAGAAATCTGGGACCTGCCCCACCTCCACCCAGGCAGGGGGCACCAGCCAGCTCCAGAGTTGCCCACCTTCCCTCACAGGCGCACAGGTCAGTGCCAGGCCAACCCCAGAGCGAGAACACCGGTGCTGGACTGTGCTGAAGCAGTGAGGTGGCCTGCACAGGTGAGGTTGCCAGGAACAGTCAGTGCAGCTGTGCCCAGTCCTGGGCAGGGCAGCCATGGGAGGGCCCTGACTGCGGAGGGGTGTCCAGAGAGCCTGCCCCACTATGGAGAAGCCTGCGGGGAAGAAGGTGGCAGAAGGGAGGCGGGGCTGGTCTTGGCGGCCACTGTCTGGCCAGTTCGGATCCTAGTCATGCCTTGGCTCCACCTAGGTTGCAGGCAAAGAACCTGTTCAGAGATTCTGCTGGGCATCAGGCCACTGTTTCCAGCGGCCAGATAGCTTCCTGGGGCCTCAGGACTCTGGGCTGCCCTCTGGCCCCGGGGAAGGTTGCCAGGCCATGGGCAGGGAGAAAAGCAGAAGGGGGATGGGAGGGGGAGGAGAGTCTCAGCCAGTGTCCCGCTCGGATGCACAGCACTGTTGTTCAGTCACCAGCTGGCTGGGAGGACAGCTTCCACTGCAGGATGGACCCCAGGGAGGAGGATGGAACTTCATTGTCAGACATCCCTCACACCACAAAGTTGGAAATTGCTCACCCAGAAATGGGGGTATATGGCACTTTGGGAGGCCAAGGCAGGAGGACTGCCTGAGGCCAGGAGTTTGACGAGACCATCCTGGACAATAGTGTAAGACCCTGTCTTTACAAAAATTAAAATTAGCCAGGGCCCTGGTGTGGTGACTCATGCTTGTAATCCTAGCACTTTGGGAGGCCAAGGGAAGAGGATCGCTTGAGCTCAGGAGTTTAAGATCAGCCTGGGCAACATGGCAAAATCCCATGCCGTCTCTACAAAACAAAACAAAACAAAACAAAAAATTAACCATGGTGGCTTGTGCCTGTAGTCCCAGCTACTTGGGAGGCTGAAGTGGGAGGATTGCTTGAGCCAGGGAAGCAGCAGTTGCAGTGAGCCGAGATCGTGCCACTAGACTCTAGCTTGGGTAACAGAGGGAGACTGTCTCAATAAATAAAATAAAAATAAAGAGGTGTTGAGGATTGCTTGAACCCAGGAGGTGGAGGTTGCAGTGAATCAAGATTTTGCCACTGCACTGCAGCCTGGGCAACAGAGCAAGACCCTGTCTCTAAAACAAAACCAAAAACAGAAATAGGGTTGTTGGTTGTCACTTAGCTGGGGCTCGTGGTGATGGGGTCCAGTGGCACATATGGAGGGCATAGCTGGAAGGAACAGAGGCCACCTCCTCCTCGGGCACCTGGTAGGGGAGAGCAGCCCTAGGCCAAGGCCACACAGTGTGAGGGTTTGCAGGACAGTCAGTAGTCTGCACGGGGGCCTCCTGGAGCCTGGTTCTCCAGACAGTCCCTGAGGGAGCACCCAGGGGAAAAGAGAAACAGAAAACCAGCCCATTTTTGGGCCATATCTTTCAAGCCACTTTCTTTTTTTCTCCTTCTTTTTCTTTTTTTTTTTTTTTTGAGTTGGAATTTCTCTGTCACCCAGGCTGGAGTACAGTGGCACAATCTTGGCTCACTGCAACCTCCACCTCCTGGGTTCAAGCAATTCTCCTGTTTCAGCCTCCCAAGTAGCTGGGACTACAGGCGTACACCACCACGCCTGGCTAAATTTTGTATTTTTAGTAGAGATGGGGTTTCACCATATTGGTTAGGCTGGTCTTGAACTCCTGGCCTCAGGTGATCCACCTGCCTTGGCCTTCCAAAGTACTGGGATTGCAGGCGTGAGCCACTGCGCCCAGACTCAGGTCCCTTTCTCTAAAAGTCAGCAATTCTACCAGATGAACACACAAGACCTAAGCCCCCAGTGGTGACTTCTTGCTCCCTGCCCACGGGTGTCCCAGTCCTTCCAGGCTGTGCCTTCGAGCCTACAGAAGTCGCTCACCGTGCATGTCCCTGACCCTCTGGAGGATGCGCAGGGCCCAGGCCACCCACTGTCCTTATTTTCCAATGCAGGGGCAGCAAGGGAGGTGTCGGACGGAGCCACCCCACGGTTCCCCTGTGAAAGTCTGCACGTCACTCAGAAAGTTGAAGCAAACGAAGCAGGGCTGGAGCTCACAGTTCACAGCTGGCCAGGCTGCACAGGGGATGCGCCAAGGACAGTTTCCTACAACAAGTGGAAATCTGTGTGCTGCAGGCGAGCTGGGTCCTGGAAAGTGCAGGGACCAGCCAGCATCTCGGGACATCAAGGGCTGTCTCCAGCCAGCAGATTTCCCATAAAAAGGTGCTGAACTGGGGACAAAGCTGATTCTACAGAGCTGAGAATCCAGACCTTCCCTGGGGACTCCCAAGGGGGCCCTGGCCACCCTCTCCACCTGCAGAGGTTTCCTGGCCCAATAGCTCCTCCTCTGAGGGCCCCCTTCCAGCTCTCGGCCCATGGGGGAGCCAGTTCCTCAGCTCTGGGCTTGGTGGACAGGAGACCTAGGGCTCCCTACACCGAGCTGGGCTCAGTGTTTTCTTTTTTGTTGTTTTTTTTGAGACGGAGTCTCGCTCTGTCGCCCAGGCTGGAGTGCAGTGGCCAGATCTCAGCTCACTGCAAGCTCCGCCTCCCGGGTTTACGCCATTCTCCTGCCTCAGCCTCCCAAGTAGCTGGGACTACAGGCACCCGCCACCTCGCCCGGCTAGTTTTTTTGTACTTTTTTAGTAGAGACGGGGTTTCACTGTGTTCGCCAGGATGGTCTCGATCTCCTGACCTCGTGATCCGCCCGTCTCGGCCTCCCAAAGTGCTGGAATTACAGGCTTGAGCCACCGCGCCCGGCCTGGGCTCAGTGTTTTCAAGCTGAACTTGGTGCGAGGTGGCTTGGAAAGCTGGGAGCCTGCTGCGTGTCTCCTGGGGCTGCTGTGAAAAAATGACCACACACTGGGAGCCTAAAACAACCGACATTTATCCTGTCACAGTTCAGGCAGCTGGAGTCCAAAATCAGTGGTTGGGAGGGTGGCCTTCCCTCTAAAGGCTCTGGGCGGCTGCTTCCTGCCCCTTCCAGCTCTGGGCCCCTGGCATTCCCTGGCTTGCGGCTGTACCACCCCCAACCCCAAGCTTCCTTCCTGTGACTCTGTGTCCAAATTTTCCCTTCTTTTCTTTTTCTTTTTCTTTTTTTTTTCCCAAGATGGAGTTTTGCTCTTGTCGCTCAGGCTGGAGTGCAACAGCATGATCTTGGCTCACGGCAACCTCCGCCTCCTGGGTTCAAGCAATTCTCCTGCCTCAGCCTCCTAAGTAGCTGGGATTACAAGCACCCACCACCCACACCCAGCTAATTTTATATTTTTAGTAGAGACGAAGTTTCATCATGTCTTTCAGGCTGGTCTTGAACTCCTGACCTCACATGATCCACCTGCCTCGGCCTCCCAAAGTGCTGAGATTACAGGCATGAGCCACAGCACCTGGCCCTGGCCAATTTTCCTTTTCTTTTTCTCTTTTTTTTTTTTTTTGAGATGGAGTCTTGCTCTGTTGCCCAGGCTGGAGTGCAGTGGCTCAATCTCAGCTTACTGCAACCTCTGCCTTCCGGGTTCAAGCGATTCTCCTGCCTCAGCCTCCTGAGTAGCTGAGACTACAGGCGCCCGTCATCACACCGAGCTAATTTTTGTAGTTTTTAGTAGAGACGGGGTTTCACTATGTTGGCCAGGCTGGTCTTGAACTCCTGACCTCAAGTGGTCTGCCCGCCTCGGCCTCCCAAAGTGCTGGGATTGCAGGCGTGAGATATTACACCTGGCCAATTCTCCTTTTCTTACAAGAACACTGGTCACACTGCATTCAGAGCCAACCCTAACCCAGTATCGCCTCATCCTGATTTGATTCTATGAGCGCAGACCTTGCTTCCGAGCGAGGCCACTTCCTCAGGTACTGGTGGACATGAGTCTTTGGAGACACTGCTCAACCCACAGCACTCCCCCAGCTTGATTTCTGTGACTTGTTTTCCCCAGAGGAGGGGTGCCCTGAGAGGTCTCCACTGCCTGACCGGCTCCTTGGTGCCAAGCACTCTGCGAGGCTTCCCAGGGAACAGAGCACACAGGACCGCCCTCCTAGAAAGACCAACCAGCATCTGAGCTCACAATTTCCCAGCAGGGCAGTGGGGTGGAGAGAGAAGCCTGGGCTGGGCTGGGCTGGCGAAGCTTCTCTGGGGAGGGGACGTCAGAGCAGGGTCTGGGGCTGACAAAAGCCCGCCCCTGGCTGGGGGCTGAGGGGGCAGGGGGCTGAGCCTGACACATGGGGATAGAGGACAGGCTGTGGGAGGGTGTGAACAGAAGAGTGCTTGAAGGGGTGCTGGGGACTTTGAGAGAGGGCAGCTGGCCCTGTCTGGTGGGGAATGCTGGCCCAGAGACAGGCCATAGGCCATGGCTGGGGTGGGGTTCAGAAACAGGACCACTGTCTCCCGGGCCAGGGCCCTCCCCAGCTACCTACTACTGGCTTTCCGGCTCTTGGGGTCGGGGGCGGGTCTGTGCCATGACCCCGCCACTGAGGCTGTGAGGAGGCTGGGGGTGCCCAGGGGCACCAAGGCACACCCCTACTCTCGCACCCATGTGTGGGCCCGAGCACCTGCTCTGCTGCCCCAAGGATCTGGTGATGTTTCCCAGGCAACTGTCTCACACAGCCTATCTGCCTGGCACTCCCGTATCCCGTAAATGCCACCACATCTGGCTACAGGCGGGCGTGTCTGCCTGGCATCCATGGGCCAGCAGGTGTGGCAGAGCACAGCCCGCTTCCTGGCTGTGTCGGAAGGCTGCCCGGGCGTTTTGGCTGTTGTTGCCAGCAGGCGAGCATTGCCAGGGCACTGTGCTTGGGCGCCAGGCCGTTTTGCCACGTGGGAAGGGGTGGAGACAGCCCAGTGCCTTCAGCGTGTACCCAGGGTGCCTGCTGGTCACACGTCTCACTGGGAAATTGGGAGGGTGCACTGCCATCGGGCTGCTTAGGCCTGCCAGCCTCCGGGCCTGTCACTGCTGTCTTAGCCTGATTTGCAGGGTGTGAGCGCTGGGCAGAGACGATCATCCGGGGGACTCTGAGGATGCCAGTGGCTGGGACACTTGTTCCTTCGTGGTGGAAGGAGTTGGAGAGGGTTGGCTCCCTGACCTGCAACCAGCAGACCTCACCGGGCTTCTGAAACCAGCTCAGTGGGCTGGGGCCTGATTCATCATCCATAAATGCGTCCTTTTATGCCACAGAGGGTGAGGGGCCTCCTCGCCCACCGGTTTGCAGGTGTGGCAGCACGAGATGGGCGGCTCCGATGCCCCCACCCACTTGAACACCTTCGGCTCTGCCTGGGGTGCAAACTCCTACGGCTGAAACATTTTTTTGTAAACATGAATTTCGGCTTAGCAAAAACTCATTTCCACACTGCACGTGTCAGTTCCAACCAGAAATTATTTTCCAATAAAGCAAAACTCCCTGTCACCACAGTAGCAGCAGCTGGCTCTGAAGAAGTGGAGCCTTTTCACCAGGCTCAACTTTGAAACTTCCACCAGCACCAGCACCACTGTGTCTGCTGATAACTTTGGGACAGGCGGGACGAGGTGTGTTTGTTGGAGGCGAACACGCTTCCTTGTCTTGAGAGTCTTGAGTGGCCGGTCCCCTTCCAGGCCCTTGGCTGGCAGGCAGCTGTCGGGAGAGCTGTCAGGAGGGAGGGGATTGGGGGTCAGGCTTCCTGACAAGTGGAGGCACCCACCATGTGCCCAGAGCAGAGGTCACCCCAGTGCCTTTCTCTGTGGACTTATCCCTGGCTGTAGGTCACAGGGGCCTGCCCCACTGCCCCCTCCCCCGTGGTGACATGGGAGGAGGGGAAATTAATCCAGAGCAGCAGATAAACCAGAGGGGAAGAGCCCCCAGGAGGACAACTGTGACATGTTGCACTGCCTCTGCGTCCCCAAAGCACCAGGCCCAGAGGCCCTGCTTTCTGCCACATGGCACTGGCATGGGGCCCCGGCACCTCTTCCCTGGTGGCCAAGGGTAAATGAGGCCCACTGGGGTGACTAAGACCAAAGGGGATGGGGGCCCCCCAGCTTCGGTGCTGCAGGCTGGAGCCAGGCTCAGCTAGCCCCGAGGTCCCCTGCAGGCTCGTGCCTCCTAGCCTTGGGGCACCTGCAGTGAGAGCTTCCCAAGCAGCCCATGCCAGCCAGGCAGCGCAGGTGTCCCAGGTCTGGGCTACTTGAGACGCCTCCCTGCTCCTGCTTTGCTCTGCCCCTCTTGGGCCCAGTGGCCAGGACACCTGCATGCGGGAGCCGGGAGGGGCCGGAAGGGGCCGGAAGGATGCTGAAGGCCCCAGCAAAGCTGTAGTGTTTGGCTTCCCAGGGGTGGGGGCTTGGTCCTCCCTCCCAGAAAGACCCCTGTTCTGGAGCAGCAGCTGCACACAGGTGTCCCTCACACGGTCCTCCAGGACAGGGCAGGGGCCTGAGGTTCCCAGGCTCTGCCCAAGGGACCCAGGCAGGGAAGGAGATGAGTCCCAGGGGCTTGAAGCCCATCCGGAGGCCAGCCGGTCCTGCGGCAGGAGGGCACTGGACCATGTGGGGGCCATAGAGGAGGAGGAGGCAGGAACCACCCCCGGGTCCAACAGTGGAACCCTGGGGTTAGGGAGCCAGAGCGGGGAAGGGAGAGAAGGGGCAAGAACATATCTCCATCCCAGCATGGCCCAGAGAGCTGAGCAAACAAACACTTGTCTTCAAGGGCCTTTTTCTTGTCTTTTTTTTGTTTTTCGAAATAGAGTCTTGCTGTGTCGCCCAGGCTGGAGTGCAGTGGTGTGATCTTGGCTCACCACAACCTTTGCCTCCTAGGCTCAAGTGATTTTCATGCCTCAGCCACCCAAGTAGCTGGGATTACAGGCCTGCGCCACCACGCCAGGCTACTTTTTGTATTTTTAGTAGAGATGGGGTTTCTCCATGTTGGCCAGGCTGGTCTCGAACTCCTGGCCCTCCAGTGATCCTCCCGCCTTGGCCTCCCACAGTGCTGGGATTGCAGGCTTGAGCCACCACACCTGGCTTTTTTTTTTTTTTTTGAGATGGGGTCTGCAGTGGCATGATCTTGGCTCACTGCAGCCTCCACCTCCCTGGGCTCAGGTGATCCTCCCACCTTAGCCCCCCAAGTAGGTGGGACCACAGGCACATGCCACCATGCCCAGCTAATTTTTTTATTTATAGAGACAAGGTCTTGCCATGTTGCCCAGGCTGGTCTCAAACTCCTGGGCTCAAGCAATCTGCCTGCTTGGGCCTCTCCAAGTCCTAGGATTACAGGCATGAACCACTGGGCCTGGCTTTTCCTCCTTTCTTGGGAGGCTGGGACTATACTTCCAGGAAAGACCCAGAAGCTCAGAGCTGAAACCAGGGCAGCCAGGACTGCCGGGGAGCCCTGGACACTGGCTGTTTGGGAGCTCTTGGTCAGCTGGCACCTGCCATGTGGTGGACGTGGGGCTGTGGAGACCCCACGGCTGGGCTTCTCTCCCCTGAGAACGGGCCTAGCCACAGGACACCTCCCACAGGGCCCCTGAGACCACACTGCCTGCAGCAGCTCCCCCAGGTCCCCTCCCCACACCCGGGCAGCACTCAGCACTACATCTCCATTTGCTCACTCAAGTCGCAGGGCCTGGGGGTTAGTGCCTCCGTCTTGTTTTGCTGGGGGCCTCCAGCATCTAGAACAGGAACGTGTGCTGAAGAAAACCACTCATGCAGGGAGAGGGGCACCTCCCCACTCTAGGTGCTGCTGCTGACCCCTTCCCTGAACACCAACCCATGGCCTCCAGGCCAGGGCCACTTGAAGGACGGTGGACCACTCCGGTGGCCTGGGTTCAGGGCGGGGCCCCACAGCTGAGTTCTGGAGGGAGGGCACAGACGACTGGGGGCTGGGAGGGGCCAGGTGAGGGGTGGGAACAGCGAGGGAGCCCTGCAGGAGGGTTGCCCAGCATGGCCCCAAAGCTGATGGGGCAGGGCAGGGCTGAAACTGCCAAGGAGTCCCAGAGCCCTGAGTGGCATCTAGCGAGGGCCCCTGACCCTGATCCCTGTAGACCCCAGCCCTTCCATGAGGGTGGCAGCCACTCCAGAGCCCAGCAGGGCCGAGGGAGAGGCAAGTGGTCTGGGCCCATGAGGCACTGGGCACAACCAGGTGTGGCACGAGGGTGCCTGGGCGTCTGCTGCCACCACGTGGCGGACTTTGAGGTCGCAGAGCCCAGGGTCCAGGCAGGAAAGCCCCTCAGCTGCCCCCAGAGCCCTGGCCCAGGCCCCTGAGGCCCAAGTGAGCCACCTGGACTTTGTCACTTCGCTTCTTGTTTCTTGGTTAAGGAGCTTGAGTTCTACGCCTTTTGTAAAGAAACGGTGGCGGCGACGGCGGATTTCAAGCTTTATTTACTCCTGGAGTGGTCCTGGGAGGAGAGGCGGCTCCGCAGAGCCGGAAACGGGGGCGGGAGCTGTTGGGTGCAGCCAGGAGGAGGCAGGGCCGGGGCGGGGCGGGCAGCCATCGGGGTAACGGAGGGGGCTCCGGCCCGGGGCTGCCTGGACCGGAAAGGGGACACGGGCGGGGCTCCCCCAGCTGACCTCCCGCCGCACACGCCTGGGCCCCCACCCTCACGCCAGGCCCCCCTCTGCGGTGCAGGACGAAGGAACCCTGGCCTCAGTTTCCCCACAGGCTGGGATCAGGGCTCCTGGGGTTCCGACTGGCTCGGAGGGGGCGGCCTCACTGCAGCGGTCTGGGGGCGGGGCCTGGGGCGGGGGCGGGGCCTGCGCTCACTTCCGCCCGGCGCGCGGGCTCGGATGGAAGCGGCGCGGAGGCCGCGGCTGGGGCTGAGCCGCCGGAGGCCGCCCCCAGCGGGCGGGTGAGGCCGAGGGCCGGGCGGGGGCGCGGCCGGTTTTCCCGCTGCCACGTGCTTCCCGGCGCCCCCGCGGGCCTCCCGCTCTCTTCTCCCCCTGGGGAGGGCTTCCCGCCCCCGGGCCTACCCCCCACGCCCGTCGCCCCACCCCGCACCGCCATTCAGCGCCCGCCTTGAGCCCCCCACCCCATGCCGAGCTTCCCCTGAGCTTCCCTCGCGCCGCCCCAGGCCCTCCCGCGCCTCTCCCATCATCGCGTCTCCCCTGAGCACCCCACATCTGCCCACTCTATCTTCCCCGGGCCCTCCGCAATCTCCCCAGCCATCGCCTCATCCCGCTGAGGACCCCATATTTTCACCCACACCCCCGCCCCCAGTACCCCTTGTCTCCTCACTGCCCCAGCAGCCCTTCCCCCAACCCTGCCCCCCACCTCCCCCACCATCGAATTTCCCTCTGGTACCCCCCATCTCCCCGCTGTGTCTGCTGCAGGCCCTCCCAGGTCCCCCCACCATAGCGTTTCCCCGGCTGAGTACCCCGTCTCCTTTTTCTGTCCGCCCCAGGCCTTCTGGCGGCCGCCCCTGGTTTCTTCTGGGGGGTGATGAGCGGGAGCGGCTCTGGGCCGAGCTGCTGCGCACGGTGAGCCCAGAGCTCACCCTGGACCACGAGGTGCCTCCACTGCCCGCCTTCCCTGGACAGGTGTGCCCACCGGGCCCATCGCAGCGGGGGAGGGGTTTCCAGGGCGAGAGCCGCCGCTGGGCGAGGCCCAACAACTCCATGTTGCAGGAGCCCAGGTGCGGCCCGGAGCCCACTGAAGCCTTCACTGTCGGACCCAAGACCTTTTCCTGGACGCCCTTTCCACCAGACCTGTGGAGCCCGGGCCGCTCCTACCGGCTGCTTCGCGGGGCAGGAGGGCACCTGGAGTCCCCCGCCAGGTCCCTGCCCCAGCGCCCGGCACCTGATCCCTGCAGGGCCCCCAGAGTGGAGCAGCAGCCGTCCGTGGAGGGTACCGCCCTGCGCAGTTGCCCCATGTGCCAGAAAGAGTTCGGCCCCAGGTGAGTGGGCCACCCTGTGCCCCGCCCGGTTTTCCATCCGTGTTTGGAAACCACAGCCGTTCAGAAGGTCAAGAGGTGGCCGAGCTCAGCGCTGGCTTTTAAAGCCCTGTTTCACACGTGGAAACGTGGTCCAGTGCTGTGGCCTGGCATGTCCGGGTGGCTGGCTGTCACGGGTCTGGGGTCCCCCTGCTTTCCGTGCTCTGGGGGCAGGGCAGGCTGGGGGCCCACAGACAGCGCAGAAGGAAGGCTGGGGAGCACTGGCCCCGGGTCCACCTGGCCATCTTGGAAGCTGGTGGCACCGGCGTCCCCAGGCCCAGAGCACGGGAACACCTTCCCCAGAGTGGGTCATGGGTTTTAAAAATGAAGATCATCTTTTTTGTCTGGAGATGCTTTTTCTTATTTTGAAGCCCACTGTATACTTACATATATATTTTTAAGTAAAGGGGAATGGAACCCAGTTTTACTAAGAAGATAGCCCAAACTGCCCAGTGCCTGGGCTCGTGTCTGGTGACCTCGGGGCCCTTGGCCTCCTGAGCAGGCACCTGGGGCCGGCGCCGTGTGAATGATGCTGGTTCCTAACTTTTGGTTGAGTTAATGGGCGGCAGGTTTCAGATCTCACGTGGCCAGGAGACCGGGTCCTTCAGTCATGCCTGATGCCCCTGGTCTTCTAGAAGCCAAAACAGCTCGGGAATGTGAAGGGACCGGAGTCCAAAGTTAGCAGCCAACAACAACAACAACAACAACAAAAAGGCCAGGCGTGGTGGCTCAAGCCTGTAATCCTAGCTCTTTGGGAGGCTGAGGCGGGCAGATCACGAGGTCAGGAGTTTGAGACCAGGAGTTTGAGGTTAATATGGTGAAACCCCATCTCTACTAAAAATATAAAAATTTAGCCAGGCGTGGTGGTGGGTGCCTGTAGTCCCAGCTACTTGGGAGGTTAGGAGAATCGCTTGAACCCGGGAGGCGGAGGTTGCAGTGAGCCGAGATTGCGCCACTGCACTCTAGCCTGGGTGACAGAGTGAGACTCCGTCTCAAAAAAAAAAAAAAAAAAAAAGGCCAGGCGCGGTGGCTCAACCTGTAATCCCAGCACTTTGGGAGGCCGAGACGGGTGGATCGCGAGGTCAGGAGATCGAGACCATCCTGGCTAACACGGTGAAACCCCGTCTCTACTAAAAAATACAAAAAATGAGCCCAGCTACTTGGGAGGCTGAGGCAGGAGAATGGCGTGAACCCGGGAGGTGGAGCTTGCAGTGAGCGGAGATCGCGCCACTGCACTCCAGCCTGGGCGACACAGCGAGACTCCATCTCAAAAAAAAAAAGAAAAGCACAAAACGACTGAATTAGTTATCAAAACCCGCAGCAGAAAACCTGTACAGGCAGTTCTTCAGGCGAGCCAGTGCTCATCCAGAGAGAAGAAGTGCCCTGGAAACAGGCTCCTCCAAAACGGGGCACTTTATGGAAGCAAGCCCTGCAGGGCCTGAGGTTGGGGTGAGCCCCACGGCACCCCCAGCACCCCACCTCCACGTCACACATGGACAGCACAGGGAGGGGCCTGGTGACACATACGTGGAGCTTGGTGGGTGAGCAGTGCAAGGGCCAGGGCCCAGGGCAAAGTGCCCCCGCCCTCCTGGCAGTGCCCAGAGCCTGCAGCAGGAGCAGAGCATTTTTCAAAAACATATCCAGGCCCAGCCGTCGCTGCACACGCCTCTTCCTCGGGCTGGCGCCTTGTGATTGTCGTGAACTACGGCGCTGTCCCACACTGGCGCCTTGTGATTGTCGTGAACTACGGTGCTGTCCCACACTGGCGCCTTGTGATTGTCGTGAACTACGGCGCTGTCCCACACTGGCGCCTTGTGATTGTCGTGAACTACGGCGCTGTCCCACACTGGCGCCTTGTGATTGTCGTGAACTGCGGCGCTGTCCCACACTGGCGCCTTGTGATTGTCGTGAACTACGGTGCTGTCCCACACTGGCGCTTTGTGATTGTCGTGAACTGCGGTGTTGTCCCACACGCTGATTCTGCTGAGGCAGGGGATTTTTTTTGTAATTGTGAAGACTTCTTGATTCCTGCCCATCAAAAGAAATCCTGGGGGCCGGGCACGGTGGCTCACACCTGTAATCCCAGCACTTTGGGAGGCTGAGGCAGGTGGGTTGCTGGAGCCCAGGAGTTTGAGACCAGCCTGGGCAACATAGTACGATCCCATCTCTAGACGCCTGGGCGTAGTGACACCTGTGCCTGTGGTCCCAGCTCCTCTGGAGGCTGAAGTGGGAGGATTCCCTTGAGCCAGGAATTGGAGGCTGCAGTGAACTATGATTGCACCACTGCACTCCCGCCTGGGCGACAGAGTGAGATCCTGAATCTAAAAAAAAAAAAAGTCCACAGACGGAAGGTGCCGTTGGGAGCCCCGGTAGAAATCCACGTTCTTGGCTGAAGCTCAGAGAGCCTCGTGGCCGTCAGGGCGCTGCCCCCTGCCCCCCGGGTAGGCGCTTTTGTCTTTGGATCGCCTGCTTTTCCAGATCGTCTAAAAAAAGACGCCTGAAGACGAGGACGTTCACGAGGAAAGAGTTGCTGTTTTGAGCTTTTCAAGCAGTTGCTGAAAGCTTGGCAGACTGCCTCGATTTTTCCTCAGTAGGCGTCAGTGAAGTCAGGTCCAGGCCTTGGTGTGTCTGGAATGCTTCAAGCACATTCGAACACTTGATTGTAAGGGAGAGCCAGTACTTTGGAACGGAACTCACCCGAGGCTGTGGCCATGGCATGGGCAGGCTAGCTGGGAGACAAGCCCTGTGTCTTTGGGAACAAGGGTTTGCACGGCCACCCTGGGATGCCCTGGGACTCATGACTGGACAGGACCCCAGCAGGGAGGCCGCCTGGCTTGGAGGGTCTGGTCTAACAGCCGGACTTGGCCTTGAACCGTTGCCCTGTCCCGCACAGACGCCTGCTGAGCCTGGAGCCCTGGCAGAGGCGGGTCTGAGGAGTGGTGCTGCCGGCAGGCCTCCCATTTCTCGCGTCCTTGGTGTTCTCCGGGTCACCCAGAGAACTGTCAAATGCTGGATTTGACAAACTATGTAGAACGTTCTTTGTGTCTTTAAGGTCCTCTTGTGGTCCTATTTGGACATTTTGTGCATTTTCAGACACCTGCGGGTCATGTGGGTGGATGGGAAGCTGGGCACCTGGTGAGGGTGCTGAGAGCTGGAGCTGTGTTTTGTCTCTGTTGATGTGGTGAGGCCCTGGGTTGGTCATCGGGTTTGGTTGGTTGGTTTGTTTTTGAGAAGGAGTCTCGCTCTATCACCCAGGCTGGAGTGCAGTGTGCAATGGCATGATCTTGGCTCATTGCAACATCTGCCTCCCGGGTTCAAGCGATTCTCCTCCTGCCTCAGTCTCCTGAGTAGCTGGGATTACAGGCGCCACCATGCCTGGCTAATTTTTGTATTTTTAGTAGACACGGGGTTTCACCATGTTGGTCAGGCTGGTCTTGAACTGACCTCAGGTGATCTGCCCGCCTCGGCCTCCCAAAGTGCTGGGATTACAGGTGTGAGCCGCCGCGCCCGGCCGGTCGTTGGGATTTTAACGGCCCTGAGGCCCCTCACACTGCCAGGTGCCAGCCCACCCAGTAGCCCTGCTCCCCTGCCCACACGCAGAAGCCACCAGAGGCTTCTAGGCTGAGCCCCCACTGTCCTGCAGTCGGGTTGGCCCCTCCACACTGCAGGGCCTGGATGTGTCTGCTCAGTAGCCGAAGCCTCACAGACGGGGCAGATGAGGCCGGGACAAAGCTCTTCCGCTGCAGGCAGGGGTCTGAAGGCATCTCAGAGGGCCCCCACCCAAGGGACACTGCCTGGAAACCCTGGGACAAGATGACCTCGGTTCACATCTTAAGACCTTCTGGCAGCCTTAGAGAAAGCTTGTGGAGGGAGGGGCTGGTTCCCAGGATGGGCAGAAGCCGGAAAGTCTCAGACTGAGCGACCCTCGGGGGCTTCAGAAGGCACTGGGTGGGCTCTGCCAGAGTGAGGAGGCAGCTGATGGCCGCTGGAGCCGGCCCCGGGAGTGGGGGTCCAGCTATGGTCTGGAGAGGGGGACTTGAGGGTTGCAGTGTCCATACAGATGGGGCACAGGAGCCACAGGAAGGGACACGGCAGAGCCCAAGGGCCAAGCGGCGCTCCGTGGACTGGTCTGAGGGCAGAGGCTGTCGGGGAGCGAGGGCGGTGTGGCTGACAGGTGGACACAGGGACATGTTTCTGTGGACTTGGCCGCTCGGTGGGGGTGTATCCCCCAGCAGTGGTGTGTGAGGGATGGTCACTCTGATGGGACACCGGCCACTTGGCCTCCAGCAAGATCTAGGCCCGAGTCTAGGTTGAAGCCGCCCACTCAGCCCCGGGACGTCGTCCCTGGCGGCTCTGCTGAGCACGCCAGCTATGGTGCCCTCGGGGGGTCATGGCCGGAAGTCGACCGTCCTGGCTTCCAGGGCCACACCTTGGCCAGGCCGGTGATGGTCGTGTCCGGCCGCTCCAGTTGGGCTGATGGGGCAGTGAGTGAGTGCGGCTCCTCCCTTGCAGGCTGACCCAGCTGGATGTTGACAGCCACCTGGCCCAGTGCTTGGCGGAAAGCACAGAAGACGTGATGTGGTGAGCACCATCCAGGGAGCCCTGCGCAGTGTGCGGCGCCCGGACGCGCCCTCCCCCTGCAGAAGCCCCTCCTCTCAGCTCTCCAGCTTGTGCATTAAAGCAGGGCGGGCGCCTGTCTCTGTCTCTCTTCGTGTTGTGATGGAACATCTGTGTTTTTCTTTCTGACGTTTGGTTTAGGGCAGATTCACTGCAGTGAAATCAGAACCGGACACAGCCCCAGGCGGGTAAGCTGACCCCTTTCACCTGGCGCCCCGCGGGGGACGGCGGATGGGCTGAGGGCCGCTCGCTTTCCTAACTTTATGGACAGGCCTGGTTCGCTCACGTGCAGTCACGGTTTTGTCCTTTTTTTGAGACAGGGTCTCGCTCTGTCGCCCAGGCTGGAGTGCAGTGGTGCAGTCACGGCTCATTGCAGCTTTAGACTCCTGGGCTTGATGATCCTCCCACCTCAGCCTCCTGAGTAGCTGGGACTACAGGTGCGTGTCACCACACACAGCTACTTTTAGTACTTTTTGTACAGATGGAGGGGTCTTGCCATGTTGCCTAGGTTGGTCTTGAACTCCTGGGCCTGAGCAATCCTCCCGCCTTGGCTTCCTGAAGTGCTGGGATTATAGGCGTGAGTCACCGGCCCCAGCCTCTGGTTGCGTTTTTTGTTGTTGTTTTTGAGACAGAGTCTCACTCTGTCACCCAGGCTGGAGTGCAGTGGTGTGGTCTCGGCTCACTGCAAGCTCCGCCTCCCAGGTTCACGCCATTCTCCTGCCTCAGCCTCCCGAGTAGCTGGGACTATAGGCGCCTGCCACTATGCCTGGCTAATTTTTTTTTTTTTTTTTTGTATTTTTAGTAGAGACGGGGTTTCACCGTGTTAGCCAGGATGGTCTCGATCTCCTGACTTTGTAATCCACCCGCCTCAGCCTCCCAAAGTGCTGGGATCACAGGCGCGAGCCACCGTGCACGGCCAAAAACACCTACTTTTAATAATAATAATGATGTAAGCATTTTCATTAAAGTCTTTAATGGATGTATAAGACTTTGAATGACCCTGGCCATCGAGGGTGTCATCCACGGGAGAGCCGGTCAGCCACGGGCTCCATGGGCAGCTGCCCCGCACCGCGCCCACGCAGGCCCACCGTGCAGCCCCCAAGTCACCAGAGTTTAGGAATCACTTCCAAAAGACACACCGTTGTGACCGGAGCCATTGGCAAATATCAGGATTTTTCAAAGCACACTTCAATACATCCTTCACTTTAATTTATAAAACAAATGACGGAATAGAAAAGTCTCCCCTGTGATGAGCACAGTGTTACTCACATTGTGTACAAGAACAGCCCAACTGGTAACCGGCACGCTGTTGGCAACACAGCAGTATTTAGGTCAGTGCCTTAAATATTTAACAAATCAAGGAGGGTCATGGAAAGCAGTTTGCTTGTTAACCACTTCCGGGATACACTGGGGGTCTCTCACTCAAGGTGGGGTCCCAGCAGCCCTGCTCCCCCGGCAGGTGTGACTTCAGCGGCTGCAGGCTGGGCCCCACTACCTGGACATCCCCACGCTGGTCTGGGACACCTGTGTGAGACCCAGGTCGGCTCCTGGACCCTGCCCTGGGGCTTCTAACTTTCTGTCTTTGGAGGAGAGTCTCACTGGCTAAGGTTGGGAGTGTGGCTGGAACCCATCTCCACATTCCATCCAGAAGCCTGAGCTGGGGGAGGGGCGGGGTGTGCCCAGCGCCGTTCTTGTCCCAGCACCTGGGGCTCGGGTGTGAATCCACCACGTCGTGCTCAGCGCCAGGCATGGAGCGGTGCCCTGAGAAACCTGAGTGTAGGGTGGACCACGCTCACCTGGTGGGTATGACTTTGAGGCAAGGCAAGGCGTGGCGCGAACCTCCTAACTTGAGGTTTTCGTATCTCCTCCCGAAGCCACCAGCCGCACGGTGGGGTGGAGCGGCCCCTGAGTCATGGAGGCCTGGGGTCTCCGCCTGGCCAAGAGGGCTGCGTGGCAATTTCCACACCTGTGCACCAGGCCCCACTCAGAGGCACGAGGTGGTGCGACCCCCCTCCCAGAGAGCTCAGAAGACGGCTCCGCCACACCTGACCCCTGGCAGCCGGCAGACCTGCCTCTAGGAAGCCTCGGCTCTGGGCAGCTGTCCCTTCACCGGAGGGGTGGGAGGACGGAGAGCGCGGGCGCGTCCCGGGAGCAGGAGGGAGCGGAAGGTCCGTGCTGCTGGGAGGATTGCCTGTGTTTCCGGATGTCTGTAGGGTCATCATTTTGAACTTTAAGGCTGGGGTCTGTCACACATACATCTGTTAGTTTTCCCTAACTCTCAGTACTGTGTGACAGGTAAGAATATTTTCCAAAAGTCAAACGCGTTGCACGAGGGATCGTGCAGGCACTGCTTAGTGTGGTCAGAAATGGATTTGTGCAGATTTAGTTTTCAATTTTCTTTTTCTCTTTTTTGGTCTACTGTGCTTTGGTGAGCCACATTTTAGAATCTCTATGATCCAATTTCCCCATCGGTCCAGTGAGCTGGCTGGCCCAGCCGCCACCTGCTTAAGGTGTCACTTCACCCTGAGACCACAGCGGCTGGGCACACGCTCTGCAGGAACAACCACAGGAACTTACCGGGCTTTAGGAAACGGTGCGAGTTTGTACACTTCTTGATTGCGTGTGTCCCCACAGGCACTTACACTCCCGCCCCCACCTGTGTCCTGCTGGCTCCTAACCTGCCCCCCTCCATGTGGCTGTATCGGAGACGTGGGGCAGGCGCCACTCACGGAAAAAAGGCATCAGAGGGGCTTCCACATCATCGGAACTTTTATTCCTCAGGACGCTACACGCTCCCTTTCCTGGCGGGGCAGGTCAGTGCATCGAGTTCTGTTTCCGTGGAAAATGTGCACCTTGGAAACTGCATGACAGCCCCTCAGCAGGGTCCCCGCGGCCACCGCGACACAGGCTCAGCAGCAAGTTCCTCCAGCACGAAGCTGGCCTGCCCGGGCCCAGGTGTGAGGGACCGTTCTGCTCCCAGCAGCGCCTGCCGACGCTTCCCTCCATGGTCTCGGCGCAAGCGTCTGTCCCTGGCTGCCCTCGGAGCCGTGCCCAGCCTGGCATGCATATGCGGTGGTTAAGGATACAGTTAAAGGGTCAATCACGCATGTCCACGACAGAGACGCAGCGGCCTCACACCGACTCCTCGGTGGACAGCAGTAATGGGTTGATGTACTCGAAGCCTTCGAACTCCGACTGGTCGATCCTCTTTATGGCATCCCTGTGGGCAAAGGCGGCAGGGGGCGGGGGGATGACCTGTGTTCATTCCCTCTGGGGAGGGGAGTCACATTCGCAAAAGAATCCTCCCCCAACGCCCACCGGAGAGAGGACGCCAGGCGGGCGGGACTCAAGGGCAGGCCGGGTCACCAGCCGCCCAAGGTGCCGGCCTGCCATGGGGCTGCCCGGGGGGGGGGGGTGCTCCGGGGTCCCCGCACCCAGTGGGACTTACTCATCGTCTGGGGTCAGCTGCACGGGCTCGCTGGTGAACTGTGTGTCAAAGTTGTCCAGACCGTAGTCGTCCGTGATCTGTGGCTGGAATGGAGGGAGCGCCTGCTTCTTCTCCAGCTTGGAAAAACAAGGCAAGAAGGGTCAGCTCCGCGCGGGCATCATCCCTACCAGATTGAGAGTTCCGCATGCACTTGAATCACAGAATGAAACACTGAGAAACTCAGCATTTCAATCTGCCTAGTATTTGAATGCCAAGTGTTTCTTCTTACAACACAGAACCTAGAAAATCTCCAAAGTCAGAAAAATTGTTGTCGAGCTGAGAGGAACGCCGGAAGTGTGGGCCACGCTGGCCACATGTGGGATGGAGCGGGACCCCCGGCCACCCTTGTGAGGCCACCCCCTTCCTGGGGGTCCTTGTTGAGAGGGGCACCAACGCTAACTGGCTGAACAAGCCGTCTCATGACATCTTGGAACCCTGACCATAAAGGCGCAGGACCTGCCCACAGCACCCTGCCTGCACTGGTACCGCACGATCCATCTGTCAGGAGCCTCCTGCCGGCCGTTTCTGCCTATCCAGGCATCGACTTCAGAATCTCAGGTGCTGCTTGGCAGGAAAATGCCCAGCAGGTGGGCCTCGGCTCAAGGCTCACTTCTGGCCACTGCGTACTGGGCCTTGGTGATGCACCTGTGCCAGGGAGGGCAGAACGCTGGTGCCTGGCACAGGTGCCACAACACACACAGGTGAGGACAATGAAAGCCCCTCAGTTCCCCTGACTCATGGCCACTTGTCCCAGTGACACAGCTATGCTCTCTCACCCACCCACAATAGGGTCTGAATGTGTCCCCCAGATTCAGTGAGAAACTCATTCCCCAGAGCAACAGTGTAGGAGGTGGGGCCCGATGGGAGCCCTGCCCTCACAGACGGATTCCTGGAGCTGTCAAGACAGCTTGGGCATGGATTCCTCTCTGCCTTTTGCCATGAAGGCACGTGGCCTTCCTCCCCTCTCCCCTCCGGGGAATGCGGTGTTTGGGCACCCTCTTGGAAGCAGAGATCTGGCCTCACCAGACACCAAGCCTGCTGGCACCAAGACCCTGGACTCCCAGCCTCCACAGCTGGGAACAACCTCTGCTTCCTGGAAATAACCCAGGCTCAGGTAGTCTGTTACAGCACCAAGACAGACATTCACGCTCTCCCTCCCTCACTGTCTAACCCACTCCGACTCACGCTCTCCCTCCCTTGCTATCCCACTCACTCATTCACTCGCTCACTCTCTAGCCCACTTTTTTTTTTTTTTCTTTTTGAGATAGAGCCTCGCTCTGTTGCCCAGGCTGGAGAGCAGTGGCGCAATCTCGGCTCATTGCAACCTTCGACTCCCTGGTTCAAGCTACTCTCCTGCCTTAGCCTCCTGAGTAGCTGGGACTACAGGCGCCCACCACCACGCTCGGCTAATTTTGTTTTTTTTTTTTTGAGATGGAGTCTCGCTCTGTCTCCCAGGCTGAAGTGCAGTGGTGTAATCTCAGCTCACTGCAGCTTCACCTCCCAGGTTCACGCCAGGTTCACGCCATTCTCCCGCCTCAGCCTTCTGAGTAGCTGGGACTACAGGTGCCTGCCACCACGCCCGGCTAATTTTTTGTATTTTTAGTAGGGTCAGGGTTTCACCATGTTAGCCAGGATGGTCTTGATCTCCTGCCCTCGTGATCCGCCCGCCTCGGCCTCCCAGAGTGCTGGGATTACAGGCGTGAGCCACTGCGCCCGGCCCTCTCTAGCCCACTCATTCACTCACTCCCTTGCTCTCTAACCCACTCCCACTCACTCACTCATACGCTGGCTCACTCACTCTCTAACCCACTTTCTCTCTCCCCTTCCCTTGCTCGTTCTCTAGCCCATCCTCCCACACTCATTCACTGCCCCCCCGCCAGGTGCGTGCTCCTGTGCAAGACTGAGATCCAGCTGTCAGCAATAGGTACCATTTGACCCCAGCCTCGTGGAGCCACCAGGCTTGAGGGGAGGACGTAACGTCACTCTGCTCCCTTTAGTGCCAGCCAGGATGGGGCTGGGTGGGTGCGGCTGGTGAAAAGAATGCAGCCTCCCAGTCGCTCTCCGAGGCCCCCAGCCCCTGCAGACCAAGCAGAAAGCCCAGCTCACAGGCAGATTACAGGGCACCCAGCAGCCGCCTTCCCTCCGGAAAAGCCAAGAAGGATCCCAAGACCAGAAATGCCCCCAGCGTGGCTGTGCCTGTCCCTGGTGCCCTGCCTGCTGGGGGGCAGCACCCCAGATGTACCCTGCCCATGCTGGCACCACAGGGATCCCCATCCTCAGGACCCTCCAGTCATTCAAGCTAGAATTGGCGGGTTTCTGCCTGTATAGGCATCGGCTTCCGAATCTCAGGTGCTGCTTGGCAGGAAAATGCACAGCAGGAGGGGCTGGGCCTTGGCTCCAGGCTCCCGGGCGCACCCCCCGCTCTCCACTGTGGGGTCCAGAGTGGTCAAGAACAGCCACAACAACAAAAGCCAAACTGGGAACAGAATCATGGAAAAAACCCTCATAGGCTTTTGGGAACTTACAAAGAAATGCTCACATACATTCTACTAACGTGGCACCTACTAGGACTCCACAAAATAGACAAACTTCCACGTCAGGCTGGACACGTGTCAGGGCTGTGGCCGTCTCAAAGTGGGGCCACCGGCAGCATCCACGGCCAGGCCACTGGGTGGAGACGGTGCTGGGGAGGAGCCAGGGGGATGAGGGCTGTCCCCTTAGGCAGAGCGGGTCACCTGTGGTGTGTGCACAGCAGGGTTGTGGGGACACAGGATGGCCCCTTCATCAGTTACCTACATTCTTTGTATGAAACACTTCCTGATAAAATGTGGAAAACGGGGTATTTTTCCACCTGAGTCCTGGGCTGCTTTGTAAACAAGTGGCAGGGCGGGAACAGAGCAGGACCCAGCTGGAGCTGGCTCAGCGTCCTCCAGCCCCTGGCCCAGCCCGTTCTCTGCTACGAGGGCTCGAGGTTGCCTCGGTTTCCCTGACAGCATCCCCAAGGGCCAGCGTTGCCTCCTCCTCTTGCTCAAAAGCCTTCAGTGCCCATTTCTGCAGCTGGAATGTGGGCTCCAGGTCGGGGCCCATGGTGGCCTGATGCCTTTTCCCACCGCTGCTCCCTGCACCCAGCCCATGCATGGACACCCTGGCCTCTCAGAACAGTGCATTTGAATGCACACTGGCCCCAGGTTGGACACTGTGGCAATAACAGGTGCTGCCCCTGTGGCTGCAACCACAGTGACCTGAGATACAACAGGGGGCTTGCTCTGTGTCAATGGGGCTGGGGGCCCAAGGGCTCCAGTTCTGAAGGGACATCTGAGAAACAGCCTGAGGGAGCTGAGGGCTGGAGCCTGGGGAGGGCACAGCCATGGAAAGGCCCCATAGTGGGCACATACCTTGTGTGCTGGGGGCCACAGAGGGGCCCCATGAGGCCTAAGTGAAGGGGCTGAGGAGAAAGACACTTTTGGACACAGGAGGACACTGCTCTCCATAGGGCCAGGCAGGATGCTGGTGGCCTGGAGGAGGTGGCAGGGGTGGGGCGGGGAGCAGCAGCAGGGCTAGGGGGCTGGGCGAAGGCCTGTGTGGCAGAGCATGGTCAGGCACAGGATGGATGAGCCCTGCATGTGCTGGGTAGGGCCTGGAGGCGTCCAAGGGGACAGCATGCTGGGGTCTGCTTTGGCCACACAGAAACATCCCGGAGTCAGTTTGGCAATGATGGGGGGAGGTCCCTGAGACCACCCGGCACTGTTGGGGTGATGACTGGTGAGCACCTGGGCTGCCACTGGATGCAGGGCCGGGCCCAGGAGGCAGTGCCCCAGGGGCAGCATGGGACTCCCAGGCTCCTGGTGAGCAAATCACAGGAAACGCCCAGAGAGCCCTGGGGTGGCGGCATAGCAGCGGTCATCCGAGCATCCGAGTCACCTGTGCGTCCGAGTCATCCGTGCGTTGGAGTCATCTGTGCGTCCGCGTCATCTGTGCGTCCACGTTGTCTGTGGATCTGAGTTGTTCGTGTGTCCACATCATCTGTGCATCCATGTCATCCGTGTGTCCACATCATCTGTGTCCACGTCATCCGTGTGTCCACGTCGTCTGTGCGTCCACGTCATCTAAGTGTCCACGTCATCTAAGTATCCACATCATCCATGCGTCTATATCATCCATGTGTCCACGTCATCTAGGTGTCCACGTCGTCTGGGTGTCCACGTCGTCTAGGTGTCCACGTCGTCCGTGCGTCCACGTCATCTAGGTGTCCATGTCGTCCGTGCGTCCACGTCGTCTAGGTGTCCACGTCGTGCGTGCGTCCACGTCGTCTAGGTGTCCACGTCGTGTGTGCGTCCACGTTGTCTAGGTGTCCATGTCGTCCGGGCGTCCACGTCATCTAGGTGTCCATGTCATTCACATCTAGGTGTCCATGTCATCCACGCATCCGTGCATCCGAGTTGTCTGTGTGTCTGCAGCCGGTCCCCACGCATTTTCATAAACACACAGGTCGGCCTTAAAGCCCCACCAAGGTTCCACCACTCAAGGCTCCAGCTGGAGGCCCCACGCCTGCCCTGTGCCACGCAGCATGGGGTGGACAGAGGGGTTCATGGGTGGCCAGGCCAGGGCACTGCTGCCTTCTACACACTCCAGGCTTGGGAGTTTTACAGCCACACAGGTTGGCCCTGGGTAGTGGGGCCGACACCAACCCAGCTGTGGGGCCTGTCCCTCTCCATGAGGTCACAGCTGTGATCCCCACTTCTGACGGCCTCCACTGCCCCACATCTCCCACAACTGCCTCCCGCCCATTCCCACCCCCCGCCCAGACACAGGCCATCTCTCTGTGGGCCTCTTGTCACCTGCCCTCTTCTGTGTCTTTCCGTTTTCCCCTCCCCTGCCACCGGCTCCTTGCGCAGCACACGACGTGGCCGGGTTCCTCCCGCCGAGCTCCTAGGAACGTGCCTGTCGCGCGTGGGGCAGTCCTGAGGCTCCCACGACACGAAGCATCAGAGTCCTCGCTCCTCCCGGGAGCCTCCCACCGGCATGGACGTCAGAGTCCTCGCTCCTCCCAGCAGCCTCCCACCGGCAGCCCCAGGCCCACGCCATGGACATCAGAGTCCTCGCTCCTCCCGGGAGCCTCCCACTGTCAGCCCCAGGCCCACGTCATGGACGTCAGAGTCCTCGCTCCTCCCGGCAGCCTCCCACCGGCAGCCCCGGGCCCACGTCATGGACGTGATGGGGGTGGGAGGAGCAAACTGCTCCTGGCCCTGAGGCAGAATCTCCAGCAACGTGGGCAGCAAATGACTCTCAAGAGAAAAGGCTGTCACCACGCGAACGTTTCCATCCAGGGGGAGATGAGTTAACGCAGCACCGCCCGGCTGTGGGGGACGCATGGGGTTGGGCAGCAGGTGGTGGCTCAGCTGTTAACCCGCCACCCCGTTCACATCAGTGGGGAGCTGGGACCACACTGGGAAATCCATCACTTCAAATCCCAGACTCCTGATACGCACAAGAACACGTCACGTGATCCACAAATACTCGGGCTTTGTGATGCGCTAAGTACCAGGGGTCCTGCAGGGATGGGGACCCTCTTAGAGTGGCAGCCCCAGTCAGCAGGCCAAGACATGCTGTCCGGGCCCAGTTCCTTCAGAATGAGCCTGTCTGTCACTCAAAGCTCACCCGGGACAGGCCCAGCAACTTCCCCACGGCCTTTGCTCCCACAGCCGAACTGGAGGACTCAGGATATAGGAGCCTGAGGATGCGCCTGGACTGGTGGAGGGTGGCGTCTGGACACGACCCATGGGAGCTCCCGACAAGATGAGCGCCACCTCCCGGTGCAGGGGCAAGGAAGGTGGATCTGCCCTGCTGGCGGGGCCCTTGGCACACACCGCCTCTCTTCTCCAGGGCAGCGTGCAGAGGGGCCGGGCTCCAGGAGGAAAGCAGGGTTGGGGACCTGGTGCTGGGCCCCAGAGCCACACCCCAATGGCAGCAACTGCCCGAGCGGTGCTGGTTCAGCTGGGGGCAGGCCAGGAGGGGCTGGGGCGGCTCTGGGGTGACTGTGACCCTGTTCCAGCTCTACCCTCGGACCCTCGGGGGGTGGGCACTGTGTCCTTTCACCATCCACCCTGCTGCTCCCACCGCCTTCCCCGCAGTCCGTGAAAGAGACCCTGAGTCCACAGGTGGGGCCCGGGGCCTCATGCGTGCCCCGCTCCCACATGGAGCTGACACCCTCCGAGGGGCTGTTCTCAAGCTTTGCCCACTACAACACATGGAACTAAGTCCAGCACAGCACCTAGGGGGCCCCCAAAGGGACCAGAAAGCAGCCGCTGCAGGAACAGGTGGCGCCCCTTGAAAGGCGAGACCGAGACCACCAGACCTGCAGCTGCGCCCTGAGCACCTGCCCAAGAGGAACGAACACAGAAGCGGGTTCACAGGTGTTCACAGCAGCACGATTCACAATGGCCAGAAAGTAGAGGCCACCCTATGTCCACTGAGGGTGGATGCAGCAGTGCGGTCTTCAGGCAGTGGACGCAGTGAGTGGGGTTCAGCGCAGGAAGGAGGCAGCGCCACGTGCTACTGCGTGGGTGCACCTTGTGGAGACGATGCTGAGGGGAGAGGGCAGGCACGAAAGGCCGTGGCATGCCCAGGTCCATTTCCATGACCATTTCCATGACACGTCCAGACCAGGCAGAGCCACAGAGCCTGGCGGAGCAGCCACTGCAGGGCGTGGGGAGAGGCTGGAGTGGGTTCAGGTCTTCTCTGGGTACAGGGTGATGAAAGTGATTGCAGTGATGTCGTATAACTCTGGGCCTGCTCAAAACCACTGAGTTGTGGACGTTGGGTGAATGGGGGGAGCACCTTCCTTCTGCTGAGGTCACATGGTGCACTGCATGGAGGTGGTGGTGACCCCACACCAACCCTGCTGAGGCCAGCTAAAGCCATCTGACCCAAACAGCCACACTTCTTCCTAAAAGCCCCAAGAGCTGATGGGCGGCAAGGAAATGGCAGAAGCAGAGCCGGCGGTCGGTGGCGGGGGCAGAGCCGGCGGTCGGTGGCAGAAGCAGAGCCAGCGGTCGGTGGCAAGGCCTTTGTGGGCCTCTCAGGCGGTCGGTGGCAGAAGCAGAGCCGGTGGTTGGTGGCAAGGCCTTTGCGGGCCTCTCAGGCGGTCGGTGGCGGAAGTCACAACGCAGCCCGCAGCAGCCAGGAAGAAGTGAGTGACGGGAAGCTGCTCGCGTGGGCAGTCACGGGGGTGATTCTGCAGTGGTGGGACCCAGGTGGGAAGCCAGGGCTGCTGACTGCCTTCCAAGAGAGAGCCCACAGCCCGTGTGTGCCGGAGGTCACCTGGCGTGCTCACTGCAGGAACGCAGACCTCTCCCAGCTGGAGGCCAAGGGTGGCCTCGTGGTCCCCTTGAGTTCTGGCTGGGGCAGGGTTGGACTCACACTCAGATTAGACAGTGCTCCGAAGAGAAGGAGCCTCACTCTGCAGGCAGCCAGCTGTTCTCATCCGTCCACTCCCGGTAAAGCAAGAGTGGTTGAGAGACAAGATCAGGGGCCCGGATGGCATCGAGGCTGCACCCAGCATTGGGCTCTCCCGCGGTGCTGGTGGGCCCAAGGTGGGCGTGGAAGAGAGAGGGTGGGAAAGGCACAGTGGAGACTCAGCTGAGACGGGTGAGGGGAGGAGGCTGGGAGCGGGGATGTTGGCTCTTCACGTGATTCTACTAAGCACCTGCCACAGGCTCAGCTGTGTGGCACGTGGACCTGAGTATGTGTGTGGATCAGAGGCGTTCTGTGGGCCAGAGATGGGGATGCCACCACTAACACCAGCTAGGCCAGGTGTGCCTGAGATAGACAGGGGAACGCCACCACTAACGTCGCTAAGCCAGGGGTGCCTGGGCCAGAGAAAAGGGGACGCCACCGCTAGCCGCCTCCTGGGCCTGAGGACGACAGTCAGAACCAAAGGCAGATCTCTTCTCCCTTATGCTCCCAGAGGCATACATTTAAATGAAGAATTTGCGAAGTTGATTCCGTAGCAGGTGCCTATGCTCAGAACATTTCTAAGTGTGTGCATCTGACAACCCCACGACAGAGGATGGCCCCGTCCTAGTTTGGCGGCAGCCCAGCTGGGCTCTGGAAGGGCTGTGTGCGGGCACGTTCCGACCACCTGACTCCACCTTCCCCCACGCTCTCACACATGCACAGGCAAAGCAAGTCCTTTGACTAGAAAGTGACTTGTTGGGTGGACAAGGCCCCACTGACCACAGGGGCCGGGGAGTGACCCCCGCGCTGGCCAAGGCTGCCTGGAGAAGTCGGGTGGGTGGGGGAGGGGAGCGCCCGCTGCCTCAGAGCTGGGCTTTCTCCTGGTTCAGTTCGGCCTCCTCCGAAATGCACTTAATGAGCTATCCAATCTGCCTTTCTTCCTCAAGAGTATATTTGAAAGGTTTTATTTCCATAGCTCTGCAACCATTTACACAGCTGGAAACAAATTTCACAGACGGTCCTCAGCTTCAGATGGGGTCACCTCCCAACAAACCCGCCATGTGCTGGAAACATCCTGGGTGGAGAGTGCGCTTCCCACAGAACCCACGACCAAGCGGTGCAGCCTCGCCTGCCTTAACCTGCCAGATGCTCACGCCAGCCCACCGTCTGGCAAAACCGCCTGTACGCTGACCCCTCGGGGCGTCCGGCGCCTCCTGATCACGTGGCCCGCCGGGGCTTCGGTCACCGCCCTCATCACCGGAGAGTACTGGCCTCACATGGCCAGCTGGGGAATGGTCAAAACTCAAAGCAGTTTTTACTGAATGCGCCCTGCTCACACGCCACCGAAATCAGATTCCTAAATCGAGCCAGTGTACGTCGGGCCCTGCCCACAGACTCACTCTCCTTCAATACCCGGCGCTAAAGCTGAAGCCGTGAACGCTGCCACTGCTGGTCCTGTCCAGTAACTGCTGATAAAACCAGCCACAAAACCAAAGCAAACGCCCTGCTCTAGGATGGCCCCCACTGTCAGATCCCTGTGGAACCAACAGCCAATGTGCTCACAGGCCAGGACACACACGCCACTAGCTCCCGGCCACACCGAGCCAGCACAGTCGGAGGGTGCCAGGAAGCGCCATGGGCCAAACTTGCCCGGCCCCTCACTCTCCTGGCTCCGGAGGACGAAATGTGTCTCCCCATCCCTCCTCGGGGCCCTGGGGGTGGCCCCCCATTCCCAGCTGACCCTTCTGGGAGACAGGAGCCTTGGCTCCACACAGGTGGGGCCGTGCCAAGGACCAGCCCAGCCCGGTGGTGCGTGAGCTCACACAGCCCGCCCGCCCCGTGCAGCCCCAGCTCTGTCCACCACTGGTGGGGGGTTGGAGGGGTGGGGGTGGGGTTGGGGGGGTTTGAGTGGGGTTGGGGTGGATACTGGGGTTGGGGTGTGGGTTGAGGGTTGGGGTTGGGGGTTTGGAGTGGGGTTGGGGTGGATACTGGGGTTGGGGTGTGGGTTGAGGGTTGGGGTTGGGGGTTTGGAGTGGGGTTGGGGTGGATACTGGGGTTGGGGTGTGGGTTGAGGGTTGGGGTTGAAGTTGGGCTGGGGGTTGGGTTGGTGGAGGGATGGGGGTTGGAGTGGGGTTGGGGTGGATATTGGGGTTGGGGTGTGGGTTGAGGGTTGGGGTTGGGTTGGTGGAGGGGTGGGGGTGGGGTTGGGGGGGTTGGTGGAGGGGTGGGGGTTGGAGTGGGGTTGGGGTGGATATTGGGGATGGGGTGTGGGTTGAGGGTTGGGGTTGAAGTTGGGCTGGGGGTTGGGTTGGTGCAGGGGTGGGGGTTGGATGGATTTGGGGTTGGGGTGGATATTGGGGTTGAGGTGGGGGCTGGGGTAGGGGTGTTGGGTTTGGGGTGGGGGTTGGGTGGATATTGGGTTGGGGTTCGGATGGGGTGGGGTGGGGGTTGCGTGGATTTGGGGTTGGGATGGCGATGGGGGTGTAAATGGGCTTTGTGATGCTTTACCAAGTCCCAGTCTATGCTGCGGAAGAACGCGTGGGACTTGATGTCTGAAAATCCAGTCTGTGGCCGGCAGCCGAGCCTCTCTTTGGGGTCCTGGAGGTTAGAGTTCAAACAAGGACAAGTCAGCCCCATCCCGGAAGCCCCAGGACCCGCTCTCCTTGGTGGCTGCTCCTAGTGCCGACAAGCCCTCCCCGGATGCTCTGACCCAGCGGGTGGAAATCAGACGTTTCCTTTACTGAAAGCTCCTTCCCCCATGTTAGGCTTCGTTCCGTTTTCCTTGGGCACACATTCTCATTTTGTTAGGTGTGAGTAAAAACGGACGACTCACAGAACAGAGCTCAAATACTGAAGCGGAAAATCAGCCCACACACCCGATACATAGCAGCCGACGTGAAAAAATGGCCAACAGCCGTGACTGGCCCTCTGCCCACCAACACCGAGGCCACAAACGAGTTTGTCAGCCTGGCCAGAAACGTACCTTATTTAAAAATCCTTTTAAAACATGGGAGGCTTTGACGGACAGGAACCGGGGGATCCGGATGGGCTTCTCCAGGATCACTGCAAGGGCGGAGCCTGGTGAGCACTTCCCCGCGTGTGTGCGATTTGCCCAGCGCCGCCCAGACTCCTATTCTGAGCAGGAGCTTTGGGAGCTCAGACTTGGGGCCCTGGAGCCCCCTCCCTTCCTACAGCCCAGCAGTATCTATAACCCCAAGTCCCGCCGGGTCCTCCCTGGGCCTCCCAGTTACATGTGCTGCCATGTGTTGTGGGAACGGGCGTGAACCAGCGGCTCCCCCTCCTCAGCCCCAAGATCGCAGATGCACGGGTGCCTCTGCACACTGGCCACCAGAGGGCACAGCGGAGACAGCCACGGTCCCGGACCCCCACATCCCGCGGCACTGAATTCCAGACCAGAAGCAGGTCCCGGGGCCTCCAGGTGGGAAGGAGCCCATGATGATGGCTGTGGGTTTTGGGGGCGAGGGCTGTGCTTTCAGCTCCGTACAGCCAATAGCTGGGGCTCCAGGATGTGCTGCTGGCCAGGGCAGGAGGGAGTTGGAGCTGAATCGGGACAGGTTCTCTTTCCTGCTGACCCACAGGTGGGGTCACCCCACCCCACGGCCCGGGGAGTGGCATGTGGGACAAGGTCCGGCCAGGAGGAAAGGGTCCTGGTATGCTTTGTGTGGCACTGCTGCTCCTGGCCCCCACAGACCCCTCCACCTGCACCTTTGAAAAGGAAGGAAGGCAGTCACGCAGGTGAGGGGGACGAACGTGCAGCGGGGCACGCACCTTGGAAAAGGTAGTCCTCTGTGTTCATGTCCGGGTTGTCGGTGATGATGTCAAATGGGGAGCGCCCGGCCATCATCTCAAACATGAGGACGCCCAGTGCCCACCAGTCCACGCTGAACCCTGGGGGAGAGCACACGGCTGTCACCCAGTGGGGCCACGTGGGCCGGCAGCAGGGCGAACCTGGCTGCGGTTGGTTTTCATGCCCAGTTGACACGAGTGAGAGCCAGGGTCGAGTGGGCGGCACACAGGCCTCTGTGGCTTCCACTTCCCAGACAGAACCAGCAGCTCCGCCTGGCAGCTCGGCCTCCCTGCCACCGTCCCTGACGCTATGGAGGTCTCCAGGCTGTCTCTGGGCTGTCAGTCCTGCCAGGGCACCTGTGACCACAGAGGCACGAGGCACTGGTGGATCCTGTGGATGACCCTCCTCTCTCGTTTCTGCGTTCACAGATCTAAGCTTGAAGAAGCCCTTTTGCTGCAATAACGGAAAGACTCTCCCGGGTTTTCTTCCACAGTCATTTTGTTTTATTTTTTGTTTTTGAGACGGAGTCTCGCTATGTCGCCCAGGCTGGAGTGCAGTGGCCGGATCTCAGCTCACTGCAAGCTCTGTCTCCCGGGTTTATGCCATTCTCCTGCCTCAGCCTCCCGAGTAGCTGGGACTACAGGTGCCCGCCACCTCGCCCGGCTAGTTTTTTTTGGTATTTTTTTAGTAGAGACGGGGTTTCACTGTGTTAGCCAGGATGGTCTCGATCTCCTGACCTCGTGATCCGCCCGTCTCGGCCTCCCAAAGTGCTGGAATTACAGGCTTGAGCCACCGTGCCCGGCTATTTTGTTTTTTAAAAATGTTCAAGTAGCCAACCTGATGGGAACGTGTTCCAGCGAATGGGGGTGGGAGGCCCTGAGCAGTTTTGCCCAAGGACGGCAGCTGCCCCTGGGTCCCCAGAAGTCCCCCTGCTCCCTGCTGAGGTGAGACGCTGCCGCTGTCCCCCCCAGAATCCCCATCCCGAGCTGGGTTCTAGAATGGATTCCAGTCCTCCAATCTGCTATCTGTCCTTCTCTGGCCACGGAGACTTCCATCGCGGCAGCTGGGGAGCCCAGTTATCCCAGGGGTGAGTGACCTGCCCACCCTTCCTGCCCCACCCCCATTCTGATGGCAAAAAAATGTGTAAAAACATCTGAAGGCACACTCGTGTATGCCTCACTGAAAACACCAGCATGAGGCCGGGCGCGGTGGCTCACGCCTGTAATCCCAGCACTTTGGGAGGCTGAGACGGGTGGATCATGAGGTCAGGAGATCGAGACCATCCTGGTTAACACAGTGAAACCCCGTCTCTACTAAAAATACAAAAAATTAACCAGGGGTGGTGGCGGGCGCCTGTAGTCCCAGCTACTCGGGAGGCTAAGGCAGGAGAATGGCGTGAACACCAGGAGGCGGAGCTTGCAGTGAGCCGAGACCGAACCACTGCACTCCAGCCTGGGCGACTGAGCGAGACTCTGTCTCAAAAAAAAAGCAAACAAAACACCAGGATGCAAAAGTGGATGGGGTGTGTACAAACACAGTATGCGTGTGCACACAATATACACGGATGCCCAAAACATAAAGACTCAGCACAACACACCAGCACACACGCACACAGGGCTGCACACGCATGCCCACCATGTCCATGTTTCACTCCCAGAGACGGGAGAGGAGCAGAAACACTCCGGTGTGTGTGGCACCCTCAGCCGCAGGGGCGGTGGGGTCCTCTCCACACGCTCCTGCACCTCCTGGTGCTCCCAGACACCTGCTTCTCCCCAGCCACGTGGGCAGCACGGGGACTCAGGTGCCGCACCCTGTCCCACCCCCGCTTTCTGTGCCTTTCCCCTCCCTGTGCCCCTGGGGCTCCTTGGCAGGAGGAATCCTGTGCGGTGCCCTTCCCCAAGGGGCTGCTCAAGTGGACACGGGAGGTTTTCAAGAATTCAAAGAAGGGGCTGAGACCAGATGATGACATCCGGCTGCGAAAGAGTGTGTGGCTTTTGGGTGGAAGATGGTCAGCGAAACCTCTCCCCCGCCGCTGGGCGAGGCGCGAGGCTGTTTCTGGCCCCGTGTGCTCCGAGAGGGGACGGCCGCGGCACTCACCGTACTCTTCTCCCCGCAGGATTTCGGGGGCGATGTAGTTCGGGGTTCCGCAGAAAGTGCTTGTTGTGTCGCCAGGGCCCAGGCCTTCCTGTGGGGGCAGAGTTATCACAAGAGGGTTCTTGTAGACACCACCCCGCAGGACAGGCGCCCTGAGAAGCACACGCGGGATGGTCGGGGGAGGCGGCCCGAGGCACGCACCTTGCACATGCCGTAGTCTGTGAGCTTGATGTGCCCGTCCGCGTCCAGGAGGACGTTGTCCAGCTTCAGGTCCCGGTAGATGATCCCCCTCTCGTGTAGGAAGTTGAGGGCGATGCAGATCTCGGCCGCGTAGAACCTGGGGGCGGGATGCTGTCATGGGGACAGGGCCTGTGCCGGAGGCTGCACCAACAGCTCCAGCCTGGGGGCCGCACGCTCCCGTTTGCCCTACCACGGGCCAGGCGTCCTCTCAACAACCAGGCCCAGGATTTGAAAGTTCAGTGCACAGGGCCAGGGAGGGAAATGCAATGAAAGCTCCAGAAAACCGCCCCATGCGCCTTAGGATGGCTTGCTGTCAAAGACACAGAGAACGACGTGGCAGCCTCCACACGGGGAGGAGCAGGCAAATAACACGACGGCTTCCACGCGGGAAAGACTGGAGCCCTGGCACGTTGCGGTAGGAGTGCAGAACAGCGCCGCTGCTGCGCAAGACAGTCCGGCAGGTCCTCGAAAATTAAACACAGCGCCAGGCTGGGCAGCTCACGCCTGTAATCCCAGCAGTTTGGGAGGCCAAGGCGGGCGAATCACCTCCTGAGGTCAGGAATTCAAGACCAGCCTGGACAATATGGTGAAACTCCGTCTCTACTAAATATACAAAAAAAATTAGCTGGGTGTGGTGGCATACACCTGTAGTCCCAGCTACTCAGGAGGCTGAGGCAGGAGAATCACTTGAACCTGGGAGGCAGAGGTTGCAGTGAGCTGAGATCGCACCCCTGCACTCCAGCCTGGGTGACAGAGCGAGACTCCATCAAAAAAAAAAAAAGAAAAGAAATACGGAATTCCTTTGTGGTTAGCAATTCAGTTTCTGGGCCTATACCCCAAAGAACCGCAAGCAGGGTGTTCAAGAGATTACTTTACACCCATGTTCACCACGGCCAACATGCGGATGCTACCCAAGTGCCCCCCAAGGGATGGACGGAGAAGCAAAGTGTGGCCCTTCCATCCGATGGGCATTATCCAGCCTGAAAAAGGAAGGCAATCCTGAGACAGGCCACAGCACTGATGAACCCTGAGGACTCCAGGACACCAAAGGACCCACACTGTGATTCCACTGCGAAGAGGTCCCTAGAGTCCTCGAATCAGAGGTACAGAAAGTGGGACATGCCCATCTGGGGCGAGGACGTGGGGCTGGGGCGGGGGACAGGAAGGGAGTGTCCGACAGACTGAGCTTCAGCAGGGAAGAGCGGCGTGCTTTGGGAACGGGGGCCGGCGGTGGCTGCGTGGCACGGGGGGCCTTCAGTGCCACTGAACTCCATGCCCCAAAACGCTACCTTGTGTGTGTGTGTATCTTGCCACGGTTTTTAACAAGAGCGTGTGGGAACTGAGTGCACTGTTCTAGATTTATTGCCTACTGTCCTATTGCCAGAAAGAATCTAAGGTGACTCACAAAATTGCATGGAACCTTCTTAGGTAAGGAAGTGAGGAAAAGAGAAACTACGGGAGACAGGAAAGGTCCAGGGACCTGAAATAAGCCCCCAGACGGTCCTGGAGGCCCCACGGCTGCTGGGGGAGGCCCAAAAATAGAGACACGAAAGGGGGGGCAGGAAGCAGTCTCTCGGCTCACTCTAGAAAGAGACCATTCTCGTTCCGCTTCTGACGCTGAGTGAACGCTGGCCACGCCGTGCCACTGACAGGGTGAAGAGCAGAACCACGGCAGAGCCACCACAAGGACAGCACAGTCCCAGGCCTCCCCTCTCTCGGACCAGGCTCAGACCAGGCACCTGCTGCTTCAGGGGTGGAGCCCAGGGGACCGGTTCTGAGGCACCATAACTCAGGGGACCTCCCGAAAGTTATGATTCCGGAGCAACTATGGAAGGCGTCACACTGCGGGGGTCGTGGTGCCCTCTGCCATCCTCCCTGGACCTCGCTCCCTTGAGCGCCCGGCTGACCCCTGGAGAACGTCCCTGGCCCCCTCCGCGCACACCCACCCGGCCCCCCAACCCCCGCGCGTACCCACCCGGCCCCCCCACCCCCGCGCACACCCACCCGGCCCCTCCACCCCCGCGCACACCCACCCGGCCCCCCCACCCCCGCGCACACCCACCCGGCCCCCCCACCCCCGCGCACACCCACCCCTCCGCACCCCCGCGCGTACCCACCCGGCTCCCCCACCCCCGCACGTACCCACCCAGCCCACCCCCCGCGCTCACCCCACCCACCGCCCCCGCCACGCTCACCCACACGCACCCCCCACACGCGCACCCACCCAGGCCCCCCGCTCCACACTTACCCACCCCTCCCCACGGGCACCCACCCAGCCCCCTCAGCGCGCACCCACCTGGCGTGCTCCTCGGGGAGCTTCCTCTGCCTCTGCATGTGGAACATCAGGTCCCCGCCATTGACGTACTCAATGACCAGGAACAGCCTGCAGGGAGAGAGGCATCGGAGGCTGCAGTCACCTTGGCAGACGACGGCCTCCTTAGACAGAAGCCCCACAGAAGCAGCCTTCGTGGGTCTGAGCCCTCTCAGAGGTTCAGTCGTGCAGAGGCCTGGGGCATTGGGGGCTGGGGAGAGCAAAGAGCAGCAGGACCACCCTGGCAGCAGAGAGGGGCTGGGGGGAATGGGCTGCAGGGCGGCTTGTGAAGTGGGCAGGGGAGGGAGTCACGCAGGGGCCTCACCGGCCTTTGCTCTTGGCCACTGTGCGTGGACTTGGGAAGTGTGGGTGGCCGCGGAATGAAGGAGGTGGCTCGTCACCAGGTGGGAGCGGAGGTGGCTTGAACCAGGGCAGGGGGCTGGGGCAGGATCTGCCGGGGGCTGGAGCGAGGCGGTTTCTTGCATGGGGACAGCACCGCAGGCCCCGGGTGGGGCGGCCTAAGGCCTGGTTTCATCGTTGTGAGGCTGAGGAGTCCGCCAGCCCTCCAAGGGGACAAGCTGGGGTCAGGGTGAGGCCAGGCGGGAAGTGGCCTCCTGGTTTCGCAGACGTGATCGTATGATTTTAAAAGACCTGCGGACGTCATCAGGACCACGCAGGCCCTTCCTGTCGCAGGGACTGGGCCACGTGGTTTCTCTTCCTAATAAGGTCTTTCCTACATTTCATGAGACTCAATTTTCAAAATTAAATTCCCACACAATCTCCCAGAAATACCCTGTGGCGGGCACCTTGTGGGTTTTTAGGTCAGTGGCTCCTCTGGCACCTGAATTGTTTATTTCCTTCGGACCGGTGGCTGCTCCTGGCTGCCCCTCGTGGAGCAGAGAGTGGACGAGGGACGTGTGTGGCGAATCTGCCCGTTTCCCTTGATCCCATGCAAGCTCCCACACCATCGCCACTGTTACACCTCAAGGCACCTGTCCCTGCTCCTGCCCTCCACGAGCTCCCAGAATTAAGCCAGAGAGGACAGGGGCCAGTTTACACAGGGCAGGTGAACTGGCTGCAAATCATCTGCGAAGTTTCTGATTGGAAACAAACTCCTAAAAATCAAAAGAGCCCTGGGCCCCGAGTGCAGAGCTGGAGACGTCCACCTGGCCAGTCCGTCCACCTGGCCAGTCCAGCATCCGGAAGAACAAGCTGTGCCTTTGGAGAGCGGCTGGAGAAGGGAGCAGCTGGGAAAGGGAGCGGCTGGGAAAGGGAGCAGCTGGGGAGGGAGTTGCTAACAGAGACCCTGTGGCCCGCAAAGCCAAAAATGTTTACTCTCGGGCCTTTCAAGAAAAAGTTTGCCAATCCCCGGTATTATAAACAAAATGGCAATGACAGAAAGAGCAGCTCTGAGGGTGCCCTCGGTGTGCAGGAGCGTCCTCAGTGCATCCACGGAGGGACTCGTTCAGTAGTGTCAACCTCACGGGAAGGAAGCTGCATGAAGGCCGCCAACCCCTGGAGCCCACGCGTGACCTAAGAGCTGGTCAGAAAGCTTTTTGTTGTTGTTAAAATCATAAATTTTATATTATAAAAAAAGTAAAGAAGAAAAATAAAAGTTTTAATTTTACCTTCAAAAAAAGTTTTACATTGGATAAAAAGAATTACTTTTTTAAAAAATTATACTTTAAATTACACTTTAAGGAAGTGCAAACACATATGCCATGGAGGTTTCCTGAACCCATCAACCCGTCATCTACATTAGGTATTTCTCCTAATGCTCTCCCTCCCTAGCTCCCCACCCCCCGACAGGTCCCGGTGTGTGATGTTCCCCTCCCCGTGTCCATGTGTTCTCATTGTTCAACTCCCACTTATGAGTGAGAACCATGCAGTGTTTGTTTTTTTGTTCCTGTGTCAGTTTGCTGAGAATGATGGTTTCCAGCTTCGCCCGTGTGCCTGCAGGGGACATGAACCCATCCTTTTTTATGGCTGCATAGTATTCCATGTGTCACGTTTTCTTCATCCAGTCTATCACTGATGGGCATCTGGGTTGGTTCCAAGTCTTTGCTATTGTGGACAGTGCTCATCGGCTTTTTTCATGATTTTATCATCTACATCTGTAACACCTATCAACATGACTATGTTGCATCCAAAAACCTCGGTTAGGATCCTTCGAATGATATCAGATCTAACATATGGGCAAGCATGGCCAAGATGTGCATGGTCATATACAGTTGGTCCACAGCTACACCAGGAGGCAGCTTCGGTGTGCGCCACGATTAGGGGTTCCTTCCTTCCAGTGAGGCTGTCGTACACCTGTCTCCCGGCCTGTGGGCTGCAGCCAGGCCCGCCCGTGCCCCCTGGTTGCCGCCCAGCCCGCAGGCCAGTGCCACCCAGACGGCCTGAGGCCCAGCGCGGCCTGGAGCAGCAGGGCGCCCAGGCCTCAGCCATGAGTCCTCAGCATGTCAGCGGCCAGTGCCTACGACTGGGCGGAGACAAGAGCCACCGGTCAGAAAGCTTTAAGAAAGGATTTATTCAAAACCCTTAGAGCGCCTGGGTGCGGTGGCTCACGCCTGTAATCCCAGCATTCTGGGAGGCCAAGGCTGGAGCAGACCACCTGAGGTTAGGAATTCAAGACCATCCTGGCCAACATGGTGAAATCCCGGTCTCTACTAAAGATACAAAAATTACCCAGGGCTGGTGGTGTGCACCTGTAATCCCAGCTACTCGGGAGGCTGAGGCTGGAGAATCGCCTGAGCACAGGAGGTGGAGGCTGCAGTGAGCTGAGACTGCGCCACTGCACTCCAGCCTGGGCAACAGAGCAAGACTCCGTCGCAAAGAATAGAACAAAAATACAAAAAAACACAAAAACCCTTAGGGTGACTTCACCGCACACTTTTTGCCACCAGGAGTTACACGCCCCAAAGGGTGCTAGTCCCTTCTGCCCGTCCCCTGTGAGAGGAGCCACGTTCACCCCCACAGTGCTGCTGCCGTGTGCCTGGGAAGGGCCTCCATGGCCTCTGTGGGTTCATTCTGACTTTAAGCTATCACGGCCCATAGGACAGGGACAAAGCCAGCTCCATTTCCAGAGAAAATAAAGAAATACGTGAACTCTAGAGAAAAGCATCAGTACGATGCCTCAGGAGGCTGAGATAATTTGGGGGACGTTTCAACCCTCAGAGAGGGAGAGGTGCAGGCCGTTTCCTCTTCCTCTCCGGAGAAAAGCCCATCGTGGGAACGGCGCTGAGAGCCATTTCCCTCTGCCCCAGGCCTGGGACCCAGGCAGCTTGCTGAGAAAGGAATTTATTTAATTTACAACTGCTCAAGCAGCAATGATGGTGGGCTTTTTTGTCTACAGAAAAACCTTAATGCTACTTCTGACATTTCTTCAGAGCAAAAAATCCACCAGGACAATCTGGTGTCAATTCACTCTGAAGGCGACTCGGCATGATGCAAGCTGAACCGGCTGCTGACAAAACACCTGGGACCGCAGCTGAGCGAGCTCCGAGCCCACTCCTCTCCTCACGCTGGTGGTGTGCACCTGTAATCCACGTAGGCACCGTCCTGCGTACAGGCTCTCAGGCAGGGGCGCAAGGCCAGGCCACGGGGCGTGTGTGGCTTCACCCATTAGTCCCTCGGTGACACGCACAGTCCTGACCCCAAGGGACACTGGGAAGTACGGCCTGGTGGGGGCTCAGGCTGCCCCTCCGTGTACCAGTAGCCACACTCGCCATGTCGTGGCCTGATCTGGGCTGGGGATGCCCCTCCCTGTCCTGGCAGCCATGCTCCTCCCATGTTTGCAAGGGGAGAGGAGCAACCAGAGCCCAGGTGGGAGGCGGGACGCGGGATGCACGAGACTCGTGCCCTCAGAGATGTTTTTTTGAGACAGGATCTCGCTCTGTCACCCAGGCTGGAGCGCAGTGGCGTGATCATGGCTCACTGCAGCCTCAACCTCTCAGGCTCAGGCAATTCTCCCACTTTGGCCTCGTGAGGAGCTGGGACCACAGGCTCACACCACCACCGTCAGCTAATTTTTAAATTTTTTATAGAGACGGGATCTCGAGATATTTCCCAGGCTGGTCTTGAATCCCTGGCCTCAAGTGATCCTCTGGACTCAGCCTCCCAAAGGGCTGGGATTACAGGTATAAACCACTGCACCTGCCTGTCCGCAATACTTAATCAAATATGCAAACATGAAGTATGCCAGCGAAAATGGATTCATCAACAACCAAAGACAAAGTGCAGCTCTCAGGAACTAGGCGAGACGCCGACTGCAGCCGGATCCAGTCCCTGACCCTGCCCTGGAACCCGCACCATCCAACAGACGTGGGAAGTGGAGGGACGGCAGCTGCAGGGGGATGCTGGAAGCTCACAAAACCTCCCGGGGGCAGCCAGGGGCTCCGGGAAGCTCAAAAACCTCCTAGGAGGTGAGCCCCGTCCTCGCTGCCGCCCCTTCTCCCCACTCCCCCCACCCTCTCCAGGAATGCGAAGTGCTGGCTCAGAGGGAGGAACCGGAGGTACAGGAGACGCCGCTCTGAGAGTCAAGAAGTAACCAGATGGGTCCGGGCCAGCTGCCACCATGTGTGTACAGAAAGTTCTGGTGGAACGCAGCCACACGCATCCCTTCACACAGTGTCTGAGGCTGCTTCTGTGCTAGAACACGTAGTTGCCACAGAGGCCGCACGGCCCACAAAGGTGGAAATATTTACTGCCTGACCCTTTAAGGCAACCTTTGCTGACCCCTGGTGTGGCCCTCAGTAAACGTCAGGGGCCACTCCAAGTCCCTCTGTGTTAACACACGTGACTGCATCACCAGAAAGTAAGTTTCAGCCCTTGCCGTTTTACAGATGGGGAAGCCGAGGCATAGACAGGTTGGGGGACGTTCTCCGGCTCACACAGCTCCCGGCTTGTCAGACCCAACATCAGACGACTTGGGCAGGCCCAGAACCCTCAATTGGAAACCCCACTTTCAGGTCCTGTCCCTGCCTCACAGCGGACACCATAGCGGTGACAGAGCTGCCCCCAGAGGGAGAAGGCCAGGGGTCACCTGAGTTCAAGGAACAGGAGAGGAGAACGAAGGAGATAAGCAGAGGGGCCACAGAGGCGGGTGTGGCCGCGGCACCGTCAACACAGGGCATGCTGGAAAATCAGATTCCTGACTCGGAGAGCAGGACGGACATTAAAGTTCTGAGGAAGACACCAGCAGATGAGGAAAGGCGGTAAAGCTCAATCAACAGAAGGATTTTACTTTGTCCAAAGAAATCTACTGGTGGGGATGCTGGCAGGCCTTGGATTTCTCCATCAAGGATAAAATGCCAGAACATGCCCGGGAAATGCACTCGAGCCCTGGAAGGCAAACATGGGTGTCCGCAACACGAAAGGACACGTGGGAGGCAGCCCCTCACCTTCCCGGAGCCAGGAGACACGGCCTGGGGTGAAGCTGAGCAGAGGAGAAGGCAAGGCAGGGTGCAGCCGTGGAACTGGGTGAGAACACCCCGCCTCGGAGGGGTAAGGCTCACATCACGAAAGCCGGGGCAGAGCGAGGCAGCCGCCCTCCATGACACCCAAGGCCCACCAATCACACACGGATCCCACCAAGAGGTAATACCAATGCGATTTAGAATGTTCCTGGGAATTTAAAAATCAGGAAAATTTAAAAATCCAATGAAACTTGCACGGGAAAAGGAAGCTAGAGATCAGATGCAGAGTGTGCAGGGAACTCTCATCATTTTAGGCCGCCTCGGCATCCATTCTGAATCTAAGTTGGACTTACTCCCACCAGAAGCAGGGCTGTCACCTTGACAGTTTCCAGTTCCACATCCTCCCATTCCTCCAGCTGGCCCACCCAGACACCCGCCCTATGCAACTGGCCCCAGTGACCTCCCTGCAGCCCCGCTGATGCCATGCCCCACAGTCACAGCACAGCCCCACCATGGAGCCCCCCCAGTCACAGTGCGGCCACACCACGGAGTCCCCCCACAGTCACAGCGCGGCCACACCGTGGAGTCCCCCACAGTCACAGCGCGGCCACACCACGGAGTCCCCCCACAGTCACAGCGCGGCCCCACCGTGGAGTCCCCCACAGTCACAGTGCGGCCACACCACAGAGTCCCCCCACAGTCACAGCGCGGCCACACCACGGAGTCCCCCCACAGTCACAGCACGGCCACACCACGGAGTCCCCCCACAGTCACAGCGCGGCCCCACCATGGAGTCCCCCCACAGTCACAGTGCGGCCACACCACGGAGTCCCTCCACAGTCACAGCGCGGCCACACCACGGAGTCCCCCCCCAGTCACAGCGCGGCCACACCACGGAGTCCCCCCACAGTCACAGTGCGGCCACACCACGGAGTCCCTCCACAGTCACAGTGCGGCCACACCACGGAGTCCCTCCACAGTCACAGCGCGGCCCCACCATGGAGTCCCCCACAGTCACAGCGCGGCCCCACCGTGGAGTCCCCCACAGTCACAGCGCGGCCACACCGTGGAGTCCCCCCACAGTCACAGCGCGGCCACACCGTGGAGTCCCCCCACAGTCACAGCGCGGCCACACCGTGGAGTCCCCCCACAGTCACAGCGCGGCCACACCACGGAGTCCCTCCACAGTCACAGCGCGGCCCCACCGTGGAGTCCCCCACAGTCACAGTGCGGCCCCACCACGGAGTCCCCCCACAGTCACAGCGCGGCCCCCCCACAGTCACAGCACGGCCCCACCACGGAGTCCCCCCACAGTCACAGCGCGGCCCCCCCACAGTCACAGCGCGGCCCCACCATGGAGTCCCCCACAGTCACAGCGCAGCCCCACGGGCCTCAGGCCTGCTTGCTTTCAGTCCACCAGTTAAAACTTCCCATGGGAAACCTGTGTGCAGAACACCCTGGACGCAATAAAGGGTTGGCCCAGGGGTCCCTGTCTCTCTTTATGCTCCCTGGACTCCCAGCAGGTTGCGTATCCCCAAGGCCTGTAGGTGATAAAAGTTGTGTTTCCATCCTGTGTCTCTCTTGATCACTGGAGCAGTAGCTCTCTGTCCTAAATATTCTAAATTAAAACAGTATGAATATCAACAACAAAAACAATCCTAAATAAAATATCAGCAAATTGAATTCAGAAGCACATTAACAAAGTAACACACTAAGACAGGGCACAGTTTTCCCCAGGAATCTAAGGATGGTTCAATACCAGCAGCTACATTACGATGACACCATTCACTCCGGGAGGCCCTAAGGAGCAAAAATCATTAACAATGATCTCCACAAATGGCGAGGAAGCCTTTGAACAACTTTCAGTGTTTTTTCTGGATAGCAAAATAGAAATGGATAGAAAGTCCCTTAACACGACAAGTCACACCTCTGTATGCAGTTATCGGTCATCTTCTCTTAGCTTCACGCTGCTGCTCAGCCTTTCTAGAACCTTCTCCCAGTGGCTGGGGCTGAGAGGCTGTATCATTGCCAGGGCCTTTGCCAGCAGAAGGTGTCCTCAGAGACCAGATGACGGGCCCAGGAACTGGGAGGGTCCATTCCCATCTCCAACAGCTCAGGCAGGGGCAGCTCCTCTATGGGCTCCAGAACCCAATTTGGTGACTGAAGGCAGAGGCCCTGTCTCTCCTCTCCCCTGTGGCCCTCCCAACACCCTTTGCCCATGCCAGGGCAAATGCTGCCTGTCTGAGATGGGTAAATGGTTCGGTTCTGCCTTGAGGATGGCACTGTCCTTCCAGTGCAAAGTGTTCCAGCTGTGGTCAGAAATAGGACAGGGCTGCCTGCTGTCGACGTCACCCCAGTGAGGCAGGTGCTGGCCACTGTCATCAGAGAGGAGGATGAACAGAAGCAGCACAACCCGGGTGCAGCGGCTGAGGCGGGTGATGCTGCCCCACCTGGAGATGTCAACCCTGTGCATCCAAAGCCCCAGAAAACCACCTGAAACTTACTACAAGGAGAGAACTCAGCAGCCTTGGGGCCCACAATTACCACGCAGAGACCAAGCTGCCTGCCGCTGGATGCTCTGAGGGAAGAAAAAGACCTCGTTTATAACAGAAACAAGAGACGAAACACTCAAGACAAAATTAAACAAGGAAGTGGCCGGGCACAATGGCTCACGCCTGAAATCCCAGCACTTTGGGAAGCTGAGGAGGGAGAATCGCTTGAGCCCAGGAGTTTGAGACTGGACTAGGCAACATAGCAAGACCCCCATCTCTAATAATAATAATAATAATAAGACACGGAAGTGAAAAAAACGACATGAAGACTTCAAGAGTCTCTGGAAAGAGGATTTGAGTGAATGAAAAGGTAAACCGGGTTCCTGAACGGGAAGATCCAACACTAGAAGGATGTCAGTTTCTCCCCAGGTAATGTGTAAACTGAACAAATCCCAATGAAAATGCCAGTTTCGGGCCAGGTGCGGTGGCTCACACCTGTAATCTCAGAACTTTGAGAGGCTGAGGCAGGCGGATCACTTGAGGTCGGGAGTTTGAGACCAGCCTGGCCAACAGCAAAACCCCATCTCTACTAAAAATACAAAGATTAGCTGGGTGTGGTGTCAGGGGCCTGTAATCCCAGCTACTTGGGGGGTTGAGGCATGAGAACTGCTTGACCCCAGGGGGCGGAGGTTGAAGTGAGCCAAGATTGTGCCACTGCATTCCAGCCTGGGTGACAGAGCAAGACCCCGTCCCCCTCTCCCCCCAAACAAAGAAAGAAAAAAAGAAAAGAAAATGCCAGTTTATTTTTCTTTCTGGAGGCAGACAGGTTGATTATAAAGTCCACATGGAAAAATAAACACGAGAAAAAGAAAAACAAGAGGCAAAACCGTCCAGATGGTGCCGCTGCTTAGTCCAGGGTATTTGGGGTGTGGACGAAGGTTCTTTCCTACATGTTAAAATGGGACACAGGTTTAGAAAGAAGCTCTTCTTTCGTGTGGTCTCTGTCGTCATCTAGTAGTTAAGTAGCAAAGGCACAATTTCAGGATTGGTCCCGAAAGTTCCTTCAACTAAGGAGACCCCAGGCGGCTCCACGGCCGTCAGTCCATCCCTGCCCACCCTGGGGACCATGCAGGGCGCAGTGGCATGGGACGTTCAGGTCTGGATGGAGAGGAGGAGACGCCATGACCTCGTCTCTGCTGACTGCTGGCAAAGTCATCTCCAAGCCTGGCAGTGGAGGTCCCCTGGTCCTAATATGACCCCGCATGGCAATGACACCCAGCCCCCGACCTGTTCTAAGAGTGGCCGGTGCCTCCTGATCAGAAACGAACAACGCATCCCTTTCTCCCGTGCTCTGCACAGCGCCGCGTGGCCTGCGACACCACATCAGGAAACAGCAGGGCCCCTGTGCATTGCAGGTATGTCCTGGGGGTCCCCGAGGGCCCCTGACTGCCCAGGGCTCTGGGATGGTTCACGTGCAGCTGTCCACAGTGTCCCGAAGACTGCAGGACGCCCTCGCAATGCAAAAGGCAAACCAAACCCCGGGCTCCTGCCAGGCCCCCAATGCTGGGAAGAGCCCCTTCTCCCATGCACAGCCTGGTGGGGGCCACGGGCCCGAGCGTCCTGCTCTGGAAGTGCCACGGTTTAGGGTGGCACTTTTACCATTTTAGGCAACCCCGATGAAAAGTGAGCAAAGCAGGGGCTGCTGAGCCGTCACCGTGTGTCGGGAGAACAAAGGCTGAGGCGGCTGCGCCCACGCCGGGCCCTGCGGGTGTCAGTCAGCATCTGCTCCTTCTGTGCTGAGCTCTCGTGACTCCAGCACACGGATGGGTTTTGAAAGGGAAGTGACTCATGTTCGAGAGGCACCTGCCCTTCCCAAGGTCGTGGCCGAGGCTGTCCCTGCTGTGGCACCCACTGAGCCCTTCCCTCTACTGCCCGCACCCCACGGCGGCACCTCCTCCTGCAGCCCTGAGGAGGCAGCACCCCAGGGTCGGACCCCGTCACACCCTCACCTCTTTCTCACACACCCACAACCACCCCCCAGGGGCATCTCCACCCCAGGCCACGGCTGTCTGTGTAGATACAGGGTATGGTTTGTCCATAAAGCAGGTGTTTATTGTGTCTTAAAAATGCGAATGAATTGTTTCTCTCCACCTGTACACACGAGGTGAGATTAATGTTGAACTGTAACATTCAGGGATTCCTGTAGCCACCCAGTGGACACGAACATGGCCAGTCCCCGAGTCCTCCACGTCCAGGCTGGTGCCGCCCTATGCCTGTCTGGCCAGCACTGCCCTGACTTCTGGGAACCGGGGCGACTCCCCCACATGGGGACAGGCCCCTCCTCCCCACCCCCTAAGGCCTCCCTCCAGGCCATGACAGGCCCAGCAGGTCCCTCTAGCTTCTGTGGCCCAGACCCTACTCCCCACACAAGTGCTTGCCCAACACCAGCACTGCACTGAGAATCCCTGGGGCCTCTGCATCCCGGGGCCTCTGCATCCCGGGGCCTCTTGGCCAAGTCCAGCTTCTAAAGCCCCCTGGCACCTTCAGGCCTGGTTTTCTCCCGTCCCTTACACACACCATTGCCCTTGTCCTTCCCACAGGCCTGTCCCCTATGAGCCCCTCCTATGTGACCCAACCCCCGCCTGCCCCCTTCTCTCCACGCAGTCCCACTCTGCTCCCGGCGGGCCCTCTCCGGGTGCCACGCCTCCTGACGCTGGTGACCGATTCCGGGGACGTCACTCTCTGCTGTTAGCAAAGCTGTCTCCCTCTCCAGGGCTTCGGGCAGGTTTCAAAGCATAATTGATAAAGAAACACACACACACGCGCGCACACACACACGCGCACACACACACACGCACACACACGCACGCACACACACACGCACACGCACACACGCGCGCACACACACACGCGCGCACACACGCACAGTGCTAGGCGAGGTGCTTTTCACGTCTAGAAGTCACTTTGACCCAGAAGAACTTACTCAAGTGTCTAAGTCAGTGCACGGCCTGAGAAGTGCTTCCACAGATAAGCAAGGGTGTGTGTGTGTTCTTTTTAAAGAAACACATTCTGAGTGTGAATGAATGTAAAATAATCAACCGTGGCAAACAGTAAGAGGTTTTATTTTAGGACAGCGAGTGAACGGGCATATTTTAGGGGTAGTTTGCTCACCTACCATCTGAGATCACTGTGCCTTAGAAAGTGTCCTCAGACTCCAGTTGAATGGGGCGGGGGACACTGAAAGTAGTCATTTCAGCTAAATCTCTAGTTACCCGGTTTTCCTGAAATAGCTTAAACTGAAGCGATTTCTCGTTCTGGAGATTTTATGGCTCATTTAATTTTGGCTGCTGTTTGGAAACGGTGGGCTGTCTGTGTAGATACAGGGTATGGTTTGTCCATAAAGCAGGTGTTTATTGTGTTTTAAAAATGCGAATGCATTGTTTCTCTCCACCTGTACACACGAGGTGAGATTAATGCTGAACTGTAACATTCAGGGATTCCCTGTAGCCACCCGGTGGACACGAACATGGCCAGCCAGAAGAGGCACAACCAGATCTGGGGTGGAAAGAAAGCGATTCTGATTCTTCCCCACTCACAGACCCTTTATGGGAACCAAACTTGCGAGGAAACCTCTGCAGTTTCATTTGCCAGGTATCCCCTGGATGTGGCCTGGGAGCTGTGAGGCCGCCCAGAGCGAATGGGTGTCCCGTCCTGCGTGTCACTCACCTGGCCCTCAGCAAGAGGCCCATGTGAAACCTCAGCTGGACGTTCCAGCAGAACCAACGCACAGAGAAAAAGCCCTGTAAAACCTGCAGTCACCTCCAGTGACCAGGGAGCAGAGGTGGAGCAGCCGAGCACACCCACCTGGGCCAGGCCAGACTTTTCCGCCACCCGGACGCGTGGCTGCCTTGCCGAGGTTGGCTTTGCTTCATGTGGGTGTCTGGTGCTGTGCAGTCAGTGAGGATTTGTGGGCACGTTTCACAGCCCCCCAGCTACTGGACTGAGGCAGCTGCCAGTCCTCCCCTCAACCCGGAGCTCACGCATGACACTACCTGTCTATTCGTTCGAAGACACCGTGCCAACGAGAAGAAAGGCCCTCACGATGAGGGAGCGGGTTCCCATGCGCCTGCCTTGCTGTAAATGGTTGAGTCCCAGCTTTACCAATCCTCACAGCAGCTGCAGGGGACGGGGGACAGGGGACAGGGCACAGGCATCCCTGCTGTTCTGTTTCCAGGGAGGAAACGGGGGTGCCGAGGGCCACGTGGTGTGGAGCTGCAGAGCTGACAGGCATGTGCGCCCGGACCTTGGCTGTGTTGCCGTCAGGAAAAACGGCAAAAGGCTTCGGAGCTGTCGCACACACGCTCTTCTTGGTTATCTGTTTCTATGGGGTCTTCTGGGGTTTCATCTTTCCAACTTGGTAAGATGCACGCAACCGACAACAGTGCAAGCAAGGCAGACGAGCAAACGAGGCCGGTCCGTGAAGGGCGACGGATTCTCGCTGGCCCCCACGCCAGTTCTGCTTCTCTCTGTAACTCTGCCTCAGCGCCCTGATCGCCCGTGTCTGTGTGGACTCTGAAGTCCCCTTTGAGCAGCTGGAACATCTTACTAGTCTTCAGGTTCACTAGAGTCACATACGATCTGACACATGTCCATCTCCTATTTGTGTGACAAACGATGTCACTTTTTTTTTTTAAGAGATTGTCATCTAATACCACTGCTGCTAAGTGCCAGGTGTCAACCAAGTGCTGGGGACTGGAAAACAGACAGCACAGCCCCACTCTTTGGGAGTTCACTTCTCATGGGGGAGACAGGTCTACAGCTGACCTTGGGGCTAAAGCAGGCTCCCAACAGCCGGGGCGACACTTGCGATCCTGACCAACCATATGTCAGATACTCTGGAAGTCACTGACAGATTCAGCTAACATAAAAACAGACAGCCGGGCGCGGTGGCTCACGCCTGTAATCCCAGCACTTTGGGAGGCCGAGGCACGCGGATCACGAGGTCAGGAGATCGAGACCATCCTGGCTAACACAGTGAAACCTCGTCTCTACTAAAAATACAAAAAATTAGCCGGGCGTGGTGGCGGGCGCCTGTGGTCCCAGCTACTTGGGAGGCTGAGGCAGGAGAATGGCAGGAACCCGGGAGGCGGAGCTTGCAGTGAGCTGAGATCACGCCACCGCACTCCAGCCTGGACGACAGAGTGAGACTCCGCCTCAAAAAAAAAAAAGGGGGGCAAAAAACTTAGGCACGCATAGGGATTCTTCCCAAATGTGAATGCCGAACCTCCCACAGGACAGTGAGTGGTGCCGCTGCGGGGATCCCACAGACACCCCACAGATGACAATTCTTTAAGTTCGGGTTTGCGCAGCTGGGAACCTGTGACTCAGGAGAAGGGTCCAAAGACACAAGTGCAGAAGGGGCTGTGCTTTGGGCCACTCGGCGAAGTGAGGGTGGGGTATCGAACCCCTTTTACATCCACATCCCTACAAGTTCACACAGGAAGACGAACCAAAGCCAAACAAAACCCTTCTTGGAACCTCACTATTCAGGAAGTGTAGGGGCACTGGGCTGCCTTCCCCGGGCGCATTCTGAAATCGCAAGGGATGGCAGGTGGGGCGGACAGAGGCCTGGAAAAGCGGTGGGAACGCACAGAGGGAGGCATTGACTCGCTCCGGGAGGCAGGGGAGCAGGAGGAAAGGGGACAGAGCTGTCAGGCGCGGGCGCTGCGGGCGGGGGCGCCACGCTGGGGCCTGCGATGTGGCACTGGGGCCTGGTCACTACAAGCCTCGTCTACACGCACAGGAAGCTTGGAACTTACCCCAAAAGCAACTGGGGAGGAATCAGAGGAGCTCTGAGGCAGGAGAAAGATACTTGAGATCTGTGCTTCTCAAATATGGCCCAGGCCCAACATGGGGAAGCCGACACTGGGGAGCCCTGGGGTCAGGTGGGGAGGGCGGGGGACCGTGAAGCACACTGAGGCGGCGGAAGCAGTCGGAAAACAGGAACCCTTGACCAGGGCAGCACCGCAGGCAGAGCAGGTCGGGGAACGGCTCTTCCGACAGGCAGACGGGTGGCTGCCGAGCACAGGCAAGGACAGGACCCTGAGGTCAGGAGAGCCGAGAGTGCAGCGGAGGAGCGCAAGCAGCCAGACGTACAGCTTAGAACCGGGCAGCAGAGAGTCACACCCAGGGCCTGGGACCGCTGTGCTCAGGAAGCCCGGCCCGCAAAGCTGGCCTGGAGCTGGGGCTGGGAATGTGAACTACAAACGGTTCCCTACACGGATATAAAATGCTTCTGCATGACCAGCAGGCAGAGTGGTGGACGCTGTAATCCCAGCCCAGCACTTTGGGAGGCTGAGGTGGGAGCCCAGGAGTTTGAGCCCAGCCTGGGTAACAGAGCAAGACCCTATCTTTATTTTATTAAAAAAAAAAAAAAAAAACTCTGGAGGCTGGGCACAGTGGCTCATGCCTGTAATCCCAGCCCTTTGGGAGGCTGCAGAGGGCAGATGGCTTGAGGTCAGGAGTTCAAGACCCGCCTGGCCAACACAGTGAAACCTCTGTTGCTACTAAAAATACAAAAATTAGCCAGATGTGGTGGCGGGTGCCTGTAATCCCAGCTACTTGGGAGGCTGAGGCAGGAGAATCGCATGAAGCCAGGAGGCGGTGACTGCAGTTAGCCGAGATGGTGCCCCTGAACTCCAGCCTGGGTGATAGAGTGAGACTCCATCAAAAACAAGAAGAACACATTAAAAAAAAAAAAAAGCCGTGCCCCAACTGTGTGTGCCTGAACAAGATGCCTCATGCTCCTGACGGTGAATTCAACGGTCACCTTGACTGGGCACGGGATCGGGATGCCCTGACAGCTGGCTACCCATGACTTCCGGGCATGCCTGTGAGGGTGCTTCTGGAATAATAAGCAGACGGCCCTCCCTGAAGTAGACGGGCATCGTCCAGGCCCCTGGGGGCGTGAAGAGAACAAGAAAGAGGAAGAAGGCTGTGTTTCCCTGACTACCGAGCTATCCACTTTCTGGCTCCCTTGCTCCTGGCTCTGAGGCCTTCAGACCCGGACTGGAATCGACCTCATCAGCTCCTGGCTCTCAGGCCTTCAAGCTGCGCCACTGGTTCTCCTGGGCCTCCAGCCTGCAGATGGTGGACTGTAGGATTTCTCAGCCTCCGTAATCCCATGAATCAGTATCTTACAATAAATCTCTTCACACACACACACACACACACGCACACACACACGCACGCTCCTGGTTCTATTTCTCAGGAGAACCCTGACCAATGCGATGCTGAACAGCTGCTCTCCGCTGGGAGTCTGGAATCTCGGTTCGTGTGCAGCCTGCAGGGCCAGCCCATGACAAAAACCCTGAGTTGTCACAATTCATTGCTGGAGGAACTGGGAGAGGGCCCTTGGGAGGCTCGTGACTGGTTTCTTCCGGAATTTTCCCCATGTGCCTTTTTCCTTGGCCAAGTCTCCCTTATTCCTCCAGTGTAGTGGCCCAGCTGTGGCCCCAAGTGCGGCCATATGACTGATCCCAGGAGTCCTCCTAGCCAATCGTTGAACCTGGGGATGGGCTTGAGGACTCGATGCAGAACATACTCAACAACTCTTCAAATAAACAAATCAGGTAGGTCAAAGGCAACTGGCCCCCAGAATTTTAAACAGAGCATACATTTAATGTCCTAGATCACCAGCTTTCAAACGTATTCAAAGCCAAAGAATTCCAATACATATAAAGCTTGAAGATGAAGCTGTATGTACTTTAATAAGCACAGAAATCCACCTCTCTTGCTTACTTTCATAGCCCCAGCACCTGACCCACTGCCTGCACTGAGTGGGATACCTCCAATAAGTATTTTGTAAACAGAATTAAATAACTTAAGCTCAGATCATAAAATGTACTTAATATGACACCAACCAAGGAGAACAACAAAGAAAGTCTGCTGACCTGAAAACACCCATACAGCAACTGGGAGAACCTTACAGGTAACAGCTGACACATCACACCAGACTTAGCTTTTGTGCAGCTCAAATCTGAAATCTGTGGAGTATCAGAAACATCCTTCTTTTTCTTACCGACTTGTCGTCTGGAAGCAGGAATGTAATCCGACCAGGAAGGGGTTGCTGGATGCCTGCTCAAACACGTGCTTCTCTGTCTGTACCCAGTCAATATCCTGAAATAGAAACCAGGGAGTGGTAATGAGGCTCCTGAATGCTCCTCACAGACATCCTGGGCAAGGGGGAGGCAAGGGAGGAGTCTCTCTCCTCTGCTTTCAGGAAGATAATGCAGAGAGGAAAAGAAAACACCCATTAGGAACTGCATCACCACCACTGTCACCATCCACCCCACCTACCACCACCACCACCATCGTCACTGTCACCATCACCACCACTGTCATCGTCACCATCCACCCCACCTCTACCACCACCATCATCGTCACCATCACCATCACTACCACTGTCATCGTCACCATCCACCCCACCTCTACCACCACCACCACCATCGTCACTGTCACCATCACCACCACTGTCACCATCCACCCCACCTCTACGCCCACCACCACCACCACCACCATCGTCACTGTCACCATCACCACCACTGTCATCATCACCATCCACCCCACCTCTACCACCACCACCATCGTCACTGTCACCATCACCACTGCCATCGTCACCATCCACCCCACCTCTACCACCACCACCATCGTCACCGTCACCATCACCACCGTCATCATTGTCACCATCCACCCCACCTCTACCACCACCACCATCATCACTGTCATCATCACCACCGTCATCGTCACTGTCACCACCACCATCATTGTCACTGTCACCATCACCACGGTCATCATCGTCACCATCCACCCCACCTCTAACACCACCACCACCATCGTCACTGTCACCAACACCACCATCATCGTCACTGTCACCACCACCACCGTCACCAATACCACCATCGTCACCATCCACCCCACCTGTACCCCCACCACCACCGTCACTGTCACCAACACCACCATCATCGTCACCATCCACCCCACCTCTACTCCCACCACCACCGTCACCGTCACCATCACCACCGTCATCGTCACCATCCGCCCCACCTCTACCACCACCACGACCATCATCACTGTAACCATCACCACCGTCATCACCATCCACCCCACCTCTACCCCCACCACCACTACCATCACTGTCACTGTCACCACCACCACCATCATCATCACCATCACCATCACCACCGTCGTCATTGTCACCATCCGCCCCACCTCTACCACCACCACCATCACTGTAACCATCACCACCGTCATCATTGTCACCATCCACCCCACCTCTACCACCACCACCACCATCACTGTAACCATCACCACCGTCATCATCACCATCCACCCCACCTCTACCCCCACCACTACCATCACTGTCACTGTCACCAACACCATCATCGTCACCGTCACCATCACCGTCATCATTATCACCATCCGCCCCACCTCTACCCCCACCACCACCACCATCACTGTAACCATCACCACCGTCGTCGTCACCATCCACCCCACCTCTACCACCACCACCACCGTCACCATCACCACCGTCATCGTCACCATCCACCCCACCTCTACCACCACCACCGTCACCGTCACCATCACGTCATCATTGTCACCATCCGCCCCACCTCTACCACCACCACCACCACCACCACTGTAACCATCACCACCGTCATCGTCACCATCCACCCCACCTCTACCACCACCACCACCACCGTCACCATCACCATCATCGTCACCATCCACCCCACCTCTACCACCACCACCACCATCACCACCGTCACCATCACCACCGTCGTCATTGTTACCATCCACCCCACCTCTACCACCACCACTGTCACCATCACTACCACTGTCATCGTCACCATCCACCCCACCTCTACCACCACCATCATCACCGTCACCATCACCACCGTCATCATTGTCACCATCCACCCCACCTCTACCACCACCACCACCACCATCGTCACTGTCACCATCACCACTGTCATCGTCACCATCCACCCCACCTCTACCACCACCACCACCGTCACTGTCACCATCACCACTGTCGTCACTGTCACCACCACCACCGTCACTGTCACCAACACCACCGTCATTGTCACCATCCACCCCACCTCTACCACCACCGTCACTGTCACCAACACCACCATCATTGTCACTGTCACCACCACGTCACTGTCACCACCACCGTCATCGTCACCATCTACCCCACCTCTACCCCCACCACCACCGTCGTCACTGTCACCACCACCGTCACTGTCACCAACACCACCGTCATCATCCACCCCACCTCTACCCCCACCACCATCACTGTCACCACCACCGTCATCATTGTCACCATCTACCCCACCTCTACCACCACCACGACCACCATCACTGTAACCATCACCACAAACATCGTCACCATCCACCCCACCTTTATCACCACCACCACTGTCACCGTCACCATCACCACTGTCATCGTCACCACCCCACCTCTACCACCACCACCGTCACCGTCACCATCACCACCGCCATCATCGTCACTGTCACCATCACCACCACTGTCATCATCATCACCATCCGCCCCACCTCTACCCCCCCACCATGGTCACTGTCACCATCACTGTCATCATTGTCACCATCCACCCCACCTCCACCCCATCATCGTCACTGTCACCATCACCGTCATCGTCACCATCCACCCCACCTCCACCTCCCACTACCATCACTGTCATCATCACTGTCATCATCACCATCCACCCGCCACCACCATCACTGTCACTGTCATCTTCACCACTAGTCATCACCGTCATCGTCATCACCACCACCGTCATCACCATCTGCATCATCACTGTCATTGCCATCATCACCATCACCATTGTCACCATCCACCTCACCTCCACCCCATCACTGTCACCATCATTGTCACTGTCACCATCACCATCACACCAGTCACCATCCACTCCACCTCCACCATCATCACTGTCACCATCACCATCGTCACCATCCACCCCACCTCTATCATCGTCACTGTCACCATCACCATCATTGTCACCATCCACCCCACCTCTACCACCACCGTCACTGTCACCATCACCATCATTGTCACCATCCACCGCACCTCTACCACCACCATCACTGTCACTGTCACCATCACTACCACTATCACCATCCACCCCACCTCCACCCCCCATTGTCACTGTCACCATCACCATCATCGTCATCATCATCCACCTTACCTCCCCACCATCATCGTCACTGTCACCATCACTGTCATCATCGTCACCATCCAGCCCACCTCCACCCCCCACCACCGTCACTGTCAGCATCACTGTCATCGTCGCCATCTACCCGCCACCATCATCACTGTCACTGTCACCATCACCTTTACCACTAGTCATTACCATCATCGTCATCACCATCACCACTGTCATCACCACCATCATCACCACCGTCACCATCAATGTCAACACTACCACCACCATGACCGTCATCACCATCAATCACCATCATCACCACCATCACCACTGTCTTCATCCACCCCCAACTCCACCCCCCATCGTCACTGTCACCATCACCTTCATCACCATCAATCACCATCATCACCACCACCATCATCATCACAACTGTCATTGTCATCACCACTGCCATCATCATCACCATCTCCATCATCACTGTCATCATCACCACCAATGTCATCACCACCACCGTCATCAATGTCAACACTACCACCACCATGACCGTCATCACCATCACATCATCACCACCATCAGCATCATCACCACCACCACCGTCACCATCACGTCATCACCACTGCCATCATCACCATCATCATCACCACTGCCATCATCACCATCATCACCGTCCTCACCATCACTGTCTTCACCATCACCATCACCACCATCTTCACCACGATCACCAAAGCTACCAGCTCTGGTTGTATGCTGGCCTCTGGTGGTATGCTGGCCTCTGGCCTCCGGGCTTTGCCCTAACAGTTCCGGGAGGCAGGTATTATCTCCAGTTAGGACACAAGGAAACTGAGGTGGAGGGCTAAGAGGATTCCCCAAGGTCCCAGTGCCACTGAGTGATAAGCCTGGGACAAGCCCACACCCATCGCCAGAGCACTAGCTCCTGCCACAGGGCTGTCACCCTCCCAATGAACTCCTCCATGCTGGAATTCAGCAAAATGCTGCAAGGTCAAAGGCAACTTTAGAGTCACAAAGATCCAACAGCTTGGTCTCATCTTGACCCCAGAAAGTAGGCTGGAAAAGGTTTCCATATCTTCCTAGGTCAACCCCTTGTCTTCACGGTTAGAAAAATGACAGTGAAAGAAATGCATCCCAAATAGGCTGGAGTACAGGGGTGTGATCACTGCTCACTGCAGCCTTGACCTCTGGAGCTCCAGCAATCCTCCCACTTCAGCCTCCAGAGGAGCTGGGACCACAGATACACACCACACTCAGCAATTTTATTTTTTGCAGAGGCAGGGTCTTACTGTGTTGCCTGCCCCTACCCCTGGAAGTTTTGTGGAAACAAATCAGCAAACCATTAGGATCTATTTAGCCTCTGAGACTGTATCATTCCTCCTCAGCGCCCTCCTTCTCGAGGCTCGGTCCTCGGCCACCCTCCCTTCTCTCCGGAGGCAGATCCAATGGAGGGGCTTCGAGTCCCATCTTTCCACGCCGAGAGCTCCTGGCCCGGCCTCTCCCTGAGTTGCAGACCTGCCCCCTGATGGCTGCTCAACATGTGCACCCAGGCATCTCACGCCACCCCAGGCCACAAGCCAAGCTCCTCGCCAGCCCGCATCTCCTCCCACCTCCAGTGGCTGAAAACCCAGAAGGTCAGCGGTGACTCCTCCACCCCTCACCTGCCACCACCCGCGCCCCAGTGGCCCTCACCAGCAGCACCCACCCACTGGGGCCCCGCAGGGACGTCGGCGTTGGGATCACGACCCACTGGAGCCCCGCAGGGATGTCGGCGTTGGGATCACGACCCACTGGGGCCCCGCCGGGACGTCGGCGTTGGGATCACGACCCACTGGAGCCCCGCAGGGATGTCGGCGTTGGGATCACGACCCACTGGGGCCCCGCAGGGACGTCGGCGCTGGGATCACGACCCACTGGGGCCCCGCGGGGACGTCGGCGTTGGGATCATGACCCACATATTACTCAGCACCCAAACTGAGTGGAACCTCCCGGAGGCAGCACTGCTGAGTTCAAGGCACATCTGGCCCTGCGTGGGGCCGGTGCTGCAGAATTGGTGGGAAGGGGCTTGCCAGTGACTCCCGGGGGAACAAGAAGCAAGCCTAGCCCGAGTTCAGTCTCTTTGTGAGGAGAAAGAAATTTCTAGAAACCATCCAAGCATTCAACAACTCCTAGAATCAGGTTCTTCTCAAAAGACAACCTCAGAGTCCCCACCTCGGCATCCTGGCCCACAGGGGATGATTTCAAGACAGACCAAAACTGCAGCAGCGACTCTTCCTAATGCCTTTTCTCAGGGTCCTGCAAACTCGCTCTCATACATGGCATTAACTGCCAGCTGGCCAGGGTGTGCTGCAAAGAGGGTTGGAATCCTCTTCTGCGGCCGGGGGCCAGCAGTGGGGCCGTCAGCAGGGCACCACACCTCTCAGGGCCTCCGTTCCTCGGCACAGGGCATGGATGCTGCCACTCAATTGTGAGTTCTGCACCCAGGGACGAGGGGCCGGTTGGACAGCCTGTGTACTGCACAGACACACCCTGCTGGGAGGCAGTAGAGGCTCAGTCCCAGCCCCAGTTCTGCCTCCCAGCCCCGAGCCTGGCTGGTGGGGAGGGAGCCCCTCTGTGGCCCATCGGGGCTCGATGAGCACCCAGTTGTCTTCTGTGCTAGCAGCACTTGGTGACAACGGCATTACTGCCACCTACACATCGGCCTTTTTTCTGCTCCTGAGAGACACAACCTGCATTCAGGTATGAAAGCAGAAGGCCAAAAATACCAGAAGCCGACAAGTGCACGAAAGATGCTGAACATCGCCAGTCATTAAAGAAATGTCAGTCAAAGCCACAGCTGCACACTCATTAGGACGGAGGTCATCCAAATAACGTGCATGGCTGAAAACCTGCAGAAACAGGCCCGTGCGCTGCTGGCGGGGAGGTGAAACGGTGGCTGCGAGGGAAACAGCCTGGTAGGTCCCCATCACCTGAACAGAGAACTACCACGTGACCCAGTAACGCCACTGCTAGGTTTGCACTCAAAAGAACTGGAAATAGACTCAAACAGATTCTTGCACACAAACCTTCACCATGGCACCACTCACAAGAGCCAAGGGTGGGAACACTGCAAATGCCCCTTGGCAGGTGCACGCGCAAACGTGGGGCCTCCACCGGACAACGGAACAACATTACCCAGCCAGGCAGAGAGAGGAAGGCCTGAGCAAGCAGCCACACGGATGGACCCCGGAGAAGCCAGACACTAAAAGCTCACACACAGCTCCATTCTGTCAAATGTGCAGAAGAGGGAGGTCCGCAGAGGCAGAAGGCACATTGGAGGCCACTGGGGCCAATGTAGAGGGGAAGCAGGGGGTGAGTATGGGGTCTCCTTTTGGGGTGAGGAAAATGTTCTGGAATCAGAGAGGTGATAGCTGCCCAACTCTGTACCTCAATGTGCTAAAAGCTGCCTAACTGTACACTTTATTTGTATATTTTATTCCTTTTTTAAGACAGAGTCTCATTCGGTCACCCATGCTGGAGTGCAGTAGTGTGATCTCGGCTCACTGCAATCTCCGCCTCCCAGGTTCAAGTGATTCTCCCGTCTCAGCCTCTGAGTAGCTGGGATTAGAGGTGTGCGCCACCACACCTGGCTAATTTTTGTATTTTTAGTATAGTTGAGTAGCTGGGATTAGAGGTGTGCGCCACCACACCTGGCTAATTTTTGTATTTTTAGTATAGTTGGGTAGCTGGGATTAGAGGTGTGCGCCACCACACCTGGCTAATTTTTGTATTTTTAGTATAGTTGGGTAGCTGGGATTAGAGGTGTGCGCCACCACACCTGGCTAATTTTTGTATTTTTAGTATAGTTGGGTAGCTGGGATTAGAGGTGTGCGCCACCACACCTGGCTAATTTTTGTATTTTTAGTATAGTTGGGTAGCTGGGATTAGAGGTGTGCGCCACCACACCTGGCTAATTTTTGTATTTTTAGTATAGTTGGGTAGCTGGGATTAGAGGTGTGCGCCACCACACCTGGCTAATTTTTGTATTTTTAGTATAGTTGGGTAGCTGGGATTAGAGGTGTGCGCCACCACACCTGGCTAATTTTTGTATTTTTAGTATAGTTGGGTAGCTGGGATTAGAGGTGTGCGCCACCACACCTGGCTAATTTTTGTATTTTTAGTATAGTTGGGTAGCTGGGATTAGAGGTGTGCGCCACCACACCTGGCTAATTTTTGTATTTTTAGTATAGTTGGGTAGCTGGGATTAGAGGTGTGCGCCACCACACCTGGCTAATTTTTGTATTTTTAGTATAGTTGGGTAGCTGGGATTAGAGGTGTGTGCCACCACACCTGGCTAATTTTTGTATTTTTAGTATAGTTGGGTAGCTGGGATTAGAGGTGTGCGCCACCACACCTGGCTAATTTTTGTATTTTTAGTATAGTTGGGTTTTCACCATATATTGGTCAGGCTGGTCTTGAACTCCTGACCTCAGGTAATCCACCCGTCTTGGCCTCCCAAAGTGCTGGGATTATAGGTGTGAGCCACCATGCCTGGCCCTAACTGTACATTTTAAAATGTCAAATTCTATGCCATGTGTATTTTACTATAATTAAAACAAAAAGGTGTATGAAGTCAGAATCAAGATTTCAACAAATAGGCCAAGAGCAGTGACTCATGCCTGTAATCCCAGCACTCCAGCAGGCTGAGTGGGGCAGAGTGCATGAGTGCAGGAATTCGAAACCAGCCTGGGCAACATAGTTGAACCCCGTCTCTACAAAAAACACAAAAAATAGCCGGGCATGGTGGTGCACGCCTGTAGCCCTGGCTCCTCTGGAGGCTGAAGTGGGAAGATCACCTCAGCCCAGCAAGAGGTGGAGGCTGCAGGAGGAGGTGGAGGCTGCAGGAGGTGAGCTGTGATCATGCTCTGCACTCCAGCCTGGGTGACAGAGTGAGACACTGCCTCTACAGAAAATACAAAATTATACAGCTGGGGGTGGTGGCTCATGCCTGTAGTCCCAACACTCTGGAGGCTGAAGTGGGAGGATCACCTGAGCTGGGGAGTTTGAGGCTACATGGGCTGTGATCAAGTCACTCCAGCCTGGGTGACAGAGTAAGACCCTGTTTAAGAACCTATTTCCAAAAAAAAAAAGATTTCAACAAATAAACCATTGATCCTATAATCAATAAACTTCTCCCCCAGAAACAGCTGGTGTGGGAAGATCTGCTACACAGAGCCGCGGCAGTTCAGCACGTCCCTCAAAGCTGGGGCCTTGTGCAGGACGGAGTGAGGCAGTGCCTCTGGGCAGCTTCCTGTCCTACCCCATCACCCGCCCGGTTCAGCTCAACCCCAGGGATTTCCTAACAAGGGTGACGACGTCCTCAAGCTCAACCGCAGTCTGCTGGAAGGCGACGTATCAGTGGTTGGCCACACACGCGAAGGTCGCGGAGACGATACCCATCTTCACCTTTTCAAAGCTTAGACACGAGTGCTCTCTGCGGTGGTCCGCTCACTGCCTGCGGTGTGCAGTGCACGGACAGCCGTGCGGGCCGGCAGCCTGAGAGCAGGAGCTGCACTGTGCATCCTGGCCGCGGAGTTGGCTGCGCCGTTTGGGTTTGTGGAGCACGCGTTGTGACATTCACACAACGGTGCCATCACCTGACCAGGCACTTTCCAGAACACGTCCCGGTTGTTACGCGACGCATCACTATTGATTTTGCGCAAACTCCATCAATACGAGGCCAGGACTCTCATGCCTGGATTAATTTTGCTAAAGCCTGGAGCATTCATTATGGCCTTCTAATGCCCTCTTCCCCAGGTGGCGGCCCCAGGGCGGTGCGTTCCCGGGACCCCGAGCGCCGTGAGAAGTGGCACCTACCTCGTCGTCATGCACCAGCTCTTTCTTCACCACTTTCATGGCGTAAATTTGGTCATTCTTCTTCAACCGCACCAGGAGAACCTTGGCGTAGCTCCCGCGCCCTATGACTCTGATTAGGTCGAAGTCCTGCAGCCCGAGCCCCTGAGAGATTTTGATTCCATCCATCCCATCGATAACTGGCTTAAGGTCCTAGGAAGGGAGAACAAGACCCCAGAAAGTGAGGGGAGAGGGGTCCCGGGAGATTCAGAGGACCACGCATCACTCATGCGGTCCCAACAGAGATCTGCTCCTCAGAGCCTAGAGCCTCACGATCCCAGTCTCAGCTCTGCGTCCCACAGATCCCACCCCCACACTCCCATCTAAACCGGGGCACAAAAGGTGAGAACTTCAGGCTGTGCTTCTGAGGAAGGTGCTAGAAAGTCGGAAGCTGCTCGTTTCCACAGACCATGGCTCTGGTCACAGCTGCCAGTGGGAGGGACCCCCAGGCCTTCAGCCCTACCAGTCGGGCTGAAGAGGTGGCCACTGGGACATGCGGCCCAGGGCCTGGGCCCATCCTTCCCCATCAGGGCCCTCCCTCGGGGAAGGAAGGTAAAGCAAACGTAGCTAATGCCTGCCAAGAGCTCCCAAACCGGCAAGCACACATTATTAGAAATAATTATTAGAAATATACAGAAGAAAGGCGCTCCGAGGAAAAAGAGAAGCCTCGGCCTCCTGCAAGCTACACCAGGCAAGGATGTCGGGGTGGAGGAGGTAGTTCGCTAGGAGGTGCTGTTCTGTGCAGCAGAATGGATTCTGCTTTTTTTGAGACAGGGTCTTCCTCTGCCACCCAGGCTGGAGTGCAGTGGCGCAATCTCGGCTCACTGCAGCCTCCACCTCCCAAGCTCAGGCGATCCTCCCACCTCAGCCTCCCAAGCAGCTGGGACCACAGGCCCATGCCACCATGCCCAGCTAATTATTTTGTATTTATTTTTGCAGGAATAGGGTTTCACTACGCTGCCCAGGCTGTTCTCAAGCTTCTGGACTCAAGTGATCTGCCCGGCCCAGCCTCCCAAAATGCTGGGATTGGAGGTGTGAGCCACCGTGCCCGGCTTTGGATTCTGCTTTCTAAGTGACCCAGCCTCCCTCCAGACACAGGACGGCCAGGAAGGAGCACGAGTTGTGAGGGTGGTATGTGCCGCTGCTCTGGAAAGGTGTGGGCTTTGCCAGCGCAGCCCTTTCTTGGGTTTTACGAGCAGAGGCTGAGAACACAGCAAGCTCTTCTGTTCCCTTCTCAGGGTTTGTGGTGCAGAGCTGGCCACAGACGCGAGGCTCAGTTGAGCCTCTTCGCTTGAGTTGGGGAAGGACGTGAAAAGGCATTAGAGGGGTTTGCCAGGACGGCCAAACGAGGCAACGAAAGGAAGGCCGTGGTGCAGACACAACTTGATAAAAATTACAGCTCAAAAGCCAGCCCCTGGGCCACTGTACTGCCTGGGTGGAGAGGATGTGGGGCGCGGCTTCCCCCCAGGGTGTGGTCCCCAGACCACCCGCTGGGACAGCTGCCTCCAGGGAATCACCAAGGATGTGCCTGAAATAAGACCCAAGAACAAGGGCTTCTTTCTAGACACCCACACCCGTAAAGATTAGCAACATCCCGGACCGTATATTTCACATCCAGATTTATGTGACTGCCCCAGAGGCAGGCTCACAGACTTCCAAGAGGACGCTGGAAAGGTAGCGAGCTGCTCCGCAGACTCACCTCAGAGTCGTCTTTAATGCTGTCATGTTTCCGGGATGAGGAAATGTAAGCAACTGGCGAGAGAGGGAGGAAGAGGCGTTACGGTGTCGTCAGGAACGCGCTGGGAACACAGCGACCCCGTGGGCCCTGCTCCTCCACCAGGCGACGGTGAAGGGCAACTCTACACAGCAGCCATGTCTGATTCTATTTTAGAGTCTTTTGAAAATGCAGCTTCCTGGGCCCCACTCAGACCTGCCGACTCTGACCATGGGACCTGGGGATGTACATTTGTGACACACGCCCCCAGGGGTCCATCTGCAAATAATTAGTCATCAGATTTTGGTGTCTAGTGAATGGGTGGGTGGGGCAGGAGGGGATGTCTAGTGAAGGGATGGAGGATGACTAGATGGGGGATGAATGGAGGCCTGGATGGAAGACGGACAGATGGAGAGGTCAGTGGACAACAGATGGATGGATAAATGGAGAGGTCAGTGGACAAGAGATGGATAGATGGAGAGGTCAGTGGACAAGAGATGGATAGATGGAGAGGTCAGTGGACAATAGATGGATGAATAGATGGAGAGGTCAGTGGAAAATAGATGGATAGATGGAGAGGTCAGTGGACAATAGATGGAGAGGTCAGCGGAAAATGGATAGATGGAGAGGTCAGTGGACAATAGATGGATAGATGGAGTGGTCAGTGGACAATAGATGGACTGATGGAGAGATCGGTGGACAACAGATAGATGGATGCAGAGGTCAGTGGACAATAGATGGAAAGATGGAGACGTCAGTGGACGATAGATGCATGGGTAGATGGAGAGATCAGTGGACAATAGATGGAGAGGTCAGTGGACAATAGATGGATGGATAGACGGAGAGATCAGTGGACAACAGATAGATGATGGATGGAGAGGTCAGTGGACAATAGATGGAAAGACAGAGACGTCAGTGAACAATAGATGGATGGGTAAATGGAGAGGTCAGTGGAAATAGATAGATGGAAAGATGGAGATGTCAGTGGACAATAGATGGATGGGTAGATGGAGAGGTCAGTGGACAATAGATGGATGGATAGATGGAGAGGTCAGTGGACAACAGATGGATGGAGAGGTCAGTGGACAATAGATGGAAAGATGGAGACGTCAGTGGACAATGGATGGGTAGATGGAGAGGTCAGTGGACAATAGATGGATGGATAGATGGAGAGGTCAGTGGATAATGGATGGATGGAGAGATCAGTGGACAACAGATGGAAAGATGGAGACATCAGTGGACAATAGATGGATGGATAGATGGACAGGTCAGTGGACAATAGATGGATAGATGGAGAGATCAGTGGACAATAGATAGATGGACAGATGGAGAGGTCAGTGGACAACAGATGGATGGATAGATGGAGAGGTCAGTGGACAATAGATGGATCGATAGACACAGAGATCAGTGGACAACCGACAGATGGAAAGACGGAGACGTCAGTGGACAATAGATGGGTAGATGGAGAGGTCAGAGGACAATAGATGGATGGATAGATGGAGAGGTCAGTGGACAAGAGAGAGATGGATGGAGAGGTCAGTGGACAATAGATGGAAAGATGGAGACGTCAGTGGACAACAGATGGACGGATAGATGGAGAGGTCAGTGGACGATAGATGGATAGATGGAGAGGTCAGTGGACAATAGATGGATGGGTAGATGGAGAGGTCAGTGGACAACAGATGGATCGATAGATGGAGAGATCAGTGGAAAATAGATGGATGGATAGATGGAGAGGTCAGTGGACAATAGATGGATCGATAGACACAGAGATCAGTGGACAACAGACAGATGGAAAGATGGAGACTTCAGTGGACAATAAATGGGTAGATGGAGAGGTCAGTGGACAATAGATGGATGGATAGACGGAGAGGTCAGTGGACAAGAGAGAGATGGATGGAGAGGTCAGTGGACAATAGATGGAAAGATGGAGACGTCAGTGGACAACAGATGGACGGATAGATGGAGAGGTCAGTGGACGATAGATGGATAGATGGAGAGGTCAGTGGACAATAGATGGATGGGTAGATGGAGAGGTCAGTGGACAACAGATGGATCGATAGATGGAGAGATCAGTGGAAAATAGATGGATGCAGAGGTCAGTGGACAATAGATGGATGGATAGACGGAGAGGTCAGTGGACAAGAGAGAGATGGATGGAGAGGTCAGTGGACAATAGATGGAAAGATGGAGACGTCAGTGGACAACAGATGGACGGATAGATGGAGAGGTCAGTGGACGATAGATGGATAGATGGAGAGGTCAGTGGACAATAGATGGATGGGTAGATGGAGAGGTCAGTGGACAACAGATGGATCGATAGATGGAGAGATCAGTGGAAAATAGATGGATGCAGAGGTCAGTGGACAATAGATAGATGGAAAGATGGAGACGTCAGTGGACAACAGATGGATGGGTAGATGGAGAGGTCAGTGGACAACAGATGGATGGATAGATGGAGAGGTCAATGGACAATAGACGGATGGATGGAGAGGTCAGTTGACAACAGATGGAAAGATGGAGGCGTCAGTGGACAACAGATGGATGGACAGATGGACAGGTCAGTGGATGATGGATAGATGGAGAGATCAGTGGACAATAGATAGATGGACAGATGGAGAGGTCAGTGGACAACAGTTGGATGGATAGATGGGAGAGGTCAGTGGACAAGAGATGGATAGATGGAGAGGTCAGTGGACAATAGATGGATGGGTAGATGGAGAGGTCAGTGGACAGCAGATGGATTGATAGATGGAGAGATCAGTGGACAATAGATAGATGGATGCAGAGGTCAGTGGACAATAGATAGATGGAAAGATGGAGACATCAGTGGACAATAGATGGATGGGTAGATGGAGAGGTCAGTGGACAACAGATGGATGGATAGATGGAGAGGTCAATGGTCAATAGACGGATGGATGGAGAGGTCAGTCAACAACAGATGGAAAGATGGAGGCGTCAGTGGACAACGGATGGACAGATGGACAGGTCAGTGGACGATAGATGGATAGATGGAGAGATCAGTGGACAATAGATGGACAGATGGAGAGGTCAGTGGACAACAGTTGGATGGATAGATGGAGAGGTCAGTGGACAATAGATGGATCGATAGACACAGAGGTCAGTGGACAATAGAAAGATGGAGACGTCAGTGGACAATGGATGGGTAGATAGACAGGTCAGTGGACAATAGATGGATGGATAGATGAGAGGTCAGTGGACAACAGATGGATGGAGAGGTCAGTGGACAACAGATGGAAAGATGGAGACATCAGTGGACAACAGGTGGACCGATAGAGAGGTCAGTGGACGATAGATGGATAGATGGAGAGGTCAGTGGACAATAGTTGGATGGATAGATGGAGAGGTCAGTGGACAATAGATGGATGGGTAGATGGAGAGGTCAGTGGACAATAGACAGACAGATAGATGGAGAGGTTAGTGGACAATAGATAGATGGCCAGATTGAGAGGTCAGTGGACAACAGATAGATGGATAGATGGAGAGGTCAGTGGACAATGGATGGATAGATAGAGAGGTCAGTGGACAATAGTTGGATGGATAGATGGAGAGGTCAGTGGACAATAGATGGAAAGATGGAGACGTAAGTGGACAACAGATGGACAGATAGATGGAGAGGTCAGTGGATGACAGATGGATAGATGGAGACATCAGTGGACAACAGATGGATGGAGAGGTCAGTAGACAATAGACAGATGGACAGATGGAGAGGTCAGTGGACAATGGATGGATAGATGGAGAGGTCAGTGGACAACAGTTGGATGGATAGACGGAGAGATCAGTGGACAACGGATGGATAGATGAAGAAGTCAGTGGATAACAGACAGATGGATAGATGTAGAGGTTAGTGGACAATAGATAGATGGATGAATGGAGAAGTCAGTGGACAATAGACAGAAAGATGGAGACGTCAGTGGACAATGGATGGGTAGATGGAGAGGTCGGTGGACAACAGATAGATGGATGAAGAGGTCAGTGGACAATAGATGGAAAGATGGAGACATCAGTGGACAATAGATGGATGGATAGAGAGAGAAGTCAGTGGAAAATAGACAGATGGATAGATGGAGAGGTCAGTGGACAATAGTTGGATGGATAGATGGAGAGGTCAGTGGACAACAGATAGATGGATACATGGAGAGGTCAGTGGACAATAGATAGATGGACAGATGGAGAGGTCAGTGGACAATAGTTGGATGGATAGATGGAGAGGTCAGTGGACAATAGATGGATGGATAGATGGAGAGGTCAGTGGACAACAGACAGATGGATAGATGGAGAGGTTAGTGGACAATAGATAGATGGATATATGGAGAGGTCAGTGGACAATAGATGAGTGGACAGATGGAGAGGTCAGTGGACATTAGATAGATGGATATATGGAGAGGTCAGTGGACAACAGATGGATCGATAGATGGAGAAGTCAGTGGACAATAGATAGATGGATGCAGAGGTCAGTGGACAATAGATAAATGGACAGATGGAGACGTTAGTGGACAACAGTTGGACGGATAGATGGAGAGGTCAGTGGACAACAGATGGATGGATAGATGGACAGGTCAGTGGACAATAGATAGATGGATAGATGTAGAGGTTAGTGGACAATAGATAGATGGATGAATGGAGAGGTCAGTGGACAACAGATAGAAAGATGGAGACATCAGTGGACAATGGATGGGTAGATGGAGAGGTCAGTGGACAACAGATGGATGGAGAGGTCAGTGGACAATAGATGGAAAGATGGAGACGTCAGTGGACAACAGATGGATGGATAGATGGAGAGGTCAGTGGATGATAGATGGATAGATGGAGAGGTCAGTGGACAATAGTTGGATGGACAGCTGGAGAGGTCAGTGGACAAGAGATGGATAGATGGAGAGGTCAGTGGACAAGAGATGGATAGATGGAGAGGTCAGTGGACAATAGACGGATATATGGAGAGGTCAGTGGACAATAGATACGTGGATAGATGGAGAGGTCAGTGGACAACAGATGGACGAATGGAAGATAGCTGGAGGATGGGTGAGTGGAGGATGGCTGGCTGGCTGGATGATGAGATGGATGGATATAAGATGGATAGGTAGATGGGTGGAAGATAGATAGCTGGAGGATGGGTGGGTGGAGGATGGCTGTCTGGTTGACTAGATGGATGGATGGAGCGTGGATAGATGGATAGGTGGTGGATGGATGGAGAATGGGTGGGTGGAGGATGGCTGGTTGGCTGAGGGCCGGTTGATTGGCTAGGTGGGTGAATGGATGATGTACGGATGTACATCTGTATAGAGGATGGGCGGGTGGGGGACGGCTGGTTGGCTGGATGACTAGATGGATGGATGATGGATGGAGGATGGAGAATGGATGGATGGATGGATGGATGGAGGATGGGTAGTGGAGGATGGCTGGTTGGCTAGATGACTAGATGGATGGATGGAGGATGGAGGATGGATGGATGGAGGATGGAGAATGGATGGATGGATGGGTGGGTGGAGGATGGCTGGCTGGCTGAGGACCGGTTTGTTGGCCAGGTGGGTGAATGGATGATGTATGGATGTATATCTGTATAGAGAATGGGCGGGTGGAGGATGGCTGGTTGGCTGGATGACTAGATGGATGGATGGAAGATGGATAGATGGATGGAGAATGGATGGATGGATGGATGGATGGAGGATGGGCGGGTGGAGGATGGCTGGCTGGCTAGCTGAGGACCAGCTGGTTGGCTAGGTGGGTGAATGGATGACGTACAGATGAATATCTATATAGAGGATGGGTGGGTGAGGATGGCGGATTGGCTGACGGCCGGTTGGTTGGCTAAGTGGGTGAATGGATGACGTACAAATGAATATCTATATAGAGGATGGGTGGGTGAGGATGGCGGGTCGGCTGACAGCCGGTTGGTTGGCTAGGTGGGTGAATGGATGACGTACAGATGAATATCTGTATAGAGGATGGGTGGGTGAGGATGGCGGGTTGGCTGATGGCCGGTTGGTTGGCTAGGTGGGTGAATGGATGATGTATGGATGTATATCTGTATAGAGGATGGGCGGGTGGAGGATGGCTGGTTGGCTGGATGACTAGATGGATGGACGGAAGATGGATGGAGGATGGACGGATGGATGGATGGATGGAGGATGGGCGAGTGGAGGATAGCTGGTTGGCTGGATGACTAGATGGATGGATGGAAGATGGATGGAGGATGGACGGATGGATGGATGGAGGATGGGCGGGTGGAGGATGGCTGGCTGGCTGACCAGCTGGTTGGCTAGGTGGGTGAATGGATGATGTATGGATGTATTTCTGTATAGAGGATGGGTGGGTGGGGGATGGCTGGTTGGTTAGCTGACTAGATGGATGGATGGAGGACGGAGGATGGATGGATGGATGGATGGATGGATGGACGGACGGACGGATGGATGGATGGATGGAGGATGGGTAGGTGGAAGATGGCTTGATGGCTGGCTGGCTGAGGACCAGTTGATTGGCTAGGTGGGTGAACGGATGATGTACGGATGTATATCTGTATAGAGGATGGGCGGGTGGGAGATGGCTGGTTGGCTGGATGACTAGATGGATGGATGGATGGATGGTTGGATGGATGGATGGATGGATGGATGGAGGATGGGTGGGTGGGTGGAGGATGGCTGGCTGGCTGAGGACCGGTTGGTTGGCTAGGTGGGTGAACGGATGATGTACGGATGTATATCTGTATAGAGGATGGGCGGGTAGGAGATGGCTGGTTGGCTGGATGACTAGATGGATGGATGGATGGATGGATGGAGGATGGGTGGGTGGAGGATGGCTGGCTGGCTGAGGACCGGTTGGTTGGCTAGGTGGGTGAACGGATGATGTACGGATGTATATCTGTATAGAGGATGGGCGGGTGGGAGATGGCTGGTTGGCTGGATGACTGGATGGATGGATGGATGGATGGATGGATGGATGGATGGAGGATGGATGGATGGATGGATGGATGGAGGATGGGTGGGTGGAGGATGGCTGGCTGGCTGAGGACCGGTTGGTTGGCTAGGTGGGTGAACGGATGATGTACGGATGTATATCTGTATAGAGGATGGGTGGGTGGTGGGGCAGGTGGGCAGGCAGTTGTTTGTGAGGCATCTTTTTTGCGTGAGGCACTGTGAGAACTAAGTGCTTTATGTTCTGTGGTCTCGCATCATCCTCCCTGGGCTCCCAGTGAGACAGAACTCACATGCTGCATCAAGTGAAAGTGAGGCTCTCGCATCCTCGTGCAGAGGTGCAGGTGGAGGCTCAGAGCTGGGCTGTAAGTCCAGCTGGTGTTTGAGCTCTCTCTCTGAATGCTTCTTAGCAATAAAACAAGTCCTTCCCCATAAACAAAACCTCACAAAAATCTAAGGACCATGCCACTGCCATGCTGTGTGTGCAGCAGCCACCTCGCCAGCCTTTCCCCAGACGGGGTTCAGCTCTGTGCAACAGCCAGATTGTGGGAGGTGCCCGGCCGTGGTGGCTGCTGCACTAAGTGCCTTTGAGAATTCCCGGAGCTGGTTAGAGGAAGAGGCTCTGCACCCCTGGGCTGCCTGGCCGTGGTGGCCGCTGCACTAAGTGCCTTCGAGAATTCCCGGAGCTGGTTTAGAGGAAGAGGCTCTGCACCCCTGGGCTGCCACAACAGCGCTTCACGGAGGCATCCCTGCCCAGCAGCCTCCAGGGAGGGCCAGCTCACTCTGCCCATCTCTGCCAGGGATTGAGAAGAGGCCCTGGAGAGCCTCATCCCCAGCCCCGGGGAAGGGTGGCCAGGCTTGAAGACAATGACCCCTGCAGAGCCGATGGGACTGAGAAAGGACTCGTGGCCAGAAGGCAGAGGTGAGCAGGGTGAGGTGATGCCCAGGCTCCACCCAGCCGAAGAAAGCAGTGCCTACTTCCATCTGTCTCCTCGGAAGGAAGGTCGGCGTCCTCGTTCTTGTCATCTACTGGAGGCTCTTGGGAAGGCATGACAGAATCCTGCCGGAGAGACGGAGAGATGGCAGCATGACCAAGTGCTGGAGCAGGTGTTACAAGGTAGCTTCTGTAAACACTTCGTGACTTTTTTTTAATTAAAAACATTTTTTTTTTATAGACAGGGTCACACTCTGTCATCATCCAGGCTGGAGGGCAGTGGCATGATCACGGTTCACTGCAGCTTCAACCTCCTGAGCTCAAGCAAAATCCTCCCACCTCAGCTTCCAGAGCAGCTAGCACGACAGGTGCGCACCACCACACCTGGCTAGTTTTTGAATTTTTTGTAGAGATGGGGTCTCACCATATTGCCCAGGTTGGTCTTGAACTCCTGGCCTCAAGTGATGCTCCCACAGTGTTGGGATTACAGGCGTGAGCCTCTGCACCTGGCCACTTCAAGACTATCTATGATTCACATATTTACACATTACAACGGTTATATTGTAATATAGTATATAAAAATCTAATTATGCTATTGTACCAAATAAAGAACATAAACACTACCTATGATTCTGCAGACAAAGGTGGCCACTCAGTACTGTAGGCCAAGTGCTGTCTACAATGGGATCTTTTGCACAATGCTTGGTCATCTCTCCTGTCCCAAAGCTGCATCCTGGCAGGAACCAAACATCAGGGGGCCATTCTAAGGGCCTCTGGGTTCCGCCTGCAGGTGCATCATAATGGAGTCACCCGTACTGGCGGTCAGTTGGGTGGCAGGCTCTGGCCTCCCTCTGCCTCTAGCTGACCACATTTCTGGGGCCGGTCTCATTTGCTTATGCTAAAGTGGACCCATGGGGTCAAAGGGCATTACAGGCTTTTTGGCAGATGCAGCTGAAGGACCTCTGGAAGGACTATGCCAATGCATGCACCAGCCTGCGTGGCCCCCCATCCCTGTGCCTGGTGATCCTGGGGTGACACCCTGATCCAGACTCTGTCTTTATCCTGTAATAGAGGAGAGGGCACGTCGCCCCTACAGGCACCTTTCCTCCCATGCCACGGCAAGATGCAGATGAGCCACCCTCCCCAGACACACCCACCGCACACTGCAGTGGGGCCCAGGGAGCTGAATGTTCAGTCCAGGCCTCGCCCCTGTGGTTCAGTGAGATGCAGGGGGCCATGCGGAAATGCCAGAGGCAGCCTTCAATAAGGAAAAGTCAACAAGACCCCACAAGGCCTTGTTGTGGGAGGTACCCACAACACCTCCCAAGTGTGGGAGGATGCTTCAAGTCCAAGCACTCGGGGACGGCAGAGGGAAGGTGCCGCCCTCATCACAGGCTGGGCATGGCTTCCCAGGGAGGATTCCCGAGAAAGGCTCCAGATGTCCGGAGCCTCAGCATGCCCAATGCTACTGAGGTCAGACCTGGCTTTCACCTCCACAGTCCCGAAGAGCTGGTTCAGGACTGGATTATGAATGAACATTACCCCCGCCCCACTGAGCAGAGCATGCCAGGTCCTACCTGAGACTGTCACCTGAGCCTCATGCCACAATGAGCAGAGCGTGCCAGGGGCTCGTGGGGGCTCAGGAAGACGGGTCCTACCCGAGACTGCCGCCTGAGTCTCACGCTGCAGCCCAGAGGTAGGACAGCACCACGGCCCCTCTTAAAGAACCCAGGGTCACCAAGGTCTGCTTGGACAATGGGCTGGCAGCCACGCCCCGGCCCCGCCCATGCTCCCTAGGGCCCACCCAGCCCTGCAACTCACCATATGCTTCCTGCAGGTCAGCGGGACGAGGCCGTGGCAGCGCTTATGGACCAGCAGTTTGCAGTTGATGCACCTGTAGCCTTGCCTCGCGAGGCCCCATATCCTCTCGCTGCACTGACCGCAGTACGCTCTCTGTAGACGGGAACAGAGCGTCAGGCCCAGGCCACGTTGAGGGGCCAGCGGAGAGGGCAGGCAGAGCCTTCCACACCTGTACCTTCTCAAAAGAGGACACTGAGCCAGGCAACAGGTGGCCCCGGCACCTTGTCCCTTCCGGGCGCCAGGCTTGCCCAAGCTCGGCAGCTTCCTCTTGGGTCCACCCCAAGGTTGGGGGAACCAACAGCCCCAAGGAGAGGCCTGGAACCCTGTTCTGCATGAGAGAACACAGGGGAGGCCCCATCGGGCAGGGGTGACGAGGCGCTGCTTCAGGCAAGGCCCCCTGGTTTGCAGGGGCTGGGGGGCTGCAGCTCCTGCTGGGCTCTGCGTAGGGCAGCCTGGGGTCCTGTCTAGGGCTGAGCAGAGTGTAGGGCACCCCCTGCCTGATCTTCATTCAAACAGAACCTCCTCCCGACAGCCTCAGAGAAGGTGAACTCGGACCACAAACATCTCGAACTACTACACCACAGCCTGCAATTATCTTAGTATTCTTTGCTCAGTATTTTTCAAGATTTTAAATGATCCTTCTTTATTCTTCATGGTTCTGAACAATTCGAAAATGATGGTAATTATCAGTTTGTTTGGCAACGTTTTCACGAACGTTTAAATGTTACGAAAGGCATAACTATGAATGTTGCCGGGACCTGCTTGGACATTTTCTGCCTTGCCCAAGTGCCCGAAGGGTTCCTGGGAGCAAATCATCTACACTGTCACCGCGTGCCCAGAGTCTCCCGTTTAGATTCTTTCCAGACATAACCCTTTCATATGCTTTTTCCTCTTTTACCATTTTTCACGAATTTCCTTCCTATTACAGAGTCTCACCTCACACCCAGTGAAGAGGAAATACAGTGTACTGTGAACGGCATGAACTGAATTCACGTGAGGAAACGGGACCCTCAGCACGTGTGGGCACCAGGTGCAGCTGAGCAAACGGGGCTCACACCCCCTACAGGACTCTCCTGCTCATCAGAAAGAGCCTGCTTGGGGCGCCAGGGCCCGGGGACTCTTCCCCTGCCCACAGCCCGCTTGTTTGGGTGGGGACAGATAACCAGCACCTAGGACAGTGCCCAGCACACAGCGGGCATCAGGTAAGAAAACACACGGGCATCATCGCTTTCAACTTCCGTAACAGGAAAAAGAAGCTGACTCCGCATCCTCTGCACAGGCTACCTACATCAGCCTGGCCGTGACAGAGCCAAACCAGGCCCGTGGGCTCTATCCGAAGGAGGGATGGGTGGGAGGGGGCATCCCACCCGAGACCTCTGACTCGGGGCCAAGCTAGCTTAACGCCGGCACCGGGAGTTTTGCCCCGTTGGATGTGTGGACCCTGGAGTTAAAGGAGGTGCTTTGGCTGCTGAATGTGTGGACCCTGGAGTCAAAGGAGGCAGGCTCTGCCTCCTAGGTTCAAGTGATTCTCCTGTCTCAGTCTCTTGAGTAGCTGGGATTGTAGGTGCCTGCCACCACGTCTGCCTAATTTTTTATTTTTAGTAGAGACAAAGTTTCACAAAGTTGGCCAGGCTGGTCTCGAACTCCTGACCTCAGGTGATCTGCCCACTCCAGCCTCCCAAAGTGCTGGGATTACAGGCATGAGCTACCGCACCAGGCCTCCCTGCTCATATTTTCTTTTTCTTTTTTTTTGAGATGGAGTCTTGATCTGTTGCCCAGGCTGCAGTACAGTGGCATGATCCTTGCTCACTGAAACCTCCAGGTCCCTGGTTCAAGCTATTCCCCTGCCTCAGCCTCCCCAATAGCTGGGATTGCAGGCACCCACCACTATGCCCGGCTAAATTTTGTTGTATTTTTAGATGAGATGGGATTTCACTATGTTGACCAGGCTGGTCTCGAACTCCTGACCTCAGGCAATCCGCCTGCCTCGGCCTCCCAAAGTGCTGGGATTACATGTGTGAGCCATCACGCCCGGTCTCCTGCTCGTATTTTCAATGACCCATTTTCATGCTTTGAACCCTTACCTATTCTGATGGTTGGAGCCCGTTTGGGCTTTTACCAGCTTGGGCTCAGGATATCCTGCTTCCCACCGTGTTTTGTGGTTTTCTATTGCGAGCTCAAATGCCTGATTCATTTATCGGCGGGAATTCTTTGAGGCTGGCTTGAAGGGGAATTGCGTTGGCCTCTGCCAGTCACCTGGGGGCACTGCTTGGACCAAACCTGACAGGCACTGCTGCTCCTGGGTGGCATCTTCTGATATCCCTTCCCCACCCTCACTCTATAGCCTCTTCTCCAGGGACCCAAGTGGTCACTCCTCTGTCCACTCATGATAAAGGCCAAAGTCTTGGGCTGTCCACCCAGCTGTCCCTGTGGCTCTCGTGCCCTGTGTGCCACCAGCAGAGGGCTCTCCAGCAGGCACCACTCAGAGACGTGGCCTGCCATGGTTTATACTCCACATGGTAGAGTGGGTTGTTCACAGCAAAGGGAGTGGCAAACTCCAGACACGATTCCCACTCTTGCTTGTAAAAATAATGCTGAGTTGATCTTCTCCATACACAAACCTCCGAATGACGGGTGATTTCTTTTGAAGAGAGGCAGGATGAGAACATCGCTGCACATTTCCTGCGTGATTTCCAGACAGTAGGGTCCGTGTCTGCCCCACATCCCCAGGGTTGGCAGACCCCATGACAGCAACCCTGGGCTTTAATTACTTTTTTGTTGTTTTGTTTTTGTTTTTTGTTGTTTTGAGGTGGAGTCCTGCTCTGTCGCCCAGGCTGGAGGGCAGTGGTGCAATCTCGGCTCACTGCAACCTCTGCCTCCCGGGTTCAAGCAATTCTCTGCACAAGAACCCACCCCAACGCCCAGATAATTTTTTTGTATTTTTAGTAGAGATGGGGTTTCACCAACTTGGCCAGGCTGGTCTTTTTTTTTTTTTTTTTTTGAGACGGAGTCTTGCTCTGTCACCCAGGCTGGAGTGCAGTAGCTGGATCTCAAATCACTGCAAGCTCCGCCTCCCGGGTTCCCGCCATTCTCCTGCCTCAGCCTCCCGAGTAGCTGGGACTACAGGCACCTGCCACCTCGCGCGGCTAGTTTTTTGTATTTTTTAGTAGAGACGGGGTTTCACCGTGTTAGCCAGAATGGTCTCGATCTCCTGACCTCGTGATCCGCCCATCTCGGCCTCCCAAAGTGCTGGCATTACAGGCTTGAGCCACCGCGCCTGGCCAAGGCTGGTCTTGAACTGCTGACCTCGTGATCCACCGGCCTCAGCCTCCCAGAGTGCTGGGATTACAGGCGTGAGCCACCACGCCTGGCTGACTTTAATGACTTTTAACACCTTCGAGGTTGACAGAGAAAATGTCTTGTGTTCCCCTGATCACTTGTGGAGGTCATGCTGTCCTCATCTCTAAACAATTACAGTCTTACTTCCTCAACCACTCACACCCGTTCTGTTTCTCGGTCCCAGCATTTACCAAAAGGCTTTGTGTAGGAGCTCTCTAATCCTAAGTGTGAGTTGTCTGGATCTCTTCTGGGTTTTATGTGCTACAAACCCTTTTCCTATATGTTTTTTGCATTTAATCTGGAAACTAAAAAAATCAATCTGTGTGGCTGAGTCTAAAGACCCTCTGGTCCTCACTGCCCAGTTTTTCTCCAGATATCTACACGACTTCCAGGTTTCTTTTTTTCATTTATTTGAGAAGCAGTCTCACTCTGTCGCCCAGTGGCAAAATCTCGGCTCACCGCAATCCCCGCCTCCTGGGTTCAAGCAATTCTCCTGCCTCAGACTCCCAAGTAGCTGGAATTACAGGCATGCGCCACCACGCCCAGCTAATTTTTGTATTTTTAGTAGAGATGGGGTTTCACCATGTTGGCCAGATGGATCTCGAACTCCTGGCCTCAAGTAATCCACCCATCTCGGCCTCCCCAGGTGCTGGGATTACAGGCGTGAGCCACTGCGCCCTGTGATTTTTTTTTAACCTCAATCCACCTGCAATTTACTGTGACGGGAGCCAGCAGGCTGGATTCCTACCCAACTCACCCCCAGTTCCTGGGCTGATAATTAACCAATCGCCTCCTCGGGATTTACTGCAGGATCCGTTCCCTCCTCCTCTACAGGAAGTGCTCAGTCCTGCGGGGCCCAGGGCCAGCTCTGACCCAGCAGTTCTGACCCATTGAGTGGGCTTCCCTGTCCCCCCACCCCAAACTGTCCTTCACAGGGGAGGCAGCCCCTCCTCACCTTCTTCTTCAGAACCTTGCTGGCTCTCTCCCTTTGGTTTCCCCCACTGAATGCTTCCTTCTCAAAGTCCAAGGGCAGTCATTTCAAGTGCACATAAAGACTCAGGCAGGGAGCCCAGTCCTGAGCGACTGATGCCCACTCTTTCATCCTTGGTTCACCAACAAAGAGGACGGAAAAGACTCTCTTCTGATGCCCACTCTTTCATCCTTGGTTCACCAACAAAGAGGACAGAAGTCTCTTCTCCTGGTGCTTGTTCCCCTTTAAGTCTTACTGATTCACACAAAACCAAGTGCTTCCCTCCTGAAATGCCCCTTTTAAGTGACAGTGGAGGTGATTTGAGTGGTCCTGCAATTAACATGAAGTGGGCGCTACACGGAGCGGCTCTGAGGTCTGGGCAGAGAATGTTACGAGCAGACGGCGAGATCAGAGCCTGGGCACAATTAGGTGGGAATTGGACAGGGTGAACTGCAGGCCAGCTGCCTTCCCTGAGCAATCGAGTTGCAGGCTTTTGGGCCACTCTTGCCTTGGCCTCTGTGTTTGTGAAACTGGCTCGTTCACATGCCCAGGAGGGCTGCACTTCCACGGCAGAGTGGAGCTGTAGTGGGTCACCCTGCCACCCGTTCCTCCAGTGTCTGCAGGAAGGAAAGGAAAAGCGTTTGCTCACTGGTGGTGGGGAGGGGAGGGTCGCTTATGGTCTGCACCTGCTATCGGCAAAATGGACTTTTCTCCTAAAAGCTGCACGGTGAGAGGCCAGCACCCTGTGCTGCCTGGAGCCCCGGCCCATGTCGCCGGGTGAGTGGGTTCACTCTGGGCTAATCCGTCATGCAGAATGAGAGAAGAGGCCATGTGGAGACGGAAGCAGAGGTGAGTGGTTCCTCTGTGAACCCAGGAACAAGGCTGCCCACAGCTACCAGCGGCTGCGGGAAAAGGAGGGCGCGACCCTGCGGCACTGTAATGGGTAATAGTAGGCGCCAACTTGACTGGATTGAAGGATGCCTGGAGAACTGGTGAAGTATTGCTTCTGGGTGTGTCTATGAGGGTGCTGCCAGGAGACTGGCATTTGAGTCAGTGGACTGGGAGGGCAACACCCACTCTCAATGTGGGTGGGCGGCATCCAACTGGCTGCCAGTGTGGCTGGGGCGAAGCAGGCAGAAGCGGGTGGGAGAAGCAGTTTTCCCGGGTCTTCTGGCTTTCATCTTTCTCCCATGCTGGACGCTTCCTGCCAGTTGTCCTGCCCTTGGACATCAGATTCCAGGTTCTTTGGCCTTTAGACTCTGGGAATTATTAGTGGTTTGCTGGGGGCTCTGGAGCCTCTGGCCACAGGCTGAAGTCTGCACTGTCCGCTTCCCTGCTTTTGAGGCTTTTGGACTCGGACTGAGCCACTACTGGCTTCTTTCTTGCCCAGCCTGCAGCCGGCCTATCGTAAGACTTCGCCTTGTGAGCCCGAGGCCAATTGGGAATCAACTCCCTTTCATGTACACGCATCCTATTGCTTCCATCCCTCTGGAGAACCCTGACTCATGAAGACACCTTCGTTTTGGACTTCCAGCCCCAGACTGCGGGAGAGTGAGCTTCTGTGGTTTAAGCCGCAGGTTAGTGGTGCTCCGTTCTGCAGCCCCAGAAGGCTCACATCGTGTGTCCTCGGAGAAGGCGGCCAGGGTGGGCTGGGGTGTGGACAGGATCTCTGTGCTGCAGCCCTCCCTGGCACCACACTCCACAGATGACCCCAGTGTGGCCACCTCCAGCCACACTTTCCTGAGTCCCAGCCCAGGCCAAACTGCCTATTCACTCACACCCACCTGCCCTAAGCACACAGCCCACAGCCGCCTAGGCTCCCCATGTCCTGGTGTCCCCAACCTCGTCCTCAGGGTCTCCCAGACACTGGCTGGACTCTCCCGTGCCTGCCACATCCTCGGTGCTCGTGGCATCTCTGCACTGACCTCCCAGGGAGTATGAACAAATGCCTCCTCCTCCAGGAAGTCCTCTGGGATCTCCAGGCAACGTCCAGGTCTTCCTAGCACCGGCCTACTGATCTCCTGGAGCCTAGTTCCCTCCACACCCCTCTCTTCAGTCACTCAGGAGCTTGTCCTGCATCCCCACCTGTGTCAGCCCCACGAGGAATGGGAGTCCAGACCCATTCTTGCCACATGACGGACTGAGCACACGCGGGGGCGGGAGGAGTGGCTGACATGCACAGAACTTCTTGATGGTCTAGAGAGCAGACCACAGGAGTAGAAGGAGGGGCAGGTGACCTGAGGTCGCTCCAGGAGATGGAGGAGCCGGACGTCCAGCAGAGGTTGACACGTGAGGCCACGTGGCAGGTGGGTGTGGAACGCAAAGGTAGCTCCAGGGCCACTGCCCCTGATGACGAGGCAGCCTCCACGCAGCTCTCTCACAGTGACACACGTCCATGAACCCCCTCACACAGCTCTCTCGCAGTGACACACGTCCATGAACCCCCTGCCACCGTGCAGTCATCGTACTGGCTTTACAGGGAGGGAACCGAGGTACAGAAAGGGTGGTACAGAGGCAGAGAGAGCAGAGGGGCTGGGACTGAACCAGCACGGAGTGGCCTTGGGTGTCCCATCATGCTGGAGATGGCTGCTGGAGGCCACCTGTCATGGGGACAGACTGCAAGAAGCACGGGGCTGGCCAGGCAATAGCATGTGACAGGCCGTCAGGGGCTCTGTGTGGAGGCCTGCAGAGGGGACAGGCCCTCTATGCTTCTACCCACCCCCAAGACACTCCCTGTGTGGGACAAACTCCAGGGCCACCAAGGCACCCCAGATACCTCCCCTTCCACTGTGAAATACAACGATTACAAAAGCATCTGAATCACCCATTTTGTAAGAATTAGAAAAGCACCACAAAGAGAAACAAGGGAAGTAAGCTGGGTGGACGTTGGAAAGACAGAGACCCAAGTAGGGATGGGGCTGAAGGAGCTTCCGGGGTTCACGGAGACTCTTGCAGCCAATAGGAACACTGTGTGCAGCTAAAAACACACACCCTGGCACTACATGCGGAATGCGGCCGCTCCACTCTGGATGCAGGCAGGCTGGGGCCTCAGGCCAGCGAACCCTGAGCCTTGATAAAAGTCACGCAGCCAGGCAGACACAGACAGCATTCACTGGGCAGCCACCACACGGGGAAAGGCCCGGAGGGCACTTCCCGCCTCAGACAGCCCTAGTCAAAGCCTCATCCCCGCACCAGTGAAAGCATTTCTGTGACCCTGCCCTCGGGCGCCAAAAAGAGCCGAGCCTGGGCTCCGCAGGACGTGCCTTCCCTCCTCTCTCTTTGCTTTTAAAAGTAACAAAGGGCCCCTTGAGGGACTAGTCCCGAGGGGGCCACTCACCCTGTTAAAGCGCTTGGCTTGGAAGAGATGGCCGTTGGCACGGTACAGCTTCCTCCATCTTCTGGCTCCCCGGCGGTAGATGGATTCTGGAAAGGACAGGAGAAAGGCGTAAAGAAACAGAGTGGCAGCCACGAGTCCACGCAGGGTGCAGCTGCGACAGGCCACTCCCGTCCAGGTGGTGGTGGCTGCAGCGTCCTCCCAGGCAGGGAAGGTAGGGCTGGAATGACAGCCTCCCGGTGGCCGCTCTCTGCCCCTCCTCACATGATCCTCATGGTGTCACGGCCTTGGCGGCTGGAGACAGCGGCCCAGGTGAGGATGGAGCCAGGTGTCCTCGCAGGGCAGACAGAATCCACCACTGGACGGCCGCTGGCTGACAGTGGAGCGGTGAAGTCGCCCCAGGCCTGGCAGGCTGGGCTGTTTGCCCCCGCCTGTTTTCCTTTCCACCCTCTCCTCCCCAGGCAGCCCCGTGAAAAACAGGATTTTTTCCACACAGGGACAGTTCAAATGGGTCTCAATATTTACACATGACTGTCAGAGGAAGGAGAGCGGACGCCACACTGGAGCCTGAGCCAGGCTAAGATGCAGAGCGTCACTGACTTCACCTCAGGAACTCGCCAGACACAAGCGGCGCGAGGCCCAGGGCTCTCCAGTCGAGTTTCCTTTAACCTAATAAATCTCAGGGCAGGAGAGCCAAACCAACCGTGCCCCCGTTTCCATTCGAAGTTACCAAAAACATCATCTTTATAACATGCATTTGACAGTCCAGCCCATGTGGACTGTGCCTCTTATGAAAAGTGCCAGTACCAAGCCTGTAACCAGACAGCGGGTCTTGTCCTCCTTCAAAACCGTGTCTCGCTTTGCTTCTCCAAAACGCTTTGAAACGGATGTGTGTGTAAACAGAATCTTTGGAAACGTAACGTACAACGGGAAGCTTTGTGCTTTTATAAAATTCTATCATAAAGCGACTTTCATGAACCAAATGAAAGTGCCACGAATATACTGAAGTGGAAATTGTAACGGAATGTTTTTAAAACAGGCAAATGACTAGCTCTGGCTGGAAACTGCTGAAATCAGGCCACACGGATGGTAAAACCTGCTCCTCTTCCTTTAAATATTCAGTGCGAGACCAAGAAGACAGCGGTCCTCCAGGAGCGCAGGTGAAACAGGCCTCACGGCGGCGGCGGGTGGTTCAGCCCCCCCAGCCCCCCAAGAAGGCTCAGCATCCCAGTAGCCTGGGGCACGGTACGGGGTTTGACAAAGGCCTGGTGACACCAAAGGCCCTTCCGGCCACAGACGCGACTGCCAGCAAGCACGAGGCCAGGCTGGGGCCGTGCAGCCTGTGCTCCCTCCGCATTCCACCCACCTGGGCGCCAGGCCTGGGCTCCACAAAAGGCGCAGACCCCCGGGGACGGCCACACTTTCGGCCCCTGCGCCCCTCAGCCCTGAGGAGGTCGGGTGAGCGCCCACGTGGCTCTGCCCACGACAACAGGGCGCATCCTGCCCTAACCAGCCCACAGCTGATCCTGGCTCCAGGAGTCCGCAGGCCTGACTTTTCCCTTCGGGGGGCGCTCTGCCCGCCCAACAACCCTCTCTGAAGAGAAAAAGAGAAGCGTGTGAACCGGAGGAGACGGAGGCACCGTGGGACACAGACACAGCGGCGCGCTGCTTGTTAGGGTGGGCCGGTGGCGAGTCGAGGGACGGACGCACAGACAGGGGCGGAGCCGAGGGACGGACGCACAGCCAGGGGCGGAGCCGAGGGACGGACGCACAGACAGGGGCGGAGCCGAGGGACGGACGCACAGCCGGGGGCGGAGCCGAGGGACGGACGCACAGCCGGGGGCGGAGCCGAGGGACGGACGCACAGCCGGGGGCGGAGCCGAGGGACGGACGCACAGCCGGGGGCGGAGCCGAGGGACGGACGCACAGCCGGGGAGGGGGCAGAGTCTAGGGAAGGACGCACAGCGGGGGGCGGAGCCGAGAGGCGCACGCACAGATGGGGGCGGAGCCAAGGAATGGGCGCACAGCCGGGGGGCGGAGTCAAGAGATGGACGCACGGGGTTTGGGGGAACCGAAGGACGGATGCACAGCTGGGGGCGGTGCCAAGAGGCGGGCGCGCAGCTGGAGGGTGGAGCTGAAGGACGGACGCACAGCTGGGGGATGGAGCTGAGGAACGGACGCACAGCTGGGGGGTGGAGCTGAGAGAAGGACGCACAGCTGGGGGCTGGAGCTGAGAGAAGGACGCACAGCTGGAGGGCGGAGCTGCTGGAAGGTGGAGCTGAAGTACGGACTTGCAGCTGGAGGGTGGAGCTGAGAGAAGGACGCACAGCTGGGGGTGCAGCTGAGGAACGGACGCGCAGCTGGAGGGCGGAGCTGAGAAGGACGCACAGCTGGGGGTGGAGCTGAGAGAAGGACGCACAGCTGGGGGGGTGGAGCTGAGAGCAGGACGCACAGCTGGGGGTGGAGCTGAGGGCCGGACGCACAGCTGGGGGGATGGAGCTGAGAAGGACGCACAGCTGGGGGTGGAGCTGAGGAACGGACGCGCAGCTGGGGGTGGAGCTGAGAGAAGGACGCACAGCTGGGGGTGGAGCTGAGAAGGACGCACAGCTGGGGGTGGAGCTGAGGAACGGACGCGCAGCTGGGGGTGGAGCTGAGAGAAGGACGCACAGCTGGGGGTGGAGCTGAGGGCCGGACGCACAGCTGGGGGGATGGAGCTGAGAAGGACGCACAGCTGGGGGTGGAGCTGAGGAACGGACGCGCAGCTGGGGGTGGAGCTGAGAGAAGGACGCACAGCTGGGGGGATGGAGCTGAGGAACGGACGCGCAGCTGGGGGTGGAGCTGAGGGCCGGACGCACAGCCAAGGGGGCGGAACCGAGGGACAGACGAGCAACTGATGGCAGAGACGAGGGACAGACGGACAACTGCGGGCTGAGCTAAAGGCTGGACGCACAGCTGTGGGGCGGAGCCGAGGGATGGACGCACAGCCGGGGGCGGAGTCGAGGGAATGGACGCACAGCCACGGACAGAGCCCAGGAAGGGATGCACAGCTGGGGGGCGGAGCCAAGGGGTGGGCGCGCAGCTGGACGGCGGAGCCGAGGGACGGAAGCACAGTCGAGGGGTCGGAGCCGAGGGATGGACAAGCAGCTGTGGGCAGAACCGAGGGGCGGATGCACAGCTGGGAGGCGGAGCCAAGGGACGGACACACAGCTGGGGGGCGGAGCTGAGCGACGGACACATAGCTGAGGGGCGGAGCCCAGGGACGGATGGAAGCTGGCTAGAGCAAGGACACAAGGGACCCACGCCCAGTGCGCCTGGGAAACCCTGAAAATGCGCCAACTGGACACCCTTCAAGTTCAATCAGTAAAGAGAGTGACGTCCTAGCAGACGCCAGGGCTCATCAGGGAGCCCCCAGCAGGCTGAACAAACTCTCCCACAGGACACAACACACAGCCCGGCGTCCCCAGTTTCCACCGGGACAAACTGAAGTGTCCCCTAAATTCACGTGGGGAGCCCTAGCTCCCAATGTGGCTGTATTTGGAGATGGGGACCCCACGCCTCCAGAACTTGAGAAAATAAGTTCCTGTCGTGTGTAAGTCACCCTGTCTGTGGGGTTCTGTCACAGCGGTCCAGGCGGGGACTGACCCCGCTTCCCACCACACACACACTCGGTCCCTCGGAGACTAAGGATGGAAACGTGGGCAGCAAAGCGGCGAAACATTTTAGAAGGAATTACAGAAGATCTTAGTCACCCTGAGTCACCTGCACACGTGAGAGACAAAGGGCCCGTGGCTAGGGACGCTGGACTGAAAAATCCACGAGGAAAATGGAGTCAAAATAGGAACAGAAGACCAGAGCAGGCGTCTCGCCCGAGAGACACAAGCATCTCAGCCCGGAGAACCATCGGAGCAACCTGCAAGGCTGCCCAGGCGTCTCCTACACTGTGGGCTCGGCACAAATCAATCTCCCGCAGCCCCAAATACCTTCGAGGCCCAGGAGTGCACCGGGGAAATGGCTTATTCTCTGGCAGAGCCTCGCAGCTCAGAAACGAGGACCGTTTGCTCCCCCTAGGGCCCGGCAGCCCTACTGCTGCTCCGGGAAAGCTCAGAAACACTGGCTCCTGGGCTCGGGAGCATTCAAGAATGTCTGATGATCCCAAGGTCTGTGGACAAGAGAATGCATAAACTGATGTGTGGGTGTCCAATGGAAGATACAGCCAGTGCGAAGCCCACCTCAGCCACGTGCAGTGGTCCAGAGGTGTCTTAAGAAACACCAAAAATCAAACCCTAGGGTGACAGAAACATGGTGCCATTGCTGTAAAACCAAACAAGTAAAAAAAAAAAAAAAACCCAATAGGCCGGTGCGGTGGCTCATGCCTGTAATCCCAGCACTTTGGGAGGCCGAGGTGGGTGGATCACGAGGTCAGGAGATGGAGACCATCCTGGCTAACACGGTGAAACCCCGTCTCTACTAAAAATGTAAAAAATGAGCCGGGCGTGGTAGTGGGCGCCTGCAGTCCCAGCTACTTGGGAGGCTGAGGCAGGAGAATGGTGTGAACCTGCGAGGCAGTGCTTGCAGTGAGCCGAGATTGCACCACTGCACTCCAGCCTGGACAACACAAGGAGACTCTCTCAAAAACAAAAGCAACATCTTGTTTTAGAATACACAGTCATGTGACAAAAATGTTCTAGTAAGCAAATAACCAATCCAATTTCAGGCTGGCAGCTGTAACCAACCCAGTTTCAGGCTGGCAGCGGTGGGGGACAGGCTGCGGCTGGCTAGGGCTTAAGTCCTGCCCCTGGCTGGCTGCTGGGGGCAGTGTCCATCGATTACCACGCTTTATATTGCTGGGAGTCCTGCGCTCCTAGCGTGTGTCAAAAGGTATGTTGAATAACAATAGAACTAAATGACCTGGGGGCCCAGGGACAGAGAGGATAATTTCAAGCATTTCCTTCAGACCTGCCTCCTTCAAATATCCCGTCTCACTTTTTAAACTTTAAGGATTCGTTTTGAACTTTTATTAGGGAAGGGAGTTGCCCCAGCCTGTGTTGCCCAGGCTGGTCTCCAACGCCTAACCTCTGGTGATACGCCCACCTTGGCCTCCCAAAGTGCTGGGATTACAGGCGTGAGCCACCGTACCCGGCCTTCAAATCAGATTTTTAAAAAGGAACAAAGAGCTCTGAGCCTACAAAGAAACTCCCAGGTGTAAGAAGCCACCAGCATCCCTACCTGCTCGCGGGTGCCGCCTGGAGCTTGGCTCGAGGCAGGACACAGGTGGCAGCCAGTGGTCAGCTCCAGGCGCCACGGGGACAAATTTGCAAATGCCAAAGGAAAATGAGCGAGAGGCAGGAATTCAAGTGACCCAAAGACCACAAAGGCGAGGCCACGCCCCACCCCACTGCAGTCCAGCTGGAAGGTCCAAGCCCATGATGGCGGCCCTCTTCTGGGAAGGCCAAGTGTGCTGGCACTGCCTGCGGGAGGGTCGAACCGTGTCAGGCGGGAGTCCTGCTGTGTGCGGAGACCGAGCGTGTCAGGCGGGAGTACTGATGTGTGCGGAGGCCGAGTGTGTCAGGCGGGAGTCCTGCTGTGTGCGGAGACCGAGTGTGTCAGGCGGGAGTCCTGCTGTGTGCGGAGACCGAGTGTGTCAGGCGGGAATACTGATGTGTGCGGAGACCGAGTGTGTCAGGCGGGAGTCCTGCTGTGTGCGGAGACCGAGCGTGTCAGGCGAGAGTACTGATGTGTGGAGACCGAGTGTGTCAGGCGGGAGTACTGCTGTGTGTGGAGACTGAGTGTGGCTCCAGGAGATGTGCGCGGATGCCAAGTGCCAAGGCAGGGCCTGCAATGGTTCACTATATGTGTCCACACGGCTGGGCCATGGTGCCCAGATGGCTGGTCAGATGTTATTCTGGATGTTTCCATGAGGGTGAGTATGGATGAGATAAACATTTAAATTGGCTGACTATGAGGGAAGCAGACTGCCCACCACAATGCAGGTGGGCTTTACCCGAGCAGGCGAAGGCCCCCACAGAACAAAGGCTGAGCTCCCTGAGCAGCAGTGCTGCGGCTGTGGCTCCTCCTAGGTCTCCAACCAGCAGGGGCCCCCTGCAGATTTTGGGCTTCATGAGTCTCTATGAACAAGCCAGTTCCTTACAATAGATCTTTCTATATACACACCCTATTGGTTTGGTCTCTCTGGAAAATCCTGGCACAGGGTCTCCAAGGTGGGAGTTCTGAGCAGGCATCGTGTTTCCCACTTTCCTCGCCCTCCCAACCCCCATGCAGAGTCCCGCGGGAAGGCATGCCAGGAGCCCCTGAACCTGGGGACCCTGGTTGGGCAGGACGCCCAATACTCCCAGCACCTGGGTCTTGCCTCAGTGAAAGGGGGGAAGCCCCATGAGGTCCATGCCAGTCCCCAGCTGGAAAGCAGGGACCAGGTGAGTTATAAGGGATCACAGGGACAGCAGGGCAGCCTGTACTTAACAAATACACCTTTTGGCCGGGCATGGCAGCTCATGCTTGTAATCCCAGTACCTCAGGAGGTCGAGGCAGGTGAATCACTTGAGCCTAGGAATTTGAGTCCAGCATGGGCAACATGGTGAGACCCTGTCTCTATAAAAAAAAAAATACAAAAAATTAGCTGAGTGTGGTGGCATGCACCTGTAGTCCCAGCTACTCAGGAGGCTGCGGTGGATCACCTGAGCCTGGCAGGTGGAGGCTGCACTGAGCCAAGATCACACCATTGTATTCCAGCCTGGGCAACAGAGCCAGACCCTGTCTCAAAAACAAAACAACACAAACACAAAAAAAACCCACCCTTTTTATCTGGGGGTAATTTCAGATTCACAGGGAAATCGCACAGGCTGTGCAGAACCTAGTAACCAGAAGCCTCCCTACGGCCAAGGCCCTGCCTGGCCCCGACTCGCCTATGGAGGCTGCGAGGAAGCCTGGTGCTACCCAGAACCTCAACTCCAGCTGTAGGCAGACCTGCCCTCAACTGTCTTTTTTAATCAACTATTTTTAAGAACAGCTTTAAATTGGAGAGTTCCCAGAGAGCCCGCCTGCCCGGCTCCTCACAGCTCTCACCTTCCACCTGCTTGCTACACTGTTACAACTAATGAGCCAGGATCCATGGCTACCTGAAGCCATACTCAGACCTTTCCTTGGTTTTCACCCACTGTCTGCGTCCGCCCCAGGGTCCCGTCCAGGAGTCCGCGTGTCGCCGTCCTGCCTCGCCGGCCTTGCTGCACCGTGAGTTTCTCAGACTCCCCTTGCTTTCTGACCCTGACAGTTCTGAGTGCAGGACGCCCCTCCGTTGGGACTGGCCTGGCGTTTTTCTCAAGGTGAGACTGCACTTAGGGCCTCCTTAGCCTCCTCTAAATCAAAGGAGCATCTTTCTTGACAAATCCACATTCCCACCTTTTTGGGGGATTCTGCAGCTGCCAAAAGAAACAAACGAAAGCAACCACGAAAACCCCCCAAACCTTCGAACTTCAGGCAATTGACTAGAAGGTTCCCTAAGTGCAGGGGGCCTGGACACGCTGGCCGGCAGCCACTCTGCCTTTCTGGCCGCACAGGCGGGGATGCTGGGGGGACCCAGCGGCCTCCACCCCTCAGAAGTCACAGTCGGATTTTTAGTGTTTGAGTTTCTGCTTGGAAAGTGACGGGCCTATTTCTGACGCAAGCGACAGTCAGCGCTGTGAGAAGAAGGGAGCCGTTCTGGGTAGTGCGCTCTGGGAACGGCCCCCAGCCCCCAGATACTGCCGGCGAGGAGACTGTGGGCCTGGCACCGCGAGTCCCCCGGCCACCTCTGCGGAAAAGGGTCCCAAAGACAAGCCCAGCTTAGCAGCAGGTCCTTCCGGGGGTGCGTCAGGACATAGCCTGGGGTCTCCCGCAACGCCCCCTACACAGTGGACGGTGCAGCCGTGTGGGTCAGGCTGAGCGCTGGCTGTGGCAGAAGGGACCTGGCTTTGGAGTCAGAGCTGGCTCGATGTCATGTGCCCATCAGGGACCCATCCTGCCACCTCCCTGGGTGCCAGGCTCTGCTGAAGCAAGCAGGGAACAAAATTGTGGAGATCACAGGGGCCGCTCCTCCTCTTTCAGTCTTAACTCTGACAACCTCAGGGAACTCTGTGCGTGTCTTTGAGATTCTATAATTAGGACGGCCACAGGAATTCTAAGGAGCTCAGTTTCCATGGCAATCTCGCGCCTTGAGCGCTCTGACAAGACATAGAAAACACGTTTTAAAACACTAAGCTCGGCGCAGCAGGCTGGGACAGGCGACAGCCCTCGGGTGTGGGGGCGGTGAGGGAGGGGCTGAGTCCCCGGCAGCAGGTCAGGGGGCACTCGAGGCCTCCCCTGTTCACTGGACACGGCCCCACTACACGGGGTGACCAGCACAGCCCAAAGCAATGCCACAGGACGGCTCTGCGGTGCCCGGATGGGTGCGAGTCAGTGGTCGAGCCGTGTGCCGAGAGACAGGTGCCTTCCATGGTGGGCCAGGTCAGTGACCAGGAGGACAAGGAGACAGTGAGGTGCCCTTGGGCCAGGAGGTCCCCAGAAGCCGGGGTGCAGCTGTCACCGAGGGTGCAGGTAAAATGGGCACTGCCACCTCTAGACTCCACTTCTTCCCCGGGCAGCGACTTCCACTGAATTCTGGGCTCCAGGAGCCCGGGGCCACCTGGCTTCCTCTCCAGGCCTCCCCAGCACACAGTTAGCTGCCAGCATGTCCTAGGCAAACAGAGACACAAGAACAGCAAAGACCGCAAATTCGTGTCCAGAGCTAAGGTGTCCCAGGGCTGCCTGTGGCCCAGACACTGGAGTGTGGGGTTTGGGGTGGGACCCCACCTCGCCTGACTCAGCCTGGTTGGCCACTGGTCCACAAACTGACCTGCACCCTCTATAGTGGGCACTGGGCCACCCTGGCCAGGGGCTGCCAGGGACAATGGAGAACACGTTGGACGTGGAGTCCTAAAAAGCCACCAAGAGCCGCAGGAGATGCCGTCAGCCTGTTTGCCTGGTGCGGAGCCCCTGAGCCTCGGCTACACCCACACCAGAGCTCCCACTGCATTTCAGGCCAGAACGCTCGCGGCAGAGCTGTCTGAACAGAAGTCCTTCATTCCTTCTGGCTGGATGGCGCCAGCCACGCAGGCACTGCTCCAGAGGCTGAGGGCAGTGGGAGGCGGGATGGGCCCAGCCAGGACCAGAGGGTGAGAAGGCACAGGGCAGGGTGTCTGAGGATCTGGGGTGGCCGTGGGGCAGAGGCAGCGGTGGGGGGCAGTGGAGGTGCAGCCCCTCTATCTGAGGGACCTGCCCGGATCTCAAGCCTGCAACTCAAACTTCCCGTTTCTAACCACAGATCTATTTCCCAGTTGAAAAATGTGACTGAAAACATGCTGTGCTTTTAAAGGTAACTGAAAAATAACACTAGAGTCACAGAAGAAGACTTGGAAAAGGTTTTGGGCACCACTGTGGCGGGAAGCGGATAGCTGCCCGGGGCACAGCGTCTGTTTTGGGGACCGGCAGCCACAGCCCAGGCTCCCACCGAGGCAACCACCTCCCTCTTCCCCACAGCTGCTCAGTGCAACCACACGGCACAGAAGAGCTCAAGAGACAGAAGAGGCACAGCCGAGGCGCGAGTCGGGCAAATGGGGAGCCAAGCTCTGCCGACTTCTGTCCTCTCACGTCCAGGCACGTGGGACGCACGGACCCCCAGGAACGGGCAGAGTCTGGCCCTGTGAGCACTGGGGCCACACGGCACAGCACAACGGGTATCACGGTGTCAGTGACATAAAGGGACAGGCAGGTGGATAAGGGACCTGGGAGGGATGGGCGGGCATGTCCCTGCCACGACGCAGTGGCATGGGGGCTGCTCAAGTGTCTGCGGCCCTCGGGAAGGTGACCCTGGGTGCGGAGCAAGTGGCAAGCCTGGGCCAGTCTTGCAGTCCAAGCCTCAGGTCCCCTCGCGGTGGAGCTGGGCAATGCCATTCCCCAACCATAGGTTGTGGCCACTGCGTCCAGCTGCCCTCATGGGTGGCTCTGATGCCCCGAGACCTTGGGCTCGCTCATCTGGGGTCTAAGCCAATTAGACGAGGGCATTTCCCAGTGACATCATGGGCCCAGGGCGGTCACGTGACTGAGACACGCAATCAGGCTGGAGGGGGGTGGGCATGGCAGGGTCGGCGGGGCAGGGTCCCCAGCCGAGGGCGGCTGGGGGGAGATGGAATGAGTTGGGTTACCCACCAGCAGCACCCACCTCTGGACACGTGATGGGTCACCTGCCCATCACCTGCAGCCAAACAGCCTGTGGTCAGCACCTGCCCCGGCCACTACTCCGGCTGGGCAGCCCCTGCAGCCCAGGGCAGCAGACCAGCTCGCCAAGGCCACCAACGTCGGCTGACTTTGGTTTTTGAGCTGAAAATTTTAAAAGTCTATAAAACAGAGCCTTGTTCACTGAAGAAAACTTTCCCATTGAGGAAGCTGACAGGCCTTGGCATCTGGGTCTCTGGTGCCTGGTGCAGGCGGGGGCAGAAACTGCGATGGGAACACACTGGGTGGGGGTGCTGGATGCTGTGCTGAGAAGCCCCTGCAGGACCCCCAGGTGATGCTGCCCCAGGGCAGCCTTGGATAGAGCGATCGGGCGACAGCCTTCAGGACAGGGGCAACATCCTCAGGCCGTGGCATTCCCATCTGCGGAAATTCAGCTGCCCGACTGCCTCCCACAGTGGCCAACGTGGACCCCGGGACAGGAACCGCGCTCCACAGAAAGAAAGTGCTTCATGTTGGCGAGAGGCAGCTGGGCGGCTCCTTCCGGGGAGCAAATCCCCGCATGGAAGGCAGGAGGCCGTGGCTTGGGCGCGTGGGCCCCCGAGGGACAGCCACTGTGGCATGGACTGCTGGAGGAGCCCTGAGTAAATCTGACTGGGAAACCTGGCACTGCCCTCCGCCCACACTCCAGCCTCCTTCGAATAATCGGACTCACCTGCCATGGAATGTGCACAGAAGGCGGGAGGCATCACAAGAGCCTCAGTGTTTACTTGGGTTCCCTGGGAGCGTGTCAGGGGCCACGGGGACCCACAGTCACTCCACGTCTTGCAGCCAGCCCAGGGCCCCATGCCTCCCTCCTCAGGGCAGCCGGGCTGGGACGAGGGCCAAAGCCTCCAGTTCCCAAGAAGCCAGGCCCCCTAGGGTGTCCTCCGCCCCACCGTCCCCAAATGCTGCTGTCAGCAGCCGTTCAGGAAAGTGCCCCCGAGAGACGTTTCGGAAGGAATTACATTTCTACAGTTTGGCCTTACAATCAGTTCTACTGAAAACATCCTAACTTGTTGTAATACAAAATCCAGATTTTAGGAAATGACTGAGAGGCTGACCAATATTTTCACAGTTTCCGTGGAAAGATGTACGCCAACTTCCAAGCAGTCAGTTGCAAATAAATTCATACCAAACACCGCTCCTTTCTATGTAAGAATTTTTTTTTCTGGATTCACTAAAACAAACAAAACACATCAACACCAACAAGAAGCTGCTCCGAGATCCTCACTGCTACGTTCCGTGTCCCCCACCCTCAAACAGACCCAAAGGCCCAGGCTGGAGGCAGAGATTGTCCAGCGCCCGGCAGAGCCAGGCCAGGAAGGCCGCTGTGAGGACGTGCCGCTGAGTCAGAATAACTCAGAACCAAGAGTTGAGCTGCAAGGGGATGCGGCGCTGAGGATGTGGCCAGGGACGTCACGCTAGGAGTCTAACCCTCCTCCCACGAACGAGCGATAAAAGCTGGAAAATAAGCAAAAACTGTGTTGGAGGCATCCGAGACCCGCAAGCGCATCAGAAGAGGAGGTGTTGCCAGAGAGATGCGCCACCCAGGCCGTCACGTGCACGGCGTCTGCTGACCCTTCGCAGGCCACACAGAAAGCTGGGCCGGGAATCTCACTGAGACAAAAACTGGGGTTCACAGCCACCAGGACAATCAAGACCTATGGAACTGTCTCCATCGGCTCAGCCGCCACAGCAAAATACCACAGACTGGGTGACTAAGTGACAGGTATTCACTTTCTCACGTTTCCAAGGCTAGAGTCGAGATGACGGCGACTGAAAGGCGGGGTCTCTCCTTGCTTGCTAGCGGCCGCACGCTCACCATGTTCTCACGTGGTGCAGAGAGCACAGGTGCAACCTCTCTTGTGTCTCATCCTCTCATCCTATAAAGAGCACAAATCTCACCACAAGGGTTCTACCCCGTGACCCTAACTACCACCGTGACCCTAACTACCGCCGTGACCCTAACTACCGCCGTGACCCTAACTACTGCCGTGGCCCTAACTACCACCAAGACCCTAACTGATTACCAACGTGGCCCTAACTGATTACCACCGTGACCCTACCACCGTGACCCTAACTACCACTGTGACCCTAACTACCACCATGATCCTAACTACAGCCGTGACCCTAACTACAGCTGTGACCCTACCACTGTGACCCTAACTATAGCCATGACCCTACCACCATGAGCCTAACTACTACCAACACCCTAACTACCACCATGACCCTAACTGATTACATTTACCACCATGACCCTAACTACTGCCGTGACCCAACTACCACCATGACCCTAACTGATTACTGCCATGACCCTAATTACCACCGTGACCCTAACTACCGCCATGACCCTGATTACCGCCATGACCCTAACTACCACCGTGACCCTAACTACGACCATGACCCTAACTACCAAGACCCTACCACCATGATCCTAACTACAGCTGTGACCCTACCACTGTGACCCTAAATAACTACAGCTGTGACCCTACCACCATGACCCTAACTACCACCAAGACCCTAACTACCACCATGACCCTAACTACCACTGTGACCCTATTGCCGTGACCCTACTGCCGTGACCCTACCATGACCCTAACTAGTGATGACCCTAACTACCACCATGACCCTAACTACAGCCGTGACCCTAACTACCATCATGACCCTAACTACAGCCATGACCCTAACTACCATCATGACCCTAACTGATTACTGCCGTGACCCTAAGTACCACCATAACTACCAAGACCCTAACTACCACTATGACCCTAACTACTGCCATGACCCTACCACCATGACCCTAACTACAGCCATGACCCTAACTACCATGACCCTAACTACAGCCGTGACCCTACCACCATGACCCTAACTACAGCCGTGACCCTAACTACAATGACCCTAACTACAGCCGTGACTCTACCACCATGACCCTAACTACAGCCGTGACCCTAACTACAATGACCCTAACTACAGCCATGACCCTACCACCATGACCCTAACTACAGTTGTGACCCTACCACCATGACCCTAACTACAGCCATGACCCTAACTATAGTCGTGACCCTAACTACAGCCATGACCCTAACTACCACCATGACCCTAACTAACTACTGCCGTGATCCTAACTACCACCATGACCCTAACTACCACCAAGACCCTAACTACCACCATAACCCTAACTACCGCTGTGACCCTAACTACCACCATGACCCTAACTACAGCCATGGCCCTAACTACCACCATGACCCTAACTAACTACTGCCGTGATCCTAACTACCACCATGACCCTAACTACCACTAAGACCCTAACTACCACCATGACCCTAACTACAGCTGTGACCCTAACTACCACCATGACCCTAACTACAGCCATGGCCCTAACTACCACCATGACCCTAACTGATTACTGCTGTGACCCTAACTACAGCCATGACCCTAACTACAGCCATGGCCCTAACTACCACCATGATCCTAACTACCATCGTGACCCTAACTACCATCGTGACCCTAACTACCACCATGACCCTAACTAACTACTGCCGTGATCCTAACTACCACCATGACCCTAACTACCACTAAGACCCTAACTACCACCATGACCCTAACTACAGCCATGGCCCTAACTACCACCATGACCCTAACTGATTACTGCTGTGACCCTAACTACAGCCATGACCCTATCTACAGCCATGGCCCTAACTACCACCATGATCCTAACTACCATCGTGACCCTAACTACCATCGTGACCCTAACTACCACCATGACCCTAATTACCACTATGACCCTAACTACCACCATGACCCTAACTACAGCCATGGCCCTGACTACCACCATGACCCTAACTACCACCATGACCCTAACTACCACCGTGACCCCAACTACCACCGTGACCCTAACTACCGCCGTGACCCCAACTACCACCATGCGCTAACTACAGCCGTGACCCTAACTACCACCATGACCCTAACTACCGAGGTGACGCTACCACTATGACCCTAACTACAGCCGTGACCCTAACTACCTGTCAAAGGCTTTGTCTCCAAACACCATCATGCTGGGGGGTTAGGGCTTCAACATATGGATTCTGGCCACAGCATTCCAGAAGTGCACGCCTTGTTCAGTTATGCTGGCCCACAGCCAGGGAGGAACTTGGCCTCAGGAAGAATGGGCCTCCAGGCTCCCCCACGCCTGGTGCAGACGAGACTGCCGCCACCACACTGGGAGGAGTTAAGGGTTCTGGGGCCACTGGGATGTAATGACAGTATTTTGCACGTGAGAAGGACACAGAAGAGACATTCCCACCCCAGAAGAGAGAACTAGGATGCCAGGCGCAGTGGCTCATGCCTGTGATCCCAACACTGTGGGAGGCTCAGGCAACCGGATCACCCGAGGTCAGGAGTTCGAGACCAGCCTGGCCAACATGGCAAAACCCTGTAATAAAAATATAAAAATTAGCGGGGTGTGGTGGTGTGAGCCTGTACTCCCAGCTACTTGGGAGGCTGAGGCAGGAAAATTGCTTGAACCTGGGAGGCGGAGGTTGCAGTGAGCCGAGAGCGTGCCATTGCCATCCTGGGCAAAAAAAAAGAATCGAATGGAAATTCTAAAAATAAAAAATGAAGTGACTGAAATTAATAATTTAAAGGGTAGATTTAAGAGTAGATTGGGTGAAATAAGAGATAACCAGTAGGAAAAAAATCTATATTGAAGCACAAAGCAGAAAAAACCAAGACAGAAGAAATCCAGAAAAAAGAGCACATCAGACATACAGGTGTGAAGTGTAGGGGTTCCAGGGGAGAGAGAACAGGATGATATTTGAAAAGTCAAGGGCTGGCCAGGCACGGTGGCTCACACCTGTAATCCCAGCACTTTGTGAGGCCAAGGTGGATGTATGATCAGGAGTTCAAGAACAGCCTGGCCAACATAGCAAAACCCTGTCTCTACTATAAATGCAAAAAAATAGTTAGATGGTCATGGTGGCAAGTGCCTGTAATCCCAGCTACTTGGGAGGCCTTGAGGCAGGAGAATCACTTGAACCGGGGAGGTGGAGATTGCAGTGAGCCGAGATCGCACCATTGCACTCTAGCATGGGCAAGAAGAGTGAGACTCCGTCTCAAAAAAAAAAAAAGAAAAAGAAAAAGAAAAGTCAAGGGCTGATATTTTCCAAAACAGACAAAAGGTATCACGTCCCTGATTCAAAAAGCTCTACCAACCTCAATTAGGAGAAATTCTAGGTTCCTCTCTCTTTCACAAGGCTGCTGTTGTGATGAAGACATTTTTAACAGGAGTCAGAGAAAACAGAGAGACGCTGCCTTCCAGGGGAGGCAGTGAGGCTGGAAGGCGCCCTCACCACAGAAATGACAAACACCCTAAGCCAACGCAAAAACCTGCTTGGGGAAACCCCCTACCTGCCTAGAACTCCACACAGAGTGGAGAGCACCCTCCAGAAATAATGCCAAAGACATTTCCCACACAAACAAAAAGCAGATAGTTACAAGTTTGTGCTGAAAGAAATACTAAAGGGACTACTTCAGGCAGAAGGAAGATGGTCTCCATGTAAGCGCCGTCTTGCAGGAAGACTAGAGTGCCTAGAAGGGTAACCCGGGGGGTAAATCTGAAGGACCACTGTCTAAGACAACACTTGGTTTGTGGGTCTGAAATACACATAGAATTTACAGACATGATAATAACAGCACAAAGACTGATAGAGTAATAGCACAAACTACAATAAGGAAAGAAGAAGAATTAGGCCAGACACAGTGGCTCACGCCTGTAATCCCAGCACTTTGGGAGGCCAAGGCAGACAGATCACTTCAGGCCAGGAGTCTGACACCAACCTGGCCAATAAGGTGAAACCCTGCCTCTACTAAAAATATAGAAAATAGTTAGGCATGATGGTGGGCCCCTGTAATCCCAGCTACTCAGGAGGCTGAGGCAGGAGAATCACTTGAACCTGGGAGGTGGAGGTTGCAGTGAGCCAAAATCACGCCATTGCACTCTAGCCTGGGCAACAAGAATGAAACTCCATCTCAAAATAATAATAATAATAATAATAATAAAGAAATAAAAAGAATTAAACTGTTATAAGGTTTTGAAGGAAATGGTAAAAGCAGTTTAAGCTATGTTCCAAGGATGTGACTCATAATTTCTAAGGTAGCCATTAAAATAACATTAAGAGAAGTATTACTTAACAAAGCTATAATAATAAAAGGGGGGAAAGTGGAATAAAAACACTTGGTTAAACCAAAAGAAGGCAAGAAAGAGTGACAAAAGAACAGACAGGACAAATAAAGACCAACAGCAAGATGACAGAGCTACGATGTAACACACCAGTGTGACATTAAACGTAAACGGACTAAATCCTTCATTTAAAACACAGCCATTTTCAGACTAGATTAAAAATAACTAACTTCTGCTTATAAGAGTCATTTCCAAAATATACAGAAAAGAAAGTAAAAGGATGAAAAAATTGAGCAAATAAACACTAAGTCCCCTTCCCTCCCTCCCATCACACACACACACACACACACACACACAGAGCTGGTGTAGTCACGCTAACATCATACAGATCTACAGATCAGATGTTAATGACAATAATACTTTTCATCTTAAAGAGCAACATTTCATCATGATAAAAGCATTGATCAAAAGGAAGATATGGCCAGGCATGGTGGCTCACACCTGTAATCCTAGCACTTTGGGAGGCTAAGACGGGCGGATCACCTAAGGTCAGGGGTTCAAGACTAGCGTGGCCAACATAGTGAAACCCCGTCTCTACTATAAATACAAAAATTAATTGGGCTTGGTGGCGCACACCTGTAATCCCAGCTACTCAGGAAGCTGAGGCAGGAGAATCACTTGAACCAGAGAGGCGGAGGTTGCAGTGAGCCGAGATCCTGCCACTGTACTCCAGCCTGGGTGACAGAGTGAGACTCCAAAAAAAAGGGAAATAATAGGCTAATCTCTCTCATAAATACAGTTGCAAAAACAAACACAATAATAGCAAACTCAATCAAACAAAATACAAAAAGGCTAACACATCACGACCAAACAAGGCGCACTAAAGGAATGCCATAGGTCTACCATTAAAAGTCAATCCATAGAATTCATCGTATGAACAGAATAAAGGACAAAAGTTCTGTCACGTCAACAGATGAAGGAAAAAAAAGCATCTGAAAAAATCCAACACCATTCATATTAACAACTTTCAACTGGAAATAAAATAGAATCTCTTTAATTTGTTGGTGGGGATTTACAAAGGAAAACAGTATTTCCACAAACAGCACCCTTAATGGTGGAATTCTTAAAGCTTTTCCCTGAAATCAGGCACAAGAGGATGTGGCTGTCACCACTTCTGTCCCACACTGTTTTGGAAGGATCAACAGTGCCAGGGTAACAAGGCAACAGCTGAAGGAAAGGTAGAAACAAACAGCCGGTCACTGACGAAATGGCGGTGCAGAGAGAGATTCCGGAGCAACCACAGACAAACTACGGGGACCAGGAGAGACCAAGACGAACGAGTTAATCACACTTCTTTACATATTGCTATAAATAAAAAGACAAAAAACCAAATTGTAAAAGTAATACTGTTTAAAATAGCATAAACATTGAAATACCAGGGAATCATCTGAACAAAAAATGTGGGTGACTGCTACACACAAGACTACAAAATATTATTGAAAGAATTTAAGGCCGGGCACGGTGGCTCGCACCTGTAATCCCAGCACTTTGGGAAGCTGAGGCAGAAGGGTCACTTGAGCCCAGGAGTTCAAGACTAGCTTGGGCAACATAGGGAGACCCTGTCTCTACAAAAAAATACCAAAATAGCTGGGCATGGTGGTGCACACCTGTAGTCCCAGCTACTTGGGAGGCTGAGGTGGGAGGATTGCTTGACCAGGAGGTCAAGGCTGCAGTGAGCCATGATCACGCCACTTCACTCCAGCCTGGGCAAGAGTGAGGTCCTGTCCCTCTAGAACTCCCCCACCAAAAAGAAAAAAACCCAATCAAAGGCCTAAAGATAGGTCCATGGATTGGAATCCTCAGTATTGTAAAGACGCTAATCTCCCATACTGATCAGTAAATCCAAATGCAACCCAAATGTCTTATTGAGCTTTTGAAAATAAATAAGCCAATTGTGAATGGCCTATTAATTAACAAGCCCATGTGTATGGAAATGTAAAAAGCCAAGAACCACCAAGATAAACTTCAAAAATAAAAACCTCAAATCAGAGACTCCTAACACAAGTTACCAAAGGTGATTATAAAGCGGAACAGTACGACACGGGGGCAAAAAACGAAGGGGACAGATCAGCCCAGAAAGAGGCTCCACACGCAGCCGGGACGCAAAACCCCTCATTAGAAACTGAGCTTCGGCTTTCTGTTCATCAGAAGACACCATCCATGGACCGGAAGGCGAGCCGCGGAGTGACAGAAGACGTTTGCAACACACATTATCAAAGCGCTTGTCTCTAAAACACAGTCCCCACGAACCAACAAAAAAAGACGGACAGCCCAGTGGCATTGCTTTCCGACAGCCCAATTTTGAAATGGGGCAAAAGACTGGAACAGGCACCATTATAAAGGAGGGTCCCCAATAACCCAGGAGCCTGGGAGAAGCAGCTCACCTCAGCTGTCACGAGGCCACAGCCTGGTGCCTTCCAGATCTGCTGTGTTGGCGACAACCCAGGGCTCTGACAGCCCACGTGCTGGAAGGAGGTGGGTCCAGGAATTCCCACACAACCCAGAGCGACTGTGCCATCAACACAGATTCAGCCTTTGTCTCAGTTGCCCTGCACACAGCCCCTCTGCCCCTGGGAATCCTGGGGTGTGGTAGGAGCCTGTTTTTGCATGCTAATGAGATGATGGGGAGCCGGGAGCCCCCAGACAGCTCCAGGATATGGCCTGTCTTCAGCAGGACCAAGGAATGCCTAACAGGTTGGAACTTTTGATCCCACAGCCCACGGTCCAGAGACGAGACAGGGGAGACGGAGTCCGTCAGCAGCGGCCGGCTGTTTAATCAGTCGTGCCTGTCATGAAGCCTCCACGAAAACCCCACAATGCTGTGGTTAGGGGAGTGTCTGAGTTGGTGAATACACCAAGGTGCTGGCGGGCGGGGTGCCTGGAGAGGGCATGGAAGCTCTGCACCCCCCACACCTCAGCCGCCCGTGCAGCTCCTCCATGTGGCCGTTCTTTCCAATAAACGGGTACACTAAGCAGAGCGTTTTCCTGCATTCTGGGAGCTATTCTAACCCACCCCTGAGCCTCAGGAAGGGGTCATGGACACCCCCAATTCACAGCCAGTTGGTCAGAATCCAGGTAGTCGCCTGGCACTTGCGGCTGGCTCTCAAGCAGGGGCAGTCTTGTGGGAACGAGGCCGTAATCTGCGGGGTCTGCACTAACGTCAGGTAGTTGATGTCAGAGCTGAATGGAAACACGGACACCGGCTGGCGTCAGAGTGGCTGTGGGTGCAGAAAATCCCACATAACTGGAGTCAGAAACGCAGTGCAAAGTGCGACCTGGTGCGGCCACGCGAGGGAAACGTCTGTTTCCCAGAAACTCCACTCCTGGGTGTGCCCACAGGAAGGACGCACCACGGGCAACAGAAGGCGCTCAGATGTCTGTGGCCAAAAGCCGGGACCCCAGTGCCTCACAAGAGGAGGGTGGATACGTAAGACGTGGAGAATTCAGCCAGCAGAGCAGCCCCGCGGTGGGGACGGACACGGCAGAACCGCACTCCACCCCATGGGAGAGCCCCACACAGGGGCCCGACTGAGCGGCCGCACTCAGGGTGGATGGCCCCAGATCCCAGGACAAAAGCTCAAAACAAGCAAAACTATCTGCAGGCACAGAGGCCGGGGACGGGCAGTTACGCCTAGGGTCACCTCGGGGTGTGGGGGCGGCCCCGCACCCAGGGGACAAGCTACACACGGATCAGCTATGTGACGTGGTGCAGTTTGCTTTGTAAAAACTCGTGGAGTTGAACACTCCAGATGTCATGTCTTAGCGAGTTTTGTTTCAATTTTAAAAAGTCAAGAGAGAAAAATAAATCAGAGAATGGAGGCACCCAGACCGTAACATTCTTTCCATAAAGAAAAGCTGAACCCCCCAATAGCGGGCAGCTACACCTGCTGCATCTCAGCTTCTTCTTTTTCTTCTTTTTTAAGACGGAGTCTCACTCTGTTGCCCAGGCTGGAATGCGGTGGCGTGATCTCGGCTCACTGCAACCTCCACCTCTCAGGCTCAAGCGATTCTCCTGCCTCAGCCTCCTGAGCAGCTGGGACTACAGGCGCCCATCACCACGCCTGGCTAATTTTTATATTTTTAGTAGAGACGGGGTTTCACCATGTTAGCCAGGATGGTCTCGATCTCCTGACCTCATGATACGCCCGCCTCGGCCTCCCAAAGTGCTGGGATTATAGGCGTGAGCCATTCCACCCAGTCATCTTATTTTTTTCTTTGGCTTATTTTCTTTATTTGCTCTATAAACTTAACTTTCATGAGTCGAACTCAAAAGTCAACCTGCTGTTTGATTTTTTTTTTTTTTTTTTTGAGACGGAGTCTCGCTCTGTCGCCCAGGCTGGAGTGCAGTGGCCGGATCTCAGCTCACTGCAAGCTCCGCCTCCCGGGTTTACGCCATTCTCCTGCCTCAGCTTCCTGAGTAGCTGGGACTACAGGCGCCCGCCACCTCGCCCGGCTAGTTTTTTGTATTTTTTAGTAGAGACGGGGTTTCACCGTGTTAGACAGGATGGTCTCGATTTCCTGACCTCGTGATCCGCCCGTCTAGGCCTCCCAAAGTGCTGGGATTACAGGCGTGAGCCACCGCGCCTGGCCTGATTATTTTTGTGAATTGTTTCAAATAAAACCTCTTCTGAGAAAGAATTAATGTCTACCATATTCCTTTTTTGTCCAACAAAATAAGTCATCTCTTCTGTTTCAAATGTTCCTTTCCTCACTGGACACTGTGCTTGGGCTACCTGTATTAACACAGATCCCTGGAGAGCACATTCTTAACACATTAGACAAACTCGCCCCTCATCCGGGGTCCCTCCTTCCGCGTCCTCCCAGGCCACGACGGAGCGTCCTCCTCAAGAAAGGCTGGGGTTGGGGGGGCAGGTCGCAGCCCTCTGCTATTTTTATCTCCTGAACATTCCAAACACTTTCAGAAACTTAATGCGCCCTGCCACACCCTCACCCACACGCCACACGCACCACATGTAGCACACACGCAACATGGCGCCCGCTCTCCCTCCCCCAGAGCCAGCCGCGTGGAGCCCTTGACGGGTGGCACCCAATCCCCAGGGCATGGATGTTGTGGGCTGGGCTCCCGCCCTCTCTGCACTTCCACACCGTCATCTACCACCCCGCAAATGTGTGGGCACTGAGGTCCCTTCTCCTTGCCCCAACACCAATGCCTTGACCTCCCTCCTCCTTGGCCACACCACCCACCTGCCATCCCTGGAATCACCCCCACAAGGACTGGACCACAGCCTCTGCCCCAAGAGCCCCCTGTGCCCCAACTCTCGCCCACTCCCCACCATTCTCCCCTGCAGCTAGGCTGCCATCGGCTCTCAGAAACACCATTACTTCATGCATCACGAAAAAAGACAAAAAATGTTGCCAACTCAACTGGGACACAGACCGGCAGGTTGCACCCCCATTCCAGGATGTCAGGATGACAGAAGTCCACCCCAGCTCCCTCAAGGTCCTGGTCACCTCTGACGAATGGGCCATCAGATGCTGCCTCCGTGCCACTTCCGAGTTCCTGGCTGATACCCTGGTCCTCACCTGCTGACTTCCACCTGCCCTGTGTCAGGAGCAAACTCGGGCAGAGAACATGAATGCCCCGGATGAGCCCCCCTCAAAGCCCAACATGGGGAGACATCAGGTAGAAGCAGCAGGGGCACATACTTGGCGATCCACAGGCAACCCACCGAAGAGGAAGTCACAGTCACCACAAATCACTGCTGAACGCGGGACCAGAGGGGAGGAAACGGGGTGGCTGCCTTTTTAAACCTTACATTAAAACCTTACATTAGGCCGGGCGCAGTGGCTCACGCCTGTAATCCCAGCACTTTGGGAGGCCAAGGTGGGCAGATCACAAGGACAGGAGATCGAGACCATCCTAGCTAACACGGTGAAACCCCATCTCTACTACAAATAGAAAAAATTAGCCAGGCATGGTGGTGGGCGCCTGTAGTCCCAGCTACACGGGAGGCCTCGCACCCGAGGGGAAGGCCCCAGGGGCCATGCGCAAGCTTCCAGTCCCTTACCTTAAGGACCGGTCCCGGAGGGACTACACTGCCCCCAGCCCCACTGGGCCCCGCGGAGAGTCCACTGTCACCAGCCCCTGCAGGGGCTCTACTGTCCACCAGCTCCGCCCCCTGCAGCGACTCCCCGGTCACCAGCCCCACCCCAGCCCCGTTCACTCCACTGCTCCCCAGCTCCCTCAGGACCCAGCCCGCCCCACCCACACTCGCAGGGTTTCAGGCAGAGGCCCACGGTCACCAAGGCCAATCCAAACCCCCCATTCCCTGGGCCAGGGATGGTGTGAGGGTGGACAAGTGACCCAAGGGTGTCAAGGGCCCAGTGGACTCGGGGGACCTTGGTACCAGAGGAGTCTCTGTTTCCCCCATGAAGGTGCAACCCAGGGGCCACGGGGCTACCACAGGATCAGGAGCCCCCTGACCGGGGATGAAGCCTGAGTGAAAGAAGCTGGTGCTGGAGCTGCAGGGAGGGAAGCCAGGTCCTGCCTGCTCTGATCACGCCCAGGGACCCCGCTGGAGCCAGATTCAGCCCTGGCCATTCTGTCTCTTGCCTCTAGGATCCTCTTTGCTGGGACCCACTGGTTTTAGGTCCTTGGCTGTCCCCAGGGAGGGCCCTGATGAAATGCCCCATGCTGGCCGGCGCCTCCCCTTGCCCAGCCTGGGAGACACCGGACGTCCCCGGAGACGTCTCCCTCAACACCCCAGCCAATGGCCAAGTCTGGCAGTTCTGCTACTGGACATTTCTGGAGTTCACCCCACTGCCCTGAACCTCTCCGGCCGGGCCCCGGGATGATGGCTTTCCCGGGCGGCTCCCACCACCGACACCACAGAATCTGAGCGACAAGGCGCGGCCCACAAGCCCATGGCCTGGACCTCCGCTGCCTCCACAGGCTGGGCTGGAAAATGGGAAGAATGAGAGCCCGACCCCGTAAATGGCGCGGACCCAGCACCGCCTTCCAGACACTGCAGTGGGCGTGAGTTGCCGCAACACCGTGTCCTCATCATGGCCGGGACTCTCCACATCCTGTGGACTCTCGCTGCGGCCGCTTGGCCCCGTGTGACCCTCTCTGCCCATGGCTGGACCCACACCTGGCTGCCTCTGCTCAGCTGTCCAGTGGAGCTCTGTCCAAGATTGCAATTAGCATGTTTAATATTCACGACCACATATGATCTCGGGACAGTTCAGTGAGGAAGACGGAGCAGGTATCGTGTGTACCACTTTACAGATGAGAAAACTGAGGCCACCAAGGTCAAGGGTCACCCCCCTAAAGACAGTCGGCTCCCCGGCTCCCCCCCACCCCATCGCCCCTGCGTGTCCGGCAGTGCCTCCGTCTGAGTGCCCTCTGCTGCCCTCACTCCAGGAATCCCTTCAGTGGAGGACAGAAACCTCCAGTGCCAAGCATCCAGAAGCACCCGTGGTCAGCTGTGCAAAACCCCGAAAGCCCCACGTCCAAGACCCAGGACCCGAGGCTGTGTCACCTTCCATGGCATAGGGGACTTTGCAGACGATGGAGTGAAGGACGTGGGGATGGGGAGATGTTCCTGGATGACCTGGGTGGGCCCACGTCACTGCGGGGTCCTCACAAGAGGGATGGGGGGCAGCTGTGTCAGAGGTGGTGACGTGAGACGGAGGCCGAGACTGGGGTGACTCAGGGCTGTGCCAAGGGGCAGGCGGCTTCAGATGCTGGAGAAGGCGGGAAACGGGGTCTCCCCTGGAGCCTCCAGAAAGAACCCGCGCTGCTGTGCCTTGACTTTAGCCCAGTGAGATTCATCTGAATCTGCACCCTCCAGACGGCTGAGTTAACAAATGCGTGTTGCTTTAAGCCCCCCAGTGGCAGCCACTGTTACAGCGGCCGCAGGAAGTTCATCTACCTCCCTCTGCCCAGGAAAGACGGACAGGCAGGGGTGGTGACCAGGGGGCAAATCAGACAGCCTCGCTCACAGCCCTGGGGACTCGGGGCCTGCTTCTCCCATGGTCACCAGGCCAACTACTCCAGAGTCCTGGGGACACGGCTGGGGAGAGAGAGAGGGGCTGCCATCGGCTGTGCAAGCAGCAGGCTGGGGATGTCTCGGCTGTCATGCACACAGCCACGCGAGGCCAACCTCCTCCTTACAGCCAGCCCGGGACGGACCCGGACGGCACCCACTCGTGAGAGGACACAGCAGTGGCACCTCAGAGCCACCACGGCTCCACGCACCCAGGCTGTGCCTCTCACTCACCCAGAGGGGATGAGCATGTGGCCCGGCCTCCAGGAGCCACGGAGGTCAATGCACGGCTGCAGGGACAAGGGGCCACGCCCATCAGCCTGGAGGGGGCCAGGTGGGCTTCCTGGAGGAGGCGAGAATAGGTGAGTGGGCATGGGGAAAAGAGGCTGGGGGTCTGCGGGCGAGGAGGGCCTCACCATGCGCTCGGACCAGCACCCAGGAGGATCATGGCCCCACCCAGGGATCACACAGGAACTCAAATGAGGCATTTACCTGCCTTTGCCCTGAAGCTCTATTGAGAGTGCGGGCCCTGGGCTACCTGATCTCTCTATCCCCAGAACAGGCGTCCAACCACCCCGACTGGCCCAGGCCTAAGGCTGGCAGCACTCCACTGTGGCAGGCTCCCTTGACACTGCCAGGGGGCTCCCCGGACACTGCCGGGGTTGGGGGGCTCCCTCGACACTGCCCTGGGTGGAATCCCTGGACACTGCCGGGGTTGGGGGGCTCCCTCGACACTGCCAAGGTTGGGGGGCTCCGTCAACACTGCCCTGGGGGGAATCCCTGGACACTGCCGGGGTTGGGGGGCTCCCTCAACACTGCCAGGGTTGGGTAACTCCCTGGACACTGCCGAAGGGCCGGAAGAGAGGCAAGCCCGGGTGGAGGGGATCTCGGCAGTCCCAAGGACCCAAGGTCAGTGTTAAAAGAAGGCCTGCACTTCACAGGGCCTGTCCTCCCTCCCTGTGTTTCCTCTGGGGGTTCAGTGTGAGGGTAATCACCCCTTCACCCAGTCCCCGACTTGTAGGAACTGATCCCAAAAAAGCCCCAGCACAAAAGTAAAACAGGAGGTATCTGCACATGGCTTCCCACTGCAGCTCCATCTGTAGTTAAAAAAGATGGGACAGAGCCCCTACATGCACCATCAGTCAGCCCAGCCCGCCCGGCACGGGAGTGTGTGTGGCCATGGAAGGAGGACGACGTATCCACAGAGGGGTCTCAGGACATGTGACGTGCGGGAAAATGCAGGTCTGGAACAGGACCTGCCTCAGGAGAGGGAGGACACAATCCTGTCTCAGTGTTGCTTGGCCAGGGAGAGGGGCAGCCTCTGCACAGGAGCCCACAGAGCCACGGAAGGCAGCCAGCTGTTGGTGCAGGCAGCACTCACCATTACACAAATCACGAGACAGAGACCTGCACACACAGTGCTCCACGCCCCGGTCACAGACACAGAAGCCCGAGGAAACATCGGGGAGGCAGAGCGGCCCTGCGAGGCACAGGCCTTCTTTTAACTTTGATCTCAAAAGCAAGAACTCTCCTAAAAAATTGAGACAGCCGAGCCGGAGAAACGGCAACCCTGGCTGCGTCTGGTGAAGTCAAGTGACTGTGCTAACGCTTTCTTCTGCTCTGGCCTGGTGACACGCACGGAGGTCCTCGCCCACCAGAGGGGCTTGCTGAGAGTCACAGGTATCGGCTGGGTTGCCAGGAGCCAGGCAGTGCGTGCACGAGGCTTCACTACGTAATTCTCTCTACTTCGGTCGGTTTGGCATTTTTCCGAATAAAAACTTTTCAAATACCAAGCAGCTCATTTCTGCCTTTTGATGTCTGGACGCCTTGGCTGGAGATCCACCTCCCTTCCCTGGCTCTGGGTCCGGCCCTGTCCTTCCCTGGCTCTAGGGGGGCTTTGTGTGCACAAGATGTCAGGCCACTCCATCAGCCACAGGGGGCTGGGGGGATGCCCCATCCAAGTCCTGGACGAGGCCCTCATCTCCCTACAATCCTGAGGACCCGTCTGGCACCCAGGAGACGTGGAAGGGCCACATGCAAATGAGGTGACGCCATCCACGCACAGCACAAACGCAGGAGCCCCCTTATCCTCAGTGGGTGCTTCTCGTGGTCCCAGCATGTGTGTGTGGGGGGTGGGGCCTCATCCAGGCCTGGTGGGCAGCCCCTCCCACCCGAGACTGGAGAATAATTCTCCTCCAACAATGACAACGATGTGTCTGAACGTGACCTTCCCGGCACCACCTGGTCATCGCCCACAGCAGTTCCCAGTGGTATGCAGTAACCCTGCTCCTCCTGGCGGCTCTGAGACTACTTCACCCCAAATTCATTTTGCTTGGACATTTATTTGAAAAAACACCTGGCCAGGAGTGGCAGCTCGCGCCTGTAATCCCAGCACTTTGGGAGGCTGAGGTGGTAGGACCACTTGAGGTCAGGAGTTTGAGACCATCCTGGCCAACGTGGTGAAACCCCGTCCCTACTAAAAATACAAAAATTAGCTGGGTGTGGTGGCGGGCACCTGCAATCCCAGCCACTGGGGAGGCCAAGGCAAGAGAATCGCTTGAACCCAGGAGGCGAAGGTTGCAGTGAGCTGAGATCGCGCCACCGCACTCCAGCCCGGATGACAGAGTGAGACTGTCTCAAAAAATAAATAAATAAATGAGGCCTAACGTGACCCTTGGCCAAATGCCTAATGCACTTACTGCTACTGCCGGATGGGCCCCAGGCACCCTCATGACCAAGCCCCATTCTCAGGGCCTTTCAAGGGTTGTGTCTACAAACACCCCGCAGGCCCTCACCCTCGGGCGGGGACAAACCAGCCGCTGGGGTCACCTGCTGGCCTGCACAGGGCACCAGAGCCGCCTCCTGACGAGCCGGTTTGGAGGGAACAGCATGGCTGTGACGCAGAGTCTTGTGCCTTCAAAGCCAAGGGGACGGGAAATTGCTCCATGGCACGACAGACGTGTGCTGTGATAAGGGGTTACTCTTCTCAACAATGTTGGCTATGGGAGCGTCCCTGAGAAGTCTGAACTCACAGGGGAGCTGTCACAGGTCAAGGTCAACAAGCCAGGGTGGCTGTCGGGGTGAGGCCGGCCGCGTCCTCCCGAATAAAAGGCCTGGGTGCTGTGTAATGAGGTGCGAAGAATAAAGGCTACTCACCCTGAAAACTGCTCTTCTCTCTCCGAAGACAGCGCACACTCACCAGTCCCCGCTCACACCACAACACGCCGCGAGGAAGCGCCCTCCGGCTCTCCCTTTCGTGCTCGGCCCCGGGGTCAGCAGTGGGCCCCACAGGCCAGCCTGCTGCGTCCTGCCTGCTCGGCACCGAGCGATGTTCTGACCACCACTTACCAGGGCAGGCCCGGCCTCCCTCTCTCCTCCCAGTCCCCACCCACACCAGCTTCCCCTGGATGCTCCCTGCCTGGGCTCCACCCCAGGGCCCCATCACGGCCATTCCCTGCCACCTGGGACTGTCCCCTCCCAGCCTCCCCTCTTACGGCCCTTCCCACCATTCACGCCACTGGATGCCTCCAGGGCTCACCTGTCTGTCCCCTCACTCCTCTAGAGCACATACCCCTCGCAGACCGATGCTGCCGTCCCGGCCCCTGAACTGGACACAGAGGCCCTGAGGTTCAGGCCGCCTTCTTCCCCTGCAGCTCTGGGGCAAGCACTGGCGTCTATCCAACCACTGGCTGTAACCTCCCCTCAGCCCACGGGGCTGGGAGTCCAGGCTTCGGCCAAAGAAATCGCAATCAAGAGTTGGACCCGATTTTTGATGTTCGACTGCTGGCGGTGTTTGAGGCGACCCGCTCCCCTCCCACCCACATTCCAATGAGGTGATGGGGGCCTGGGCTCTCTCCTTTGGCCCTGGGGAAAGTTCAAACCCTGTAAGCCCCAGCCCCTGCTCACCCTGCCTTGCCCCCAAACCACCATGGAAACCGAGGCAGTCTCCGTACCGGCGTGCTCAAGACCTTTCTGGACCAGCCTGGAAGACCCCCCTCCCCTGCCCTCCCCAGAGAGCCTCGTTATGTGGCAAGAAGCTCCCTGCCGTCTGTGTGCGGTGCTGTCATCTGTGTGGACACCTGAGCCAAATTTTAGGCAGGGGTCCATCCCGTCTCTTCAGGGTGACCGGTGATTACAAGTGAACAGCTGGTGTCCAGGCCAGGAGGTGTTTAAACGGGGGCGCGTTGCCCTTCACCCCTCTCCTCCCACTGCTGCCTCAGGTGCAGTGTGTCCCCAGAGACCACAGGAGCGTGTGCAGAAGGGAGCGGCCGGCACTCACCCCACCGCCCCAGAGGCCCTTCCTTCCATCTACTTTGCTGTCCCTGTTTTCCCTTCTAGACAGTTTCTCTCTCTCTCTCTCTCTCTCTCTCTCACTCTCTCTCTCTCTGTGGCCCAGGCTGGAGTGCAGTGCTGCAATCACAGCACTACAGCCTTGACCTCCTGGGCCCACAGACACGTGCCCAGCCTCATGCTTCTCTTCAAGGAAGCGGGGTTTGTGCTGATGAGGAAAAGTGCATGACCGTGTGACTGATGGAGCTTGGGGGTCTTCTTCAGGCTGGGGGGGCTTCTTCGGGCTGGGGGGGGCTTCTTCGGGCTGGGGGGTGGGCAGCTCTCCCTGCGGAGCCCTGCGTCCCCCTCCCAGGCCTTCCCGAGGCACACGCGCCACCGGATGTGCTGGCTGTTGAACCACCCAGCTGCTTAGCACCGGCCACTGCACCCCACACTCTGTGTAACTGTGTCTTGAACGGATAAATAAATCAGTCATGATAAATAAACCCTTACTACGGCGGCAGCTGTGAAGGCCGCTCTCCCCAGGAAGCCTTCCCCAGTCACTGGGGCTACAACTTGCTTTCTGGAGTCCTCTTAGAACAAGGCTGGGTGAGAACATCAGCTGCTGTTTGTCCACTAACCATTAGTAAGACCCACTATGAAAACAGAGGTATGAATTCTTGCCCCCAAAAAACCCACAGTCTAGCCAGGTGCGGTGGCTCACACTTGTAATCCCAGCACTTTGGGAGGCCAAAGCAGAGAATCACTTGGGGCATTCGAGGCCAGCCTGGGTAACAAAGCAAGACCCCCATCTCTACTAAAAGCAAAATATTAGCCAAGTGTGGTGGTGCGCGCCTGAACTCCCAGCTAGTTGGGAGGCTGAGGTGGGAGGCTTGCTTGAGCCCAGCGGCAGTGAGCCGTGACTGTACCACCGTACTCCAGCCTGGGCGACAGAGCAAGACCCTGTCTCTTGAGAGAGAGACAGAGGGGGGGAGGGGCCAGAATACAAAAACAGTAAGAGTCCAAAGGGTGAAGCCCCTCCAGCCCCGAGGTTTGGACCCTGTGTCTCCTGGTTCTGAACCAACCCGTGACGCAGGAGAGTTGGGGGGCGGGGCAGACTGGCATTTTTAGATCTTTTTTCTACAAAGTTGAAATGAAGTGGAGAAAAAATACACAAAGTTTCTAGAAATCTATCATTACTCTTAACAAAGTAAAACAAACAAAAACACAATAAAAAACGTGTACCAGGCCTCAAAAAGCCCACACGAGACCCTGGAAATGAATGAATGTATGAATAAATTAAATTACCCACCCACCCATCCTGGGCAGGACACAGGGCTGAACCGGTGTGGAGGTCGGGGCAGGGCCAGGCAGGCACCGGGGCTGCCCACCCGCTCTGGCATGTGGCTGCTCCTGATCCTGGCCCCCAGTATAGACGTCACCTTCTCCACCTGCCACCAGGTGGGAGCGGTGCCTGGGGAAAGGAGACGGGATGGAAATTGGACAATTTTTCCAAAGCCCCACCTGCAATCCTTCCTCATGAAAAGGGCCCCAAGACCCCAAGAAGACACAGTCCTCTGGGTGACAGTCCTGACGTGTCATTAGCATGTCTGGTTCCCATTACACATCTGCCATGTATCTGTTACAAATCTACGATGCCTGCTGTATCCACTATACACCCACCACGTATCTCTGCCACGTGTCCTTGCGTGTCTACCATGCGTCTCGATTACGCATCCACTACGCCTCTACCACACACCTTTGCTGTGGGGCCACTGTGTGTCCACTCAGTACCTGCTATTAAGTACCCGCTGAGTATCAGAAGCGGTCCAGACCCAGGATGTACCGGCTTATTTCATCCTCACGAGCCCCCAGGGGAGGCCCTCCCCAACCCTCGTTCTCCAGGAAGGGGAACTGAAGCCCAAGGCACTTGAAGACCTTTGCCCCGGGCCCTACAGCCAGTGGCAGACACAGGCCAAACGCAGACTGGCTGATGGTCTCCAAAGCTGAGCTTGAATGAATGAATGAATGAATGAATGAATGAATGAAATGGAACAAACAGGGAAACAAACGAGAGAACAAGTAAATCAACAACAGGATGTCTTGCACCAGGGGTTGTCCCTGGAGTCTGATGACAACGTCAAAGGAAAGAAAGGAAGGAGGGCTGGGGGCGGCGGGACATCAGTGAGACCACCAGGGAAGGGGTGAGGAGGGGAGATGCCTGCTAGCCTTCTCCTACTTAGAGGATGTGGCCAGTGCATTTTGTTAGATTTCTTAAATCACATTTGAGATGCAAGACAGCTTTAGTAACCAAACACACAAAAGAAATTGTATCTCCTTGAAATTAAACCTTTAAAAAGGTTTTAAAAAGGTATGGGGGTAAACTCTCCCGTTGTCAGAACTAAAATCAAGATCTGGGAACTCCCAGGTCGCTTAGAGGGAAAACAAGATAGGGGACACGGCCAGTCCCAGAGGAGACGCTTCCTCGGGATCCCTCTACAAAGCAGAATCATCTTAACGCCTTTTTTTTTTTTTTTTTTTTTTTTTTTACAAAATAAATTGTCTTAGTCATTTTAGAAACGATAAAGTCAGACACAGGATGAAAGATGAACTGGCCAGGAGCCCCAGCCTGGAGGAGCGGGCACCGTATCACGCAGGAACAGCCTCCCTCACACCCCTCACACAGGGGGTTGTGTTGAAAAGATCACAACTCAATGATAGAATTAAAATGTCATCTTTCGTCTCCTGGAATTTCTAGCAAGACCAAAACTCCCCCTGAATAAGTCTCCTCCAACCCAGGAGGCCTCTGCAGACCCCACCTGCTCAGGGCTGGGCCGGCCTTGACAGCCCCACGGGAGCCACCACCTGGTGTGGCCACTGCTGTTTGCTGCACGCCACCAGCCGTGCCTGTTCCTCCTGTGTCCCGTCCCGCACCTGCTCCCCGAGGCCCCGCTCACGCACCCCAGGAGGAACAAACGGCCTCCACTTTCTGTGCAAACTTGCAAATTACCCATAAGTTCCTGTATCTGAGACATCATCGCCCATGGGGAGCTGGCCCGAGAGCCAGTGTCTGGAGGAGATCGTCCGGGAAGAGGACACAGCATTTAGATACAAAGGCAGGACCTTGGGAACCAAACCTGGACTCCGGAGATCAGAGAGGTGCCGGGAGGAAGGGGCAGCTGGGGCCTCGGGCAGGGGCAGACCGAGGTCTGGCTGGCAGCTTGTGCCGTCCGCTGAGCCGGGCGGTGAAGACGCTGCCTCTGAGGAATTCTCGGTTGCCACAGATGGGCACCCTGATGTGGGCGTTTTTCCACGAGGCAGATTTTGAAATAATTTTAGCAAAACAACCTCTACCACTGCAAAATAAAATTAAACTCAGGAAAGGCCAGCAGTATGCATTTGGGGGCAGTGGGGGGGTCAGAAGCAGGGCCAAGACTGAGCTGTCTCCCCACTGGCCCTCACAGGAATCCTAATGACAGTGTCAGCAAGACATGGGGAATGGCTGACATCGGACAGGGCCTGCAGGCTCTTAGAGAAGACAAGAAATGACTTCTGGTTTCAATAAACTGGTTCACAGCAGGGACCTCAGGTCACCCCTAACAGACGCAGCTCGCCGCTCTGAGGCTGCAGACCCCGGAGTCTGGTCTTTTCCCCAGAGGCCTCGGTATCTCACTTTCATCAGTTTAAAAACGTATTTCAAGGTTTTTCCATTCCTTGCGAGTGATCTGGTTTAGGATGACACAGACTAATGACGTGTTTAATTCGAACAGGAAATAGGTCACACGCAGGCTTCACCAACTCCTTAGTCATGAAACATGCAACCAACATGGCCAGGGGCCCTCCTGACCCTCACCCCACGCTGCCCCATCCAGCAAGCTCCCCTCCATCAGCGCCTGGGCACCACCCTCGCCTACAGCCACGGCCTGTGCTGTGCCCCCCGCTGCCCGCAGGGTCCTTGCTGCCCCCTCCTTCCGGGCACAGTCCTGTGAGCCTCCTCTCGAAGTCACTCCTCCCCACGGCCTTCCCTGCCCCGCCCCGTCCCGCCCACTGCTTCTGAAGAGGCTCCTTCCTGGCAGCCGCTTGTGTCAATCACACCCTGGAACTGTCAATCATCAGTCTGCACAGTGAGCCTGCTTTGCCTTCACCGATTCGCCCATTAGCAAGGGGCGGTTCCGGATTGTGCCTCTGGCAGCTGCCCAGCCTGGCATGGGATGAATGAATGAATGAATGACAGGGCTCCAGCCGGGAAAAGATCTCAGACGTCACACTGAGGAGGATCTTAGTGCTAGCTGCATAGCACTGAAAATTCCCATTTATTCCCTAATTTCACATCCCAGCGACTTGTGAGAGGCGGTGTCCGTGGCCCCGGATGATGGTGATAAAGGAGTGCCGGGTCCCACACAGCTGTGTGGCTCTTTCTCCAACAGAACCTCCTATGGAAGTCACAACACAGACGACGACGGAAGTCACAACACAGACAACGGTGCATGCGATTAGGCCCAGAGCAGTAAAAACATCACTATTGGGCTTGGCGCAGTGACTCGCGCCTGTCATCCCAGCACTTTGGGAGACCGAGGTGGGCGAATCACGTGGTCAGGAGATCGAGACCATCCTGGCTAACACGGTGAAACCCCATCTCCACTAAAAATACAAAAAATTAGCTGGGCATGCTGGTGGGCACCTGTACTCCCAGCTACTCAGGAGCCTGAGGCAAGAGAATGGCGTGAACCCGGGAGGTGGAGCTTGCAGTGAGCCGAGACCGTGCCACTGCACTCCAGCCTGGGCGACAGAGTGAGACTCCATGTCACACACAACAACAAAACAAAACAAAAACAACAAACAAACAAACAAAAATCACTATTTGGTCCCTGAGTGAGAACCAGGGGGCCATTGGAATGAGTTTTCTACAAGGCCGGGGGTGATGGCAGGGCACCCTCTCACCAGCCTCATATCACAGTCCAGGTTTCACTTTCACGGTGCAGATTCCAGAAGTAACTCAGCAGTCTCCAGGCCACTTCAGGATGGGCCTTAGAGACACCAGCAACTCAGAGAGCTGGAGCTGGGGCCGGGGCTGAAGCACAGCTGCCAAACGCCTCCCGGCCACAGCCGCTCCTTGTCCCCGCAGAAGGCACAGGCCAGTGGCGCCTCTCCTGTAGGATATAATACATTCCTCTTCAAAGGTTTTAGCCTGTCAATTGTTAAGTATAATGAGTTCTGAGCTCCTCTCCAAAGAAGCAATGTATCTGTATGTTTAGATCCCCGTTCTTTGTTCTTCATTCTAAAGTTTAACTTCCTTGTTCTTTACGTCTTCTTCATTCTAAAGTTTAACTTCCTTGTTCTTTACGTCTCCTTGCCCCTAGTTTCCGTAAACAACCCCCTCCTAGCCTCTATCACCTGCTCTGTCCTTAGTCACCCCTGGTCACCTGCTCTGACCTTAGTCATCCTTGTCACCTGCTCTGTTCTTAGTCATCCTGAGTCACCTGTTCTGCAACCATCCTTCCCGCTGAACTATTCACCCCACCACTCCGGCTCGTACTCCTGCTCTCTTTAAAACAGCCAATCGGAATTAGCTTAGACTGTGCGATCCAACCTCAGCCAACAGGGGAACCACACGGCAGTACGGACAGGCTGCGTTAGGATGAGACTCCCACCTCCCTCATTCAGATGCTGCTCCATCTGTGAGAGGCACCCTTCTACAGAAGGAAAATTGCCTTGCTGAGAAAATTAAATTTATGTTCGAGTGCTATTTCTTTTGTGGCACCAAAAATTTACTTCTAACATCTCAAGTCCTGGGCCACTGTCCCCTGGAGCCTGGGCCCACCTGGCATGGGCCCTGCCAGGAGCAGGGTGCAAGGCTTGCCTTCCGGGGTGCATGGGCTGGGGGCACACACACACCGGGCTCCACGGCTGCTCTGTCCCAGGCAGTATTGGGCCCAGGGCTCACCTCAGGATCACATTTTCCCAGATTTTTTTTAAATTAAAAAATATGTCTCCAAGTGAAGCATCTCCTACGTTTGGAGAGGTGGTTTGAAAGCCTATGCCGGTCACTGGCTCACCAGGTCCGAGGGTAGGTAAGGAATGCCTTCAGGCTGCTTGCCTGGTCACCCAGCCCTCTCGCCAGTGACCCCTGCTTCTGAGAGCACAGGGGGGAACTGGCCGCATCTCCTGAATTCTCCACCAGCCCAGCTCATTCTGGGCTTTTCCAAAGACCCTGAGAGGGGCCCAGAAAGGTACTGTGGTCCCTGAACTCTTGGTCACACTCAGAATATGACGATGACCCAGGCCTTCCTGGGTGGCCACGTGGCCTGCACTGGACGACACCAAGAGGGCAGAGCCCGGAACCTCTGAGCACGGACACTGGTGTGGTCGGCCCTTGTCCTGACGAACCGCTTGCTGCTCCCTGGCCATGCCAAGGGCCAGCTGTGGCCCAAGACAAGCTGGCATCTCCAGGCCTCTCTTCCTGTAGAGGCGACGAAGCCTCTGAAGCACGGAGTCGGAGTCCGGCTTGAGCGTCAGCTCCGTCCAGAACAAAGGGCTGCGTGGACCTCGCTCAACAGGGACCGGTGCCGTGCGTGAGATGCCGCAGGGCCGTGTCCAGGCCCACACTCAGTGACAAGCCCTGTTAGGACCCACCTCGAGTTTCCTAGATTTCAGGTTCAGCCTCAAGGGGCCTCGTCCTGAGGCCTCCCCAGCATGCCTCAGGGCAACCCAGGCTGGAGATTCATCGCTGGGCAAGGTCTGGATGAGCTGGCTGACCCTTCCCTTGGCTGGCCCCGGCCTCGGCTAGAGGAAAACTCAGGAATCTGGGGAAGTTCACGAGTTGAACGAGCAACACAGACCCTGATTCGGGAGCTGCTCGGCTCCACGTTCACTGCCTTGCTGCACAGCCCAGGGCCGTTTCTGACCGTGGCAGTGATGACCACAGGAGCTGCCACCGTCCATGCCACACCATGGAGCTGCTCCCCAGGAGACCCCTAGGTCACCCCCTCAGAACTAGGCCAACGGCATCTGCGCCGCTCACAACCACCTCTGAGCGCCCGAGGACACGCGTGGTGCTGAGGGTTTTTACACACTGCTGTGTTAGATCCTCACAAAGTCCACACAACTGCGTTCCTGGCGTCCACGTTACCATCTGGGGAAACTTTGGTCCAGAGAAGGGAGGCACCTCACCCGTGCTTCCAGTGGGATGCCCACGCTCCCAGCTGCCTGGCGGCTGGGCCTCTCTCGATGGCAGCTACTCCAGACGCCAAACTGGCCTCCAACACTGCTGTGACACTCAGGGACCAATCACACTGCCGTGCGCCTCCCAGGCACACACTGCATAAGCCCACCTGCCCGGCTGGAGGGATGAAGCCACTGCCACCCACCCAGAGGCCAGACGCAGGGAGGACCAGTCCCGTGCCAGTCTTGGGACAGCCGGGGTGCCCATCTGCTTGACTGCCTTCCTAGGCAGCTGCCTGCTCCCTGGGACTATGCCTGCTCCTGCAGGAGACCCTGCCTGGCTGCCCTGACCCCAGACAGGCCCGGCCCCCACACTCATTTACTTAGCAGAGTGAGGGCCCAGTCCTGCCCTGGTCCCGGGCACAGCAGAGACAAACAGGGCAGGGCAGGGCAGGGGAGGGGAAAGGGAGGAGAGGGGAGGGGAAAGGAAGGGAAGGGAGGAGAGGGGAAAGGAAAGAAGGGGAGAGGAGGGAAGCAGTGGCGAGGGGAGGCTGGACAAGCACATAGACGTGAGTCCACGCCAAGCTGCGGAGACAGGGGCAGGGCACGACTTTGGGCACAGCCGGCCAGCACCACCCATGCAGGACGCATGCATCTGATGCGAAGCGTGAATCCTCCCCCTCTTCTCTGAAAACCGACAGTTACTTGAAAAGGCATCTATGGGAGGAGGGTCCGGCTCCCATCTACCTCTTCAGGGGGTCCCTCACTCCCCGGGCCCTCAGTGGGCACCAGCAACCCAACCACTGTGCACTGGTCGTGGCCTCCTCCACCAATGCTCAGCTCTCACGTGTGCCGTGCCCACCTCAAAGGCAGAGGACAGCATGGGGCTCTGCCCGCCACCGCCCAGACACCTCCAAAACCACGGCGAGCTCAGGATGTACACAAGGGCCCCTCCAGGAGGGCAGGCCCTCCCCTACAGAGGGAACCTTAGGGAAGCCAACCAGGCCACGGCAGACCCAGAAGGGTCTGGAAAGGAGACAACCAGCCTCCACCCCGGGTGCCAGGAGCACAGGTGCTCCCGGGAGATGGCACAGCCAGGGTCAGGCAGAGGTGACCTGGGACCCAGTGGTGATGTTGCTTGGACTTCCGGGGGACCAGCAAACCCGTCTGCCCAAACCACCACCTTGCCACGGGGCCAGGGGTGTGGCGGAGGAGCGCATGGGGGGCTGGGGTGACAGCTGGTGTCTGCGTCACCCTCAGGCGTCACTCGGGCGCCAGTGCCCATGCCGTGCCGGTGGGGGCAGGGAGAGAGCTGGCATCGAGCAGGGAATCCGGGGCAGCGCTTTTTATAGGCAGAAGAGACTGGCCAAAACCAGGCTCTAAGAGAACCGACTCTGAGGCTCCAGAAATGAATCCGAGGCCAAAAGAGCCCGGAGAGAAGCCGCACGGCAAGGGCCACGGCGGACGCCTCAGAACAGGCAGCACCCAAGGTTCAACGAGCCGGGGCCACTGCCTCTGCCCTGCCAGCGAGCACCACACAGCACCCCAGGCACCACCACGGGGAGAGACGAGGTGAGGCCGGGAGGCCGAGGGTACCCTCGGGTCACCAGGCTTGGCACAGCAGGACGGGAACCACGTCCCTTCCAGCTCCCATCCAGGACAGGGGGAGGTCGGGGGGTGCTCCCGGGACTGGGGCGGGCTCTGAGGTTGCGCATCAGAGAGAAGGTCCCGGAGACAAGCAGGTTCCCAAGGGATGTGGCTGCGCTTGGACACGACAAACGGGAGGGTCACCCAAAGGGGGGGTGGCAGGTGCTATAGACGTGCCGTAGGGAGCAAACACACATCTCAGGCGGCACTTCCTCCACCCCGGTCCCAGAGCTGCCAATCCGGCTCCAGGCTCCCTCTGCTCTGGCCCCACACTCAACCCTTAGTGCCTGGCCGAGGGCTGCAGTGCTGACGGCCGTGGACCTCCACGTCGATGCAGGCATTCTCTGGGCTCGTCCCCTGCTGCCTGCCAAGGCAGGCTGTGCCTGATGCAGCTCTAAGCGCAGGCGGGCAGGCCGCGGGGGGAGGCACCGCACGCCGCAGGTCCTCTGTAAGGCCCTGGGGTTCCTCAGCCCTCTTTCAAGGGCCTCCCTCTTTTCAGCCCACCACGTCTGGGGGCAGAGGCGGGGCTGAAGTCCCAGCTTAGAGGGTACAGGTCCCTGGGGCCCTGCACCAACAGCCACCCAGACACCCTCACCTCTGAGGAGGACACTGGCCACTGCAGCGAGCAGTGACTGTCACCAGGGCCTTTTCCAGGGAGACTGGCCGAGCAGCCCCCAGCCCCACATCAAAGAGACCCCACCCTGCCTTTTGCCTTCCAGAGAAGTGGACACTGGGGGCTGGGTCGGGCCAGATGGGCCAGAGCCAGAGAAGTGGACACTGGGGGCTGGGCCAGGCCAGATGGGCCAGAGCCAAGCCACAGCATCCCAGAGTCCCCACATGAAAGAGGGTCAGGCAGAAAAGGTAAGTGCCCCGCTCCACGCCCAGGTGGTCTGACTTGCCCCGGGGCGGCCAGAGGACACCAGCCTCCCCGCAAGAGCAAGGCTGGGGCCAGGAGGTGAGGGGTGGCAGACGGGATGCAGCAAGACCAGGAAGCAGCAAGGCCAGTGGGCCCACGCGTCACACCTGACCACACCACGCACCTGGCGTCCACCAGGAGGAGGCACTGTTGAGGGCAGCAGCTCTGCTGGCGTGGCCCTCGCCACCTGCCTCCTCTCCCGCCAGGGATCTCGTGGCTAAGGCTGTGGCTCTGTCCTCACAGGAACACACTTTTCTCTTGAGTTCCTGTTGAAAATCACCCATCATGTGGCATCTCCGTGCTACTGGGCACCTCGGCCTCATGTGGGTGTAACTGGGGGGTGGGGTGGCACCCGGTCCCCACACCTGGAAGCTGACATCGTGGAGGCAACTGAGACGGGGGCCGAGGCCTGGAGCCCTCTATGCTGAAGACAAGAAATGTGTCCGCTAGGACTGGAATTCAGAGTCGCCCCCCAGCAGGGCCCACTGTGCGGTGATCTGAGGCCTTCAGTGTCCTCCGGCCCCTCCTCCCGAGCCCTGTCCCGAGGGCCCTCCCTGCTCGCAGGGAAGACCAGGGCCTCCAGCTGCCTCAGATACACCATCCTCTAATGCTTAAAAATAATTAAATTTAAAAGCTCCCTTTGTACAAAAACAGGCCAGCTAAAATCCATGAATAAATTATGCGTGTTTTGTTCACTTCCAAGAACAAGTCTTCAAGCTCAATGAATTTACGTCTTAAACCCACAAAGCTTCAAGTCCACCTGGCCCCACTGCTCCTTTTAAAACCTAAAAGCTAAGAAAACGAGGGTGGTTTTCCTCTGCCTGGGGCCTATCCTTGCCAGGGCCCAGAGGTTGCTCTGAAAAAGGGGGAGGGCGCGGCCGAGCCCCGGACATTTCAGAGCAGGGCAGAGCTGCACACTTCGTCCCAGCTGGGGCGTCCCCGCCCTCTCTAGGCACCAGGGCACCCTGAGGCGGGACCGCCGGGCTCCGTCCTGCTGAGCCGGGCTTCTCTTGGGTGAGGTTTCCCTACAAAGCGGCAGGGGCTGCCCTTGTCTTCACCCGGAGGGGGCAGGGTACCCGGACTCCTCCTCTCATCGAGGATTCACCTCACGTAGGAAAACAGGGGGAGGGCGGCAGGGGTGAGAGGATGGAACCCTGGGAAGGGGCTGGATGGACGGGGCCGGGGCCAAGCAGGGAGCTGGCAAGGCCCGAGTATCTAGGGGAGGAGCGCAACGCCCGCCGGTCCCTCCTGCCTCACGCTGCAGCCGCACAGGCAGCAAGGACAGATTCGTCCACCGGCTCCTGGGGACATGGCCATTCCTGTAAGTACCAAGCCCTGTCTGGCACAATGCTTTCGGCTCGACATGAGTCTTCTCCTTAATGAATTTTGATAAAGATTTCACAAGGATTTGGCCGGGCGCAGTGGCTCAAGCCTGTAATCCCAGCACTTTGGGACGCTGAGATGGGCGGATCACGAGGTCATGAGATCGAGACCATCCTGGCTAACACGGTGAAACCCCGTCTCTACTAAAAAATACAAAAAACTACCCGGGCGAGGTGGCGGGCGCCTGTAGTCCCAGCTACTCGGGAGGCTGAGGCAGGAGAATGGCGTAAACCCGGGAGGTGGAGCTTGCAGTGAGCTGAGATCCGGCCACTGCACTCCAGCCTGGGCGACAGAGTGAGACTCCGTCTTAAAAAAAAAAAAAAAAAAGATTTCACAAGGATTTGGAAGATACTAAAGAAAGTAAAAGAAAAAAACATTGCGCACAACTCCACAGCCCCCGTGCTGGTCACGCGGCCCCAACACAGAACGCGCATCTGTCCTCCCGCCTGGGGTCACCGACGGCCCTGCTCCTCCCGCTCCTCCAGCCTGGGGTCACCGACGGCCCCGCTCCTCCGGCCTGGGGTCACCGACGCCCCCGCTCCTCCCGCCTGGGGTCACCGACGGCCCCGCTCCTCCCGCCTGGGGTCACCGACGGCCCTGCTCCTCCGGCCTGGGGTCAGGCCCTCTGACAGTCCCTGCTCCTCCCGCCTGGTAATCAGCAGGACCGCATGGAAGACGGATCAATTCACACGGTGTGTGCCGGTCAACCACCCCACAGGACAACGCGACCACAGAAACAAGGAACTCAATTACAAAACGGGCAAAGGACCCGATCAGACGTTTGTCCAAAGCCAACGCGCAAGTGGCCACAGGCATGAGAGGCTCCACATCGCCCACCCGTCGCAGACGCAAACTAGACCCACACTGGGCACCACCTTGCCCCAGGAGGACGGCCAGGAACAGAAGCAAGCAGTGTCAGCGAGGATGCAGACATCGTCACTCCTGCAGGCTGGGGGTGGGAGCGCAGACGGTCTGTTGTGCAAGACGAGAGAACTCCGGAGCCTGGCTGCACGGCGTGAACGTACGTGACTGAACTACACACTTAGAAACGGTTACAATGGTGAATTTTATGTTATGGGTATTTTAACACAATTAAAAAACAAACAGGCCGAGCACGGTGGCTCACTTCTACAACCCCAGCACTTTGGGAGGCCAAGGTGGGCAGATCACCTGAGGTCAGGAGTTCGAGACCAGCCTGGCCAACCTGGTAAAACCCCAACCCTTCTCTACTAAAAATACAAAAATCAGCCGGGCATGGTGGCAAGCGCCTGTAGTCCCAGCTACTCGGGAGGCTGAGGCAGGAGAATCGCTTGCACCCAGGACGTGGAGGTTGCAGTGAGCTGAGATCACACCATTGCACTTCAGCCTGGGCAACAAGAGCGAGAGTACAGCTCAAAAAAACAAACAAGAACTACAGTGGGCCACAGTTCTCTGACCTCTTTATTGAAGCACATCTATATGATGGTACATTTGCCAGTTTTAAAAAATGATATTTAAAACACGTGTTCAATAATCTGCTTAGATCATAATGTCAAGAAAACTAAGGTTTTACTCATTCCACAGGGAGAGCTAAATTAATACGGATAAATCATTTGTGTGGAAAACAGTCTGAAAATAAGTAAACCAAACGTTAAAACCAAAAACCCGCAACCAGGATCCATGGCCTCCCAGATCGGGGGGTCCCCCGGGGCTGGCTCTCTCCCAGATGCCCTGGCTGCCGCTCCCAGGGCGCCCACACCAGGTGCCATGAGGGAAACCGCACACGCAGCACAGGAGGGGCACGCGGCTGTGGGAGGACGAGGGCTTCATTCCTACATGTGCACGGGGCCTCCGTGGAGAAGCACCAGTGTTTCTTCAAAACCACCCCAGGGTGGGCTCTGACCACAGGGACCGGGGCAGACTTTCAGGGCCTTAAGCTCCCAGAAGGAGCTGCTGAGGGCGAGGAGGCCGGGGGGCATCCCCTCAGTGAGACGGCCAGCAACATCCTGCGGGGACACAGGGTACGGGCCCTGGCAGTGTCGAGGCCACGCCCCTCAGGCGGCAGGGCCCTCTGAACAGGTGCCCCCTGACCGCTACAAAACCATGGGTGCAAGGGCCCCTTCGGCGGGCGGGCTGGGTGCAGCTGACCACAAGGACTGCAGACCGGCCAGGCCACGGGAACCCCTTGCCCAGGTGCAGCCCCCAGGGCCTCCGAATGAGTGCAACTGAATCCTCCCGGAATCCAAGCGGCCATCCTGACCCCCAGGAGCTCAGAACACGCCCTTATTTACATATAGGGCACTGCAAATGCAATCAGTTAAGTGAGTGAAGTCATTATAGCAGGCTTAGATCCCAAACAACCGCTGTCCTCGAAACAGAGGTAACGTGGACACGGCCGCACGTGGAGGAACGGCCCGGGTGAAGAAGAGACGGCTCCACCAGCCAAGGGGACAGGCCGGGCCGGGGCTCCTCACGGCCTCCGGGAACCAGTCCTACTGAAACCCAGCTCTCGGACTGGTCTCCAAACAGAGAATAAAGCTTTTTGTTTGGATTTTTTTTTAACGGGATCTTGCTATGTTGCCCAGGCTACATTCAAACTCCTGCACAAGTGGTCCTCCCAGCACAGCCTCCCGAGTAGCTGGGACCACCGCACAAGCTGAGAGCGAATCGGGTTCCGCTGCGTGAGCCGCCGTCTGTGGTACGTTGCTACAGTGGCCCCAGCGCTGTGACCTGAGCGTTTACGTCCCGCCAAATCCACACGCTGAAATCGTCACCCACAGGCGATGGTGTCAGGAGGTGTTTGAGAGGTGGTGAGGTCGTGCGGGCGGCGCCTTCCGGAACGGGATTATTAGTGCTTTTCAAAGGGACCCAGAGTGTGTGTTCGTCCCGTTCATCATGTGAAGACTCTGAGAAGGCTCCGGCTGTGAACCAGTCCTTACCAGGCGCCAGACCTTCCTTGTACTGGCACCTTGCTTGGACTTCCCCGCCATCAGCACCTTGAGCAATCGGGGTCCTCGTTTACAAGCCGCCCCTCACGGTGCCTCCTCACAGAGGCTGAAGCAAATGAACGCAGACCCCGACGGACCAGAGACGCGCCCCTGCCTCCTGGAAGTCTCTGTCCCCAACCCCGACCCTCAAGTCTTCCCAGCTCTGAGCATCCTCGTGCCCACACCGTCACCCCCCCGTTTCTACCCGTGCAGCCCCCAGAAACACAGACCTCTGGGTCCTTTCTCATCGGCGTCCGCCATCGCCCGGCGGAACTCAGCCCAGGACCTCACGAACAGGGAAATGAGGTCTCAGACCACAGCTGACCCTGGCTAAGGAAAAAACTCTGCATCAGTAAGCCCCACCATTTTTAAAAGAAACGGTGAGCCTGGAACAGAATTGGCACCATTGTTACTGTTATTACTGGCTGATAACAGGGAGAGATTCTAACCTCGTGTCATCCTATAAAAACTAATAGTAGGCCGGGCGCGGTGGCTCACGCCTGTAATCCCAGCACTTTGGGAGGCCGAGGCGGGTGGATCACGAGGTCAGGAGATGGAGACCATCCTGGCTTACACGGTGAAATCCTGTCTCTACTAAAAATACAAAAAATTAGCCGTGCGTGGTGACGGGCGCCTGTAGTCCCAGCTACTCGAGAGGCCGAGGCAGGAGAATGGCGTGAACCCGGGAGGCGGAGCTTGCAGTGAGCCAAGATCGCGCCACTGCACTCCAGCCTGGGAGACACAGCGAGACTCCGTCTCAAAAATAAATAAATAAATAAATAAATAAATAAATAAATAAATAAATAAAAACTAATAGTATTGAAGACCAGAATGAAATTTAAAACGATGTGCTCTCGGAAAACAAAAGTGACATGCTCTCCAGGGAGTACAAGCGAGAGCAATTTGAGCTTTTCTGACATTCTGCCCTATGGGTCAAATTTTCTGTAGTCAACCTGTGTTGCTTTTACAACCAGAAACACTGATTTGTGTTTTTTAAGAGATGGGGTCTTGCTATGTCGCGCTGAGCCCCAGCCTGAGTCTGTGAGTGAAGAGACGCTGCTGCCTGGGAAGGGCCTCCAGGCAGCCGAGCTGTGCACACGTGACCTGGGCTTGGTCGGGCTCCGAGGCTCCCACAGCCTGACCTAGAAAGAAGAGGTGACATTCCACGCAGGGCGACGGTGTCTACGGGAAGACTCTGCTGGGCTCATCCTGGAGACTGGGCTCTGGGACCTCTGGAAGCAGCTCTGGCTGGGCATGCGATGGAAAGGCCGAGTCACGTGGCAGTCACTCGCCACAGCCGTCTTCACTCAAGGACTCAAGGACGTTCAGCAAACGTCCAGGGAGCCCTGCTGGGTCCCAGCCACCATTTTTCAGCCCTAAGGATACAACCGGGGTCAAAGCTGAGGGATTTGGTTCCCAGGAAGCCCACGACGGAAAGGGATGGCCTCCGAGCTAAGACTGCAGGGGAGGAACAGGGAGGCTGAGGGAGGGGTGTGCAGACCCCACGGGGCGAGCCGTCCAGGCAGGGGGAAGGGAGGGGTGAGGACTATGAGGGCCAGACGGGGGCAGAGTTGTGCCTCCTCTTAGGTGTGCTGGGCGTTATCCAGATGACGGAGGCGGAGTCTGGGCCAGGTAGATGAGGACACTGCTGAGTGGCCTCCCTGAAGTTACACGAGTGGGAAACTGTAAAACCAACACCCCAACTCGGGTAGCGTCCGAGCCCGAGGCCCCCACCCCACACAGCAGAGAAAGCCGCTATTCACGATGGGCTCTGCCGCCATCAAAACAAAGGCCGCCTTCACCGAGAGTCCAGGCGGTCAGCACGTGCCAGGCACCAGCAGCCTGTCCCTCATGCCCGTCCCAGCATCCCCAGCCTCGAAGCCAGGCCTCCCCGGGTACCTGGCTCCCGAGGGCCTGGATGCTGCCCCCGGTGCCTGGAAGGCCAGACGCTGGTCCTTCTCAGGGGCCTCTGAGGACTGCTTTCCAGAGTCGGGCATTTCTTGTTAGTGGGTGTCTGGTTAGGGGAGCAGGAAGGTTTTACACGCCACCCCCCCCCCCCATCAAAAGGCCATTTCAGAGTAAAACCACCTGTTGCTCATTTATTCTCTTCACGTCTTTCTGGTGACATTGCACACATATTAGTCAGGTATCCTGCTATACTCCTCTTGGTAATCACACCCAGGTGATGGGATACGACCAAATTAACTAATGCAAAATAAAGGCATCATTAAAAACCCTTGCAAGCGAAGGTTTTGGGAGAGGCACACAAGCCCCAGGGTTTGCCTGGCACCTCAGGACGTCATCCACAGGTGCTGGTACAGCTCTCTGCGTGGCGGGGCTGCACTCCCAGCTGTTGCCACGGTGAGCCTTGGCCCTGTGAGCCATGATGCCTCACAACTCAAAAGTAAAATAAACAAGAAAGCGGGCCAGGCGCGGGGCTCACGCCTGTACTCCCAGCACTTTGGGAGGCCGAGGCAGGTGTATCCCTTGAGGTCAGGAGTTCAAGACCAGCCTGGCCAACATGGTGAAACCCCGACTCTACTAAAAACACAAAAATTAGGCGGGTGTGGTGGTGGGTACCTGTAATCCCAGCTACTCGGGAGGCTGAGGTGGGAGAATCAACTGAACCCGGGAGGCTGTGGTTATAGTGAGCTAAGATTTCGCCACTGCACTCCAGCCTGGGTGAAACAGCAAGACTCCGTCTCAAAAAAAAAATACATAGAATGGGGAAATATGGCCGGGCGCGGTGGCTCACGCCTGTAATCCCAGCACTTTGGGAGGCCGAGGCGGGTGGATCATGAGGTCAGGAGATCGAGACCATCCTGGCTAACACGGGGAAACCCCGTCTCTACTAAAAATGCAAAAAATTAGCCGGGTGTGGCGGTGGGCGCCTGTAGTCCCAGCTACTCGGGAGGCTGAGGCAGGAGAATGGCGTGAACCCGGGAGGCGGAGCTTGCAGTGAGCTGAGATCGTGCCACTGCACCCCAGCCTGGGCGACTGAGCGAGACTCTGTCTCAAAAAAAAAAAAAAAAAAAGAATGGGGAAATATACTAAAATCAAATGCACCCAACTGACCATCACACTGACAGCATAACCCCGTGAAAGACAACAAATCAATCCAAGTTAACTTCTGGAAACTGCTCTCCAAGGGCACGGGCATGGCAGGAGACATTCCGAGGACAAAAGAACGCTGAGAAGTCCTGGCCTGGCTGGGTCTGCTGCCCTGGTGACCACGCCGCGGCTCTGAAGCTGTGTCATCCGCATTCGAAGGCAGAGCACACGAGTGAACAGGCCCACGCTGTGCAGATGGAGACCCCACTCAGAAGTGGAGGAGAGAGGGCCGGGCGCGGTGGCTCAAGCCTGTAATCCCAGCACTTTGGGAGGCCGAGACGGGTGGATCACGAGGTCAGGAGATCGAGACCATCCTGGCTAACACGGTGAAACCCCGTCTCTACTAAAAAATACAAAAAACTAGCCGGGCGAGGTGGCGGGCGCCTGTAGTCCCAGCTACTCGGGAGGCTGAGGCAGGAGAATGGCGTGAACCCGGGAGGCGGAGCTTGCAGTGAGCTGAGATCCGGCCACTGCACTCCAGCCTGGGCGACAGAGCGAGACTCCGTCTCAAAAAAAAAAAAAAAAAGAAGTGGAGGAGAGAAGGAGCCTGTGGCACTGGGAGCCGCCGCGGGAACTGCACATCGATTCCCCATGTAGCCCCTGGCCCGCCACCCACCGAGCACAGCCTCACAGCCCCCAGGACCAGCAGGCAGGTTCGTTTCCGAAGTCCACCCCCCTCCGAAGGAAGCTGAGCTCCATGAAGAAACGGCCAGGTCCAGGATGGAGCAGAAAGGGCTGAGGGAATGCCAGAGCCTGCTGCCCGGATGCAAGTAACACACAATACCTGATGGAAAAGGGGGCAGTGTGGGGGGAGCCACTCGCCAAGGCCCCCACCAGCCAAACCTGGGACGACCAGAGCCTCAAGATGAATAATGACAGAAATGGATGATTCCAGGCCAGGCATGGAGGCTGACAACTGTAATCCCAGCACGTAGGGAGGCTGAGGCAGGAGGATCGCTTGAGGCCAGGAGTTCAAGATCAGCTGGGCAAAATGGATAAACCCTGCCTCTATCAAAATACAAAAACTAGCCGGGCGTGGTGGCGGGAGCCTGTAGTCCCAGCTACGCGGGAGGCTGAGGTGGGAGAATCACTTAAACCTGGGAGGCGGAGGTTGCAGTGAGCCGAGATTGCACCACTGCACTCCAGCCTGGGTGACAGAGCAAGACTCCGTCTTAATTTAAAAAAAAAAAAGGATGATAATAAACTCAGTTTTTAGAAAGTCCTTGAGTTCACATTAGGATCAAGATTCCTTTCAACAAGAAGGGAAGAAGACATAGCTCTTACTTACAGGACGATGCCAACCTAGACAGGAGAAGGGAACAAGAAAGAGAAAAGTGTCTCTTTGCACCAACACAGTAAGACCAGGGTCTCCCAAACGCACCCACGAGTGCAGACCTGCCTGTGAGAGGGGAGCCGGGCCAGGGCCCCCCACGTCCTCAGCCTCTCCAGCACGGCGCCGCACGGGCTCTGAGCACAGGGCCCCCCACATCCTCAGCCCCTCCAGTGTGGCGCTGCACAGGTTCTGAGCCGGCATCTTCAGAGGACGAGAGTCGTGAAAAACACAACCAACAAATGCGAGGTTTGGCAAAAGGCACCGTGTGCGGCAACCCGTCTGTGTTTTGGCCCCAGCCCCACCGGGAATTAAAGTCAAGCCCGGTATCTGGAGGGCTGTGGACCCAGGTGAGGAGTAAGACGGCCAACAGACCGGAGGCGCATTCTGAAGATCTGATGACACGGGGTGCAAAGCTGCTGGCTCGGGGCCAGCTCCCGCTCTAGGACTTTCTGTGCTACCAGCTTCACGCCCACACCAGGTAGGGCGGATGGTACAATGTGTCTCGGAAAAGTTGCTGAAGTTTCCGAGAGCCATACAGTCTACGTCCTTGTCTTCCCTTTAAATAAATATCCGCTCAGCTGCCTCTCCACTCCCTACCCAGCTGACAGAGGAATCACCCCCACCCTCAGAGCCACAGGGAGGGCAGGGACACGGCCCCTTGTCGGTCACGTTGGGGTGGGAGCAGCCTGCCTCCTTCTGTGCCTGACCGGAATCTTTTTTTTTTAAGAGGGTCTCACTCTGTCACCCAGGATGGAGTGAAGTGGCACAATCTCAGCTCACTGCAGCCTTGAACTCCTGGGCTCAGACAATCCTCCCACCTCAGCTTCCCCAAGGAGCTGGCACGGCAGGTGTGCACCACGACACCAGGCTAATTTTTATATTTTTTTGTGGAGATGGGGTTTTGCCATGCCCAGGCTAGTCTAAAACTCCCGAGCTCAGGCGATCCACCCGGCTAGGCCTCCTGAAATGCTGGGATGACCCCACATCTGACCTCCACTTACTGACAAGGTGCTGCCACAAAGACCTGATGCTGGGCAGCCCAGGTGGCTGGCGCTGAGAGCTGGTGGGCACGGAACGGCTCCCTGCCCCACTCACCCCCATCCACAGTCCAGGCGGAGACCAGGGCAGGGTGAGCGCACAGGACTGCAGGCGGCGGGCCGGACGCAGGGACGTCCATCTGTGAGCCGGCCGGCCGCGCATGTGTTCTGCCATATGGTGAAGCGGCAGGAATTGGCTGAGGCCAGAGAGATCTGGGGGTGCCTGGGGGTCCCGGAGACCAGGCAGGGGAGCCGCGACCGCAAGCTATGTCCATAATCCGAAGAGGACAGCACTTGCCTTCTTCACACTCGTCCTCATGAGCGTGGGGGGAATTTTCCATGGCCCTTCGGAAGGCCTGCAGAACCCAGTGAAGCGACATTTCCTAACAGCCAATGTGCAATTTTTGTTGTTGCTTGAGGCAGTTTCGCTCTGTCACCCAGGCTGGAGTGCAGTAGCATCATCTTGGCTCACTGCAACCTCTGCCTCCCAGGTCCAACTGATTCTCGTGCCTCAGCTTCCCGCGTAGCTGGGATTACAGGCAACTGCCACCACGCCCGGCTAATTTTTGTATTTTTACTAGAGACAGGGTTTCATCATGTTGGCTAGGCTGGTCTCGAACTCCTGACCTCAAGTGATCTGCCTGCCTCAGTCTCCCAAAGTGTTGGGATTACAGGCGTGAGCCACCGCGCCCGGCCAACATGCGATTTTTAAAACACACACACGGGTAACAAACCTATTCGAGTGCAAAAGAGACCAGTGGATTTTTAACGGAACTGCAGGAAAATGACACAACTACAGTTCCAGATTCCATGTTTCAACTGACATTTAAGAAACAACCACGTGTTGAGTTTTAGAGAAATATCAAAGAAGAATACCCACGTTTACCACAGAAAAGGCTGTTAAAATGCCCCAAGCCTCCTCACACACTGGATTTCCTCCCACTCTTAAACCAACACCGCAGGAGCCTGAGCGCAGAAGCAGGTGCGATGCCCTGACCGTCTTCTGCTCAGCCAGATGCAAAAACGCTGCCACTCTCTTGTGAATATTTTGTTTGGGAAAACGGTCGTTTTTTCATTAAAATGCTATGATTTATGTTAACAGGCAATGAGTTTATTATTTTAGAACTAATCTAATTAATCATAAATTAATTAGAGCTAATGAGGAATAAATATTCCTCGTTCTAAATTTTCAGTACAGTTCACACTGGCAGCTACAGCCCACGTACCCAAAAGCTCTTTGAGGACCTCCATAATTTTCATGAATGTGGGGGGGTCCTGAGACCACTGGCTGAGCCTGAAACTAGAATCAGAGACCGGCGAGGAGGGGACAGAAGCTGCAGGGAGGACAGGCAGTGAGTAATTCCGTCCGGACACGCACGCAGCCACCTCCCCTTGAACCAACCCCTCCTCCCATAAAATCCCTGCACCTCCAGGGGCTCAGAGCATGTTCCACCCAGTGAACCCCACGCTCTGGCGCCAGCAACAGGGGAAACGCTAAAGATACGTGTTTGAAAATTTGGACCAAGGTATTTAAAACTCACTGTACAGCCCCCTAAATGTAACTTCCTGTCCAGACCTATTAGGACATGAGGAGAGGGAGGACGGGGGTACCCGAGGTGTGGACACCTGTCCTTCACCTGCTGCCTGAGGTGGCTCGCTCCCTCACGCCGCCCCTCCACCCTCTCCCTCGCACCCTCACTGCTACCCTCTCCACCCTCTCATGCCCTCACTGCCACCCTCTCGTGCCCTCACTGCTACCCTCTCCACCCTCTCATGCCCTCACTGCCACCCTCTCGTGCCCTCACTGCTACCCTCTCCACCCTCTCATGCCCTCACTGCCACCCTCTCGTGCCCTCACTGCTACCCTCTCCACTCTCTCATGCCCTCACTGCCACCCTCTCCACCCTCTCCCTCACACCCTCAGGGCCACCCCTCCACCCTCTCCCTCACACCCTCACGGCTTCCCCTCCACCCTCTCCCTCACACCCTCAGGGCCACCCCTCCACCCTCTCCCTCACACCCTCACGGCTTCCCCTCCACCCTCTCCCTCACACCCTCAGGGCTGCCCCTCCAGCCTCTCCCTCATGCCCTCACTGCCACCCTCTCCACCCTCTCGCGCCCTCACTGCCACCCTCTCCACCCTCTCCCTCACGGCCGCCCCTCCCCCTTCTCCCTCACACCCTCACTGCCACCTCTCCACCCTCTCCCTCACGCCCTCACGGCTGCCCGTCCACCCTCTCCCTGCTACTGGACCTGAGTGCCACTGTGAAGGAGGACAGGTGTCCTCAGAGCCGCCCCCAGATGCTCAGGCAAAAAAACAAATGGAACCAGGTCTCCCTGACATCCCATCTCCAGGGTAGGGCTGGGCGGGAGGACCAACTCTCAGAAGCCGACCGTGTGTGCCCTTGCCCAACTCCACCTTCAATGACCCCCCTACTTTGGCAGCCTGAAATCGGCCGAAGCGGGAGTGTTTACACCAGGAAAATTGACCAAGTGACAAATCCCACCATCATTCCTTCCTCACAGCGCACTGAGGCACAGCACTGCCACACACAGCCCGTCGCTAGGAACGGGGACGTGATCTTACACTCAGAACGAAATTACCGTCTCCATGCAAACTCGATTCTCTCTGGAGGCCAAGATAAATAAATAAATAAAAGCTACCAGACTTCACTCCGTCTACAGCAGCCGGTAGCTTGAAAGAGGTGATCTACCAAGTCCATCTGGAACAGCCGCTCCGGCAGCCTCCAGCTCCTGCACATGTGGTCATGCACAGAGACTCCCTCTCGCCAGACACACAGCCCTGGAGCAGGGAAAAGGCGCACACAACAGGCGGGACAAAGCGGGCGACGCTGCCAAGGGCTGCAAAGAACCCATCTGGTGCGTTCGGCATCTCTGACCATGCCCGCCCTCGGTTGGCCATGTAGACACTTAGGCGCCCTCTTGGCACGACTGTGGTGTCCTATTGGGCGTCGATCGGAACCACAGCAGCCCGGATCAAGCCTGCTTTAATGTGAACAAATTATGCAACGCAAGATAACTGAACACACTTCCAAAAAAAGAGGACTGCCCACCAAGCAGGGGACAAATGGGCAGGAGGGGCCAGCGATGATGCCGCTCTCTGCCCATTTCTGCCTTTGTCGCCTCTCATCAAACCAAATGAGGAAGGGAGTGCACGACGGAGGGCAGTGGGGAGGGATGTCGAGGGGGCAGCAGTGGTGGGGTACGGGGGGCGTGCCTGCACTTGGTGCCAGGCGATTCGGGGACTGCCGAGTCCCACATGAGCCCCACACAGGGCCAGGGCTGCTGACCCCACAGCACGGCCGACTCGGCTGGGAGAAGAGTATGGGGCGGGGGCAGGCCCCCTGCAGCCCCGACATCACCACGCTGCTGAGTCCAGGCACGGTGTGATGCCTTCTCCCCTCCCCGCCTTCACCCAGCACCACCCTGGCACGACCCTGGAGCCCCAGCTGCAGCACCAACCATCTCCCAGAGCCCACACCCCACACCGGGGTCTGCAGCTGCAGGACGTCCTGACCACACAGGCCCCTTCTGGGGATCCATGCCCACAGCCCAGACTCGCCCAAGACCCACCTCAGGACCTGGGATCTGCTCCCCACTGCTCCCTGCAGCCTGCCCCCTCCTGCCAGAGACCTGTCAGCACCCACCCCCAACCTGCCCTGTCTCTGGCCTGATCGCTGCCCCAACAGCCAGCCTGCAAGGGCCCCAGTGCCCAAAGCTGGAACAATTTGAGCAATAAAATAAGCGAGACGGTATCCAATTCTAACCCAACTATGAAATTGATACCAGCAAGTCCACATGGACAAAAACGAATGATTAAATAACCAATGGGAGAAGAGACGTACAAGTCCTGTGCGAAACTTGACATCACGTATGTCGCTCCCCACCTCTTAGCTGTGGGCCACACACACCTTACTCCGCAGAGACAGGACGGCACGGGGGAAGAGGCGCAGGCAGGTGTGAGCCGACAAACACACCACGGCCAGGTGACATGCGAGGCCAACACAGACAGGCTGTGTGGAGGGTGTGGACCCGGACCCAGCGATACAAGGAGGCTTCACCTCTGCACCCTTCCTCCCAAAACCCAGAGCCCCAGTCCTTACGAGAAAAACATGAGGCAAACCCCAATGAAGGGCTGTCCCACAAAACACCTGACCAGCCCTCCTTAAAACTACCAAGGTCGTTGAAAACAAGGCAAGTCTGAGAGACTGGCCACAGTGAGAGGGACCTAAAGAGGTGTGACAGTGAAGTGCCACGTGGCGTCCTGGACGGGATCCCAGGACAGAAAGGGGGCAGGAGGGGAGACCGAGGCAAGCGGAATAAAGCCTTAGCTGGAAAGGCGCCGAGACTGGCTGGTTAAGTGTAACTCGTGCATCGCGCCGACCAAGAGGGAGCAGGAATGCCTGTGCTCTCTCTACTCCTGTCTTGATTTTTCTATAAATCCGAAACTGTTCCAAAAACCGGTCTTCCCAACACCCCACTGAACGAGGGGGTGACAGAACCAAACTACCTGGGCCAAGCATTTGAAAATTGCCCCCAGGTTGCACGGGGGGCAGCATCAAGGAAAAACAAACATAAGGGCCTTTGTCCTCCTTAACACCCTGCACTGCACCCTCCGGCCCCTCAGGAGGCAGAGCGGTGGGACGTGCTTGTCCACACCTGCCACACCCACGTGCACCGCCACATCCACGCACACCACCACGTCCATGCACACCGCCACATCCACGCACACCGCCACGTCCATGCACACTACCTAAAGACCTTCTCCAACTCCGGTGTTCCTGCAGACTTCAGCCTTCAGAAGGTGTCATCGCGATAGTTTCCAGGTGGACACAGCAGCGCGACCACATCACTGACTGACCCTCTCCCCAAGACCAAAGGAAGAAAAACTCCAATAAACCCGTAACAGCAAAGAGGAGGAGGGGCTGGGCAGCGATGCCCTGGGACCTGGAAGGCAAAAGGCCCTGTGGCCACCAGGAGACTGCACTGGGCCGAACCCCAAAGAAGGGCCCCGAGCCAGAGGCTCCAGGTAGCCGGAAAGTGGGGGGCCTGCGGTGCAGGGTCCCAGTCACTGAGGAGTAGACCACCAGACCTGCTTCCTCGCCCAAGGCAGCCGGGGAACGAGAGGGCTTGCGGGGGCAGCAGACTCCTTACGAGGCGAGACGCCTGGCCCTCCCAGGCAGGACACTCCCCCCGGGACTTCCGCCACCACCAGCTCTGTGGTGCCCCACAAGTCAACGTGGGCAGGCAAACAAGGGTCACCAGGGGCCGAGGAAGCCGCAAAGGCCAGGACAAACAGAAAAACGGACCCTCAGTGAAAACAGCTGAGTACGAGGCCAAAGAACACACTGAAAGGAGACGCTATCACCAACCGCTGCCAGCCACACCCTCCCACTGTGTGCCGCCATCAGCAGCAGCCGCGGGGCCGGCACTGTGGCTTCGATACTAATCCCGTGACAGCCTTGGGAGCCAAGCCTTTTACCACCACGCCCACTTACGAGGGTCTGGGACACGGTGGACAGCGTTGTGGCCGAGGTCACATGGCTGGTGAGTAGCAGAGCTGGGGCCTGACCACACAGCTTCAGGCCCCGGGGCACGCGGCAAATAGCACAGGCTTAAGCCAGCCCTTGGGGTTTGAGTCCCGGCTCAAACTGTGTGATTTTGGGAAATTTCTTGACCTCTCTGTGCCTTGGTGCTGTTCTTTCCCCAGAACAAAGAAAACAATGGTGCCCACCCCACAGGGAACTGAGAAGATTAAATGAATTTACACACGGGAAGCCTCTGCAGCCGTGAATGTGCTAAGCACTGCTGAATCACCACATGATACCCCGGTGCCTCTCAGCCGAGATGAATAACCCCGGAGAAAGAGTGTGATATGCCTTTGACACAAGGGCTGGACACTCTGCCTTATAAAGACACCTTCAGAGAAAAAAGAACGAAAGATAAGAACAGGAACAAGGTGACAAACTTAATAGATGGTTTGGACAGGAAAATCTGAAGATATCTCCTAGAATATAAAATAAACAAAGAAATGGAAAACATAAGAGAATTAAAGGACCAGCCTGGGAGGGCCAACAAACAATCAGTGTCAACTCTAAAAAACAGTCAGAGACGGGGAGTCGGCCGTGGGATAAATCACTGGGTGTAAAGCTCCCCACGTCCAAATGTTGCAAGTTTCCACAGCACGAGTTCCCAGCACAAGAGACAAAGAAGGTCCCCCGACAACGAACATTATTGTGAAACTTGAGAACCCTGAAGACAAAAGATTCTACAAGACTTTCAGGACAAAAAAACACACACACAAAATCAAAATGGCACCTGACTTCTTGGTCACACAAGAAGCCAGAAGACAGTAGAGCAATCTCTTTCAAATGCAAAGGGAAAATTCTTTCCAACACAGAATTTCATACCTAGCTAAACTATCCTTAAGTGTGTGGCTGGAGGAAAAGCATTTTCCAACTAGATCCCCCAAAAGGGCCTCCCACGCTGTCTTTCTCAGAAAGCCGCTGGAGAGGTCTTAACCGGAGATTAAGCCAAGAAAGATGAAGACAGGGAGCCAGAGATCAAGACTGTAGGCAGAGGAGAGAGGAGGGGGCTGTTCCCGGCACAGGGAAGCCCTACGACATGTTGTGTGGGGGCCCGGGTGCACCAGGAGGGAGGTGACGCAGGCATCGGCGGGAGTTGCCCCTCTGCTGGGAAGAGGAAACTAGAGTAAATTTGAGACAAGACATCTAGGAAACTGATTCAAACAATCATGATGTATTAAGTCCAAGGAAAACCAAAAGTTGTGCAAACAAGGGACTGCAATCCTGGTGGTTCATGAATATTCACATCACCCACAATTAGGTAAACACTCAACGACTGAAAACAATAAACGCTGACATAACTCCATCAGGAGAATGGAATAAGGAAGAGATAAGCTGATGTGTCCCAGAGAAAGTGGGGAAGTAACATCCTAAATGGAAAAGTCTAGAAATAGCAGCAGAAATGTGTCATTTAGAAATCTGGAAATAAATGTCAAGAAGAAACTGCTCTGATCCCCTCCAGGGGGTGGAGCCGGGGCGGCAGGGAGGACCAGGGACACATGTTCTCTCTTTGTGAGTCCCACAGGACTATCAACACCTTACAATAGAAAATCTGGAAAACTCAAAATAAAATTTTAAATAGAATGTACAATGCAAACTTTATACACAACCATTCAGCAAGGGCAACACCGCAATTTCCTCACCAGGACAAGACACCAGGCCCGGCCTGTGTACACCTGATACAGCCGCATGAGATTCTCTCAACAATCGAGGTGTGGTGAGGAGCAAACAGAGGAAGCCATCCAGGCCCACGCCAAGCCGCCAGTCCACCCTGGGTCCCCACAGCCCCTCCAGACGCAGGGCGGCTCCGTCTTGCAGTCAGTCGAATCTTTTCAAACTTCCCACAGAAGAAACGTTAAAAAAGAAAACTTCAGAAAGACCAGACACGCTCAAACCCCCTATTTAAAGACAACAGCAAGTCAGGGCCGTTCCACCCACCAGAGCGTGTGTAAACTCTTCCTGTGCACCCGACATGCGAGCGTGGACGAAACGAAGCCCCCCCGGCAGATGTGCTCACAGCACCGCCGGAACAACCGGCAGCAGGGATCTGTTCGTGTCAACTTGGCGTCACGCCTCTCCTGACTCTAATCCTCTCTCGGGGGAACAACAGACCTGTGGGCCCACCAAGGCTGCCCGGAGACGGTGGAATCACTGGTTCTGCCTGGAGGCCTCACAGAGAAGCAGCCAGTCCTGAGCGTGGTGGGTGCCCTCCTTTGTGTATTCAGGAGAATCCCAGAAATGTGCCGCCGGGCCCCGACGCGTGGAGGGGACTCTGCCACAGCGTCTCCTGTACGAGTGACAACTGCCGTCACTTTATGACCAAACACAAGCTGAACACTGGACTACCAACTGGTTCAGGTGGCTTCTTTTGAATAAAGCTTTTCCTTTTTTTTTGAGATGGAGTCTCACTCTGTTGCCCAGGCTGGAGTGCAGCGGCGCAATCTCAACTCACTGCAACCTGCGCCTCCCGGGTTCAAGCGATTATCCTGCCTCAGCCTCCCGAATGACTGGCATTACAGGTGCCCGCCACCACGCCCAGCTAATTTTTGTATTTTTAGTAGAGATGGGGTTTCACCATATTGGTCAGGCTGGTCTTAAACTCCTGACCTCAGGTGATCCCCCGCCTCGGCCTCCCAAAGTGCTGGGATTACAGACGTGAGCACCACGCCTGACCTGAACAAAGCTTTTTCTGCCCCTTGCATAAAACGACAAACATTTCTGGAGGCCCAGCATCGTGCCGACCCCAGGGGCTGGGAGATGGGGATGCCTCAGGGTATCCTGGACACAGGCCTGTCCAGCCTGTGGCATGAGGGTTGGTAGGAGCGGTGGCCGCACGTTCTGCTCCCCCTGACACATGTGGGAGGCGGGGAGATGGCCAGGGAGTGAGTGGGCGCCAGGAGACCAGACCTGCCGAGCCCACACTCAAGCACTATGACCAGCACAGCCAGGGACCTGCTACTGGTTTTCCAGATGTCCTCACACTTCCCCACAGGCTTCCCCTTGATGGCACTGGGCACCCCCTCAGCCCCGGCCCCAAACAGCCCATTCAGGGGCCTGGCCCTGCAACAGCTCCCTGCCCGGCTCCTGGGCAAAGCTCCACGTCAGCACAGGAAAGGACGGCTACCCCAATTTTGGGGTCCTCAGCAGAGGCTGGTGCCTGACCCCATGGACGGTCCCCCCCGCCCCCGACGGTTCAACCTCCACGTGCCCGGCTGAGTCCTCGGTGATCAGAAACGTCCGGCAGATGAGACGCAGCCCCCACTGCTACACACGAGAGCAGGTCACAAACACAGGAACTTCTGAGGATGCTCAGTGGGCCTCTCCACTGGGGCCATCGACAGCCGTGGCAGGTCCCCACCAGACCCCGCGGAAGGTCCGGGGCACCCAGTGTGGATGGGCCGGGCTCTCAGGCGCCCTGTGGACACTCTGGGCTGACGGATCTGATTAACTGGGAGCCTCGGAAACATCGCAGCAGAGGCCGGAGCCCGGAGGTGAGTCTGGGAGGTGGGACCAAGCTTGGAGTTGGCCAGAGGAACACACAACTCCTTACATAACCACCAGTGGCTCCGAAGTCTAGGAAGACAGTCGGAGAAGGGCCCCCACTGATGGCTGATGCAGCTGGGACAGGAATGTGGAAGATGTGTGCCGATCCGGCCGAGACACAGACATGGGTACCACAGCCGGCTCCGGCCGCATCAACACGAAACAGCTTGCAGGGGCAGCCCGTGGCCCCTCAGTCTATCCCCATCCTGGCTCTGACTCACCCACCGAAGGCCATCATACCAAAAGCCAGTAACCGCTCGAATCCTGACCCTGGCCACAGCCCTCCCACCCAGCACTGTATTCCCACCGCGAGGGACCATGCCAGCTGTGCACGGCCAGCGTGGGCTCACACGAAAGCAGAGGCCAAGCCGTCCCAGGCACCGAGGAAACTATGACACAGCACGTTTCTCCTCGCAGGCAGGCGCACGTGTGAAAACCACCCCAGCTCCTTCCCTCTCCCACTCACCCCATCAACACAGAATCTTCATCATTCAAGGACCCCTGCGGCCCAAGCTGGCTGTGCAGAGTGGCCCCGTGTCTGCTGAGGTCCCTTCGCGCCTGGGGGAGGGGCGCGCTGCCAGCCTCCCCAGCACCCAGCACCCCATGAGGGGGAAAGCCGCCTTCCCCAGCAGCCCAGTCCTCCAGGCCCACAGCTCCCCACAAGCCTGACTGGGGACGCTGGTGGTGGTGGTTTTTTTTTTTTTTTTTTTTACAAAAACACCTTGCAAAATGGTCGTCAGAAAAGCACCCACATTGCCACATCCCTGCCAAACACCGTGCAGCCCCCAGACCTCTCTGAGTCTACCTCCAACCATTTCAGAATAGAAAACAGGACGCCGCAGCCCCGCTCCTCGCCACCATCCGAGGACCCCGATGGAGTGAGTCGTGCACATTAACCCTGGCCGTGCCACCCAGACGCCAACCCAATACTGTCAATGCAAAACGGGGGTTCAGACAGGTGGGGGGCAGGCTCGAGACAGAAAGACTGCAAGCCTGGAACAGGTGCCGGCTATTACCGCCACCAGTCCTGGCACCTGGGGTCTCCAGACTTCACCCCTGTGGTCTCATCAATCTGCCCACCTGCAGAATGGAGAGGAAGCGGCACACGTACCCATCCGTCCTGGCCCTGACACAGACTCACAGACCCACAACCAAACAGCATCGGCTACAGCGAGCCTCCCAACAGCCAGCAACTCCCCAGGGCCAGGCAGGCAGACGAGCCCAAAATGATTTCCCCGAGTCCCCCGGCCCCCAGCCCTCCGCAGCCGCCGCCACGCATCCACCAGGCCTGGGCCACACACCATCCGTCCTCGGGGTGAGCATGTCCCTCCAGCAGCCCCTGCCTCGCTCGGAAGGTCCCTCCACCGCCTTATGTTTCTAAAAATCTGTCACCCGCAAAACAACAGCCTCTCACTGCGTTTCCCCCGACATCGCCGGGAGCTGCTGCAGCCGCACGCCTTCCCCGGGCCGGGTACCAGCCGTGTTGCTGCCCGGAGCATCTGTGCAGCGCACAGGCGGCGGCAACGACAGGACTCAGACCCAGAATGCTGACTCGGGCACCGTCCTCCGCACGCACGGCCTGCAGCACGGCTGGCCCAGCCCCAGGGGCGCGGACAATCCACAGGGGAGATGCCCCCGACTCACCGGCTTTCTTCTCCTGCCTCCTCAGCGCAGGTTCTTTATGCTCTGTGCACGGCGGGCGTGCAGGGCGGCATCTTCCTTCCCTTTGACGAGCTGGCGCTGTGTCGGCTCGCCTCCGGCCCGACAATAGGCAGGGAGGCTCGAGCGCGAGGAGCAGATATTTAACGGAAGGCCGGCTGTCCTGTCCCCCGCCCCTCACATCCCTGCCTCCTCATGTCTCCAGGCCCGGGTGGTACCCGGCTCCCCCGGGAAGCTGTAGCCAGCAGCTGAGGCACAAACTAAAACACGGCATGGATGTGGAGGAGCTGACGCTGACGTCACAGGAAAACAAGCATCTCTGCATCAGCACAGCACAGAGAGCGTGCGGGCAGCAGCCAGACCCAGGCAGGGCTCGGACTCAGCGGACCTTGAAAATGCAACATGGGAACAGAACCCAGCTGAGCCTGGGGTCCTGCAGGTCGGCCTGCCAGGCTGGGAGTGGGGGACAGTGCAGCTGTGGCTGGGGCAAGTGACCTCTGAGCTGCATCCAGAGGCTGTGAATGGGCTCGACGCCAATGGCCAAGGGTCCCGAGCACTGTCCCGCGGCCCCGGAACGGAGGGGAGGAGAGGACGCACGGGGGCCTTGCGATGTGGTGTGTCCACCCCAGGAGCCCCGCCAGCGTGTGCAGGGACGGTGGGCGGACGGTGCAGGAACAGGAAAGGCCAAGCTTCGCCAGGCTGAAAACCGCCCCAGCTGGCCTGGAAACGCACACCCCCAGCCTAAGGCAGGAGACACCCCCATTTCCGAGGCCCGACCTCACGTGCTGCGCTGTGCTGTGCCTGGCTGTGGCCAGCCCGGGCTCCTGGGCAGACCCAGAGCCGCCACCGCTGCTGGGTGGCCTGACCCTCCAACCCCCGCCCTGGTTCCCTGACAAACCCTGGGACCTCGGCATCACTGGAAAATGAGAGCTGGCATTTTTCTACAGTCATAAAAACATGGGGGGCGGCAGCGTGCTCGGCTGGGAATTCTGCCCGCTACCCCAATCCCACTCGGCACCTGTGCTGACCCCACATGGGCCAGGCTTCGCGCTGGGGGTGCAGAGGGACAGAGGGGAGTGTCCTGCAGACCTCTGGCTCTGACCAGTCACACCACATGCTCCCTGCATTCTTACGTGCTGTGCCCTCAACACTCCAGCACCTGTGGCCCTGCTGACTCTGGAAGGACGACGGCCCCTCGAGGGGCCAACCGATTCCTAGAGACAGCAAATGACTCATCCCACAGTGAACCTTTCAAATGCAAACCCATCAACCCAGAACCCTCACCTGGGCCCACCTCCTACACGGGCCCCCAGTCGTCCTGGGGGCCTCCCCACGTCACAGGGACGGCCCCTGCACCCCAGAGCCCGCTGAAGTTATTCCACCTGGCCGACCCAATGCCTACTCCCTCCACTTTCCCATGGAAACCACAGTAAAGGCCCCCACTCACACAGCCCCCTGCCTCTAACCCACTCAGCACTTCCCCGCACGGCCCTGCAAGGCATGAGGAGGTCTCCTCTCGGGAGCTGAGTAATAAACGACCTTCTCGACAGCATCATCTCCTGATCACTGGCCTCCCATACCTGCCTGAACGGGAATAAAACCTCCATTTAAATCATCAAGCTCATAAACCCGTGTTTATCTGCATTCACAGAGTGGAACCCGGGCCAAAGCCCAGGGTTCAAATTCCAGCTCTGTCAGCAGCTCACCACGAGGCACCACTTCTCCGAAAGGCCAAGCTTCCCTCGTCAGGTGGCTGACCAGCTATGTGAGGGGCGTTCCGTGAAATGTGAAACACATAAACCTAACATGTGCGTCTCACTCAAGTTCCCAAATCTACGGGGAACGAGGGCTGGCAACCTACGATGCCTGGTGCTCCAAATCACTCAAGCTAGGATATCTACGCTTTTAATTGGCTGAATAAAATGAAAAGGAGAATATTTTGAAACACAGGAAACGAGTCTCTAAAATTCAGATTTCAGCGTGCATGAAGTTTCACTGGGACACGGCCATGCACCTCCTCGGGCGCCGCCCATGCCTGCTCAGAACCCCAGGCTTCAACTACGTGGCCCTGGACAGAAGCAGCTCGCAGACCCTGGCTAGGCCTATAAAATCATAAGACCACCGAACACCACAGCCACACTGGGCTCCCATAGGAAATACGCATTTATCCTGGTCCAAAGTAAACTTCACACAGACGGCCGGCTCAGCATCACGACCACTGTCCTTCAGCCAACTCCTTTCTCCTAATCCATCCCAAAATACCCAGTTTTGCAGAACTCTAGAACATTCAGGCTCAGCAGGCAGACTGTCAATTTTATTAGAAGCCTATTTTAGGGGGAAAACTAGCTTTTCCAGTTTGTTGCAAATAATTTGAGACAAAGCTGAATGAAACCAGATATTTTAATAAAACAACAGACATACCTATAAATACCAGGGAATCACAGGCGTCCGCTGACAGGCTTCCGTGGTAACCCGCCCACCTAGGCCTGGAGGACACCAGCAGCGTCCTCACTAGGCTTGGCTGCCTCCTCTCAGACGCCGCGGGGGCCTGGAACACGCTCGGTGGGGCCGCTCTCCTCCCACTTGACCCTCCCTGGGTGGGAGAGGCGGCAAGGCAGCCTCACTGAGCACTTACCATGTTCCAGGAGCTCCTCTAAACTCTGTTGAGCTTCACAAAGCCCCTTTTACAGAAGAGGAAACTGAGGCACGGGGAGCCCCACCCACTTGCCCAAAGTCACCGCACAGGCTCCCTGCCGGTGGGGTTTGAACCCGGCAGCACAGGCACCCACCTGGGCATTCGGCCCCAGCACCTCCCAGGTCACACGCCCGGGTGCACTGGCTGCTCCCAGCAGGCGACTCCACGGCAGCCCCGGGTCCAGCACCCTCCACGTCCCTGTGGGGATGGTGTCCCCGCCAAGGACCCCTCTCTGCCCCAGCCTGCAGGGCTATGAGGACGGGAGGCAGACGGGCCGGGGGACGGATCTAGGGATTCCGCCATTGCCCTGAGTGAGACACCACAGCCAGAAGGCCCCAGTGCCCCGAGAGCCCCTTCCTCTTCTTGGCCCGCCCTGGCCCCTGCAACTGAGGACTGTCCCCCGCCAGCCCCGCCCCGGCCCCTGCTGTGGGGTCAGGAAGGGCCCCTCCACGTCCCCCCATGGCTCCACCCATGTGGCTCCAGCCCCTTCCCCTGTTACCTGCCCCAGGACCACCAGCACGGGAGAGCCCAGGCTCCTCCACTCCCCCCACACAGGCCAAGGTGACTTTGCCACCCTTGCGTCCAGGAACCCGCTATTAACATCCCTGGTCATGAAAACCTCCTTCTTGCCAAGTAGAAATGGCCTTGGAGCTGGGTTCAGGGGCCGAGCAGGGGATATACCCAGAGGCAAAGGCAACAGTCAAGGTGTCCTCCCGGTCAAACCCCAGGGGCCCCAACAGACCCAAGGGGTGAGGCTCGGGAGGGTCCCAGCTGCCTGGCCCAAGCGTTCCAGGCTCCAGAACCCACTACCAGGACCACCCTAAGTGACAAGACGGGCTACAGCGGGGTGGGGCTGCCTGCTACCGGCAGAATGTGGCACGGAGAACACCTCTATCCAGGGTGCAGGCTGGAGCAGGGTTCTGCTGCCCAGGGATGCTGTCCGTGCTGCGGACGGGCAGAGACCAACAACAGGAAATGCATGGGGCAGCCAGCACTGGCTCTGATGACCCCAAGGAACCACCGGCTGCTAAGTGGGGTGTGCGGCTGCCCAGCCCAGCGGAGTTTGTATTTCCTCCATGGACTCTAAGGACTTCGTAGGCCTGGTCCAGCAGACCATCCAGCGCTGCCCTCAGCCGGGTCTGGTGCAAAGCCAGGCTGCCTCCGGCACCTCCTCCACAGGGCGGGCACCCTGAGTCTCCACCACACACCACAGGGAGGCCAATGGGGCCTGACGGGGGACCACCCTGTCCCATGGATGCTGCCCAGGCCTGAGGTGACCCACCGAGGAGCCCCAGAGCCTCTGGACTGGAGCAGCAGCAGCGACGACTCCACCCAAAGGAAAACTGGGACTGCCGCCTACAGCATCCCCCTTCCCTCCACATGACGGGCCCAGCCATCTAGAAACAGCACCTTCTCCTCCAGGAATCCCCTGGAGCCAACACAGAGGGGCCAGGGTGTTGGGAGGTCCCGCTCTTACTGCCAGGGTTCAGGGGAATGCCCACCACCCACCAGGAGAAGTGGCAGAAAGGGCCCTGGCTGTTGTCCTGACATCTCCCTCCCTGCCACATCCACCTACTGTCCTTTGAGACGGGTATTAACACTCACTCTAAGGGGAGTCTGATCCTAAGCACTTTTACAAACATGATATTATTTATAATCACCCCGTTTTACAGGTAAAGAAAAGGCACCACTAAACGGGCCGTTCCCTCAAGGTAATGGCAACGTTCTCGTTGGTGGAGCCCCAGGAACTTTCTGGACACCCACCCCTTTCCACCCCACGCCCCCTTGCCCAGTACCCTCCCTGCCAGGTGCAGCAGCCTCCAGCCATGGGGGTTCTCCAGCTGCCCATCACCTCCTGGACCATGCCTCCCAAAGGGACCACCATGGCTGGGGCCTGCAGCTGGGGCTAGGTCCGGAGAGGCCAAAGGCTGGAGGATCTCGCTTTCAACCAGCACAGCACGGACGCAGGGGAGGCGCTCTCCCGGACGGCGCTGACGGAGGTTCCGGGGGTTGCATCGGTTGGGGTATGGCTGGAACACTAAGGACAAGCCACTGCAGAAGGGACGCCGTTCAAGATGCAGCTGGTGGGGTGATGACAGCGGGAACCGGGCCACGTGTTCCAGTGGCGGCCAGTAGGGTGGTGACAATGGCAACTGGGCCACGTGTCCTGGTGGTGGCCGGCAGAGTGGTGGACTGGTGGGAACCAGGCCACGTCTCCCCAACTCTGCGGGGAGGCTGCGCACCCAGGCCTCCCTACTCAGAGGGGTCCAAAAGGGGCGTCAGTCTCATTTACACTGAGCGCCGGCTGGGCCTGTCCCAGCCAGAAGAACCTACAGAAGAGCCGCCTGCTGTCTGTCCTGCCAGGTGCCGGCCCAGCACATGGTCCCAGTGACCAGCACCACTGGCAGCACGAACCTCCCGCGGGGCGGGGGCCTGGGCAGAGAGCGTTTCCTGGGGACAGAGCCTACCCACAAATTGCTGGTGGGGACAGACCACCCAGCACTCCCACAAGATCAGAGGCAGACCTTGATGTAGTCAACTGTGGTGCATTGAAGATGAGCCCCCAAAACGATAAGTCCATGTCCTACGCCAGAACCTGTGAGACGACCCTCCTTTGGAAAAGGTTCCTGCACATGTGATTAAGTCGAAGTCTCAAGGTGAGTGTCCCAGACTGCCCAGGTGGGGCCCAAAGCCGACCACCGGTGTCCCCGTGAGAAAAGACACAGACATGGGGGGCCTTAGGGTGACAGGCCAGAGGCTGGAGTGACGTCTACAAGTCAAGAGCTGACAGCAGCCCCAGAGCTGGGTGGCCAGGAAGCAGGCTGCTCAGAGCCTCCCAACACAGCCAGCCCTGGCCACACCTTGGCCCTGGGTCTGCAGCCTCCTGGCTCCAGCTTCCCCTCTGGGGTGGGGGTGGCGAGGAAGGAGGGGGGTCTCTGAGAGTGGCCCTCCCACATGGCTGCATCAAAGCCGGGCCGCCCCACCCCCCAGCGATGCTCTCCTGTTACCAGGGCTGGGCTGTGGCTTGCAGCTGGCATCTGCCCCAGAGGAGCTGCTCGGAGGTCTTCGGATCCAGCCTTGGTCTCACCGCTGCCCCGAGGAACGTACTGCTGCCTCTCACTGCAGATGTGGCTCAGGCTGACAGGGCCGCCAACGTCCAGAGTCCCATGGCCTGAGGGATCTGCACCGAGGATCTGCCTGAGGGATCTGCTGCATTTTGGGCTGTGAGTCTCATCAGCTCAAGTCCAAGAGAAGGGCCCTCCCCAGGTTGGCCCTGGTGCCAGCTGATACCACCCCAGACACAGACACTCACGCAAAGCGGCTCAAAGACCAAAATGCTAGAAAATAAATTTGTATCACTAGGGGAAGCCAGAAGGGAAATTTTTTTTTTTTTTTTGAGACAGAGTCTCGCTCTGTCACCCAGGCTGGAGTGCAGTGGCCGGATCTCAGTTCACTGCGAGCTCCGCCTCCCGGGTTTACGCCATTCTCCTGCCTCAGCCTCCCAAGTAGCTGGGACTACAGGTTCCCGCCACCACGCCCGGCTAGTTTTTTTGTATTTTTTAGTAGAGACGGGGTTTCACCATGTTCGCCAGGATGGTCTCAATCTCCTGACCTCGTGATCCGCCCGTCTCGGCCTCCCAAAGTGCTGGGATTACAGGCTTGAGCCACCGTGCCTGGCCAGAAGGGAAAATATTAACAGATTTGAGTATTGAAACAAAAATCACACACACCATTTCTGTATGACCAGACACAGCAAGGAGGGACAAAGAAGAGGAACCCGGGAAAATACTGGCCACACAGCGCCTTACCCAGTGCTGCAGCGAACAGACAGTGAAGATGGAGAAACAAGCAGCAGAGGGGCCCGAGGCACCTGCGGCCCCTCATGCGGACCTCCGTGCCACCACCCTCCTGGGCCCTGGGCAGCCAGGCACACGTGGCAGCAGGTGGAGCCCACAGACCCCAGCTCCACCACCCAATCACTCCACCTCAACGAGGCCGCCATGGACACACACAGAGGATCCCCACTCGACCAGGGCGTGACCAACCCTCACCTCCCCCAAAAAACCAGGCGCTCCTGATCTCATCACACGCTCAGCCCCGAATGCCCCGGCCCCCAAGTGTCCATCAGCAGAGGAACGGACAGACAGACAGGGTGAATCGCATCACAGAATTCATCCAGCCATAAAAAGGAATGAAAAACCAACTAGGGAGAAGACACGTAAAGAAACAGAAGACTTGAACAACGCAACGAACCACATAGCTCTGACAGACACAGCAGAGCGCTGTACCCACAACGGGGGCACAACCTCAACGCACAGGGGACGTTTTCCAGGACAGAACACCAGTGAGCCACAGCTGCAGCTGCGGTAAATCTGAAAAATCAGACATTATCCTAAGTATCTTCTCCAACCACATTGAGATGAACTTAGAAATCAGTTAACAGAAAGAAAACAGAAGAATTCACAAATATATGGAAATAACACTACACACTCAACCAACAGATAGAAGATGAAACCACAAAGAAAATCAGAAAATGCTGAGAGATGAATGAAAATAGAAACATGGCCGGGCGCGGTGGCTCAAGCCTGTAATCCCAGCACTTTGGGAGGCCGAGACGGGCGGATCACGAGGTCAGGAGATCGAGACCATCCTGGCTAACACGGTGAAACCCCGTCTCTACTAAAAAATACAAAAAACTAGCCGGGCGCGGTGGCGGGCGCCTGTAGTCCCAGCTACTCGGGAGGCTGAGGCAGGAGAATGGCGTGAACCCGGGAGGCGGAGCTTGCAGTGAGCTGAGATCCAGCCACTGCACTCCAGCCTGGGCGGCAGAGCGAGACTCCGTCTCAAAAAAAAAAAGAAAATAGAAACACAACATATCAAAATTTCAGGGATGCAGAGAAGGTAGTGCTAAGGAGAAAATTTATAGTGATTAACTTTTTCTGTGTGTGAAACACAGTTTTGCCATGTGGCCCAAGGCTGGTCTCCAACTCCTGGCCTCAAGTGATCCTCCCTCTTCAGCCTCCCAAAGCACTGAGATTACAGGCGTAAGCCATGGCACGCCTGGCTATGGTGATAAATATTTGAAATAAAAAAACAAGAAAGATCTCAAATTAACAACCGAATTTTACACTTTAAGGAACCAGAAAAAGAACAAACCAAAAGCTGGCAGAAGGACGGGAATAATAAAGATGAGAGCAGGGCCAGGTGCGATGGCTCACGCCTGTAATCCCCACACTTTGGGAGGCCGAGGTAGGTAGATCATCTGAGGTCAGGAGTTCGGGACCAGCCTGGCCAACACGCAAAACCACGTCTCTACTAAAAGTACAAAAATCAGCTGGGCATGATGGCGCATGCCTGTAATGCCAGCTACTCAGGAGACTGAGGCAGGAGAATCACTTGAACCCAGGAGGCAGAGGGTGACATAAGCTGAGATCGAGCCACTGCACTCTCTCCATGAGAGAGAGAGAGAGAGAGAGAGAGAGAGAGAGAACCTCCAACAAAGCAAAGCCCAGGGCCTGACGGCTTTGCAGGCAAATTCTACCAAACACTTAAAGAACTAATTCCAGTTTTTCTCAAACTTTTCCAAAAAAATTGAAGAGGAAGGAACGCTTCCTCACTCATTCTGTGAGGCCAGCACTACTCTGACACCAAAGCCACACAAAGTCACGACAAGAACCTCTGGCCATTGAGTCTTACGAACATGGACATAATTATCCCTTATGAACATGGACGTAATTGTCCCTTATAAACACAGATGTAAAAATCCTCTACAAAATACTAGTAAAATGAATGCAGCAGCATATCAAGAAAATTACACACCATGAGCAAGCAGGATTTATTCATAGGATGCAAGGATGGTTCAATGTATGAAAATTAAAGTAATATATCACACGAACAAAATGAAGGAAAAAAACCACATGACCGTTTCAACTGATGCAGAAAAAGCACGTGACGAAATTCAAAGCCCTTTCATGATAAAAACAATTGACAAACTTGGAATAGAATGAAATTATCTCATCATAATAAAAACCACGTATGAAAAACCCACAGCAGACATTACACTCAGTGACGAAAACCTGAAAGCTTTTCTTTGAAGATCAGGACAAAGACAAGGATCACACCACTTTTATTCAACAGAGTAGTGGAATTCTAGCCAGAATAATTAGGCAAGAAAAAGAAATACAAGGCATCCAAATCAGGAAGGAAAAAGTAAAATTATCTCTGTGCACAGATGATATGATCTTATATGTAAGAAAGCCCTAAAGATTCCACAGAAAGTTGTTAGAACTAATAAATTCAGCAAAGCAGCAGGCAAAAAAGTCAACACACAAAAATCGACTGCACTTCTATACACTTACAATAAACAACCCAAAAGGGAAATTAAGGAAACAATTCCACTTGCAACAGCATCAAAAAAAATAAAACTTTTAGGAATTAACCAAGGGGGTAAAGACTTGTACAAAGAAAACTGTAAAACACTGCTGAAAGAAATCAAAGAAGACATAAACAAATGGAAACACACTTCATTTCATGGATTGGAAGACTTCATACTGTTAAGACATCAGGACTACCCAAAGTGGTCTACAGAGCCAGTGCAATCCCTGCAAAAATCCCAATAATTTTTTTTTGCAGAAATAGGAAAGTCTGTCCTAAAATTCATCTGGAATCTCAGGGGACCCCAAAACAATCTTGAAAAGGAAGAACAAAGCTGGAGGGCTCACACTTCCTGATTTCAAAACTTCCTACAAAGCTACAGAGATCAAAACAGTGTGGCACTGGCTCAAAGAGAGACACAGAGACCAATGGACTAGAACAGAGACTCCACAAACGAACCCTCCCATACAGAGTGAAACGATTTTCAACAAGGGTGCCAATGCCATCCAATGGGAAGTCTTTTCACCAATAGTGCTAAGAAAACTGGACCTCCACATGCAAAGGAATGAAGTTAGACGCTTACCTTACACCACATACAAAATTTAACTCAAGATAGATCCATGACCTAAACATAAAACCTAAAATTATAAAATCCTTAGATGAAAAAGAAGGGGAAAAGCTTCACAACGTTGGATTTGGCAATGATTTCTTGGATGTGACACCAAATACACAGGCAACAAAAGAAAAAAAAAACATTAAGCAGGATTTCAGGAAAATTTTAAAACTTTGTCCATCAAAAGGCACTATCAACAAAGTAAAAAGACAACCCACAGAACAGAAGATATTTGCTAATCACATATCTGATAAGGGATTAACATCCAGGACAGAGAACTACTAAGACTCACCAACAAAAAAACCAAACAATCCATTCAAAAATGGACACAGGACGTGAACAGACATTTCACCAAAGAAGATACAGAAATGGCCAACAAGGCCAGGCATGGCAGCTCACACCTATAATCCCAGCACTTTGGGAGGCCAAGGTGGGTGGATCACTTGAGGCCAGGAGTTCGAGACTAACCTGGCCAACATGGTGAAACCCCATCTCCACTAAAAATATAAAAATTAGCTGGACATGGTGGCGGGTGCCTGTAATCCCAGCTACTCAGGAAGTTGAAACAGGAGAATCGCTTGAACCCGGGAGGTGGAGGTTGCAGTGAGCTGAGATCGTGCCACTGCACTCCAGTATGGGCGACAGAGCAAGACTCCATCTCAAAAAAAAAAAAAATAGAAATAGCCAACAAGCACATGAAAAAATGCTCAACATCACTTATCACCAGGGAAATGAGAACCAAAACCACAATGACATGCCACCTCACGCCCATTAGTACAGCTACTGTCAAAAAACAGAAAAAGGCAAGAGCTGGAGAAGATGGGAGACAGCGGCACTCATGCACTATTGCAGGGGGTGGAAAATGCTGCAGCCACCATGGGAAATGGCACAGCAGCTCTTTAAACAGAATTATCGGCCAGGTGCGGTGGCTCACACCTGTAATCCCAACACTTTGGGAGACCAAGGTGGGCAGACTGCTTGAGCCCAGGAGTTCAAGACCAGTCCATGCAACATGATGAAATCCTGTCTCTACAAAAAATACAAAAACTAGCCAGGCGTGGAGGCACCTGCCTTTAGTCCCAGCTACTTGGGAGGCTGGGCCAGGAGAATCGCTTGAGCCCAGGAGGTGGAGGCTGCAGTGAGCCGAGATCGTGCCACTGCACTCCAGCCTGGGCAACAGAGCAAGACACTGTCTCAAAAATAAATAAATAAAACCAGAATGATCAATGATCCAGCAATCCCATTTCTGGATCTACACCCAGAACTGAAGGCAGGGTCTCCAGCCTGGGCAACAGAGCAAGACACTGTCTCAAAAATAAATAAATAAAACCAGAATGATCAATGATCCAGCAATCCCATTTCTGGATCTACACCCAGAACTGAAGGCAGGGTCTCCAGAGGTCACTGCGCACCCGTGCTCACAGCAGCATCATTCATGACAGCTAAACTGTGGAAGTCACCCATGTGTCCACCAACAGAAATGGGTAAACAAAATACATCCAGGCAACAGCCTGCGGTTCAGTCTTAAGAAGGAAGGAGACTGTGACACAAGCTGCTCGTGGCTGCACCTTGAGGACACGGTGCTGAGTGAAATAAGCTGTCACAAAAGGACAGATCCTGTGCGACTCCACTCACAGGAAGTCCCTAGAGTCACCAAACTCACAGAAACAGAAAGCGGTGGGTGGGTGTCGGGGGCTGGGGGAGGCAGAATGAGGAGTGAGTGTTTCATGGGGACAGAGGCTGAGTCTGGGAAGATGAAGAGAGTTCTGGAGATGGGCGGTGATGATGGCTGGACAGCAATGTGAGTATCAAATACCAATGAATTGCACCTTTAAAAAATGGCTAAGATGGGGCCGGGCTCAGTGGCTCACACCTGTAATCCCAGCACTTTGGGAGGCCAAGATGGGTAGGTCACTTGAGTCCAGGAGTTTGAGACCAGCCTGGGCAACATGGTAAAACCCTATCTCTACAAAAAACAAAACAAAAACAAAAACACCTCAGCCAAGAGTGGTAACGCACACCTGTAATCCCAGCTACTCAGGAGGCTGAGGCGCGAGGACTGCTTGAGCCTGGGAGGCAGAGGTTGTAGTGAGCCAAGATTGCACCACACACTCCAGCCTGGGTGACAGAGCAAGACTCCGTCCCCTACACCACCCCCACAAAAAAAAAAAAAAAGTTAAGATGGCAAAAATAGATGTTATGTGCATTTTACCAGAATAGAAAAAAGATCTGCAGTGCTAAGAATGCCCCAGCATGGAAGAACCTTGGGAAGGTCAGGCGGGTGAGAGCCACCAGAGGCAAAAGGACGAACATGCGGGATTCCACGGACACCGAACGTCCAGGATCCGCAGGGCCACAGAGACACCGAACGTCCAGGATCCGCAGGGCCACACGGACACCGAACGTCCAGGATCCGCAGGGCCACACGGACACCGAACGTCCAGGATCCGCAGGGCCACACGGACACCGAACGTCCAGGATCCGCAGGGCCACACGGACACCGAACGTCCAGGATCCGCAGGGCCACACGGACACCGAACGTCCAGGATCCGCAGGGCCACACGGACACCGAACGTCCAGGATCCGCAGGGCCACACGGACACCGAACGTCCAGGATCCGCAGGGCCACACGGACACCGAACGTCCAGGATCCGCAGGGCCACACGGACACCGAACGTCCAGGATCCGCAGGGCCACACGGACACCGAACGTCCAGGATCCGCAGGGCCACACGGACACCGAACGTCCAGGATCCGCAGGGCCACACGGACACCGAACGTCCAGGATCCGCAGGGCCACACGGACACCGAACGTCCAGGATCCGCAGGGCCACACGGACACCGAACGTCCAGGATCCGCAGGGCCACACGGACACCGAACGTCCAGGATCCGCAGGGCCACACGGACACCGAACGTCCAGGATCCGCAGGGCCACACGGACACCGAACGTCCAGGATCCGCAGGGCCACACGGACACCGAACGTCCAGGATCCGCAGGGCCACACGGACACCGAACGTCCAGGATCCGCAGGGACACACGGACACCGAACGTCCAGGATCCGCAGGGCCACACGGACACCGAACGTCCAGGATCCGCAGGGCCACACGGACACCGAACGTCCAGGATCCGCAGGGCCACACGGACACCGAACGTCCAGGATCCGCAGGGCCACACGGACACCGAACGTCCAGGATCCGCAGGGCCACACGGACACCGAACGTCCAGGATCCGCAGGGCCACACGGACACCGAACGTCCAGGATCCGCAGGGCCACACGGACACCGAACGTCCAGGATCCGCAGGGCCACACGGACACCGAACGTCCAGGATCCGCAGGGCCACACGGACACCGAACGTCCAGGATCCGCAGGGCCACACGGACACCGAACGTCCAGGATCCGCAGGGCCACAGAGACAGAGGCCGACCGGAGGTGCCCAGGGCCAGGGCTGAGGCGGAACAGGGAGTGACCGCTGACGGGCACGGGCTTTCCTTTTGGAATATATTTTGGGTTTGGAACTACATAGAGGTGATAGTTGCAAGTATAGAGTTTTTGTAGAAATCTATAAAACCAATTAACTTCATCTAGACACACATAGAACGTGCCAGAAGGTCCTCTGCTGACGGTGAGACAGGCACGTCCAGGCGTCTGAACCAGGCCCACGGTACAGCCGCAGTGCTGCCCTCCTCCGCCTCTGGTGTGCTCCATCCACTGCCCACACCTCCCAGTCTGACCCTTCTCACTGACCCTCAGCCCGGGCAGTGCTGCCTGAGGACAAAAACACCTGTGAACATCCCCATAGGCGCTAAAACCACAGAGCCCCGGGCGGCGGCCACTGGCAACCAGAGCAGGGTGTCCCGTCTGAGATGAGCACCGAAGTCACAGCAAAAGAAACACGTACGGCATCAGGGAGAGCGCCAGCCCCCCCAAGCCCTGGTGGCCTGGGACCCCGTGTGGGCAGCGTGTTCTCACACACTCCTGACACTAGCACCATAAAATCCACCCCACGTCCAGGCGGACATCAGCACGCAGGGCAGGGCAGGGTTCCCCACCCCCGGCATCCACCTCTGACCTCCTCGGCAAAGGCTACCCCAGAGGCTCTGGCGGAATGTCCCCAACCAGGCTGAGTGGTCCCCAAAGCCGTGGAGCCACCCCGGGTAAACATCTCAAGGACCTACTCATGTGTCCCAGGAGGTCCTTCCTTGGGGCTTGGCCACGTTCTCCGCATTCCCCACAGTGACTCAGCCGCCACCCCCACAACACACTCCCCTGCAGAGCCCAGGCCCCAGGGCATCCTGTGACCCCCCAACTTCCCCTTCCTCCACCGCAGTGGCCGAGCAAACGCGGGCCCCCGTCCCTACGTGAGGCCGGCAGGTTGTCCACACGGGCAGAGAGGCGCTGCTGAGGTCGCAGACAGAAAGAGCAGACCCCAGGCCCCCAGGCAGGGTTGAGACAAGAGGCAGACATGGCACAGAAATACTGCGGGCTTCCCCCGCCCCCAGGGGCTACGCTGGCCACAGGTGGACACCTTTGGGTGTGCACGGTCTCAGCGCACATGGGACCGATGAGCACAGTCCTGTCACCAAGTCAAAAAATCATCCAGGTGGCAAATAAACAAGGCCCGTGGTCCCCTCCTACAAAGCAGCAGCATGAGGCTGCGGGGTGCTGTGGAGGGACAACCATTGTCTGACCCACGGGGAGCATGTCTTATTCATGTGTTTACGTAAATGTTATGTGCTCGCACCCAGCCCCACCCTGAGCTGCTCCTGGCACCCCCAGAACAGCCCCATCTCAGAAGTCTCTCCCTGACCCTCACCCCTGCAGGGCCCCTGCAGCCCACAAGCCGGCCCCAGTCCCACTTGAGGCAAAACTACAGCCGAGCACCCACCCCTGCTCCTGGACCTCGCCGGCCTGTGTGGACTCCGTCCAGCACCCTCGGGGCCCCCAAAGTTCTTACCCCTGAGACTCCCCATTCCCCCACCGCCTTCTCAACATGGCCTCCGAATTCCAACCTGCACCCTTGCCCGGCCACTCCCGCCCGGGGCCGTGGACGTCACACGTCATCTCCCTTCCACCTGCCTCCCACTGGGACACACAGGGTCCCCATCTCTCCAGCCCAGGTGGTACCATCTCCAAGAGCCACAACCAGGGCTGAACAAAGGAACGTGCCCCCCGCCTCCTCACACTTGCCTCATGCTGCCAAAACCGCCGGTGGTGTCTGCCTGCCATGGCCATACCCCATCTCCTCCTGCCGGCCCCCGGGCAGGTCCAGCCCCAGACCACCCGCTCCACTCCTGCCAGGGCCCACCTCTGGATGTCTCCTCGGCCTTGCCGGCCATGGTTCAGGGACCCCTGTTGGCTGAGGGCTTGAAACCAGGATGCCACGCCGCCCTCTCCCCGGGGTGATCATGGAAATCCCGTGGCTCCTGGGGCCTCCCCAATGCTAAGCGCTGCCAAACCTCTATTCGACCCCACTTCTCCCCGGAAGCCGAGACTCTAACCCCAACTGCCCACTCGCCCTCTTGGCCTGAATCTGCCCCCACCTCCGCTTCCTGCCCAACACAGGGCACCGCCGACACCCAGCATCCAGCCTGAGGCCAACCTGGTGTGCACCCTGGCAGCAGGGGTTGGGGACACTGAGCCACGTGCCCTGCACTGGACAGGCAGCGGCCTCGGTCCAGGATCTCCTGCCCACACAACAAACAAGGCATGGCACGGATGCTGGAGGCAGTGTGGGGTTTGGAGGGTGGGGGTGGAACCCCATCAAACACAGCCATGGGATGCACGGCCCCACAGCAGCGTAGCCACCTGCTCAGGGCCCAGCAGTCTCCGCGACGTGGTAGGAAGTGAGGTCAGAAGCTTCCCTCTAAAGCCACAACCCCCAGGACTCACTTTCCTTCCTCTCCTCCCGATGGAGCCAGCGCGGAATGAAGGGAGCCCCCACTCCAGCTCAGGGGCCAGCAGGGACCAGGAGGAGTGGACAACTGGCCTGGGGGTGGTCATGAGCTGAGGCAGCCACATGGGAGCAGTGTCCAGCGTCCCACCTGGCCTTTCCCTCCTAGGGAGACAGCAAGGCCCCCCGGACTCCTCATGCCACCAACCAGCCAAGCGAGGCCCCCGCCGCGCGGTGCTGTCAGCCAGAGCATGCACAGGCAGCAGCTGTGGTCACCATGGCTGCTTGTGCCCTGACGCTCCATGAGGGTGAACCTCCGAAAACGGCACCACTGCCTCCTCCTCGGCACAACGGATCAATAGCTCAACCCCGTAACATGCAAGACCGGTGTAGGAAACCCCAGTACTCACTGTCTTCTCCTGGACACGGCAGTCCTGGCTGCTCAGGGGTGCTCGGGAAAACTGGACAGAGAGAGGAAGAGAGAGCGTCAAGGCCCCGCGGCTGCCACTCAACAGTGTCACGGAGGAAGTCCCGCCTCAGTCAGGCTGAGCACACGGACTTCACACAAGGCGCACGTGCCATTGCCAATGAGAGCACGCTCCTGGGAGACGTGAAACCCAGTGCGTCTACGTAGGCCAGGCTCCATTAGGTAGGACTTAAAAACCCACAGAAAAACTTAGGGTAAAAGCCAATCAGAGGGACCTGGACAGCAGAGCCGTCAGAGAAAGCTACTGACTTGTATTTTTAAACTATATAAAAATGGGGAAGAACTGCAATTACTTTGAAAACTGACTTTTAAAAGCACTTTAGATTCCATTTCTTTATACTCAAGACAGAGTTCAAAATTATTTTAACACACATCCTGGGCTTCCACGATAAATTATCAAAATAGATGCCTAGGAAATATTAAAACTTAGCTGGAAATGATGGCTCACGCCTGCAATCCCAGCACTTTGGGAGGCCGAGATGAGAGGATGGCTCCAGACCAGGAGTTCAAGACCAGCCTGGCCAACATGACAAAATCCCATCTTTAATTCTATATATATGTGTGTGCGTGTGTGCGTGCATGTGTGTGTATATACGTGTACATACGCATAAAAGTATTAAAACTTTAGTAAAACAAACATTTTTTGTTTTTCGTTTTTTTGAGATGGAGTCTCATTCTGTGCCTAGGCTGGAGTGCAGTGGCACGATCTTGGCTCACTGCAACCCCTGCCTCCCAGGTTCCAGCAATTCTCCTGCCTCAGCCTCCCAAGTAGCTAGGATTACAGGCGCGCGCCACAACGCCTGGCTAATTTTTGTATTTTTAGTAGAGATGGGGTTTCACCATGTTGGTCAGGCTAGTCTTGAACTCCTGACCTCAAGTGATCCACCGGCCTCAGCCTCCCAAAGTGCTGGGATTACAAGTGTGCACCACCAAGCCCGGCGCTAACTATTTTTCTTTTACCTAGAAAATAACGTGAATTTTAAAGCACCATATCTTTCAGTGTAGAAAAGCAAAATGTGCTTACTAACACAATCGCAATAAAGTGGACGAGGTTAGGCACAGCTACAAGTTTATTTATCTGAGACAGGGTTTCGCTCCATCACTCAGGCTAGAGTGCAATGGCACAATCACAATTTACTGTAGCCTCTACCTCCTGGGCTCAAGGACCGCCCACCTCAGCCTCCCGAGTAGCTGGGACTACAGGTGCACCACCACATCTGGTGTCGGGCACGGTGGCTCACGCCTGTAATCCCAACACTTTGGGAGGCTGAGGCGGGTGGATCACCTGAGGGCAAGAGTTAGAGACCGGCCTGACCAACACGGCGAGACCCCGTCTCTACTAAAAATACAAAAATTAGGCTGGGCGCAGTGGCTCACATCTGCAATCCCAGCACTTTGGGAGGCTGAGGCGGGTGGATGACGAGGTCAGGAGATCGAGACCCTCCTGGCTAACACAGTGAAACCCCGCCTCTACTAAAAATACAAAACATTAGCCAGGCATGATGGTGCATGCCTGTAGTCCCAGCTACTCGGGAGGGTGAGGCAGAAGAATCACTTGAACCCAGGAGCCGGAGGGTGCAGTGAGCTGAGATAGCGCCACTGCACTCCAGCCTGAGCGACACAGCAAGACTCTATCTAAAAAAAAAAAAATTAGCCAGGCGTGGTGGCACATGCCTTAGTCCCAGCTACTCGGGAGACTGAGGCAGGACAATCGCTTATACCCGGGAGGTGAAGGTTGCAGTGAGCAGAGATAGCGCCACTGCACTCCAGCCTGAGGGCAGAGCCAGACTCTGTCTCAAAAAAACAAAACAAAAAAGTTTTGGAGAGATGGGGGTCTATGTTGCCCAGGTTGGTCTTGAACGCCTAGGCTGAAGTGATTCTCCCACCTCGACCTCCCAAAGTGCTGGGATTACAGGCGTGAGCCACCACACCCGGTCTAGTCTTTAAATCTAAAGCCACGTTGATATAAAGGGCTACAAAAATTAAACATTGTAACCAAGTAGCCCCGTGTCCAGGAGAATAATGGATCTGTCAGAAAACTGTGGGCGGTTTCGAGCTTTGGTCCCATCTTGGACTCAGTGGTCCATGGCCAGAAGCCTGGCAAGGAGCCCAAGCTAAGCCAGAAGTGGACACAGAGACACAGACGTGGCTGGCTGGCCACAGCTGCTGGAACCACACTCGCAGGCCCCAGACGCCCTGGAGACCCCAGCAGTACTGGGGAGTCTAAAGTGCTCACCTAAAGACAAAGTCACATCTCCCACGCGTCAGCTCATCACAGGGCTTTGAACTTAAAGCCGAGGACAGCTGTGAGCTGGGAGCCGGGCCCAGGGAGCACCGGGCAGGTGAGGTGGCTGGTGGGGCTGTCCCCACTGTCCACACGCACCGTGGGCTCTACGCTGGCCACTGGAGCCTCTGAGCAGTTTATGGGTTCTTTATAAGAGCAGTTTTCATTTGGGTTAATAAAATGTCAAAGAAAAGGCTGGGTGTGGTGGCTCACACCTGTAATGCCAGCACTTTGGGAGGCCGAGGCGGGCAGATCATGAGGTCAGGAGATTGAGACCATCCTGGCTAACACAGTGAAACCCCGTCTCTACCAAAAATACAAAAAATTAGCCAGGTGTGGTGGCGGGCGCCTGTAGTCCCAGCTACTCAGGAGGCTGAGGCAGGAGAATGGCGTGAACCCAGGAGGCGGAGCTTGCAGTGAGCTGAGATCATGCCACTGCACTCCAGCCTGGGCGACAGAGCGAGACTCCGTCTCAAAAAAAAAAAAGTCAAAGAAAAAAAACCCAAATGGCATTATATTAGACATCCCTAAATTCTCTGGCATCATAGGATTTTAAACCATGATCCTATACGGCGTCGAACCCCCCAGGTGGTCTGGCAGGCACCCACAGCCAGGAACAGCCCCCTGGGCCGCCCCCCACAGACCCCACCACTGACCATGAATGATGAGGCCTTCGTCCCTGCGCTGACGGGCCAGGCGGAAAGCCTCTTCCAGCTCCATCTGGGAGGATACCGTGCAAGGGTCACCTGGGTGGGGCAGGAGACGGCGCTGAGGTCGCTGAAGGCCCAAGGCAAAGCGGGCTGTGATGGGCCTGCTTAGCACACCAGATGAGGGTCTAGTCCCACTGCTCAGATTGGCCACCTCCTGGCACGGTTGGGAGGTCCAAGGATGGCCGTCCACACTAGGGAGTCACCCGGCCCCCAGTGCCGCATCAGAGCCACCCAGGAAGGGAAGCTGGTGCACTTGCAGCCCTGGGCACCACTTGGAGGGCTAAGCAGTGAGCAGGGCTGAGGACACTCTCCTGAGGTCAGTCCCGGGTGGAGGGAAAGTTCCTTGCCCTCCGTGGCTGGACAGGGACATGGAGGCGTACAGAACCCACGCCCTGCGGGGCTGTATCCAACCCAATGGGTGTGGCATCAGGCTCCACCCACATAGCCGTGTCCTCAGCCAGCAGCTGCCCACCAGTCCCTGGGCGAAAGGGGTCTCTCTGGACGTCTCCCAATCCCCTCCCATCCTTTTCAGGATGTGTGTCTGAGAGAGAGGAGGCGGACACGGCGAGCCCTGGCTGCACGCGCCCTCCCCATGGTCCCTAGAACAGGAAGAGCCCATCCTTCAGAAACACCTACTGGAAAAGGCCAGGACATGAGAAAGGAGGTCAGAGGAAGAGGTGAGGACCTGCCCAGGGTGAGGCAGGGAGACCCCCTGCAGGGAGTTCAAGACCAGAGCCCTTCCTAGGAGCATCTAGGCCCAGGTCCTTGTTAAGCATCTGTAGCCAACCTCTTTCCCACCATCTCCCCTGGGGAAAAGTTGGCTCCAACAAGTTTAATTCCACTTTTTTAAGTCTCCCCACAGAAAAGGCTGAGCACACTCCGCACAAGAGGCTGCCCTGGCGAAGTCCCCTGAGGCTGAGGATTCTGGCCGACACGGGACGAGGGTTACCTTCGCTGTCCACCCACTTGAGGGTGAGCGGGTGCTGCTGGTGCAGACGGCACATGTCTCTCACTTCCTCGCAGAGCTCCTCGAAGGTTGTGGCGGCGTCCACGCTGGTGATGAAGATGTCCCTGGGGTGGAGGGAACACGGGCATCTGTTACCGTGGGGCATATTTGAATCAAATTAAACAATTATTACTGATTAACCAAATCATGGATTAGATAAGTGAAACTTTCCCCAAAAACAGTATGACAGCCTCCCCCACGCCCCTCCAACACAAAACAGAACCATTAACCATAATCATCGTTTAAAAACGACCACCGTCAACTTCCCTGCACAGAGAAGAAAGCACGACCTACCTGGCTGGAAAGAATGAAGTCAAATTGGGAAAAAAGAAAGTGCCCTCTTGTGCGAGGCCTGGCAACGGCACCTGGTCGGACACCCGTTCCAGTTCACCCAAGTGTGGGTGACCCCGGGATGGACACAAGCTGGGTCGGTGCAGGCCCCCCGGCTTCGGTAAGGTAAAGGAACCCAGTCAGACCTGCCCCCAGACCTCGACGGTGCCAGCGGTGGAGGCCAGACCTTCAGGCGGTGAAGAGGCAGGGGATTAAATAATTCCATAATGAAAGGTCGCTCTTTAGACCCCAGAGTAGGAACTGGGTCCGCTGCTGCGGCTACGACAGAAGTCTGGGCAAATTTTTCTTTTTTTGAAAACCGAGTCACACAGTGTCAGTGTCTTGTATCTTCTCAGCCCCAGACAGGACCTGAATCCCAGGGGCTGGAGAAGCTCAGGGACCCCCAGGCACCCTTTGAAGGCTGGCGCTTCCCTGCTGCTAGAAACCCGAGGTCCCCCCATCACCGCCTGAACTGAGCAAGAGCTGGTCTCACCCTGCGTGGAGGGGAGGGACCACCACGGGGCCTGGCTGGTGTTTCCTGAAACTCGGAGCAGGAATCACACCCTCGTGGAACACACCGAAATTTCAGAGAAATCTACGGCTTTCTGACACCCACAGGAGCGCGGGGCAAGAACACAGGGCCTATAAAAAGAAGCCTGAAGGGGTGTGAGACGTCCCAAACCACAGAGACACGGGCTCTGCCCTTTGCAGACACTGCTGGCTCCCCACAAGGTTATCTGAATTCGTCAGACAAGTTTCGAGAAACAAAGTTCTCGTCCCAGACAAGAACTCCAGTGCAAACAGAACACAGGATCTGCCCACAGCCACAGCCCCAGCATAGCAGCCCAGGGCCCACCTGCCCCACAGGCCTCACCCAGCCCACCGTGGGCCGCAGCCACCCACCCCTTCCTGCTGGAACTGGCCACCCAGCACCTGCCCCCAGTGCCCGAGCACCCCACAGGAACCAACCTGGCTGGTCTTCGCCACAGCCCGCAGCATCACGGCAGATTAGGAAAGTGAGGAATGGAGGGTCACACACCCAATACCCGGGGTTCGCCCCAAGCTGACACCCATGCCTGCTGCCTGACCTGGCGTCCAACAGTCCGACCACCAGGAACTCCAGAGTGGGAGTCAGCCATCCCTTCACCTTTGACCCCTTCCTGCCCCATGCCCCCGCCCCCACACAGTCCTGTCCCCAGGTGGAAGCCAGTTTCCTGCCAATCTGGAGGCCAGGTGGGTGGCTCCAGTCAAACCCCAAGTCAAACCCCAGGACTTGGGAAGTGTCGGGCCACCACTTCCAACCCTATCCCAATCCTGAATCAAACAGCTGCTCTGTGCCCCTCGGCAGGGGTGTCCAGGACCCAGCACCCAGTAGCCAGCTGGGCAGCCAGGGAGAGGCTCCTGTGTCCCTGCGGGGCCCAGCACCAAGCCCTGAGCTACCGCCCGCCCTGGTCTCTGAGCTTTGCACACAGAACCTCCCTGAACACAAAAGTTGTCTGAGCTGGGCCAGGCGAGGTGGCTCACGCCTTTAATCCCAGTGCTTTGGGAGGCCGAGGCGGGCAAATTACGAGGTCAGGAGTTCAAGACCAGCCTGGCCAACAAAGTGAAACCCCATCTCTACTGAAACTACAAAAGATTAGCTGGGTGTGGTAGGAGGCGTCTATAGTCCTAGCTACTCGGGAGGCTGAGGCAGGAGAATCACTTGAACCTGGGAGGTGAAGGATGCAGTGAGCTGAGACCACACCACTGCAGCCTGGGTAACAGAGCAAGACACTGTCTCAAAAAAAAAAAAAAAAAAAAAAAAGTCTGAGCTGGAAAAGGGAAGAGCCAGCACCAGTGTTTGCCACACCAGAAGAATGGGCGTCTGAGACTCGGTCTGGGAGCCTGGCCCAGGTCACCTGGGACTCCCTGAAAACACAGGTGTCTGGGGACCCCTCAGGCCCACAGGGAGCCGGGGGGGGAGGCGAGGATTGGATCTCAAGTGTGCTCAGAGGGCCCTGGGGGAACAGGCAAGGATGATGGGGTGGCCATGCCCCATGGGGGTGACTGAAGAGCTCCTCCTTTTTCTAAAGACTAGTCTTCCACGTGTCCACACTCAGCTACCTCCATGAACAGCAGCGTCTCACCCCAGGGACGGAGTTTCTAGGGCTTCCAATAACCCAGTACTCATCCTGGCAACCACTTTCTGGAACTGCGTCATTGCCCTAAGGCCTGAGTGTCCCACCCCACAGCCAGTCCCCTCAGAGAGGCACCGGGTGCCACGAGGGACGAGGAGCCAGGCTGGGGAGAAGGGCAGTTCACACTCTCCAGTAGAGAGGAGGAGGACCTGGGAGGGGACAGAGGAGAGAAGGAATGGTAGGAGCAGGGAAGACCCAGAGGGGAGACAGGCCCTGGAACAAGGAGGAAGGTGAAGGAAGAGGTGTGGCAGGGAAGGGAGAGAGGAGAGAGCGGGAAGAGGAGGGAAAACAACAGGGAAGGAGAGAGGAAGAGGAAGGGGTGGGGAGAGAGGGGAGACAGTCCGGGAAGGGAGGGAAGAGGAAGGGGTGGGAGCCTGGTCTCTCCAGCCCAGGAAACCAGAGTCACCGGGTGGAATTACACCCACCCCACCACCAAAGTGCTCCCAGGGGCCAAAGCAGGACAGAGAGAGGACGGGGCGGCCCAGAACTCCAGGGCACTGCCCCTGAGCCTTGGTCCCGGAAATTGGGCACCGGAATGCAGGAGGGTCTGGGCCCCTGCAGCCCTGCGGGTGTGGACCTCCCTCTTGCAGGACACCCCTGACCTCCACACCATCACCTGTTGCCTAGTTTATTGGCTCCAGGCTGGGAAGGAGACAGCAAGCCCAGGTCCTTGGATAAGTCCAATAGCCAGGACCTCAATCACACCAAGTTTTAACGGGCTGACTTCCAGGTCAAAAGACATGGCTGCCCTACCCCTTTGGGTGGGGTTGGATGGTCAGTTCCTCAGAATTCCCTTTCTTCTGGTTTCTGGCACCAAACCCGACCCCACTGCACCCCGAGGGTTCCAGGTGCTTGCCAGAGGGGGGCTGCAGAGACCTCAACCTTCCCAAAGAAGAGACAACTGAGCCTCCTCAACAAACCCGGGGCCAAGCAGCCCCAGATGGCTGACCCGAGACCCCAAGACAAGGTTCGCAAGGAGCTGAACCCGCTCAGACTCGCAGGGCACCACAGAGACCCCTGGGGTACTGTCCTGACAGGACATGGCCCAGGGAAGATGTCACCACGTAACCCTGCCAGCCGTCCCTGCCTCTGGGGCTCAGGTTGCCACCGCGGGAGCTGAGGCGCACCGGGGCAGGAGCAGCTTTTCAAGATCCCAAGGACCACCCAGTGCAAGCCCTGAGCCCGCAGTCCCCTCCCCTCCCTCTCCGCAGCAGCGGCCACCTTCACCGGAGCGGAGGCCCGAGTTCGGGGCTCCTGGGGACGCAGGCGGGTGGAAGAACAAACCCACGGGCCCTCCCTTCCCCACCACCCACACTTCGGGGGGCAGCGACCCCTCCGCTGTGCCTGTGAGCCCGGCCACCTGGTGCAGCCCCCGCCACCCCCACCAGCGCTGCCCCGGACCCCTCGGCTCCGGCCCCTGACCGCGCCCCCTCCCACAGCCAGACAGAGGCTTCCAGGGGGGCGGGTGCGACGCAAGCCCCGGGGCCAGTCTCGGCCGCGCCGTGGCCTCCAGAAACCCCTGTCCCCACCCGACCACCCGGAGCCCTGCCGGGGGCTGCAGTGGGGCCACCGCGCCCGCGCCCCGGGTCTCCGAACTTTGCCTAAAGCGAGACCCCCGGCCGGGTAAACGGGGAGAACATTTAGGAAACGCTGATTTTAAGAAACCCGCCAGGAGTTTTTACAACTTGATGAAAACTTTCAATCCTTACAGGTTTGCGGCCGGAATGTCCCCGCCCAACTTTCCAGCGAAAACGTCAACCACAGTGACCGGGCCGAGGAGCGCGCGGCGCGGGGCCGACCCCAGGGAAACCCGGTCCCGGGGAAGGAGCCGGCGCTGCCCACCAGGTGTCCGCGGGTGACGCTCTCGGGCGGGGACCGAGGACCTCCCGCGACAGCCCCGGGCCCGCAGCGACCTCGCCGCCCTCTCCCTCCCTCCCTCCAGCGCAGGAGCCCCGACGGCTGTGCCCTCCCCGCCCTCCCCGCCTCACCCGCCGCCGCTCCCCGCCCTCCCAGCCGCTCACCCTCCGTAATGCGCCTTGAGGCGGACGCGGCCGCCGCTCCCGTCCATCTTGGGGCTGGTCCTGCTGGGCATGGCGCGCTCCGCCGGCCGCCGTCAGCGCTGCGCCCCGGGAGCTCCGGCCATGGCGCGGGGCGGTGGCGCCAGGTGGGGCGGCGGCGGAACGCGGAAGGCACCGCTCAGGACCGACGGCTCCGGCCCGGCCCGGCCAACTCCGCGGAACTCCACGGAACTCCCACGGCGCGCGGGGCGGCAGCTGGGGGCGCGCAGGGCGGGACCGTCCGACGGGGGCGGGGGCGGGGGCGGGGGGCGGGGGGCGGGGGGGCGGGGGGGCGGTGTCCGAACATGGCGGACCGAGGTGGAGCCGGCGGCCAATCCGCGGGGCGGGCGGTCCCGGGGCGGGCGGTGGCACCTGCGGCCAATGAGGGCGAGGCGGGGCCACCACCTGGGCCAATCCTCGAGGGACCCCCGGCAGCGGCCCAATGGCGAGGCGCGGGCGGGGCTACCTGTCGGGCGGGGCGCGACGCACCTGCGCCAATGGGACCGCGCGCGGCGCGGCTCTGCCCGGCAACCGGAGGGGCCCCGGCCTGCGGCACCGAGCTGCGGACCCGGGAACTCGCTGGAAACGCAAGTTCTCGGCCCTCGCCCAGACCCTCCGAATCGAAACTCCTGCGGCGCGCGCCCTGCCAGCCCGAGGACCCCGCCGTCCAGGGGTCTCCTGACATCTCCCACTTGCAGGACTGAAGCTGCAAGGAGCGGAGAACCCGGCCAGGGTCAGGGACGGGAGGGTCCAGACTCGGGTTCTCTGGGCCCCAGCCCCCGCTTCGCCCCCATCGAATCCAAGGTCCCCTGTAGGGAAGGGCCGTCCACACTCGTGAGTGCAACCGCTCACTCCGCCCAGGTCAAGGACGCGGCATTGCCCCGAGTCGCCCATGACCTTCATTTCTGAAGCCACAGCCTCTTGGGCCTTACTTGGGGGCGGGGGGGTTGATCTGGACAATCGCCCTCCAGGCCATTCCACCGCTGCCCAGCTCCCTGCCTCCTGGGCTCCTCCCCTGAAAATGCGGTCGAGTTTTCCCTGATCAGCCCATCCCTTGTTGTCTGTATCCACTGAAGCCCAGACCTGCTGCCTGCAAGACCTCACCCAAGCACCAGGTGGACACCCAGACCCAGCTCCTGACCTGGACCCCTCTCCCCTGAGAGTGGACCTGCTCAGGCCACGCCCTCACACCCCTCACCCAGACACAGCCACCAGGACTTCAACCACGTGCTTTCATCACGCAGGTGGGGTGCCTGGCGCCTCCTTGATGCCAGGCCTTGGGGAGACCTGTGGCCACAGAACTCATGTTCTCCCTAGAGGTGGACAGCGTGCCCCTCTCCTATGCAGAAGCTGTCGTTCTTTCTTCTTAAACACCGTTTGCACCCTCCCTCCACCCACTGACCCATCTCTGCCTCTCTCTACAGCAAAGCTGCTGCCAAGCCGCCCTGCTCCCCCTCTACCTCCCCTGCCACCACCCACTTCCACATTTTAAATACAAGGGTCGGTTCTCAGACGTTTTCTTTTCTTTTTTTTTTCTCTTTTATTTGAGACGGAGTTTTGCTCTTGTTGCCCAGGCTGAGTGCAATGGCATGATGTCGTCTCACTGCAACCTCCGCCTCTCGGGCTCAAGCGATTCTTCTGCCTCAGTCTCCCAAGTAGCTGGGATTACAGACGTCTACCACCACCCCAGCTAATTTTTGTATTTTTAGTAGAGACGGGGTTTCTCTATATTGGCCAGGCTGGTCTCCAACTCCTGACCTCAGGTGATCCACCTGCCTCGGCCTCCCAAAGTGCTGGCATTATAGGCATGAGCCACCGCGCCTGGCCTCAGACGTTTTCTTGGCCTTTAGCATCAGAGCCCTCCTGGGAAGGCTCACACATCCCCCGCCCCCGGTTCCAGCTCCCCAAATCTCCCATCCTTTGCCCTCCTGGTCTGCAGCTTTTAAAAGTGTGGAGCCCTGGCCTCAGCCTTTGGCCCACTTCGAATCCCCAGCTCAGATGGTCCCCCCGAGCTCCCAAACAAGGTTCACCCAGCCCCAGGCATCCTCTTAATGAGCCTCTCAGCTGACCTCTTCCCCAACTCGGTGGTGCCCACTCCATCTTTCTGGGTCATCAAAGTCCCCCAGTGGTTCCCATCGCTCCCAGAGGGAAAGCCAGCTCCGCTGCCCCCGCCTCCGGGCCTCCTGGCTGCCCCGGCCTCTGCCTTTGCATGGTCACTCCCTCTTCCGAGAGCACCGTCCTACAGAGATCTGCTGGACTGGCACCCACATTCCCTGGAGTCTCTAGCATACTTAATGCCCGTTTCAGCAATCTACTCCTCACCCCCATCTCCATGGGGCGACCCCCTCTGTATCCCTCACACAGGCACAAAGCCCCATGCCCATCAGCTGGGTGTGAAGGGGGACAGAGAGTAGAGGGTGAGGGGGCAGCCTGGCAGTGATTCCCAGATTCCCAGTGATGAGTGGGAACCTGTGTCTGCAGCAGCTCCAGAGCCAGGCACCCGTCGGCCCAGCTCCCCCACGCTGGGCCCCATGGCCAGGGCTGTGGCCTCATCTGGAGTCCAGCCTGGCAACATGGCCTGGGCACTTCCTGATGGGCAGGAAAGAGCAGGGTTTTGCCTTAGTGGGGCGGTGCCTGGAAGGGGCCACTGGACACCTGCAGGACTTCCTGGCTGGTGTTCTGATCCAAGGAGGCAGCAAGGCCTGGTCCTGGTCCCAGCGCCCCTGCTGGGACAGGCCCTTGGCGCTGGCCTCCCCGGGGAGATCCGTGCTGCCAGGCAGGAGCCTCCGTCCTGGAAGCCAGTTGCAGGGTCGTGGCAGTGCCCCAGTGCCTGGGAGATCCATGCTGCCAGGCAGGAGCCTCCATCCTGAAAGCCAGTCCCAGGGTCACGGCAGTACCCCAGTCCCAGCGAGGGAAGATGGGGGGTGGGGCTTTATTATCTGTGGGGTTGGGAGGGAGAGGGCGGCCTCAGTGGACAGTCCACCCCAGTGTCGGACTTTGTTCAGCCCTGATGCCGGTGGAGGGGGTGGGGGCAGATGCAGGTCCCAAAAGGCTCCAACAGAGGGCTGCGGGCACAGGGGCTGCCCAAAACGTCCCGAAAACCTCCCCCCGTACCTTCTCTGGCCTCCCCTCGGGAGGCAGAGGCCTCCACTAATGAGATCTGCAAAACAAAGGCCTGACCCGCCCAGGCCCTGGGACCCGCCTCTGGGCAGATGGGGCAGGTCACAGGGAGGTTCCCAGGTCCTCTGCCCTGAGCCTGCACCCCTGAGAGTTCCCTGAGGGCAGAGGGCGCTTCCTGAGGCACGGATAGACTCGCTGGCTGGCGGTGGTGTCACTGTGTTGCCCGGCGACAGATAGAGGGTGTTTGCTCTGGAATCTGCCAACGACTCCCATCCAGATCCTGGCCGAGGGCTGGGCCCTGTTAGACCAGGTCCCCACAGCCTCTCCAGGCACCTGGCACACGGGGAAGGAGTGAGTGACTTGGGTAAGGACCCCTCGAGAATGCTGGAGCCAGGCAGCCTCCTAAGACTGTGGGTGGGGACAGAGTCATTGCCCGCTGAGCTCGGCACACCGAGGAGGCACAGCCCTGGAATCTTCCAAGGACTTGCCCTGGGGCCTCCGGGGCAGGTGGGGTGTGGAGGTGACCCTTGGAGTGGGCGGGGCACGCTCTGAGAAAGGCTGTTGGGTGGCCAAAGGCCAGGCTTTCCACCTCGCCGGTTTCTGTAGCTCCCAAATTTTTCTTAAAGTCCTCATATACTTTCATAATCATAAACACCTATTATTTTTTAAATAAAAAAAATAAAACGGGTTATAAAAGTCACACTGGCTTTTTAGAAAACTGGAGCAACACAGAAAGGTGGTGTAGGGAGAGGTGAAGCCTCTTCCCAAAACGCCAGCTGAGCAGCGAGAGCCCCGGCGGTGAAGCAGATAGCCTTCCCTCTCCCCGTGCCTGGGACCGCAGGTGGAGGTGCTGGGTGACCGCCGGGGCATGGGGTAGGGAGCTGACTGGCAGAGGGCAGTGTGGGCACGGGGTCTGGCTGAGGGTGGCCTCTGACCCCCGGGCCAAGGTGGCTCTGTGCGGCTGCCAGGCCTACCCTGTGATTTTCCTTAGAAGAGCCCTTTGATGATACCATCGAGTGATGTTGAGACGTTTTAGAAGAGAGGCAGTTTACGCTCAGTGTGATTCGTCAGACATCTGGGAGGGGTTGGCTGGGGCCCATGGGGTCCCCATCACCACGCCCCCAGCATGGAGGCCTCCCTCATCAGCTTCATAAACTGCATTTGTGCCGGCCCAATGCTTGGAACTGCCCAGAAAGGTGCCCGGCAGGAGCGGGCATGTTACAGAGCCCATGGGGCCCGGGTGGGTCTTCCTGCCAGATGTGAGGCTGCCCTGTGGGGTCCCGCGACCCCCATCACAGGAAGGCCAGGCGTTTGCTGACGGGTTCTGGACACAGCAGCCGTGGGAGGGACTGGCCAGATGTTTCCTTTCTGTGTCAGGGATCATGGGATTTGGAAAAACTGGCTCAAGTGACAGTGTCAGCTGCATGGGTTCATTCTATGGATGTTGGTTGAGGGCCTACTGGATGGAGGACCAGGAGTTGAGCCAGGAATACAGCAGTGAGCCGGCCAGGCGGGGTCTCCTCGTGGGACGCTGCTGGAGACAGGCCACTGTCAGAGAACCACAGGAGTGCAGAATGGCCGAGCAGGGCTGACCAGGTCCCCGCGGGAGAGGCTGGCCCTGGGACTGACGATGTGTGTGGTGGGGCAGCCCTGTGGCCCCAGGGAGCAAGGGCTCTGTGAGTGAAGGGCGTGGGGAGTGTGGTGTGTGGTGGGGCAGCCCTGTGGCCCCAGGGAGCAAGGGCTCTGTGAGTGAAGGGCGTGGGGAGTGTGAAGAGGCCAGGATGTCCCAGCCAGGAGGCTCAGGGGAAGAGAGGGTCAGGGAAGCCTCAGACAGGGTCTGGGGTGTGAGTGCCTGTGTGCTTGTCTGAATCTATATGTGTTTGTGTCTGTGTGCATTGTGTGTGTGCATACATGTGTCTGTGTATCTGTGTTCTCATGTGTGTATAAGTATGTCTGTGGTTGTGCGTCTGTGTTGACGTATGTGTGTCTATGCATGCATACATGTGTCTGTGCGTGTGGTTTTTTTTTTTCCTGCTTTTTGTTTTGTTTTTAGGCAGGGTCTCACTGTGTCACCCAGGCTGGAGTGCAGTGGTGCCATATCTCGGCTCACTGCAGCCTGGACCTCCTGGGCTCAGGTGATCCTCCCACCTCAGCCTTTTGGATAGCTGGGACCACGGGCATGCACCACCGCGCCCAGCTAATTTTTGTATTTTTTGTAGACAAGGACTACGTTTCCCAGGCTGACCTTAAAACTCCTGGGCTTGGGGGCCGGGCACGGTGGCTCAAGCCTGTAATCCCAGCACTTTGGGAGGCCGAGACGGGTGGATCACGAGGTCAGCAGATCGAGACCATCCTGGCTAACACGGTGAAACCCTGTCTCTACTAAAAATACAAAAATTAGCCGGGCGAGGTGGCGGCGCCTGTAGTCCCAGCTACTCGGGAGGCTGAGGCAGGAGAATGGCGTGAACCCGGGAGGCGGAGCTTGCAGTGAGCTGAGATCCAGCCATTGCACTCCAGCCTGGGCGACTAAGCAAGACTCCGTCTCAAAAAAAAAAAAACAAAAAACTCCTGGGCTTAAGCCATCCTGGTGCCTCAGCCTCCCAAAGGGCAGGGATTACAGGTGTGAGCCACCGGCCCAGCCTGTGTGCGTTTCTGTGCCCACGTGTCTGTGTGTCTGCGTCTACAGCCGTGCCTGCATCTGCGTGCATGTGCCAGCGCACGTGTGTCTGTCGCTAACTGCGTTCACGCGTCCGTGTGCCCCTCACTCCACAGCCGCCCTCCAGCGCCCGAGTTTCCGGGCGCCATTCCTTCGGCGGCCTTTCAGGCCTGGCACCTTCCCTGCGGGCTGTCTGGCCTCGGGGCGCTGAGCGGGTCCCGGGCTGCCGGCGGCCGCGTGCAGTGCGGAGCTTGCCCAGGAGGGGGCGCAGGAGGGACGCGCGGGGAGACGGGGCTCGGGCTGGCGGCGCCTGGAGGCCCGGGGAGCTCGTCCCGCACGTGGGTCCCTGGGCCGCCGCGCAGCGCCGGCTCTGCCCGCTCTGGCTCCGGGGCCTCCCGCCCCACCCCGAGGCTTTTCCTGCTCGGCGCGGCTGCCTCCTTTTCAGCCCCGCCTGAGAGTCCGCCCCGGGGACCCCGTGTCCGCCTCGCGGCCACCCTCGTCGCAGCTCAGCAATCCTGGTTTTAAGTCGTCCCTGCTTAAAATCTGCGGATTGGGCCGGGCGCGGTGGCTCACGCCTGCAATCCCAGCACCTGGGAAGAGCGAGGCAGGCGGATCGCTTGAGGCCTGGAGTTTGAGAAAATCCTGGGCAACATGGTGAATCCCGTCTCTACAAAAAGTTTAAAAATTAGCTGGGTGCGGTGGTGTGTGCTTGTGGTCCCAGCTGCTCGGGAGGCTGAGGTGAGAGGATCACCTGAGCCCAGGAGGTGGAGGCTGCAGTGAGCTGAGGTATGGCACCACTGCACTCCAGCCTGGGCAACAGAGCGAAGCCCAGCCTCTAAAAAAATAATAATAGGCCTGCGCGGTGGCTCAAGCCTGTAATCCCAGCACTTTGGGAGGCCGAGGCGGGCGGATCACAAGGTCAGGAGATCGAGACCATCCTGGCTAACATGGTGAAACCCCGTCTCTGCTAAAAAAATACAAAAAACTAGCTGGGCGAGGTGGCGGGCGCCTGTAGTCCCAGCTACTCGGGAGGCTGAGGCAGGAGAATGGCATAAACCCGGGAGGCGGAGCTTGCAGTGAGCTGAGATCCGGCCACTGCACTCCAGCCTGGGTGACAGAGCGAGACTCCGTCTCAAAAAAAATAAAAATAATAATAATAATAATAATAATAACAACTTAAAAAATAAATCTTCAGATGGGACCCCACGAATTCAGTCTCTGCATATATGTGTGTAGTTCTCCACAGGTACCTGTGGGGGGGGGGTTTGTGTGTGTGTGTGTGTGTGTGGAGCTCTCTGTATGTACCTGTGTCTGTAGTTCTGTGTAGACCTGTGTGTGTGTGGAGCTGTCTATGTGTACCTGTGTGTGTGTAGCTCTCTGTGTGTACCTGTGTGTGTGTGTCTGTAGCTCTATGTGTGCCTGTGTGTGTGTCTGTAGTTCTGTGTGTACCTGTGTGTGTGTCTGTAGCTCTATGTGTACCTGTGTGTGTATCTGTAGTTCTGTGTGTACCTGTGTGTGTATCTGTAGTTCTGTGTGTACCTGTGTGTGTGTGTCTGTAGCTCTATGTGTGCCTGTGTGTGTGTAGCTCTCTATGTGTACCTGTGTGTGTTTCTGTAGTTCTGTGTGTACCTGTGTGTGTGTCTGTAGCTCTGTGTACCTGTGTGTGTATCTGTAGTTCTGTGTGTACCTGTGTGTGTGTGGAGCTCTCTGTGTGTACCTGTGTGTGTGTACCTGTGTGTGTGTGTCTGTAGCTCTGTGTGTGCCTGTGTGTACCTGGGTGTGTGTCTGTAGCTCTGTGTGTGCCTGTGTGTGTGTAGCTCTCTATGTGTACCTGTGTGTGTTTCTGTAGTTCTGTGTGTACCTGTGTGTGTGTCTGTAGCTCTGTGTACCTGTGTGTGTATCTGTAGTTCTGTGTGTACCTGTGTGTGTGTGGAGCTCTCTGTGTGTACCTGTGTGTGTGTACCTGTGTGTGTGTGTCTGTAGCTCTGTGTGTGCCTGTGTGTGTACCTGTGTGTGTGTCTGTAGCTCTGTGTGTGCCTGTGTGTGTGTAGCTCTCTATGTGTACCTGTGTGTGTATCTGTAGTTCTGTGTGTACCTGTGTGTGTGTCTGTAGCTCTGTGTACCTGTGTGTGTGTGGAGCTCTCTGGATGTGTGTGTGTGTGTGTGTGTGTGCATACTGCTGGAGGGGCTGGGCACTGCCACTCCCAGCAGAGCCAACACAGTGAGGAGGAGGTGAGGTTGCTGTGTCCAGGGTTTGGAGAGGCCAGGGGAGGCAAAAGGAGGCTGACCTGGAAGATAGAGCAGCTGGAAGGGCACCCAGGGGAGGCAGGGAAGGGCTGGACACTGCCAGGCTGAGCTCTGCGCACAGCTTCCCCAGCTGAGTCTCACCAGGAGGCACAGCCCCTCTCCAGGCCCCTACCCCCACAATGATGCCTTCCCTTGGAGGACCGTCTGTGTCCGACATCACCTCTGGGACCTTCAGCCCATCCCTAGGAGGTGAGAATCATGACCCTATTCTGTGGATGAGACACCAGGGCCGGGGTCACTCCATGCCTGGTCCAGGTACACACGCCGGCAGCGGGCAGGGCCTGGGCAGGGCAGGGATGGGGTGGGACCTCAGGGCCCAGGCTGCTGGGCTACACACTGCATGTCCCCTTCTCTGGGCTGGACATGCCCTCAGAGTGGAGCACCTCTCCTGAGACCTGTGCGGGGACAGAGCGCCAGGGCCCGAGACCACCTGGTCAGCACCGTGTGCGGGCCCTGCCTGTCCTGCACTGCGGGGTCCAGCAGTTCCTGCTGGGTGGTGGGCTCCCACCTCCACCGCCCTCAGCTGCCTGGGGTTATTTCAGACACGGTGCGAGGCTGGTGCGTCTGAGGAGGCAGCAGCAGAACCACGGTCACCATGGCAATGCTGGGGACTGTTCCTGGGACTGCTCCACACGCTATTTTAGCCTCGTGAAAACAGACAAAATCTCGGTTCACTCAAACCTTCACGGGGAGATGCCGAAGCAGGGGCCGGAAAGGCCTGTGAACCCTCGCCCGAGCTCCTCCCCATCCTGCCACGCCCGTCCACACCAGGCTGGAGGACCCGTCAGCCGAGGTCCCTGTGAGCCCCGCCCTCCCCAGTTGTCTTTGCCTTTTACTCAAAGACTGAGTGCGGGAGCCCTGGGAGTCCTGAGGCCTGGTGGTGCTTATGAACCGCTCAAGGGCCAGGCTGCTCTAGAAAGACAGGGCCAAGGGCTTGTCCTTTGGATCTCCCGGCCTGGCAAGGATGTGAGAGAAGGGTACTTGTATGCCACCCACCATGGGAGCTGCATCTGGGACCGTCTTCTTTCTTTTTTTTTTTTTTTTTTTTTTTGAGACAGAGTCTCGCTCTGTCACCCAGGCTGGAGTGAAGTGACTCGATCTCGGCTCACTGCAAGCTCCGCCTCCCAGGTTCACGCCATTCTCCTGTCTCACCCTCCCAAGCAGCTGGGACTACAGGCGCCCGCCACCACACCCAGCTAATTTTTTTGTATTTTTAGTAGAGATGGGGTTTCACCGTGTTAGCCAGGATTGTCTTGATCTCCTGACCTCATGATCCGCCCACCTCGGCCTCCCAAAGTGCTGGGATTATAGTCGTGAGCCACCACGGCCTGCCCTGGGACCATCTTCTAGAGAGCAGCCTGACAGAAGGCACCCAGAGCCTCAAAGATGGCCACGTCATCTGGTCTCACAACTCCACTTCTGGGATCCATCTCAAGGAAAGACCTGGAAATGCAAGCACTGCTGTGAACCAGAGGTCTTCCTCCACGTCAGCCGCCAGGACCAAGGTGGGGGGCGACTGTGGCCGGCAGCAGAGTGGGGTCCACTGTGGACTCTGCTTGGCTGGTGGCTCTGTGGCCTTTGAGATTGAGAGTTTCACATTCACACACACACACACAGACATGCATGCACACATCCACACACATGCAGATGGCACACATGCACACACCCGCACACATGCAGACAGCACACACCCACACACAGGCACACTTATGCACACGCCCACACCACATGCACACACAGTACGCGTGCGCACACATGCACACACCCACACACAGCACACACATGCACAGACAGCACGCATGCACACGTGCAGGCACATACTCTGGTGCTCCCCAGGCAAAAGCAGCTCTGCTAGGACAGAAGGAGCCATGCCCCCTGCCAGGTGGCACTGGCCCCAACAAGCCAGCAGATGGATGGACAGAGCCCTGCCCAGCAGGGAGGCTCCAAACCCCAGGCCTTGCAGCTGCACTGTGTACCAGCATCTCTCTCTTTGGAAAGTGTCCCAGCCCCTCTTGCAAGGAGCAGACCCGGGGACCTTGTCACCAGCTCAGGAGTGCCCTGCAGGGGCGAACGGGTGGGGCTCTCCTGGTGCAGAGGCTTCTGCTGACCAGGGCATGGACTGGCCTAGGGGGCACTCAGGGAAGCTCCCTAATGCAGGTCTGAGGATGTAGGGGGTATCTGAGCCAGCTGGACTGGAACCCTTCCCATTCTGTGGTCAGGCACTGGTCCCCTCACTTTGCTGGTACTCGGATTTCTCCTGTGTGAGGCGGGAACTGCACCACAAGTGGGTGGGGTGATTCACGGGCTCGAGCTGTCAGCCCCGATGCCCGGCTTGTTGCAACACTGTCTCAGTGTGGCCGAGTTGTGTTTGCTCGTGGTCGAGCTGTGTCCTTGTTGTGGCTCTTCTGACCTGAGCATCGCTTGGATACCGAGGGTGTATCCACTGCCACTGGGTCCCAGGCCCACTCGGGGCTGCGAGCCGGCTCCAGCCAGCCCCATCTCTGCTTCATGGCTGGGAAAGTGGGGAACCCCAAGGCCAGAACAAGTCCCTTGGGACCCAGGTCCAGCCCCCAGCAGGGCAGTCCTCAGCCCTTCCCAGGGACACGTGGGGTGGGGCGCACGGTTAGAAGCCATGGAACTGGGAGGGGAAGAGAGTATCGAGGTTTAACTCTCTTCCATCCCTTCTCCCTTCTGGAGCCCCCATGTACCAGGCAGCAGGAAAAGCAATAGCTCAAGTCCATCTGAACCCATCATTCGAATAAGTGCTCAGGTTCTCCTCAGTCTTTGGCGGTGGCTGATCCGTCTTATGTCCTCCACGAGATGACATCTGGGTGTGGAGGGAAAGGGGCTCCTGTGTCCCCCACGAGATGACATCTGGGTGTGGAGGGAAAGTCAAGGCAGAGGCTTGAGGGGGCTCCTCAGATCCAAAAGTGCCCCAGACCCTCGCTGTACCTGGCTGTAGAGTGGCTGCCCTGAGGCTTGCTAGGCGAGGTTGGGCAGCTGGGACCCGGGCATTCTGTTTGCACCCACAGCTGACACTGTGGTGGAGGAACTGTCTGGAGCTGTGAAGGACCTGAGACTGGACAAATTAGCTGGCCCCAGTTGCACGGATGCTGGCAGAAGACACAAGACTCCTGGGTCAGAGACAAAAGATTGTTTTTTCGTTTTTTTTTTTGAGACAGAGTCTTGCTCTGTCGCCCAGGCTGGAGTACAGTGGCATGATATTAGCTGACTGCAAGCTCCGCCTCCCGGGTTCACGCCATTCTCATGCCTCAGCCTCCCGAGTAGCTGGGACTACAGGTGCCCGCCACCACGCCCGGCTAATTTTTGTATTTTTAGTAGAGACAGGGTTTCGCCATATTGGCCAGGCTGATCTCAAACTCCTGACCAGGTGATCCACCTGCTTGACCTCCCAAAGTGCTGGGATTACAGGTGTGAGCCACCCGGCCGGAAACGGAAGATTTGATCTGGTGACAGCAAGTGCCTGACCAGACCCCTTGCCTCCAACTTGCCATTCAGCTCCTCGGCCTCGGTGGAGCCCCCAGCTTCTCTCCTAGGGTCTCTCCCTCAGCCTCAGTGGATGCAAACCAGCCACTCTAGAAGCTCAAGACGGCAGGCCAGACAACCCACCCTGTATGGCCACAGTGGCCAGTGAAGTTACTGAGTGCTGGGAGCCGTCAGGAGTCCTCTTCCTCCACCCTGTGCCTGCCTCTTCCTTCCGACTATCCCAGGCCTGGAGAGGTGGGTTTTTCCCATTTCTTAGGTCAAATCCTTCTCCACAGGGCAGCAAGCCTGATTCACAGCACACTGAAGAGCAGGCCAATGACCGAATCTCCTCTGATCGCCCTTGGGGGTGTGGTAACTGGGAGCTGAGAGAGGTTAGGAAATGGGGTGTTAGAGATGGGGTCTCACTCTGTTGCCCAGGCTGGAGTGCAGTGGCACGATCATGGCTCACTGCAGCCTGGACCTCCTGAGCTTAAGCGATCCTCCTGCCTCAGCCTCCTGAGTAGCTGGGACCATAGGCAAGCGTCATCACACCTGGCTAATTTTTGTATTTTTTGTAGAAATGGGATTTCGCCATGTTGCCCAGGGTGATCTCGAATTCCTTGGCTTAAGTGATCTGCCCACCTCTGCCTCCCAAAATGCTGAGATTACAGGCAAAGTGCTGAGATTACACCACGCCTGGCCTGGTTAGGGAAATTTTTGTTTGTTTGTTTGTTTGTTTGTTTGTTTGAGACAAAGTCGCACTCACTCTGTTGCCGAGGCTGGAGTGCAGTGGCACAATCTCAGCTCACTGCAAACTCCACCTCCGGGGTTCAAGTGATTCTTGTGCCTCAGTCTCTGAAGTAGGTGGGATTATAGGCATGTGCTACCAAACCCAGCTAATTTTTGTATTTTCAGTAGATACAGTATTTCACCATGTTGGCCAGGCTGGTCTTGAACTCCTGACCTCAGGTGATCCTCCCCGCGGCCCCGCATCAGCCTCCCAAAGTGCTGGGATTACAGACATGAGCCACCGCGCCCAGCCAGTTAGGGAATTTTTAACACAATAGTCCAGATTGCAAGGCTATTGTCTTGCTGCAAATCCTATTTCCAGTGTCTAAACCTAAATAGTAACAAGTGTTCTTTTTGCATTTCTTCTCTGACAAGGCTAATCTCCACCCAAGCGAGGCAGACGACTGCCTTGGACCAACTAATAAAAGCAAATGACTGAGCCGTAGCCCTGCCAGGCACTGGCCTAGCTGCATCTGGCTAATGATACCTGTTGATGCTCAAAATAACCCAGTGAGGAGAGGATCGCCCCCGTCCCTATTTGAGGGACGAAGATGTTGAGGCTCAGGGGGCTAAATGCCTTGCCCAGGGTTACATGTCTGGTCCGAATAGCTGGTCAACCGGTCAGGGCCAAGGCTCATGCCAGGCTCCCTCCAGAGCCCACACTCCCAGCCACCGACACCGGAGAAGCCCCGTACTCAGGAAGGCAAGAGAGAGAAGCGTGTTCATTTCCCCCAAAATGGTTAGGTTAATTTTGCGGGAAATCCCCAGCTCTTGGCCGTAGATGCTCTTGGTGCCCTGGGCCATATGCCCTCTGCTTGCCTGTAGTTTCAGAGCAGCCAGGGTGGGCCGTTGCCAGGCAAGTCTCATCCAAACGTTCCCCCTGCCTCTGCAGCTGTTCTGCCTTGGGACTTTCTCGGACTCCTCAGCAAACTGCTCAGCCCAAGTGCAGGGTGGCCTGAAAGGTGGGGAGTTCTCCCCCGGGGACACCCCTCAGGCCACGGGGCTGCAAATTGGCTCCCCCACGCCCCAGCATCCCATGCTTAGAAGGACAACTCTGAGGTGCATTCCTGTGGCTCTTCAGAGGGTTCCAGGGATGTGGGGACAGGAGAACTGACCCCCAAAGCAGTCCCTGCAATAAAACAGGCATGTCCTCCTCCCTGTCTCACCCCACCTCTCACTCCTACCTCCTGGGATCACCCCCAAAATAACTACATGCACTGAAGTCTCATACCAGGCTCTGCTTTGGGGATCACCCAAGCTAAGACGGTTGGTCCTGGAGGTGGCCGATTCCAGGGTGGGGTTGTGGTGCTGGGTCTCTCGCTACAACAGTGACAACGAGGGTCTCCTGCAGGTGGAAGGTGGGGAGCTGAAAGCCAGCCTGCAGAGCCCTCACCAGGGCTGAGTCTGGAACCAACTATGACCTCAGGGAATGTGGCGGAAGCCAGAAAGTTCTCCATGGTGGCATTGAAAGAGACCCTGCTCTCCTGCAGCCAGAAAGCAGATGGTGCTGAAAATCAGGCCCAATAGCTGAGCAGAAGAGCGACAGATCCCAGAGAAGACTGCCATGCGGCCGTGGGAGTCGGCTATGCCAAGCGCAGCTGGCAGGGAAGACATCAGAACTGGGCCTGGTTTGGGGTCATTGTGGGTGAATTTACCTGTGAATATTGTGCTCCCAAATTCCACCCCACTTGTTGGAGGAGAGGAGAGGAGACTTCTGTCTGGAGTCCCTGAAAATATCTCATCTGGGGCATCTACCTTGCAAGATGATGGTTGTATCAGTTTCCTGGGGCTGCCATGACAAATGGCCACAAGCTGGGTGACTTCAGGCAACAGGAATGTATTGTCTCATAGCTCTGGAGGCCTGAAGTCCCAAACCAAGGTGTGGGCAGTGCTGGTGTTTCTGCAGCTGTGTGGGAGGGTCTGCCCTGGGCCTCTCTCCTGGTGCTGGCAATCCTTGGCTTGTAAGCATGTCACCTCGATCTCTGTCTGTTCCCTCCCAGCCTTCCTCCCCCTGCCTCTGTGTCTCCTCTTCTAGAAGGACACAGTGTTTGGATTTAGGGCTCACCCTAATCTAATAGGACTCCATCTAACTTACGTCTCCAAAAACCCTATTTCCAAGTAAGGTCCCACTCACAGGTACCAGGGGCTAGGACTTCAGTGTCTCCTGGGGGATGTTACTCATAACACTTGTCCCCTTCAGAGTCTGCCCTGCCTTCTCTCCCTGCAGCCAGGACTAAAGCTGGAGCCTCCGCACAGCCCAAGCAGGGAGGCGACGGCTCAGGTCACTGTGGGTCTTGACTGACGGGCTCTGGTGAGAACAGGCGGTTGCAGCTGGGATGGTGTGGAGGATGCTGGATGTGGGGGGACATAGAAGCAGCCATTTATGATGACGGATTTCACATCCCAGCAAGACAGAGCTAGTCCTGATTCACCTGGAGGAGTGTGAGGAAGGGGTCTGTAGGGGGCTGAATGTCTCTGTTGCCCCAAAATTCCTAGGTTGAAATCTTGCCCCCGGGGTGATGGTATTAGGAGGTGGGGCCTCTGGGAGGTGATGAGGTGAACGGGGTGGAGCCTCCTGGTGGGATTAGTGCTCCCATAAGAGGCCTGAGAAGGCTTTGTCCACTTTCTCTCACATAAGGACACAACGAGAAACCGGCGTCTACACCCGGAGGAGGGCCCTCACCAGGCCCCAACACGCCAGCACCCTCATCTCAGACCTGCACCCTCCAAAACGGTGGGAAATCACCCTGCTGTTCATCAGCCACCCATCTATGGCAGCCCAAACAGACTCAGGCAGGGTCTTGGGCCTGGGGGTGGGCTTACTGTTTATTTAAGGATTTATTCATTTTTAATTTTGTTTTGAGACAGGTCTCATTCTGTTGCCCAGGCTGAGTGCAGTGGTGCAGTCACAGCTTGCTGCAGCCTTGGATTCCTGGGCTCAAGCAATCCTCCCACCTCAGCCTCCCAAGTAGCTGGGACCACAGGTGTGCACCACCACACCTGGCTATTTTTGTTTTCTTTTGCAGAAATGGGGTCTCCTTATGTCTCCTGGGCTGGCGTTGAAGTCCTGAGCTCAATAAATCCTCCCACCTCAACTTCCCAAAGTGCTGGGCCGTGCCCAGCCGAAGGGGCAGGTCCACTGGATGAGACCACAGGGACTGCCACCTGCCTGGGTCCCAGGAGGGCCCAGAGGACACACCCACAGTGGCACAGCGAGCACGGTGCTGGCACAAGGCAGAGCTGCTGAGAAGCTCCGGGACAGCTGAGCTGTGTGGATGGTGTTAGCAGGAGGAAGTGCTGCCCTGGGTCTGCCATGGGAGCTGTGTGGCTGCGCCAACTGCTGGAGGCAAGGTGGGTGTCGGTGCAGTGATGGAGGCAGCCAGGGTACCTGACCCTCACGATCTGTGGCTCATGGGCCACCATGTCCCTGGAGTGGGCGATGAACAGCTAGCTGAGGTAGGCACTGGACTTGAATAACCAGAAATAAACAAACACCAGGAGGAGAAGGCTGGGACCTGCAGGCACGGTGGGAAACTGTGACTCCCGCTCTTATTTCCAGAACTCAGCCATGACCACTGGTTGGAGGAGAGCCTTGGTCTCCTTGGAGAAGGGCCCTGCAGCACCACACACAGGTGTGATGAACCACACAGGCATGATGATCCGTACACAGGTGTGATCACACAGGCATGATGAACCACACACAGGTGTGATGGACCATGTGCAGGTGTGATGAAACGCACACAGGTGTGATGAACCACACACAGGTATGATGATCCGCACACAGGTGTGATCACATAGGCATGATGAACCGCATACAAGTGTGATGGACCATGTGCAGGTGTGATGAACCACATGCAGACGTGAACCACACACAGGTGTGATGATGAACCACACACAGGCGTGATGAACCATACACAGGTGTGATGAACCACACACAGGTGTGATGAACCATACAGGGGCATGATGAACTGCATACAGGCATGATCACACCAGTGTGATGAACCACACATGCGTGATGAACCACACACAGGCATGATGAACCACACACAGGTGTGATCATACAGGCATGATGAACTGCACACAGGTTTGATGGACCATGTGCAGGTGTGATGAACTGAACGCAGGTGTGAACTGCATGCAGGTGAGATGATAAACTGCACACAGGCGTGATGAACCATACACAGGTGTGATGAACCACACGCAGGCATGATGAACCACACGCAGGCATGATGAACCATACACAGGCATGATGAACCGCATACAGGCATGATCACACAGGTGTGATGAACAACACAGGCGTGATGAACCACACACAGGCATGATGAACTGCACACAGGTGTGATGGACCGCACGCAGGTGTGATGGACTGCACGCATGTGCAATGAACCACACACAGGCGTGATCACACAGTCATGATGAACCACACACAGGCCTGATGAACTGCACACAGGTGTGATGAACCACACACAGGTGTGATGATGAATCACACACAGGCGTGAACTGCACACAGGTGTGATGAACCGACACAGGCATGATGAACCACACACAGAGGTGATCAGACAGGTGTGATGAACTGTACACAAGCGTCATGAACCATACACGGGCATGATGAACCACACTCAGGTGTGATGGACCGCACGCAGGTGTGGTGAACCATGCAGGTGTGATGGACTGTGCACAGGTGTAATGGACCACACAGGTGTGATGAGCCTTGCGCAGGTGTGATGGACCACACGCAGGTGTGATGGACTGTGCATGGGTGTGATGGACTGCACAGGTGTGATGGATGGCACAGGTGTGATGGACCACACGCAGGTGTGATGGACTGCATAGATATGATGGACCACGCACAGGTGTGATGGACCATGCACAGGTGTGATGGACTGCGTGCAGGTGTGATGGACTGCACAGGTGTGATGGACCACATGCAGGTGTGATGGACCGTGTGCAGGTGTGATGGACTGCACAGATATGATGGACCACGCACAGATATGATGGACCATGTGCAGGTGTGATGGACTGCGCGCAGGTGTGATGGACCACATGCAGGTGTGATGGACCATGTGCAGGTGTGATGGACCGCATGCAGGTGTGATGGACTGCACACAGGTGTGATGGACTGCACAGGTGTGATGGACCACATGCAGGTGTGATGGACCGTGTGCAGGTGTGATGGACTGCACAGATATGATGGACCACGCACAGATATGATGGACCATGTGCAGGTGTGATGGACTGCGCGCAGGTGTGATGGACTGCGCAGGTGTGATGGACTGCACAGGCGTGATGGACCACATGCAGGTGTGATGAACCACATGCAGGTGTGATGAACCACATGCAGGTGTGATGGACTGCACAGGTGTGATGAACTACACACAGGTGTGATGGACCATGCACAGGTGTGATGGACTGCACAGGTGTGATGAACCATGCACAGGGGTGATGGACCACGCACAGGTGTGATGGACTGCACACAGGTGTGAGGGATAGCATGCAGATGTTATGAACCGTGTGCAGGTGTGATGGGCCATGTGCAGGTGTGATGGACCGCGCAGGTGCGATGGACCACATGCAGGTGTAATGGATCTCTCAGGTGCAATGGACCGTGCGCAGGTGCAATGGACTGCTTGCAGGTGTGATGGACAGCACACAGGTGTGATGGTTTGCACAGGTGTGATGAACCACACACAGGTGTGATGGACCACATGCAGGTGTGATGGACCGCATGCAGGTGTGATGGACTGCACAGGTGTGATGAACCATGCACAAGTGTTATGGACCACACACAGATATGATGGACTGCACAGGTGTGATGAGCCATGCACAGATGTGATGGGCCACAAGCAGGTGTGATGGACTATGCACAGGTGTGATGGACTGCACAGGTGCGATGGACCACACAAGTGTGATGGACCGTGTGCAGGTGTGGTTGATGGCAAACAGATGTGATAAACCACGCACAGATGTGATGAACCACGCACAGGTGTGATGAACCACATGCAGGTGTGATGGACTGCACAGGTGTGATGAACTACACACAGATGTGATGGACCATGCACAGGTGTGATGAACCACACACAGGTGTGATGAACCACGCGCAGGTGTGATGAACCACGCGCAGGTGTGATGAGCCACGTGCAGGTGTGATGAGCCACGCACAGGTGTGATGAACCACGCACAGGTGTGATGGACCGTGTGCAGGTGTGGTTGACAGCAAACAGATGTGATAAACCACGCACAGGTGTGATAAACCACACACAGGTGTGATGAACCACACGCAGGTGTGATGAGCCACGCGCAGGTGTGATGAGCCACGCGCAGGTGTGATGGACCACGCGCAGGTGTGATGAGCCACGCGCAGGTGTGATGAGCCACGCGCAGGTGTGATGAAGACTCCGCTGAAGCCATTGTGGCTGCGTCTCCAGAGTAGCTCTGTCCTGGAGAAAGGACACCCGCAACGGGAAGGGCTTTGGGATCTTGGGTCTGATGCCATCCGGAGACCCAACATGTGACAGTAGCCCCTGGCCAGCATGGGGTCCTGGGGATGCCAAGTGACCAATGCGGTCCCAGCCCATGGCCATCCAGTGGGTTTATGGACCCATTCCGTGGTGGCGCCCTGGTCTGCAGGTCCACAGCAGGTTGGTGGCCCTGAGCAGCTGCCAGGATCCTCTCACTGTTTCCCTGACCTGTGGAGTGAGGGCCATCATGGCAGAGAAGGCAAAGTCAGAGCCCCTGAAACCACCTTCAACCCCGGCAAGGACAGCAGCTTGGAAGTCAGGCTCCCTCTGTAGCCCCCCGGCTGGTGGGCTGTGGGCACAGGCAGGGGTTATCCCACTGGGTTAGCATGAGGGAGCACTTGTAGGGCCAGGGAGGACAATCCCTGGAGCTCGGAGGAATCACTTCTGTGGCTTCCATGCTGGGCACAGAGTGGCCGATGAGTGACACCCACCTGACAAGCCGGTGACCGAGGCTCACTCCTCAGATTGGGGTCTGGGTCACAGCGTCAGATGTAACCTCTGCCAGCAGGAGCGCGGGCCGGGGTGGAGGAGGAGGAGGGCCTCCTGCCGTGGGGGTGCCTGCAGACTGGCTCATCACCAGCCCCCCCCGCAACTTCCACGGCTGTCTCTGTTGCTTTGGCTGCCACCACCCTGAAGAATCAGCCGCAGACAAGCTTAACATGGCATCCGCCGGAACAGATGCAAGCAGTGCTCGGGCTCCCAGCTGCTCTGGGGCCTGGGTTGTGCCCTTCGGGCTGCATTTGGTTTAAGCAGCAGCTGTGGGGACAGATAAAACTCACTCATGGCTGGGCGCAGTGGCTCACACCTGTAATTCCAACACTTTGGGAGTCTGAGGCAGGCGGATCATGAGGTCAGGAGATTGAGACCTTCTTGGCCAACATGGTGAAACCGCATCTCTACTAAAATACAAAAAATTAGCAGGGCGTGGTGGCATGTGCCTGTAATCCCAGCTACTTGGGAGGCTGAGGCAGGGGAATCACTTGAACCCGGGAGGCGGAGGTTGCAGTAAGCTGAGATCGCACCATTGCACTCCAACCTGGGTGAAAGAGCAAGTCTCTGTCTCAAAAAACAAACAAACAAACCAAACTCACACACGGCCAGGCGCGGTGGCTCATGCCTATAATCCCAGCACTTTGGGAGACCAAGACGGGCAGATCATGAGGTCAAGAGATCGAGACCATCCTGGCCAAAGTGGTGAAACCCCATCTCTACTAAAAATACAAAAATTAGCTGGGTGTGGTGGCGTGCGCCTGTAGTCCCAGCTACTTGGGAGGCTGAGGCAGGAGAATCACGTGAACCCAGGAGGCGGAGGTTGCAGTGAGCTGAGATTACACCACTGTACTCCAGCCTGGGGGACAGAGCAAGACTCCATCTCAAAAACAAACAAACAAACAAAACGCAATCGCAGTCAGTGCCGCCTCTAGCGCCCTCCATAGCATTGCAGGGTGCTCGTCCAGCTTGCATGCAGGGCAGACCTGGGGAATGTGAGCTGGGTGGGGGTTGGTGGATAAATGCTCAGCCGCTCATTCTTCAAAAGGACTATTCAGGCTGCGCAGGGTGGCTCATGTCTGTAACCCCAGTGCTTTCAGAGGCTGAGGCGGGAGGATCGCTTGAGCCCCAGGAGTTTGAGACCAGCCTGGGCAACATAGTGAGACCCTGTCTATACTAAACGTTTTGTTTTAAATTTAAAAAAAAACTTAAAAGGACAATATGGAGGCACATTCCCCTTTGCTCTGGGTCGCCAGTGGGGCTGGGACCTGGCTGTCCCAGGTTGTAAAGTGCATTCCTGTTTTTCCTCCTTCCTCATCCCTCCCCACTCCCTGCTCTTGCTCCTGCCTCTGTGGATCACCCTCTCTACAGAGCCAAATGGCTCCCAAAGTCACTCAGGACCCCAGAATGTTGACCTTGTTTCAAATTAGAGTCTTTGCAGATGCAGTTAAGACGAGGCCATACTAAAGTAGGGTGGACCCTAAATCCGACGGCAGGTCCCTGAGAAGAAGAGGAGAGACAGAGACAGCAAAATGACTCAGAGACGGAGGCAGAGCCTGGGGCAGTGCACCTGCCAGCCCAGGAGGGCCAGAGGTTCCCGGCAACTCCAGAAGCAGGAGGGAGGCCGGGGGAGGGTCCTCCCTGGAGCTTCCAGAGGGAACCGGCCCTGCAGCATCTTGATTTTGGACATTTGTCTCCAGGAAAGAACAGATTTCTGTCATTTTAAGGTACCTGGTTTGTGGTACTTTGTTTAGGCAGCGGATACCCCCAGCTCCAAATAAACTTCCAGCACCCAAGTCCTTGTCTCAGTCTCTGTTTGTAGGGGAACCCACAGGAGGACGCCCCTAGGTGTAAGCTCCACTTGGCCTGTGCACCCGCCTGCCTCACTGGAGGGGAGAGGCAGGATAACAGCCGATGCCTGCCCCACGCCTGCCATGGGACAGAGAAGCTGGACGCTGTCCCCAATGTCCTGTCCCCTTTCACTCCACCTGAGGCCTCCAGCCTCGGGGAAGAGCAGGCCCAGCTCTCGGGGGCACTCAGGGGTCACTGCTCATGGTACACAGTCCAGCTTCCACAGAGACCAGGAAGCCACCAGCCCCCAAAGACTTGTCCCTGCTGAGATGAGGGTGTATGGAGCCCTGGCAGCCTCTCTGCCCACCAGCCTCTGCCCCAGGTGCCCCCTGTCTCAGGCAACACTGGCATCCCCTCCCCAAACAGGTTCCTCTCCGCTGCAAACCCTGACCCGCCCCCGCCCTCGTCTGCTCCTGCTCTCACTACCGGAATAGAAGTCGCGTTTGAAAGCACGCGCCCTCCCGTCCTTCCTGGCCCTGTAAATATGTGGGCAGAAACAGCAGCCTGCTGGGGGGAGTGATTGCTGGTTGCAGAATCAGGCACGGCTGCTGCCCAGGCGGGCCTGGCTGCGTGGGTGCCCGAGGCAGTTGCAAAGGCTGGCTTTAAATAGCTCCTGGTGGGTACAAGCCCGGGAAAGAGGGCAGCCTGCGGCCGCAAGGAGGACAAGGCAGAGATGGGGGCCAGGGTCCTCGCAGCAGAAAGGGGTGTGGGGGGTGGCTCAACAGCCTCCAGGTCCAGGGGATGCCCCCAAATAGTTCCCAGAATCTTGAACCAACCCACCCTTCCCCCAAAGGCCCAGGAGTTGGAGCCGACCCTCCCTGGCTGCCCTGGGTGGAAGGCCTGCCCTTGGGGCGGGAGCCTGGGAGCCTGGGGTGGGCAGTGGTGGTGGGCAGCCTGGGGCCCATCCCATAGCTATAGTGTGTGCCATCTGCGGCCTGGGCTCCTATCCCCAGAGCAACGTGGGCTCCAGGGAGGAGGGAGCGGTAACCCTGCAGGGAGGCCCAGGAAGCAGAGGGCAGGAGGCGGGACGGTGAGAGCCGGCCCTGCAGGGGTGTCTCCGTCCTTGGACAGGGAGCTGGCAGGCTCAGCCGCCTCACCCTGGTGTCAGGAGGTGGCCCGGAGCCCCAGTTGACCCAGATCCAGTTCTGCTGCTGCCCGGCCACCTGCTCTCTGCTTGCCCCAAAGCTCACTTCTGTTCTGTGTGCCACTTGTGGCCACACCAGAGCCTGGTCTATCCCACCCCCTCCATCCCCAGCCTGTCCCACCCGCAGAACGGCCCTGCCAAGCCTCACAGCCTTGTCCTGCAGAGCAGGGGTGCTAAAGGGCAGCCTGGAAATGAGGAGCGGTCATTAGGAAGTGGCGTGGGGGGACCTTCCAGCAGGGGACAGAGGTGGTGCATGGGGCGTGGTCTGGGCAGTGGTGGGCAATGCCCTCATCTGCTCTGGGTCACAGCCTGGCCCTGAGGGAAGCCACTCAGCCTGCGTCGGTCCCCGGGTGCAATGCCTGGGCCCCATTGGTGACTTGATCTTGCTGCTTGCTCACCCTGCCAGAGCTGCCACAGGTCGTGCTAAGGACAGGTGACTCACACAGTCACCCCGGGTCCCCAGTGGTATGGAGATGGGGGCCACCCAGGCCTAGCTGCCACCCCGATTCCACAGGGCACTGACCTGGACAACTTTGCCACCTCGCGAGCTGCCATGTGATGGCTCTGGACGCCTGGGTCCCACAGCAGATGGCAGAGCCCCAGACGCCTGGGTCCTGCAGCGGATGGCAGAGCCCCAGCAGTTGTTCCAACTGCTCCCTTCAGATTCTTCCACAAGTAATGACCCGGTGCCCTGGAAAACCTGGACCCCTCATTAAGAGCTGCCTGTCAGCTCCTTGGGCTGCAGTGTGCTCACCCCATGTCCATGGCAGTGGCAGCAGGTGGGAAAGGGCTGTGGTGTTTGTGGGGCCTCGGTGGCCTCCAAATGTCTATCCTCACATCCAAGAAGGGACCATGGTGGCACCTAGCCCTGGACACCCCCTGGACCAAAGGCCTCAGGGACCAATGGGCTGGCAGCTCCTCTAGCTCCCTCTAGGCCTCTGCACCTCGGCCCTCCCTCAGTACCCCAGACATGGCTCATCTGGGATCCAGCCCCTGAGCCCCTGTGTCCCTGAGTCTCTGTCCCCAAGTCTGGTGTTGAGCCCCAGGATCTCAGGAAGGCACCTCAAAAGCTCCAGGCTTTGGGACCGGCGACCCCGAGCTCACTCCCCGACACTGTGGTGCAGGCTCCTGCCTCACGCCCCTGGAGAAAACGGCCTCATCACAGCACAGGGACATAGATGAAGAGACCCAGTGCCTGAAGCCAGCATCACAAAAACTGGTTCCTCACTTCCTGAAGCCCTTCCCTCGAAGCCTGCCCTGCTGACAAGGACAGCCTCCTTCCCGAGACCTCGACCCACTGTTTCCGCTGGGCAAGGCGTGTGTTCAACCCTGAGTGTTCTCTGGGCTTCCACAATCAGCTCCACCCAGACACCGCCCGGGAAGCCTGCAGCTGGAGAAGGGTGTTCCGGGCAGCTAGGGTGGGCTCTAGGCACCCCAGGAGCGAAGCGCGGCACAGTGAGAGAGAACGAAGCGGCCCCCAGGCCAAGGCTTTATTTCATGCTGGGGCCAGACAGATTTCACCAACACCTTCACTGCTCACCAGATGGACGTCCGCTCCCACCTCCTCCCACGCTCCGATCCCCGTCCCGCACAGCAGAGACCTAGAAACCAGGATCACTTTCTGAGCCTAAAAATCCGCGGCTCCCTCAAGGGCCCAGACCCCAGCCTGGCTCAGTCTCTCGGTCAGACCCTCTGCTCCTTCATCTGTGCGGGTCTCGCGCTGCCTACTGGAGAGCCCCAGGCTGGCCTTTCGGGTGAGGTCAGAGCTCAGGGAGGCCGAGGCTTCCTCTTGTTTTCCGTGGCCGACTGTCATCCCACTTTGAAACACGCAGAGAGGGAAGGTGGACCAAGGGCTCTTTCTCCCAGGAAGTTTCTGGGCAGCCACCACCGGGCGCCAGGACAAGCGAGGGTGGCCTGAGTCCTGTGCTCACATGGCGTACGCCGCCCAGTAGATGACATTGACGGCTGCGAATGCCGCAGGGAACACAGCGCGGGCGTAAATGTCAATGGTGTCTGCGTCGATGGGCCTGAGCCGGGCGCGGATGCCCCCCTGGCCTCCCGAGCGGGCTGCCCCCTCCTTCTTCATCTCCCCCGTCTCCACCCCCACCGACCTGTAGGAGCCCATCAGGTTCCCTGGGACGCGGCGCTGCCGGCGGGAGATGGCCAGTTCCTGCGTGACGCCGGCAGCAGAGAGGGAGAAGAGGACGATGGCGTTCCTCACGTCCATCTGCACGGGGGCCAGTGGGGGAGACAGGGCTGAGCGCTGGGGTGCAACTCCCAGGGCCCTGGACCACAGGTGCTCCCATGCAGGGCCCCGCCTGAGCCAGCAGCTCCAGCCCCCCACGCTCAGGGAGCACAGCTGGGACCCACAGTGGGCTGGAGCAGCTGAGGGGTCTTCGTTGGGGCCCCCAGCAGTGCTGTCCCTGGTTCAGTCCCAGGCCCTCACCTCTGCCCTCGGCCTGGAGACCTTGACCTTGGCCTTGGCCTTCTGCTTCTTCCTGTAGTCGGCATTGAAGTGCGCGAAGGCATACTCCACCAGGGCGGCAAACACGAAGACGTAGCAGATCCAGAAGTAGACATCCAGTGCCTTGATGGCCGATGCCCGTGGCAGGGAGGAGCGGGCACTGACCATGAGCGTGGTCATCGTCAGCACCGTGGTGATGCCTGCCGGGCACAGGTGGTACCATCATTGTAGCCCTGCCCTCACGCCGTCCCACCCCCAGCCTTGGTGCCTGTGACCCACGGATAAGGGTCCGCTGCCCCCCACCCCCATGCCCACCCCAGGGAGCAGGTCCTGCTCCCCTGACCCAGCCTGGCCCAGTTGGCCATTGCCCCAGGACAGCTGGCATGGTCCGGAGGCCAGTGCTGGGCCCCCAGCTGAGGGATGAGAAGTCCTGCTCCCCAGGACGGATCTTCCAGCCCCCTTGGAGCATCGGCCCCGTACCTAGAGACACCCTGGCGGGCACCGCCGCCTGGCTAATCCAGAAGGAGACCCAGGACATGGCGACCAGCAGGACGGAGGGCATGTAGGACTGGATGATGTACACGCCGCGGTTCCTCCGCAGGTGAAAGTGCAGGCTGAGCCGCGGGAACTGGCCGGCTGCCGGGACAGCCACCGTCAGCGCCCCCGTCCCTGCCCAGCCCAGCCCAACCGTGGGACTCAGGGGCGGCAGGGCTTGGCAGCTACGGGGCCCACAGCAGGGCTCAGAAGAGAGACTTAGACCCCTGCCCTCCCCACCAACCACATGGCCTGAAATGTCTGGGGGTCTCCGGCCCTAGGTCTGGCCACAGGACAGGCTGGTCCTGAGCAGTGTAACCCAGAGGAGAAGGAGAGAGGCTGAGGCTGCTGCTGGCCTCACGTTTGCTGGACTGACCCTGAGGGACCCTCGCAGCCAATGGGGAGGGCGCACTCCTTTCTCTCCTAACACTCCTGCGGGCACAGCCAGGCTCTGGAAGGAGCTGGCACTGGGCTCACCCGCTCTGGATGACTGGGGACGGGGGGCGTAGGGGTGGGAAAGTGGAGCTGGGAAACAAGGTAGACAAGGAAAGCTTGGCCCCTGAGCCCTGCAGACCTGGGGCTAAGAGAGCTCCCCACACCCTCACGTTTCTGGTAAACCTGGAGTGCTGGGAAGAGAGAGGACCGGGGAGTGAGATGGGAAGGGCTGACCCACGTCCATACGATGGCAGGCCTGGCGGCCCTGGTGTGGGTGTAGCTGGTGCCAATGAGCAAGTTCCTAAGGCAGGAGCGTCCCAGCTGCATCCCCAGGGGCCCTGAGGGCCTGCGGGTGGCTTGGCGAAAAAGCATGAAAACCACAAGCGGGCACGTGCGGAAGGGGCGGCGGGCACACACGGAAGGGGTGGCGGGCACACGCGGAAGGGGCGGCGGGCACACGCGGAAGGGGCGGCGGGCACACACGGAAGGGGCGGCGGGCACACGCGGAAGGGGTGGCGGGCACACGTTACCGGACTTGAAGTTCATCAGCTCCGTGGTGAAGCGGTAGCTGGTGATGGTGAACTGCGCCAGCTGCAGTTTGTCCAGACCGTGGATGTGCTCCTGGCTCTCCGACCAGTAGTAGACAATGTCCTCCGATGAGTAACCGTCTGCAGGAAAAGCACACAGGTGGGCGGCAGAGCCTGGTCCTGCCCCGGGAGCCCTGGCAGGAGCACTCTGTCCACACAGGAAGCCTGCAGGGAGCTGACACCATCATGATGGGGACCGAGCAGGACCCCAGCCAGGAGCGAGGAGGCCTTCAGCTCTGGGACCATGTCGGGCTCCTCTGGGCAGGTGGAAGGGACACAGATGGGGCCACCATCGTCAGGTGACACACAGGGGCTGCAGCACTGGCTTAACGATACCAATCCGTGTCATGTCTGGGCTCCACGGCCCGGCTCCTCAGGCATGGACGGACCCACAGGCCAGACTGCTCCAGGCCTTCCGGCCTCTTCTCCTCCTGCCCAGGCTTCTTGCTCATGCAGAAGCTGGTTTGGTGCTTTCCTGCACCCTGTGCCGGACCAGCCTTGTCCAGGCCCTGGGCTGACAGTCTGAGCCCCCATCCACTGCTGGAGAAGCCAGCATGGCCCTCGAGAGAAGCCCCTGCCCGCCTTGCGTGCCCACTCACAGCTCTCCAGCTCCAGCATGCACTCCTGCTCATCCATGGGATATTTGGCCAGGTCCATGTCGCAGGCCACAGTGGAGGTGATTCTGCCAAGACAAGCATGGCGGTGAGGCCTTGGGGGCGAGGCCAGCCTTCCCAGAAGCCTGGCAGTTCCCCTGTAGAGATGCCCGCTGAGTACCAGGGGCTGCCTGGAGCCCGAGCTACTTCTCAGGCTGTGTTTGTCAGTTGCCCAGAATCCAGGTAAACCTGAAAACTGCCCAACTTCAGAGACGCTTGCAAGTCTTCATTTAGGACTATCAAGAACTGGATTTCATTCATTCTCTTCAAAACGCTTGACTATTTAACTGGGCTGGGGGCCTACGGGGCAGGGGACAGCCTGAACACCTAGGCCCTGGCCTGAGCGATGGCTGGGGAACACACGGGAATAGGCCCAGAGTCGCCATGTGCTTGATTTTCTAGGAGAGATCAGATATTTGAATTCTCATGTAAAATATCCTGATTTTTTTGTTTGTTTATGAGACAGGGTCTCACTCTGTCACCCAAGCTGGAGTGCAGTGGTGCAATCTTGATTCACTACAGCCTCAACCCCCTGGGCTCACGTGATCCTCCCACCTCAGCCTCCCAAGTAGCTGAGACCACGGGTGCGCACCACCAAGCCCAGCTAATATTTTTTATTATTTTTGTAGAGGCAGAATCTCCCTGTGTTGCCCAGGCTGGTCTCGAACTCCCAGGCTGAGGTGATCCTCTCACCTCAGCCTCCAAAAAGTGTTGGGATTACAAGGGTGACCCACTGCACCCGGCTGCCTCCTGATTTTTTTTTTTTTTTTTTTTTTTGAGACAGAGTGATGTCACCAGGCTGGAGTGCAGCTGTGCAATCTCGACTCACTGCAACCTCCGCCTCCCGGGTTCAAGTGACTCTCCTGCCTCAGCCTCCCGAGTAGCTGGGATTACAGGCACCCACCACCACACCCAGCTAATATTTTGTATTTTTAGTAGAGACGGGTTTTCACCATGTTGGCCAGGATGGTCTCGATCTCTTGACCTCGTGATCCACCCACCTCGGTCTCCCAAAGTGCTGGGATCACAGGTGTGAGCCACTGCGGGCGGCCACATGCCTCTTGATTTTTTTAAGTGTTGCGAGCTAATTCCATTTTTGAGAGGCATGTGTCTGAAAACAGGCTTTCAAACGAATGTGCGCACACACGTTCATAGCAGTGTTTTCACATTCACCAACGCAGGAAGCCACCCAGGCGCCCCTCGGCAGATGGATGGAAGGCAGGTGCAGCACGTCCCTGCCATGGGCTACTGCCCGGCTGTGAAGAAGAAGGCACCCCGGACTCCAGCTTCAGCAGGGGTGAACCCTGAGGACACGGTGCTGAGTACGAAGCCGGAGTCATAAACGGTCCCTCACACAGCGTGTGATTCCCTGTCGGCGAAATGTTTCTGTCTCTGACCAGATCCACAGAGACAGAAAGCAAACGGGTGGCTGCTGGGGCTCCAGGGGGGGCGGGGTGGAGAGCACCTACTCCGTGGCTGGGTCTCCTTTCGGGGTCCTGAAATGTTTTGGACCAGACAGAGGTGGGGTTGCACAACAGGGCGAATCTGCCAAATGCCACTGCATTGTTCACTTTACAAAGGTTAATTTTATTCCACCCCATTTTAAAAACCAAAAGGCACTGTGTTGGCCAAAAAGCCACATCTGCCGGCTTCCTGTCGGCGACCTTGGAGCGTGGATGTTTCCCCAGCAGCTGCGGGGATATAAATAACTGCGCAGCTTCTGCCCCCCCAGCTCCTGGCAGCAGGAATCGCTCGAGCTTTTCCAAGCCTTGGAGCGTCCAGGCGCCGACATGGGCCCGGGCAGGCTGTCCCCCAGGGCCCCGGTGGGCGGCCCGCTCACCGGATGCTGTACAGGATCACGCCGTCGGGCTGCAGCCGGATGAGCTTGTTCTCCACTGTCACGTCATGGAACCAGGCCGACTTGGCGTTCACGATGAAGGTGTCGGGCAGCCAGAGCTTGTCCACGAAGCGGCTGTCCAGGCCCAGGGTCTCATTGGTGTGGTTGTAGGAGAGCCTGCTGTCCCGCCAGCTCTGGTGCAGGAACACCGTCATGGTGTACTCCTGTGGAGGCGGCACAGGGGCCGGGGTCAGCCTTGCTCCACCCCCAGGGGCATGCAGCCCAGGGCAGAGGCTGTGGGCACCCACCATGCCTGAGGCAGAGGCTTGTGGCACCTACCATGTTGGCCTCTGAGATGTGGTCGATGCTGGCCACCTCCAGAGCGAGGGCCACATTCACGGGAGGCCCTGCGAGGAAGGAGAAGAACTAAGAAGGGCTGAGGCCAGCCCAGCACGGGAGCCAGGGAGTCACAGGCAGTCAGCCATCATGGCCCGAGAAGTTGCACCTCCCTGGCTGTCTCTGTAGGAGCCTGGCTCTGATGGAGCCCCCAGGGGAGAGCCAGGCTTCCCTGCCCAGAGCGCAGCCCGTAGCCCAGTGGGCCACACAGCCACGGCCTAGCCCGGGCCCCAGTGGCTCCTGCCTGCCGGGCCTGGGCCGCCCCTCACCTCCAATGCCAGGCCGAAAGTTGCGGGCATAGCCGGCTATCAGCCCATCCAGGTTGGGGAGCCAGGAGATCTCCAGGTTGGAGCCCACGTAGTCGCCAATGTCATTCATCGCTCTGCGGATGCAAGGCCACTGGTCAGACAGGCCAGGACTTAATTTAATTCCACTGAGCCCGGGTCCTCTCCTGGGGATGCAGCACTGTTCTGGGCACCTGGGCCAGGGTGTGGGGGGCCACTGTGGGAGCCCTTGCAGACAGGGGCCAGGACAGTCCCCGAGGCTCCGGCTGGACACAGGGAATCCTGGGAGGTCCTCAGCCTCTTCCACCGGCCCTGACCTGGCTTCCTCCTCTGACCTCAGTGCCCACTCTGCTCTCCTGGCTTTGCGGGAGGTGGCCCTGGAGAGGGACAGAGCCCCCCAGTGTGGGCCAAGCTCCCAGGTTAACAGCCTCCCTCCTCAACCAGCCCACAGAGGCTGGCCTGGGGGTCTCCACCCCAGGGTCCCTCACCAAAGAGGCCTCCCTGTCGGCTTTTGAGGGCGAAGCTTCCCCCATTAGATGGTTTAGAGAAGAGGAATGTGAAGAAGAGGCAAGATGCAGGGACAGGAAGAGGACAGGGCCCCAAATCCCAGACCCACAGCCTCCTATTCTCTGTCTCCTCCCAGGAAGGCCTAGGGTGAGGCCCAGGTCCCCAGATGGCCATGTGTTTCTGGGGTTTAACTCGACCTCGGAGCAGCTCGGGGCAGCCAGCAGGGCCATGGGGGCGCTCAGGCTTGAGGGAGGCATCTCCTCCCTATACACACCGTGCTGCCAGAGCCCGGAGCACCCCAGCACCCCCGGCCCCCATCTGCTCACCTGCACTGGGTTGAACAGTGTCCGCAAAATGTACATCCACCCAGAGCCTCAGAATATGAACTTATTTGGGAATAAGGTCTTTGCAGAGGTAATTAGTTAAGATGAGGCCATACTGGATCGGGTGGGCCCTAAACCCAAGGCCTGGTGTCCTTAGAAGGGAAGAGGGAAGAAGCTGGTGACTGTGCAGGCAGAGATTGGGGTGAGGTATCCACAGGCCAAGGGAGGCCAGGGTTTCCAGCCACCGCCGGAGCTGGAGACAGGCTGGGGACAGAGGTTCCCTCAGAGCCTCCAGGGGAACCAGCCCCACCCACACCCTGATTTCAGGCTCCTGGCCTCCCGAGCTGCGAGAGAATAAGAGTCCGTTGTTTCAAGCCGTCCATTTCCTGGCGATTGTCACACCCGTCCTCCTGCACACAGGGCGGGGATTGGTCCCAGGGCTGGGGCCTTGAGATTAACCTCCCTGTATTCTTGGAATCATTTCTATCCAAGGGGGTGGCAGAGTGGCTTCAGACATGGCCTCCAGGTCACCAGGCCCCTGAGCCTGGCCCAAGCCCTCCCAGAGAGATGAGGGGTCAGGGCCTGAGTCAGCAGCCTCCGCCTCAACAAGCCTAGAGACAGATTTGACCCCAGTTCAGACACAGCCTTGAGCGGGTGCCGCATGCTGGGCCACTCCACAGGCCACCAAGAGCAGAGCACAGTCCCAGGCCTCCTCCACACCTGGTTCCCCAGGACCCAGCTGATGGCCCCTCCCCTCCTCACAGTGGGGGCACAGTCGTTGGCCTCCTGCTCCCTCAGAGACTGCGACCTGGGCTCGAGGCACCCCTCCACGCTGCCTGTCTGGCGCAGTCAAGCTGAGGCCGGGCCACCAGCCCCACCCCGTGCAGCCCCCTCCCAGCACCCCGCACAGCGCACCTGCAGCCCACTCTGCTTGTCTGCCTCTCCAGCTCCAGCCCCCTTGAGTCCTTGGCTTCCCAAGGGAGGGGCAAGTGGGTCTGGTGCTTCAGGCTAAGTCCTGCCGGGGAGCTGCAGGGGCGGCTCCAAATCTTAAACCCACAGTTGCGGAGAAACACTGGGAAGGACGCAGGGAGGCAGACACTCTCCCTGCCTCGCCCTACGTCCAGCCTCAACCCTGCTCCACACACTTTATCCTCAGGTGCGTCCTGGGGCCCCCGAAGACCGCCGGGGTTTGGGAGGCAGCAGCAGGTGGGGGCTCAGGCCCTCTCCCTTTCCTTCAGAACCACTTTTCTTCTTGTTTTACATACTGACCTTTCAAAGATTTTGACTTTGAACCAAACGTTCCTTAGCTAACGAGATTTTGCCAATCCCAATCTGTCCTGGGCGACCGTGGTGGCCCAACTCTGGCAGGAGGAGACACCTGAAGGCAGCGTCCAGGGCTGCTATACATCCGGACCCACAATCCCGCACCCACTGGACCCCCAGAGTGGCCCGGCGCAGGGCTAAGGAGGGGCAAGCACTTTGGTAACAAAGGATAAGATGGAATCGAATTAAGTCCTGGCCAATTAAAAATGCAAATGGAAGCCACCCTGAAGGTCAGACGCAAAGGGATCTGAGTGAGGCTTTATTTTTGGACCTGCCCAGCTGCCATCTAGCCTGCCTGGAATGAGGCCATAGGAGACACCGTCCTTCCTGGGCCACGTCTCTTGCCCATCTCAGGGTGGTGGCACGTGTGGGGGGCATGAAGGCAAGACCAAGAGCAGCCCCTCCATGAAGCTCACCTGGAGGCACCTATGTCGTCTCTTGGGGGCGAGAAGGAAGCAGGCTCCCACCCCCACGCCATTTCTCACCTAGGAGAGCGGCCGGTGGTTTTCCCACTGTGAACAGATGGGAAGGGCCAGCGTGTGGGGGCATGTGCTTCATGCCAGACTCTGGGGTCTGGAGGCCCCCCACTTCCTCAGGTCAGGATGTACAGGGCAGGCAGAGCTAGCAGGGGCTGGGGGGACACAGCCTGCACCAGGGGAGTTCGACACAGGTGGGGACGTCCTGACTCCGGTACGTCATGGAGATCTCGGGAGAGGGCTGCTGCCTCACCTGGTGGCCCTGCGGCCCAATGGTGGCCTGAGCTTGGGGTTTCCTTTGGGTGGATGGACAGAGAGGCTCAGGGCCATACACCAGGCTCCAAGTCTACGCTCGGATTTAGGACTCCAAACTCAGGGGGCAGAGTGGGCGCCATGAAGACATGGCAGCTTCCCCCTCGGGTTGCTCTCCCTGGGTCACCTGGCCTCCTGCCCTCCTGGCCCCACTGAAAAACAAACCCATCCCTGTCACTTGTCTGTGCCCTGGGGACAGACAGGGAAGGTAGGTGTAGCTGGGAGCCTCCCCCTCCAGGCTCCTCCACGGCGCACACCCAACCCACATATCCCACAGCTCTGCTTTTAGAGCAGCACAAGCCTCCCAGCATTGCAGTTACCAAGGCAAAGAGGAGCACCGCCACCAGCGCACCGCGAGCTGGCACGGTAGGAGCCGCAGCACAGCTTCTCCAGGGAGACGGAGGTGCCGGCAGCCCGGGAGGGCCACCCACGCGGGCACACAGTCGGCAAGCTCAGTGCCTGCCGCGTGCATGGGTCTTCACACTTCGGGCCGACCCACGGCCGCCACACTCCTTTCCTATCCCACCCAGCCTTTCCCATGAGGAGCTGCTGTGATGGGGACCTGGGGTAATGGCCAGAATGGGTCCCACTGACATCCGATACGGCTCCAGGACGAGGACCCCGAGACTGAGGGAAGGGAGGGCGACTGTCCTGGTTTCTGGAGCGGAGGGGCACAGCCACGGATGCGAGGAGAGGCTCTTCATGGACAGAACCCCGCTAAGTCTGAAGGTGGCCCCTAGGGCTGAGCTGGCAGGTGCTTCCACCCTCCAGGCCTGCCCCTAGACGCCAAGAGCAGGAGGTTGAGCCCAGCACGTGTGTGTGTGGACAGAATGACCTCAAAAGAGAGGCTGTAGCGTGCAGCCAGGTGGTCACTGTTTTTAACCAGAGAGCTAGAGGGGAACACAGCGAGGCAGTGCACCTCTCACCAGGCAAGGTGTGCTCCCCAACAGCACCCTTCTTCCAGGGATGGGAGTGACCGCAGGCCCAGAGGGCCCCACTCCTGGCTGGGCCGCGGCCTTCCAGCTCTCCTGCCCGGGGAAACAGCCACAGAACCCCTTCCCCAACAGCCCAGGAGCCAGATGCAGGCTAGGATTAAGGATCTTCAGATTTTAGAAAAGGGAAATGGTGGACACAGAGGCTGGGGCTGGGGGCAGCCTGGAGAATTTCCCGGCGAGAAGTGTACATAAATAGGTCCAGAGGTAGGATTAACAAAGATGAGAAGAGTCTCATGTCCGTGCAGGACGGGACTTGCCGCCAACTGAGTTCTGGTGTCAAACTTGGGCTAAAACTTTGGGGTTTCAGAGCCGTCTAGATTTCAGCCTCTTGGCTAAGTGGCTGTGGGCCTGGGCTGGCAGCTGGCCGCATGTCTCCAGCACTGCATCTACGACTGTGCCCGAGGCTTTGTCCTTCCTCTCACCTTGAAGGAAGGGAAGGACAAGGGGAGAAAGGCCCACTGGGATTGATGGGAAGGACAAGGGGAGAAAGGCCCACTGGGATTGATGGGAAGGACAAGGGGAGAAAGGCCCACTGGGATTGATGGAAAAACAAAGCTCTTCCCAGGACAGGGGCTGCTTAGATCCAGAGGCAGCGCTGACCCTGTGGTCTCCTGATGGGCACACGGCTGCTGCTGGACCCAAGCCTTCTGGGCTCTGTCCCCTGAACCTCCAACAGGAAAACTCTGACACGCCGCCCCGTGTGGGGTGCTGCCACCTCTACTGCGGTCAGCCACCTCTATGTCTGCATCTTCATGGTCTCTGAGATCCCGAATGCTGGGGGACAGCTTCTTGCTGTTTCTTCTGCCGTCTTTGCACTGAGGTGATTTTCAAAGCCCCTGAATGTCCTCTCGTTACTCCTAGGGAAGGCAGCCAGGCCCAGTGGTGGGGCCAAGTTGCCTGGGTGGCTGTGGAACCCATTTCAGATCCCCAAAGAGGAGGGGGTGGAGGGACTGTAGGCCAGAGGGGGCTCCAGCCCTGGGGGGCCTCCTTCTAAGCCTCTTCCTTCTCTGGGGAGCCCCTCCCAAAATAGTTAAGAAATCCACCATCTCTTTTCTGTGGCCAGGGGTACCTGGCCGCCGTCCACCTGCACACACTCAGGAGTTCTGTCCACGCCATTTGAAACGGGCTCTGAAAGGAGACCCTGGAGGCCGGGCCCACCCTCCACAGCGACACAGCCTCCTCCGTCCGTCCCAGACCCGCCGGCTGGGGAAGCTCATTCGGGGAACGGGGAACCGCTCCCCCGGCAAAGGGAGCAGCCTCCCCGTACCGAGTTCTCGGGTCTTTCCTTTCCTCAAGGCACCGGCCGGGCAGGGACCCGCGAGTGCCGCGGACCCGGGGACCCTCCACGCGCGCCACGGAGCCGGGGAAACCGGGAGGCTACGACGCTCTTGTCCCGCCCGGGTTCAGCACCAGGGCGGCGGACAGCACCGGGCGGTGGCGGCCAGCGCGGGGGTCGCCGCGTCCCGAGCCCAAGGGCAGCGTCGGGGCGAGTCCAGCAAGGGGCCCGCGGCGCGAGACCCCGGGGAGGGAGGATGCGGGGCCCCCAGACTTGGGGTCCGGGGCCCGGGGCTCGCGCCGGCCGCTCTCCCAGCCGCTATCTCGGGCCGACGCCGGCCCCCCACCGCCCCCGACCGCGCGCCGCGGACCCCGCCCGCTCACCTGGTGCCGCGGAGCAGCTGCGCGCAGAGGAGCAGGAGCGGGGCCAGCAGCGGGGCGGGCGCGTCCATGGCCGCGGCGGGCTCGGGACGGGGTCCGCGCAAACTTGGCTCGCGGCGGCCGCACAGGCGGCACAGGCGGGCGGGAGCTGAGCGAGCGCGGCGCGGGCGCGAGGGGGCGGACGGAGCGCGGAGACCGCCCCGAGCCCGCCCCAGCCCGCCGCTCCCCGCAGCCCGGCCCCGCCCGCCGCTCCCCTCTCCTGCCCCCACCCGCCGCTCCTCTCCCCTCCCCTCCCCGTCTTCTCCTCTCCCCTCCCCTCCCCACCCCCGCTCGCCGCTCCCCTCCCCGCTCCCCTCCCCCCCTCCTCCCCCTTCCCGGTCCCCTCCGCTCTCCCCACCTCCCCCCGTCCCCCTCCCCCAGCCGCGCCCCCTCCCTCCCGGGCAGCTCTCCGCGGCCGGGGTCTGGCTCTCCGGGACCGCTGCCCTCACGCGCCGCAGACGGGACCCTCCGCGTGTCTTCATGGGAGGGGACCATGGCACAAGCCCCGCGTGGACACCGTGGTCCACGGGCGCGACAGAACCTCGTCCTGAGGCGGTTTGTGGGGGGTCGCAGGTCTGCGTGGCCGGTTCCGGCTGCGCTGGCCGGGGGTAGGGAGGGAGCCAGTCCCTGCTGCTGTCCGGAGAGAGACCTCCACCAGCGGCTGCTTCCAAAACCCTCCTGCCTTCGCCAGAGCCAGGGCGAGGCGACTTTGGGAGCAAGTCCCGGTCCCTGGGGACCCTCGACGGGGGCGGGGACAGGAAAAGCAGGTGGGGGCTGTGCCGCAGGTCGCAGTTCTGACTCTCCACACCTCTCAGGGCCCCAGGCCCGCCCTGCACACCCCTAGGATCTGGGAAAGGGAAGGCCTCACGCTCTCCTGCTTTGGATCTTTTGAACATAAAGTTGCGCTGCCGTTTCCTGAAGAGGCTGCTCACAAACTTTAATCATTGTTATGTCAGTTATTCACTTCTGGGCTCGCGATGTCGCTGACAGTACAGTGAAGCCCTCGTGAAAACACTTAAACATGCCGAAGCTGTCCCCGAGGCTGCTTGCTTCTGGATGAAGGGCCCTGGTGGCACAGGGGCAGGCGGAGGAAAGTGCAGAGAGGGATTTGCTGTGGAATTTCCAGCCCAATCCCTACTGTGGGAAGTGGAAGAATGAGGCTGGTTCCACCTTGCTTTATTTTATTTTATTTTTCGAGATGGAGTCTTGCTCTGGTGCCCAGGCTGGAGTGCAATGGCACAGTCTCAGCTCACTGCAACCTCCACCTCCCAAATTCAAGCAAATCTCCTGCCTCAGCCTCCCAAGTAGCTGGGACTACAGGCACCTGCCATCACGCCCGGATATTTTTTCTATTTTTAGTACAGATGGGGTTTCACCATGTTGGCCAGGCTGGTCTTGAACTTCTAACCTCATGATTCACCCGCCTCGGCCCCCCAAAGTGCTGGGATTACAGGCATGAGCCACCGCGCCCAGCCACAGCCTGCTTCCTTAAATCCAGGAACTGGGCTGTAATAAGCCCAACGGGCTCAGCTCCAAGGCCCCCTTCCTGGCTGCTCACTGGTCACTGCCGAGAGGGGTCCTTTGGGTACAGAGGCACTGACCTCCCTGTGTTCCCGGGGTTCCTTTCCAAGCCTGTGCTCTGCACACGGGCAGCCTGGTTCCCACGTGCCCCTTCCCACGTGTTCCTTCCGTGGGTTAATTTAGGAGTTAATCCATGAAGAAGTGCCCAGAGCTTGGCCCGGCCCCCGGTGAGAGGCATAAGTTTTATTCTTTCCCCTCCAGGACAGCGGTCTTGTCGGTCTTCTCCTTGGTGGTGTATTGGATGAAGTAGGTCCTCAGCAAATGGAGGAGGAGGTGCGTGCTCCATAGTTGCAAAGTCCACACACACAGTGTGGCCAGCGTTCCATCACAGCCTCAGGACACTGCCCGGCCCTGCCTGGCTTTCATTCCTGAGCTTTGGAACGAAGCAGTGACAGTGGTTCATGGTTGCAATCCCTTCAATATCTGTGAAGATCTTATCTGAGAATATCTTTTTTTTTTTTTTTGAGATGGGGTCTCGCTCTGTCGCCCAGGCTGGAGTGCAGTGGCGCGATCTCCACTCACTGCAAGCTCCGCCTCCCAGGTTCATGCCATTCTCCTGCCTCAGCCTCCTGTGTAGCTGGGACTACAGGCACCCACCACCACGCCCGGCTAGTTTTTTGTATTTTTAGTAGAGACGGGGTTTCACCGTGTTAGCCAGGATGGTCTTGATCTCCTGATCTCGTGATCTGCCCGTCTCGGCCTCCCAAAGTGCTTGGATTACAGGTGTGAGCCACCGCGCCCGGCCTTCTTCTTTTTCTTTTAAGAGACAAGGTCTTGCTCTGTAGCCCAGCCTGGAGTGCAGTAGCACGATCTCAGCTCACTGTAGCCTCCACCTCCTGGGTTCACGGGATCCTTCCACCTCAGCTTCTGGAGGAACTGAGACCACAGAGGCATGTCACTGTACCCAGAGAGTTTTCTATTTTTTGTAGAGATGGGGTCTCACTATGTTTTCCAGGCTGGTCTCAAACTCCTGGCCTCAGGGGATCCTCCCCCTTGGCCTCCCAAAGTGCTGAGATTGCAGGTGTGAGCCTCCTTATCCATGATGAACTTTTGCTAGAAAATTGTGCTGTTGTGTGTATGTCAGTTGAAGCTGGGCGGGCATCTTAGCCAATTATTTGGTGGTTTGGTGGCATCAAATTGTCTCCTCTTCCTTCAGTCCTAGAGGCAAATGCATGTCCCATCCATCATTCACAGGTTTCTACAAGGTTTGAAGTCTGCACACTTCATTTCCATTCTTTATTGTTCCTAACTGGGTGTTTATTTCTTTCTTTTCCTCCCTTCCTTCCTTCCTTCCTCCCTCCCTCCCTCCCTCCCTCCCTCCCTCCCTTCCTTCCTTCCTATCTTTCTTTCTTTCGTCTTTCTTTTTTTTTTTTTTTGTTATAGAGTTTTGCTCTTGTTGCCCAGGCTGGAGTGCAGTGGCGCGATCTCAGCTCATTGCAACCTCCACCTCCTCGGTTCAAGCAATTTTCCTGCCTCAGCCTCCCAAGTAGCTGGGTTTACAGGCGCCCGCCACCACGCCCAGCTAATTTTTGTATTTTTAGTAGAGACAGGGTTTTCCCATGTTGGCCAGGCTGGTCTCGAACTCCTAACCTCAAGTGATCAGCCCACCTCAGCCTCCCAAAGTGCTGGGATTACACGTATGAGCCACCGCACCTGGCCTCCTAACTGATGTTTCAGTTTGGATCTGAAGAACGGGAATTTTCATAATTTCTTATTCAAGGTTTTTGAGAATTAGTTTGTTGCCATTTCTGAACTTCTGTCCCATTGTGATGTGTGTAATCAGTCGGCTTCCTTATCCTCATCCTCCACCCAGAGAAGCTCCAACCACCCCAGAACCCGGAAGGCCAGCCAGGGAGCAGCCTTGCCCAGGGTCAGGAGCCAGGGCCCCTGTGGCTGGGGCCTGTGTGGCTGGCACCTGGTGGACGTGAGCCCCAGGACAGGGAGTTTCCGTGCGCATGATGGAAGCAGCTCACTTCTCAGCCCCTTTCAAGAATCTGGGAAGAATGGCCAGGCGCGGTGGCTCACGCCTGTAATCCCAGCACTTTGGGAGGCCGAGGCGGGCAGATCACGAGGTCAGGAGATCGAGACCATCCTGACTAACACGGTGAAACCCTGTCTCTACCAAAAATACAAAAAATTAGCCGGCGTGGTGGTGGCTGCCTGTAGTCCCAGCTACTCAGGAGTCCGAGGCAGGAGAATGGCGTGAACCCTGGAGGCGGAGGTTGCAGTGAGCCGAGGTCTCACCACTGCACTCTATCCTGGGTGACACAGTGAGACTGTGTCTCCGAAAAAAAGAAAAAAAATTTTTTTAAAAAAGAAAGTGCATGTTAAACCCACGATGACATCCCTCTACATGGTCATAAAATGGTTAAACTTAAAGACTTCCAATGACAAGTGTTGATCAGCATTAGAGCAACTTAAACCCTCACACACTACTGTGGGGAGTACAAAGTACAGCCACTTTGGAAAGCAGATTGGAGGCCAGGCTCGGTGGCTCACGCCTGTAATCCCAGCACTTTGGGAGGCCGAGGCGGGCAGATCATCTGAGGTCAGGAGTTCGAGACCAGCCTGGCCAACATGGTGAAACCCCATCTCTACTAAAAACACAGAAATTAGCTGGGTGTGGTGGTGTGCGTCTGTAATCCCAGCTACTGGGAGGTGGAGGTTGCAGTGAGCCGAGATCACGCCACTGCACTCCAGCCTGGGTGACACAGTGAGACTCCATCTCAAAAAATAAATACATAAATAAAAAATAAAATAAATTAAAAAAAAAAAAGAAAGGAAAGCAGATTGGCAGCTTCTTACCAACTTAAGTATACAGTCCCCTTGAAACCCAGTAATCCCACACATATTTATTCAAAAGAAATGAAAACATGTGTCCATACACAGACTTGTATTTAAATGTTAAAAGCAGCTTTACTCATAATAGCCCAGAACTGCATACGTTCCAGAGCTCATCAACAGGTAGACAGTTAAACAAACTGAGGTGTGAGCATGCAATGGAATGAAATATTACTCAGCAATAAAAAATCCGCCGCTAACGTGCACAACAGTGTGGGCGGCTGTTCAGAGTGTGGAGCCGAGAGGAGCCAGACACGAACGACGGCTCTGCTAGAAATCCACTGCCACACGAGTCACTGCGACACACAGCTTAAAACGGTGTTTATCATCTCAGCTTTTGTAGGTCTGGGTCCCGGCTCAGTCCTCCTTACAAATCTGCAGTCCGATGTCAGCCAGGGTCATGGTCACCTCCAGGATCAGCTGTGGCAGCGTCCCAGGGTGGCTGTTGGAGTGAGTTTCCTGCTGTCTCGGGGGTGGTGGAGGGGTCTGGCTTTCACGGTTGCCTTCAGTTCCTGGCCCGTGAGCCTCCCCACCTCGGCTGGCAACCCAGCACTGGCTTCATCAAAGTGAGTAGGGGCGAGAGTGCCCTGAGACCTGAATCACGGCATTTTATAAATGAATCTCAGGATGTCTCATCACTCTTTTACTTTTATTTATTTATTTTTTTGAGATGGCATCTAGCTCTGTCACCCAGGCTGGAGTGCAGTGGCATGATCTCAGCTCACTGCAATCTCTGCCTCCCAGTTCTCCTGCTTCGGCCTCCAGAATAGCTGGGATTGCAAGCGTGTGCCACCACGCCCAGCTGATTCTTGTACTTTAGTAGAGACAGGGTTTTACCATGTGGGCCAGGCTGGTCTTGAACTCCTGACCTCAAGTGATCCGTCCACCTTGGCCTCCCAACATGCTGGGATTACAGATATGAGGCACTGTACCCTGCCTTTTTATCATTTTTTTTAGAAACTGGGTCTCACTCTGTTGCCCAGGTTGGAATGCAGTGGTGCCATCACAGCCCACTACAGTCCCTACCTCCTGGGTTCAAGCGATCCTCCCACCTCAACCTCCTGAATACCTGGGACCACAGGCGTGTGCCACCACCTCTGGGTAACTTACTTTCTGTAGAGACGGAGACTCCCTATGTTATCCAGGCTGGTCTCAAACTCCTGGGCTCAGGAGATCCTCCTGCCTCAGCCTCCCACAGTGCCGGGATCACAGGTGTGGCCATCGTGCCCGGCCCATCACTCTTGATGGATGAGAACAACACGTTGCTTGATCCAGACCACATGTGAGGAGGAAGGCCACACCACACCAGGGGAGGGAGCGTGGGGAGCCCGGGGAGAAGGCTGCCAACCCACCTTCCTGCCGGACGGTCCCGTTAATGAGCTGCTGCGAGTTCTGTTCGCGGCCAGATCTTGTCTCCCCAGCAGCCCATTTTAGGCGTTTTCATGTTGTCGCCTCAGTCGTGCTCGTATCTAAAGTAGGACGTGTTTGTCACTTGATCGACAGCCCTTTTGTTAGAAACGTTACTTTGTGTTTAAGGTTTTCTATCGCACGAAATAATTCAAATTGCCACTTTAAAAAACATAGAATACGAGAATAGAATACCGACTTCTCCACATTAAAAATGAGTAATGGTTCTTGGATATCTATTTAACTCAAGTATAGAAAAAATGTTCTAAGCGGCCAAGCCGGATTGTTCATTGGTTCTCAGGGCCTTGATGGCCAAAGACAGCAGCACAGCTAAGCGTGGTTTCCGACTGAACTGCTTCCTTTGTTTCAGTAGACGGCCGATCTCAGGCTGCTACACACATTTTGCATTTGGTCTTTTCTGCCAAGTTTCCTCTGCTTATCCAAATGAACGGAGTCCATCTGAAAATCACAGGATTAATAATTACTATCTAAACTCGATAACATTTTTCTCTGTGTCCCTGCCATTTTCTCTGTTTGGTGCATTTTCCCAGGAAAGTAACAGAACAACCTCACAAATACATCAAGAAGGGGGTTTAAATTTAGCGAGCGCCGTTTCCTCTCCCAGGTCCCGGTGACTCACCTCCACCTCCCAGGGCCATCCTGCTGCTGCCGAGCTGCAGCAATGGACAGGGGCCAGCTCCCCGCCCACGCCTTGGACTCCAGGACGTCCCTTCCCCTACGCTGTGGGCATCCGAGCATCCGGCAAGGTGTCAGTCCAAAAGAAACCATGTAAGTGGGCTGCAGGCTGGCGTCTGAATACCTGCCTCAACCCGCAGACCACACTTCGGTGGCTTTCTGTGTGCCCTGTAGGACATTGCTGTCCAGGGAAGAACCAAGTCAGTGACTCCCAGGGCTAACTAACGGGCGGGATGTTCATTCCTTCCAGATCCAAGGGTGCGCGTTCTGCTCTGTGCCATATGGGGAGAGTGCAACGCCTCCCAGCGCAGAGCAGAAGGAAGAGGCAACAGCTATTGCCCTGAGCACCCACCCAAAGGGCTCTGGACGGATCCTCCCTGATGCAGAAGCAGTTCCACGTGTCCAGCAAGCAGGAAGAGCACTGTGAAGGAATACCCGGTGTGTCGGGATCAAGGGCTCTGGGTGTGAAGTCTGAGCTGCTTTCTCATGACTGTTCCCACAATCTGGTGCCGGAGTCCCCTCAGTGGGCACTCTCAGTGGTGCCAAGACAAGGGGGTGGGCTTTGTTCAGGAGCCTGGGTGAAGAGCACGCACCCCATCTCAAACAGGGAGACTTCCGTCGATGGAGATCGTCCTTGTTACGGATTGTGAAAGCCTCACCAGAGCCTCGCTCAGAGGGTGGGTTCTGCCACGGAACAGAAGATGGGGCATAACCTCCAGTGTGCCCCAGAGAGCGGGCAGCCCACGCCTCTGCGAAGCGGGTGGTCGCTGTCATAAAACAACCTGAGCCTCTTTCTAACAGAGTTCAGCGTCCTGCACCTCTGACACTGAGGAAACAAATCACGACTCTCACCCTGTCGTTTCGTAAAAGAAGAAAACAAAGCTGGGAAATCCGTTTGGGAACTACACACGGCCAGTTTGGAGCAGAGCTGGGACTGGCACCCAGACCTCTGACTCCTGGAGCTCTTCCCTGATTCTCTTTTTTGTATTTTGTATTTTCAGTAGAGACGCAGTTTCACCATGTTGGACCAAGATGGTCTTGAACTCCTGACCTCAGGTGCTCCACCCGCCTCGGCCTCCCAAAGTGCTGGAATTACAGGCGTGAGCCACCACGCCCAGCTCTTTTACAATTTTTATTTTATTTTATTTTGTTAAATAGAGATAGCATCTCACTACGTTGGCCAGGCTGGCCTCAAACTCCTGGGTTCAAATGACCCTCCTGCTTCAGCCTCCCAAAGTGCTGGGATTAGCAGAGTGAGCCACCTGTCTGGCCAGCATGCATTTTCTGAATGACTAATAGGCATCTTTTCATGTGCTTATTTATTTATGTATCTTTTGGTGACGTACGTGTCTGTTCAAATCTTTTAAAAGCCTAATGTTTTTAAAAATGAAGTTATCAATCTTATTATTAAGAGTTTTTTCATTGGGCATGGTGACTCACGCCTGTAATCCAGCCCTTTGGGAGGCTGAGGCGGGCAGATCACGAGGTCAGGAGATCGAGACCATCCTGGCTAGCACGGTGAAACCCCGTCTCTACTAAAAATACAAAAAATTAGCCGGGCGTGGTGGCGGCGCCTGTAGTCCCAGCTACTCGGGAGGCCGAGGCAGGAGAATGGCGTGAACCCGGGAGGTGGAGTTTGGCGTGAACCCTGGAGGCGGAGTTTGCCGTGAGCCGAGATCCGGCCACTGCACTCCAGGCTGGGTGACAGAGCGAGACTCCGACTCAAAAAAAAAAAAGAGTTTTTTCCTACATTTTAGGTGCATGTCTGTTGTTGGATATATGTTGCACAGATACTTTCTCCCAGCCTAGGGCCTGCGATTCATTTTCACAACAGTATCTTTTGAAGAAACAAAGTTTGCAATCCCGGCGATGTGGCCCTGTTTCTGTATGGGCCACGCTCCCCCCCTCATCCCTTTCCGCCCTGACTCCCTTTTCCTGTGTGGCGGCAGGGACGCCTTCCTATTGCAGTAGCTGGTGTCCTCGGTGGGCTCACCTCACCCATTTCCCCCTCTCAGGATCTTGCCCGTGGCTCCCTGATGTTCCATCACTTGGGGGCTGTTGTCTCAAATATTTTGCTGAGTCTTTCAGTTGTTTCACGCATGCGGCAAACCTGTCCCTGTTACTCCATCTCGGCCAGAAGTAGAAACTTACCTTCATTTTTTTTTTTTTTTTGAGACGGAGTCTCGCTCTGTCACCCAGGCTGGAGTGCAGTGGCCGGATCTCAGCTCACTGCAAGCTCCGCCTCCCGGGTTTACGCCATTCTCCTGCCTCCGCCTCCCGAGTAGCTGGGACTACAGGCGCCGCCACCTCGCCCGGCTAGTTTTTTGTATTTTTTAGTAGAGACGGGGTTTCACCATGTTCACCAGGATGGTCTCGATCTCCTGACCTCGTGATCCACCCGTCTCGGCCTCCCAAAGTGCTGGGATTACAGGCTTGAGCCACCGCGCCCAGCCTTCATTTTTAAAATAAAATAAAATTGGCCGGACACGGTGGCTCAAGCCTGTAATCCCAGCACTTTGGGAGGCCCAGACGGGTGGATCACAAGGTCAGGAGATAGAGACCATCCTGGCTAACACGGTGAAACCCCATCTCTCCTAAAAAATACAAAAAAAAAAAAAAAAAAAAAAAAACTAGCTGGGCGAGGTGGCAGGCGCCTGCAGTCCCAGCTACTCGGGAGGCTGAGGCGGGAGAATGGCATAAACCCGGGAGGCGGAGCTTGCAGTGAGCAGAGATCTGGCCACTGCACTCCAGACTGGGCAACAGAGCAAGACTCTGTCTCAAAAAATTAAAAAATAAAAAATAAAAATATTAAATTAAATTAAATTAAGCTGGGCGCAGGCGAGGTGGCTCATGCCTGTAATCCCAGCACTTTGGGAGGCCGAGGTGGGTGGATCACTTGAGGCCAGGTGTTCGAGATCAGCCTGGCCAACATGGTGAAACCCCATCTCTACTAAAAATACAAGAAGAAATTAGCTGGGCATGGTGGCACATGCCTGTAATGCCAGCTACTCAGGAGGCTGAGGCAGAAGAATCGCTCGAACCTGGGAGGCGGAGGTTGCCGTGAGCTGAGATCGCGTCAGTGCACTCAACCTGGATGACAGAGCGAGACGTGGTCTAAAAAAAAAAAAACCAGCTGTACTGAGATAGGATTCACACAGCGTAAACTTGCCTTCACTTTGCAAAGTCGTTTTCTCCCTGGGCACAGTCGCTGGGGTCCTGGCGCTGGGGCTCCTCTGGCCTTCCCTTCTCTCAGCACTTCCTAGTCGCTTCTTGTCTTCTGGCTTCGGGGTTTCTCTTTTTTTTTTTTTTTTTTTTTTTTTTTGAGACGGAGTCTCGCTCTGTCGCCCAGGCTGGAGTACAGTGGCCGGATCTCAGCTCACTGCAAGCTCCGCCTCCCGGGTTCACGCCATTCTCCTGCCTCAGCCTCCAGAATAGCTGGGACTACAGGCGCCCGCCACCTCGCCCGGCTAGTTTTTTGTATTTTTTAGTAGAGACGGGGTTTCACCGTGTTAGCCAGGATGGTCTCGATCTCCTGACCTCGTGATCCACCCGTCTCGGCCTCCCAAAGTGCTGGGATTACAGGCTTGAGCCACCGCGCCCGGCCAGCTTCGGGGTTTCTCACAGGAAGTTTGCTGCCGTTTCTTTGCTGCACTTTGCGAAATGTGTGTCTCTCACAAAGTGGTTGTAAAGAGTTTTTCTTTCTCGTTTTCATCAGCTTGGTTGCTGGGCATCTTGGTGTGATTTTCTTTTTCTTTTTCATATATGTGTGTATGTGTATATATATATATATATATATATATATATATATATATATATATATATATATGTATGTATTTTTTGTTTGTTTTGTTTTGTTTTTGAGACGGAGTCTCGCTCTGTTGCCCAGGCTGGAGTGCAGTGGCGCGATCTCGGCTCACTGCAAGCTCCACCTCCAGGGTTCACGCCATTCTCCTGCCTCAGCCTCCCGAGTAGCTGGGACTACAGGTGCCCACCACCACACCCGGCTAAGTTTTTGTATTTTTAGTAGAGATGGGGTTTCCCCGTGTTAGCCAGGATGGTCTTGATCTCCTGACCTCGTGATCCGCCTGCCTCAGCCTCCCAAAGTGCTGGGATTACAGGCGTGAGCCACCGTGCCTGGCCCACTGTCCCATTCTTAATAGTGGCTGGACCGTCTTACTGTTCTTGTAACCACCCCCGGCACCCTCCCGAGCACACATCTTTCTCAAATGCCTGAACCACTGCACCAGCCGCCGTCCTCCCAGGGCTCTACAGGGGGAGCTCTACCTCATGCAGGGCATCCGTGTGCCACCCAGGATGGGATCCTGTTGCCAGCTGGGCAGTAAGTGATCCAGCTCCAGATCCACAGTGCCATCTGCCTTCTCAGACCATTCCTGGCACCGCCTGTGCCCCTTTGTGCCCTCTAGTAAGCAGACCATGCAATGAAATCAAGAATGCAAAAGACTTTTTGGGAGCTCACACCCATGAAAAATCAAGGCAGAGTGGGGAGCTGGGCTGAGAAAGCCTTCAGGCCACAATACCCGTCCAACGTCTGTGAAAGAAAATCGGGAGGAAACAGAATCGGGCTGGGAGAGCCTGACTGCGATGCAAATCTCTCAACATTTTGGCCACCCCAGCGGAGGGGCACGGCAGGGCTCTGCAGCAGAGAGTGCTCAGCGTCCACCAGGAGTCCTGTGTTGGGGGCCAGGGCTGCCCAGTGCCCTGCGTGCTCAGTCATGGGCCAGGGGCCGCCCGGAGAGTGTGCTCTGCTCAAACGCTTTCGTGCGTCCCTGCGGCAGGGCTGAAGGCTGGAGGCTACCTGCACACCTCACAGCTAAATGCAAATCCATGCTCCAGTGAAGATGGAAGTGGCGCCCCTACATGGCTGCCACAACATTTCAGAATGGTAACTTAGTGTCCTAGCACCCTCCAAAGGTGGCCAATGAGGATATTTTATTTTATTTTATTTTTAGAGGCAGGGTCTCGCTCTGTTGCTCAGGCTGGAAAGCAGTGGAGTATCACAGCTCACTGCAGCCTTGACCTCCTGCGCTCAAGCGACCCTCCTGCCTCAGCCTCTGGAGTAGCTGGGACTACAGGCGCCTGCCACCACACCCAGCTAATTTTTATTTTGTTTTGTTTTAGATGGAGTCTCGCTCTATCACCAGGCTGGAGTGCAGTGGTACGATCTCAGCTCACTGCAACCTCATCCTCTCGGGTTCAAGCAATTCTCCTGCCTCAGCTTCCTATGTAGCTGGCAATATAGGTGCGTGCCACCATTTTTGTATTTTTAGTAGAGACAGGATTTCACCATGTTGTCCAGGATGGTCTCGATCTCTTGACCTCGTGATCTGCCTGCCTCGGCCTCCCAAAGTGCTGGGATTATAGGCGTGAGCCACCGGGCCCAGCATTTTTTTTTTTTTTTTTTTTTTTTGAGACGCAGTCTCACTCTGTCACCCAGCCTGGAGTGTAGTGGCACAATCTCAGCTCACTGCAATCTCCATCTCCCAGGTTCAAGTGATTCTCCTGCCTCGGCCTTCTGGGTACCTGGGACTACAGGCACCTGCTACCACGCCTGTCTAATTTTTCTATTTTTAGTAGAGATGGGGTTTCACCATGTTAGCCAGGCTGGTCTCGAACTCCTGACCTTGTCATCTGCCTGCCTCAACCTCCCAAAGTGCTGGGATTACAGGTGCGAGTCACTGTGTTCAGTCTACTTATTTGTTTTATCTCCTTACAGAATTATTTCAGAACAGCAATATCAATAATATTACTGTAATCAGGATTACTACAAACTACTTAACATTTCTTCACAATTCTTTTGTCATCGGGATATAGTGTACTAGGTATACATAGTCAAACGGTCGGGTTTTTTGTTTTTTGTTTTTTTTTTTTTTTGAGATAGAGTCCTGCTCTGTTGCCCAGGCTGGAGTGCAGTGGCGTGATCTCGGCTCACTGCAAGCTTTGCCTCCCGGGTTTACGCCATTCTCCTGCCTCAACCTGCCCAGCAGCTGGGACTACAGGCACACACCGCCACGCCCGGCTAATTTTTTTGTATTTTTAGTAGAGACGGGGTTTCACCGTGTTAGCCAGGATGGTCTTGATCTCTTGACCTGGTGATCCACCTGCCTCAGCCTCCCAAAGTGCTGGGATTACAGGCGTGAGCCACCGCGCCCAGCCAAATGGTTGGGTTTTAAAGCCACTTGAAAGCTGGATGCTGTGGCTCACACCTGTGTGGAATCCCAGCACTTTGGGAGGCTGAGGCAGGAGGATTACTTGAGGCCAGGAGTTCTACACCAGCCTGGAAAAGATAGTGAGACTTCATCTCTGCAAAAATAAAAATGAAAATGACCAGCTACTCGGGAGGCTGAGGCAGGGGAATAGCGTGAACCCGGGAGGCGGAGCTTGCTGTGAGCCGAGATCGCGCCACTGCACTCCAGCCTGGGCAACAGAGCGAGACTCTGTCTCAAAAATAAAATAGGCCAGGTGCGGTGGCTCAAGCCTGTAATCCCAGCACTTTGGGAGGCCGAGACGGGCGGATCACGAGGTCAGGAGATCGAGACCATCCTGGCTAACACAATGAAACCCCGTCTCTACTAAAAATACAAAAAAATTAGCCGGGCGAGGTGGCGGGCACCTGTAGTCCCAGCTACTCGGGAGGCTGAGGCAGGAGAATGTCGTAAACCCGGGAGGCGGAGCTTGCAGTGAGCCGAGATAGCGCCACTGCACTCCAGCCTGGGCGACAGAGCGAGACTCCGTCTCAAAAAAATAAATAAATAAATAAAATAAAATAAAATAAAAATGAATTATCTGGGTATGGTGGTGCACACATGTAGTCCCAGCTGCTTGGGAAGCTGAGGTGGTGGGATGGCTTGAGCCCAGGAGGTCGAGGCTGTGGTGAGCCATGATGGAGCCACTGCACTCCAGCCTGGGGAACAGAGCAAGACATTGTCTCTTTGAAAAAAGAAAAGTCACTTCGTGAGGCCAAGGCAGGCAGATCACTTGAGCTCAGGAGTTTGAGACCAGCCTGGCCAACATGGTGAAACCCCCGCTCTACTAAAAATACAAAAAAACTAGCCAGGCATTGAGGCGCATGCCTGTAATCTCAGCTACTTGGGAGGCTGAGGCAGGAGAATTGCTTGAATCCAGGAGGCGGAAGTTGCAGTGAGCCAAGATCACTCCATTGCACTTCAGCCTGGGTGACACAGCGAGACTCTGTCTAAAAATAAAAATAAAAAGTCACTCAAAATTATCCTTTTTTGTATGGCTAAACCCCCCACATGCCATACAATTAAGTTCATTTGTTTCATTCTGTCTCCAGTTTTTAGATGCTTTTCTATTTTGATTTATTTTTGGTTTTCTAATTACACAGTTCTATAGCTGAATGTAAGCACATTTAAAGAGATCTGCTTTCTATTCCTGTGCCCTTCTGCCCAGATAGTAACCTTTTTAATGTCAAAAAATACACATATATATTCTTATTGCCCCTGCTCCTTCTTACATAAATACTATACACACTTTTCTTCATCTTGATTTTTTTTATTTTTTTGAGACAGGATCTCACTTTGTCACCCAAGCTGGAGGGCAGTAGCACAATCACAGCTCAGGGCAGCATCAACCTCCCAGGCTCAAGAGGTCCTCCCACCTCAGCCTCCTGAGTAGCTGGGACTACAGGTGTGTGCCACCATGGCCAGCTAATTGTTTTTTTGTATTTTTTTAGCATCTGGGTTTTACCATGTTGCCCAGGCTGGTCTCAAACTCCTGGACTCAAGCAATCCTCCCTGTTTGCCCCGCTAAGTGCTGGGATTAGAAGCGTGAGCCACTACGCCTGGCCTCAATTTTTTTTTTTTTTTTTTGAGATAGGGTTTCACTATGTTGCCAAGGTTGGAGTGCAGTGCTACAATCAGAGCTCACTGCAGCCTCAGACTCCTGGGCTCGAGCAATCCATCCTGCCTCAGCTTCCCAAGTAGCTGGGACTACAGGCTCAAGCCACCATGCCTGGCTTGATTTTTTTTACTTAACAATGTATTCTGGAGTCACTCCACAGCAGAACATAGAAATAAATGGTCCTTATGCCTTCTTTACAGCTGACCTTCTTTACAGCTGACCTTCTTTACAGCTGACCTCCATCGTGTAGCTGTTCCACAGCTTCCTTAACCAAACAGTTCCATGGACACGGGGCTGTTCTCAGCCTGTCACTGTCCTTTCCTTCTTTCCTAGACAGTATGTGTGTGTGTGTGTATATATATATATATATAGAAAGAGAGAGAGAGGGAGAGAGAGTTGGAGTCTCGCTCTGTTGCCCAGGCTGGAGTGCAGTAGTGTAATCTCGGCTCACTACAACCTCTGCTTCCTGGGTTCAAGTGATTCTCCTGCCTCAGTCTCCTGAGTAGCTGGGATTCCAGGCATGCGCCACCACGCCCAGCTAATTTTTGTATTTTAGTAAACAGGGGTTTCACCATATTGGCCAGGCTCGTCTCGAACTCCTGACCTCAGGTGATCCACCTGCCTTGGCCTCCCAAAGTGCTGGGATTATAGGCGTGAGCCACCACGCCCAGCCCTTTCCTGGAAAGTATATTAACAGTTCACTGGGAAAGGTCCAGGGAGGCAAAGCTGATAAGGAAGAAGCCCTATCATTTCCACAGAGTCAGGAAGAAGTATAATCTCTCTTATAAAAGCGAACCTGGGCTGGTAATGGTGGCTTGGTTCTATTCCTCAGATTCTGAGAAGGAAAGCGATCTGGCACTGCGGAAGGAGGATGAGTGCAGCGGTGGTGTGGCGTCACCCAGCTACTTTCCACAGCCATTCTCATGGGTGCTGGGTATTCTGCAAGGTGTCTTGCCTCTGATGGATCAGGTTATGGTCCAGGAAAAAACCAAAGGACCTCCCAGGCCTCACTGTGGCATCACGAGCAGGCCACCCTGCCAGTCCTACGCATGGCGGGCTGAAAGACTGCTGGGGTAGGGGGCGCGTCCAATTCACTCGTGAGCCCAGTTCTTGGCATAGAGTGGCTCAGTGAAAGAGACCACTCCCTTTCCTCACACTCCCACATCTCCATTGCAAATGGCCCCCACGGGCCAACTGTGCGAGAAGAGCCTCCGGTGTAAACAGGATGGAGACGGCCTGGGCAGCAGGGGGTGGGGACTGTGGGGAAGGCAGTGGGGAAAGTCGGAACGGGCTTGGCATGTTGGGCCCATCTTTCATTTTGTTTTTTGTTTGTTTGTTTGTCTTGAGACAGAGTCTCGCTCTGTCGCTTAGGCTGGAGTGCAGTGGCACAGTCTCGACTCACTGCAACCTCCAACTCCCAGGTTCAAACGATTCTCCTGCCTCAGCCTCCGGAGTAGCTGGGACTGCAGGTGTGCGCCACCACACCCGGCTAATTTTTGTATTTTTAGTAGAGACAGGGTTTCACCACGTTGGTCAGGATAGTCTCGAACTCCTGACCTCAAGAGATCTGCCCAACTTAGCATGAGCCACCATACCCAGCCGGGTTTTTGCTGCTTTTGATTTTGAAACAGGGTCTTGATTTCGCTCCGGCCAGAGGGTGATGGCACCATCATAGCTCACTGACTTGCTATTTACTTTTACAATTTTTCAATTGGAGCCTTTGCTGGAACATAAAATCCAGAAGTCTTTTTTTTTTTTTTTTTTTTTTTGAGCTGGAGTCTCTGTCATCCAGGCTAGAGTGCAGTGGTGTGATCTTGGCTCACTGCAACCTCCTCCTCCTGGATTCAAGCGATTCTCCTGCCTCAGCCTCCTGAATAGCTGGGATTACAGGCAGCTGCCACCACGCCCCGCTAATTTTTGTATATTTAGAAAAGATGGGGTTTCACCATGTTGGCCAGGCTGGTCTCGAACTCCTGACCTCAAGTGATCCGTCTACCTCGGCCTTCTAAAGTGCTGGGATTACAGGCGTGAGCCACCCTGCCCGGCCCGATCTTCCATTTTCAGGAGAAGAGAAAAATACCCATTTTCACGGGAAACCTCCTAGTTTTTTAGGTTGACAATGACTCCAAACCATGGTCCTCTGAGCCACCGCGCCGGTGCTGAGCCCCTCCAGGCCCCCCAAGCCTGTCTGTCACCTCCAAGGCTGGGCCCTGGGCCAGGCCTGGACGTCTGGGACCCCGGAGACGTCCCCCCACCCGCGGCCTGTAGCCTGCCCCTTCAGCCGTGCCTCGGAGCCAGCGACCGCCCCGCTCCTGCCTGGAGAGCGGGCCCCGCCCCGCGCCGCGCCGCGCCGCGCGGTGGGTGGTGGGTCGGACCAAGCCACCCGCTCCAGTCGGGGAGCAGCACGGGCGAGGCTCCCCCTCCGGCCACGATGGAGTCTTCCGTTACCATGGAGCTCCGCGCTCCAAACCACGCCGCTGGCGCCGCGGACGGCCTTCGCCGAGGACCGCCGCCTCCCTGAGCAGCCCCGGGCTTCTGTGCCCCCGGACCCCGAGAACCTGGGACCCAGGCCAGCCAGAGGTGGGTGTGGGGGCGGATGCGTTTGACCCTGGGGCTGAGCTGGAAGCGTTTGACCCCCGCCCCCCAGGCAGAACTCCGTCCCATATTAAACCCCTTTCCCTGAAAGCTGTGCCAGAGAAATGACTGTTAATACTTCTAGTCCCTGGTTCGTTTCAGGGAACCCCGGCGCTGGCACAGCCTCGATTGAGGGGCCCGCACCTGACTTTGCAGCAGATGTTATAATAATGTATTATTATAACACATTTACAAAAACATTAAACAAAAATCAAGGGCCAGCCTGTCTGGTAAAAAGTTAAGACTCATAAGTGTCTGCCTAGGTAAAAAGGAGAGCATGGTCCATAGCCCCAAAGTCGTTTGGTTTTAGTATGTATAACCTGGTTTTCGAAGCTGGTTTGCCTCTAGTTTTTTGTTCTCCTAAAGGAATACTCCTTTTGTCTGCATAAGCCAAGTATTGAGGTAGTCAGCAGGCCTGCTCTAGGGCCCACAGTTCGAAAGAAATGGACTGACAGCGATTCTCTGGGTAAAGATGATGCATCAATGCGCATGTTCAACTTAGAGATTGGTTATAAAGCGAACATCAGTAGCTACTACCCAAGTTAAGAAATAGAACATCAGCACCCCAAAGTCACTCCCCCTTGCCGTTCACAGACCCGCTCTTCTTGACCATGTCTGACTTTTTCTTCAGTTTTACTTACCTATGCATGCGTCCCTAAACAATATAGTTAACTTTCACTTATTTTAAACTATATAAACTTTATATATATATAAAATTTTAAAGATAATATATAATTTTCTTTAGTTTTACTTAACTATGCATGCGTCCCTAAAAAATATAGTTAACTTTCACTTATTTTAAACTTTATATAAACTTTATATAAAATTTTAAAGAATGTATGTGGTATTATATAAACAATATATAATATAAATGTAGTATACAAACTATATATAAAACCACATATAATTTTATGTAAGTTTCATAATATATACTAAACTTTATATAATACTACATATAGGCTGGGCGCGGTGGCTCCAGCCTGTAATCCCAGCACTTTGGGAGGCCGAGACGGGCGGATCATGAGGTCAGGAGATCGATACCATCCTGGCTAACACGGGGTTGAAACCCCGTCTCTACTAAAAATACAAAAAACTAGCCGGGCGAGGTGGCGGCGCCTGTAGTCCCAGCTACTCGGGAGGCTGAGGCAGGAGAATGGCGTAAACCCGGGAGGCGGAGCTTGCAGTGAGCTGAGATCCGGCCACTGCACTCCAGCCTAGGCGACAGAGCGAGACTCCGTCTCAAAAAAAAAAAAAAAAAAAAAAACTACATATATTCTTTAAAATTTTTTTTTTTGAGACAGAGTCTCACTGTGTTGCCCGAGTTGGAGTACAGCGGGGCGATCTTGGCTCACTGCAACCTCTGCTTCCTGGGTTCAAGCGATTCTCCTGTCTCAGCCTCCCGAGTAGCTGGGCTTATGAGTGCCCGCCACCATGCCTGGCTAATTTTTGTACTTTTAGTAGAGACGGGGTTTCCACATGTTGGCCAGGCTGGTCTTGAACTCCTGATCTCAAGTGATCCACCCACCTCCGCCTCCCAAAGTGCAGGGATTACAGGCGACAAGCCACCATGCCCCGTTAACTTTCACTTATTTTAAACTTTATATAAATTTATTTATATAAAATTTTAAAGAATATATGCAGTATTATATAAATCTTGTATTATATAAAGTTATATAATATATGTATAAGGTTTATGTAATACCACATATACGTTTATATAAGTTTAATAATATATATAAACTTTATGTAATACCACATATATTCTTTAAAATTTTTTGAAACAATCCCAAACTTGTATAAAAGTTGCAAGCTCAGCACAAAAAAATTTCTCGTAAAGTATTTGACAGTAAGTTGCTTTCTTTTTTTTTTTTTTTTTTTTTTGAGACGGAGTCTCGCTCTGTCACCCAGGCTGGAGTGCAGTGGCCGGATCTCAGCTCACTGCAAGCTCCGCCTCCCGGGTTTACGCCATTCTCCTGCCTCAGCCTCCCGAGTAGCTGGGACTACAGGCACCCGCCACCTCGCCCGGCTAGTTTTTTTTGTATTTTTTTAGTAGAGACGGGGTTTCACCGTGTTAGCCAGGATGGTCTCGATCTCCTGACCTCGTGATCCGCCCGTCTCGGCCTCCCAAAGTGCTGGGATTACAGGCTTGAGCCACCGCGCCCGGCCGTAAGTTGCTTTCATGGTGCTCTGTCGCCCCCCACCCTTGTCGAGTGTATTTTTCCACAAACAAGGACATTCTCCAACACAGCCACACAGGAGGACACAGGCCTGTTGCTGTGTTTACCCCACAGTCTGTCAAACATGCTTTGCCAGTTAATTGCATCAGGCCCCCAACGTGGAAGGATCCAGCCTGGAATTACTTCACACTGAATTCTCACCATACCTCTTTATTCCCCTTCAGTCCAGAACATTCCTTGGCCTTGCTTTGGCTGTCATGACCCTGACACCTTTGAAGGTCATGGGCCAATTACTTTGTAGAAAGTCCCTCCGTTTGGTTTCGTCTGCTGTGTCCTGGTGATTAGATTCCCACTGTGTGTCTTGGAAAGTCACAGAGGTAACGCCATAGCCTGTTCATTCCATCCAGTCAGTGACTCACAGTGGTCACGCTGTCACGTTACTGGTGATGTTCACTTTGAGCTCTTCATCAAGGTGGTATCTGCCAGCATCTCCACTGGGAAGTTCTTTTTTCCTTCGTAATTAACAAGCATTTTGTTGGAGGTACTCGGAAGCTATGCAAATATGTCATCACTCCCAGGCTTGGCCTAGGAAGGCTGTCACGGTGGACACCTTCCTCCCCTGCCTGGGCTCTGATATACTCTGCTGGACCACACCTGGGGCTGCCCTCTTCCCTGTCAGGCTCTGCCATCCAGCTCTGAGCCTCAGCCGCACACACCCCCACCCTCCTCACCCGGCCAGGCGCCCGCATACAGCTCTGAGCCTCAGTCATACACACCAGCACCCTCCTCGCCCAGCCAGGTGCCCGCATACAGCTCTGAGCCTCAGTCATACACACCAGCACCCTCCTCGCCCAGCCAGGTGCCCGCATACAGCTCTGAGCCTCAGTCATACACACCGGCACCCTCCTCACCCAGCCAGGTGCCCGCATACAGCTCTGAGCCTCAGTCATACACACCGGCACCCTCCTCGCCCAGCCAGGCACCCGCATACAGCTCTGAGCCTCAGTCATACACACCGGCACCCTCATCACCCAGTCAGGCTCCGACAGCCCAGCCTGGGCCACTGTGGATCCTGCTGCAGCTGCCCCACCCAGGGAACCTACTGTGACAGTGAAGGGAAGGGGGAGAGGAGGAGTATCAGGCGTGCCTCTCTCTTTTTCTCCTCGGGGTTGTGTGAGAGATTCATTCACACAGTGGCACCACGGCCATCAGGGCTGTCTCTAAGCCTCAGGACCTGAGAATATGACCTTACTTGGACTTACGGTGATGCCTGTAAGTAGCTAAGAGGAGGACATACTAGAATAGGGTGAGCACCTCATCCAGTATGACCGGTGTCCTTATAAAAAGGAGAAATTTGGACATAGACATGCACACGGAGAGAATGTCCTATGAAGACTGGAATTTTGCTGCCACAAGCCACAGAACTAACAGAAGCTACAAGACAGGCCTGAAGCAGGCCCTTGCCTCGTGCCTTCAGGGGGAGCATGGCCCTGCCAGCAACTCGGTTTTAGACGATGGCTTCTAGAACCGTGAGATAACTTCTGCTGTCGAAGCCACCTAGGTTGTGGTACTTTGTCATGGTGACCCCAGGAAGCCAAGACAACGGGTGGGATTTTCTGTAGGGTGTGCTCCTGGGAGCGGAATCGCGGAGCTAGAGGGTGCCGTAGGCAGTCTGAGCTCCTCTTTCCCCAAAAACCCTACGTCCTGATCCTCCGAACCCGTGAGCATGTGAGGGGACACGGCACGCCCTTGACTAGGACTGTGAAGTGCCTGTTGAAGTCTTTTGCCCATTTTGGTGTGGGGCTGTCTGTCTTCTTCACTCATTCATGGATATTCCTTACGTGGTCTTGACAGTAAACCTCTGGGTTATGTGCTGTGATTGTCTTCTACTTTGTAGGTTTTCTTTAACTTTCCCTAGGATGTCATCTGAAAAAAAGATTTGGTTTTGTTTGTTTGTTTGTTTGTTTGTTTGAGATAGAGTCTTGCTCTGTCGCCTGAGCTGGAGTGCAGTGGCACAATCTTGGCTCACGGCGACCTCCGCCTCCCAGGTTCAAGGGAGTCTCTTAGCTCAGCCTCCCGAGTAGCTGGGGTTACAGCTGCACACCACCACGCCCGACTAATTTTTGTAATTTTTGTAGAGATGAGGTTTTGCCGTGTTGGCCAGGTGGTCTTGAACTCCTGACCTCAAGTGACCCACCTACCTCGGCCTCCCAAAGTGCTGGGATTACAGGTGTGAGCCACTGCGCCTGGCCTGAATGAAAGTTGTTTTTTGGTTTTTTTTTTTTGGTTTTTTTTTTTGGTTTTTTTTTTGTTTTTTTTTTGAGATGGAGTTTCGCTCTGTCGCCCAGGCTACAGTGCAGTGACCGGATCGCAGCTCACTGCAAGCTCCGCCTCCCAGGTTTACGCCATTCTCCTGCCTCAGCCTCCCGAGTAGCTGGGACTACAGGCGCCCGCCACCTCGCCCGGCTAGTTTTTCGTATTTTCAGTAGAGACGGGGTTTCACCGTGTTAGCCAGGATGGTCTCGATCTCCTGACCTCGTGATCCGCCCGTCTTGGCCTCCCAAAGTGCTGGGATTACAGGCTTGAGCCACCGCGCCCGGCCTGTTTTTTTTTTTTTTTTTTTGAGACGGAGTCTTGCTCTGTCGCCCAGGCTGGAGTACAGTGGCCAGATCTCAGCTCACTGCAAGCTCCGCCTCCCGCATTCATGCCATTCTCCTGCCTCAGCCTCCTGAGTAGCTGGGACTACAGGCGCTGCCACTTCGCCCGGCTAGTTTTTTTTTTTTTTTTTTGTATTTTTTAGTGGAGACGGGGTTTCACCATGTTAGCCAGGATGGTCTCGATCTCCTGACCTCGTGATCCGCCCGTCTCGGCCTCCCAAAGTGCTGGGATTACAGGCGTGAGCCACTGCGCCCAGCCCTGAATGAAAGTTTTTAATTGAAATGTGGGCAACTCTACCAACTTTTCCCTTTGTGCCTAATGTTTTTAGTGTCTTATTTAAGAAATTCTGAGGTAACAAGGCTCCATTCCTACCCCCCATTGACTCCTCGCTAACACACACACCGTAGCAGAAATTTGATTTTTCCCAAACGAGTCTCTAATCCACGTGGGACCGATCTTCAGGTGGGTGCCGACAAGGACGTCCATTCCGTGGCCACTGCTCAGCAACCCTGCTTCCATCCTGCATAGCGCTAGTACTTGAGGGCCGATTTCTGGCCTCTCTGATCTGTTCCTTTGGTCTGTTTGTCTTGGTCAAAGCACTCTACTGTCTTAATTTTACAGCTTTAGAATCAATCTTGATATCTGGTGGGGCACCCCTTCCCCCTTCAAAACTATGGTTCCATTGTTCTTCCATATACATTTTATAGTTCACCAGATGAGTATCTCTCTGGCATGCAGACACACACACACACATTTCTGTTGGGATTTGGATGGGGGTTTTAGGGAATCTGCAGAGCACTTTGGAAAGGACTGACTTCCTGACAACATTGGGTTTCTAGTGCTTGAACATGCAGCTGTTTATTTATTTATTTATTTTTATTTATTTTTTTGAGATGGAGTCTTGCTATGTCACCCAGGGTGGAGTGCAGTGGCGCGATCTCGGCTCACTGCAAGCTCCACCTCCCGGGTTCAAGCGATCCTCCTGCCTCAGCCTCCCAAGTAGCTGGGACTACAGGCGCCCGCCACCACACCCGGCTCATTTTGTTTTTGTATTTTTAGTAGAGACGGGGTTTCACCGTGTTGGCCAGGATGGTCTTGATCTCCTGACCTCGTGATCCACCCAACTCGGCCTCCGAAAGTGCTGGGATTACAGGCGTGAGCCATCACGCCCGGCCTATTTATACTTTCTTTTAGAAAAAACTTTTATTATGGAAAATTGCAAAGTCAAAAAAGCCCCAGGTGTCAGCCTCACAGCGTTCCTCTCCCAGTACCCCTCCCTACTTGTAGTTCTGGACCAGTGTGTTTCAAAGAAAATCCCAGGCGTGATATCATTTCTCCTGGAAAAACCTTTGTAGATGCCTCTGACAGATAGAAACTTGTTTTTAGCATAACCACAAAATCATCAACCCCAATACAATTAATAAGTTCTTGGTTTTTTGTTTTTTGTTTTTTGTTTTGAGACGCTCTGTCACCCAGGCTGGAGTGCAATGGCGTGATCTCGGGTCACTGCAACCTCTGCCTCCCAGATTCAAGCGATTCTCCTGCCTCAGCCTCCCAAGTAGCCGGGATTACAGCCACGCACCACCACACCCAGCTAATTTTTGCATTTTTAGTAGAGACGGGGTTTCACCATGTTGGCCAGGATGGTCTCGAACTCCTGACCTCAAGTGATCTGCCCGCCTCGGCCTCCCAAAGTGCTGGGATTACAGGTGTGAGCCACCACACCCGGCCCACATTAATAATTTCTTAATGGAAATAATGCCAGTTTGTGCTCATTTTCAGGAATTGTCTCAAAAATGTCTTTCACAGCTAGTTTGCTTGAATGGAGATTCGAACAAGATCCCCAGGTTGCATGTGGCCAACTTGTCTCTCAAGGCTCTTTTGACTTAAAGACCCCCCCCCTTCCTTATCTTCCCCCAGGCCATTTATTTGTTGAAGAAATGGGGTCATTTGTTCCATTTATTTTTATGTCCGTCTCCTTTAATGTTGCCCGAGGAGGCTCCTCATTTTCTCTGTGGAGGTCTGTGTGTCTTTTGTTGTATTTATTCTTGAGTACTTCATGGTTTTTTATGTAATTGTAAATGGTAGCTTTTCTAAATCTTATTTTCTCATTATTTCTTCTGATAAATAGAAATATACTTGGTTTTTATTATTGAAGTTGTACCTAGCAACATTACTAAGTTGTTTTAATTAAATAACTTATCTGTATATTTGTTTGGATTTTCTATGTATACAGTCATTTTATCTGAAATAATGACCATTTTTCCCTTCCATTCCTTATGCCTTTTATTTCTTTCTTTCTTTCTTTTTTTTTTTTTTTTTTTTTTTTTGAGGCAAAGTCTTGCTCTGTTGCCCAGGCTGGAGTGTAGTGGCATGGTCTTGGCTCACTGCAACCTCCACCTCCTGAGTTTCAGTTTCAGCAATTCTCCTGCTTCAGCCTGCTGAATAGCTGGGATTACAGATGTCCCCCACCACACCCGGCTAATTTTTGTATTTTTAGTAGAGCCGGGGTTTCACCATGTTGGTCAGGCTGGTCTTGAACTCCGGACCTCAAGTGATCCACCCGCCTTGGCCTCCAAAAGTGCTGGGATTACAGGCGTGAGCCACCGTACCCGGCCGATATTTCAGGAGCCCTTCTTTCTGTTATTGCCAGTCCACTTAGACACCCACATGAGATCACACGCTTAATTTGATTTTTTTCTCTATTTTTTCATATGTTTAAAGTAGCACCCATAATGAATAATTTGATCAATGAATAATCTGATCAATCAACATTAAATGCAGATTTGAAGCTGCTGAGTCTTCCTGGTGAATTGAACATGCGATTATAATGTGTCCCCACTGCTGTTCCTGCTTTTTGCCTAAGTTTTTTGTCTGTTTCTAGACAACTCCAGTAACTTCCTATTTATGGTACTTGCATTTCTTTCTGACTTTTAAAATGCAATGCTTCTTAAGCTTGTGTTTTAGATGTCTGTTTCTCTCTTTTTTTTTTTTTATTTTTTGAGACGAAGTCTTGCTCTGTGGCCCAGGCTGGAGTGCAGTGGCACAATCTCGGCTCACTGCAAGCTCCGCCTCCTGGGTTCACGCCATTCTCCTGCCCCAGCCTCCCGAGTAGCTGGGACTACAGGCGCCCGCCACCTCGCCCGGCTAATTTTTTGTATTTTTAGTAGAGACGGGGTTTCACCGTGTTAGCCAGGATGGTCTCGATCTCCTGACCTCGTGATCCTCCTGCATCGGCCTCCCAAAGTGCTGGGACTACAGGAGTGAGCCACTACGCCCGGCCTGGATGTCTCTTTTAAATTGTAGAGAGTTTGGCCAGGTGCAGTAGTTCGCACCTGTAATCCCAGCACTTTGGAAGGCTGAGGTGGGCGGATCATCCGAGGTCAGGAGTTTGAAACCAGCCTGGCCAACATGATGAAACTCCGTCTCTACCAAAAATATAAAAATTAGCTGAGCGTGGTGGCCCGTGCCGGTAATCCCAGATGCCCAGGAGGCTGAGGCACAAGAATTGCTTGAACCCAGGAGGCGGAGGTTGCAGTGAGCCAAGATTGCACCTCTGACCTCCAGCCTGGGTGACAGAATGAGACTCTGCCTCAAAAAACAAAAACAAAAACAAAAAAAGTTAGTTTGATTTGTTTTTGTGGTTCTTGGTTTTGTTGTTGTTGTTGTTTAGTTTGTTTGTTTGTTTGAGACGAAGTGTCACTCTATCCCCGAGGCTGGAGTGCAGTGGCACGATCTCGGCTCGCTGCAAGCTCTGCCTCCTGGGTTCACACCATTCTCCTGCCTTAGCCTCCTGAGTAGCTGGGACTACAGACACCCGCTACCACGCCCGGCTAATTTTTTGTATTTTTAGTAGAGATGAGGTTTTACCATGTTAGCCAGGATGGTCTCGATCTCCTGACCTCGTGATCCGCCCGCTTCAGCCTCCCAAAGTGCTGGGATTACAGGCATGAGCCACTGTGCCCAGCCTGTTCTTGGTTTTTAATGCAATTTGATAATATACTTCCCTTTAGCTTGGTTATTTAATCTATATTTTTACCTTTACTTAGGTTTTAACCTGAAAGTTTCTTATTTTGTTCGTTCTTCAACTTTTTTTTTTTTTTTTTGAGACTGAGTCTCATTCTGTTGCCCAGGCTGGAGTGCAGTGGCATGATTTCAGCTCACTGCAACCTCTACCTCCCGGGTTCAAATGATTCTCCTGCCTCAGCCTCCTAAGTAGCTGGGATTACAGGGACACGCCATCACGCCTGGCTAATTTTTGTATTTTCAGTAGAGATGGGGTTTCACTATGTTGGCCAGGCTGGTCTCAAACCTTAAGTGATCCACCCGCCTCGGCTTCCCAAAGTGCTAGGATTATAGGTGTGAGCCAGCTCACCTGGTTTGTTCTTCAACATTTTTACGAGAATTAAAGTACAGTCCTATCCAGCATTTCTGATGGTTTTCAGTGTGATGACGGCACACTGGCCAGCCACGTTACCGCGGTGGAACTTCCGCGCTTTCCTGGGTCTCTCGGTTCCCGATCCCACTGCTCCCACCGGAGGAGCACCCGGAGCTACCCGTTCCTGAGCCTTTCACAGCTGTGTGGCAACGTGGGGTTTGTTCTCAGCTTCCCCTGCAGAGGGTCAGCCAGCGCCTCTGTCTGCAGGGACAGCCACCCTCATCCCTCCACCTCCCGCTTCTCTTTGCTTCTGTTTCTCCCACTGGCCCTTGCCCTGGTAGATGGATGTACTGAAAACAGTACATCTACCCCCTGTTGTTAGTGAGGACTCAGGAGAGATCAGAGGTGACTGCCTGTTGGAAGTGCTGTCTTTAACGGATGCTCAGTGTATGTGGTTTCGTGTGATCATCTGAAATGGAACTGTGTGTGCGCAAGGACACCTTCTATAAGACTGTCACCCACTGGGTGTCCAGCAAAACGAGGTCACGGAGGCCACAGGGAATTCACGAGCACCGAGCTGAATAGGTTTGGCCATTTTCTAAATAACTTCTGAAAACCCTGCCATTCAAAGACTAGCAAGTTAATCAGTTCCTTCAAGGGGAAAAATATTGTTGGAATTTTACAAGATGCCTTAAAATTCTGCCTCTCAGGACTTTAAAATGCAATTATTTCTTTGTAAGTTTAAAAAATTGCTGGCATTGATATATTAATAATTCATCCAAGAAACATTGCTAGGCACTGAAATATTTTTAGTGAATTATTCTGAAGCAATTGCTAAGTTAAGCAATGAAAAACAGCCCTCTACAATTTTACAGTTTTAGCATCTCATACATAATGTCAACATTTATGTACATTTCACCTGGAATTACTCATTTCAATGTGAAATAGTAATGCTAATTCCCAATGTAAAATGTCTGTCTCTATGATAGATATGTTGACTTGTAAGCCTTTTTTTTTTTTTTTTTTTTTTTTAAACAACTTTAGAGTCAGGATCTTGCTCTGTCACCCAGGCTGGGCTGCAGAGGCACAATCACGGCTCACTGCAGCCTTGACCTCCTGGGCTCAAGTGATCCTCCCACCGCAGCGTACTGAATAGGTAGAACCACAGATACGCACCACCACGCCTGGCTACATTTTTTTACTCTTTTTTTTTTTTGAGACGGAGTCTCTCTCTGTCGCCCAGGCTGCTAAGATGCAGTGATGTGATCTCAGCTCACTGCAAGCTCCGCCTCCTGGGTTCACACCATTCTCCTGCCTCAACCTCCCCAGTAGCTGGAACCACAGGCGCCCGCCACCACACCGGGCTAATTTTTTGTATTTTTAATAGAGATGGGGTTTCACCATGTTAGCTAGGATGGTCTCAATCTCCTGACCTTGTGATCCACCCACCTTGGCCTTCCGAAGTGCTGGGATTACAGGTGTGAGCCGCCGCCCCTGGGCACTTTTTTTTTTTCTAGAGATGTAGGTCTTACTGTGTTGCCCAGGCTGGTCTCAAACTCCTGGCTTCAAGAGAGCCTCCCAGCGCAGGCTCCCATGTTGCTGGGATTACAGGCATGAGCCACTGTGCCCCGCTGATTTGTAAGCATTTGACATTAGCTCTTTTGTATATTAATCATGGTACATGCATGTTGTAATTAATAGGTGTTAAAACCAATCACATATTTAAGGTATAATAGAAAATAGACACTGTCTGGGCGCAATGGCTCACGCCTCTAATTCCAACACTTGAGAAGGCCAAGGCAGGTGGATCACTTGATCCCAAAAGTTTGAGACCAGCCTGGGCAACATGGCGAAACCCTGTCTCTACAGAAAATACAAAAATCAGCTGGGTGTGGTGGTGCGTGCCTGTAGTCCCAGCTCCTTGGGAGGTTGAAGCAGGAGGATCGGTTGAGCCCAGGAGTTCGAGGCTGCAGTGAGCTGTGATCGCACTACTGCACTGCAGCCTGGGCAACAGAGTCAAACCCTGTCTCAAAAAAATAAAATAAAGTTAGACATTAAATTTGATTCTCACCAGAAAAAATAAGTAAAGAGTTTGTGATTTTGTGATTTTAACATTGTTTCTTTTTTTCTGAGACAGTTAGAATGCAGTGGCATGATCTCAGCTCACTGCAACCTCCACCTCCTGGGCTCAAGCAATTCTCCTGCCTCAGCCTCCCATGTAGCTGGGACTACAGGTGCCCGCCACCATACCTGGCTAGTTTTTGTATTTTTAGTAGATACGGGGTTTTACCATGTTGGCCAGGCTGGTCTCAAACTCCTGACCTCAAGTGATCCACCCACCTCAGCCTCCCAAAGTGCTGGGATTATAGACAGGAGCCACTGCGCCCGGCCTGTTTCTTAAGTGAAATTATTTAGTTCCAACATACCGACACAGAAGATTTGGTACCAAGAGTTCCACACGAGCAAGCTCCTAACATCCCCAAAGTGATAACCAAAGTGTAATGATAATTTTGAAATTATTTAAGAATTGGTTTCGGTGCCAGATGTAGTGGCTCAAGCTTGTAATCTCAGCACTTTGGGATTGAGGTGGGCGAATTGTGGCTGAGACCAGGAGTTCAAGACTAGCCTGGGCAACAAAGAGAGACCCCCCCCCACATCTCTACTACGAATTTAAAAATTACCTGGGCATGGTGGTATATGCATGTAGTCTTAGCTACTTGTGAAGCTGAGGCAGGAAGATTGCTCGAGCCCAGAAGTTTGAGGCTGCAGTGAACTATGATTGAGTCGCTGCACTACAGCCTGGGCAACAGAGTGAGACCCTGTCACAAAAGAAACAAGAAACTGCCCAACAGTATTCCCCAGTACCCCTTTACACTCCCACCAGCAACACGGGTGATGCCAGCCCCTCCACAGCCTTGCCAGTGCTTACTGTTGGCGTTTTGATCTCAGGCATTCTTTTTTTTTTTTTTTTTTTTTTTTGAGACGGAGTCTCGCTCTGTCGCCCAGGCTGGAGTGCAGTGGCGCGATCTTCTCGGCTCACTGCAAGTTCTGCCTCCCAGGTTCACGCCATTCTCCTGCCTCAGCCTCCCGAGTAGCTGGGACCCCAGGCGCCCACCACCACGCCTGGCTAATTTTTTCTATTTTTTAGTAGAGACGGGGTTTCACCGTGTTAGCCAGGATGGTCTCAATCTCCTGACCTTGTGATCCGCCCGCCTCGGCCTCCCAAAGTGCTGGGATTACAGGCGTGAGCCACCGTGCCCGGCCGATCTCAGGCATTCTAATCAGTATGTAGTAGTATCTCGTTATGGCTTGATTCATATTTCCCTAAAGATGCTGATGTCACACGGAGTTTCACATGCATATTGGCCATTTGTATATCTCTTTTCTTATGGCTATTCCAAATCTTTTGACTTTTTTTTTTTTTTTTTCCTTGAGACAGATTCTCGCTCTTGTCCCCAGGCTGGAGTGCAGTGGCGCGATCTCAGCTCACTGCAACCTCTGCCTCCTGGGTTCAAGCCATTCTCCTGCCTCAGCCTCCCGAGTAGCTGGGATTATAGGCACCTGCCACCACACCAGGCTAATTTTGTATTTAATTATTTTAATTTTGTATTTGCTGGTGGGAGTGTAAAGGGATACTATGGAATACTGTTGGGCAGTTTCTTTTTTCTTTTGTGACGGGGTCTTACTCTGTTGCCCAGGCTGGAGTGCAGTGGTGCAATCACAGCTCACCGTGGCCTCAGCATGTTGGCCGGGCTGGTCTGGAACTCCTGACCTCAGGTGATCCACCTGCCTCGGCCTCCCGAAGTGCTGGGATTACAGGCATGAGCCACCACGCCTGGCCTCTTTTGACCTTTTAAACTGGAGTTTGGACTTTATGTGGTTGATAGGAGCTCTTCGTGTGTTCCAGATGTAAGACCTACGTCAGAAATGTGTGTGCTGCAAATATTTTTTCCTAATCTGTGGTTTATTTTCTTAATGTCTTCTTTAAGAGAAAGTGTTAATTCATCGTTTTTTTAATCTACGGTTTTATTGATCTATATTTTGTGGTCATCTTTTGTAGCTGATTTCTACCTCCCAGCATGGAGGACGACGGCAGCCTGCTCTCCGAGGACGGGCTTTTGGACGATGCCCCCCTTTTGGAAGACGGTAATAAAGCTTCTGTCACAGTAGCACAAGTTTCACCAACAAGAAAGACAAACGATACGCTTCGTAGTCACCCTTTAATTCCGTTTATTTGTGGGAGAGGGTATCTTTTACACTCACATTTTTCTCTCAAAGAGGGAGCTTATATTATTGTCTTTATTTGAAAGAAAGATAAATTGTGGCTGAGATGTTGAAGGCAGCAGACCGTAGTTTTCTAGTTTCCAACATCAGTATTGAGAAATCTGATGCCATTTTTATCCCAGTCCTTTGAATGTGACCTATTTTTGTTTTCTTTTCCTGGAAGCTTTTTTTAAAAAATCTCTGATGATCTGAAATTTTTCTGAGACGTGCGTTGATTTGGTTCTAGTTCTGGGCACAAGCAGGCCATCGCAATCTGGAAATGCATTTCCTTCCCACTCCCACCCCACTCCCCACCTCGTTTTGGGTTCTGTAGTGTGCTGAGTCAGCTGCCCGTCCCCTGGCGCTGGGTGGCCTTCTCCCCCCCGCCCCTCACCACCGTCTCCTTCTCCTGCCCCGCTTGCAACTGTGGCTTTCTGCCTTTTCCGTCATTTTGACTGAGATTTAATGAAGGGAAGAAAAGCTGTGTTCCATTTGCCGTGTTTTGCCGGAAGTCCACTGTAATCTTCCGAGATAGTGACCTTCAGCCTCTTTTGTCTGCGAACCGCTTTACATTCTTAAAAATTATTGAAGAGCCAGAGAGCATTTGTTTATGTTGCCTGTATCTTTCAATACTTACTGTATCAAAAATTAAAGCCAAAACCATTTTAATACTTAGCCACTTAAAATAGCAATAACAAACCTATGGTGGTAACGTAAGAGTCCGGTTTAACAGAAGACAGCTGGCGTCTCAGAGCTGTCTGTTGTGACGTCACCTGTCACACGCGGCCTCTGGAAAACGCCACTGTCCTCTCATGCGAAGACAGTGAGGAGACAAATGTCGTGCGAGTGTGATCATGAAGACAGTTTTCACCTCGCAGGCCCTGAAAGACACACAGGGACTCTCAGGGTTCCCTGGATTTTGCTTTGAGAACCATCAAGTTAGAGCTTGTCAAGATTTATCCTAAAACTGGCCGGGTGTGGTGGCCCACACCTGTCATCCCAGCACTTGGGGAGGCCGAGGCAGGTGGATCACTTGAGGTCAGGAGTTCAAGACCAGACTGGCCATGACGGGGAAAGCCTCCTCTACTAAAAATATAAAAGTTAGCCGGGTGTGGTGGGACACTCCTGTAGCCTCAGCTACTCGGGAGGCTGAGGTGGGAGGATCCCGTGAACCTGGGAGGCGAAGGCTTCGGAGAGCCAAGATCGCACCACCGCACTCCAGCCTGGGCAACAGAGACTCCGTGTCAGGTTCACAACTACGCCGAACGTCATGTTGAGGTCCAAAGGGAGTGGGTAGATGAGCGGAGGGAACCCTCGGGGGGCCGTAGGCAGGTGAAAAAGGATTTTATTCAGCAGCAGCTCTCACCAGTGGCTTTCTCTCACACTGTCCGCCCTGTCCTGGCTGCTTAGTCCGGTGGCTCCCACACACACAGCTGCACGGCTGGCTCTCCCTTGACTTCAGGGTCAGCAACTTAACTCTTTCTCTGGGCACGAGCCAAGCGGTGCTGAGCCCGGGCTCCCCTACATCGGTCTGCAAAATGGACGTCCCTGACTCTCTCTCTCGGGGCGCCAGTGCCGCAATCCCACTGCGTCACCCAGGCTGTTTACCTCCGCCTGTGCCTTCTTGGCTGGTTCCTTACACTCTGTCCCAAAAAAAGAACAAGATTTATCCTAAAACTTCAGACACAAATGTTTGATCTACTTTTTTTTTTTTTTTTTTAACCTCTTGCCTTGATTTCTAGAAAGAGATGAATTAGAGGATCCGGAGTTTGACATCGGATGTCTTCTGCAGGAAGCTGAGGATGACATGGACCCAGGACACAGCAGGTAACTCAGAGGGTGGGGGGTGAAGGGAACAGGGCGGCTGCCTCCTCCCTCCCACAGGCTGTAGCTCCCGCAGCTCCCTCCTGAAGCAGATCTGTCAGGCACCTACCCCGGCAGGCCACACGGAGGAATGAGTCCTGAGCCTGAGGCCAGGGTGGTGGTAGCTGGTGTCCTTTTCATCCTAAGCTCAGTGAAAGAACTAGATACTGATGCTGACAAATTGAAGAAGAAAACAGCTGAGGACAGAATGCAGGCATTTCACCTGCGACAGAACCTGAGCACCCTGGATAAGATGCGTGAGGAGCAGGAGCTTTTCATTGAGAAGATGAGGTGAGCTGGGGCTGAGGCCACTGCACCTCCGCCTCTTGCCGCGCCCCGGACTGTGACGCGGGTGCAGCAGGGGTGGTCCTGTGCCTGTCATCACCCTGAGGGCCTGCAAGGGAGGGTCCCACAGGGTCTCCATGGAGGAGCAGTTCTGCAAGCCCCACTCAGGAGCTGGTGCCCAGCGCTCCCAGCCCCCTTCCCACAGAAAAGGCGGTAAAAAGCGGCCCCGCCGCCCCCAACGCCAACCAGAGCTGCCAACTGTCAACCTTTCACCGTAGCTTCTTTCTCTGTGTTCGTGTGTGTGTGTATTTTATATCTATGGGTTTTTTTGCTAAATTATTTGAAAGCAAATTACAGACGTGATACTTCACTCCTAAATATTTCAGTGTCTCCTAAAAAATAAAAGCATTCAGCTGAGAGTGGTGGCGCACGCCTGTGGTCCCAGTTACTTGGGAGGCTGAGGCCAGAGGATCGCTTGAGCCCAGGAGGTCAAGGCCACAGCAAGCCTGGGCGACAGAGCAAGACCCTGTCTCTAAAAATAAAAAAACTAAAAGATAAATGTTCTTCTGCATAACTTGGGCACCTGACTTGGGTACTTCGCTTAGGGAAACTACGGTTTCCCTCCTCGGCTCCTGCAGCACCTGTGTGTCTTCCAAGTGACCTTCATGGCCGGCGCGGTGGCTCAGCCTGGAATCCCAGCACTTTGGGAGGCCGAGGCAGGTGGATCACCTGAGGTCAGGAGTTTGAGACCAGCCTGGCCAACATGGTGAAACCCCATCTCTACTAAAAATACAAAAATTAGCCGGGCGTGGTGGCGCATGCCTGTAATCCCAGCTACTTGGGATGCTGAGACAAGAGAATCACTTGAACCTGGGAGGCAGAGGTTGCAGTGAGCCGAGATCCCGCCACTGCACTCCAGCCCGGGTGACAAGCAAGGCTCTGTCTCGGGGGGAAAAAAAAAGTGACCTCCAGAGCTCATGCTCTGGGCTTTGCTCCACTGTATGTACCTGAGGCCAGAGTCTCCCCCAGGAGCTACCGTGTGAACTGGATTCTGACCCAGTCCATGCCCTGCTGGTGATCTGGGCCTGCCTGGCCCACACTCTGGAAGATGGTGGAGGAGCTCCAGCTCGTCCCCTCCCGTGGCCCCAGACCTCCCACCACGTGCCCTTCACAGGCAGGAGCACGCTTGTTTAGGGACTCAGGTTCCCTCCCGCTCCTGCACTGTCCTCGGCCCCAAGAGCATGTCACCTTCGGGTGGGAGCCACACAGTTGCCCCTGGGCAGAGTTTTCCAAAAATGGACGACAGGACCCTGCTTGTGTGGCTGGAAGGTGTTAGAGAGACCCCTGACCTGGGCGAGGGGGCCTCTGGGGGTCTGACTCTGCCTCACCTGGCCCCACTGCCACTTTGGAGGCTGGAGTTTCAGGGAACCATCATCTGACCCTTGCTTCCCTGTTCCAGAGGGGAGCTGCGCGCCTGTCGGCAGAGGCGGGACCTGATCGGCAAGCAGCAGGAGGCTGTGGCAGCCGAGATCGCCACAGAGGCAGAGGCGGGCAACATGTAGGTGGCCCTCGATAGAGGGCAGGGAATTGGGCATGAGGTCAGAGCAGAGGCTCATTCGTTCACCCACAGTGGGGCGTGAAGCACCTGCTGCGTTCAGGCCAGTGAGAAGCCCCAGTGTGAGGCCACAACACACACACAGAAGCACGTGAGGTCGGCAAAGCTGGGGCCTGGAGGGCGCCAGGGCTGGATCTCTGGGAGGCAGGACTGCGTGGATCAGCAGTTGGGGGAAGGCCCCTCGGGCCACTCTTGCCTGGGGCAGCAGGGCAGAGCAGCTGAGGGCGGGGTGAGAGGTGAGAGGCCCACATGGGTCCCACACTGCCAGGTGGGAGGGCCCGTGGACGCTGGAAACGCCAACACTCACCGACAGGCACTCCCAGAGCTGGCTCCACGGCTGCCGCTCCAGCCTCACCTCACCCTCCGGGGACCGGGTGCCTGCAGGGCCTGCCGAGGTCAGCCCAGCCCTGGGAAGGCCCCAGCAGGTGCCCGTCCTGGAGGTGCTGGTGCAGCCGTGGGGAGCAGAGGGCCAGCAGCCAGGGGCAAGGGAACCAGCAGGTCCTCCCGGCCCTGGAGGGTGAGGGGCTTCTGGTCACTGTGGGCTGGGGGGGCCTGAGGGTCAAGGAGCAGACGGGGCTGCCCAGGTCTCTGCGGGGTTTTGACCTGCCTCATTCCTGGACCGTGGCACCCAGGAACTAGGGGTGACCGCTGTACCTGGCCAGCTGCTCAAAGCCCACCCCTTGCATCCACACGGCCGGGACCTCCGGCCAGCATCACGCTGTGCCGCTCTCGTGGGCAACCGCCCACTGCCAGGGAAGTGGTCTCCAGGAGTGCGGCTGGGCTGGTGCTGGATGTGCACTGTGTGGATGATGCCCAGGAGGGGAGCAGGAGGGAGGGAGGGGACTCAGGGCGCCCCAACGCCAGGGCCTGGGGCTTGTCACGTGTGCTGGGTCCTTCCCAGGCCAGAGGCCTGGACGTCTGCTGCCCCCAGGGGCTTCATGCAGGGGCGACTGAGGGTCCAGGGCAGGCTCCCCAAGCCCTCACTCCTCCTGGGGCTGTGCCATGTGGGCACTGCCTGCCCAGCAGAAAGTGGGCACGTGGAGAGCCTGCCACCAGCCCCACACTCCACCAGCTAGGTAGCCCAGCACCAAGATTTCCCTCCTGAGGGAGAGGAGGCCAGGGGGTGCCAGGTGAACCTGGGTGGCCCCTGGGTGACTGAGGCCTGACACACGCCCGGCCTGTGCCTTCGCCCCTGCAGGGCCACTGTGGGCCGTCTCCAGGCCGTGTCCAGACGCCTGTTTGTGGAGCTGGAGAATGAGAGAGACCTGCAGTCGAGGACTGAGGCCGTGCTGAAGGAGAGCGAGTGAGTCAGTGTGGACTGGCAGCGGGGCCTTCCCACCTGGGGGCGGAGAGCAAGATCCGGGGGGTTACACCTGACCGGGAAACTGCCGGGAAGTGGAAAGGGGACTCGGCGAATGCAGTGCAGTGGTTGGAAGGATCAGTCTTCACATCGCCTTTTTCCGTTTCTCTGGGTTTTTTTATGTTCCTAGGAACTCCAATATCAGGTTATTTTTCCTCTTTCCTCGTTTCTCATGCTTTGCGCTTCCACAGAACAGCGAGCTGGGTTTTCAGAACCCAGGAGAGAGACGCTGCCTCGTCCTAAACGCTTTCCTGTGGAGCTGGGTTGGATGCGTCGAGTTGCCTCTGGCGAGTTTGGCAAGAAGGGGTTTGGGAAGGTGCACGAATTGCTCAGAGCGACTGAGGGGACCCTGAGCTGGCCTCAAGTAGGACTCCCGAACCACATGGCCCCCAGCCCCGGGAGCTGCAGCCAGGTCCATGGCGTCCACAGCACTGACCCTGCACGTGCCCAGGATGACCTAAGCTTTCCAGCCTGGGCAGGGCAGGGGGCACAGAGAGGGCTGAGCGCAGGCCTCAGGCCACCCCGCCCACAGGAGTGCTCATGCCACCGGCCCTTGTGCAACCTAACATCTCGGCCCCACCCCAGTGAAGACACCACTGGGCTCTGACCCAGTCTCTGACCCACACTCGCTGTGATGTAGTTTCTTTTTTTTTCTTTTTTTTTTTTTGAGGCGGAATCTTGCTCTGTCGCCCAGGCTGGAGTGCAGTGGCCGGATCTCAGCTCACTGCAAGCTCCGCCTCCCGGGTTTACGCCGTTCTCCTGCCTCAGCCTCCCGAGTAGCTGGGACTACAGGCGCCGCCACCTCGCCCGGCTAGTTTTTTGTATTTTTTAGTAGAGACGGGGTTTCACCGTGTTAGCTGGGATGGTCTCTCGATCTCCTGACCTCGTGATCCGCCCGTCTCGGCCTCCCAAAGTGCTGGGATTACAGGCTTGAGCCACCGCGCCCGGCCGCTGTGATGTAGTCACGACCCAGCCTCTGACCCGTGCTCGCTGTGATATAGCCACGACCCAAGCTGGTGTCCAGTGCCCTGCGCCGCGGCCCCACCTGTGAGGGCAGCAGGAGGGCTGCAGGGGAGGACACTGAACCCAGCTGCAGCTGAGCGTGGAGGAGAGCACTGTCCGTGGTGGCTCTCCTTTGACGATGGCTGTGTCGTGCCCCTCTCACTGCTCAGCGGCACCTGTGCCAGGGCGGGGGGCTTCACAGGGCTACTGAACCCCAGAAGGCCTCACTTTACTAGGTTGCTGTGATTGTCCACTTCTTTAAAAAAAAGAAAGAAAAAAGTTTTTGGTCTGGGCACAGTTAGTGGTTCATGCCTATAATCCCAACACTTTGGGAGGCCAAGGCAGGTCGGTCACCTGAGGTCAGGAGTTCAAGACCAGCCTGGGCAACATGGCAAAACCCTGTCTCTACTAAAAATACACAAATTAACTGGGCTTGGTGGTGGGCGCCTGTAATCACAGCTACTCGGGAGGATGAGGCAGGAGAATCGCTGGAGCCCAGAGGCAGAGGTTGCAGTGAGCCAAGATTGCGCCATCACACTCTAGCCTGGGCAAGAGTGAGCAAGACTCTGTCTTAAAAAAAAAAAAGGGCCGGGCGCGGTGGCTCACTCTTGTCATCCTGGCACTTTGGGAGGCCAAGGCGGGCAGATCACAAGGTCAGGAGATCGAGACCGTCCTGGCTAACACAGTGAAACCCCGTCTCTACTGAAAATACAAAATATTAGCCGGGCATGGTGGCGGGCGCAGGTAGTCCCAGCTACCTCTCTCGGGAGGCTGAGGCAGGAGAATGGCATGAACCGGGAGGCGGAGCTTGCAGTGAGCCGAGATCGCGCCACTCACTCCAGCCTGGGCCACAGAGTGAGACTCTGTCTCAGAAAATAAATAAATAAATAAAGTTTTATTTTGAAACAATTCCAAACTTACAGAAGAGCTGCAAAATGGCAGCAAGACCCCCTGTGCCCTGCGGCCCTGTGCCCGGAGCCGTGCCCGGAGCCGTCCCCAGAGCCCATGTGGGCGTTGTGTCCAGGGTGACCCCTCGCCCCGCCCCAGTCGGGGGAGCCTCGGTACTTCTGTGACAGGCGGACCTTGCAGTTCTGAGGATCGCAGACCAGGGGCTGTCCCGCACTGTGACTGTGCTTGATGCCTCTGGGGGTGATGACCAGTCCCCTGGGTGTCCTCTCGTGGGACACGTAATGGCTGCCAGACCCGCCGTGGGGCCGCCCGCTTCTTCAGCGCAGCAACGCCGTTCCCTTGGAAACTGATGTGTAGCTTGTGGGGAGAAGCTTTGAGGCTGGGAAATCCTGCTCCATGTCCCTTTTCACACGAGCACAGCATCCCTCCGTGTTTCTTGCCAGAATTAATTCCTGCTGTGATGGCTTCTAAGGGCTGACTTTCCAGTTCCACCATCCCTTCCTATTAGTTGGCTTTCCACTGTTGGGAGAGCGTTCCCCCTCCGTGTTTGCTCGCCGTGTAGGCTGGGGGTGCCGTGTCCCTGGCAGGTCTGATCTGGCCCATCAGGATTTGTCCGGGTGCTGCGGCCGCCTCGCATCTGGCAGTGGCATCCTTCCGCATCCTGCGTTCACGTCTGTCGCTCTGGCAGTGGCATCCTTCCGCATCCTGCGTTCACGTCTGTCGCTCTGGCAGTGGCATCCTTCCGCATCCTGCGTTCACGTCTGTCGCTCTGGCAGTGGCATCCTTCCGCATCCTGCGTTCACGTCTGTCGCTCTGGCAGTGGCATCCTTCCGCATCCTGCGTTCACGTCTGTCGCTCTGGCAGTGGCATCCTTCCGCATCCTGCGTTCACGTCTGTCGCTCTGGCAGTGGCATCCTTCCGCATCCTGCGTTCACGTCTGTCGCTCTGGCAGTGGCATCCTTCCGCATCCTGCGTTCACGTCTGTCGCTCTGGCAGTGGCATCCTTCCGCATCCTGCGTTCATGTCTGTCGCTCTGGCAGTGGCATCCTTCCGCATCCTGCGTTCACGTCTGTCGCTCTGTGGGCCACGGGTGTGTGCGGGGGGCAGCTTGGAGAGCACGGCCCCCGCTTCCAGTGTCGGCCCCGGGAGTCCTCCGTTGTGGCTCTGGGACAGGTGGCGGGCACGAGGCTGGCCGCTGCTTCGGGACCCGAACCGCGTTCTGGGAACAGCTCCTGAATTTCCCCAGCACACGTCCCTGCTGCCACACCATGCGCGTCATCCACAGCCACAGAACAAGCCACCCTAGCCCTTAGCCGCCTAAGGCAGCGGGCGTGAGGGTCTCGGTGCCTGAGGGTCTCGGTGCCTGAGGGTCTCGGTGCCTGAGGGTCTCGGTTCCTGAGGGTCTCGGTTCCGGAGGGTCTCGGTTCCTGAGGGTCGTGGTCTGGGCGGGGGATTGGGCTCGAGGTGTTCAGACCAGCCCAAGACCCTGTGGAGGGGCTTCAGGCGTGAACAGCCAGGGGTCCCTGGAGTCATCTTGGAGACGGGATGCCACACGCATGTGTCTCACACGCAGCTCGACCAGGTCCAGCAGCTCTGCACGCGAGGGGGCCACTGGCTGGCAGAAGCGTCTGTTGGACTAGCCTCACGGGCACTTTCTGGCCAGCAGGTCCCAGGAACCGCCAAAGGAAGCCCTAGAGACGACCCTGCCTGCTCACACCACCTCCCGGTCCTTAGCACCTGTGCTGGGCCTGTGCGTGTCCCATCCCTGTGCCTGGGGGGCTACTGCGAGGTGCCTGAGTCTGTGCTGGTGGCTTAGATACACTCTCTCATTCGCCCGTCCTCCCCACATGGTAAGAGGGCGCCCACTGCGTGCCAGACACCGTCCAAAGCCTTTGGGCCTCTCCCGTGAATGAGGCAGCAGAGCCCTGCCTGGTGGAGGCTGCTTTGGTGGGAGGCAGGCCGTGAGTTATCACACGCGTGTTCTGCGCAGCCTCGTCACGTGACACTTTCCCACGCCCAGCTCAGCACGAAGAGGAGGCTTTGTGTGTCCCCGGCTCGGCCACGTGGGACCCACAGCGGGGCCCTGGTGCTGTGGCCCAGCCTGCTCTGAGGCTTCTCTGACTGCACGCACGTCGCATCACTGCAGTGACAAATCCACAAACATAACAGCTCAGCAGGACGCGGATTTATGAGATTGCAGTTCTAAAGGTCATTGGCCCGACACGGGTCCCACTGGGCTAAAGTCAAGGTGTAGGCAGGGCTGGTTCCCCACGGAAGCCTCCGGGGAGAATCCGTGTCCTCGCCTTTTCCAGCTCCAAAGCTGCCTGCGTTCCTCCTCCATCTTCAAAACCAGCCAGGTCCCACCTCTCCAGCCTCCAACCTTCATCATTACCTCCGCGGCTGACCACACTGAATCTTCAGATAAACTGGGACCTGAGTGGGGTCCCCATCTACTTCAGCCCTAGGGACCCCAAAATCAATTAACCACTGCCCAAAACCGCTTCCACTCATCCACGCTGAGACACACTGCCCTGCTGCCCACCCAGGAACCAGCACGACTCCCTCCCAGGCCCAGCAGTACCCCAGGGCAACAGGGAGCCCCTCAAAGGCACCATCCCTGCCCGGGCCCCCGCACATTCCAGAGTGCACCTCGGTGCTTTCAAAGGGCACTGGACTCTCCTCACTGAGCCGCAACGAAGAGCATGTCTTCTATATGTGGTCACACTCGCCGTCACACTCACTGTCACACTCGCCGTCACACTCACTGTCACACTCGCCGTCACACTCACTGTCACACTCGCCGTCACACTCGCCGTCACACTCACTGTCACACTCGCCGTCACACTCACCGTCAACACTCGCCATCACACTTGCCAATAGCTGGATGCAGCGGCTCACGCCTGTAATCCCAACACTTTGGGAGGCCAAGGTGGGCAGATCACTTGAGCCCAGGAGTTTGAGATCAGCCTGGGAACATGGTGAAACCCCATCTCTACAAAAGATGCCAAACTTAGCTGGGCGTGGTGGCGTGCACCTGTCATCCCAGCTACTCAAGAGGCTGAGGTGGGAGGATTGATTAAGCTCAGGAGGTCAAGGCTGCAGTGAGCTGAGACTGCGCCACTGCACTCCAGCCTGGGCGACAGAGCGAGACCCCATCTCAACAACAGCAACAACAAACCTTCCAACAGGCTGTCTCTCCAAACATTGGGAGTCCTTCTTCTGCATGACTTTCTGGCATCTAGCTTTCCACAGTGCAGGTCTCTCTTGGGTCCAGGTTTCCTCAACCCGCTGAGTGTGTGACGGGAGCTGCTTGTGGTGGGCGGGTAAGCTGGTGGCACGTCCACATCAGACGCCCAGGCCGGCCTCGGACAGGCTCTTCCCTCTGTGGCCTGGCAGGGTTGGAATTCATTCCCACGCACCTTCTCCCAGGTCCTGCTGTGGAGATTGGCTGCTTTCTTCCCCTCTGGGATCCTTCTCCTCTCAGGTCAGACTTTGTTCCTGCCCCTGGGAGCATCCGGGCCACAGGGGATGGCAAGGGGGTCATGAGGAGATCTGGCAGCCCCTCAGGGAGGTGTTATGGGGCCCCCAGGCAGCAGAGCCTGCCTTCGAGGGAGGGGAAAGCTGCCTCCGTGTGGACGGATATGCAGAGGGGCTTGGCGGTTTGGGGCGCTCACTCACATGTGTGCAGATACCCTCAAATGTCCGCGCTCCCATTCTCAAAATCCCAGTCATTCCCAATCAGCCTCTGCTCTGCTCTGAAGGCCAGTGCCCCTGAAATTGGTGTGCTGGAACTCAACCCTAGTGTTCGTCAGTCTTTGTGTCACTGTGAAGAAATGCCTGATACTGGGTCATATAAAGAAAAGAGGTGGACAGGCGCGGTGGTTCACACCTGTAATCCCAGCACTTTGGGAGGCCGAGGCGGGCGGATCACGAGGTCAGGAGATCGAGATCATCCTGGCTAACACGGTGAAACCCCGTCTCTACTAAAAATATACCAAAAATTAGCCGGGTGAGGTGGCGGGCGCCTGTAGTCCCAGCTACTCAGGAGGCTGAGGCAGGAGAATGGCGCAAACGCGGGAGGCAGAGCTTGCAGTGAGCCCAGATCGCACACTGCACTCCAGCCTGGGCAACGGAGCCAGACTCCGTCTCAAAAAAAAAAAAAGAGGTTTGGGCCAGACGCAGTGGCTCACACCTGTAATCCCAGCACTTTGGGAGGCTGAGGTGGGCGGATCACCTGAGATCAGGAGTTTGAGACCAGCCTGACCAACATGGTGAAGCCCCGTCTGTACTAAAAATACAAAAACTAGCCAGGCATGGTGGCGGGCGCCTGTAATCCCAGCTACTCAGGAGGCTGAGGCAGGAGAATCGCTTGAACCCACGAGGTGAAGGTTGCAGTGAGCTGACATCACACCACTGCACTGCAGCCTGGTGGACAGAGTGATACTCATCTTAAAAGAAAGAAATAAAAATAAGAAGAAAAGAGGTTTGATTGGTCAGGGTTCTGCAGGCCGTACAGGGAACGTGATGGCATCTGCTTCTGGGGAAGCCTCAGGAAGCCTCCAATCACGGTGGAGGGTGAAGGAACCGTGTCTCCCACGGTGGGAGGGGAAGCAAGAGGGTGGAGGTGCCACACACTTTCAAATAACCAGATCTCCCATGAACTCGCTCGTCACCAAGGAGGTGGCCCACCCCTTCATGAGGGAGCCGCCCCAGGACCCCAACACCTCCCACCAGGCCCACCTCCAACACCGGGGGGTCCAGTTCAACACGAGACCTGCGGGGGACACACGAGACCTGTGGGGGACACACGTCCAAACCAAATCCGTCCAAACCGAATGGAGGTGACGGCAGGAAGAGGTGAGGTCTCTGGGAGATTCAGCCATGGGGACTCTGCCCTCGTGGAGACGATTAGTGCCTCATAAAAGGGCTTGAGGGCTGGGCGCAGTGGCTCAAGCCTGTAATCCCAGCATTTTGGGAGGCCGAGGCGGGTGGATCACAAGGTCAGGAGATCGAGACCATCCTGGCTAACACGGTGAAACCCCGTCTCTACTTAAAAAAAATACAAAAAAACTAGCCGGGCGAGGTGGCGGCGCCTGTAGTCCCAGCTACTCGGGAGGCTGAGGCAGGAGAATGGCGTAAACCTGGGAGGCGGAGCTTGCAGTGAGCTGAGATCTGACCACTGCACTCCAGCCTGGGCGACAGAGCGAGACTCCGTCTCAAAAAAAAAAAAAAAAAAAGGGCTTGAGGGAGCCCTTCTGTCCCTCTGCCACATGAGGACACAGACGGGCACCGCCTTCAAGGAACAGGCTTTCATAGGACGTCAAGGCTGCTGGCACCTTGACTATGGACTTCCCGGCCTCCAGAACTGGGAGGAATGAATTTCTGTGGTTTGCGAAGACCCAGTCATGGGTGTTTTCCTACAGCAGCAGGAATGGGCGACGACCACGTCCGAGACAACGTCTTGCCTCTTACCTAAGAGACCCTGCAAGCTGTTAGCTCACGTGGCCGCTGGAGCACTGATCACCGGGCAGGGGACGCGACATCCAGCAGAACATCATTTCCAGAGCTGGTGGGAGCATGAATCCTTAGAGTAAAGAATTTCATGAGTCATGCGAGGGAGGAATAGAAGTAACCCCACACGTGGAAGCTCCACAGAGTCCCCCTGAGTCGGGAAGCGACGAACGCACCGCGTGGCAGGACGCCAGCCGGAGATCCGGTGACCCATGATCCCTGGAAAGGAGCCAAATGTTTAAAATTACCCCAACAGATAACATGGTATGCTTAGTTCCTAAAATGCAGTGACACAACCGCGACGTTGACACCAAGAGGGCATGCGACAGAGGGAAAGTAGAACCCGATCTCAGGAGGTAAATCAGAAAACCCTAAATAAAACCTTAAACATTGAAATCCAGCCATGTGTGAGACACGCACACACACCTCCCTTGCCAAGTTGGAGTTTAGATCCTAGGAGCCCCAAAAAAGGTTCAACATTAGAAATTCTTGACATTAACACGTTAAAAGAGAAAACCATTGAGTATCTCAATTCAACATATATTCATGATTTTTTTTCAAAAAGATGTAAAGCAGACTTTATTCACAGAGGGCCACGGCGGTGGAACCCCTGCCCCGGGCGTTGCAGTGGGGAGAGAGACTGGACTCCGCCCCACAGGAAAAGCTTTTAATGAAAGAGGAAGTGGAAATTAGCATGATCAAGGGTGTCTAGGAAAGAGCTGCGGCACACGTCGCGTGGAATATCAGAAATGCAGGGAGGATGCCGGCTAAACTCCTGTGTCTGACGTTGTCCAGGGTTCCGATCCTCGTGTGGCCGGCCCCAGCCTGAGCCGCATCTCCGGGTGGCACCGTTCGCACGTGTCCAGGAGCGGCTCCTTGCATCCCTCCACCAGGCGTCTCTGGCCAGGCCACCTCCCCAGCAGCTGCATGCTCTCACCTGGCCGCTGTTAGAAGGACACTCTCCACATCCTCAGAAGGAACTTTCCCGGCCTGAGCCCCCACGGCACACACACTCCTCCAACTAAAGATTCACCGGAAATTTCCCTGAGTTGTGCCAAGAACCAAGGGGCACCGTGTCATCTGGGGCCACCATAGATGCCATATCACTCACAGTCGAGGACAAATTCGCCCAAGACCAGGGGACAGCAGGTCCCTGTCATCTAGGACATGTGGACCCAGCAGGGCTGGCCGAACCTGCTCCACAGCCCCCACCCCAGGCACATTTGAAGACTGAGGGGTGGTCTTGGGTGCTGGTCAGTTCACACCAGGGATCCTCCAGCCCAGCCAAAGAGTCACAGCTGTCCCTTCCCAAAGGCCTCCCTCAGGCTGGGCAGGGCCCGCCCCAGGCCCACCGCAGCCAACGGACACGGCCTCAGGCCGGCGGGTGGCACACGGGAGTGCAGGCCAGGCTCTGCTGGGTTGGATTGAACCGCTAGTGATTTTCCTGAGGTTGGAGGCAGGCAGGGCGGGCCTCAGTGTCTGGGCAACTCAGAGCGGAGATGGCCCCTAGAAGAGGGAGTGTTCGATGTCCGCCTGGAGGATTTGTCAGGAAACCCCCCCCAGGATGCCGGGAAACCCCCCTCAGGATGCTGGGAAACCCCCCCCCCAGGATGACCGTGGGGCCGTCTCCAGCTGCTTTGCCTCCTGTTTGAAGGAATGCCATGTGGCACATTGAGATCCAGGAGGGGCGGTTCGAGGCCTTCCGGACAGCTGACCGTGAGGAGGCAGAGGCTGCGGGGCGGCGGCTCCAGGTGCGAGCAGCCCGGCAGCTGTGCAGGGAGCAGGAGGCCCTGGGGAAGATGGAGCGGAACCGGCTGCTGAGAATCCGGTAAGCGGCACCCAGGCCCACCCATGCCCGTCCCAGCAGCTCCTGTCAGTCCGTCCGCCCTCTCCCCAGGGGTCTCCTCACCCTCTGCATCTGTCCAGCTCCACCTCCACCCTCCCTGCCTCCTCCCAGCTTACTCCTCTGCTGGACCCTTGAGTCCTTCCCAAGTGTCAGGCGCCCCCCTGCACCTGCCCAGAGCCCCAGCCCTCCCGAGATGCCACAGCCACGATACCGCCACTAAAGCCAGCCACTAAAGCCGCACTCCAGCGAGACTGCCCCTCCCCTTTCCCTCCGGCAGCCCCATCCTCTTCCCAGCCAGGCCATTCTCTGGGCTCCGTCCCCGCCTCTGGCTGCTCCTTTGCACCCCTCCCATGGCCCCCACCCCCCGCGGCCATGGAGCACTCAGGCCCGTTCCCCACACGTCCCCTGTCATGAGTCTCCTGCTCAGCCAGGGCCCAGCAACCTCCTAGGCCAGTCCCCAAGTGCTTCACAGGCCATCAGGCCAGCTGTCCCAACCTGCCGTGAGCCTCTCTCCTCGAGACCCCCTTCTGGCCTCCATCCCCTCCCCCATCTCGTTCCCTCCCTTCAGCTGCCCAGGCCACAAACCCCTGTGGAATCCAGGCCGTGGCTGCAGACACGAGGTCCCCAGCACATGCCTCCTTCCTCCCCACAGCACTGCTGTGCCTGCGCCATCCTCTTCCCAGACACCTGCCCGGCTGGGATCGAATCTTGCCTTTGGTGGTTCCCTGGCACTGGAGCCGCAGTGGCGTGGAGAGTGTGACATCTGTGTGGCCCACGGCACCAGCTCTCCAGGGACCCTCGCTCCTCCCCAAGGGAGGCTGTGCAGGGCAGAGCTGAGCAAAAGGGCCCACGGTGTCTCTGGGACACGAGCTCCAGCTGTGCAGGGCTTGGGGGCAGGTGGGACATGTGATGCCCTCTGATGGCCCCGCGTCCCCACAGGAAGTCCCTGCACACCCAGAAGGAGCTCGGGCTCAGGCACCAGAAGCTGCTGGAGGATGCCCGGAAGAACCACAAGGTCGCCGTGCGGTTCCTGAAGGCCTCCCTGGGAAGGTAGGGCCTCCCTTCGATGTCCTTAGGGAGAAACCCAAGAATACACGTCACTTGCTTTTGTCTTGACATTCCCTGATTTTATTATTTATTTACTTTTAAGATGGAAGCTTGCTGGAGTGCAGTGGCATGATCTTGGCTCACTGCTCTGCCTCCCAGGTTCAAGTGATTCTCCTGCCTTAGCCTCCTGAGTAGCTGGGACTACAGGCGCCCGCCACCATGCCCAGCTAATTTTTGTATTTTTAGTAGAGACAGGGTTTTACCATGTTGACCAGGCTGGTCTCGAACTCCCGACCTCAGGTGATCTGCCCGCCTCAGCCTCCCAAAGTGCTGGGATTACAGGCGTGAGCCACCGCACCCAGCCTCCTGGTTTTATTATTGAATCACCACCTTATCATCAAAAACCAATAAACATGTATTTTTAGTGTGAGGTGCTGTTTCTTTTCAGAAGAGGCCCGTGAGACGCGCTGGGCACATTCCTGCTGTGTTCTCGTGGCCTGGCCCCCCAGGGCGTGTTCCTGCCGTGTTCTCGTGGCCTGGCCCTCCGGGGCGTGCTCCTGCCATGTCGTCATGGCCTGGCCCTCCGGGGCACGTTCCCGCCGTGTCCTCGTGACCTGGCCCTCCAGGGCATGTTCCCGCCATGTCCTCGTGGCCTGGCCCTCCAGGGCGTGTTCCCGCTGTGTCCTCGTGGCCTGGCCCTCCGGGGCATGTTCCTGCCGTGTCCTCGTGGCCTGGCTTCTACGCCAGCACCATTTGCCCATCCCACCTCTTGTGTTGTCCCCGTTAATCATGTTCCTGGTGGAAATGACAGCACCGAGGTTCCTTTAATTACACCCCACACGGCATCGCTGTGTCACTTCCTCGGTTAAAAGTGTGGCCGTTTGTGGTGGCCCACGCCTGTGATTCCAGCGCTTTGGGAGGCTGAGGCTGAGGCAGGAGGATCACTTGGGCCTGGGAGCTGTGATTGCACCACTGCTCGCCAGCCTGGATGACAGAGCCTCAAAAATGTTTAAATGTCCTTCCTCAGAATCCGAGAGCAAGAGAAGAAGGAGGAGATGAAGTGCCAGGAGCACATGAGGCGACGCATGGACGCAGTGGTGGCGCTGAAGGGCAGCATCTCCGCGAACCGGGTAAGCCCCCACAGCCCCACCCAGCCTCTCCCTCAGCCCCTGCCAGGGTCCGTCCCTGGGCCCCTGCTCCTTGGGTGCCAGGCCTGTGTCCTCGGGTGTCCAGGGTTGACCCACACACTTGGTGGCCCCTGGAGGCTTCCCAAGCCTGTGCCACAGATTTGCCCACGGGTTCTATGTGGGTCAGGGCCAGGCACTGGAGTCAGGCAGGAGCAGGCAGCCCAGCCCTGCTCCCATGGGGCCTGGTCTTGTTGGAAGAGACACATGGAGGGCCTGGGCGCCTCGAGGCCATGCCCTGGGCCCAAGGTTGGGGGTTCAGGCTGGGAAAATGGTGGGAAGGGTGGGAACAGAATCTGCAAAGGCTCAGAGGTGAGGGGCAGAGGCGGGCAGGTGACGTGCAGGGACAGCCCCAGCCCCACGCTTGGGTTGTGCAGACAATTTGCCAGCTGTCTCCCGCGGGGTCTGCAGACGTCAATGTTAGTTTAAGGCCCAGTGTGTGAGCATGTGTGTGTGCACGTGTGTGCAGGTGTGAGCGTGTGTGTGCACGTGTCCAGGTGTGTGTGAGCATGTGTGTGCACATGTGTGTAGGTTTGCATGTATGAGCTTATGTGTATGCACATGTGTGCATGTGTGACCGTGTGTGTGCATGTGTGACCGTGTGTGCGTGTGAGCATGTGTGCACATGTGTCCAAGTGTGCCTGTGTGAGCACGTGTGTGCAGGTTTGCATGTATGAGCATAGGTGTGTGCGCATGTGTGCAGGTGTGGGCATGTGTGTGTTCCCGCGTGTGCTGACGCTGTCACCTCAATGCTCTCTATTTCCAAGGACACACTGCGGAAGTTCCAAGCATGGGGCCATGCCAAGGCAGAGCTGGCGGAGCAGAGGGTCCAGGCTGAGAAGAAGGCGATTCTGGCCCAGGGCGGGGATGCGTTCAGGCACCTTGTCCACCAGCGCCGGCGCCAGGAGCTGGAGGCCCAGAAGAGGTGAGGGTGGTGGCAGAGGTGCCACTGGGAGCCACCTGCCCAGTCAGTGGGTGCAGGGAGAGCCAAGGGGGCTCAGCTTTACATTAAGCAAAGCTGCTCTCTCTCCCAGGGCCCCCACTCAGGCGGCTGTGGGGCACGGGAACAGGGGCTCCAGGCCACCACCCTTGCCCTGCCTGGGCCTGACTCAGCCTGCCCAGCCCTGCCCCTACTCCAGTCCATGCCCAACCCTCGGCCCCTTCTCCCCTCTGAGACCCTGAAACCCCAGCCCCTCTCGAGAGCCTCCGGCTCCTGTTCTGACTTCTCAGGAGGAGGGACTGGCGGGCTCTTTCCTGGCCCACCCAGAAGTCTCCAGGGAGCCTGTCCTGGGTTTTGCCCGAAGCTGCCTCATCCCGGGAGCCTGGCTCTTTCTCCCCATCCCAGTCCCCCCGTCCACGGCCCTGGCCAATCACTGCTGAGGATGTGCCTGGGCGGGGGCTCCTGGCCCTCTCGCTGGGCAAGGCATCCTCCTCTGGGTGCCACAGAGCCCTGAGTGCGTCCTCCCCACCCCTGAGTCACAATCAGAGTTCTCCACCACCCATCAGCCTGCCCACCTTGTGGGGGGGTCCTGGCAGCGACGCCTACACATCCCTTAGCCTGGCGCAGGCCTGGCATGTAGGAGGCACCGGGGAGGTGCAGCTGCAGTGAGTGGATGAACATCTTCAGCCCTGGGGCTACCCTCAGTGGCAGCCCCACGCCAGCCTAGAAACAAGGGCTGGGAAGAAGCCTCGGGGCGGCCAAGGCTGCTGGGGGACTGGGCTGCTAAGTGGGCAGGGCCAGGCTGGGCAGGGCTAGGCAGGGCTGGGCTTGCAGGGCTGGGATTGGCAGGGCTAGACAGGACTGGGCTTGGAAGGGATGGGCTGGGCTGGGCAGGGCAGGGCTAAGCTGGGCAAGGCTGGGCTGGGCAGGGCTGGGCAGGACTAAGCTTGGCAGGGATGGGCTAGGGTGGGCCGGGCTGGGCTGTGCAGGGCTGGGCTGAGCTGGGCAGGGCAGGGCTCTGCAAGGCAGGGCTGGGCAGTGCTGGGCTGGGCAGGGCTGGGCAGGACTGGGCAGGACTGGGCTTGGCAGGGATGGGCTGGGCAGGGCTGGGCAGGGCTGGACAGGGCTGGGGTTTAAGCCTAGAACCTCCGGCTTGGCCTCTGCCCATCTGCTCCCCACTGGAGCTTGTATTTAGCCCCAGGACCAGGAAGTTCCCACCCCAAGAGCCCTGCTGGGCAGGATGGAGCCCCTAGGATGGCGCTAGGGAGGGGCTGCCGGGCGCCGTCTCACCTGGGGCAAGGTGGAGGCAAGGGACCTCTCACACTTGTCTGAGAAGTGACTCCACGCAGGGCCTTTGAGGAGGAGCAGAAGCTCAGAAAGCAGGAGATCGTCAGTCGGATTCTAAAAGAGGAGGCTGAGGAGGAAAAAAGAAAGAAACAGCGTCCCCCGACCAAGGCCACTCACCGGCCGACCCTGAGGGGCAAGACCTGGAACTACATCTCCGACTATTGCGAGGAGAAGACCACAGCCCCAGCCAACACGTACACACTGGTGAGCAAACGCCACACACCTGTGGAGGGCAGGTGGGGCCTCAGGGCTCAGGTGTGGTGAGACATCCTCTGAGGACCTCAGCACCACGGCCACCTGCAGGGGGTTGCTGAGCCCGCTGAGTGGCCGCCACTCAGCTCAGGGGCAAGGGGACAAGACCCACCACAGACCCACCACATGAGAGAGGCCCATGGCCACAGCATCCCCAGCAAGGGTCCAGTGTCCTCCTGGCCTCACCCCCAGCAGTGTTGCTGCCCACCAGGCTGGGACCACCTTGCCTGGCCCTGTAGAGAGCTGGGTCAGCCGCCTTGCCAGGGAGATGTGCACAGCCGTTCAGACCACATGCCTGGGATCACCCTGCTACAAAGCCATCCTGATAGCACCCAGGGGACAGCTTTCCTGTCACTCATTCATTCACTCAGTCATTCATTCACTCATCCTTTATTCATTCATTCTTCATTCATTCACTTATTCAGTCATTCATTCACTCACTCATTCACTTATCCTTTACTCATTCATTCACTCGCTCATTCATTCACTCATTCACTCACTGATTCACTCATTCACTCATTCATTCATTCACTCTCTCATTCGCTCATTCATTCACTCACACATTCACTCATTCACTCACTCACTCACTCACATCCAGGGCCTGCTTGGTGTCCACTGCTGCTGCAGGCAACTGGCTTCAGTTGGGGGAATGTATTTCTAGTTTACCTTTCCCTAAAGGTGTGGGGTAGGGACGATGGTCCTCTCCTGAGTCTGGCACAGTGCTGCAGTCTCTGCCCTTGTGTACCCCAAAACCTGAAGGTCAAGGTCATTGCTCCAACAGGTGCCCTGCTGGGAAAGAGCAAGCCTTGGGCCGCCTCAGCTTTGGCCTCTGCAGGGTCTCTGTGGTGCCCCTCAGGGCACCAGAGAAGGTCCTTTCCTGCTCCCCAGGCTCCCAGTGCTCGGGCCGAGCCTCTGCCCCATCCACCCCTCACTGCCCGTCTCACGCCGGGGCCTTGGCACCTGCCGATGCCTCTGCCGGGAGCGCCCTGCCGCCCTCCTTGCTCCAGAGAAGCCTCCCCTGCCCCCAGCCCCCCCGTGAGCTGCTCCCGTGATTTTCTGCGGCACCACCTGTATCACTGTGCGGGTCACAGCAGACAGCAGTGCGCTGCCCCGTCCAGACTCCCTGTCTGTCGCTCCATAAGACGGTCCCCAGGAAGAGGAACCCTGTCCACCCAGCTGAGGGCTCCCTTCTCCGGCAGGCCTGGGACAGCACCAGAGCAGATGGGCAAGGCCCAGTCCCCAGACTCATTCTGAGGAAACCACCACGGCCATCCCCCCGGGGTCAGCCTGGGGCTTTTCCCGGGCACGGCTTATATCCCCAGAAAGGAGAACTGGGCCAGGTGCGGTGGCTCACGCCTGTAATCCCAGCACTTTGGGAGGCTAGGGTGAGTGGATCATGAGATCAAGAGTTCGAGACCAGCCTGGCCGACATAGTGAAACCCTGTCTCTACTAAAAATACAAAAAATTAGCCAGGTATGGTGGCGGGCGCCTGCAATCCCAGCTACTTGAGAGGCTGAGGTGGGAGAATCATGTGAACCCGGGAGATGGAAGTTGCAGTGAACTGAGATCACGCCACTGCACTCCAGCCCAGGTGACAGTGCAAGACTGCATCTCAAAAAAAAAAAAAATGAGAACAGATGAGTGCCTGAGGACCAGCGCCAGGGATTCCAGTCCGTGAATTAGAACATTTTCCTATCAAAGGACGTTTTTTGCAGACTCTTCCGAGCATTGTAGAAAAATATTTAATAATGTATTAAAATACTTATATTTCTTTTTTTTTTTTTTTTTTTTTTTTTTTGAGACGGAGTCTCGCTCTGTCGCCCAGGCTGGAGTGCAGTGGCCGGACCTCAGCTCACTGCAAGCTCCGCCTCCCGGGTTTACGCCATTCTCCTGCCTCAGCCTCCCGAGTAGCTGGGACTACAGGCGCCCGCCACCACGCCCGGCTAGTTTTTTGTATTTCTTAATAGAGACGGGGTTTCACTGTGTTAGCCAGGATGGTTTCGATCTCCTGACCTCATGATCCGCCCGTCTCGGCCTCCCAAAGTGCTGGGATTACAGGCTTGAGCCACCGCGCCCGGCCAAAATACTTATATTTCAAGTAGAAAAAGTTACAAAACCGTGTGCACCGCTGTCTCTATGCAGAGTACACGAGGCAGAAGAACAGGGGCAGGCAGCGGGCCGTACCAGCGGGAGCTGGGCCGAGTTTCTCTCCCCTGTTCTCTGCCATGAGCGTGTCTTCATGACGTTCCTCTCCCCGACTGCAGGACTATGAGGCTGCTGCAGGCCCCGGGCCCTCTCGGTTGGTGGACGTCATCTCCAGTGAGCTCATCCAGGGGGACGCCGGGGCCAGCTCAGAGGAGGAGACGTTAGCTGAGCCCGAGATCTCTGGGCTTTGGAACGAAGACTACAAGCCATACCAGGTACCAGCTCCTGCTCCTTTAGACGCCTGCAGATGGATCCCGGCCCTCTGTCGCCGGCTCCCCACCTCCCACACCTGCCCCGCCCACACCGGCTGCTCTGAGGCTTCTCCTGGCTGTGCCCGCCATCTCCTGTCACCCCCTCCTGCTCGTCGACGCCCCCCGCCTCCCTCTCCACACTCATGCCTTTCCCTCTTCGCGGAGCCTGGAGGGCACCACACGTGCTCGACGACAGACAGCTCCGTCACCGTGGTGTAACGGGGTGGGACGGCAGGGCTCTGAGGCTGAAAGGCTGAGGGAATGACTCTGAGCTACTCCACGTACTGTTGGAGAAGCGTCTTTCTGGAAGAAGTGTGCAAACTTTCATTGACGGCCTTTTGTAAGAAACGCGCCCCATCTGGCGCCGGGGTTCCTCCGCCTCTGAAAGAGCAGGTGCAGCAAGACACGGTCTCCGCAGCAGCGTGGCTCAGGCTGTGGTCCTGTCCCACATGGGAGGGCAACGCCCGCCGCCCGGTTTCTGTAAGCGTTGGCCACCTCTACTGTCAGGGCAAAGGCCACTTGGTTCTGCTGTTTCTGAGGATGCCGGGCTGACCAGGGTGGTGAACAAGACAGGCCAGGCGGAGCCACCACCCGCACACTGGGGAACCCCAAGGGAGAAGGCTGCCTCTGGACAAGAGGAGGGTCCCAGGTGGCACCCCCCAGGAAGCCAGGGAGGAGGCTGCCCGGCTGCCGGGCACGGGCACTGGCACCAGCAGGGGCAGCCCAGAGCCAGGACCCAGGCAGAGTCCACGCAGCTTCCAAAGGGACAGTTCAGGGCTCTTCAGTTCTGATCTTCCCAGTTGCTGGTGTTGGCCAGGGAAGCGGCTTTTCATCTTGAGAAAGCCCAGTGTGTGCTGACACTGCCCGCTCGAGAAACTGCTTCCTGCAGAACCTTTCGAAACCCTCCTCTTGTCCTGGTTTAGCGAATCTGGAAAGTTCCCTCCACATCTTTCCCAGAAATCCACCTGAATCCGGAGCTGTCTGCTTTTCTTTGTTTCCTGGTTTCCCTTTTTCGGAAGTGAGGGCTCCCCGCCTTGTCAATGGAGCAGAAAGTCAGTCGGTCCATCGGGGTCTTTCTGAGCAACTCAGAGCAACTCCCGGGCCGTGGGGCTCTTCCCGGGGCTGGTGGAGGCTGGTGGGGCTGGGCTGTCCGTGCTCCTCTAACCGCTACCCTCGCCTCTGAGCTACCACCAGCGCCGCCCGGGTGGAGCCGCTGACAGCCCCAGCCTCCGTCTCTGTGACCCCCAGGTGCCCAAGGAGGACGTGGACCGAAAGCCCGTGGGCGGGACGAAGATGGACAAGGACATCCTGGCGCGAACGGTGGAGAGACTGCGGAGCAGGGTGGTCCACAAGCAGGTGGTGCTGGGGCGTGAGTTCCAAGGTCGCCCCTTCAACAGCAAACCAGAGCTCCTGCACTTCAAGGTGAGCCCGAGCTGGGGCAGAAGGAGCAGGGGACAGGCAGCAGCGCGGGACGGCGGGGGACAGGCGGCAGCGCGGGACGGCGGGGGACAGGCAGCAGCGCGGGACAGCAGGGGAGCCCCGCCACAGCCCGACCCCTGGCGCCTTTTGCTTTTTTGTTGTTGTTGTTTGTTTGTTTGTTGAGATAGACTCTCACTCTGTTGCCCAGGCTGGAGTGTAATGGCACAATCTCAGGTCACTGCAACCTCCATCCGCCTCCCAGGTTCAAGCGATCCTCCTGCCTCAGCCTCCCAAGTAGCTGGGATTATAGGTGCCTGCCACCACGCCCAGCTAATTTTTGTATTTTTAGTAGAGATGGGGTTTCACCATGTTGGCCAGGCTGGTCTCGAACTCCTGACCTCGTGATCCACCCGCCTTGGCCTCCCAAAGTGCTGGGATTACAGGCGTGAGCCACCACACCTGGCCTGCCTTTTGCTTTTTATTTTATTTTATTATTTTTTTATTTTTTTGAGACAGAGTCTCGCTTTGTCACCCAGGCTGGAGTGCAGTGGCGCAATCTCGGCTCACTGCAAGCTCCGCCTCCCGGGTTCACGCCATTCTCCTGCCTCAGCTTCCGAGTAGCTGGGACTACAGGCACCGCCACCATGCCTGGCTAATTTTTTGTATTTTTAGTAGAGACGGGGTTTCCCCGTGTTAGCCAGGATGGTCTCGATCTCCTGACCTCGTGATCCACCCGCCTCGGCCTCCCAAAGTGCTGGGATTACAGGCGTGAGCCACTGCGCCCGGCCTGCCTTTTGCTTTTTAACGCTGGAAAACCCTGGGGCTTCCTCAGGAGACACAGGCCCAGGTGTGGACCTTCTCTCCAAGGAGGTGGAGGGAGAGAGGGCCTCATCTCCATGGAGGGCTGGACGCCAGTCTGAAGGGCAAATCCTGAGCAATGGGAGTGCCATGGCCCCAAAAGCCCTGTGCCACTTGGGGCAGAGGGGGCCCCTGAGCCTCGGGACAGGGATGTAACAGGGACAAGGTGGGAACATGCGAGGCTGAGGGTGGTGCCTGGATGCCTCCGCCAAACTCTGCGAGACACAGCGGCCCGTGGGCTCCGGTATTTTACCCCAGTTCAGGTCCATCCATGGAGTCAGGGACCCACCTTGGAACCCACAGTGTCTGAGCGTTCTCTCTCACTCCCACCCGCTGGGCCCCAGCAAGGTCCCATCCTGCCTCAAGTCGCGAAGGCTCTTATGAGACAGGTTCCGCCCCACACCCTGTCCTTCGTGCACCCCCGGGGCCTTCTCGATTCTGGGAGAAACCTCGGACATTGTTCCCTGGGAACCTCTCCCTAGTTGGCAAACGCTCACCAGTGGTTACCCTGAGACAAAGCTGCCTCGGTGCTCACAGCACAGCCCCCTCTGACCCGCTCTGAAGCTACTGCCTTGACCTTTCCCAGGACTTTGATATTGGCAAAGTGTACAAGAAAAAGATCACGTTGGTAAACACCACCTACACGATCAACTACTGCAAGCTGGTGGGCGTGGAGGAGCACCTCCGGGACTTCATCCACGTTGAGTAAGAGGACGGCTCAGGTGGGGAGGGACGCGATGCAGGGACAGCAGGAGGTTCATAGCTCCCTTCGTGTTCAGAACGGCTGGAACAGGCTCTGTCTGGGCATAAGCCCTCAGATCCGATTTTCACAAAGATTTTGTAGAGGGGGCTCCTCTGTCTTCTTGTGTCAAAGTCACCTGAGACCAAGCCCATTTCCCTTCACGAATGGCTGGAGCTTTTGCCTGGCTGCCCAAGTTTCCTTTTGTTTTTCTTTGTTTTGTTTTGTTGCCTTTTTTTTTTTTTTTTCGAGATGGAGTCTTGTTCTATCGCCCAGGCTGGAGTGCAATGGCGTGGTCTCGGCTCACTGCAACCTCTACCTCCTGGATTCAAGAGATTCTCCTGCCTCAGCGTCCCCAGTAGCTGGGATTACAGGCACCTGCCACTACGCCCAACTAATTTTTATATTTTTAGTAGGGACGGGGTTTTACCATGTTGCCCAGGCTGTTTTTGAACTCCTGACCTCAGGTGATCCATCTGCCTCAGCCTCCCAAAGTACTGGGATTACAGGCATGAGCCACCATGCTCGGCCAGAGTTTCCTTTTGTATTGTTAGGTTTTGATGTTGACCATTCTGATAAGTTTTCCCTGACAGCCAGTGTTTTCAGTGTCAAGGTGAAAGCTGTCTTCATTTCAGCACTGCTTCCTTGAACTATGGTTGTGCTTTCACTCAAATAATGTTTCCATTTGCTTTCTTGCAGACCTCTCGTAGGTGTGTGTTGGATCCTCCTTGCTGGTCTTTCCGGTCTACTGTTTTCCTTCTGGTTGCCTTTAATGCTTTCTGCTTTCCTTTTCTTTCTTTCCTTTTTTTTTTTTTTTTTCTTTTCTGGTTTTGTTTGTTTGTTTTGTTTTGTTTTGTTTTTGACAGGGTCTTGCTCTGTCAACCAGACTGGAGTGCAGTGGCACGATCTCAGTTCACTGCAGCCTCAATTTCCCGGGCTCCAGCAATCCTCCCACGTCCATCAGCCTCCTGAGTAACTGGGACCACAGTTGTGTGCCACTATGCCTGGCTAATTTTTCTATTTTTTGTAGAGACAGGGTTTCACCGTGTTTCCCAGGCTGGTCTCAAACTCCTGCACTCAAGTGGTCCACCTGCCTCAGCCTCCCCAAGTGCTGGGACTACAGGTGTGCACCTGTGGGGCCTGCTTTCTTCTTTTCTATTTTATTTTTCTTCATTTTTCCCTCCGACGGCCTTTTCTGTGTTTTCTGCAATGTTTCTCTTTCCTTCTGCTCCTTAACAACTTACTTTTTTTTTTTTTTTTTTTTTTTTTGAGATGGAGTTTTACTCTTGTTGCCCAGGCTGGAGTGCAGTGGTGCGATCTTGGCTCACTGCAACCTCCGCCTCCCGGGTTCAAGCGATTCTCCTGCCTCAGCCTCCTGAGTAGCTCGGATAACAGGTGCCCACCACCACGCCTGGCTAATTTTTTGTGTTTTTAATAGAGACGGGGTTTCACCGTGTTGGCCAGGCTGGTCATGAACTCCTGACCTCAGGTGATCCAGCCACCTCAGCCTCCCAAAGTGCTGGGATTACAGGCGTGAACCACAGCACCCGGCCTAACTTACTTTATTTTTAAGAAAGTTCTTTCTCTTCTACTTCCTGTTTCCTGCCAGTTTTCTCTTTGTGGACAGGTTTGTAGGTCCAGGATGGCTTTCAGATTCCCAGTTCAGGAGTTTCCACTCCTGGGAGCATTGTGAAGTGCAGCTTCTCAAATGAGGGTCAGCAAGGGCAGGATCCTAATTCCCCCCTTGCTGTCCAGGTTCCGGAGGGGCCTCCTCTTCTCCCACCAGGCGTCTTCCTGAGGCTGCCCCAGGGGCGAGGGGTGCATGGGCTCTGATGGCCCCTCCCTGACAACAGCACTGGCTCGCTAGGACTTGGTGTCTTCCCGTGGAGGCTGTGACGTTCTCTTTGGGGAGCTGATTTTAGGTCAGCCTTAGCATCTTTGTTCCCACCTCCTTCCTCGCTTCCCTGCAGTTTTTCACATCCGTGTAGCGCTCTGTGAGGGCGGGCGTGGAGAGTGCATGCTGGGGGTCGGTGTTTGCTTTTCACCTTATGGTTACTTTTAAGTCTGGGGGTTCTGTGTCCTCTAGTCACGCTGAAGGCCTGGGATTTCTGCGGCCCACCTGTTTCTCTTATTGATCCATGTGGCTTCTGGGGGCCGCGTGCAGAGGCGGGTTTAGGTGGTTGCTGTGCTCTCAGCCACCGAGGCACTCCTCCCCGTGCTGGGATGAGAACTTCTTATGGACAGGCTGAGGCCACCAGTCTCCTGCCCTCTGTCTCTTGTTGCTGGAGTGAGAGGTGGCCTCGGTCCAGGTGCTGGGTTTTTGGAGGATGCCTGGCTTTCCTCCTGCTTGCTCCGAGATTCTCTCATCCTTAACGTCCTGCAGCTCCGCTGTGCGTCGGTGTGGGCTGATTTTTCTTAGACCTCATTGTACTCTTGAATCTGAAGATTCAGATCTATGAACAATTTTGGGAACTTCTCAGCCCCAGCCCCTGCGGCATTGCCCCTCCCCTATTCATTCTCTGGCTCTGCCCTCCTGCTCCTCCTTTTGAAACCTCCCCATCGGGTGGGAAATTTCTTGTCTCTTTTTCACATTGGGTGGTGCTCTAGGTGCCGCTCGGTTCACCCCTTGTCCCCTTAGTGCTGCTAATCAACGGTTGAGATTGCTTAGTGAGCTTCTTACTCAGCTGCCCTGTCTCTCATTTCTAAAAATGCCAAGCTCTGTTTTGGATGAGTCTGCATTTCTTGACAGTGTCTTGTTCTTTTCTCACGTCTGGAATTCTCTATTTCTGTCTCTAACCGTTTTATCCACACGTCCTCTAACTTCTCCACTCCACACTCGTGTCGTCTGAAGCGTCTGGAGCTCGGCCCCGCACTCTGCTGTGCTGGTGTGTGTGAGGCGCGCACATCCACCCTCGGATCCGCTGCTCTCCCCGGCGGCTCCGTCCCGGGCTCTGTGCTGTTGGCACCGAAGCGTTTCCCTCCCAATCGGAGGAGCTTCGGGTTTTGCTTCTCCTGGTGCCGCAGGAACGTTGCCAGCCAGGGGCACACTTTTACACTAAAACTGTAGCTTGCGCATTTCCAAACCAAGCACATTAGGTAAAATCCAACTTTGTGAAATCAGCCTGGCGTCAGGAATTCCTTGGGGAGATGCTCCCTCACCCTGATCTGGGCCAAGACAGACCAGCTCCCTCGAAGGGCCTGTGCAGTGGAGGCTGTTTTTCTGGTTCTTTCCCTGAAAGAGGCTGAGAGAGTCGAGGGTCCCAGCTGTCTCAGGGCTCCCAGTTCCAGCTCTCTTCCTGGCTCCTGCCCACAGGCCCCTGGCCCCATATTGGTATCAAAGCCCTGGAGCCCTGGTCCCAGGCCTGGCACCTGTGCCCAGGGGAACTGTGGCCCTCACCGAGCTGCGGGGTCCCACTTCCTGGCAGTTGGCCTGGGGACTTGCCTCACGCCTTCATTGATTAACTCCCTCACTCCACAAATATTCGCACATACTGGAGCGTCCCCTGCCTGCCAGGTACCAGGGTCAGCAGGGAACACAGCAGACCCAGCTCTCCCCCGAGTGAAGGTGGCAGAGGTGCAGGGCCGGGGCGGGGAGGAGGCCGAGGTGCAGGGCCAGGGCGGGGAGGAGGCCGGGAGACCCAGCCTGACTGCGCTCCGGGTGGCGAGGCGAGCGTTCACCCTCTGCAGCTCTAACCCCAGTGTGCTATGGGTCATGTCCTGCAGCTTTGACCCCCCGGGCCCCCTGTCCGCCGGGATGTCCTGCGAAGTGCTTGTCACCTTCAAGCCCATGGTGAGTCAAAGGGGTCGTTCTCTCTCAAAGGAGAGGTGGCAGTGGGTGGAGCCCGTGATCGGGCATGGTGGTGCAGACCGTGATGGAGGAAGGATGCACTTGGCCTCTCAGTGAGGATCACGCAGGCCCGTTTTGCTGTTTTAGTCCCAAAAATACACTCGACGTATTCCTGAAATGTCGGGCAGAACCGCAGCGCAGCTCCTCTGCGTTAGTGGCCGAGGGCATGCACTCTCGGGTCTAAGTCGGGAGGGCTGGGATGTTCTAGGAAGCCCTGCCAGTGTGCGGCCCTCCTGAAATACCCTCTGCGGGCTCCTTCCCCTGGGGTCACCCGAGCTGGGCGGGTGGCAGGTGGCCCCGGCCCAGGCAGCCACAGCACGTGTAACGGGCTTAAGTTACAGAAGGGCCGGGAGTGGTGGCTGATGCCTGTAATCCCAGCGCTTCGGGGGGCTGAGGTGGGAGGGTCGCTTGAGCCCAGAAGCTCAAGACCAGCCTGGGCAACATGGCGAGACCCCATCTCTACAAAAAATACAGTTAGCCAGGTGTGGTGGCGCATGTCTGTAATCCCAGCTAGTCGAGAGGCTGAGGTGGGAGGATCGCTTGGACCCCAGGTGCGAGTGGGTGGAGGGGGGTTGCGGTGAACCGAGAAGGTGCCACTGCACCCCAGCCTGGCCAGCAGAGCCAGACCCTGTCCAAAAAAAGAAAGAAAACACACAAAAGTTACAGAAGTTTATGGTGGTTGGGGTCATTTTATTTCTTAGATAAACAAAGATCTAGAAGGAAATATCTCATTTTTGGCTCAGACGGGCGAGTTTTCAGTTCCATTGAAATGTTCAACAAAGAAATGTTCGGTGAGTTCAAAGGTGTCCGAGCCAGCATTTCTCGGGGCATCCTGGCTGAGAACTCCAGTGGGACGGCATCTCCTGGGAGGGGGTGCAGGTAGGGCGGGGACCAGGGGGAGGCTCCAATCTCCACCAGGGGCCGAGCCCCTTCTTCCAACAGCAGCTTAGGTGGGCCTGAGCCGGACCTTGGGTGGGGGTCTCGAACGTGGGGCACTCGGACCAGCACTGGAAAAATGAGACAAACCCTGCTCCGTGTGGATCCCAGACTGCAGGGCCCGTGCCTCAGAGGAAACCTTAACATCCATCTGAGAAGGCTCCAGTCCTTCCTACAGCTCTTGGAGGGGGGTCACCCTTGATTCTTTTTAATTAAGAAAAATTTCAAGCATAGTGGAAAACAGAACAGCAGAACGAGGCTCCACGTGCCTACAACCCAGACCCCGCATCATCCTGGACCCCGCATCGTCCCAGACCCCACATTGTCGGCCTCGGACACCTTTGCCTGGTCCAGCAACTGCTGTATCTGTTGCTGATCCATTTCAAAGTACATTGGTAAAATGTCAACGCTCCACCCTCAGAAACGTCAGCATGCATCTCCAATAAACCAGAAACCCACACACCATTGTTCACCCCCCCTCGCCCACGCCTGCCGAGTAATCAGCTCGCACCGCACCTGCCACACAGCAAGCGGCTCCTGGCTCAGCTGCGAGTGTGAGGCCCCCTGCGGCCGGCCCTGTCCCGGCCGGACTCCAGCGCGGCAGCTACGGCAGCACGAGCATCTCCCAGAGGACGGTGGGGACATCATATCTCCTAAGAATTCACGGGCCAAGGCAAGTCCCACGGCCCAGGCCTGCGTCGGCGGGACAGGGAGAGGCCCATCCTTGCATTAGAGGAGGAACAAGCTGGGGCAGGTGAAGGGCAGAGGCCGCGCTGCGTCCCCCCACCCCCAGCGAGATCAGCAGACGCCCTCATGGTCGCCCGTGGTCCAGGCCACGCTGCCCCCAGCCACCTTTGATGAGCACCATGTAACTTTCTCTGTCGTGTGCTTCCGCCTTCGCCGCGTGTCGCCGTGGGGAGGGGCTGCTGCGATCAGAGTCACTGATGGTGGTGGAGAGAAGTTTTTTCCTCTCAGTTTCTTCGTAGATTCGCCAACGTTTGCATATTTAGTGTGTTCCAGTCACTTTAATCTCCCTTCCTCTCGGCACTCAAGTGGCCTTGCCGTGGCCTTGGCAGCCGTGGCCCCGCTGGGGTTCATGCAGGAACCGCCACCGTCCTAGGGCGCCTGAGCAGCTCCTTGCCCTGTGGCTGCCGCCTTCTCCTCAGAGCAGTCACGGTCCAGGCGGCAACTCCGCTGTGCGGGTTCTTGGTGAACCAAGACTCAGGCCCAGGACGTGGAGCACCAGGGCTGGGGCAGCAGGAAGTCCCCGCCCCAGCGACGGCCGGGCTCTGGCTCTCTCCTGCTCAGCCTGGGAGCGCGGCAGGAGTCTGGTGCTGGCCGGCTCCACTCCGGATCAGCGTCACGGAGCACGTGCCCAGCGTGGCCCTGGGTGTCCTGGCCAGAGCTGCCCCGGCCTCTCCCGCGTTTGGTCTCCGCAGTGTCAAGTGCTCCTCTGTGACAGGAGCACCGAGGCCCTCGGCTCCCCTGAGCAGGGGCTTGCTTCTTCCAGGGGAGCGTCCAGGCTGGGGACTGTAAAACCAGTAAAGCCCTGTCTGAACGAGGGGAGAGCAGGGCCCAGGCGGCGCAGGGGGAAGGAGGCGGCCTCCTCTGGCTGGACCCCGGCCGCCCTCTGTGAACCACGTCCATTTGCGTTGGCGGCCCCTGGTCCTGCCCCTGGAGCAGGAGCACAGAGTGGGGAGCCCCTGGTCCTGCCCCTGGAGCAGGAGCACAGAGTGGGGAGCCCCTGGGCCTCCAAACTCAGAGCCCAGAAAAGCCTCCCGAGGACGGGCCCCTGGGCAGAGCCGAGGTGTGGCCCAGGCCTGCATCCTTAGCCAGCGCCAGAGCTTCTGTGGCCTGTGGCCCACGACGGGCATGGTGAGGCACCGCCACGGAGGGCGTGCTCCCGTTCTGGAAGGACACTCCCTGGGTCCCTGCATCCAGAGTCCGGCTGACCGCGCCCAGGAATGACGCCATCCACACTCAGGAGCTCCAGAGTCCCATGTCCGGCTCCTTGTCTAGGCCCTGCGTCCTCTCACCAGAGTCCCATGTCCAGCTCCTTGTCTAGGCCCTGCGTCCTCTCACCGAACCCTTGTTACTCCTTGGCAAGGGGGTTCCTGCCTTGATGTTCCTAAAACCACACTCGCCTGCCGCACCTTGTCATGAGCAATACACGCCTGACTTCCGGGTTGAATTGTGTACCTGCTTGTGCAGTGCACAACACGCACAAATGCCCACGGCAGCCCTGCCTGGAGCCACGTGCAGCCCTCGCGCTGGGCACCCTGTGGGCCTGGCACGGTGGCCCTGGGTTCACTCTGTGTCCTCTGGCAGCTGTCCCTCGACAAGGAGCTCATTGACTTCGGCAGCTACGTGGTGGGAGAGACCGCGTCTCGGACCATCACACTGACCAACACTGGGGGCTTGGGCACGAGTTTCAAGTTCCTGCCAGCTTCAGAGCCCTGCGAGACGGACGACTCCCAATCCATCCTGAAATTAGTGAGTGTGCCGTTCAGCCGTGGGGGGGTGTGGGGCCCTGCTCCCCAAATCCAGTCCCATGTGGGTGAACAGGGGTGACCATATGAGGATGTCAACAGTGGGCCTGGGAGGAGGGCAGTGTGGGGGCCTCCTCAAATCAGCCTAAGCAGAAGAGACCAGCTTCCACAGGACACCTGGTCACCTGGTCTCAGGGGCAGCGGCAGCAGGACACTCCCTTTCTCAGGCACATAGCAGCAGGGGCGCTGGCCAGCAGCTCCAGGCCTGAGCGCCCCAGGAGACCCAGCCTCCCCCAACACGTCTCTGAAGCCCCAGGCGTGGGGGTGGGAAGGCTGGACAGTCGCATTCCATGGCTGCAGCTGCACCCGTTCCAAGTGTGAGCACGTCTTGTCCTGTCCCGGGTATGGGTGTCTCAGGGCTCAGGTGGAGAGAAGGCTCAGCCTCTAGCCAGCCGAGGAGGAAGGAGGATTGGACCAAGAGGAAGATGCAGCTCACACTCCCAGGCTGGGGCAGCACAGCCATGCCCACCCGGCCTAGAGCGAGGGAGGCTGAGGGGTGACCCTGAGCCTCTGGGTGAGCTGCTGCTGTGATCCCACAACCAGGACGGGTGAGACGAGAGCAGGCAGCCGAGGAGGCAGCTGAGGGGCCCAGCCCCTGACACGGCCTGTCCTCGTGGGAGTCTGGGCAGCTGACTGGGGGAAGGAGGTGGGAAACCTCCCAAGCCAGGACGTTGATTCTCCTCTCCAGAGCAGCATCCTGACCTACGAAGATAAAAGCTTGTATGACAAAGCTGCCACCAGCATATCTGAGCAGCAGCTAGAGGGCACAGAGTCCTCCCAGGCGGACATGCAGAGCCGGAAGGAGCTGGAGAAGCTGGACAAGGAGCAGGAGGAGGAGCAGCCCACAGGTGAGCCGGGTTGCCAGGCCAAGGCAGGGTGGGCGGGCAGCGAGGGCCCCAGGGCAGCATTCCAGGGGCTGAGGGGCCCAGGGGAGGATTGGAAAGGAGAGAATTTCCCCAGGCCTTCGATGTTCAGTGACAGTTAAGCAAGAAAATACTCGTATGTGCCACTGAGTGTTGTTTTTGGAGCGCGCTGAAGGGTGTGCTCACGTTGACACTAACAGAAGACTTGCAGGCCCCTCCAGCATCGGCCCAGCAGGCCCAGCACGAGCCACACGGGGTGGGGAAGAGGCTCTGCGGTGCCCCCTGGAGTGGCCGGGCTGCGGGGGCTTCTGTCTAGCTCCACAGCTGTGGCTGTTGTTAGATTTGCACCAGTGGGAAGAGGCGCCGAGAAAACAGGCGGGTCCTACCCTCCCCACGCCTCCGGCCCTCCACCCCGCCGCCGTCGGGAATCACTTGCGTCTCCTCCTTGCTTCTCTTGATCGTTTTCCCACATACACATCGAGATCCACAAGCCTCTGGGCTCCTCCTGTCTGTCTTCGCGTGGTGCGAGTTCCGCGTGCCCTGCAGCGCAGGGTGGAGCTAGGCCAGTTCTCCACAGCCGGTGTGAGCCGCACTTCCGGCGTGAGCCGCACTTCCGGCGTGAGCCGCACTTCCGGCGTGAGCCGCACTTCCGGCGTGAGCCGCACTTCCGGTGTGAGCCGCACTTCCTGTCCTCACCACTGCGTGGCGTTTCCTTTCCTGAGAGAGCCTCGGGATCTAGATCCGTCGTCCTGCCAGCGCGCGCTTGGGAGCGTTTGTGGTACACACTGTTGCAAACGCGGCCACTCTGCACTTCCCCTCAGGCCTGTGTGTGAGTTCCCATAGGGCACGGGGCTGGGGTTCGTGCCGGCATCACAGGGCATAGCCAGCCTCACTGGCATCAGCTAATATCAAAGTGAGTTCTTTTTCTATGGAGACAGGGTCTCACTCTGTCGCCCAGGCTGGAGTGCAGTGGTGCAGTCACAGCTCACCGCAGCCTCGACTTCCTGGGCTCAAGCAGTCCTCCTGCCTCAGCTCCTGAGTAGCTGGGAGTACAGGCACACACCACCACACCTGGCTAGTTTTTGTATTTTTTGTAGAGACAGGGTTTCACCATGTTTCCCACGCTAATCTTGAACTCCTGAACTCATGCTATCTGCCCACTTCAGCCTCCCAAAGTGCTGGATTACAGGCATGAGTCACCTCACCCAGCCCACCGAGTTCTTTTTCAAAGTGGTCGTGTAAGTTTACACTCCCACCAACAGTGTACAAGACTGTGCTGTTCAGTGTGGCTGTCACTGCCATATCTGGCTGTTTAAACTTAAATTGATCCAAATTAAATAATAGTGAAAATTCAGGTCCTCCTCCACAAGGGCCACATTTCACATGCTCCACAGTGACCTGTGGGCAGCAGCTGCCCTACTGGACAGCCCGGAAGCCCAGCTCTGCCTGGTCACAGAGGGCCCTACAGGGCCACACTGGACTTGAGGGCCTTGTGTCACGTCCTCAGGAGGGCGAGGTCAGACAGCCCGGGGCTGCCTGTCTGGAGGGTCTGCACCAGTCTGCCGTTGAGATGTTGCTTTGTGATTTCGCAGATCACCAATGAGATTACGTGTCTTTCCATGGGCCCATTTACAAGTTGTATTTTCTTTGGTGTGGCATCTCTGTTTAAGGCTTTCCCTCGTTCTTCTGTGGGGTTGTTTGTCTTCTTCTCATTCATTCATAGGAGCTCTTCATGCACCCGGATTCCAGCCCTCGTCCCTGAGGAATGTTGCAGGTGCTGCCTCGAGTCTGTGGCTGGGCCTTCCTCTCCCTTTATGATGTCTTTTCTCAAATCAAAGTTCTTCAGTCCAGTCTTTGCATATTTACCAATCGTTTCTATTGGAATTTGTTTTTTATGCTTTTTAGGCGATTTTTTCTCCTCCAGGGTCATAAAGACATAGGACATCGCTTTTGTGTTGAGGTGTACGATCCACCTCAAATTCACTCCTGCTTGTGGTGGACGTCGGGGCTGAGGTTCATTTCCCCGGCGTGTGTTCGTGTATTCCACGGCACAAGTGGACTCTGCTATCCATTCGATCCATTCATTGTCCGTGCCAAAAATCAATTGACTAGCCAGGCACAGTGGCTCACACCTGTAATCCCAGTACTTTGGGAGGCCGAGGCAGGCAGATCACTTGAGGTCAAGAGTTTGAGACCAGCCTGGCCAGCATCTACTAAAAATACAAAAAATTAGCCAGGCGTGGTGGCGGGCGCCTGTAATCCCAGCTACTTGAGTGGCTGAGGCAAGAGAATTGCTTGAACCTGGGAGGCGGAGGTTGCAGTGAGCCGAGATTGCGCCATTGCACTCCAGCCTCGTCTATGAGAGTGAAATGCTGTCTCAAAAAAAAAAAAAAAGAAAGTCAATTGACCATACAAGCATGAGCTTATATAGTTCTTCCCTCTTTTTTCTGATTAATTGATCCATTTAATTGTTCTTATGCCAGAGCCATTGTCTTGGTTATCATGGACTCAGACAAAGCCTTGAAGCCAGGTGGTGTAAGTCACCCAACTTCGTTATTTTCTTCACAATATTTGCGTTAGGGCCTCAGGATAGTTTAGGTCCTTTACATTTCCACATAAATTGTAAAATCGGCTTTTTTATTTCTACCAAAAAGTATAGCATGAATCTAATTGGCATAGCATTGAATCTATAGATCAATTTGGGGAGAATTGACATCTTAACAGTATTGAGGCTGGGCGCGGCAGTTCACACCTGTAATCCCAGCACTTCGGGAGGCCAAGGCAGGAGGATCACTTGAGCTCAGGAGTTTGAGACCAGCCTGGGAAACATAGGGAGACCCCATCTCTAATAAATTTTTTTTTAATTAGCCAGGTGTGGTGATGTGCCTCTGTAGTCCCAGCTACTTGGGGGACTAAGGCAGGAAGATGGCTTGAGCCCAGGAGGTCGAGGCTGCAGTGAGCTGTGATTGCACTACTGCACTGCAGCCTGGGCAACAGAGAGACCCTGTCAAAAAAAAAAAAAAAAAAAAAAAAAGAGTCTTTTAATTCATAACCATTATCTCCCCATTTAACTAGGTCTTTCTTTTCTTTTCTTTTCTTTTTTTCTTCTCTCTCTCTCTCTCTCTCTCTCTCTCTCTTCCTTTTCTTTCTTTTTCTTTCTTTCATCAATATGTTATACAGTTTTGGTCTGTTTATCCAGTGACAGTCTTTGACTTTCTTTAGAACATTTAATCTATTTAAATGTGTTGTGATGATTGATACATGTGGATCCATTTCTACCATCTTATTTTGTGCTTTACATTGGTCTTACTTTTTTGTTTCTTTTCTTTTCTTTTTTTTTTTTTTTTATTTTATATTCTGGCCTTTTATCCTCTCTCTTTATTTTCTTCTCTACTCATTACAATGACCCCTGGCCTTTGAATTGGCCTCAGAACTGCCAACACCTTGATCGGGCCCAGTGGCTCACGCCTGTAATCCCAGCACTTGGGGAGGCCAAGACGGGTGGATCGCCTCAGCTCAGGAGTTCGAGACCACCCAGGGCAACATGGTGAAACCCCATCTCTACTAAAAATACAAAATATGAGCCAGGGGCCGGGCGCGGTGGCTCAAGCCTGTAATCCCAGCACTTTGGGAGGCCGAGACGGGCGGATCCCGAGGTCAGGAGATCGAGACCATCCTGGCTAACACCGTGAAACCCCGTCTCTACTAAAAATTACAAAAAACTAGCCAGGCGAGGTGGCGGGTGCCTGTAGTCCCAGCTACTCGGGAGGCTGAGGCAGGAGAATGGCGTGAACCCAGGAGGCAGAGCTTGCAGTGAGCCGAGATCCGGCCACTGCACTCCAACCTGGGTGACAGAGCAAGACTCCGTCTCAAAAAAAAAAAAAAATATGAGCCAGGAAGGGTGGCAGGCGCCTGTAGTCTCAACTACTCTGGAGGCTGAGGCAGGAGAATCTCTTGAAGCCGGGAGGCGGAGGTTGCAGTGAGCCATGTTTCTCGTGGAATTCCCTGCATGCTGAGCCAAAGCTGTGCTCTTCTGAGGGAGGCTGCCTGCGCATTGGCCACTCACCCACACTCTTTCAGCCTGGACGGTATTCTCTGCAGTCTGCGTGAGACAGTTTGCATCACACAGGCTGGTCTCAAACTCCTGACCTCAAGTGACCCACCCATCTCAGCCTCCCAAAGTGCTAAGATTACAGGCGTAAGCCACCACGCCTGGCCATCAAGCATAGTATAGTATTTTCTATACTGTGGGAACGAACCATTGGAACACTTCATTAAAATGTGAATTATCCCAGAACTATCTATGGATGAATGCAGTTCCAACCAAAATTCCAGGAAGATTTTTTAATGGAAATTGACAAGCTGATTGTAACGTTCATATGGAAATCCAAAGGACCTGAAGTGACCAAAACAATTTTGAAAAAACAAATTTCAAGGACTTACACCACGTGATTTCAAGATTAATATAAAGTACAGTAACAAGACAGTGTGGTGTTGGACACAGACAGAGACCCAATGGAACAAGATAATCCAAAAATAGACACACAATTATAGTCGACTGGTTTTGAACAGAGGTGCAAAGGTAATTGCTTGGAGAAAGAACAGTCTTTTCAACAAGTGAGGCCATAACAATTGGATAAACACAAGCCCCCTCATATAGTCTGGCTCTGTGTCCCCACCCAGGTTTCATCTCAAATTGTAATCCTGACGTGTGGAGAGAGGAAAGTGACTGAATTATGGGAGTGATTGCCCCATGCTGTTCTCATAATAGTGAGTGAATTCTCACGAGATCTGATGCTGTTATAAACGCATTCTCACCCCTCTCTCTCCTGCCACCATGTGAGACGTGCCTGCTTCCCCTTCCAGCCCCCATGACTGTAAGTTTCCTGAGGCCTCGTCAGCCAGGTGGAACTGTGAGTCAATTAAACCTCTTTCCTTTCTAAATTACGCAGTCTCGGGCAGTTCTTTATAGCAGTATGAAACAGACTAATACGCCCCCCTCCAATTTAAATTTAACTCGTTCCTCATACTATAAACAAAAAATTTTCAAAATAGATCATGTACCTAAAAGTTAAGCCTAAAAATATAAAACTTCCCCCCCCGAAAAAAACACAGGAGAGAACGTGTGGCCCTAGGTGAGGCAAAGGTTCTTCGTAGACATAACATTGAAACTATGGCCCATGGTTTAAAAATTGTAAACTGGACTTCACCAAAACCAAGAACATCTGCTGTTTGAAAGACACTATTAAGAGACTGCGGAGATAAGCCACAGACTGGCAGAAAGCATTAGCAAATCACAAATCTGATAAAGAATTTGTATTCAAACTATGTAACTTTCAAAATTTAACTGGAAAATAACCCAGTCAAAAAATGGGCAAAAGGCTAGGCGCGGTGGCTCACACCTGTAATCCCAGCACTTTGGGAGGCCGGGGTGGGCGGATCACCTGAGGTCAGGAGTTTGAGACCAGCCTGGCCAACGTGGCGAAACCCCGTCTCTACTAAAAATACAAAAACTAGCTGGACGTGGAGGCAGGCGCCTGTAGTCCCAGCTACTCGGGAGGCTGAGGCAGGAGAATCGCTTGAACCTGGGAGGCGGAGTTTGCAGTGAGCCGAGACTGCGCCATTGCACTCCAGCCTGGGCAACGAGAGTGAAACTCCATCTCAAAAAAAAAAAAAAAAAAAAAAGGGCAAAAGACCTAAACAAATGCTTCACCAGAGAAGATATGTGGATGAGAAATTAGCACATGAAAAGATGCTCAGCATCATTAAACATGAGATGAAGAAAATGTCCATTAAAACCACAATGGGACACCACTATACACCTATATGAACAGCTGAATTATAAACAAAAAACAAAAAGTTTGACAATAGCAAGCGCCGGTGAGGAGCAGCTGGAACTCCAGTGCTGCCCCTGGGGATGCAGAATGGCACGGCCACCAGCGAAACGCTCAGCAGCAAAGCCGGACACCCACCAATGCCACTCCTAGGTATCCGCCAAGAGAAGCGAAAACTTAAATTCACGCAAAAACCTGTGTGTGAATGTTTGTAGAGAGCTTATTTGCAATTGGCAAAAACCTACGACCCTAATGTCCCACACCTGGGGAGCGGATAGAGAAACCGTGGGGGTCCCTGCCACGCAGCGCCGCTGGGCAGCAAACAGACAAAACCTTTGACAGAGGCCGTGCCGTGGACCAGTCTCAAATGCATCGTGCTAAGGGGAAGAACTCAGACACAAAAGACTGTAAGCTCTGTGAGTCCATTTTTGTGACATTCTAGAAAAAGAATATTTTGGCTAAAAATGGCAAAACTGTAGAGACAAAATAGATACCGGTTGCTGGGGAAGGGGTTGACTAGAAAGGGGCACGGGTGACACGGGCATGATGGGGCTGTTCAGTGTCTTGACTGCTGTGATGAGTGTACAACCACATGCATCTGTCAGCACTTGCAGAAAGTTCCACTAAGAAGAGTCCATTTTACTATATGCAACTTATTCCTTAAAAAAAAAAAATAGAAAAAAATCACACAGAAACAACAGAAAGTACTGCCATTGACTGGGCACGGTGGCTTACACCTGTAATCCCAGCACTTTGGGAGGCCAAGCGAATCACTTGAGGTCAGGAGTTTGAGACCAGCCTGGGCAACATGGCAAAACCCCATCTCTACTAAGAATACAAAAAAAATTGCCAGGCATGGTGGCACACACCTGTAATCCCAGCTACTTGAGAGGCTGAGGCACTTGAATCGCTTGAACCCGGGAGGCTGAGGTTGTGGTGAGCTGAGATCGCACCATTGCACTCCAGTCTGGGCGAAGGAGCAAGACTCTGTCAAAGAAAGAAAGGAGAAGAAAGAAAGAAGGGAAGAAGGGAGGGAGGGAAAGAAAGGAAGGAGGGAGGGAAGGAGGGAAAGAAAGGAGGGAGGGTGGGAGGGAAGAAGGGAGGAAGGAAGGAAGAAAGGAAGGGAGGGAGGGAGGAAGGGAGGAAGGAAGAGAGGGAGGAAGGAAGGGAGGAAGGAAGGAAGGAATTGTAGCAGTCTTGCACGGTTCAGACATGGGTATTATTCGACATCAAAGATCAAATAAGGATGCTTAATACATTGAAAAGTACTACATGATGAGACTCCATCTCTACAAAGAAGAAAAATAGCCAGGCATGGTGACATGCATCTGTAGTCCCAGCTACTCAGGATGCTGAGCCGGGAGGATTGCTGGAGCCTGGGAAGGTGAAGCTACAATGAGCCGTGATCACGCCACTGCATTGCAGCCTGGGTGACAGAGTAAGACCCTGCCAAAAAAAAAAAAAAAAAAAGAAGAAAGAAAAGAAAAGACTAGAATAAGGAGACCAGGCCATGGTAGCTCATGCCTGTAATCCCAATACTTTGGGAGGCCAACACAGGAGGATCGCTTAAGCCCAGATGTTTGAGATCAGCCTGGGCAACATAACAAGACCCTGTCTCTACCAAAATATATATATATACACACACATATATGTATATAAAAATTAGCCAAGCATGGCGGCATGCCCCTGTGGTCACTTGAAACCAGGAGGCCGAGGCTGCAGGGAGCAGTGATTGCACCACTGCACTCCAGCCCTGGGCAAAGAGTGAGACCTCGTCTCTAAAAACCAAAAAGCTGCTGGACCCAGAATCTGACCACCTGGGCTCAGGTCTAGCTCTTGTTGCCGTGGTGATCCTGAGGCAGCCAGAGTGGAGGGCAGCTGACCCAGCTGCACCCCTTCCACGTTCAGAACCGGGGGCCCCTGGCCGGGCGCGGTGGCTCACGCCTGCAATCCCATCACTTTGGGAGGCCGAGGTGGGCGGATCACAAGGTCAGGAGTTCGAGACCAACCTGGCCAGTACGCTGAAACCCCATCTCTACTAAAAATACAAAAATGAGCCAGGCATGTAGCAGGTGCCTGTAGTCCCAGCTACTCGGGAGGCTGAGGCAGGAGAATGGCGTGAACCCGGGAGGCAGAGGTTGCAGTGAGTCAAGATCATACCATTGTACTCCAGCCTGGATGACAGACCGAGACTCCATCTCAAAAAAAAAAAAAAAAAAAAAGAACAGGGGTCCCTGCGGCCTTTACAGCTCCAGACCCCAGAAATAATGTGCACAGTGTTTTGAAGTCGTCACCCGGCTCCCGAAGAGCCCTGCCGTCCAGACGCCGAGCCCAGGGCAGGCTCTGGCAAGCCCACGGGGGCTCCCCATGGTGACCTGGCCTGGCCGGCGGCTGCTCTGACCCCACCCGGCAGCGCGACAGAGGCCAAAGGAGAACGCCAACCTGCGCGTGGCCTCTCGAATTGCATCGATTCAGGTGCAAAGTCAACAAAAAGTCCTGCTCGGACTTGCAAGGAAACAGCTCTGCTACCTGGGGCCTTGCTGACCAACTGCCGGCAGGTGCCCCCAGAACCCAGCGGCAGATGGAAACCGGGAGCTCACCACGGGGACATGATAACTCCAACACGCCAGTAGCAGGTACCCGTAGGGAACATGAACGCTACATCTGTGGGAAGTTAGGTTACCAGATATGATGGTAAGAGAAGAACCATCCCCAAAAGATGACACTGTTTTAGAATTTTCTGGACTTAGCTGTCCTTCCCACTCCAGCCTCTAATACCCTCGCCCTGGGGCTGGCGGGCTGTGAGAAAATGGAGGTCCTTGGGAGAGGGCTTCCAAAGCCCTCCAGGCACCATGGGGACTGGCTGCACACCCTCTCTGGGCCTGGGTCCCCCAAGGGGCCACTACAGCCAGAAAGGACAGAGCCCAGGATATGGGTTTGGAGGTGGTGACCACGTCCCGAGGGGCCCTGGGCCACACGCCTTCACCCTGCCAACCCTCACCTCTGGATCCCCCTTTTCTTCCAGAACCGGAGAGATTAACCACAGCGATACCTTCCAGCGAAGAGCAGACGGAGATCACACTGGGGGAGGTCAGCCAGCTCAGGCCCTAAAACAGCTGCCACGATCCGAGACAGCGCCCACCTTCCCCCAGCCCCAGCCACACCCCAACCCACTGGCCCTCACCGCCAGGTGGCCCTTGCCTTTGACCAGAGATGGGCCGGACGGTGTCCACCGGGCACTTGCAGCCTCCAGGCCTCTTGTAATCTCAGCTGGCGTGGGGCCACCGCCTCCACAAGCCGGGGCTGTGCAGGACCCACAGGTTGTTTCCTGGATATGGGGTACTGGTGAGACGTGGGGTGGACGCTGGCCGTGGCCTCCCTGGCCGGGGCACGGCCCTGAGCTCATGAGCAGGGGAGAATGTGGAGGAGTTCAGGCTGCCTCCAACTCCCCTGGCTGGGAGCCCACAACAGTAAGTCCTCCAAGGGCTGGGCTAGGCCCAGGACATCTGTGGCCAAGTGGCCACCCAGGGACATGGGTCCCGCTACCTTCCATCCTTGCAGCAGCGCACCATTGTGAGGGTTGGGAAGGGATCCTGAAAGCCATGAAGCCTGGCAGACCCCATGGCATCTCTTCCTGTGCAGATAACAGAGGGGGAAATTGGCCCCTTCAGCTCCATCAAGGTGCCCATCATCTTCACCCCGGTCGTCCCAGGAAACGTCCAAGCCAGGTTCAAGGTCATGTTTAAGAACCCCCAGTGCCCAATGGTGAGTATTCCTGCTGCCATGCCACACGCACGCCCTGGCCCCTGCCTCCACAGCCTTGTGCAGCAGCTGCCCTTGGCCACAAGGTCGCCATTTGCCCATGCAGGGATGGCCAGTTAGTGGCACAGATGGTGACACCACAGTTTACAACACACACACATGCACACTGGCATACACAGGCAGACATGCTTCTATGAGACACACACGCATGCCCATGCAAAAACATGCATGTATACACACGCACACATGCAGAGCCCCCCGCAGATACATGTACACACTCGCACACACAGGGCCCCCGTGCACACGCGCACACACAGAGCCATTGTTCTTTTTTCTTTTTTTTTTTTTGAGTCAGGATCTCATTCTGTCACCCAGGCTGGAATGCAGTGGCAGGATCACAGCTCACTTCAGCCTCTTATCCCTGGGCTCAAGTGATCCTCTTGCCTCAGCCTCTCGAGTAGCTGGGATTACAGCTGCACACCACCACACCTGGCTAACTTCTGTATTTTTCATACAGATGGGGTTTCGCCATGTTGGCCAGGCTGGTCTCGATCTCCTGACCTCAAGTGATCCACCCACCTCGGCCTCCCAAAGTGCTGGGATTATAGGAGTGAACCACCGCGCCCAGCCCCAGGCGACAACTTTCTGTGCTTAAAAATTCCTCTGCACCCCCTCTGCACCCCCATGGGCTGGAGCGGTTGCCTGTCCCAGGCTGTGGCTCCTCGCATCCTCCAAAGTGTTCAGAGTCCTCGGCTCACCCCACAGCACCAGGACAGTACCACTGCCTAGGTGGCTTTGTGCTGGGCTGCTGCACTTCCCCAGCCCGGGGCTTGCAGGCCCTCCCAAAACCTGACTCATTCCCTCCAACCTCCTGAGGCCCCAGGAGTCAGTGCATGGGGAGAAGCACTATCTCGGCTCACTGCAGCCTCTGCCTCTGGGGTTCAAGCGATTCTCCCGCCTCAGCCTCCCACATAGTTGGGACCACAGGCACACATCACCACGCCTGGCTAATTTTTGTATTTTTTGTAGAGATGGGGGTCTCACCATGCTGCCCAGGCTGGTCTCAAACTTGTGGGCTCAAGCAATCCTCCAAGCCTGGCCTCCAAAGTGCTGGAATTACAAGTGTGAGCCACCGTGCTTGGCCATAGAAAGGTTTTTTTAAACACCTAAATGTTAATGAGTATGAAGCTGAGTGGTAGGTACTTGGCGATCCAGTATTCTGTTCTGGTAATAGATGAACATTTAAAAAGAATATTTGGCTGGATGCAGTGGCTGATGCCTTTAATCCCTGCACTTTGGGAGACTGAGGTGGGTGGATCTCTGAGGTCAGGAGTTCTAGACCAGCCTGGCCAATGTGGCGAAACCCCGTCTTTACTAAAAATACAAACATTAGCCTGGCATGGTGGCGGGTGCCTGTAATCCCAGCTACTCGGGAGGCTGAGGCAGGAGAATTGCTTGAACACGGGAGGCGGAGGTTGCAGTGAGCAGAGATCACACCACTGCACTCCAGCCTGGGTGACAGGGTGAGACTCCATCTCAAAGAAAAGAACATTTTAAATGACATGATATGAAAAGTGCCACAGCCATCCCAAAGAGTTAGAAAACTCAAGCCCATGAAACGTTCCTCCTGGGAGCTGTGTCAGTGTTCACCAACATCGCCTGCTTTGCCCAAAGAACTCCTGTTGCTGAGCTCACGTGTCCATATCCAGCTGCATTTCAGGGTCATGGGCGTGGCCATCGATGTGCCGGTCTGGGTGCCAAAGCCCAGCGTGGACCTGAAGATCTGTATGTACGACCGGCTCTACCAGGACTCCGTGCTTGTGCACACACGGTGAGCCCCCCCGTCCACGCACATGGGGTGACTCTTGCACACACGGCGAGCCCCCGCCCGTCCAAGCACACGGGGTGACTCTTGCACACACGGTGAGCCCCCGCCCGTCCACGCACACGGGGTGACTCTTGCACACACGGCGAGCCCTGTCCCGTCCACGCACACGGGGTGACTCTTGCACACACGGTGAGCCCCCCCCCCCGTCCACGCACACGGGGTGACTCTTGCACACACGGCGAGCCCCCCCCGTCCACGCACACGGGGTGACTCTTGCACACACGGCGAGCCCCCCCCCGTCCACGCACACGGGGTGACTCTTGCACACACGGTGAGCCCCCGCCCGTCCACGCACACAGGGTGACTCTTGCACACATGGCAAGCCCCCCCGTCCATGCACACAGGGTGACTTGCACACACGGTGAGCGCCTGCCCGCCTGTGCACAGGCAGTGAGCCCCCCGGTGGCCAGCGGGGACACGGCAGCTGGGGCTGCCACAGCTGCTGTCCAGGCCCTGAACGTCACCCTGTGTGGCAAGGGGGGTGCTTAGCACCGTGGTTGGGGAGAGGGACCTTGATGGGGGTGATCCAGGGTCATCTGGGAGGCGCCAGTGTCATCACAGGAGGCGTCACGGGGAGGCAGGAGGGTCAGAGTCAGGCCAATCTGAAGACACCGCACTGCACATTCCCAGCCCGTGCCGGGCCCACAGGAGTCGGACCGCAGGAGGGCAGGCGCTGCGAGAGCCGTTCCTACCCAGGTCACCGGGCGGGAGGTGCGTGTGCCTGGGGCCAGTGCCTGGGGCCTCGGCATCCGCACACCCTGCTCACGGTGGAGTCTGCCGTGACCCGGGATCCAGCTGCGTGAGTTAGCGTGGCTGCGGTGAAGTCTGCGGTGACCCAGGAGCTGCGTGAGTTAGCGTGGCTGCGGTGAAGTCTGCGGTGACCCAGGAGCTGCGTGAGTTAGCGTGGCCACGGTGGAGTCTGCTCACCTCCGGCATCCATCCTACCACAGCTTCTCTATGGCCTTGGAAACGTGACAGAAAGGGCCCGGGCGTGTCTGTCAGGCACTGTGGGCTGGGCGGGGCTCAGCTCCGTGGATGGTCTCCGGCTGTGGTTGTGCGTACCTCAGTGTAGCCGTGTACTCGTTTGTATGGACTCTGGCCCCACAAGGGAACCAGAAGACAGAGCAGCATCTGCCGGACAGGGAGGGCGCGGTCTCTGAGCACCCGGGCAGCCACCTCGCACGGGGCCCCAGCAGTAGGGGTGCAGAGGCCGGTGTGCCCAGACGCACTGCGGGTGGTCTCTGGGTAGTGGTTAGAGGTCAGAGGCAGGTCTGTGCTGGACGGAGACGGGGCTGACACAGCACGGGTGACTCGCGTGGAAGCACAGGAGGAAGGAGAGATTTCTCACTGCTACACCCTCCGGGTCCCCCGTCGTGGATTGCCCAGGGCAGCGGTGGTGAGGCGGCCACACCACCGTGTTCAGCAGAGGCCCAAAGACGGGGAGGGGAGGGGGGCTTGCTTCACTGTGGGAACAGGGCGGCTCCCGGTGGTCCTGAGGAGGCTGTTGGCTTGAGGGAGCTGGAGATGGAGACCAGACGCAGCCTCCCAGGTGACTGGTGGGTACATTGGCTCTCTCAGGCGCATCTTGGGTTGGAGGCTGCAGTCATCACCGAGGCCTGTGGCTGTCCCAGGCCCCCCACGTGCCCTGTGCTTGAGCTGCAGGATGTGGGGATGCCCTGGGCAGGAGGCGGGCAGAGGCCTGGAGGGAGGGGTTCCACCCCTCATGTCCCCTCCAGGGCCCCGCACCCGGGGGCTGCCTGGCAGGTGCTCTTCCCGGAAAGCGTCCGGTTCCCGAGAGCCCATTAGGACCATGCTTCCGTTTCGATGTGGTTATTTTTAAGAATCCCTCATCAGATTTCATTTCAGATAAAACAGCCCTTACAAAGCAGGGCTTTGAAGACTCTGATTGTCGAGGTGCACGTGCATGCTTGGAGTGGGTGGGCTCTGAGCACCTGTCGGGGGCTTGTGCGTTAGAAATGTTTTAATGACTCCAGGCATTGAGCACGCACACAGTCACGGCTGTGGTGCCTGACCCGGTGCCCTGCGACGCGCCCACAGGTCGAAAGCTGCCCTGCGCCTGAAGTTCGAGGTGTGCAAGGAGCTGAGGGCCCACCTGGAGCTCCTGCCTGAGACAGGCTACATCCAGGCACAGTCATCCTACTCCGTGCAGCTCAAGTTCCTGCCTCGGTAGGTGCCAGGACGCCAGGGCCGGGGCAGGAGGACGTGGGAGGACGTGGGCTCCGAGGCGTCCCTCTCCACTGGCCACTCCTCTGATCTCACTGCTGCTAGGATCATCACCCTGCAGGGATGTGTTCTGGGGCCGAGGCCATGACACTGGGGGCCAGTCACAGCTGGGTCGGTGGTCCGTTTTGGTTGCTTTTGTTTAAGATGTGAGCCAAGTTGAAGTTCATTTTTTTGTACAGAGGTTTCCAGTTATTCCAGCCTCGTTGAAAAGATCGGGAGGCTGTGCGTCCCCCAAGCACGGCCTGCGGCTCTCACTGCCACTGAGGGTCTGCTGCCTGCCGGGATAAGGTGGCCCAGGATACGGCTCTGGCTCGTTGCGGGCGCCCTGCTGTCTGTGCGCTCCCACGCTGCCTTCCCTGTCTTCATCCCTTCCCATAACTCCCTGGGGTTCTGTTTTGAGATCAGTGCACGCCTGACATTTGCTCCTTCACCTGTGTCTTGAGGGTGTGCCTGTCACCCAGTCGTCCCTTGTCCTCTCCAATCCAAGGCTCTTTCCAGGCCTCCTGGGTGCATCCCCTGGTCTCTGCTTTTGCCAGGTGGGCTTTGGTTACTGCACTTCAGCGTTTGTTGTGCTTTGGAGGCTGGACGTCCTATGTCTGATCCCAGCCCCCCAGAGCTGCCCTCAGCATCCGGGCCAGGACCGAGGTCCAGACAAAGGATGCTCAGTGGAGCTTGGTGAGGGAGGTGGGTGCAGCAGGCACGACCTGGCGGGACTTGGAGGGGAACAGGTTGGAGCTGAGCTTTAAATCGACTGTTTCCTGGACTTGCCCCTGCCGGCCACCTGTCACAGGGAAGCTGATGTTTTTCTTTCTTATTTGTACTTTTCCTGATATTTCTATAACAACACTAACTTATGTAATCAGAGATCAAACTCTGATTAAAGTGAAAATGCATTTTCAAAGGGCTTTTTAAGATTCCTTTATGATGCAAACTCCATATTAATTTGAACCTTGGCTATTGAATTTTTTTCTGTTTATTTAAACACAGCTTTTGAGCCACAGTCAGTTGTGTTGCTCCTGGGAGTGCTGGCTACTTAGACTCAGACATGCCAGAGCCCTCGCGGGCCCACAGGGGCCACGCGCTTGCGGGTTCTGTGCGCGAGCGGGAGGTCGGCACGAGGCGTATCCCAGCACCAATGTTTCAGAGGTGCCGTACCTCTCAGAGATGTAGAAGCACCACTGACAGCGGGTCTTACCGTCATTTCACAAAATGGAAAGAGGAAAGCACGTTCGCCTCGTCTGCCTCTTTCAGACACTCCCTCCCGGAGGATGCGGGGAGGTATTTTGACAAGGAGACGCGAGTCCTGGAAGCCCCGATGACCATATGGGTGGCTGACCAGGTCTGTGGCCCCGATGACCATGTGGGTGGCTGACCAGGTCTGTGGCCCTGATGACCATATGGGTGGCTGACCAGGTCTGTGGCCCCGATGACCATGTGGGTGGCTGACCAGGTCTGTGTTGGGGCACTTTCCAGGGATGCTGGGCACTCCTGGGGAACAGTGGCTTTCCTGGGAGGCCAGGCGAGGGCCCCCAAAAGGGCCCATCCTCACTTGCCTTCCAGTGAGGCATCTAGCGGCCAGAGGGGCTTGCCTGCTGGGAGGGTGCTCATGGGCCAGAGAGAGGCCTCCGAGGCCTGCCCAGGCCAGTAGGGCTGTGTCCCAGGCACCCTCACCTGCATGTGCACACATGAGGGCTGCCCACACAGCTGCACACGTCTACGCGTCCATGTGTGCCACACACAGGGACACATGCACCCCACTCCACCTGCAGCTGGCTCTCAGCTGCCACCCCCCCCATGTCAGGGAGTGGTCACCGGGAAGTGAGTGTTATTAAAAGATGGCCTCATCGTGTCCTGGAAACCGTGGACCGTGGCCACAAGGCAGCAGCAGTGGTCGCGCCTCAGAGTTTGGGGAGCACTTGGTAAGTCTCCAAGCAGCTGCGAGAGCGACTGCGCCCTTTGTGCCTCAGAACAAGCCAGTGGAATTCACCGTGCATGCCATTGTCACCACCTCGGACCTGGAGCTCAGTCCCTCGGAGGTGGATTTTGGCTACTGCACCATCTACGAGGCCATCAGGACAGAAATCCGCCTCCACAACCACTCGCTCCTGCCCCAGGAGTTTGGGTTCGTCAAGCTTCCCAAGGTACCTCCTGCGGCCAGGCCTGGGGCAAGAGGGGCGAGGCTGGGAAGCCCTGGGGATGGGATGCAGTGGCCACTGCTCCAGGGTGCCCACGCGTGGGCGTGTGGCCCAACTTCCGTCTCTCAGCTGCACCCCTACGCCTAGACCTCCCCACCCTGCACACCAGCCCTGGGCGTGCAGCCCAACTTCTGCCTGTCAGCTGCACCCCTACCCTTGGTCCCATCCACGTCCTGCCCTCCAGATCCCGCTCTCTGCTCTTCCTTCTGGAACTTTCCCCTGCTGGGGCCACACAAGGTAGCTAGGACGAGGCCCAAGCCTGGGCACCCCTCACCTTTCCCTGGGCTGCCCTGCTACCAACACCACCGTCCTCACTCTCCCCCCGTCTCTCACACACACACACACGCACACACATGCACATGCTCACAATCGCTCACGCACTCATACACATGTGCTCGCACTCACATACTTGCCGACACTCATTCACACTGCCACACTCACGATCACACTAATCTCTCACTCACACACACACTTGCTCACACACGATCACACTAATCTCTTACACTCACACTTGCTCACACACAATCACACTAATCTCTTACACTCGCTCACACACAATCACACTAATCTCTTACACTCGCTCACACACAATCACACTAATCTCTTACACTCACACTCACACACACAATCACGCTAATCTCTTACACTCACACACACTTGCTCACACACACACTGTTTCACTCACACACACTTGCTCACACACACACTAATCTCTTACACTCACATCTGCTCTCACACAGTCATTAATCTCTTACACTCACACTCGCTCACACACGATCACACTAATCTCACTCTCACACACAATCACACTAATCTGTCACACTCAGACTGACACTCGCTCACAATCACACTAATCTCTTACACACACGATCACACTAATCTCTCACACTCACTCTCACACTCACAGCCCTGCTGCACGTGTGTCCACGTGGTCTCCCCATGACATTCCCTCAGAGCACTCTTCCATTTCTAGTTTGTGGATGTGCAGCCCAACGATGGGTTTGGGACGATCCTGCCCCTGGAAACGCTGCAGTTTGAGGTGATCTTCCAGCCCACCAAGGCCGAGGAACACAGCTTCAAGCTGACCTGCAAGTCTGAGATCAACCGGTGAGCCTGCCAGGGAGAGGGGACGCAGTGGGCCTGGAGCACCTGCTCGGGAGGGGCCACCTTCCCAGCAGCACCACATCCCTGCCTCTGGCCCCACCTGCCTGGCTGACCACAGGGCTGCGCTGGGCAGCACTGCCGTCCGGCAGGAACCTCAAACCTGGGTGCAGACAGGCCTGGGACCTGGGCAGCCTTGAGTTCTGGGCCCGCTCAGCCGTGTGTGCGTGTGTGTGTGTCGTGGGTGTGCATGTATGTGAGCGTGTGTGTGAGGACAGGCGAGTGTGCCTGTGTGAGTGTATGAACATGTGTGCACATACAGGCGTATCACTGTAGTAGGTGTGAGTGCATATGGGTGTGTGCAAGAGTGCATGTTTGTCAGTGTGAGACTGTGTGTGAGCATGTGGGATTGTATGTGTGTGAGCATATGTGATTGCATGAATGTGTGAGTGCAGGTATGTAAGCGTATGGGGGGTGAGTGTGTGAGTACATGTACATGGGTGTGTGAACTTGCATGAGTGTGAGCACATGTGAGTGAGCATGTGTGTGTGAGTGAGCATGTATGTGTGTGAGCATATGTATGTGGGTGTGTGAGGTTAGTGCGTGTATGTGTGAGCATGCATGTGAGTGAATGTGTTTCTATGTGGGTGGACCTGTGTCCAGAGGTGGACCTGGTGTAAAGACCTGCATGCTCTGACGTCTTGTGCGATCAGCCAGTCTCTGCACCTCCCTGAGCCTGAGAGTGGGATAAGGAGGTGGTAGAGGGAGAGGTGAAACTGGACCCGAAGCAGTGGCCGTGGTCCTGCGTGGGTTCTCGTTGCTGCTGGGACCATCAGTCTCCAGGGATGTGTTCTGGGGTAGAGGCCAAGACACTGGGGGGCAGTCACAGCTGGGTCTGCAGTCCATTTGATCGCTTTGTTTCAGATGTGAGCCGAGTTGAGGTTCATTTTTTTGCACAGAGGCTTCCAATTATTCCAGCCTCGTTGTCAAAAAGATTCCATTCTGCCCAGAATTCCTCTGTGCCTTTGTCAAACAATCACCCACATTTGGGTCCTACTGACTTGGGCCGTTGGGGCCTCCCTCCATCTCTGTGGGTCCTTGAAATGTATTTATCGAAGAAGCCAGGCAGGTTTGTTCTGTGGAGTTGCCACAGGTAGGATGCTGTCCCGTGGTGTCAGTTCACGTGTTCCTCTGTTTTGTGTTGCGAGTTCACTGGCAGCAGGACCTCCGGGCTAGTCAGGCAGCCAGACCACTTCAAAAGCCACATTGGCTCCTTCTCCGGGGTGCGTTAATGCCCAGTCGTCTCTCCCTCAGCTGCCTTTGGTGTTCAGTGCTTTGCACCTTCCATCCGTAATCACGGCCCTGTGACTCTGACCTATCGATGTCGCAGTTTCCAGCCCTGTGTCACTTTCTGAACTCTTTGAGGCGCACGTGGAGTCATTAGGCTGCAGCGTTTGATTCCTTCACAACGCCGCTTCACAGCGTGCTTCACCGTTTACATAAATTCCACTCCTCATTCTCTCTCATCTCACAACAATGTCACCTGTGATTCGACCTTTTTCTACTGCTCATTTTCAAGTGCAATTATTTCTTTCTGAACGTTTACATTTTATTTATTGATTGATTTTTTTTTTTTTTTTTTTTTGAGACAGGGTCTTGCTCTGTCACCCAGGCTTGAGTGCAGTGGTGCAATCACGGCTCACTGCAGCCTCCACCTCCCCGGTTCAAGCAATCCTCCCACCTCAGCCTCCTGAGTGTGGCTAGGACTACAGGAACACACCACCATGCCTGGCTAATTTTTATATTTTTTGTATATTTGAGACGGGGTCTCACTGTGTTGCCCAAGCTGGTCTTGAATTTATAGCCTCAAGTGATCCTCCCACTTCAGCCTCCAAATGTGCTGAGATGACAGGGGTAAGCCACTGTGCCCGGCTCTCCTCCTCACTCTCAGAAAGGAGCCCAGTTCAGGCCAGGTGCAGTGGTTCATGCCTGTAATCCCAGCACTTTTGGCACCTGTAGTCCCAGTTACTTGGGAGGCTGAGGCAGGAGAATGGCGTGAACCCGGGAGGTGGGGCTTGCAGTGAGCCGAGATGGCGCCACAGCACTCCAGCCTGGGCAACAGAGCGAGACTCCATCTCAAAAAAAAATAAAAAATAAAAAAATAAAATAAAATAAAAGGAGCCCAGTTCAGAGAGCTTTTTTTTTTTTCTTTTTTTTTTTGAGACAGAGTCTCGCTCTGTCACCAGGCTGGAGTGCAGTGTCATGATCTCGGCTCACTGCAAACTTTGCCTCCCGGGTTCAGGTGATTCTCCTGCCTCAGCCTCCTGAGCAGCTGGGGCTATAGGTGTGCACCACCACGCCCAGCTAATTTTTGTATTTTTAGTAGAGACAGGATTTCACTGTGCTAGCCAGGATGGTCTCAGTCTCTTGACGTCGTGATCCACCCGCCTCAGCCTCCCAAAGTGCTGGGATTACAGGCGTGAGCCACCGCGCCCTGCCTAAGAGAGGCTTTTCTTTTTTTTTTGTTTTTTTTTTTTTTTTTTTTTTTTTTTTTGAGACGGAGTCTCGCTCTGTTGCCCAGGCTGGAGTGCAGTGGCGCAATCTCGGCTCACTGCAAGCTCCGCCTCCCGGGTTCACGCCATTCTCCTGCCTCAGCCTCCCGAGTAGCTGGGACTACAGGCGCCCACAACCGCGCCCAGCTAATTTTTTGTATTTTTAGTAGAGACGGAGTTTCACCGTGGTCTCGATCTCCTGACCTTGTGATCCGCCCGCCTCGGCCTCCCAAAGTGCTGGGATTACAGGCGTGAGCCACCGCGCCCGGCAAAGAGAGGCTTTTCTACCTCCATGGCTCCAGAGCACCCCCTGCAGTTCGTGTGTGTGTGACGTGCTGAAAAAAATAGAAGGCCCCAACTTTCTTAGCCCTGCGTCCTCTGCTCTCTTCCTCCCTTCCATTTTCAGATAATCCACAAACTCAGAAAGTCAACTCAGAAAGTCAGCATCGTGTACCCTCCACCCAAAATACAGACCTTAGACTTTTATCCTACTTGCCTCCGATTTCTCTTCGTTGTTACAGAAACAAACATTCTTCCTCAAGTCGGAGGTGGCTTCGTTCTCCCTCCCTCCCCAGAGCCCATCACTGTCGGGAATGCCAGGGGCCGCATTTTCATTCCATACCTGTGTACCTATAACCTAACACACACATGCACACACACACACACGTGTTTGCAAGCGTAAACGCTTCTCCCCTTGCACAGATGTAGGGTGACCACCACGCTGGTGTGCCTGGCACTGAGGGGTTTCTCAGGCCACAGGACTTTGAGTGCTGAAGCTAGGAGAACCCCAAACAGACCGGGACCCCAGGTCGGCGCCTCAGGCCCCCGCTGCTGGTCTGGATTTTGCTTGTTTCCCCTCAGCCTGGGTATTTTTGTGACTGAGCCTCATGGACACCACCAGGGGTTCCCTTTGGGACCCGTTAGGTTGGAGGCCTGTGGGCTGTCAGAGCAGCACCTCCTGGGAAGCTTCTCGTTGTAATGCAGATATCAGAAAAGAGGGTTTGAAAATCAACCATCTAAGCTTCCTTTTCAAGCATTAGGAAAAGAACACAGGAAATTAAACCCAAAGAGAGTAGAAGAAAAGACCTAATAAAGCTAAGAGTGGAAGTCAATGCAATGGAAATGAAATGGTCGACAGAGAAAAATAACAAACTAAAAGTCTTTCTTGTACAATTTAATAAAATTCATTACCCCTAGCAAGACCAATCAGGATAAAAAGAGAAAACACAAACCATCAGTATCAGGAGTGAAAGGGAACATCACTGCAGACCTAACAGATATCAAAACGATACGAAGAGAACATGATGAACAGCTTTGCACCAGGGAACATGACAATTTCGAGGAAATGGACAAATTTCTCAAAATACACAACTGACACAAAAAAATATAGAAATATCTGAATAGTCGGGCCAGGCGCGGTGGCTCACGCCTGTAATCCCAGCACTTTGGGAGGCCAAGGTGGGTGGATCACTTGAGATCAAGAGTTCAAGACCAGTCTGGCCAACATGGCAAAACCCCATCTCTACTAAAAATACAAAAATTAGCCAGGCATGGTGGCAGGTGCCTGTAATCCCAGTTACTTGGGAGGCTGAGGCAGGAGAATCACTTAAACCTGAGAGGCGGAGGTTGCAGTGAGCTGAGATCGCACCACTGCACTCCAGCCTGGGCAACAGAGCGAGATTCCTTCTCAAAAAAAAAAGAGAGAAAAATCGACTACTATTAATAATCAATGATATATCCACTAAAAAATAATTTTATTGAGCACTGGGCGCCACGGCCGTAATCCCAGCACTTTGGGAGGCTGAAACAGAAGTATCGCTTGAGTGCAGGAATTTGAGACCAGCAACATCTCATCACTACATTTTTATTTCCTTTCTTTTTTTTTTTTTTGAGACGGAGTCTCGCTCTGTTGCCCAGGCTGGAGTGCAGTGGCGTGATCTCGGCTTACTGCAAGCTCCGCCTTCCGGGTTCACGCCATTCTCCTTCCCCAGCCTCCCAAGTAGCTGGGACTATAGGCGCCCGCCACCACGCCTGGCTAATTTTTTTGTATTTTTAGTAGAGACAGGGTTTCACCGTGTTAGCCAGGATGGTCTTGATCTCCTGACCTCATGATCCGCCTGCCTTGGCCTCCCAAACTGCTGGGATTACAGGCGTGAGCCACCACACTCAGCCTAAATTTTTCTTAATTTTTTAAAGATTTTTTAAAATTTTTTATTTATTTCCTTTTTTTTTTTTTTTTTTTTTGAGACAGAGTCTCACTGTGTCGCCCAGACCGGAGTGCAGTGGCACAATGTCGGCTCACCGCAACCTCTACCGCCTCCCAGTTTCAAGCGATTCTCCTGCCTCAGCCTCCCAAATAGCTGGGATTATAGGCACTGGCCACCACGCCCAGCTCATTTTTGCATTTTTTTCAGTAGAGATGGGCTTTCACCACGTTGGCCAGGCTGCTGGTCTTCGAACTCCTGACTGCAGGTGATCCACCCGCCTTGGCCTCCCAAAGTGCTGGGTTTATAGGGATTATAGGCATGAGCCAGTGCGCCCAGCCAATTTTTTTAAGAAAAAAAAATTTTTTTTTTGAGACAGAGACAGTCTTTGCTCTGTTACCCAGGCTGGAGTGCAGTGGCGTGATCTCGGCTCACTGCAAGCTCCACCTTCCGGGTTCACACCATTCTCCTTCCTCAGCCTCCCAAGTAGCTGGGACTATAGGCGCCCGCCACTACGCCCAGCTAATTTTTTTTTTTTTTTTTTTTTTGGAGATAGAGTCTCGCTCTGTCACCCAGACTGGAGTGCAGTGGCGCAATCTCAGCTCACTGCAAGCTCCGCCTCCCAGGTTGACGCCATTCTCCTGCCTCAGCCTCCCAAGTAGCTGGGACTACAGGCGCCCGCCACTACACCCGGCTAATTTTTTTGTATTTTTAGTAGAGACGGGGTTTCACCGTTTTAGCCAGGATGGTCTTGATCTCCTGACCTCGTGATCCGCCTGTCTCGGCCTCCCAAAGTGCTGGGATTACAGGCATGAGCCACCGCGCCCGGCGTTTTTTGTATTTTTAGTAGAGACGGGGTTTCACCATGTTAGCCAGGATGGTCTCAATCTCCTGACCTCGTGATCTGCCCGTCTCAGCCTCCCGAAGTGCTGGGATTACAGGCGTGAGTCACTACACCTGGCCTTTAAAGACTTTTTTGAAACATTTAGAGCCTGTGGTCACAGGACATAAAAATATGCATTTGAATATTACTACATATGAATGAAGGCTTTCTGTTACAGACAGATGTGATAGCAGTATTGTCCTTTACAGCATAAAATACATATGATTAGGACAAAAACCAAAGGGGAAAGTACAGCGGAAATAGACATTCAAGGAAAACATGAAATGTGAAATTTCCAAAGGTTAAAATAACCAGGTCCTGGCCTCTTTTTAATGGATGGTGGCAGGAATCAACTTGTTCATAACAGGCCTCATAGACACCTGTGCTTACATTTAGAGAAAGAGATCCGTTTTTAAAACGTTTTTAAAATGTCAATCAATATTTAACAAAATAAGCTAGAAATTTCCTTTGCAACTTCCTTTGCAACTGTCTAAACTTGTGATTAAATTTTTAGCTACCCATGACACAGTGGCACACATCTGTAGTCCCAGCTACTCAGGAGGCTGAGGCAGGAGGAGCCCTTGAACCCAGGAGTTCGAGGCTACAGCGAGCTGTCATGCCACCACTGCAGTCCAGCCTAGGGCAACAGAGCGAGACTCCATCTCTATTTATAAATGAATACATATGTTTCTTTTTTTTGTTTGTTTTTTTGTTTTTTTGTTTTTGAGACGGAGTCTCGCTCTGTCGCCCAGGCTGGAGTGCAGTGGCCGGATCTCAGCTCACTGCAAGCTCCGCCTCCTGGGTTCACGCCATTCTCCTGCCTCAGCCTCCCGAGTAGCTGGGACTACAGGCGCCCGCCACCTCGCCCGGCTAGTTTTTTGTATTTTTTTTAGTAGAGACGGGGTTTCACCGTGTTAGCCAGGATGGTCTCGATCTCCTGACCTCGTGATCCGCCCGTCTCGGCCTCCCAAAGTGCTGGGATTACAGGCTTGAGCCACCGCGCCCGGCCCATATGTTTCAAAATGTTTAGTTACCCACCTAAAATGTGCACAAAGATACACTGTATTTTAGAAATCTGTTAGTGGCACAGTGACCCCACGGGCAGTGGGGACGTGCATGCCCCTGTGAGCCTCACCCAGGGCTTGTCCTCCACCCAGCAGCCCCCGCACCTGACACAGAGGGACACAGACACCCTGCACGGCTGAGGGCCTCCCATGCTGCTGCTTGCAGGTGCTTCAAGCTGTCTTGCCGGGCTGTGGGCGTCCACCCACCCCTGGAGCTGTCCCACTACCAGATCAAGTTTGCGGCCACAGCCCTGTATGACACCTCCGTGGCCACAGTGTATGTCATCAACTCTCACCTGAGCATGAGCTCACGGACCCACTCCAAGCCCCGCACTGGCTCAGAGGACACCTCTCCCGTGGGGCCCACGTCTTTCGAGTTCCTGCTGCCCCCAGACTCGCCTATCACCATCTCGCCCTCGGTGGGGACCGTGTGGCCAGGAAAGGTGGGTGTGGGCCTCACACGCCGGCTGGGAGGCAGGGGCTCCACGCCACCTGCATTTGTCCCCAGGGTGTCTGCCTTTGCCCACCTTTAACCACAGGGTTTCAACCCGGAGAACAGGGGCACAAGTCAACCTGGCCCTCATCAGACCCAAGCAGGACCGAGGAAGGCTCCATGGCCAATGTGCATGGGGCCCAGGGCCCCCCACGCCGGGGGGGCGGTCACAGTACCCTCGGTCCAGCCTGACCCCGATCCATGGCCAATGTGCATGGGGCCCAGGGCCCCCCACGCCGGGCGGGCGGTCACAGTACCCTCGGTCCAGCCTGACCCCGAGAGGCAGGAGCTCCCTAGGCTGCTGGCCTGGCCGGCACCCATCCAGGGCTCCCAGGTTGAGACTGGGGAAGGCTGTGTAGTCCCTTGCACCAGCAGACCTCGCAGGCAGAAGGGCAGGGGGGGACAGAGGGCGTCGGCCACTCCCACCCAGCACTCCACCTGTCCTGCAGAGCAGAAAGCTCTGGGCCTGGCAGGGCCTTCGGGTGACCCTGAGGGCTGCTGAAGGCCTAAGTGAGGAAGGGCACGTGGGGGACAGCTGGCTCACATGGGATTGCAGTGAATGCAGTGATTCAAAATGTAGGACTCGGCCGGGCGCGGTGGCTCAAGCCTGTAATCCCAGCACTTTGGGAGGCCGAGGCAGGCGGATCACAAGGTCAGGAGATCGAGACCACAGTGAAACCCCGTCTCTACTAAAAATACAAAAAAAAAAATTAGCCGGGCGCGGTGGCGGGCGCCTGTAGTCCCAGCTACTCAGGAGGCTGAGGCAGGAGAATGGCGGGAACCCGGGAGGCGGAGCTTGCAGTGAGCCGAGATCGCGCCACTGCACTCCAGCCTGGGCAACAGCGTGAGACTCCGTCTCAAAAAAAAAAAAAAAAAAAAAAAAAAAAAAAAAAAAACAAAATGTAGGACTCGGCCGGGCGCGGTGGCTCAAGCCTGTAATCCCAGCACTTTGGGAGGCCGAGACGGGCAGATCACTAGGTCAGGAGATCGAGACCATCCTGGCTAACACGGCGAAACCCCATCTCTACTAAAAACACAAAAAATTAGCCGGGCGAGGTGGCGGCGCCTGTGGTCCCAGCTACTCGGGAGGCTGAGGCAGGAGAATGGCGGGAACCCGGGAGGCGGAGCTTGCAGTGAGCTGAGATCTGGCCACTGCACTCCAGCCTGGGTGACAGAGCGAGACTCCGTCTCAAAAAAAAAAAAAAAAAAAAAAAAAAAAAAAAATGTAGGACTCACCCATAAAACTCAAGGACGGAAAGGGCAGGCTCCGCTGTCACTGCTGCCCCATGGACAGGGGACCGGGTCCCGGCCTGCCCAGGACTCTACTCTCAACACCTCCAATCACAGGACCCCCACCCTTCATGGCCAGAGGGCTTGGTGCTCACGCCTGCAGCCCGCCCCCGCTTCCTGGGGGACAGAGGCCAGGGAGGGCCATCCCGAAGGGGCACACAGGCTGAAATCTCAAGGGGGAGGTGACCTTGAGAAGAGTCAACAGGCGGAGGAAGGTAGAGTGCCAGCAGGGGCTCCTGGGGGGCGGAGAGAAGTGGCAGCCCCTGTGCCCACGCCTGTCTCTCCTCAGAGGTGCCTGGTCCAGGTGGCCTTCCGGCCCGTGCTGCCTGAGAAGCTGATCCGCCAGGAAGCCCTCCCACTCCTGAACAAAGAAATGGAGACCAAATCCGTGCGTGGGGCCTGGGAAGGAGGGGCGTGGGTAGGGGAAGGGCCTGTCGCAGGAACAAACTCCACCGCCCTCGAGTCCCTGGGGGCCCCCTGCCGTGTGCCAGGAGCGCAGGGTAGACCTTTCCCAAGCACTGCTGCATCTGAGAGGTTAAAACGCTTGCTCACCGAGACCCTCCCTCCTCTCTGGAGGGCACTGCCAGGCGGGAGCAGGGAAGGGTGGGCTCTGGAGGTGGGGGCAGTAGGGGCTGCGACCCAGGGGTGCGGTGGATGCGATGCCGGGCCCCTCCCACAACTTGGAGGCCCCCAGAGGCGCACCTGAAACATGGAGGGTCCTGCAGAATCTGCCCGGCGAGCGCCGGCCCTGGAGGCGGCCTCGAGAGCTCCTGCCCGCCACACTCCAGATGCGCCCTCCCTGGCCCGGCCCGGGTTCCTCCTGGGCGTGCACGTGAGGGGAAGCGCTTGCCTTCAGCCTTTGGCAGTGAAGACGGGGGGGGACCCCAGTTCTGGCTGCCTCCTCACTCCTTTGTGCCTCGGTTTATCCTCTGGTGAAGCAGACGCTGCAGTCTGTAGGCAGCTCTGTGGGGGTCCGTGTGCCCCTCTGCACGGGCTACAGTCTTCCTAGGGAGCCGTTCGGTTTTCTGGTCCCCATTCAATCCAACTGGGGATCCCACGGTTCCTGCACTGGCCGCAGAGGAGCCACAGGGTGCAGCTGGGTGCCTCTGGGGCCCTGCACAGCCCCACAGCCAGTCTCTTCCCCCACAGTTCCGAAAGGATATGGCCTCCCAGAAGAAGGACATACACAGACTGTCATTCTCCGCTCTTCGAATGCAGAACCGCGACAAGCTGTTCAAAGTCTCTGTCCCCCACGTCCTGGAACTGCGGAAGCGGGAGCTGAACCCCAGGTGGGTCCAGGAGGGGCTGCCCCACCTGCTTCCCTCCAGGCCCCTCTGGTGGGACCCACTGTGGCCTCTGTGGAGAGTCCCCTCCCCCCACAGACTGCCCAGAATGACCCATGTGGCTGGAAGGACTGACGGCTTCAGACACAGCTGGATCCAGGTGCTGCCTTCCTGGGACCTGCCCACCCCATTCCCCCAGGCCTGACACCCCTGCCCATAGCCTCACTCCACGGGTGGGAAGCGAAGCCACCGCCCCCCACTCAGCCCCCTTGGGTGCAGAATGAGCCCTGGGAAAGCTCTGATGGGCGCCTGTGGCCCCAGAAAGGAACATGGCTGTCTATCCAGGGCCCAAAGGCACCTGCCCCAAACCCCAGCCCCCAGCCACCAGCTGACGAGGACCTGAAGTGAGTGACAAGGCCCCCACAGGAGCCAGCTTGTCAGACACAACTGCGACAGCCACAGCCTGGAACCCCGGGACCCTGAGGCAGAGCCACAGGGGTCCGGCCTAGGCCGATGGTGGGTGGGGGGAGGCGGGAGTGCACACCTCCGACTTCCTTTCAGTTCCGACGAGTACCAGGCCGCCCGAGCCACCCTGGTCAGAGCGTTCCAGGCGAAGTTCGACACATTTGTAGTTCCCTGTGTCGTTGCCAGCGGTGACATCAAAGACAGGAAAGGGCCAGAACCGCCAAGCTTCAGGTGCGAGGCGCCGTGGCCAGAATGGGGCGTGGTCAGCCGCAAACGCGCCGTCCTCTGCTACTGCCCAACCCTGGGGCCTGGGCGGGCAGGGGGCCACCCACCCTGCCCTCAGCATGCCCTTCCCGTCCCAGCCCCCACAACACCCTGTACCTGGAGCTGTGGTGCCCGACGGTGGCGCCGTCTGTTGTGGTGACGTCCCACAAAGGCAAGACCATCTTTAACTTCGGCGACGTCGCCGTGGGTGAGACGCTCAGCCCCACGCACACCTCCACCTGGTGCCCAGGCACACCCACGCCTCCCCCAGCCCCACGGCCCACGCCTGACAGGGGTGCTCCCTGGGGCCTGGGGCTGGGGCTGTGGCCTGACGCTCCCTGCCCCATTTCAGGGCACCGCAGTATCAAGAAGGTCTCCATCCAGAACGTCTGTCCCGAGGATCTGGCTGTGTCCTTGTCCACCCAGCCCAGGCGGCCTGCGGGGTGGGAGTGGGGGACGGGGAGGGTGTGGTGGAGCCTGCAGACACCCGTGTCCCCTCCTTGACATGGACCCTCAGCTGGACTTCTCCCTGCTGAACCCCAACGGCCCCTTCGTCCTGCTGAACCACTCCAGCCTGCTACGCGCGGGTGAGACCCAGGTCCTGGTGCTGTCCTTCTCTCCCCACGAGAGCATCCTGGTGAGTCCCAGGCCCACCCCGGCCACACTGCGGCCCAAGGCTCCCCACACCGCAGGACAAAGGTGCTGGCCGGGGCGGGCATCGCCTGTGCTCAGGCCCGGAGCTGACCACGCCTGGGTCTGTGGGCAGCCTGGCCCAGGCCCTCACGCCAGCCGGCAAGTGAGCGGAGCTGATGGAGCCCCAGCGCTGTCTCAGCTCTGGCACTGAGAACCCACTGCCCCTGAGGCAGAGCTCCCCTCGTGGCTCCAGCAGACATCTGTTCCTGACAGAGGGATGTGGTCTCTTTAGGCTCAAGAAACACTGGACATCATTACCAAGAGAGGCACGCTCACCCTCACCCTCGTGGGCACTGGCGTGGCGTCCATGATCACGTGCTCCATTGAAGGCAGCATCCTCAACATGGGCTATGTGATCGCCGGAGAGTCTGTGTCCTCAGGCTTCAAGGTGAAGCACACATGCTGGCTCCAGCCTCCCAGGAGGGTTTCCACCAGGCAGGACTCAGGCCAGCTGTGAAAGTGACCCGTGGGTCGGGGAGCCTGTGGGGACACAGGTAGCCCCCTCTACACAGCTGCCACCTCTGCCGCCCTCTCCTGCAGGACCCGGGCCTCTTTCTGGGGAGGCTACAGATGTCCCCTGGTCACCCCACCTCCCTGTCCTCCTTGTCCCTCCTCCTCAGCCCCTGCACAGAGCTCCCCCAACCACCCCCTGCCCTGCTGCTTGAACTCACTCCTTTGGAGCTCAACTCAGCCACCCGGGGGCGAGGGTTTGCGGCCCTCTGGGCGAGCCGCACTGCCCCGTGTGCCCTCATGCCTTTGCACCAGCATGTGCCCATGAGCGAGACTCAGGTGCCCTGGAGGACAGGTGGCACCCCAGAGCTGTCCACGCGCCCCAGGCAGGGAAGCCAAGCCCCGGCCTGGCAAAGGCTGATGAGAGGCTGGAAGAAGGGACGTTGGCACACAGCTCAGTAAACCGCCACGTGTGCCAGCGTCGTCAGGCCACCGGGGTCCCCACCTGGGTGTGGCCTCATAGCAGCAGCCAAGTCCTGGGCACTGACCATAGGAAGGAGGCAGCCAGGCTGGGGCTGGCGGGCGGTGACAGCGGCCTGCTCTCTGCAGCTGCAGAACAACTCCCTGCTCCCCATCAAGTTCTCCATGCTCCTGGACAGTCTCTCCAGCGCCCGGGGCCGGGGCCAGCAGCAGCTGCCGCAGTTCCTCAGCTCTCCCTCCCAGAGGACGGAGGTGGTTGGTGAGCGGGGTGAAGGGTGGGTGGAGCGGGGGAGTGGCAGCGAGTGGAGGGGGTGGGCGGTGAGCTGGGGGGGTGGTTGGTGAGATGGGGGGGTGGTTGGTGAGATGGGGGGTGGTCGGAGAACTGGGGGGTGGGTGGTGAGCTGGAGGGTGGGCGGTTGGTGAGATGGGGGGTGGTCGGTGAGATGGGGGGGTGGTCGGTGAGATGGGGGGTGGTCGGAGAACTGGGGGGGTAGGTGGTGAGCTGGGGGGGTGGGCGGTGAGCTGGGGGGGCGGGCGGTGAGCTGGGGGGGCGGGCGGTGAGATGGGGGGTGGGCGGTGAGCTGGGGGGGTGGGCGGTGAGCTGGGGGGTGGTTGGTGAGATGGGGGTGGGCGGTGAGATGGGGGGGTGGGTGGTGAGATGGGGGGTGGTTGGTGAGCTGGGGGTGGGCGGTGAGCTGGGGGGGTGGGTGGTGAGATGGGGGGCACTTGGATCCATGGGGGTTCGGGGGGTGCAAGGCCATGGGGGGCACCCAGCAGGACAGGGGCTCTGTGGGGGGTGGGCAGGGTGCAAAGCTCTATGGAGCAGGGCTTGGAGGGCAAACAGTGATTGCAGGTGGGGAAGGCCAAACTGCACCCCACGCTACCCGCAGGGACGCAGAATCTCAACGGCCAGAGCGTGTTCAGCGTGGCCCCTGTCAAGGGCGTCATGGATCCCGGGAAGACGCAGGACTTCACTGTCACCTTCAGCCCCGACCACGAGAGCCTCTACTTCTCCGACCGGCTCCAGGTGGTGCTCTTTGAAAAGGTGCGGCTCTGGCTCTGCAAGTTCAGCTGGGCCCGGCCCTGGCCCCAACCAGAGCCTTGCCTTTCGCTGCACTGCCCCACTTTGGAGACCCGGAGGGTACCATGGCTGGGGGACTCAGCACCACACTGAGGGTCATGGGTCGAGAGACCAGAGTCCAGGGCCCCACGGGGCCCCCAGGCCGTCCCTGCCTCCTTCCCTGAGCCAGCCCAGCTCTCACCAGCAGGGCCCCTGCTGCGGAGCTTTGGGGACAAGGCCACTCCACTTCTTGTCCCCAGAAAATCTCCCACCAGATCCTGCTGAAAGGGGCCGCCCGTGAGCACATGATGTTCGTGGAGGGCGGGGACCCCCTGGACGTGCCTGTGGAGTCTCTGACGGTGATCCCCGTATTTGACCCCAAGCACAGAGAGGGTGAGCCCCTCCCCGGGGAGGGAACAGACACGGGGCCTCCTGGTGCCCCTACCCTGTGGACGGGGGCCCTGAGACCCAGCAGAGTGGGGCAGGGATTCCCAGTCTTCTACCCCTGAGCCTGGCAGGAGAGCCACTGCTAACCAGAGTTCAGGAGTCCCGCTGCAGCCCCACCCCATGCCTCAGCCTGACCCTGAGCAGCTCCCCTGGCCACACCCCTCCAGCCAGCTCCCGGCCAGGCCCTCCCTCTCCAGAGGCCGAGGAGCTGAGGCCCATCCTGGTGGCCCTGGACTACATCCAGTTCGACACAGACATGCCAGCCCCACCTGCCACCCGAGAGCTGCAGGTGGGCTGTATCCGGACCACCCAACCATCTCCAAAGAAGGTGCCCACAGCATTGCCCCTGGGGACATTAGGCAGCCCCCTCTGCCTCCCCTGCCCTGGGCAGCCCCCCTCCTGGCCTTGCCCCTCACTGGGATTGTCCCCACAGCCGGGCTTGTCTGGGACTTCCTGTGGCAGGTGTGGGGTGGGCAGCCTGCTGGTCAGAGCTGGGAGGGTGAGTGGAGCTGGGCACCCTCAGCTCTAGTCCCACTGCTGCTGGGAGCGGTGCCTGGTCGCCAGCCTACAGGAGCCCCATACCCCACAGACCGTTGAGTTCAGCCTGGACAGTGTCACATCCCTGCAGCACAAGGGTTTCTCCATTGAGCCCTCCCGGGGCTCCGTGGAGCGCGGCCAGACGAAGACCATCACTATCTCCTGGGTGCCGCCTGCGGACTTTGATGTAGGTGCCTTCGGGTTCCAGGCCAGCGAGCCCTGGGAACGCCAAAGGCTGGGTGGGCTGTACCCCTGCCCAATCCCAGGGGAGGAGGTGGCCGCGGAGGACCCAGGGGAGTCAGGTAGGCAGGGCAGCGGGAAGACAGCACACCTCCCCCGGGTGCCCACTGGCTGAAGGCCTCTTCTCCCCTCCCCTCCTGTTCCAGCCAGACCACCCACTCATGGTGTCGGCCCTGCTGCAGCTAAGGGGGGATGTGAAGGAGACCTACAAGGTCATCTTTGTAGCCCAGGTGGTGACCGGCCCCTAAGCCTCTGCACAGAGCACCCTCAGGCCCTCCTGCCCACCCTCAAAGCCCTCCCCAGGCTGAGGGCCAGGCCATACTACCCTAGGGCCTGGGACCTGGCCATCTTCTGCCAGGCAGATTTCAATAGGCCACCCTCCACATGGTGCCACGGCCACTTCCTGCTGCCCTGGACCCAGCAAGCCCAGGTACATCCAAGAGCGCCCACTCTTGAGATCCCAGACTCAGAACCAGCGAGAAGGCCAGGCCAGCCCACAGCCGTCCTAGCCAGAGCCCCTCAGAGCCCCCAGGAGAGCCCCCCACAGCCTGTCAATAAACTTTTTGTAGGCCAACACTTGCAGCCTGCAGTGTGGGTGACAGAGCACTGAATGAGAAGTGGGGATAGAGCCCTGGGGATGCAGCCCCTCCCCTCACAGCCATGAAACCCGCTTTGCCTGGCAAGGGCCTCCTGGAGCGGGGCCATCCTGCAGGACACCTGTGGGGAGGCCACCCTGACGCAAATTCGAGGAGGGCCCCCAAGCCTGGTGCCCTGAGCAGCAGGCAGGCAGTCCAGAGGGCCGGGGTGCAGCCGGAGCTGAGGCTGACCCAGAGCCGAGAGGCCATGGGCGGTGGGGAGGGCAGGGCTCCAAAGCCCAGGGCAGGCCCCGGGAACCTCCAGACTTTTCCCAACTCCCAGGACCCCAGATGACCCCAAGCAAAGGTGAGCAGATGGCGGGAACCTGGCCTACTTATGCCCTCCCCTCCGCCCAGCAGGGGCCAGGTGAGGCCCAGCTCCTGCACTTAAGTCTCTACTTTTAATCTGAGAGAAGTCTGGGCTCGGCTTTCTGGGCTCTGACCCACCCTTCAACAGAGAAGACCCCTCACAGCCCGTGAGATGCTCCTGGAGCTCAGAGTGGTGCCTCCACCCCAACCCTGCCCTCTGGAGTCTGGCTTGTTGGACACTGTCCCCACAGAGCCCACCCAGCCTGGCCCTCCTGTCACAGTGCAGCACAGCCACTGTGCCACACCAACCAGCAGCCACCAGGAGAGCGTATGCAGCCTTCCCTGGCCTGGCAGGGGGGAGCAGGTGGTGCTTCGGGGAGCTTTCCTGGGCATAGGCCTCAGGGACGCTGGTCTTGAGCTGCCTGCCCTCACCCCCAGCCCCCCAGGGCCCACAGTGCCTAGGAACTTGCCATTGCCCCAAACTTCAAGCCAGTGACATTGACCCTGCAGTGGCATTTTGCAGGATTTCTGTCCAATGCGTCCCTTGCTGCCCTTCCTGGGGCTGACCCGCCATGGCTCAAGGTTGCGCCACACCAGATGGGAGGGGAAGGCAGGTTCCACCAGGTTCAAGCCGGCCCCAGCCGCAGGAGGAGGTGCTCCTGGAGGGCACTGTTTCCTGAGGAGGCCCCTGTCTTCTAAACTCGGACCCGACTCTCCTGCTGGCAGGCCCCTGGTACTGAGTGGTGAGGCCTGCCCAGGTCCTGTGTGGGGGCCGCACCCTCACCTTCCGGAACTTGGGGCTGTGGTCTCAGGCCATGCGGTGCACATGCACTCCCATTCCCACTCCCGTGCTGGGCCTCCACAACCAGCGCGGTCAACGTGGCGGGAAGAATGGCCAGAGGCCCGGAGAGCTGGGCAGGCAGGAAGGGCCCTTGAGGACCATGGCACAGGCCCTGGGAGGTGAAAGGCAACTTCAGGCAGAGCCCGAAAATGGAAGGAGTGATGCAGTGAAGGGGCAGGTATGGGCAGAAGAGCCACGCAGAGGAGGCCCTGCCCTCCAGGGTCACTGCACTTGTAGGGGTGGGGCACACTGAGCAGCGCCCACATGTGGAACAGTTCTGAGCAAGGGGTGTGTGCTCCTCCTGCAGTAAGATGGACCCTGCCCTTTGCTGTGTGACCACCTCCCTTAGCCTGACCGCCCGGCGGACGGTGTGCTGCTGGTCGCACGGGGAGCAGAGAGCCGCAAGAGCCTAACAGGGCCCCTGGCCTGGTGCCAGAGGGATAAGGGTCAGGGGTCCCCCTGGAAGAAATGGCCCCCGCCTGCCCCTGCACGGGGAGCAGCGGACATTGCAGGCTGAGGAAAGGGTGCTGGGCTCCCTGTGGCCCTCAGGAATGGAGGCCGCATTCCCCAGGTGGGGCATGGCCCCCAAGGCCAAGTGCTTTGGAAAAGTGGTCTGCACCCAGAGCCTCAAGGGCCCAGAGCCAGGGCCAGGCTCCAGCCCCCTGGGCCAGCCCCCAGGCAGCGCCTGCAGCTCAGGTCCACAATCAGTGTGCAAACACCACGTTCGGGACGCCCAGCATCTTGGTGGCGTGACCCTCCAGTTCACCCGGAGCCTGCCTGCAAGACTGGACCCGAGGGACCACACCCAAGGCAGCCACGACTTTCCAGGCCAGCTCCCGAGGGTTCCCGGGCCACGCCCAGATCAGCGCCAGAGCAGGCCACACTCGGCCGGCCGGGGTGAAGGCTCCATGCCCGGGCTGAGGGCGAGACCCACCATCGCCTCGCGACTCTGGGCCAGGTGGAGCTGCGAAGCAGGGCTTGGTGCGGACAAACCCTCTGAATACGTAGGGCTTGGCCCAGTGGGAGGGGATTGCGTTGAGCGGTGTCTGGTGGGCGCGGCTTATGGCGGGCGTGGAGCCAGTGGGTGGGGTTTGCATTGAGCAGAGGTCCAGCGAGTGGGGGCGTCTCGTGGGCGAGGCCTCCTGTGGGCGGGGCCTGCGGCGAAAGAGGCTTGCTCCGGGCGGGGACCTGCGGGTGGGGTTTACGCTGCGTGGAGCGTCCTGTGGGCGTGTGCCCCTGTGGGCGGGGCCTGCGAGGAACGGGGCTTGCACTGGGCGGTGCCCGGCGGGCGGGGTTTACCCTGTGTGGGGCGTCCAGTAGGCGTGTGCGCCTGTGGGAGGGGCCTGCGGCGAGCGAGGCCTGGTGGGCGGGGTTTACGCTGAGCGGGCGTTCTGTGGGCGTGTCATGTGGTGGGTGTGTCCTGTGGTGGGCGGGGCTCCATAAAGCCGCGCCGCCAGGCTCTGCTCCAACCTCCGCAGAGCATGGGCCGGGGGTCGCTGGCCGCCCGCGGGCTCCGGCTGCTGCTGCCGCTCTTGCCGCTGCCGCAGGTGGGTCGGGCCGCGTTCTCGGTTTGGCCACCGCGGGGCGGGTCCGTGCTCGGACCACGCCCCTCCCGGGCTCACCCCTGTCCCCACAGGTGGCGTTGGGCTTCGCGGACGGCAGCTGCGACCCCTCGGACCAGTAAGTCAGGGGGGAGGGAGCCGGGGCCTGGCCCCGCCCTGTGGGGAGGTGCGGGCGGTGAGGTCGGCCGGCCCATGCCCCGCCTGCTCCAGGTGCCGCCGTCCCCGCAGGTGTCTGCCCCAGGCCCGCTGGAGCAGCCTGTGGCACGTGGGGTAAGTGGAGCCCGCGGCGGAGCCGTGCGTCCGACGGTTCTGGGGCGGGGGTCACCGGGGCCAGACCTGCCCGGCCCTAACCTCACCGGGCCGCCTCCGCTGTCACCCAGTCCCGGTCGCTGGCGGGAAGTGACCTCGAGCAAGCAGGACCTTCCCTCCCACCCCTCCCACCTGGCCTCCGCGGGAAGCCCCTACGATCCCGCTCAGCAGCGGGGCAGTCGCTGAGGACAGCGAGTCCTGGGAGTGAGCCCAAGGCCACCCCTGGCCAGCCCAGGAGAGACAGCCAGGGCAGGCCCAGCAGCTGGAGGCCAGGCTTTGGCCACGGCAGTCTCCAACGTGCAGAGGCATTGTCTGCTTTTTATCCTGTTAACCTGTCTTCGGTGGTTGTGCCACGACATTCCCCAGGGTGCAGGTGCCCGGTGGCCGAGGGTCAAGTCCAGTGGGAAGGCCTTGCTCTTCTAGGCTCATCCTGCTGGCGGTCCTCCTGTTGCTGCTGTGCGGGGTCACAGCCGGCTGTGTCCGGTTCTGCTGCCTCCGGAAGCAGGCGCAGGCCCAGCCACATCTGCCACCAGCACGGCAGCCCTGCGACCTGGCGGTCATCCCTATGGACAGCGACAGCCCTGTACACAGCACTGTGACCTGTGAGTGCCTAGGGGCCCTCGAGTTGGGGGTGGAGATGGCGGGGGTAAATGCCAAGCCCGCCTCCACGAACCCACTCTGGTTTGCTGCAGCCTACAGCTCCGTGCAGTACCCACTGGGCATGCAGTTACCCGTACCCTTTGGGGAGCTGGACCTGGACTCCATGGCTCCTCCTGCCTACAGTCTGTACGCCCCGGAGCCTCCACCCTCCTATGATGAAGCTGTCAAGATGGCCAAGCCCAAAGAGGAAGGGCCAGCACTCTCCCAGAAACCCAGTCCTCTCCTTAGGGCCTCAGGCCTAGAGACCACTCCAATGCCCCAGGAGTCGGGGCCCAATACCCAACTACCACCTTGTAGCCCTGGTGCCCCTTGAAGGAGGTAGGACAATGGACCAGAGCTTCGAGAACTAGCACTTGGAGCCAAGGGCCCCCAGCCCACCCCACCATCCCACACATTGCTGTGGCCCCAGCCTTGGTGTCATTTTACACCAGCCCCATGGCGTCACCCCCTAGGCAGGCTGCTGCTTTCAGCCTCAGCCCCTGGCCCAGTCCCAGCAGGCCCTCAGCCTGGAAGAGGCCCCTTGGGCCTGAGCCTCAGGTGGGAGCTCAGGGCCAGCTGTGACGTCTGCATCTTATTGGAGAGAGAATAAAGTTTGTATTTAAGTGATCTCTGCCTATGTGGGAAGGACTCTGGGACTCCAGGGCTATGGGAGGAACCCTCGGGCAGCCAACCCCCAGTGCAAGCAGGCAGGGCGAGCGCATGGTCCCTGGCCTGTACCCCGTCCAGGCTTCAGGCTGGCATTCCTAGCCCTGAGCTGGGCAATGGGTGGTGTCAGGTGTCCTGGCAGAAATGACTGGGGTTGTGTTTCTGTGGCTGGGCCAGGAAAACTCTTTTCCTTCTCCAGCCCCATGCCTTTGCCCGTTGCCCCCCAACCCTGGCTGGGACAGTGAGGCACACGCAAGTCAGGCTAGAACATTTATTTTGCACAGAGCTGGGGGAGTAGGTGGCAGGGGGCAGTGGCAGTGGCCTTCCCGGGCAGGCCTCCCATGACTGTAGCAGCTGCGCCCTACTGGATCAGCTTGAAGGACTCCCCGGTCATCATGGCCACAAACTCTGGGGACAGAGGGGCAGGTCAGCAACTTGCCCTGGCCCAGCCACTGGCTCCCAGGGCTCCAGCCCACTCACCCTCATAGTCGATGGTCCCGTCCCCGTCCTTGTCAGCCTCCTTCATCATCTGCTCCGCCTCCACCTCGTTGAGGGGCTCCCCTGCATTCATGAGCACGTACCTGTGGGGCCTGGCGCTGAGCCACTCCATCAGCCCTGCCCGTGCCCGCCCACCGCCTGCCCCCCGCCCGGGCCCTACTTGAGTGTGTTCCAATCAATGTAGCCCTTGCCCTCTTTGTCGAAGACGCGGAATGCCGCCCTCAGCTCGCTCTCCTGGTTCTGGGCCTTCTCATGGTAAACTCCCATTAGTGCCAGGAAACCATCGCAGTTGAAGAACCCTTTGTCTGCAAGGAGCACAGCTGGGGCGCAAGGGACAGGGGGCACAGCACTCCCCATGGGCTCTGCCTCTTCCCCCATAGGCACCGAGACCTGACCCAGGGCCGCTCCCCGAGGCTACCCACCCCACTCCAGCCACAAGCTCACTGTCTCTGTCCACGTCCTTGGCCATCGAGGTCAGCTCACTCTTGGTGGGGTTGATACCCAGCAGGCTCATGAGCCGCTCCAGCTCCCCCGTCTTCACCTCCCCGTTGCCCTCTTCATCAAACATCTCAAAGACTCCCTTGTACTCCTTGATCTGCTCAGCCGACAGGCGCTCTGTCTGCAGGGACACCCACACCGGCCTGACCAGGAGTCCCTTCTGCCCCTGTGTCCAGGGAAGGGTCGGAGATACCCCTGCACCCATCCCTCCGTTGGCAGCCTTTCAAGGTGAGTGGTAAGAGAGGAGGCCCCGCCGGGCGCGGTGGCTCAAGCCTGTAATCCCAGCACTTTGGGAGGCTGAGACGGGCGGATCACGAGGTCAGGAGATCAAGACCATCCTGGCTAACACAGTGAAACCCCGTCTCTACTAAAAATACAAAAAACTAGCCGGGCGAGGTGGCGGGCGCCTGTAGTCCCAGCTACTCAGGAGGCTGAGGCAGGAGAATGGCGTAAACCCGGGAGGCAGAGCTTGCAGTGAGCTGAGATCCGGCCACTGCACTCCAGCCCCAGCGGCAGAGCAAGACTCTGTCTCAAAAAAAAAAAAAAAAAAAGAGAGGAGGCCCCCAGCGCAGAGCAGTCTTCCCGGACAAGGGGTCACACACCAGGGGTTTGCAGGGCCAGCAGGGCTCTGCCAGGCAGCTCACAGGGGCAAAGGCCAGACAGGCAGGGGCCAGCATTCGAGGGAAGAGCGGGAGCTGCAGGGCCAGGCGGGCCAGGCTGCAGTCCTGGAGTCTGGCAATGGACACTAGGTGAGACAGGTAAAGGAAGCTGAGAGCAGGGTGGGGAGGTTCCCAGCCCTGGCCTGGGCTTCCAGCCCAGGATTGGGATACAGCCCAGGAAGCGGAGTCCTAGGCTCCAGCCTGTGTGGCATTCTGGAGGGAGAGTCCAGCACCGGGCCACACCTGCCTGCCACCACTGCTGCTGCCCATCTGGGAGCCAGCTTCCAGAAAGGGCTGCTCCACCCTGGCCCCGGAACAAGGGCTGTGTTGGTGGCAGCAGGGCTTGGTCACTTCTTCCACCTCAGCCTCTTCCTGCCCAGGCTCCCTGGTAGGTCCTCACACCTCCAGATTCCAGCTCAACCTACCCAACCAGCCCGCTAGAGACTCCATCGGGCACAGGGAGCAGCCTTACCATGTCGGTGGTTATCTGACAGGATTCTGCAGGGTGGTGGCACCAGGGCTGCTGTGGGCAGAACGCTGGGGCAGTGGTGGCAGCTGAGTTTTAGCTGGGCCTGGCTGCCTGGGGTCCCCAGGGTCCAGATTCCAAGAGCCTTTTATGGGTGGGAAATCCTGCTGGCCCTATTTTGGGACAGGCTCTCAGCCTTATCCACAGGGCCCCTTCCCGGCCCGCTTTGGCCTGGGCTTCCCCCGACCCTGAAGATGGGCACCGAAGGCCGAGTGCAGGGGCCAGGAAAGGGCTGAGACGTGGCGGGGCCCTCAGGAAAGGGCTGAGACGTGGCGGGGCCCTCAGGAAAGGGCTGAGACGTGGCGGGGCCCTCAGGAAAGGGCTGAGACGTGGCGGGGCCCTCAGGAAAGGGCTGAGACGTGGCGGGACCCTCAGGAAAGGGCTGAGATGTGGCGGGACCCTCACACACACTGTTCCCCTTGCTGTTCCCTCTTCACCGGACCAAGCTCTGAGTCTACCTTTCCAGAGGTGCGGCCCTCCAGCAGGTCTTCACGGGACCCTGGTCCCATGCTGTCATCACTTACCAGTGAGATTTCTTGTTGAAGGCCCATCCTGGCCAGCTGGTGCCCAGTGGCTCAGAGACTGGCCACCCTCCCATCCTGGTGGACTCAACATGGGCCCTGTGCCAGTATGTCACAAACTCTCCGGACAGGTTGAATAAACAAATGCATTAGGCACCTCTTGACCACCTTGTACAGGAGGGGCTGAGGGTCCACCATTCAGGGAGAAGACAGCAAGACATGGGCTGGGGGTGAAGGGGGAAAGGGGGCAAGACAGACAGGGCCTGGGGGCTGGGCTGCCCACTGGAAGTCGGGCACAGTTGGGGGCTATTTTGGGGTTTCTCAAGGAAACCTGACCTCTCTTCCACTCAGAACAGCAAAGCTGGCTCCCGAGGGGGCCTGGTGCCCAGGCTGGTCAGTATCAACACGCCACAGTGGAGCACACGCCTGCACACGTGTGTTCCCTCCTCAGACCCGCACTGACCCCTCCCTGTCTGGGTCTAATTACCCACCAGACTCCCAAAGCCAGGGTCCAGCTCCTCCCTGCCCCACCCAGGCAGGGGTGTGAGGTTTGCAGTGGCAGGGCAGGGTCCTCAGGGTCACACTCACATCTGCCCTCCAACTGGCCCCTTGGCGGCATGAAGACTCTGAGCAGGTGGGGCACTCAGTGTCCCCCGCCAGCCCAGCCCTCTGCCTGCCAAAAAACCTGAAGCTACAGGATGCCTCCCACTGAGACCCAGGCCAGCTGCTGAGACTGCAAGATTGATGCTGAGGAGGGCAGGCCAACGGCCTGGGACACCTCCAGCCAAACAGGGCTGGGGCTGGAGGGAAGCAGCCCTGGGTCTGGTGGGGCCAAGGGAGGCCCTGACCTGACCTTCATCCTGGCTGCTCCCTGGCCTCAGCTTTCCCCTGGGCTGGGGAGGGGACAATTCATGCACTGAGCACCTTCCCCCAGGGGCACAGAATGCAGGAGCCACAGCACCCAGGCCAGGGCCCATCCTGGGTTCTGGTCCGGGGTCCCGAGGTGCTGGCCAGCTGGGTACAGAGACACAGAGAACTGCACTGGCCTCGTGGCCCTGGACAAGCCCCCACCCCGACAACTCTCACAGCCAGTGGACAGCAGGCTCTGCCTCCTCCATTCCCAGGCCTCTAGCGTCTGACATTCCTGGGCCACAGTCCTGAAGGTTCCAGACATCCTGGTGGGCTTACGAGTGAAACTCAAAGCTGTTGGAGCCCGACTTAAAGCAGAGGGCACGCCCACCCCCAGCCCCGCCCTGGCCCTGACAAAGGTGGGGAGGAGCAACATGGTCACAACCACCGTCAACCCCTCTCCTCTCCATATAGGCTTCTACCCATACCCAGGCCCAGTACAAGCAGCAGTCCAGGTCCTTGCCCTCTGTCCCACTCTCCTCGTGCTGACCAGCCTCTGTGTGGCCTTTGGACATGCCCTGTACCTGTACCCCTAAGACCTGAGAGTCATCCAATCTTTATTTTCCATCTTGTGTCTCTTCTGATCACCGAAGGGGTATTCTCCATAACAAAAATAAAAATAATACAAAAAAATAAAAAAACAGAAAAAGAGGCTGGACTTGGTGGCTCACGCCTGTAATCCCAGCACTTTGGGAGGCTGAGGCAGGCAGATCACTGAGGTCAGGAGATCGAGACCATTCTGGCTAACACGGTGAAACCCCAACTGTACTAAAAAAAAAATACAAAACAATTAGCCAGGCATGGTGGCGGACGCCTGTAGTCCCAGCTTCTCAGGAGGCTGAGGCAGGAGAATGGCGAGAACCCGGGAGGCGGAGCTTGCAGTGTGCTGAGATCATGCCACTGCACTCCATCCTGGGTGACAGAGTGAGACTCCATCTCAAAAAGAAAAAAAAAGAAAACAGAAAAAGAGAAAAACCCTGTAACAACTAGAAAACTGCCTCAGCCACGTTCAGGTACAAGTGCAGTTGTGTTAATGGCTGTACCCGGTTATGTAGCAGATCTCTAGAACCTTTCATCTTGCAAAACGGACCCTCTGCACCCATTAAACAGCAGCTCCCGGCCGGGCGCGGTGGCTCAAGCCTGTAATCCCAGCACTTTGGGAGGCCGAGGCGGGTGGATCACGAGGTCAGGAGATCGAGACTATCCTGGCTAACATGGTGAAACCCCGTCTCTACTAAAAATACAAAAAACTAGCCGGGCGTGGTGGCGGGCGCCTGTAGTCTCAGCTACTTGGGAGGCTGAGGCGGGAGAATAGCGTGAACCCGGGAGGCGGAGCTTGCAGTGAGCCGAGATCACGCCACTGCACTCCAGCCTGGGAGACACAGCGAGACTCCGTCTCAAAAAAAAAAAAAAAAAAAAAACAGCAGCTCCCCTCTTCCACCTCCCCCAGCCTATGGCAATCACTACTCTACTTTCTGTTTTTTTTTTTTTTTTTTTTTTGAGACGGAGTCTCGCTCTGTCACCCAGGCTGGAGTGCAGTAGCTGGATCTCAGCTCACTGCAAGCTCCGCCTCCCGGGTTTACGCCATTCTCCTGCCTCAGCCTCCCGAGTACCTGGGACTACAGGCGCCTGCCACCTCGCCCGGCTAGTTCTTTCTATATATTTTTAGTAGAGACGGGGTTTCACCGGGTCAGCCAGGATGGTGTCGATCTCCTGACCTCATGATCCACCCGTCTCGGCCTCCCAAAGTGCTGGATTACAGGCTTGAGCCACCGCGCCCGGCTTTCTACTTTCTGTTTTTAAGAATTCAACTCTGGCCGGGTGCGGTGGCTCAAGCCTGTAATCCAGCATTTTGGGAGGCCGAGACGGGCGGATCACGAGGTCAGGAGATCGAGACCATCCTGGCTAACACGGTGAAATCCCGTCTCTACTAAAAAATACAAAAAACTAGCCGGGCGAGGCGGCGGGCGCCTGTAGTCCCAGCCACTCGGGAGGCTGAGGCAGGAGAATGGCGTAAACCCGAGAGGCGGAGCTTGCAGTGAGCTGAGATCCGGCCACTGCACTCCAGCCTGGGCGACAGAGCAAGACTCTGTCTCCAAAAAAAAAAAGAAAAAAAAAAAGAATTCAACTCCAGGGGCCAGGCATGGTGGCTCACCCCTGTAATCTCAGCACTTTGGGAGGCCGAGGCAGGTGGATCATGAGGTCAGGAGTTCAAGACCAGCCTGGCCAAGATGGTGAAACCCTGTCTCTTCTAAAAAAAAAAAATACAAAAATTAGCTGGGTGTGGTGGCAGGTGCCTGTAATCCCAGCTACTCGGGAGGCTGAGGCAGAGAATTGTTTGAACCCAGGAGGTGCAGGATGCAGTGAGCCGAGATTGCACCACTGCACTCCAGCCTGGGCAACAGAGTGAGACTCCGTACACACACACAAAAAAAAGATTTTGACTCTGTAGACCTCCTAGGAGTGGAATCATCCAGTGTTTGTGTTTCTGTGGCCGAATTAATGTCCTCCAGCTTCATTTGTGGTGTAGCATATGACAGAATAGGCTGCTGCTTCTACTTTTTTTTTTTTTTTTTTTTTTTTTTTTTAGGTGGAATCTCGCTTTGTCTCCAGGCTGGAGTGCAATGGCATGATCTCAGCTTACTGCAACCTCCGCCTCCCGGGTTCACACAATTCTCCTGCCTCAGCCTCCCGAGTAGCTGGGACTACAGGTGGGTGCCACCACACCTGGCTAATTTTTTTTTTTTGTTTTGTTTTGTTTTGTTTTGTTTTGTTTTTCGAGACGGAGTCTCGCTCTGTCGCCCAGGCTGGAGTGCAGTGGCGCGATCTCGGCTCACTGCAAGCTCCGCCTCCTGGGTTTACGCCATTCTCCTGCCTCAGCCTCCTGAGTAGCTGGGACTACAGGCGCCCGCCACCGCGCCCGGCTAATTTTTTGTATTTTTAGTAGAGACGTGGTTTCACCGTGGTCTCGATCTCCTGACCTTGTGATCCGCCCGCCTCGGCCTCCCAAAGTGCTGGGATTACAGGCGTGAGCCACCGCGCCCGGCCTAATTTTTTATACTTTTAGTAGAGACAGTGTTTCACTGTGTTAGCCAGGATGGTCTCTATCTCCTGACCTCATGATCCTCCCACCTGGGCCTCCCAAAATGCTGGGATTACAGGTGTGAGCCACTGTGCTCAGCCTGGAACAGGCATCTTTTTTAAGGCTGAGTGAAATGTTTTTCTCGGGATGGACCACACTCGGTTTCATCTGCTGATGAACACTTAGGTGCTCCTACCTCTTGGATGTTGGAACTGCTACTGCAATGAACACGGGTGGGCATGAAGGTGTTTCATAGATGTGATTAGTATTTAAATCAGTAGGCCAGGCATGGTTGCTCACGCCTGTAATCTCCGCACTTTAGGAGGCCGAGGTGGGCAGATCACGAGGTCAGGAGATGGAGACGATCCTGGCTAACACAGTGAAACCCTGTCTCTACTAAAAATACCAAAAAAGCTTAGCCAGGCATGGTGGTGGGCGCCTGTAGTCCCAGCTACTCAGGAGGCTGAGGCAGGAGAATGGCATAAACCCAGGAGGCGGAGCTTGCAGTGAGCCGAGATCGTGCCACTGCCCTCCAGCCTGGGCGACAGAGTGAGACTCCCATCTCAAAAAATAAAAAAAAGGATTTAAATCAGTATACTTTGGGTAAAGCACATGACCCTCCATAATGTAGGGGGGCCTCATCCAGTTCGTTGAGGGCCTTAAGAGAAAAGACTGAGGTCCTCCAAGGAAGAAGGAATTCTGTCTCCAGACGGCTGCAACGTCAGCTCTACCCTGGAGGCTGCCCACAGTGCAATCACACGGGCCAACTCCTCAACATCTCTCTTGTGTGTGTATATGAGAGATGTGTACATACAGACACACACACATATACACACCCCCCTGCTTCTGCCACAGAGGGCCACCGCAGACATCACCACTGCCACTGGGGGTCCCCAGTGGGAAGACACCGAGAGACCCTGCCCCACTCTGGGGCAGCAGCCTCGGCTGCAAACCCACCTCACCTGAGCCACACAGACACAAGGTGGTCATTGTGTCCACAGGCAGGACTCTGATGGTCCCTGCAGGTGGTCTGGGGCCCCTTCTATCTGGTTCTGCTTCCCCCCTTCCTGTCGCAGGGGCTGACCCCTAAGAGGGAGCTCCTAGCCCAAACTCCATCTCAGGGTCAGCTTCTGGGGAACCCAAGCTGTGACATGATGGGATGTTGGCGGTGGACACCCTGCCGCCAAGCTGCAACCAGGCACCAGTGCGGGACGAAGACACACGCTCCCACATAGTCACCTGTTACACTCACTGGTGGTGAGTTGGAAGGGCAGGGGGTGGACCAGGTAACTGCCGCCAATCGAGACTACAAATGGCAGAAGGAGAGAAAGGGGCACTTGAAAGCCAGGGGTGAGCCCAAGTGTGAGTGTCGGGGGCCCTCTGTGGTTCAGGCAGCGTCTCTGCTCTCCACTCTGCAGTGGGAAGGCACTGAATCGGAGGCCCAAGCCCAGGACTTAAGTCAGAGCGGGCAGGGCCTTGGTGGGGACATCCAGGCGGGTGTCCCCTGAAGTTTGATCCCAAGGTTGCTCTGAAGCTTCTGCGTCTGCAGGTTTGCTCACCGCTCCATAGGAAGAGCTGACACTCCCACCCCCAATGCTGGAAGGACCCAAACCAGAGGCAACACTAGTTTCCCCGAGCCCCACCTGCCCTGGTAGCATGAGGTTGGCACTGAGGGCAGAGCTGCAGCAGAACCAAGCTGCAGTCGAGTGGGCCTGGTGCTGCCATGGCACCTGGGGGGTGCGGACCCACAGGGCTCCCTTGGGCCTGGAGCGCGGGATCCGTAGGAAGAGGACTCCACAGCTCCTGCCTTCTCCTGCTGTTCCCTTCCCTCTGCAGCTTCTGCCTGAGGCCTCCTCGGCAGAGCACTGGGCCGGCCACAGCATTGGCCAAAGCATTGGACCGAACACCCGAGACGTGGCCCCCTGCACAGTCACCTGCTCAGCCCTGGGCTGGCCCCTTCCCACCCTCATCACCTCCAGCTCCCCCACGGTGGCTTCCTGGAATTCCCCCAAAAATCTGTCCCTTTGAGTCCCTGTCTCAGGATCTGCTTATGGGAGCCTGGCCTGGGCAAGGGTGAAAAAACAAAGTGAAGCCCAAACTCTGGACCCCCAGACCACACAAGGAGGAGGGGATGTGAACAGCAGAGCCCTGCACTCCCAGCACTGCACAGGAGATGGCTAGAGACAATGGCCTGGGCTTAAAATGCAATGTGAAACCTCTACGGTAACCATTAAAACGACTGAAACTGTATAACCTCCACACCTGCAGAAGAAAAATAATGATGAAAATGTAACAAATCTAACAGAACACAGGAGGGGAGAAAGAAGCATAAATAGAAAGTAGAAAGTCACATTATAAAAGTACATTCAGGGCCAGGTGTGGTGGCTCACACCTACAATCCCAGCATTGCCAGAGGCTGAGGTGGGAAGATGGCTTGAGCCCAGGAGACCAGCCTGGGCAACATAGCGAAACCCTGTCTCTACAAAAACACAGCCGGGCACAGTGGCGCACGCCTGTAATCCCAGCACTTTGGGAGGCTGAGGCAGCAGATCACAAGGTCAGGAGATCGAGACCATCCTGGCTAACACGGTGAAACCCTGTCTCTCTACTAAAAATACAAAAAAAAAAAAAAAAAAAATAGCCGGGCATGGTGGCGGCGCCTGTAGTTCCAGCTATCTGGGAGGCTGAGGAAGAATTGCTTGAACCCGCAAGGCGGAGCTTGCAGTGAGCTCAGATCGTGCCACTGCACTCCAGCCTGGGTGACACAGAGACACTATGTCTCAAAAGAAAAAAAAAAAAAAATCAGCCGGGCGTGGTCAGTGGTCCCAGCTACTCAAGAGGCTGAGGTGAGAGGATCGCTTGAGCCAGGAAGGTGGAGGCTGCAGTGAACTATGACTGTGCCACTGGACTCCGACCTGGGTGACAAAGCCAGACCCTGTCTCAAAAACAACAAAACAAACAAACAGAGGAAAGAGCTCAAAGAGTTGAAAGTGGTTGTTTATGGGAGAGGGCAGGCCGGCGGACGGGCTGCGGGTTAGCAGCCCTGAAAACCATGGATTATTTTGGAAAATGAACGCTTGTCTTGAAACAAAGGAGCGCCCCTCTGCCGCCCGGGATCTTCCGGGACCAGCGCACAGAGCTGCCCTGGACCGGCAGCGAGGGCGGCGGCGCCAGGGCTTCTCCCTCCATCCGCGGTACTCAGCCGGGTTCCATAAAGCCGGGCAGTGCCTCAACTTCCCAATGCGAAGTGGGGGAGGAGGAGCGAAGCCCAGCGCGCCCTGAGGTGGGGCCTAGCGCTGCACTAGAGGCTTCCCGGTGGGTTTTTTTTTTTTTTTTTTTTTTGAGACAGAGTCTTGGCCTGTCGCCCAGGCTGGAGTGCAGTGGCGTGATCTCAGCTCACCGCAAGCTCTGCCTCTCGGGTTCAAACGATTCTCCTGTCTCAGCCTCCCGAGTAGCTGGGATTACAGGCGCCCACCACCACGCCCGGCTAATTTTTGTATTTTCGGTAGAGACGGGGTTTCACCATGTTGGCCAGGCTGGTCTCGAACTCCTGACCTCTGGTGATCCGCCCGCCTCGGCCTCCCAAAGTGCTGGGATTACAGGCATTAGCCACCGCGCGCAGCCGTTTCTTGCGTCTTGCTTGACGTTTACGTGGCACAGCCCGTGGGAGCCTGTGCTCGTCAGCGCCTTGCGTCCTGAAGGCGGCGGCGAAAGTGGGCGGAGCCTCGGTCACCCGGCCCCGCCCCGTCAGTTGCCCCCACCCCACGGCCCGCCTTGTCGCCCGCCCCGCCCTGTCTCCGCCCCGCCCCACCTGGAAGCTCCGCCCCCGGTCGTTAGCTCCGCGCTCTCCCACCAGACGGCGCTCGCAGGCCGCGCGGAGTCTGGGCGGTCCCGGGGCCTGGGCGTCTCGGGTCACCCGGCTTGGAGTGGGAGCTGGGCCGGCCGGGGTCGCCGTCCGAGGCCGGTCGTGGGGATTTCGAGTGCTGCGAACCCGGCGCCGCCATCCGTCCTCGTTGACACCCGGCCCTGTGCGTTTCCCTTCCGGGCTCCCACAGTCGCCGGGGACGAACGGAGGCGCCGGCTGCGGCCCCGCGGGGCGCCCCGACCGCGGCTCCCGAGAGGCCCCTCGCCAGCAGCCGCCCTCGCCGCGGAGGGCCCGGCCCGGCTCCCTGCTCCACCTCGGGGCGCAGTGGCAGCCAGGTTCCGGGGCTCCTCCGTCCGCGTCCTCTTCAGCCTCGTTCGAATGTGACGGCAGCTGGGTCATGTTGTCCAAACGTACCAGGAGCCCCAGATCCTCCAGGCAGCCCGGGCCCCAGCGCGCCCGGTGGCCCAGGAGCCCCTGCACCCCCGCAGCCGCGCTGTCCCGCCTCCTTCCAGCTCCCAGAGGGAACCGCAAATGAGGACGTGCGGGCCTGGGGGCAACACCCAGGCTGAGGCGGGCAGGCCCTGGGCGCGGGTGGGCAGGGATCTGGCCTTAGCAGAGCCCCAGGAGTCAGGTTGACTCAGCCGCTCACTCCCTCCACCCTCTGCAGGGATGGGCGCTTCCTCCCCATGGTCACTCCCAGAGGTCCCAGCTCAGTGCTGGACCAAGGCCTGACACCTGGTCCCCAGTGGCTGCTGGAGAGGCCGCAGGGCAGGACAGACAGACCCTTCGAAGTCTGACGGGGGCCGGGCCCGGTAGCTCACTCCTGTAATCCCAATACTTTGGGAGGCAGAGGCAGGCGGATCACTTGAGGTCAGGAGTTGAAGACCAGCCTGGCCAACATGGCGAACTCCCCACCCCCAACTCTACAAAAAAAATACAAAAATTAGCCAGGTGTGGTGGCACGTGCCTGTAATCCCAGTAACTTGGGAGGCTGAGGAAGGAGAATTGCTTGGGATGATTGCGAGGCGAGGTTGCAGTGAGCCCATGTCGCACCAGCCACTGCACTCTAGCCCGAGCAACACAGGGAGACTCCATCAAAAAAAAGAAAGAAAGAAAGAAAGTCTGATGGGCAGGCTGGGCCCACCCCCAGGGGACTGCAGGGCAGGTCTACAGGCCTGGGCAGAGCTCCAGGAGGCATGCAGCAGCACCCAGCCTGTCTCAGACGTGCGTCAGCCACAGGCTCCAGGGGCCACGTGCCTGGCCACACCTGCTGATTTCCAAAACACCCAGCACCTGCAGGCCCAGTCGCCCCAGGAGGGGCAGCACCCCTGCTAGAGGACTCCTGGTTCCACCCAAATCCCTGCTGCTTGGAGTCCTCTTCCACCCGTGGGCAGCGCCCATGCCCTCAGACCTCCCAGACCACCGCCTTGGTCTGTGCCCCCTCCAGGACCTCACTGGTCCCCACACCACACCCCACCCCTTATTGCCTCCTTCAAGCAAACCTTGCATCAGCTCCCAGGGGACACACGCTGGAGCCTCAGGACAACATTCTAGACAACAACCTCAGGCCCCAGGGGCAGTCCCAGGAGAAGGCCTTGCCTTTGGGGTGAGTCCTGCCTAGGAGTCAAGGGGCTGAGACCCTGGGGGTTCTGCATGGAGCCCTGGGCCTGAGATGCTTCTAAATGTTTGGGTGGATGGCCCTGCCCAAGGGCCACAGCTGCCCCCTCCTGCCCCAGGGCACATGCTGTGGTGCCGGCCTCCACTTCAGAAGGTGTCAAGGCTGCACTTGAGTCCCAGGCATGAGTCCCAGGGAGACTCCACTACCCTGGTGGGCTGGGCTGACATTGTACATTCTGGATTCCCCGAGGCCAAGGCCTGTTATCTCCAGGCCTTGGAGATGGGGACTAGTGGAGCCCAGGCCTGGGGGCAACACCCAGTCTGAGACCAGCAGCCCTGCCTCTCACGCCCACCCCCAGAAAGCTTTAGCCACTCCCAAGGGCTGGCCAAGCTGGCCTGGGTGGACATTGCCCATCTTCCCCACACCCAGGACAGCACTCCCAGGAGCCCCTCCTGCGGGGATATTGGCAGCCCCAGGACGGTCCTCAGCTACACATGTCCCCACTGTGTGCCCTGCTGGCCTGTGGCTCTGCAGGCCCCTGAGACACCCTCTCCATGCCTGCCTCTCCACCCAAACATTTAGAAGCATCTCAGGCTAAAAAGGTCCAAACACCAGCACATTCTCTCCCTCCTCTGACCATAACAGCCAACCCCAGCTCTGATGCCCAGTTGCTTAGATAAACACCCAGGTGTCAGCCTCGACTCCCCCACTGTCCTTGTCCCTGTACCACCAGCAAATCTGTTACTCAGGAATACCTGACCCTGCCCACCCTTCACAGCCCATCTGCACTCTTCTCTGGTCACCCTGGCCCTGTGGGATGGTCTCCTCTCAGCCACCAGAGGGGGTCATGTCCCTGCTCAGAGCCCTGCTGCTTCCCATCACGCTGTTGCCTGCCCTTGGTGAGCTGACCCCACTGGTCAGCGTGTTAGGCCGGAAGGACTAAGGCACCACCCTGACATCCAAGCACCACAGTGTGGCCTCCCCTAGGAATTTATCTCTTTTCAAAAAGCAGGTGATGAATGCTAATGGCCTTTTTGGCAGGAATGGAAAAGCTGATCCTCACATTCATGTGGAATTGCAAGGGTACTGAATAATCAGAACAATCTTGTAAACAAAGAACAAGGCCAGGCACAGTGGCTCACTCTTGTCATCCCATCACGGTGAGAGGTCGAAGTGGGAGGATCTCTTGAGCCCAGGAGTTCGAGACCAGCCTGGGCACCATAGGGATACGCTGTGTCTACAAACAAAACGTTAAAAAAAATTAGCCGGGTATGGCAGGGCACAGTGGCTCACGCCAGTAATCCCAGCACTTTGGGAGGCCGAGGGGAGTGGATCACAAGGTCAGGAGATTGAGACCATCCTGGCTAACATGCTGAAACCCTGTCTCTACTAAAAATACAAAAAATTAGCCGGACGTCGTGGCGGGCCCCTGTAGTCGCAGCTACTCGGGAGGCTGAGGCAGGAGAATGGCGTGAACCCGGGAGGCAGAGCTTGCAGCGAGCGGAGATCGCGCCACTGCACTCCAGCCTGGGCGACAGAGTGAGACTCCGTCTCATTAAAAAAAAAAAAAAAAAAGCTGTTTGTGTCACGAAGCGGGTGGATCACCTGAGGTCAGCAATCTGAGACCAGTCTGGCCAACACAGTGAAAACCTGTCTCTACTAAAAAAAAAAAAAAAATTAGCTGGGCGTGGTGGCAAGCACCTGTAATCCCAGCTACTTGGGAGGCTGAGGCAGGAGAATCGCTTGCACCCAAGACGTGGAGGTTGCAGCGACCTGAGATCACGCCATTGCACTCCAGCCTGGGCAACAGAGCGAGACTCTGTCTCAAAAAAAAAAAAGAAGAAGAAGAAGCTATCTGTATATTCAGGATATTAGGCTCTTACCAGATACATGATTTGCAAAGATTCCCATAAGCTGTCTTTTCACTCTCTTGATAGTGTCCTTTTTTTTTTTTTTTTTTTTTTTTGCAAGCTCCGCCTCCTGGGATCATGCCAATCTCCTGCCTCAGGCTCTCGAGTAGCTGGGACTACAGGCGCCGCTACCGCGCCCAGCTAATTTTTTTTTTTTTTTGTATTTTTAGTAGAGACGGGATTTCACCGTGTTAGCCAGGATGGTCTCGATCACCTGACCTTGTGATCCGCCCGCCTCGGCCTCCCTAAGTGCTGGGATTACAAGCGTGAGCCACCATGCCCGGCCAATAGTGTCCTTTTAAAATTTTTATTTATTTTTTTGAGACGGAGTCTCACTCTGTCGCCCAGGCTGGAGTGCAGTGGGTGATCTTGGCTCGCTGCAAGCTCCGCCTCCCGGGTTTACGCCATTCTCCTGCCTCAACTTCCCAAGTAGCTGGGACTACAGGCACCCGCCACCACGCCAGGCTAGTTTTTTGTATTTTTTAGTAGAGACGGAGTTTCACCATGTTAGCCAGGATGGTCTCAATCTCCTGACCTCGTGATCCGCCCGTCTTGGCCTCCCAAAGTGCTGGGATTATAGGCGTGAGCCACCGCGCCCAGTCCAGATAGCTTTTTAAAACAACAACGATCAACCCTATTCAAAAAATGGGCAAATCCTCAAATAGGCATTTCTCTGAAGGTGATGTGCGATGGCAAATAAGCACATGAAAAGATCCTCAAGGTCGTTAAGCATTAGGGAAGTGTGATGAAAACCACAAGGAGATAGCACTTCACACTCACTTGGAAGAGATTTTATTTATTTTTAGAGACAGAGGCTCACTCTGTCGCCCAGGCTGGAGTGCAGTGGCGCGATCTTGGCTCACTGCAACTGCCACCTCCTCCCAGGTTCAAGCGATTCTCCTGCCTCAGCCTCCCGAGTAGCTGGGACTACAGGCACACGCTGCCACGCCCGGCTAATTTTTTATATTTTAGTAGAGTTGGGGTTTTACCATGTTGCCCAGGCTGGTCTCGAACTCCTGAGCTCAGGCAATCCGCCTACCTCAGCCTCCCAAAGTACTAGGATTACAGGCGTGAGCCACTGTGCCCGGCCAAGAATAGATTTCTTTTTAAAAAGGAAAATAAATATTGATCAGCATGTGGGGAAATTGGAAACCTCATGCACTGCAGGGGGGAATGTAAAATGTCAAAGCTGCTGTGGGACACAGTCATCAGTAACTTAACCATAAAACTACAAGGCCAGGGGCAGGGGCTCACGCCTGTAATCTCAGCGCTTTGGGAGGTCGAGGTGCGCAGATCACCTGAGGTCAGGAGTTCAAGACCAGCCTGGCCAACATGGCAAAACCCCATCTCAATGAAAAATAAAAATTCTCTGCATGTGGTGGTGCACACCTGTAATCCCAACTACTTGGGAGGCTGAGACAGGAGAATCGCTTGAACCCAGGAGGTGGAGGTTGCAGTGAGCCCCTGGGCAAGAGAGCAAGACTCCATCTCAAAAAAATCAAAAAAGTTACCATGTTACCCATCAACTCTGCTCCTAGGTATATACCCCAAATAATTTAAAACAGATGTTCAAACAAAAGAATGTGTATGGCCAAGTGTGGTGTCTCACGCCTGTAATTCTCACACCTGCAATCCAAGCACTTTGGGAGGCCAAGGTGGGCGGATCACCTGAGGTCAGGAGTTCAAGACCACTCTGGCCAACATGGTGAAACCCCGTCTCTACTAAAAATACAAAAATTAGCTGGGCATGGTGGCGGGTGCCTGTAATCCCAACTACTCAGGAGGCTGAGGCTATTCAGGAGGCTGAATAGCTTAAATCCAGAAGGCAGAGTTTGCAGTGAGCCGAGATCACACCACTGCACTCCAGCCTGGGCAATAGAGTGAGACTCTGTCTCGGAAAAAAAAAAGAATGTGTATAACAGCATTGTTTATAATAGCTAAAAGACCAGCCTGGGCAATAGGATGGGACCCCATCTCTACCAAAAAAAAAATTTGTTTTAATTAGCCAGGCATGGTGGCAGGCACCTCTATTCCCAGCTACTGGGGAGGCGGAGGTAGGAGGATCACTTGAGCCAAGGAGGTTGAGGCTGCAGCAAGCCATGATTGCATCACTGCACTCCAATCCGACCACAGTGTGAGACCCTGTCTCTGTTTATTTATTTTATATTATTTATTATTTTTTTTTTTTCCTTTTTTTTTTTTTTTTTTTTTGAGACGGAGTCTCGCTCTGTCGCCTGGGCTGGAGTACAGTGGCCGGATCTCAGCTCACTGCAAGCTCCGCCTCCCGGGTTCACGCCATTCTCCTGCCTCAGCCTCCCGAGTAGCTGGGACTACAGGCGCCCGTCACCTCGCCCGGCTAGCTTTTTGTATTTTTTTTAGTAGAGACGGGGTTTCACTGTGTTAGCCAGGATGGTCTCGATCTCCTGACCTTGTGATCCGCCCGTCTTGGCCTCCCAAAGTGCTGGGATTACAGGCTTGAGCCACCGCGCCCGGCCTATTTATTTATTTATTTATTTTTAGACGGAGTTTCGTTCTTGTTGCCCAGGCTGGAGTGCAATGGCGCGGTCTTGGCTCACTGTAACCTCTGTCTCCCAGGTTCAAGTGATTCTCCTGCCTCAGCCTCCTGAGTAGCTGGGACTACAGGTGTGTGCCATCATGCCCGGCTAATTTTTACATTTTCAGTAGAGTTGGGGTTTTGCCATGTTGGCCAGGCTGGCCTTGAATTCCTGACCTCAGGTGATCTGCCCGCCTTGACTTCCCAAAGTTCTGGATTACAGGGGTGAGTCACTGTGCCTGGCCCCCATTTTTGTATTTTTAGGACAGGTGGGGTTTCGCCACGTTGGCCAGGCTGGTCTCAAACTCCTGACCTCAGGTGATCCGCCCACCTCGGCCTCCCAAAGTGCTGGGATTACAGGCGTGAGCCGCCGCGCCTGGCCTTTACCACTTTTTTTTTTTTTTTTTAAAGTAGCTCATGAGGCAGAACCCAATGTAGGGGAGCCAGCAAGTCGTGGGGAGGAGTCCTTGCCGGGGTCATCGGGAGTCCCCGCTGGGGCCCCTGCCTTCTGGTGAATGGGCCAGTCAGCAGGTCCAGGTCCCTGCCAAGGGCATGAGGCTTGTGGAGGAAGTCCCTTGTGGAGACCTCTGGGCCCTGAGCTGGGTGGGGGTGGGGACAGCAGATGGGACCCTGGCACCCAGAAAGAAAGACCGAGCCCCTGACCTCTTCACAGGGCGGGTCAGTGTGGTGGGGTCTTCTGTTGGAGAGGACGGCCCCCGAGGCACTGTGGTGACCCGGTGCAGCCCGGTGTGGCGTGGGAAGAGCTCCACCCTGCCAGCAGCTGCACCGTGGGAGGGCAGCTCCAGCCTGGGAGGACTCCTGGCCCTTCCCCTCTGTGTGCCTCTGTATCCTGAGAGAGCCTTGACCAGGTCCCCTGCTTCCAGGGAAGGCTACTCATGGCCACCTACTGCTGGATAGGGCCCTACCGGTGTCTGCCTGTCAGTGACCTCCGGTTGCATCCTTGGGACAGAAGGGCAGCTCCAGGGCACACAGGTTGGACTCTGGGTCCATCTCTGGGCTGCCCCTTACCTGGCAGGGCCAAAGAGGGCAGTGGGCAAGGGGCTCGGGAAGGCTCTGCCCTCTGCAGCCCCCCTGCAGCCCCTTAACCGGGCACCTCTCGGGGCCTTGCTCTCAGGAAAACCTTGGTGGCTGGACCAGCCACCCACCGGCTGAGGCCACAGGTGCGAACTGCGGCCGGTGTAGGAGGAGCCCAGTCCTGGGTGCCGCCCTAGGAAGATGAATCCCCTGAGCAGCCTAAGCTTCTCCCTCAAGCAGGGCCCTGGCAGGGGAGGCGAAGGGAGCTGGAGGCCAGGGCTGGTCCAGCAACCCCCGAATTCCCTGGATCCCTAGGTTCCCACCCACTCACCTCTGCTCCCACTCTGGGCACTGGAATGGGGTAGAAGCCTCCGTCATCCATCATCCTGCACTGGCCAGTGTGGCTCACCTGTGCTGTCACCCACTCCCCAGACCCAGGGACCCCACCCCAAGCACGTCTAGGCAGGTGGGTGACACCTCAGGTCAGGAGGCTTGGCCAGGCCAGGGAGGACGTTGAGGGACCAAGAAAGAGTCTTCCTTTTTTTTTTTTTTTGAGACAGGATCTGGCTCTGTCACCCAGGCTGGAGTGCAGTGGCTCAACCACAGCTCACTGCAGACTCCTCAACTTCCCAGGCTCAAGCCATCCTCCCACCTCAGCCTCCTGAGTAGCTAGGACTACAGGCACATGCCACCATGCCCAGCTAATTTTTGTATTGTTTGCAGGGCATGCTGGCTCACACCTGTAATCCCAGCAGTTTGGGAGGCCAAGGTGGGTGGATTACTTGAGGTCAGGAGTTCGAGACCAGCCTGACCAACGTGGTGAAACCCTGTCTCTACTAAAAATACAAAAATTAGCCAGGTGTAGTGGCACATGCCTGTAATCTCAGCTACTCAGGAGGCTGAGGCAGGAGAATTGCTTGAACCTGGGAGGTGAAGGTTGCAATGAGCTGAGATTGCACCACTGCATTCCAGCCTGGGCAACAAGAATGAAACTCAGTCTCAAAAAAAAAAAAAAAAAAAAAAAAAAAAAAAAAGGCCGGGCGCGGTGGCTCAAGCCTGTAATCCCAGCACTTTGGGAGGCCGAGACGGGCGGATCACGAGGTCAGGAGATCGAGACCATCCTGGCTAACATGGTGAAACGCCGTCTCTACTAAAACATACAAAAAACTAGCCGGGTGAGGTGGCGGGCGCCTGTAGTCCCAGCTACGCGGGAGGCTGAGCCAGGAGAATGGCGTGAACCTGGGAGGCGGAGCTTGCAGTGAGCTGAGATCCGGCCACTGCACTCTAGCCTGGGTGACAAAGCAAGACTCCGTCTCAAAAAAAAAAAAAAAAAAAAAAAATTGGTTTCATTTTTTGTAGAGATGGAGTTTCACTATATTGCCCAGGCTGGTTTCAAACTCCTGGGCTCAAGCAATCTGCCTGCCTCTGCCTCCCAAGGTACTGGGATTACAGGCGTGAGCCACCGTCCCCCCAGAAGAGGTCTTGAGGGTTCAGAGCCCCAAGGCCCAGCTGGGGTGGCTGCCTCCAAGATGGCCCTCCTCACCCTCCAGGCCCTGCCCACTGGGTTCCCTCTCTCAGACCCCCACTTTCTGGGCACTGAGGGTCTTGCGTCCCCGTTTCTGTCTGCTCATGTCTCAGATGCCTACGTAGGCCACCTTGCTCTCTTGTCTGTGTGTAGGTGTTGGGGGGTGGGTGTGAGCCGCTCTGACTGTCTGTCTCTCTGGGTCACTGCGCCACCTTCTCCCTTCATCTCACCAGGATGTGTGCAGGGCATTGTGCCCGCCACACTCTCAGCCTGAGGATGCTGGTGGCCTGTGGGAGGCCAAGGAGACCCCAGAGAACAGCTGCAGCCTTCCTGCCAAGGGGGCCGCCCAGCCCCGGCAGGAAATGGGGCTGGGGGCTGGGTGGTTGGGAGCCCTGACTGTCCCTCCGAGTCACAGAGGAGTTGCAGATGGTGGCGTTGTGCTCCCACGATGACCCCCACCCCAGAAGATGCCCTGGAGCACGCCGTGGGGCCAGAGGGAGAGTGGAGGCCTGAGCCTGCTCCACCCCCGTGGGCTCTGCCCGCAGCCTCGGGTTCAGGCTGGGTCAGGCCAAGGGTGGGGCCGCCTGACCTCAGTGAGGGGTGGCCAGGCCCCTGGGCTTGAGTTTCTGTCACCTGTCCCTTCCCAGGGCAGACTGGGCACTTTGAGGAGCCACTGTCTCAGAGCTGCCCAGGCTGACCCTGCCCGGGTCACACCCTCACTCTCACTAGGGTCAGGCCCAGGGCTCCCTGAAACTACAGCCAGAGCTACAGCATGGGTCCAACCAACTGTCCCATGTCCTTGACCTTACCATGGGTCAAACCAGCTGTCCACCGTCCTTGACTTCACCACGGGTGAAAGCAACCATCTAAATGTCCTTGACGTCACCAACCAACAGAAGCTTTGGGTATAAGTAGCCCAGCTGTTGCTCAGCTGCTGGTTTTTAGCCACGAGGTAGGTGGGGACACCTATGCATTTTCCCCACGTCCAGCAACCTCCGCTCCCCCTGGTGACAACCCTGCCTTTGTGTTGAGAGCCACTAACTACCGTTGGAGCCACAGGAAATCCGAGTGAAGCCTGTCAGTCTTCCTGGGGTCAACATCCAGAGAGCCAAGTCTTCTGAGCAGCCCAACTGCTGAGGTGGGGATGACGGGGCAGTGGGGCCCTACCCAGCAGAGAAAGGAGGAGATGCCATATGGGGACACAGAGCCATGGGTGGGTGGGCAGGGGGAGAGCCCAACAGCCTCACCTGGATCCAGCTAGGCCTGAGGCTCAGCTGTCTACTCATGACTCGTATTCACTGAGCTAGTCAATTGTTTCTTTTCATGAAAGCCGGCTTCAGCTTCTACCGCTTGCTACAGTGACTCCTGACTGACCCAGCTCGCATGTGTGTGCATATGTGTGTATACCAAGCTCATGTGTGTGCACATGCATGTATACTAGCTGGTGTGCATGCAAACGTGTGTATACCCAGCTCATGTGTGTTTGCACATATGTATGTATACCTACTTTGAGTGTGTCCACGTGTGTATACCCAGCTTGGTTGTACATGCATACCCAGCTCGTGTGTGTGCATACATGCATGTATACTCAACTCGAGTGTGTCTGTACACATGCACATATACCATCTGGTGTGCATGTACATGTGAGTATACCGTTTGGGTGTGCATGTACATGTGTGTATATCCAACTCGTGTGTGTGCATGCACATTTACCAGCTCCAGTGCTTTTGCACACATGCATGTATACCCAGTTTGGGTGTTTGCACATGCTCAATTCATGTGTGCATGTACATGGGGGTATACCCAGCTCTTGTGTGTGCACGTGCATGTACACCAGCTGATGAGCATGTACACGCACATATACCCAGCTCATAGGTGCATGCACATGTGTATATACCCATGCTGGGTGTACATGTACATGCATGTATACCCAGCTCGTGTTTGTCCACATGCATGTATACCTAGCTTGTTTGTGTGTATACACCCAGCTCGTGTATGTACATGTGTGCATATCCAGCTTGTGTGTGCACATGTATATACAAAGCTCATGTGTGTTTGTTCACATGCACATATACCGAGCTTGGGTGTGCATGCACATGTGCATATACCCAGCTCCCATGTGTGCACACATGCATATATACTCAGATTGTGAATGTATGTGCACATGCACACATACCCGTCTGTGCACAGCTTCTGGGTCTACAGGCAGGGGACGATGCTGTTTCCATTCATGGTTGCATCTTTCACTGTTAGGGAGGTTTGTGGAGTTTTTCTTTGTTTTTGAGACAAGGTCTCCCTCTATCACCCAGGTTTGAGTGCTGTGGCGTGATGATGGCTCACTGCAGCCTCAACCTCCCCGGCCCAAGCCATCCTCCCACCTCAGCCTCCTGAGTGGGTGGTACCACAAGCACGAGATATCATGCCTGGCGAATTTTTTTATTTTTAGCAGAGATGGATTCTCACTATGTTGGTCTCAAACTCCTGGTCTGAAGCAATCCTCCGGCCTCAGTCTCCTAAAGAGCTGGGATTATAGGCATGAACTATGGCACCCAGCCAAGAGGTTTATTTTTTTTTTTTGAGACGGAGTTTCACTCTTGTTGCCCAGGCTGGAGTACAATGGCGCAATGTCGGCTCACTACAACCTCCGCCTCCCAGGTTCGAGCGATTCTCCTGCCTCAGTCTTCCAAGTAGCTGGGATTACAGGCATGCACCACCACGCCCAGCTAATTTTGTATTTTTAGTAGAGATGGGGTTTCTCCATGTTGGTCAGGCTGGTCTCAAACTCCCGACCTCAGACCTCAGGTGATCCGCCTGCTTCGGCCTCCCAAAGTGCTGAGACTGCAGGCGTGAGCCACCGCACATGGCCGAGGTTTGTATTTTAAACAAAAGGTCTGTTACTCCTTGAATGGGGATGACATTGAAAAGTCCCTTGGCCGGGTGTGCTGGCTCACACCTGTAATCCCAGCACTTTGGGAGGCTGGGGTTGGGGGGGGATGGATCACGAGGTCAGGAATTCGAGAACAGCCTGACCAACATGGTGAAACTCCATCTCTACTAAAAAACAAAACAAAACAAAACAAAAAACGAAAAGTAGCTGAGTGTGGTGGCAGGTGCCTGTAATTCCAGCTACTCAGGAGGCTGAGGCAGGAGAATCACTTGAACCCGAGAGGCAGAGATTGCAGTGAGCTGAGATTGCGCCACTGCACTCCAGCCTGGGTAACGCAGCGAGACTCCGTCAAAAAAAAAAAAAAAAAAAGAAAGAAGAAAACGAAATAAAAGAAAAATCCCCTCATTGACTGGGCATGGTGGTTCACACCTGTAATCCTAGCACTTTGGGAGGCCAAGGTGGGCAGATCACGAGGTCAGGAATTTGAGACCAGCCTGGCCAGTATACATGGTATACCCACATGTACATGCACACATGAATTGAGCATGTGCAAACATCCAAACTGGGTATACATGCGTGTACATGCACAGTAGATGGTACACATGCATGTGTGCAAACACACTGGAGCTGGTAAATGTGCATGCACACACACGAGTTGGATATACACACATGTACATGCACACCTAAACGGTATACTCATGTGTACATGCACACCAGATGGTATATGTGCATGTGTACAGACACACTCGAGCTGGGTATACATGCATGTATGCACACACAAGCTGGGTATCAAACCCCGTCTCTACTAAAAATACAAAAATTAGCCGGGCCATGGTGGTGCCCCCCCGTAGTCCCAGCTCCTTGGGAGGCTGAGGCAGGAGAATTGCTGGAACCCGGGAGGTGGAAGTTGCAGTGAGCCGAGATTGTGCCACTGCACTCCAGCCTGGGCAGCAGAGCGAGACTCCGTCTCAAAAACAAAAACAAAAACAAAAGTCCCTCATTTAGGTTCATCTGTGGCACTCAGGGCCACTGGACAGAGCCAGGATTTCTATCTCTGTGTGTGCAGTTCCGGGATTCTGCAGTGAGGTCAGATGGGCCCATGATAAAGGCCTCTAAGGAGAAAGGTGAATTCTTCCATTGCCTGCAGGGGAGGCAGGGGCTGGGTCTTGCCAGGCCTTTACTGGAACTGGTGGTCTAAGCTACGCATCTGCCTCTGCGAGTGTCAGCCCAGCTGGGGCCGCTCACCAGAGTGACAGGAGGCCACCTGAGTTTTCCCCGGGGATTCTAGTCCAACGCTAGGAGAGGAAACATGCCCCTCAATGCATCTGCTCACTTACACCATCACCTCCTCCACCCCCCAGCAGACACCAATTCCCCCGTGTGTGCACATGTGTATATACCCAGCTCATGTGTTTGTGCACATGCATGTACACCCAGCTTGGGTGTGCCTGCACATGTGCCCAAGAAGGATGTGCAGTTCATGATTCATGACCACAGGCTGGTGGGCCAGGGGGGTCGGGGGTGAGTAGCATGGTGGGGAGCTTCGGAACAAGGGACGGGTCCTGGTCGGGTACAGAGGCCAACTCCCTACACCTGCAAGACAGGGTCCAGGGGGCTACAGCCAGCCTCCTCCCAGAGGCCCCCAAGGCCCGGCATTCGCTCTGCCTGCCACACTAGCCTCCTGGGCCATGATGTCTGTGACTTTGCAGGGCAGTGACCCTCCCAGCTCTGCCAGCCACTCATTCACTAGCCACAGCAGCTGTCCTCACTTTGTGCCTGGCTCTGCTGCGGTGACACCTCCTCACTGGCCACTCCCCATGAAGCTGGGCACCAGGGCCCTACTCAACCCCTCAAGCAGAGCTGCCCTGCTCTGGTCTCAGGGCCAGGGCCTGGTGCTAAACCTGCCCTGGCACCCAGTGGGCATCGGCAGGTGTGTGCTGAGGGTTAGAGAGGTGCCGTGGCCCCATTCCTCCACCAGCCCCTGCCTTTGAAAGCTGCAGGAGCTAATTAGGGCTTTCTTCTTGATCACCTACATTCTGCACCCCCGGGCACCGTCACGATGCGCTCCTCTCTCCCTCCCTCTCCATTCTGTCCTTTGGGGCCTGGATCTCACTGGAAGTGAAGACGATGGCAGAGGGCCGTGTGGTGGAGAACCTCACAGCGCTGGTAGGAGGAGGACAGATGCCCTGCAGGAGCCTAGAGCCCAGGGCAAGACAAAGGGACCTCTCCTGCCAAAGCTGGAAATCTAGAAATGTCTCCTGCAGCTCCCAGACCCCTCAAAGCCTGGCTGGAGCGCAGCGCCCGGGGAGCGCACAGAGGTGGAGCTGCGGGCCCTGTCACGTGCACAGATTGAATAATTCAGATTTAAAAGACCTACTTTCCCATTAGACCATTTCCTGCTGAGGAGCAGGTGGGGGTGGGGCATCTGAATTGTGTCTCTCGATCCCAGGGGTTTTAGAGAAGGCCTGGTGTGGAGCCAGTATCGGGGCAGCCACCTCCGCCCTGGGGCCCAGCTCAGTCCTGCCCTGGGTTGGGCACAGCTGACCGTGTATGGCTCTGGACTTAGGGACCCAGAGCTGACTGGGTGTGGCTCTGGACTCAGGAACCCAGGCTGATCTCTGAGATCCTTGCAGAGAAGGGAGTGTTACTGGGAAGCGTTTGCTCTGCCAGGGAGAGGGTGGGGCGGTAGGTGAGGGCCAAAAGACACAAGAGGCCTGGGCTGAAAGGAATGGAGGTGGGGAAGGGAGGGCAGGTCTGAGCCCGGCTCTAGACCCCCCGGGCCACCAAGGGCTCGGGTGTTTCTTATCTCTAGGGATGGGCTCTGGCTGGAGGCGAGAAGCATCTCTGCGGTCACACCGTACTCAGGGCAGACGCCCCTACCTTCCAGGGACTGTGTACTGCAGAGGGCAGCCCCAGGCTGCAGTAAGGACCTGGGAGTAAGCACCTGGGCCCCTGCTCCTTCCCTCCCTCCTTCCTCTCAACTTTGCCTTCCATAAACCATCAAATAGGATTTCTGCCTGGACTATGGGGCAAGTTCCAGGGACAGCCCTGCCTCACCATGACGACCTACAGATAAGCTGGAGGTGCTGGGGCTGCACCCTGCCCCTTGGATATGGCTAAGGCAGGCACTGGCCTGGCGTCCTCCTGTGCGGCCTTCCTCCATGGCCTTGGCTGTAACGAGATGGGCTGACCAGTCTGATGGTGGCCTGTGGGACAAGGGAGCCCCAGAGCACAGCCCTGCCACTGCCCAGTCTGGCCCGCAGTGTGGTGGCCACTCCTCCTGAGGCTCCTCCATGGCCCTGGGCCAGGCTTGCAGGGACCCTCCGGGGCCCCTCCCATCCCACAGCTGCTGGAAGGTCTCTGGTGACAAACGGCTGCCGCCTCAGCCTCCTCTCCCTGCTCCTCAGTTCCACTTTTTTTTTTTTTTTTGAGACAGAGTCTTGCTCTGTCCCCCTGGCTGGAGTGCAGTGGCGTGATCTCGACTCACTGCAAGCTTCGCCTCCCGGGTTCCCGCCATTCTCCTGCCTCAGCTTCCTGAGGAGCTGGGACTACAGGTGCCCGCCACCTCCCCCGGCTAGTTTTTTGTACTTTTAGTAGAGACGGGGTTTCACCGTGGTCTCCATCTCCTGACCTTGTGATCCGCCCGCCTCGGCCTCCCAAAGTGTTGTGATTACAGGCGTGAGCCACCGCGCCCGGCCTAGTTCCACTTTTAACTCAGGTGGGCACTGAAGGCTGGCATTAGGCCTGCCAGATTCTGAGGGCCGCCTCTAACCCCTCACCTGCCAATGTGCAGAACACCGTCCGCCGACTGACTTTGCATCGTCCCTCGGCCCTCGATGTGCCCCATGCTCCACCCGCCTCTCGAGTGTCCAAGCAGGGAAGCCTTCCTGCAGGGGCCCGGCTCTCCTGACGTCCAACCACTCAGGTTCCTCGCGCCCTGCCCTTGTTCTGGCCCAGGTGATGGTTCTGCCCCTCCTGATCTCTTGCTCCGGGCTCTGGTCCCTGTGCTGGCTTGCATCTTCCTCAGAACTCAGAGCATCAGCCACACCAGCTGTTCTCTGATGACCCCCTGTGTGCCTGGCACCACGCTGGGCTGGTGGAGCAGCGGTAAGAGTGGGCTTCACAGGGCTCACACGGCAACAGGGGGAGGGCCCAGAGAAGGCAGCCAGGAAGAAACCACAGGAGAAACCAGCAAGGTAGCTGGGAGGGATGGTCAGGGCTGGGGAGACATCTCCATGGAGGTGACACCCGCAAAGGCCTGAACTACACGAGGTTATGGGGAGACTGTCCCAGGCAGATAGAGCCACTGGGCCAAAGGCTGGAGCGTGGAATTCGGTGGTGTCACGGAGCATCAAGGAGCCAGCGTCTGGACAGTGGGGAGGGGAGGAGGGGCCTGGACCCTGCGGAGAGAGTGGGTGATGGGAACTGTCAATGCTTTCAGTGATATGATTGACAATTCAGCCCGTGTGCGCAGTGGCTCCTGCCTGTGATCCCAGCCCTTTGGAAGGCTGAGGTGGGAGGACTGCTTGAGCCCAGGAGTTTGAGACCAGCCTGAGCAACACAGGGAGACTCTCATCTCAAAAAAAAAAAAAACCTCCCAAAAAACCCCAAAAATAAATAAATAAAATAAAAATTCAAAACATTTCACTGGGAATTCAGTCCTTGCTCAACTGTGCTAGGTAGGCAGGTGCCCCTGTGGGGATGGCACCTTGGTGGCCCAGTGGAGGTCAGAGGCCACAGAGGGTGAGGAGTGGGTAGCATACAGTGGGGTGGAAGAGAGGATGAGAGACTGGTTACACAGGAGATAATCAGAGCCGGGTTCCTCACTCTCAAAGCAGGATGCCCCTCATTCAGAACAGGTTGAGCCCTGCAGTGGCGGCCTGGCATCAGAGTAAATGTGTGGCGCCCAAGAAAATCATAGACAAAAACACCCATGAAACTGTGTGTATACGTATGTGTGGGAGCATGTACATAGATGTGCTCTCTTGCTCCACCAGCTGCAAGGACACCCCAGCAGCAATGAGCACACCCGGGACCCCATCCTGGGCTCTGCACGACATTCTCCCACAATGAACCAGGTTGCCAGCAGAAATAGCTGGGTTCAGGCTGGGGCAGGGAGAATACGACAGGACCCTGGAGCATCCAGTGCCAGAAATAAAGGCCTCCGGGAATGCCGCGGACAAGTGAAGTGGGAGGGAGACAGAAGGGTGGGAAGGCATGGGTTCCCTGTCTGGTGGAGGCTCCCCGGGGGGGGGAAGCGCGTGGCAGGGAGGGCAGGCGGCGGACCGCTTTCTCACACAAGCGTCATGCACGCAAAATGAGAAGGAAAACGCCAGTTGAGAAAGGCGGGTGGTATCCCAGGGTGTGGAGAGAGTAGGTGGGAAATAGGCGTTGGGGGTGGGGTGGCGTGGCCCCTTGAGGTTGTGGCCCTGGTTGAGGGGAGGCGCAGGGGATGAGGCTGGGTCTTTCTCCCTTTCCACTGTGCTGGTGCAGGCCTGGAGGAAAACGGACGCCAGGTTTGGTGTGGAAGGGGAGCTCGGAGGGGATGAAGGCCCAGGCGGGTGGAAGAGCAGGGCGCTGGCTGGGGAGGAGCAGAGTGCAGAAGCCGGGGGTGAAGGGCAGCCGGAGCTCAGCTGGAAAGACAGCAGGAGGCGGTGGGCGCAGGGGCGGCTTCCATGGACGTTCTGGAGGCTTCTGAGGACATCAAGCCTGGAAGCCAGGACATGTGGCCTTCTTGACTTCGTTCCCCTTCCTCACCTGGGGTCTCCGGTCCCCGCTGTCCACTGCTCAGCGGCTTGGGAGGGGTCCGCGGCCTCCGCTCCTGCCAGGCGGCCCTGCCCACAGCAGCGAGAGGAGCCACGGGGCGCTGCCCTCCTCCGCAGCCCGAGGCCCACCTCACACGCACTGAGCCCACGCGCGGGTCTCTGACCGCCAGCCCCGTCTGAGCTCGCCGCACTCCCTGCTTGAGAGCCCGGGGGGCACCTGCGCCTGCCCGGGACCCCGACCTGCTCGCGGGGCCCGGCGCCTCCTCTGCAGGCAACGACCTCGCCCGCGGTGCCCCTACTCGCCCCGTCCCCGGAGGGACCGCCCCCGCCCGCGGCCTTCCCCGCCCCGTCCCTTGAGTGACCCCCGCCCGCCGTTACCCAACCACCGCCCCCGGAGGAGCCCCCGCCCGCGGTTACCCAACCTTACGCTGTCCCCGGAGGGCTCCGCGCCAGTGTTCCCCCCGCCCCGTCCCGTCTCCCAGGGCCCACTGCCCCGGTCCCCATCCCGCTCGGTCCCCGTAGGGCCGGGCCGCCGGGGGGTCTCCTGAAGCAGCGGTCCCGGAGGACAGACAGCAACACGGCCTCTTTAAGCCGCTCGGACACGCGCTCGGGCCCGTTGTGAGCTGCAAGCTCGCAGGCGTGCGCGTGCCCGTCGGGCCTAGCGAGCGCGCGCGACGCGCGACGTGCGTGGTGACGCGAACGCGTGGGGTTTCCCGAGACTGCGGGCAGGGGCCCGCCGCGCCCATCCCGATGGCTGGAGGCGTCTGAGGGGCGGACGGAGGCGGCGGCGGCGGCGGCGGCGGGAGCGGGAGCGGGAGCGGGCGCGGGCGGCGAGTGGGGAGCGGGGTCTGGAGTGGAGCAGCCGCCGCGGCGGGAGTGGACCGAGCCTTGCCGGTGCGCACCTGCCCGCAGCGCCCGCGGAGCGCGCAGCGCGGCCCGAGCGCGACGACCTCCCGAGCAGCGGCCGAGGCGGCGGTGCGGGCGCGTCAGGCCGCGACGAGGGCGCTGAGGTGAGCGCGGCAGCCCCCAGCCCCGGACCCGGCCTCAGTTCGTCCACCGGCCCGCCCAGGGGGCGCCCGCCCCGCCCCCACCGCACCCGCCGGCCGGGGCCGCGTCTTCCTGCCCCGCCCGGGTGCGGCGGGCGGCGGGCGGCGTCCGAAGGCGGGGGCCGGGAGCTGGGGTCCGAGGTTCGGGGTGCAGGGTCCGGGTCGAGGGCGGGGTCTCGGGCGAGGAGCCGGGGTCCGAGGCCCAGGGCTGGGGGCCGAGTTTCGGCCCCGGGGTGCGGGGCTGTGCGCGCCGCGGGAGCTTCCCGTGGCGGCGGCCGGGGCCTCGGGGGCGCGGGTCGGGCGGGGCCGGGCCCTGCGTGGGGAGCCGGACGTGGCGCTCGGGCCCTCGGCGCGAGAACAAAGGCCGGGCGGGCGTGCAGGCGGGGCGGTGTCGGCGGCCGGAGCCCCCGCGCGGGCCGCCTATCGGGGTGACTTTGAGGGCCGGGCGGCTGCAGGGGGCGAGCGCGGGGAAGGGGAACAATGAAATGGGGAAGCCGGGCCGCGCGCCGCGGGCGGAGTGGGGATTTAAAGCGGAAGCCGGGCGCGGCGTCGGGAAATGGGAAAATAACGGTTTCGGCCCTTTCGCTGTGCCGAGTCGCGGAGACGGCCGCGCTGTGGCCTCGCCCTTCTCCTGCCGAGGCCGGGGTCTGTCTGACGCCGGCGCCCCGCGCGTGTCGGCCGGGGGGTTGCGCGGACCCCGGCCCGGGCCCGCGAATGAATGGGCCCGGTGGCCGCGCCAAGATGGCGCTCCCGGCCGTGCCTTTGTGGGGCGGCCGCCGCCGCTCCGAGTTTCGGGGCCCGGTTTGCGATATTCCGAAGGCCCGAAGGTGGGGGAGAGGACAGGAAATAGCACAAAGGCTGGGTGTCTTCCTCCTGCCTGGATCGGCTTTTCGGCTGGAAGCTGGGTGGGGGTGGGGAGTGGGGAGCTGAAAATTCCACACGGCTGCCGGCTGAGGCTTTTGACTTTTAAGAACCTCCTATATTTTTCCCTGTCAATCGATAGTTGGTTCAAATGGTATTTTAACATTTCTTGTGTCTTTTAAATTACATGGTTAGCATGCAGAAGCAGTATCAGTTTTGTTTGCTAAATTCATTTGCATGGAAGCCTTTTTTTTTTTAAATAATAGAGGTGGGATCTCTGTGTAAAAGAGATCCTGTTAACCAGGCTGGTCTCGAACTTTGGGGCTCAAGCGATCCTCCCGCCTCAGCCTCCCAAAGTGCTAGAATTAGAGGCCTGAGCCACCATGTCCATCCTGTCTTCATGGAAGGTTTTGTTAGGATTGTGAAATGCATTTATTGAAGGAAAACGCCGATGTTAAAATTTGTGTTTTGAAAAGGGAGTTGGTGTGCATTTACAGTTAGGGTGTACAGTACTCGACTTATGGATAAACAGTGTAGAAATCTTAACCTACGGTTTTCGTTTGGGGAGCATTGGTTCATTGTATTTTCAGGTTGCTATCTATCTGATAACAGTAGTCTCAAATAGTATTAGGTGATTAAGCAGTTGCTGGTGAGATTATTAATTAAGAAAATATGAAGATTATTTTTCATGATTAGCAAATGGATGTATTAGTTTTGTGAAAAGTCCCAGTGAACCATGCATACTGAATAAGGCCTTTGGAGCAAGCATTGTTATCGATAAGGTTTCTGCATAAGTTATTTTCTAATCTGAAGTGATAGTCTTTTGGGAGAGGGAGGAGCTGTTTATTGAATGTAAGGTTTTAATTTTCATGCTATTGAGATATATAGTTTATTCTGGATTCTTTGGGAAGGTATATATATCAAGAAAGTGAATAGGCGGTTCCTTCTTTCTTTGCTAACGCTGGGTGCGTGGCTGGGGATGAAGCTGGTGCCACTGACATGGAGACAGGTCTGAGAGCCTCCCCAGGGTAGGACTGAGTGGTGGGTTTTGGCTTGGTTTATGGTAAGGCAGAACTTTATTATTATTATTATTTTTTGAGATGGAGTTTCGCTCTTGTTGCCCAGGCTGGAGTGCAATGGTGCGATCTCAGCTCATTGCAACCTCTGCCCCCCAGGTTCAAGTGATTCTCCTGCCTCAGCCTCCCGAGTAGCTGGGATTACAGCTACTGCCACCACACCCAGCTAATTTTTTGTATTTTTAGTAGAGATGGGGTTTCACTATGTTGGCCAAACTGGTCTTGAACTCCAGACCTCAGGTGATTCACCCACCTTGGTCTCCCAAAGTGCTGGGATTACAGGTGTGAGCCACCGCGCCCGATGGTTAAGGCGGAACTTTCTGACAGAGAGCTGCGCAGAAATGAACTGCAACTCCAAGGTCTACAGGCTCATCCTGTCAACCCTAGGGGAAGGCTGGACTGCCGGTGGTCCCAGGTTAGGAGCGTTTGGTTTCGTCAACACTGAAAGTCCCTTTTTTTTTTTCTTTCAGACATTGAGAGTTGGAAAACCAGTTAAATTCTGAGGTGCCTGTGCCCCCTCCCAGTTAAGCACGCACTGCCCAGGCCCAGTGTGAGGATGACATTTCATCTTCTGCTGGAACCTTTCAAGATGAGTTTTATAGAGGAAACTGTTCCAACATTAAATTTCAGCTCAGAATTAACTTTCTCAAAAGAGCACATCCACTGGACAAAAGCTATTTCTCTCGCATAATCTGAATTTATGACACAGCCATAGTTATCTCATCAGACAAGTACTGACAGTGCTCTTCAGTGATACCTTTAAAATGTTTTTATTTTTCTTCGATATCTTCAGTTAATTGTGTTTTTGGGGGGGTGGGAGAGTTGAAGTAAATTTTCTCAGGTTTAATTTTGATCTTAGAAGATTCCAGAGGCTGCAGAATAGTGTGTTTTTTGTTGTCGTTTGTTTTTAAGCTTAAAACCCACTGGGTGTGGTGGCTCACGCCCGTAATCCCAGCACTTTGGGAGGTGGGGAGGATCACATGAGGCCAGGAGTTTGAGGCCAGTCTGGCCAATATGGTGAGACCCTGTATCTACTAAAAATATAAAAATTGGCGGGACGCGGTGGCTCACGCCTGTAATCCCAGCACTTTGGGCGGCTGAGGCGGGTGGATCACGAGGTCAGGAGATGGAGACCATCCTGGCTAACACGGTGAAAACCCGTCTCTACTAAAAATAGAAAAAATTAGCCAGGCGTGGTGGCGGGTGCCTGTGGTCCCAGCTACTCGGGAGGCTGAGGCAGGAGAATGGTGTGAACCCGAGAGGTGGAGCTTGCAGTGATCCAAGATCGCGCCACTGCACTCTAGCCTGGGCAACCGATCCAGACTCGTCTCAAACAAACAAACAAAAAGCCGGGCGTGGTGGTGGGCGCCTGTAATCCCAGCTACTCAGGAGGCTTAGGCAGGGGAATCGCTTGAACCCGGGAGGCAGGGATTGCGGTGAGCTGAGATTGCGCCACTGCACTCCAGCCTGGGTGACAGAGTGAGACTGTCTCAAAAGAGTTAAACCTCTGTAAATCTTTTTTATGCCCAATGACTTCGGTTTCAAAGCTTGTACCATGTAGATAGATTTATATTGATCACTTGAGAAATAGAATTTGAGGAGTTAATTTATTTCTCAAAGGAGGTGTTGTACTATCCTGCAAAAGTACCAGAGCTTTGTTCTCTTCCCTTTGCTTTGTTAAAAATTTTCTGTGTCTTTTGGTTCATTTTCTGTGTGTGTTGGTCCACTGGAAAAGTTGTAGCTTTGTAGCTAAATACCGCTTTGATTAAAGGATGAAAAAGGTCTTCAGGGCATCTGTAGACTCATCTACCATCAGTTGACTTTTTGTAGCTAATACTTTAATGAATAACGTTGATTTTATTTTAGAAGTGCAGTGTTGGCATTTATTGTAGTTTTGTCATTGGATTGTTTGTCTCTGCCCAAAAGATTTGGCTCATGTTGGTCCCTAAATTGGATTACATTCTTACTGTCTGTGACTTTGGCTTTAGCCTTAGTGGATTGGTAATAGATATTCTCAATTTTTAAATCTGGCTTGACCATATGGCAGGCCATGTTATTTTGAAACCCCTATTTAGTGTAAGCCTCATAAGACATGTAACACAAATTTTTAGAAAATTTTAAACTGGTTTGGCTGGGCGTGGTGGCTCATGCCTGTAATCCCAGCACTTTGGGAGGCCAAGGCAGGTGGATCATGAGGTCAGGAAATTGAGACTACCCTGGCTGACACGGTGAAACCCCGTCTCTACTAAAAATACAAAAAATTAGCTTAGTGTGGTGGTGGGCACGTGTAATCCCAGCTACTTGGGAGGCTGAGGCAGGAGAATGGCGTGACCCGGGAGGCAGAGGTTGCAGTGAGCCGAGATCGCGCCAGTGCACTCCAGCCTGGGCGACACAGTGTGACTCCGTCTCAAAAAAAAAAAAATTTTAAACCGGTGTTTAAATTCTGATTTCAGGTTTGCGTTTGTTAAGAGTGGTTGGAGAGATTATGAAGTAGGCAATTCAGTTAAGTGTTTGGTTTAGGAACATAGAATGAAGAGATAAAATAGATTTAAAATGGAAACTATCAGAAATAGTTGATGAAACTGCAGTGTTCAACGTTACTGAAAGAAAAAGCAGGACAAACATATATGGGAGTGTGTATGAAGAGAAAGAGAAATACAACATCACATCAGCTACTCTGGGAGAGGGAAGGAGCACTGCCTCTTTCAAAGCTGTGTATTTTGTTCCAGAATTTTGATTGAAGAAATATAGACAATCTATAGACATTTGAGTTTGCTAGTGGATTAGTGGAATGCTGAAAGCTTTTTTTGTTTTGAGACAGAGTCTCACTCAGCCGCCCAGGCTGGAGTGTAGTGGCTCAGTCTCAGCTCACTGCAACCACCGTCTCCCAGGTTCAGGTGATTCTCCAGTCTCAGCCTCCCGAGTAGCTGGGATTACAGGCACCCGCTGTCAAGCCCAGATAATTTTTTAAAATTTTATTTTAGTAGAGACAGGGTTTCACCATGTTGACCAGGCTGGTCTTGAACTCCTGACCTCAGGTGATCCGCCCGTCTCAGCCTCCCAAAGTGCTAGGATTACAGGCGTGAACCACTGCGTCCTGCCGGAATGCTGAAATTTTTTTTTTTTAACCTTTTAGCCTCTTGTTTTTGTGGCAGTGCCTACCATTGGGTGCCATGGTAATCAGTGGAAATTACTCCTGGCTTTCAGTGGTAGAAAAGCTTTCTGTTTTATAGAGCAATGTTGCTTGCTTTCTTTTTTTTTTTTTTTTTTGAGACGGAGTCTCGCTCTGTCGCCCAGGCTGGAGTGCAGTGGCCGGATCTCAGCTCACTGCAAGCTCCACCTCCCGGGTTTACGCCATTCTCCTGCCTCAGCCTCCCGAGTAGCTGGGACTACAGGCGCCCGCCACCTCGCCCGGCTAAGTTTTACTTTTTTTTTTTTTTTTGAGACGGAGTCTGGCTCTGTTGCCCAGGCTGGAGTGCAGTGGCCGGATCTCAGCTCACTGCAAGCCCCGCCTCCCGGGTTTAGCCATTCTCCTGCCTCAGCCTCCCGAGTAGCTGGGAGTACAGGCGCCCGCCACCTCGCCCGGCTAATTTTTTTTGTATTTTAGTAGAGACGGGGTTTCACCGTGTTAGCCAGGATGGTCTCGATCTCCTGAACTCGTGATTCGCCCGTCTCGGCCTCCCAAAGTGCTGGGATTACAGGCTTGAGCCACCGCGCCTGGCCGAGTTTTACTATTTTTTAGTGGAGACGGGGTTTCACCGTGTCAGCCAGGATGGTCTCGATCTCCTGACCTCGTGATCCGCCCGTCTCGGCCTCCCAAAGTGCTGGATTACAGGCTTGAGCCACCGCGCCCGGCCTGCTTGCTTGCTTTTTTTTTGTTTTGTTTTGTTTTTGAGACGGAGTCTGGCTCTGTCGCCCGGGCTAGAGTGCAGTGGCCGGATCTCAGCTCACTGCAAGCTCCGCCCCCCGGGTTTACGCCATTCTCCTGCCTCAGCCTCCCGAGTAGCTAGGACTACAGGCGCCCGCCGCCTCGCCCGGCTAGTTTTTTGTATTTTTTAGTAGAGACGGGGTTTCACCGTGTTCGCCAGGATGGTCTCGATCTCCTGACCTCGTGATCCGCCCGTCTCGGCCTCCCAAAGTGCTGGGATTACAGGCTTGAGCCACCGCGCCCGGCCTTGCTTTCTTTTTTTTAAGATTAAGTGAAAGTATTTCCTTATCTATGTCTTCTTAAATTAGAACTCTGAGGAAGACCCATTTTTTAAAAGTTAACTGATTAAAAAGACCAAATTAAGATTATCTAAGGCAATTCTTTTTTTTTTTTTTTTTGAGATGGAGTTCCGTTCTTGTTGCCCATGCTGGAGTGCAATGGGGCGGTCTCCGCTCACTGCAATTTATGCCTCCCGGGTTCAAGTGATTCTCCTGCCTAGCAGCCTCCCAAGTAGCTGGGATTACAGGCGCCTGCCACCACACCCAGCTGATTTTTTTGTTTTTAGTAGAGATGGAGTTTCACCATGTTGGCCAGGCTGGTCTCCAACTCCTGACCTCAAGTGATCCGCCTGCCTCTGCTTCCCAAAGTGCTGGGATTACAGGTGTGAGCCACTGCGCCCAGTTTATCTAAGATAATTCTTAAGTTTATTCTGTTGAACCTGTTTTACCATTGATAAAATAATGATTTGATCATTAGTTGCTCCAAGCTTACTAATGCATTTTATCAAGAGAGGACTTTATGTATTAATTCATTCACCTGTTAAAATTGGAATACTGGCCGGGCACGGTGGCTCACGCCTGTAATCCCAGCACTTTGGGAGGCAGAGACGGGCGGATCACGAGGTCAGGAGATCGAGACCATCCTGACTAACACGGTGAAACCCTGTCTCTACTAAAAATACAAAAAATTAGCCGGGTGTGGTGGCGGGCGCCTGTAGTCCCAGCTACTCGGGAGGCTGAGGCAGGAGAATGGTGTGAACCCGGGGGGCGGAGCTTGCAGTGAGGGGAGGTCTCGCCGCTGCACTCCTCCAGCCTGGAGGACAGAGGAAGACTCTGTCTCAAAAAAAAAAAAAAAAAAAGAATTGGAATACTAAGGGCATCAATGGAATGGAATGTATTCTTGTTTACTGGTGGGTAATCGTGTCTCCATGCATGTCTGCGTGCAGTCCTGTGGCACTTAGAAAATATATTCCCTATTGCCTATGTTGATTACAGACACTCAACTTCCCGCCGAGTGTTGTAATTAATAAAACTTAAAAAAATTCTGGGCTGGGTGTGGTGGCTTACGCCTGTAATCCCAACACTTTTGGAGGCCAAGGTGAGTGGATCACCTGAGGTGGGGAGTTCGAGACCAGCCTGACCAACATGGAGAAACCCCGTCTCTACTAAAAATACAGAATTAGTTGGGCATGGTGGCACGTGCCTGTAATGTCATCTACTCGGGAGGCCAAGGCAAGAGAATCGCTTGAACCTGGGAGGTGGAGGTTGTGGTAAGCTGAGATTGTGCCATTGTACTCCAGCCTGGGCAACGAGTGAAACTCCGTCAAAAAAAAAAAAATTCTGGACACTTTCTAATTAGATGAGCATGTCAGAGAGTCTACAGTAGGTTTCAGAAGTTTGTCATAGGAATTTTAAAATAGTTCCTAAATTCTAGGGAGGGAGATAAATTCAGTGGTTTCCAAAAGGATTGGCACTAAGTTAGAGCCCAGCTCAGCTCTGTCACCTCACTGGCTGATTTGCAGTGTTAGGACTTTTATTCGCACTGAAAATCAAGATCAAGCCAACTTCTGCCTTTCCACAGGAGCTTTCTGTTCTCCCTGAGCCTGCCTTAATTTAGGTCACCTGCAGTGTTAGGACTTCTGTGTCTGTCCTCATCTGTGAAACAGGCATCCGAGAGCCGCCTTCATGGGGTCATTGTGAGGACTGAGTGAGTCTGGATGCGGGCACTGATAACAGAGCTGTGCAAGGGTTAGCCATTTCTGTTGCTGATGGCCTTTGTAAAAATTTCTTTTATGGCAAGGTTAAAAAATGTTGTTATAAGATGACAATGTACTGAGATTTTTCTTTCTCCATGGTTCCAGAAGAATATTAATTCAGGGTGTGGAACATATATATTAGCTATCTTTGCAAATCCCTATCACTTATTTACTGCCTCACTTTCTTTTTTTTTCTTTTTTTGAGACGGAGTCTCACTCTGTAGCCCAGGCTGGAGTGTAATGGTGCTATCTCAGCTCCCTGCAAGCTCCGCCTCCTGGGTTCACACCATTCTCCTGCCTCAGCCTCCCGAGTAGCTGGGACTACAGGTGTCCGCCACCATGCCCTGCTACTTTTTTGTGTTTTTAGTAGAGATGGAGTTTCACCATGTGAGCCAGGATGGTCTCGATCTCCTGACCTTGTGATCCGCCCATCTTGGCCTCCCAAAATACTAGGATTACAGGTGTGAGCCACTGTGCCCAGCCTTTAGTGCCTTACTTTCTACTAAATCTTCTCTCACATCCTTGTCTTTTCTTGAAAGGTTTTGTTTCTTTTTTTTTTTTTTTTTTTTTTGAGATGGAGTCTCGCTCTGCCGCCCAGGCTGGAGTGCAGTGGCCGGATCTCAGCTCACTGCAAGCTCCGCCTCCTGGGTTCACGCCATTCTCCTGCCTCAGCCTCCCGAGTAGCTGGGACTACAGGCGCCCGCCACCTCGCCCGGCTAGTTTTTTGTATTTTTTAGTAGAGACGGGGTTTCACCGGGTTAGCCAGGATGGTCTCGATCTCCTGACCTCGTGATCCGCCCGTCTTGGCCTCCCAAAGTGCTGGGATTACAGGCTTGAGCCACCGCGCCCGGCGGTTTTGTTTCTTTTTATTTCTTTTTATTTTTTGAGATAGGGTTTTGTTGTGTCACCCAGGCTGGAGTGTGGAATGTGATGGTATGATCATGGCTCACTGCAACCTGGACCTCCGGGGCTCATACAATCTTCCTGTCTCAGTCTCACAAGTAACTGGGACCACAGGCACATGCCACCTTGCCTAGCTAATTTTTTAAAATTGTTTGTAGAGACAGGGACAGGCTGGTCTCCAACTCCTGGGTTCAAGTGATTCTCCTGCCTTAGCCTCCCAAAGTGTTGGGATTATAGATGTGAGCCACAGCACCCTGGTCTTAAAGGCTTTCCTTTACCTTTGCAGAATAATCTTGAACTATGCCTCATTTTGAAAACTGGTAAGTTTTTGTCCTTTTTTTTGAGATGGAGTCTTGCCCTGTCGCCCAGGCTGGAGTGCAATGGCGTGATCTCGGCTCACTGCAACCTCTACCTCCTGGGTTCAAACGATTCTCCTGCCTCAGCCTCCAGAGTAGCTGGGATTACAGGCACCCGCCACCACACCCAGCTGATTTTTGTATTTTTAGTAGAGATGGAGTTTCACCGTATTGGCCAGTCTGGTCTCGAACTCCTGACCTCACCGGCCTCGGCCTCCCAAAGTGCTGAGATTACAGGTGTGAGCCACCATGCCCTGCCTGTTTATGTTCATTTTTTAGAGAATTCTCCTCCCCCCATTTATGAAGCTAGAGTTTTTTGAATTGCACCAAAATTTGTTGACATCCGTTGATTTTTGCTGACTAGGGACAATAAGTATTTTCTACTTATTTTTATAAACTGTAATACTGATTTGTTTATTTGTTTAACAGATGTTGACTTAGCACCTTCTCTCTCTCTCTTTTTTTTTTTTTGAGATAGAGTCTTGCTCTGTCACCCAGGCTGGAGTGCAGTGGCGTGATCTCAGCTTACTGCAACCTCTGCCTCCCGGGTTCAGGCGCTTCTCTTTCCTCAGCCTCCCAAATAGTTGGGATTACAGGCACATGCCGCCACGCCTGGCAAATTTTTTTTTTTTTTTTTTTTAAATCTTAGTAGAGATGGTGTTTCACCGTGTTGCCCATGCCGGTCTCGAACTCCTGAGCTCAGGCAATCCTCCCGCCTTGGCCTCCCAAAGTGCTAGGATTACAGGCGTGAGCCACCGTGCCCGGCCCCAACTTAGCACCTTACTGGGTCCTGAGGCAGTGAGCCGTAGTAGAAGGCATGTGATCCAGGGCCTTGCTGAATTCATGGTCTAATAGGGAGACTGACACGCAGGCACAGAGCAGAGGGCATTGGCTGTGGCTCCCAGGGAGACCACCCTGTCCAGAGTTTAGTGGCAGCTTCTCATAGAAAAGCTTTAAGTTGAGACCTGAATTGGAGTCTGTCTGGCAGGCAGGTGGGGATGGAGGGGAAGAGTGTATCCTAGGCTGATGAGATGGTGTGTTTTTTATCCGGCAACCAACTGGTCTCCTTTACTGTCTCCAGCACCCAGCACAATGTGTGCCAGGTGATCAGTAATTATCCAGCGGGTAAGAGCACAGCACATCCAGGGACGGAAGTTCCAAAGGGCTAGCAGAGTGGTAAGAAGTGGAAGCCAAAAGGTTTAGAGCCTGGATAAAGAGCTTTTACCTTGAGGCCAGGCACAGTGGCTCACGCCTGTAATCCCACCACTTTGGGAGGCCAAGGCGGGCGGATCACTTGAGGTCAGGAGTTTGAGACCAGCCTGGCCAACATGGTGAAACCTCATCTCTACTAAACGTATAAAAATTAGCCAGGTATGGTGGTGCACACCTGTATTCTCAGCTGCTCATCAGGCTGAGGCACAAGGATGGCTTGAATCCGGGAGGCGGAGGTTGCAGTGACCCAAGATAACCCCAGCCTGGGTGACAGAGTGAGACTCAAAAAAGAAGAAAAAAATGAACTTTTACCTTGAGAGCTCCAGGAAGCCTTGGAAGAGTTGTAAGGAGATTGATCTGATGGGGATCATTACTTGGTAGTTGAACGTAGAGTGCTCAGGGGAGGGAGGGGACTCTAGTCAGTTGGCAAAGCTGGTGTAGAAAAGGAAAGGGGTCTGGAGCAGGGTGATGACTGATAAGACCTGGTGACCGAAGGGAAGGTGAGGGTGGCGAGAAAGATGTAAATGACCACAGGTTTCTATCTGCCCTCTGGGTAGCTGTGGGGCATGATGAGTTTAGTTTGTGCGTGTTGGGTTTGAGGAGTCTCTGAGGCATTCTCATGTTTTGCATCAAGGGTACAGCGGGCCTTATACTTTCTCCTCCCTGTCCTTGGAAAACTCTCCTCCTCGCTGTGTGTTTGCACAGTTCACTCCCTCTCTCCATTCAGGCCTTTGTTCATGTATCCCTTCCTCCGAGGGTGTGCTCTGATCTCATTGATCTCTGTCGCTTTACCCCACTCTGTCTTCATAGCCTGATACTGCTCTTCCCACTTGTTCTAAGCTCCATGGACACAGGCACTCTGGTTCCCTGCAGACCAGCCCCTGAAACAGTGCACAGTAAATGTGACGTGGTGACTCCTGTGCCTGTGAATGGGAGCTCTGGAGGATAGGTCTGGGTGGAGGCAGGCCTTGGGAGTCAGCAACATCTCGATGATGATCGAAGCCTTAGGAGCAGTGGTCACTTAGAGCAGTGGTTCTTCAAGTGTGGTCGTGGACCCCTAGGGGCTCCTGAGACCGTTTCAGGAATTCACTTGGTCAGAACTATTTTCTTTTTTTTTTTTTCTTTTTTTATTTTGAGACGGAGTCTTGCTCTGTCGCCCGGGCTGGAGTGCAGTGGCCGGCTCTCAGCTCACTGCAAGCTCCGCCTCCCGGGTTCCCGCCATTCTCCTGCCTCAGCCTCCCGAGTAGCTGGGACTACAGGCGCCCGCCACCTCGCCCAGCTAGTTTTTGTATTTTTTAGTAGAGGGGGGTTTCACCGTGTTAGCCAGGATGGTCTCGATCTCCTGACCTCGTGATCCGCCTGCCTCGGCCTCCCAAAGTGCTAGGATGACAGGCTTGAGCCACCGTGCCCGGCCCGGTCAGAACTATTTTCATAATCATATTAAGATGTTATTTAACTTTTCATTGTGTTGACATTTCATTGATGCTGCAGAAGCAGTGGAGGATAAAACTCCTGGCTCCTTAGCACAACTCAAGGCTGTGGTACCAAACTAGTCTCAGCAGCCACTGTCACGGCACTCACAGTGCTCTTCACCGCCATGAAGCCGCCGTGAAAGAAAACCCTGTTAATCTAATGTCCTTGGTGAAGCAATAAAAATTGACTGTATTAAACCTTATCCTTTGAAAATCTATCTTTGTAGTATTTTGTGTGATAAAATGAAAGTAGGTATAAAGCACAGTGAAATACAATAGCTGTCTCCAGGAGGAGTTGTGTAATTGAGTTGAAAGAATGGCGGACAGAAAACAACGGCTGTTTAGATTAGATGTGGATATTTGGCAGGTACTATCTTGAAAATGAATGAAGTGAACGAGATACTTCAAGGAAAATAACTAACACTATTGTTGCCAGTAATAAAATTTGAGCTTTCAAAGGAACATTTTGGAAAACTTTGTTCTGCTACCATGAGCTTGACATCTTCCCAGTATTTTTTTTTTTTTTTTTTTTTTTTGAGACGGAGTCTGGCTCTGTCGCCCGGGCTGGAGTGCAGTGGCCGGATCTCAGCTCACTGCAAGCTCCGCCCCCCGGGTTTACGCCATTCTCCTGCCTCAGCCTCCCGAGTAGCTGGGACTACAGGCGCCCGCCGCCTCGCCCGGCTAGTTTTTTGTATTTTTTTTTTTTTAGTAGAGACGGGGTTTCTTTTTTTTTTTTTTTTTTTTTTTTTTGAGACGGAGTCTCGCTCTGTCGCTCTGTCACCCAGGCTGGAGTGCAGTGGCCGGATCTCAGCTCACCGCAAGCTCCGCCTCCCGGGTTTACGCCATTCTCCTGCCTCAGCCTCCCGAGTAGCTGGGACTACAGGCGCCCGCCACCTCGCCCGGCTAAGTTTTTTGTATTTTTAGTAGAGACGGGGTTTCACTGTGTTAGCCAGGATGGTCTCGATCTCCTGACCTCGTGAACCGCCCGTCTCGGCCTCCCAAGAGACGGGGTTTCACCGTGTTCGCCAGGATGGTCTCGATCTCCTGACCTAGTGATCCGCACACCTTGGCCTCCCAAAGTGCTGGGATTACAGGCTTGAGCCACCGCGCCCGGCCGACATCTTCCCAGTATTGATAGACTTATAAGCTAGGTGATGATACTAATGAAATTTTAAAAATATGTAATGAAATGTGTCAGTATTTGGAAGATCTGCTTAATTCAGTGAACCTACATTTTCCTACATTGCCTGTAATCCCAGCACTTTGGGAGGCCGAGGCAGGCGGGTGACTGGAGGTCGGGAGTTCAAAACCAGTCTGGCCAACATGGTGAAACTCCATCTCTACTAAAAATACAAAAAAATTAGCTGGACATTGTGGCATATGCCTGTAATCCCAGCTACTCAGGAAGCTGAGGCAGGAGAATCGCTTGAACTTGGGAGGCAGAAGTTGCAGTGAGCCGAGATGGCGACACTGCGCTCCAGCCTGGGGGATAGAGCAAGGCTGCATCTCAAAAAATAAAATAAAATAAAATATAAAATAAAATAAAATAATTTTTTTTTTTTTTTTGAGGCGGAGTCTGGCACTCTTGCCCATACTGGAGTGCAGTGGCCCGATCTCGGCTCACTGCAAGCTCTGCCTCCTGGGTTCACGCCATTCTCCTGCCTCAGCCTCCCGAGTAGCTGGGACTACAGGCGCCCGCCACCTCGCCCGGCTAGTTTTTTTTGTATTTTTTAGTAGAGATGGGGTTTCACCGTGTTAGCCAGGATGGTCTCGATCTCCTGACCTCGTGATCCGCCCGTCTCGGCCTCCCAAAGTGCTGGGATTACAGGCTTGAGCCACCGCGCCCGGCCTTAAAATAAATTTTTGTTCTTGATTACAGCTCACACCTGTAATCCCAGTGCTTTGGGAGGCCAAGGCAGGAGGATAGCTTGAGGCCAAGAGTTTGAGACCAGCCTGGGCAACATAGTGAGACCCCATCTGTACAAAAAATTTGAAAATTAGCCAGGCATTCTGGTGTGTGCCTGTGGTCCCATCTACTGGGGAGGCTGAGGCAGGAGGATTGATTGAGCCTGGCAGGTTGAGGTTGCAGTGAGCTGTGGTTATACCATGGCACTCCAGCCTGGGTGACAGACTGAGACCCTATTTCTTTCTTTTTTTTTTTTTTTTTTTTGGAGACAGAGTCTTGCTCTGTTACCCAGGCTGGAGTACAGTGGCATGATCTTGGCTCACTGCAAGCTCCACCTCCCGGGTTCACGCTATTCTTCTGCCTCAGCCTCCTGAGTAGCCAGGACTACAGGCGCCCGCGACCACGCCTGGCTGATTTTTTGTATTTTTAGTAGAGATGGGGTTTCACTGTGTTAGCCAGGATGGTCTCGATCTCCTGACCTCGTGATCCGCACACCTTGGCCTCCCAAAGTGCTGGGATTACAGGCTTGAGCCACCGCGCCCGGCCAGCTGAGACCCTATTTCTTAAAAAAAAAAAAAAAAACAAAAACCAAAAAAACACTCTTCTTTTTCTTTTAACTGCATATCTATGTGAGACTGAATTTTCCTCATAGACTTCAGCTAAAACTGTGTTGCAGCAGGCTGAGAGCAGACATAGATGTGAAGATCCATTGCTTCCATTGAGGCAGACAATACAAATGTAAAATACAGCTTCTCACCAGATTATTTGTCTTAGAAAATAGTTTTTTTTTTTTTTTTTTTTTTTTTTTTTTTGAGATGGAGTCTCGCTCTGCCGCCCAGGCAGGAGTGCAGTGGGTAGATCTCAGCTCACTGCAAGCTCCGCCTCCCGGGTTTACGCCATTCTCCTGCCTCAGCCTCCCGAGTAGCTGAGACTACAGGCGCCCATCACCTCGCCCGGCTACTTTTTTGTATTTTTTAGTAGAGACGGGGTTTCACCGTGTTAGCCAGGATGGTCTTGATCTCCTGACCTCGTGATCCGCCCGTCTTGGCCTCCCAAAGTGCTGGGATTACAGGCTTGAGCCACCGCGCCCGGCCTTTTTTTTTTTGAGATGGAGTCTCGCTCTGTCCCCTGGGCTGGAGTGCAGTGGCATGATCTTGGCTCACTGCAAGGTCTGCCTCCTGGGTTCACACCGTTCTCCTGCCTCAGCCTCCCAAGTAACTGGGACTACAGGCGCCTGGCTAATTTTTTGTGTTTTTAGTAGAGATAGTGTTTCACCGTGTTAGCCAGGATGGTCTTGATCTCCTGACCTCCTGATCTGCCCGCTTCCCAAAGTGCTGGGATTACAGGCGAGCCACTGCACCCAGCCAAGAGAATAGTTATTCTTTATAAAAATGTTATGTATGGTAACATGCAGTGGGCTTATTTTCAAATCATTTAATAAACAATTTTAGAACATCTCAGTTTTAATTTATAGCATAGTAAATATCGATAGATCAAACCCTCATAAACAAAAGCCCCTGGGGTCCTTAATAGTTGAGGATGTAGGGGGACCTGAGCTGAAATATCTGAGCAGCGCTGGTTTAGAGAGTGGGCCAGGCCCAGGGCACCTGTGGGGACCAGAGAAGTTCTCAGCTGGAGGCAGGCACCCTGTCCCTGCCCCCATGTGCAGTACTATAGGATTGTGCCTTTTCCTGGGGAGGAGAACCGAGATTTGTCAGCGGTGAAGACCCATTGGTGTAGCGTGAGAAGAGGCCCTTGTATTAGGGATGTACAGAGGAAGAGAAACACATAAAGGAGTGACCAGACGTTGGGAGACCCAGCACTAGTGTCATGGAGCCTACAGAAGGTATTCTGAGAGCAGAGGGAATGGTCTGAAGTTGGAGCTGGATTCATCAGTGGTAGAGATTGCTGAGGGCCAGTGAGTTCCAGTGGAGTGAGGAGAGTCTTGTAGGAAAGTAGTCGGAGAGACAAGTGTGGGGCTGGGGAGGCTCTGTCTGCACGGATTTTAGATGGGAATACTGACAGGGCGGCGCCCATAAAGGGAAAGGGGAGAGATCTTTGGTAAAATACATATTCAGGGCCGAAGATGTGTCAAGGAGGGGCAGGTGATGGGCAGTGAATAAGATATGCTAACTTGCTTTGATGAGAGACACGTCACCTGTGAGACAATGGGAAAGGCTGTGTGCTGAAAAAGATGGCGGATGAGTCTGTTGTAGGGCTCTAGGCATTGCTGGTGCTTCCATGTTGAAAAGGATGGTGAAAACATTTGAGGAGAGAGTAGGAGGAGGTGAGAAGACAGACCAGACAGACATCTGGGAAAAGAGGGTTCCAGGCAGGAGAAGCCCCAAGTCAGGGCTGTGCTTGGACTTGGAATTGAAATAAGTCCTGGAAAATTGGTTAATCCTCACTTGGCATACATATTATGTGATTATGTGTTGGGAGAGGTACTTGAAGGTTTTCCTGTTGAAATAAATTCCCTACAACCTTGGCCTTCCAGTCCCTCTGCCTGACACTCCCATAGCAGTTGGCACACTTGCGTGTTGCCCTGTTGAAGATGCCTGTGCCATTAGCTTGCATTTGTTGGGTACCTTCCTTGCATCAGGCGCCATGCTGAAAACTATGCTGTTCCTGCGTGGTCCTCACATCAGCTCTGATAGGTGCTGTTAATAGCTTCATCTTACAGATGACTGGATGTACAAGGAGATCAGGCAGCTGGCCCTGGTGACAGTGGAACCCATGCATGAACTCAGTTCTTGGATCATTGCTCCTGGAGCCTGTGCAGTATAGACCTGCCGACATGAGCTCTTTCTCCCCATTCATCTGAGAAGACTTCTGTGTCTGCATTTGCCTCTTCCTATGTTAGCAAAAGGAACATTTTTCCACTGGAAAACAGTTACTAACAGTTTTATCTTGTCAGGGGCTCCTTGTATTATACTTTCAAACATGCCTAAATCTTATAAAACTCAACACCCAGTTAATCTTGGTATCTGTTCTAGCCACTCTTATTGTTTTTCTCTTTTTAAACTTCCCAGTCTGCTTCCATTGCCTCCACCATCTATCCTGTCCTCTTTCTCTGGAGATCTTGTTCGTGTTGTCTCATTTTTATTTTCAACTTTTTCATTTTGCTAATAAAAATGTCTAAGATGTTCATTGTAGTAAATTGGGGGTTGGGCATAGTGGCTCATGCCTGTAATCTTAACACTTTCGGAGGCTGAGGCAGAATCACTTGAGGCCAGGAGTTTGAAACCAGCCTGGGCAACACAGCTAGTCCCTGTCTCTGTTTTTTTTTTTAAATAAATAAAATTTTATAAAAGAGGGAAATTAGGAACATACAGCAAAAATCTGTAATCTCTCGATCAGGAAATAACCACGTAAGATTATTATGTTTCTTCTAGCGTTCTGTATTTCTCATGCATGTGTGTGGAGATGTTTTTCCTCGGATTGGGGGTCCCACTCTGTGTGAGTGTGTGTGTGTGTTTTTTTTTTTTTTTTTTTTTGAGACAGAGGCTCACTTTATTGCCCAGGCTGGAGTGCAGAGGCACGATCTCGGCTCACTGAAACCTCCACCTCCCCAGCTCAGGCGATTCTCCTGCCTCAGCCTCCTGAGTAGCTGGGATTACCATGCGCTGCTATGCCTGGCTAATTTTGTATTTTTATTAGAGACGAGATTTCACCATGTTGGCCAGGCTGGTCTCAAACTCCTGACCTCAAGTGAGCCGCCCACGTTGGCCTCCTGAAGTGCTGAGATTACAGGCATGAGCCACCATGCCCAGCCTGTATATATAGATTCTTAAAAGTTATGATTTTTCTACTTTGTAATTGTTTCCAAATGTCATTCATCTTGGAAAACATAGTAATTATGTAGATATCAGTGGTATTTTTTGTACCTGTATCCATATGCTGGACATCCTGGTTCTGCCATCTCAGATTTGAGGTCTGGAGCAGGCTATTGAACATCTCTACCTCAGTTTTCTTGTCTTACAGGATTGTTGTGAGGACTGAATGACATGCTACACATAAAATTCTTAGCTTCAAGCCAAGCAGGACCTCAAAGTGTTAGCTTCCAGTACCGCTACTACTGATGCTGTTTGACTCCTTGCCTTCATTCCTGAAATGCTTCTCCATTGACCAGGTGTGTTGGCTCATGCCTATGACCCTTATCACTTTGGAAGACTGAGGAGGGAAGATTGAGACCAACCTAGGCAACATAGTGAGACCCCATTTTTGCACATGTGCGCACTTGCCCACTGGTTCGTGCATGTGCACGCTTGCTCTCGCTCTTTCTTTTCTCTCTCTCTCTGTGTCTCTTGTGCGCGCACGTGCGTCTTCTCTCTTGCGCTCTCTTTTTCTTAACTGGGCCTGTTGGCATACACCTGTAGTCCCAGCTAGCTGTCTAGGAGGCTAAGGTGGGAAGATCGTTTGAACCCAGGAGTTCGAGGCTGCAGTGACCTGATTGTTCGACTGCACTCCAGCCCTGTCTCTATTCAAAGAAAAAGGAAAAAAGTCCTTCTCCAAGCTGATCTGTGCACTTGATTTCTATCCTTGTGGTTCTGGCTTAGTAAAGGTCTTCAGAAATTACACAGTGTTAGTTTCCTGTGGCTGCTGTAGCAAATCATCACAAGTTGGATGGCTCAGAATGGATTGATTCCCTCAGTTCTGGAGGACAGAAGTCTGAAATCAGGGTGTTGGCCCCAGTGCCTCTGAAGGCTCCAAGGGAAGACCCTTCCTTTCTTCTTTCTGGCTTCTGGCACGTGCCAGCAGTGTGGCTTGTAGAGGAGCCGCTCTCTACCTCTGTTTTCTGTGGGCTTTTCTCGGTGTCGCTATTCTCCTTATAAGGACATAGTTATTAGATTAGGGCCACCCTAATTCAGTATGACTTCGTTTTAACTAATCATACCTGGAAAGACGCTCCAAATAAAGTCACATTCCCACATTCCAGGTAGACGTGAATTTTTGGGGAGACACTGTTGAACCTGTGACAGTTCCTGGAGCTTCATCCTTCGCCCCTTGTGTTTCTAGCTGTCTCCCATGTCTTCCCATTCCCCCTGTGGCCAGGCTTGTGAAATGAAGTTTCCGTTGGAGGTTGAAGAAACTTGTAAGAGAATTTAAATAGAAAAAGGGGCTGGATGCAGTGGCTCACGCCTGTCATCTTAGCACTTTGGGAGGCCAAGATGAGAGGATCACTTGAGCCCAGGAGTTCATAGCTGCAGTAAGCTATGATTGTGTCACTGCACTCCAACCTTGGTGACATAGCAAGACCCTGCCTCTAAAACAAAACAAAATAGAAAAAGGTAAAGTGTCCTTGGCCAGGTGTGATGGCTCATGCCTGTAATCCCAGCACTTTGGGAGGCCAAGGCAAGTGGATTGCTTGAGGCCAGGAGTTTGAGAGCAGCCTGGCCAACATGCCAAAACCCTGTCTCTGCTAAAAATACGAAAGATTAATAGAGTGTGGTAGCGTGCACCTGTGGACCCAGCTACTCAGAAGACTGAGGTATGAGAATCACTTGAACTGGAGAAGTTGAGGTAGCAGTGAGCTGAGATCACACCACTACACTCCAGACTGGGAGGCAGAGCGCGACTTTGTCTCAAAAAAACAGAAAAAGATAAAATGTCTTATAAGCATGGGCCCCCAACTCCTCCTGCGTGGTCAGTTAGGAGCCGGGCTGCACAGCAGGTGAGAGGTGGGCACGCGAGCATTCCCGCCTGACCTCCACCTCCTATCAGATCAGTGCAGTGTCAGATTCTCATAGGAGCGTGAACCCCGCGAGCATTCCCGCCTGACCTCCCCCTCCTATCAGATCAGTGGCAGTGTTAGATTCTCATAGGGGCGTGAACCCCGCGAGCATTCCCGCCTGACCTCCACCTCCTGTCAGATCAGTGGCAGTGTTAGATTCTCATAGGAGCGTGAACCCCGTTGTGAGCTGCACACGTGAGGGATGTAGGCAGTGTGCTCCTTATGAGAATCTAATGCTTGATGATCTGAGATGGAACAGTTTCATCCTGAAACCATCCCCGCTGTGGAAAAATTGTCCTTCACAAAAACAGTCCCTGGCGTCAAAAAGGTTGGGGACTGCTGCTATGAGGATTCTGAATGCTTCACAGAATGAAGTGCAGGAGGCACTTTTTTATTTTGAGACAGGGTCTCACTCTTTGTCCCCCAGGCTGGACTGCAGTGGCGCCATCTCAGCTCACTGCAACCTCCACCACACAATTGGTGTGGTGGAGGCTCAAGCAATTCTCCTGTCTCAGCCTCCCAAGTAGCTAGGACTACAGGCGTGTGCCAGCACGTCCAGCTAATTTTTTTTTTTTTTTTTTTTTTTTTTTTTTTAAGAGATGGAGTCTTGCTCTGTCGCCTAGGCTGGAGTGCAGTGGTGCAATCTCATCTCACTGCAACCTCTGCCTCCCAGGTTCAAGCAGTTCTCCTGCCTCAGCCTCCCAAGTAACTGGGACTACAGGTGCATGCCACCACGCCTGGCTTTCCCGGTGCTTTAGTAGAGACGAGGTTTCACTGTGTTGCCCAGGCTGGTCTCCGATTCCTCAGCTCAGGCAATCTGCCCGCCTCAGTCTCCCAAAGTGCTAGGATTACAGACAGACATGAGCCACCAAGCCCGGCCTAATTTTTGTATTTTTAGTAGAGACAGAGTTTTGCCATGTTGACCAGGCTGTTCTTGAATTCCTGACCTCATATGATCTGCCCGTCTTGACCTCCCAGAGTGCTGGGATTGCAGGCGTGAGTCCCTGCACCTGGACAGGGGGTGCGTTGTGTTCATGCTTTGCTAGTCGTCTTTCTTTTGTGGGAACTGAAGAGTGTTGTCCTTGGTAGCTTCCATAGGGTTGGATTGAGGCTGCTGCCAGTATTTGTCCCACTGACTGTTCTTGGGGACCAGTAACCTAGATCAGAAGTCAGTGAGAAGACATAAAGAATGCCCCCAAAGCAGGGACTCTTTCCTTCCCTGTGAAGGCGCTGAGTCCCCTAGAGGCAGGTTTGTGTTCCCTCTTGTATTTAGTCCCCACGCTGCCTGCCTGTATACTTTGGTGGTTGTCACAGCTGGGGTGTGCCACAGTGATCCTGCTCCACCATGGAGGATTGTCCAGTCCAGCACTCTCAGTGCCAAGTTTATTTATGTAAGACGGAGTCTTGCTCTGTCGCCCAGGCTGGAGTGCAGTGGCACCATCTTGGCTCACTGCAACCTCCGCCTCCCGGGTTCAAGCAGTTCTACCTCAGCCTCCTGAGTAGCTGGGATTATAGGTGTGAGCTACCACGCCTGGCTGATTTTTGTATTTTTAGTAGAGACGGGGCTTCACCATGTTGGCTAGGCTGGTCTCAAACTCCTGACCTCAGGTGATCCGCCCACCTCGGCCTCCCAAAGTGCTGGGATTACAGGTGTGAGCCACCGCACCCGGTCTCGGTGCCAAGTTTAAAAAGAGCATATTGCCATGGCCTTATATCAGTTATATATTGCTGGTTAACAAACTACCCCAAAATGAAGTGACTTAAAACAGTAACTTCTTGTTGATCATCATGTGGGGGTATATGGATGTGGGCTGGGCTCGTCTCTGTTCACTGTGCTGGCCACGCTAGCAAGGGCAGTTTACAGTTGGTTGGCAGGTAAGCTGGGTTGTGCTTCCCATTGGCCTCACCCACGTGGGCTTTCAGCCAGGGTGCCTCTGATCTCTTCAGCCTGCCCCTCCAACAGTGTAGCTCAGGCTTCCTCCCATAGTGGCTGAATTCCATGAGGGCAGGAGCACAGTTTGACAGGCTACTTGAGGACATGTTTAGAAGTCACGGTGTCACCTCTGCTGTATTCCCTTGCTTAATGCAAGTTATAAGGCCTAGCACAGGCCAGGAGCACTGGCTCATGCCTGTAATCCCAACGCTTTGGGAGGCCAAGGTGAGAGAATGGCTTGAGGCCAGGAGTTTGAAACCAGCCTGGATAACATAGTGAGACCCCATCTCTACAAGAAATAAAGGAAGAAAACAAAAAAAAGCAAAGCTTAGCACAGGCTTGGAGAGTAGGAGATAGACTCTGGTCCTTGATGGTGGGACCTGTAGAAACCATGGTCATTTTTCATCACAGCTTTTCCTATACTGTGTGACCTCGAGAACTGCCTGCTTTAGGAGGCCCAGTTAATAATGGTATCTGTGGGATGGAGTGAACTCTTTAACAAATATTTACCGAGTACTTACTTCGAGCAAGACACTGTGCTTGGTGATGATTGAGTACTGCGAAGTTGCAATTGATAGTTCATTCTCTGTGGGGAGATGGCAAACTTGAGGAAGCGAAGTTCAGGCCTATGGTAGGTGCTGTGAGCTGTTGGGTGGAGAGGGCACTTGGTTTAGGGTCTTTAGGGTTAGGGTTAGCCACCTCGCCCGGCTAGTTTTTTGTATTTTTTAGTAGAGACGGGGTTTCACCGTGTCAGCCAGGGTGGTCTCGACCTCCTGACCTCGTGATCCGCCCGTCTTGGCCTCCCAAAGTGCTGGGATTACAGGCTTGAGCCACCGCGCCCGGCCAGGAATTTGATTTTTAAACAAAACGGATTGGTTGCAGTTGCTCATAACTATAATCCCCGTAATCTCAGGATCTGGGGAGGTTGAGTTGCCAGGATCCCTTGAGCCAGGAATTTGAGACCAGCCTAGGCAATGTAGTGAGACCCCGTCTCTGCAAAAAGTTAAAAAAAACAAAATTAGCTGGGCATGATGCCTGTAGTCCTACCTACTGGGATGGCTGAGGCAGGAGTTTGAGGTTACAGTGAATTATGATCATGCCACTGTACTCCAGTCTGGGTGCCAGAGTGAGACCTTGTCTCAAAAAAGCAAAAACAAAACCCCACAAACAAAAACAAAAGATTGTCTTTGGGCCGGTGCGGTGGCTCATACCTGTAATCCTAGCACTTTGGGAGGCCAAGGCGGTCAGATCACTTGAGGTCAAGAGTTCGAGACCAGCCTGGCCAACATGGTGAAAACCCTTCTCTACTAAAAACAAAAATTAGCTGAGCGTGGTGACAGGCGCCTATAATTCCAGCTACTCAGGAGGCTGAGGCCGGAGAATCTCTTGAACCCAGGAGGTGGAGGTTGCAGTGAGTCTAGATTGTACCACTACACTCTAGCCTGGGCGACACAGTGAGACACTGTCTCACCAAAAAAAAAAAAAAAGATTGTGTTTGTTTCTGAATCTGAAGACATAACAAAGCAGCATTACAAGTTGTGTTGTACAAGCGTGTTAGCGTAGGTAGTCCTTGATAAATTGAATATAAATAGCTCTGAAGTTTTTGTGTATATTGACCCATTACAAAAATCAGAGACTTTCTTTCGGGGTTGGGAGGGCAGTTTGAGGGTCATTGGATCATCTGGAAGAAGAGGCAGAAAAGAGGAACCAGCTACTTGATGAATAACTGTGATAAGACAAATAGGCTCCTCTACTGCCACCTCCTCGTTTTTTCCTGCTTACTATTTCTGTGGCTGTGATTGTTGGGATTCACTGGAGGAGGAAGCAGGGACAGTAGGAAAAGCTCCAGTTCCTGATGAACCTGTGTTGCTGTTACTGCACCGCCTTTTCTCTGACTACATCCCACCCACCTTAGAGACACTAAGGTGGGGGCTGAGGTCTGCCCTGTAATTAATTAACCATTAATTAACCCTGTAATTAATTAACCGATAATGAATTAACCCTCATAATCCTCTTGGGCATGAATGGTTAGCTGAAACAGATTGTCCTTTGAGTGAAATTCTGTTTTTTGGATTCTTATAGAAGTCAGTAATAAGTGTCTGAGATAGTGATTGGTCGGATAACATAAAGGAGCATTGGACTGACCAGAGCCTCTGGTCTTTGTAAGTTTGCTTTTCTTTTTTGTAAATAACTTACTCTTTTTTTTTTTTTTTTTTTGAGAAGGATACTTGCTCTGTCGCCCAGGCTGGAGTGCAGTGGCGCGATCTTCGCTCACTGCAAGCTCCGTCTCCTGGGTTCACACCGTTCTCCTGCCTCAGCTTCCCGAGTAGCTGGGACTACAGGTGCCCGCCACCACATGGGCTAATTTTTTTGTTTTTTTTTTGAGAGGGAGTCTCACTCTGTTGCCCAGGCTGGAGTGCAGTGGCGCCATCTCGGCTCACTGCAAGCTCCGCCTCCCAGGTTCACGCCATTCTCCTGCCTCAGCCTCCCGAGTAGCTGGGACTACAGGCGCCGCCACCTCGCCCGTCTAGTTTTTTTGTATTTTTTAGTAGAGACGGGGTTTCACCATGTTAGCCAGGATGGTCTCGATCTCCTGACCTCGTGATCCGCCCGTCTCGGCCTCCCAAAGTGCTGGGATTACAGGCATGAGCCACCATGACCAGCTGTAAATAATTTATTCTTTATAGAAATTAACTTTAGATGATTTTTTGAGTTCTTAGGCAAATAGACCAATGGCATCTGTTTCGTGGTTGTTAGGCCTAAAACTTTTTCACTTTTTTCTTTTTTGAGATGGAGTCTCGCTCTGTCACTCAGGCTGGAGTGCAGTTGTACAATCTCAGCTCACTGCAGCCTCCGCCTCCCAGGTTCAAGCAATTCTCTGCCTCAGCCTCCTGAGTAGCTGGGATTACAGGTGCCTGCCACCACGCCTGGGTAATTTTTTTGTATTTTTAGTAGAGTCTTGAACTTCTGGCCTCGTGATTCACCCGCCTCAGCCTCCCAAAGTGCTGGAATTACAGACGTGACCCACTGTGCCCGGCCAACTTTTTCACTTTTTAAAAGGGGAAAGCATGGCCGGGCACGGTATCTCATGCTTGTAATCCCAGCACTTTGGGAGGCGGAGGCGGGGCAATCACTTGAGGCCAGGAGTTTGAGACCAGCCTAGTCAACATGGTGAAACCCCGTCTCTACTAAAAAATATAAAAATTAGTTGGATGTGGTGGTGCACGCCTGTGATCCCAGCTACTCGGGAGGCTGAGACAGAAAAATTGCTTGAACCTGGGAGGCAGAGGCTGCAGCGAGCTGAGATCACACTACTGCACTCCAGCCTGGGTGACAGAGTAAGACTCCGTCTCCAAAAACATAAATGAATAAAATAAAAGGGAAAACATGTTTAAGTTAGTTACAAGAACTATATGGCCGGGACCGGGCGCCGTGGCTCAAGCCTGTAATCCCAGCACTTTGGGAAGCTGAGATGGGCGGGTCACAAGGTCAGCAGATCGAGACCATCCTGGCTAACACGGTGAAACCCTATCTCTACTAAAAAAAAAAAAAAAATACAAAAAACTAGCTGGGCGAGGTGGCTGGCGCCTGTAGTCCCAGCTACTCGGGAGCCTGAGACAGGAGAATGGTGTGAACCCGGAAGGCGGAGCTTGCAGTGAGCTGAGATGCGGCCACTGCACTCCAGCCTGGGCAACAGAGTGTGAGACTCTTGTCTCAAAAAAAAAAAAAAAGAACTATATGACTGGGAGTGGCGGTTCACGCCTGTAATAATCCCAGCACTTTGGGAGGCCGAGGCGGGTGGATCACCTGAGGTCGGGAGTTCAACCTGGTCGGGAGTTCAACCTGACCAACATGCAGAAACTCCGTCTCTACTAAAAATACAAAATTAGTCGGGTGTGGTGGTGCATGCCTGTAGTCCCAGCTACTCAGGAAGCTGAGGCAGGAGAATCGCTTGAACCCGGGAGGCGGAGGTTGCAGTGAGCCGAGATCCCACCATTGCACTCCAACCTGGGCAAAAAGAGTGAAACTCCATCTCAAAAATTATGTGAAGGAACCTTTAGATTCATTATTGAAGGGGTGAAAGAGAACTTGAGTAGATAGACAAATACAGAGCTTGAATGCAGTATTCCTATACGTGTGTGCTTGAATATTTTCAAGATGTCACTTGATTTGGAGAAGTAAATATTTGAGGGGGGTTCTAAAGAAAGAAAAGGGGGAATGTTTCCTAGTAGATTTTTTTATAAGTACTGTTGGTAAGTGGAACAAAGCAGTCTAGATACTGATGTATAAGTTAATGGAAACGTATTATTAATGTAGCATTTATAATGAGTTGGGAATGGATGGTTTGCCATGTAGAAGGTATTGGATCAACTGGCAATCCAGCTGTAGGTAAAGAGTTTCTTAGTATGACAGTAAGGCTGTAAACCATGAAAAGGTAGAAAAGGTGGCCGGGCGCGGTGGCTCAAGCCTGTAATCCCAGCACTTTGGGAGGCCGAGACGGGCGGATCACGAGGTCAGCAGATCGAGACCATCCTGGCTAACCTGGTGAAACCCCGTCTCTCTAAAAAATACAAAAAACTAGCCGGGCAAGGTGGCGGGCGCCTGTAGTCCCAGCTATTCGGGAGGCTGAGGCAGGAGAATGGCGTAAACCTGGGAGGCGGAGCTTGCAGTGAGCTGAGATCCGGCCACTGCATTCCAGCCTGGGCGACAGAGCGAGACTCCGTCTCAAAAAAAAAAAAAAAAAAAAAAAAGAAAAGGTAGAAAAGGTAACTGCTTGGCCGGGCGCGGTGGCTCAAGCCTGTAATCCCAGCACTTTGGGAGGCCGAGACGGGCGGATCACGAGGTCAGGAGATCGAGACCATCCTGGCAAACACGGTGAAACCCCGTCTCTATTAAATACAAAAAACTAGCCGGGCGAGGTGGCGGGCGCCTGTAGTCCCTGCTACTTGGGAGGCTGAGGCCAGAGAATGGCGTGAACCCAGGAGGCGGAGCTTGCAGTGAGCTGAGATCCGGCCACTGCACTCCAGCCTGGGTGACAGAGCGAGACTCCGTCTCAAAAAAAAAAAAAAAAAAAAAAAAAAAAGAAAAGGTAACTGCTTAAGCATTCAGAACGTATCTACAGCAAAAGATGCCTGTTTGGGGACCTTTGAACTGTAGTTCAAAGGCAGGCAAATTAGAGAAAAATGTTAGGAATATATACGATAAAAGGTTATTATTTTGAGTATAAAAGTAGCATTTCTAAAGTAAATTGTTCCAGCAAGTCTGTTTTTAGAAATTTATTCAAAGGAAGAAATAAAAGAATGCTTATTATAAAATTAGTTATAAAAGCAGAATATTTAAGACAGTCAATGCTCAAAAACTCCCAGCTAGAATTTTTGGTATAAAAGCAAAAAATTGTCAATAGTCACTATAATGTAAGCTCCATGAGGGTAGAGAACTTCTTGTTTTATTTACTGATATATCCTCTGACAGTGCCTGGTACATAGTAGGTCTCAATAAATATTTGCTGTATGAGGCCGGGCGCGGTGGCTCAAGCCTGTAATCCCAGCACTTTGGGAGGCCGAGATGGGCGGATCACGAGGTCAGGAGATCGAGACCATCCTGGCTAACACGGTGAAACCCCGTCTCTACTAAGAAATACAAAAAATAGCCGGGCGAGGTGGCAGCGCCTGTAGTCCCAGCTACTCGGGAGGCTGAGGCCGGAGAATGGCGTGAACCCGGGACGCGGAGCTTGCAGTGAGCTGAGATCCGGCCACTGCACTCCAGCCTGGGCTACAGAGCGAGACTCCGTCTCAAAAAAAAAAAAAAAAAAAAAATATTTGCTGTATGAATGCCTAGTCATGCTTGTCCAATCTGAGGCCTGTGGGCCGCATTGCAGCCCAACACAAATTTGTAAACTTTTTTTTTTTTTTTTGAGACGGAGGCTCGCTCTGTCACCCAGGCTGGAGTGCAGTGGCCGGATCTCAGCTCACTGCAAGCTCCGCCTCCCAGGTTCACGCCATTCTCCTGCCTCAGCCTCCTGAGTAGCTGGGACTACAGGCATCCGCCACCTCGCCCGGCTAGTTTTTTGTATTTTTTTAGTAGAGACGGGGTTTCACTGTGTTAGCCAGGATGGTCTCGATCTCCTGACCTCGTGATCCACCCGTCTCGGCCTCCCAAAGTGCTGGGATTACAGGCTTGAGCCACCGCGCGCGGCCTAAACTTTCTTAAAATATTGAGGTTTTTTTTTTGTTGTTGTTGTTGTTGGAGTTTTGCTTTTGCTCAATCTGGGGTGAAGTGCCCAGATCTCAGGTTACTGCAACCTCTGCCTCCCAGGTTCAAGCAATTCTCCTAACTCAGCCTCCCAAGTACCTGGGATTATAGGCGCCCACCACCACGCTTGGCTAAGTTTTGTATTTTTAGTAGAGACGAGGTTTCACCATGTTGTCCAGGCTGGTCTTGAACTCCTGACCTCAGGCGATCTGCCCACCTCGGCCTCCCAAAGCCCTGGGATTGCAGGCATGAGCTGCCGCACCCGGCCTAGCATTGAGATTTTTTGTAGCGATTATTATTATTATTTTTTAAAGCTCATCAGCTATCACTACTTAGTATATTTTATGTGTGGCCCAAGACAGATCCTTCAGTGTGGCCCAGGGAAGCCAAAAGGTTGGACACCCCTGGATTAATCTAAATGCCCATCAATAGAGATTGGTCAAACTAAGGCAGACTTGGAATGGCATACTGTGCAGTTGTCAAAAAGATTTAAGGTGGCCTTTCTTTATTGGCATGAAGAGATGACCACAATACAGTAAGTGGTTGGGCATTTTGAATATGTATAGTTTTGGAAATATGGTATCATTTGATTGATTTGTGAAAAATTATGCACATATGTATCAAAATCTGAAAGAAATACACATCCCTGTGAAACGTCGTGTCTCATGGGGTGAATGGGGAAAAGGAACATACTGTTTTAAGATACTGTTTTCTGGCCAGGTGCGGTGGCGCACACCTGTAATCCCAGCACTGTGAGAGACCAAGGCAGGTGGATCACCTGAGGTCAGGAGTTTGAGACCAGCCTGACCAAGTTGGTGAATCCCTGTCTCTCTACTAAATAGAAAAAATTAGCTGGCTGTGGTGGTGCATGCCTGTAATCCCAGCTACTTGGGAGGCCAAGGCAGGAGAATCAGTTGAACCTGGGAGGCAGAAGTTGCAATGAGCCGACATTACACCGTTGTACTCCAGCCTGGGCAACAAGAGTGAAACTCTATCTCAAAAAAAAAAAAATACTGTTTTGTCTTTAGTTTTTGGAAAATTTGCCAAAGTCAGTGACAGAAAAAAGGAGATATTTTTCATTTGGGAAGAAATGTGAAAGTGGATTATTTACATTTAAAAGTTTAAAAAACTTTCTCAAAGTTAGCATGACTGAAATTAGCACATTACAGGAATTTGTTTAAATCTGCCTTTAGGTTACTATAGTCTGCTCTTTCATAGACCTTGTCGTCATGTTTCTTTCTGTATTCTGTCACTGGTTTTTGGATGCTGTTATTGTCAACAGAACTGTAATCTGGTAGTTCTTTTTGAGACAGAGTCTCGCTCTCTTGCCCAGGCTGAAGTGCGGTGGTGCAATCTTGGCTCACTGCCACCTCTGCCTCCTGGGTTCAAGCGATTCTCCTGCCTCAGCCTCCCGAGTAGCTGGGCCTACAGGCATGTGCTACCATGCCCGGCCAATTAATTGTATTTTTAGTAGAGACGTGGTTTCACTGTGTTAGCCAGGATGGTCTCGAGCTCCTGACCTTGTGATCCACCCGCCTTGGCCTCCCAGAGTGCTGGGATTACAGGCATTGAGCCACAGTGCGTGGCCTGGTAGTTTTTTTTTTTTTTTTTGAGACGGAGTCTCACGCTGTTGCCCAGGCTGGAGTGCAGTGGCGCGATCTCGGCTCACTGCAAGCTCCGCCTCCCGGGTTCCCGCCATTCTCCTGCCTCAGCCTCCTGAGTAGCTGGGACTACAGGCGCCCGCCACCGCGCCCGGCTAATTTTTTGTATTTTTAGTAGAGACGGGGTTTCACTGTGGTCTCGATCTCCTGACCTTGTGATCCGCCCGCCTCGGCCTCCCAAAGTGCTGGGATTACAGGCTTGAGCCACCGCGCCTGGCCTTTTTTTTTTTTTTTTTTTTTTTTTGAGACGGAGTCTCGCTCTGTCGCCCAGGCTGGAGTCCAGTGGCCGGACCTCAGCTCACTGCAAGCTCCGCCTCCCGGGTTTACGCCATTCTCCTGCCTCAGCCTCCCGAGTATCTGGGACTACGGGCGCCCGCCACCTCGCCCAGCTAGTTTTTTGTATTTTTTTTAGTAGAGACGGGGTTTCACCGTGTTAGCCAGGATGGTCTCGATCTCCTGACCTTGTGATCCGCCCGTCTCGGCCTCCCAAAGTGCTGGGATTACAGGCTTGAGCCACCGCGCCCGGCCGGCCTGGTAGTTTTTATAACAGATGTTAAATAGCAATACTCTTCATAACTCTGTACAGGGCAATCAGGCAAAACCAAAGGCCAAGTAAAATGTAATTGGTTAAGCTAATTGTCGCTGATGAAACCTTCATGTCTTGTGGAGGAGGAGACGTGCATGAGCAGCTATAAGTGAGCACTCTGAGATGCAGTGAGGAAAAGGTGTTGGCAGATGAGCAACTAAAATATAACCTCTTAGTTATAAATTGCAGAACATAGAATTTTACTCAGAGTACAAACTTGTGGAAAAAGCCTTTTGTATACTGGGTTTTTCAGAGTTCTTTGGCAAGATTACATAGTTTGATTTAAAGACTCAAAAATGTACTTCTGGCCGGGCGCGGTGGCTCAAGCCTGTAATCCCAGCACTTTGGGAGGCCGAGACGGGCGGATCACGAGGTCAGGAGATCGAGACCATCCTGGCTAACACGGTGAAACCCCATCTCTACTAAAAAAATACAAAAAACTAGCCGGGCGAGGTGGCGGGCGCCTGTAGTCCCAGCTACTCGGGAGACTGAGGCAGGAGAATGGCGTGAACCCGGGAGGCGGAGCTTGCAGTGAGCTGAGATCCGGCCACTGCACTCCAGCCTGGGCGACAGAGCGAGACTCCGTCTCAAAAAAAAAAAAAAAAAAAAAAAAAAAAAAATGTACTTCTTGGGGTGCAGGAATGTCAGATTTCTCTTAGGTGGGAGCATGCTTTTCATGGCACAGAATTGGCTACCTGAAGTTAACCTGTAGGCCAGGTGGTAATCAATAGGATGGGTCAGCCGGAAGGAATAACTTGTGATGATAGTGGGAGAAGCCAATATCATTGCAGCTGTTTTAACTACCTGCTGTGTGCTAGACCCTATGCTATGAGCCAGAAGTTGCCACTTAGCTTGCCATATCTTTCTATGGCTCACAAGCTAAGAATCATTTTTTTTGTTTGTTTGTTTTGTTTTTTTTTGAGACAGAGTCTTACTCTGTCACCCAGGCTGGAGTGCAAGGGCGCGATCTTGGCTCACTGCAACCTCCGCCTCCCAAGCAATTCTCTGCCTCAGCCTCCCGAGTTGCTGGGATTACAGGTGCCTGCCACCACGCCTGGCTAATTTTTTTGTATTTTTAGTAGAGACGGGGTTTCACCATCTTGACCAGGCTGATCTTGAACTCCTGACCTCGTGATCCACCTGCCTTGGCCTCCCAAAGTACTGGGATTACAGGCATGAGCCACCACGCCTGGCTGCCTGGCTAATTTTTTAAATTTTGTTTTGTAGAGACAGGGTCCAACTATGTTGCCCAAACTGGATCCACCTGCCTTGGCCTTCCAAAATTTTAGGATTACAGGCGTGAACCAGCGTACCTGGCCCAGACCCTCTTGTTTTCAGTCACTGTGCAACATCACCTCCCAGAGAAATATTGCTCTGTCCTATTCTTTAAAAAAATTTCTGTTATCAGTTATGTGCTACCATATACTGTGTGCTACCATATACTACACTGAGAGTGGAGATTCTGTGCTTAAGCATAGGTAGGTTTTCTGAATTTTTCCAACTTAAATCTCCTTTGGATTCTTACTGTGTGTGATATCTGAAATTTGGGTGTTTGCTCACTAAAAGGACCTTGGAAGGAGAATTCCTCTGTGGTGGTATGCTGAAGAAGGTCTCAAAATGAGCTGTTTGTGGATGAAGAGTGAGTCCTTTCAGGTTTTGTTTTTTACGTTCTTTTATATTTAACAGAGTAACAGTGTGTGGCAGGTGGTGGAGCCTGAACACTGTAGGTTTAGCCATAGAAAGGCAGTTAGGTCTCCTAGGTAGACATTTCAGTAAAGGGCTTTGTTGACACTTTGCAACGTCTGGGGTGTGTTTGTCCCACTCCCAACCCCCTCCGGTGGCAGCAGCCACGGTGGGCAAGGGACGGCCGTGCTTTTCTGAATTGGCCAAGTTTCTTTGGGAGATAAAGCTCTAAAATCAGTCAAATTATCTCAGATATTACTCAGGTTGGCTATAAATTGTATAACTTACATGACTGGGTGTTGTCACTTATTTTCTTTATTTCTCTGGGGCCCTCACTGCTTCCATTCTAGCCAGCACCACCTCGCAACTTGCCCATATGAACCTCTGTTACTCATTTGATTGGTTGGAAAACCTCTACAGTTCATTTGTAGACTGGTGGCTGAAGAGGGGCAGTGACCAAGGATTCGTTCATCTGATGAACAGACACCAGGGATGCTGTTCAGCACCCTGCAGCACCCAGGATGGCCCCAGTGTCCACAGTACTGAGAGAGTCAGACACATTCAGCCTGGGGTCTAGTACTGTACTGTTAGAGGGATGTGGCCCAGCGTGGGGCTGAATGAGGTTTGGTTTTCCCTCTTGTGTGTTTATGGCTGTTACTTGTGTGGACTTCAGCACTGCAGTTCAAATTCAGCCACCTTGCTTCCTCCGTGGTGTTTTCTAAGAGTCTCCAAGGGGTGATGCCTATGTGTAATACCTTATCGAGGAGCCCTCCTCAGCTTCCTTCCTTTTCTGTTGGGTGTATTGGTTCTGCTTCCATACAAATGAAGTACTGGCCAGGTGCAGTGGATTGTGCCTGTAGTCCCAACAATTTTGAAGGTCAAGGCAGGCAGATTGCTTGAGCCCAGGAGCTGGAGACCAGCCTAGGCAACATAGGGAGACCCTGTCTCTATAAAAAATACAAAAATTAGGGGGGCATCAGAGCACAGCTTGTAGTCCAGCTACTTGGGATGCTGAGGTGGCAGGATTGCTCGAGCCCAGGAGGTCAGGTCTGCAATGAGCTGTAATTGTGCCACTGCACTCCAGCCTGGGCAACTGAATGAGACACTTTCTCAAAAAAAAAATAAATAAATAAATAAAATAAATAAAAAATAAATGAAGTACTTTACCGGAAAACAGACTTAGGAAACTGATTGTGTGGCTCACTCAGAGTGGGGAGAAGTTAATGGGTGGACTACTTCTCACTCAGACTGTTGTAATCATCTCCTAATTGACCTGACAAGCCTCTGAAGAGGAGGTCCCGGGAGTGAGTTACTGGCTCTTCATACTCTGATTCATTGCACATGGGACTGCCACATTGCTCTCCTAACACACACACACTTTATTTATTTATTTATTTATTTGACAAGGTTTTACTCTGTTACCCAGGCTGGAGTGCAGAAGTGCGATCTTGGCTCACTGCAACCTCCGCCCCTCGGGGCTCAAGCGATTCTCTTGATACTCAGCCTCCTGAGTAGCTGAGATTACAGGCGTGAGCCACTGTGCCTGGCCTCCATTGAGGTTTTAAAGAGTACAGGCCAGTTATCCTGTAGGACAACCCTCACTTTGGGTCTGGTGGCTGCCTCGTGGCGGGATTCAGGTTTTGCATTTTGAGCTGAATACCCCAGAGATGTATCCTGGGGCTTCTCTGGTGAATGTTTCCAGTGCTGTCTGTGTTGCTTGGAGGGTCTAGTTTGAGCTCTTACTGGAGCCTCAGCACCAGCTCTCTGCTTTAGCCACAGATTGAAGCCTCCTTCAGGGCTGCTTCCAGCTCTGGCCTGTGTCTTACTTACATCTTTTCCTGCCACTCCTTCACTCCTCCCCCACCACCAACCCCCAACCCCCTGAGTATATGAAATCTCTGAGATGCCTCTGTCCTCAAGGCTGCTTGCCAATTCTTCTTCTCTTGGGGGATGCCTTTCAATAAGCAGGTACTGAGTTCCTGCTGGCCTTTTTTTTTTTTTTTTTTAAAGACAGTACACAGGGTCTCACTCTGTCACTCAGGCGGGAGTGCAGCGGTGGGGTCATAGCTTGCTGTAGCCTTGACCTCTGAGGGTCAGTGATCTTCCTGCCTCAGCTACAGACATGCACCACCATGCCCAGTTAATTTAAAAAAATTTTGTGTGTATGTGTGTGGGGGAGATGAGGACTCTATGTTGCCCAGGCTGGACTCCAAGTCCTGGCTTCCAGCAGTCTCCCTGCCTCAGCCTCCCACAATGTTGGGATTATAGGCGTGAGCCACTGTGCCCAGCTGTGCTGGATTTTGTTCTGAAACACAAAGATTAGGAAGTCAGTTCCCTTTTTTTTTTTTTTTTTGTGAGATGGAGTCTCTCTCTGTGGCCCAGGCTAGAGTGCAGTGGCAGCATCTCAGCTTACTGCAACCTCTGCCTCCCAGGTTCAAGGGATTCTCCTGCCTCAGCCTCCCAAGTAGCCGGGACTACAAGCGCCTGCCACCACGACTGGCTAATTTTTTTTTTTGTAGTTTTAGTAGAGATGGGGTTTCACCGTGTTGGCCAGGATGGTCTTGATCTCCTGACCTCGTGATCCACCCACCTCGGCCTCCCAAAGTGCTGGGATTACAGGCGTGAGCCACCACACCCGGCCTGCCTCCCTCTTCTTTCCCATCCCTCTCCCCCACCTCACTTCTCCTTCCTGTCTCCTTTTCTCTCCTTTAGTTTGCCCTGCTCCCCCTTCCTTTCCATTTTCTTTCCTCCCCCACCTCTGCCAGTCAGTCTCTGTTGGCGTCTCATCCCTGAGGGCAGATTCATGGCATCTTTATGTCTCAGGGTATTCACAATGCCCTTAGGCCCCGATATATATCTGACATTCCCTTTATTGAATTTTTTTGTTTTAAGAGACAGGATCTCCCTATGTTGCCCAGGCTGGTCTCAAAGTGCCAGGATTACAGGCTCAAGTGATCCACCACGCCCGGCCCTTTATTGAATCTTTCCATCTAAACAGCTTAACTCTTTATGTCCTAGGAAGTTAGGGTAGCCATTTGAAAACTAATACCTGTTGTTGGGGGCGTGGTGGCTCACGCCCATAATCCCAGCACTTTGGGAGGCCCAGGCAGGTGGATCACTTGAGATCAGGAGTTCGAGATCAGCCTGGCCAACCTTGTGAAACCCCGTCTCTACTAATACAAAAATTAGCCGGGCATAGTGGTGCACACCTCTAATCCTGGCTACTTGGGAGGCTGACACAGGAAGCTTGAACCTGGGAGGTGGAGGTTGCAGTGAGCCGAGATCACGCTGTTGCATTCCAGCCTGGGCAGCGAGTGAAACTCTGCCTCCAAAAGAAAAAAAGAAAAGAAAACGAATACCCATAAATTGAAGGAAACTATATTTTATTTTTAAATAGCCACAATTACTAATGGGTTATACAGCTTCTCAAACTTCGGAATCAGATTGGACTCCGCCCCACCCCGCCCGTTTCCTGTTCCATGTTGATTTCATGCAGCGCTTGCTTTTTTATCACAGCAGCCACTGCAAACCGGGCTTTATTAGGATGTGACGTCATCGGGAAGGGTGTAGTGCCATCTGCTGTTAGAGCACGAACCCCCTTGAGCTGTGGCTCCCTTGGTGTCCAGCAGCTGCTGTTTTGCTCTGCTTCCCTCGGATGTCTTTCGGTGTCCTCTGAGATGACTGCAGTGTCCCTGGCATCTTGTCATTTGTTTTGGGAGCTGAGGCTTTCATGACTCACAGTCTGGGCTGGACTCACCACTGTGGTCTGGTGAGTGGGAGTAGTATGTTCCCGTGAGAAGGGGACCCACCCTCTGGAAGTACCTGGAAGGAGGGATCTGTCCCTTTTTAAGAATCAAAATAAGTCTTCGGGGTGCTACCTGTCACCAGAGGGGAGGCCGTAAGATGCCCAGGAAGAACCCAGGGATGGGGGACCACAAAGGGGCCTCTCCAGCATGCATAATACGGCTTCTGTGGTACAAGTGGAATTTGTCATTCAAAAAAAAAAAAATAGTTAAAAACAGACATTTAGAAGGACAGCCTATGTTTTTCTTGACAGACGCGACAGGTGAACTGAAAGCAAATGACTTGTCAAAATAACAAGTGACTGTGTTTGTTAGATGTTCCATGATTCTGGCCATGGCCTTCTCTCCTGTTTTTGACACAGTGGGCAGATAAGACAGTGGGAATATTCATGAATGCTTTTAAAGGAAAGAAAAAACACCAGAGACTGTTCTGTTGTGTTTTTATTTTGTGTGTTTGGGGGACTGGAATTGTTCTGGATTCTCCATTATGAATCCACGTGTGCCGCTTTGTAGCATGTCCTCAGCTAGTGCAGTGCCAGAGCGAAGAATTGCAGTAGCCCCTGTACCCATGGCCTTGTCTTTTGAGGTATGGCACCATGAAATATCATGGGACAGTATGAGAGAGACCACATTCCCATAACTTTTATTACGGTATGTTGCTATGGTGGTTCTGCTTGATTATTAGTTATTGTTAATTTATTACTGTGCCTAATTTATAAATAAAACTGTGTTATAGGATTAAGTTCCTACCATGTGTATAGGAAAAAATAGAGCATAAAGGAAAAAAATGTAGTCTATATAAAGTGTAGTACTATCCACAGTTTCAGGCATCCCCTGGGGGTCTTGGAGCATGTCCTTCTCAGATATGGGGGTAGTGCTCTAAGTGCACATGTAGAGAAGTTTGTTCCCATGTTAAAGACATCATCATTGCTTGGCCTACTCATGTTCCCTTCTCAGGCACCCCACCCATTGTCCCTGTGTCTATGGCAGCTGTCCACAGGACTTGCTGTATCCTCCCCAGTTCCACGGTGCACCAGCCACCTGGCCTGCAGACAGTGAGGGAGGGAGTTGTTGCAGAGGAGACTCTCTGGAGACAGAGACATGACTGACATTTGATGATTGCTGTGATGTAGAATCCTAGGCTGTGTTGGACCCTGTACGAGATGACGGTGGTTGGTTAAGAGAGAGATTCACAGAGGAGCAGAGAAAGCACAGCGGAAGGAGAGAGAGAGGAGCCAGCCAGCCCCAAGAGCCACCCCAGACTGGGTTCTTGGTTCCTTTTTCCACTTTCTCGTTTCCGGTTTATTTTCCCTGGCACCTCTCACATTCCTCCTCTCTTCACTTCCCAGTGAGAACCTTGGCTAGACCAGGTAGACTTTTGAAGTGGGGTTAAAGGGAAGTCAGGAGTAGTTTTAATTTTCCGTTTCTAGAATTAACGATTTCCCAAACGATGTAGTTAATACCAAATTTCTTTTCCCATTAAGGGTTCTCATTAATAAAGCAGGATTTTGAGACAGATGATTGGACAGCGAATTTAATTACCTGGTGAAAATATCTGAAGTGATTAAAATCAGAGTCTGCTGTCTAGGTACCCGGGCTCTCCTGAATGTCTTTACTGGATTACTGTTTTCTAGGATACTTCCCTCAGAAGAGTGAACAGTACAAGAGCCTTTTTCTTGGGCCTTCTGAATTAATAATATTTTTGGTTTTAAATGAAATATCAACTGTTGTCAGAAATTACATTCTTGGTTGTCCCAACTGTTAATTGCTACATTAGGTGGGATTGTGGAGGGGGAGAGGAGCATTAAGAAATTCTAGGCTGGGTGCGGTGGCTCACGCCTGTAATCCCAGCACTTTGGGAGGCCCGAGGCGGGCGGATCACAAGGTCAAGAGATCAAGACTATCCTGGCCAACACCCATCTATACTGAAAATACAAAAGTTAGCTGGGCGTAGTGGTGCGTGCCTGTAGTCCCAGCTACTCAAGAGACTGAGGCCCAGGAGAATCACCTGAACTCAGGAGGTGGAGGTTGCAGTGAGCTGAGATCATGCCACTGCACTCCAACCTGGTGACAGAGCGAGACTCTGTCTCAAAAAAAGAAATAAATAAATTCTGGCCCAGTGGAGTGGCTCATGCCTGTAATTCCAGCACTTTGGGAGACCAAGGTGGGAGCTTGAGCCCAGGAGTTTGAGATCTGCCTGGGCAGCATAGCAAGACCCCATCTCTGATTTTAAAAAAGCCCTATTCAGGAGGTTGTGGCAGGAGGATCACTTGAGGCTGAGAGTTTGAAAACAGCCTGGGCAACATAGCAAGACCCATTTCTGAGAATATAAAAATTAGCCAGGTGTGATGGCACATGCATTTAGTCCCAGCTACTCAGGAGACTGAGATGGGAGGATGCTTGAGCCCAGGAATTTAAGGCTGCAGTGAGCTATGATGGTGCCACTGCACTCTAGCCTGGGTCACAGAGCAAGAACCCCATCTCTTAAAAAAGGAGAAGAAGAAGAAAGTCCATTGATTAAAAAAAGAATTGGGGAGGCTGCTTTACGCCATCAGTCCTGAGAACACAGTGGTGAAAAGGTAGAGGGCCCTGCCCTGAGCTCCCCGCTTATCACCTTCCCCAAATCAGTGCTGTCACTTCACTCTTAGAGTAAGAAGGTCATAGCATCTAGTTCTGTAGACACTGTATTGCCTCCTTCTTGAAATAGCCAAGGAAGCAAACACCAGGTGTCTCTATTGCCCCAGGTTACTGTGATGTGCTTTCCTTACTGGAAAACAGTGACTTAGTGTTTTTTATTCTTTTGGGAGTTATTGTTTTGCTTGCTTTTTAGTCATTGCTGATTAACTTGGATGGAATTTGGGTTCTTTTTTCTTTCTTTTTTTTTTTTTTTGTTGAGACGGAGTCTCGCTCTGTCGCCCAGGCTGGAGTGCAGTGGCCGGATCTCAGCTCACTGCAAGCTCCGCCTCCTGGGTTTACGCCATTCTCCTGCCTCAGCCTCCCGAGTAGCTGGGACTACAGGCACCTGCCACCTCGCCTGGCTAGTTTTTTGTATTTTTTTAGTAGAGACGGGGTTTCACTGTGTTAGCCAGGATGGTCTCGATCTTCTGACCTTGTGATCCACCCGTCTTGGCCTCCCAAAGTGCTAAGATTACAGGCTTGAGCCACCGTGCCCGGCGTTTTCTTTTTTTTTTTTTTGTGACACAGAGTCTTGCTGTGTCACCCAGGCTGGAGTGCAGTGGGGGCGATCTCAGCTCACTGCAGCCTCCACCTCCTGGGTTCAAGTGACTGGGATTACAGGTACCCACCACGACACCCAGCTAATTGTTATTATTATTATTTTTGAGACGGGATCTTGCTCTGTCGCCCAGGCTGGAGTGCAGTGGAGCAATCTTGGCTCACTGTAACCTTTGCCTCTGGGGTTCAGGCAATTCTCCTGCCTGAGCCTCCCAGGTAGCTGGGAGTACAGGTGCCTGCCACCGTGTCTGGCTAAGTTTTATATTTTTAGTAGAGACGGGGTTTCACCATCTTGGCCAGGCTGGTCTTGAGCTCCTGACCTTGTGATCCACCCGCCTTGGCCTCCCAAAGTGCTGGGATTACAGGTGTGAGCCACCACGCCTGGCTGTATTTTTAGTAGAGATGGGGTTTCACCATGTTGGCCAGGCTGGTCTTGAACTCCTGGCTTCAGGTGATCCGCCTGCCTCAGCCTCCCAAAGTGCTGGGATTACAGGCGAGAGCCACCACACTTTTTAATTTTTTTTTTTTTTTTTTTTTTTTTGAGACGGAGTCTCGCTCTGTAGCCCAGGCTGGAGTGCAGTGGCCGGATCTCAGCTCACTGCAAGCTTCGCCTCCCGGGTTCACGCCATTCTCCGGCCTCAGCCTCCCGAGTAGCTGGGACTACAGGCGCCCGCCACCTCGCCCGGCTAGTTTTTTGTATTTCTTAGTAGAGACGGGGTTTCACCGTGTTATCCAGGATGGTCTCGATCTCCTGACCTCGTGATCCACCCGTCTCGGCCTCCCAAAGTGCTGGGATTACAGGCTTGAGCCACCGCGCCCGGCCACTTTTTAATTTTTTAAATACATGATGTCTTACTATATTATCCAGGCTGGCCTCCAACTCCTGGGCTTAAGCAATCCTCCTTCCTCAGCCTCCCAAGTAGTTGGAATTACAGGCATGAGCCAGTGCGCCCAACTTAAAAGCTTACTTAGGACGGAATGTCTGGGACTAATAGATGTGTCTGTCTTCCTTAAAACAGGTTTTATAGGCCGGGCGAAGTGACTCACGCCTGTAATCCCAGCACTTCGGGAGGCCGAGGCGGGGGATCACGAGGTCAGGAGGTCGAGACCATCCTGGTTAACATGGTGAAACCCCGTCTCTACTGAAAAAAAAAAATACAAAAAATTAGCTGGGCGTGGTGGTGGGCGACTGTGGTTCCAGCTACTTGGGAGGCTGAGGCAGGAGAATGGCATGAACCCAGGAGGCGGAGCTTGCAGTGAGCCGAGATCTCGCCACTGCATTACAGCCTGGGTGACAGAGCGATACTTAGTCTCAAACAAACAAACAAAAACAGGTTTTATAGTGAGTCCCTCTTGCTGTGTTTCTGCTGCCTCATTGTGGTCCCCTTCCTCTACCTTTTTTTATGACTGAGCTTTTTTGTACTGTCAGAGTTTAATTTAAGAGAAGGATAGCAGTTGGACTGAACATTCCAGGAGAGAGACAATAAAGTTAATTTGCCTCTGACATGCAGAGGTAGAAATGGCAGGCTTTGTCAGTGTTTCAGCAGGTGAGAAATCTTGGCTAGTAGGAATAAGTCGGAATCTCGGGGACTCTTTATACCTGCTCACCCTCTCCTTGGGACCCTGCTCAGATTTCTCCACACCAGAGTGGCCTTCTCTGGCCACCTTCTGAGAGAGACTTCCCCATCTCACCTGTCTCCCCTTCTTATGCAGTTTTATGTTTCCTTAGCAATGGATAGCAGTTGATGTATCAAAATAAAGACTTGCACTGTTCACTTAATGCCTTCCTCGACCAGCAAGCAAGTTCTGGCACAGCAAGTGCTGTGTCTTGTTTCTTACGGACTCCCCTGAGCTGTGGTGCCTGGCACATGACTGGAGATGGTCAGGTCGTTGTTAAGTGAATGAATGAAGCCATACAAATACGAACCCAGATATTGAGGCCACTTTATTGTGAAATGTTTTATCAACAATTGAAACTTTTATCCTATTTTCATGTTGTTATATAATATGGTTATATATGTACTCAGACTCCAAGTAAATATTTGTGCTTATTTTACTCTGACCTAAACTGGTGCCTGGCACCAGAGTAGGCTCACAGAATGCTTTTCTCACAGTGACCACATAACAAACCTAGACATTAGCTGAGCTTTACAGAGCACTGTGTCATTCTAAATAGCCTGAAGACATAGTTTCTATTATTCCTGTTTCCTTCCAGTTCTCTTTCTAAATCACAGATGATTTAGAATATGGGTTATAAAAACATTTCCAACTCAGAGTACTTTCTATGTTTTGTAGTTTTTGCAGGAAATAAGCTAAGTTTTGGAAGCATGTCTTTTTTCTTTCCTGGTGGGGAGATATTTTACCTTTAAAAATTGACTCTCATTCTTTAAGGCAAAAATATGTTCATGTTTCTAGGATTTCTCTTTAAGAGACTAGTGGTCAGAGTTTGGCAGAGACCACCGAAGTCGTCTGGGGTGTTTGTGCCCATGTGTTTGACCTTCTCTAGGCTTACTTGACTCCCTGGGGAGGAGTACCTGGGAATACAGTCGGTAAGAGCTTTAAATTAGGCCAGGCTAAAAAGTTTGATTTTTTCCGTAGGAGGAGTATTTGAAGACTTTTGAGCGGAGGAGTCGCATGTCAGAGCTGTCCTTCAGAAAGATAAATCAGGCAGTGCTGTTTAGGATGGATTGAAGTGGAAAAGAGGTGGGATAGAGAAGCAGATTAGTAATGGGCCAGGCAAAGATGGTGAGCTGTCAGGAGGCTGAAGCAGTGGGAGTGGAGCACAGGGGCAGGAGGGGAAAGGGATGGAGCAGAGGCTGGAATCTGTGCCACAGGAGAGCTGGGAGGGACTGCCAGTGGGTTTGGAAAGGAAAGCAGTGCTGAGGCTTGCTTTACACTGGTGGAATCTGAAAGGATTGAACCCTCAGAGCTCTGCAGTGCATAGAGCTTTCTGGGAACTGGGGTACATTCAGGGAAAGGGAATAAGGAGTGGATCCTCGACTTGGGAGAAGAACCACAAAAGAACCAGTCGAGGGTTCAGAACTGGGCGTGACCGGGTGTGGCAGATGTGGAGCTGGGTTGGTGAGAGCAGGATGAGGGGCTGTTGCTGGCCCCATGAGCATAGGGTAGGCCCGTAAGTTGCACTCCACTCAGGGGCTGAGAACCTGTGTACATAGCAAGGCACACAAGACATTCATTATATATATTTTTTTCCTTAAGAGACAGAATCTCACTCTGTTGCCCAGGCTGACATGCAGTGGCTCGGTCCTGCCTTGAACTCCTGGGCTCAACCAATCCTCCTGTCTTAGCCTCTGGAGTAGCTAGGACTACAGGTATGTACCACCATGCCTCTGGAGTGGCTAGGACTATAAGTATGTACCACCATGCCAATTTTTTTTTTTTTTCCTTTTTGAGACGGAGTCTCGCTCTGTCGCCCGGGCTGGAGTGCAGTGGCGTGATCTTGACTCATTACAAGCTCCGCCTCCCGGGTTCACACCATTCTCCTGCCTCAGCCTCCCAAATGGCTGGGACTACAGGCGCCCGCCACCACGCCCGGCTAATTTTTTTTGTATCTTTTAGTAGAGACAGGCTTTCACCATGTTAGCCAGGATGGTCTCGATGTCCTGACCTCGTGATCTGCCTGTCTGGGCCTCCCAAAGTGCTGGGATTACAGGCGTGAGCCACCTGCGCCTGGACGCACCACCATGCCAATTTAAAAAAATATGTATATATTTTGAGGCCAGGCATGGTGGCTCAAGCCTGTAATCCCAGCACTTTGGGAGGCCGAGGCAGGTGGATCACAAGGTCAGGAGATCGAGACCATCCTGGCTAACATGGTGAAACCCCGTCTCTACTAAACCAGGCGTGGTGGTGGGCACCTGTAGTCCCAGCTACTCAGGAGGCTGAGGCAGGAGAATGGCGTGAACCCGGGAGGCAGAGTTTGCAGTGAGCCGAGATGGCGTCACTGCACTCCAGCCTGGGCGACAGAGCAAGACTCTTGTCTCAAAAAAATTTTTTGAGAGGCGGGATCTTGCTGTGTTGCCCAGGCTGGTCTCAAACTCCTGGCCTCAAGTAATCCTCCCCTGGTATTACAGGCATCAGCCACCACGTCTGGCTCCTAACGTTTGGCATCTCTCTTTATATATTCAATCACAATGTTTTTTTTTTCCCCCCCAGTAAAGGGAATGTCTCTATATTTATTTTTTTTGAGACAGAGTTTCGTTCTTGTTGCCCAGGCTGGAGTGCAGTGGCGCAATCTCTGCTCACCACAATCTCCGCCTCCTGGGTTCAAGCAATTCTCCTGCCTCAGCCTCCTGAGTAGCTGGGATTACAGGCATGCACCACCATGCCTGGCTAATTTCGTATTTTTAGTAGAGACAGGGTTTCTCCATGTTGGTCAGGCTGGTCTCAAACTCCTGACCTCAAGTGATCTGCCTGCCTCAGCCTTCCAAAGTGCTGGGATTACAGGCGTGAGCCACTGTGCCTGGCTGAATGTCTCTTTAACAGGCATTCACTCTACTTCCAAAATAAAGTGAAGGCTTGTCCTCATGGCAGCCTGCAAGACTGTTCACATCTTCATGTGAATCTGAACTTTCAGAAGAAGTTGTATGGCTTGCTTTTCTGCCTTTGTTCTGTCCTCCACTAGGTGTGAGTAGTGAGGTTTCCTCTTTGGCCAATATTTTTTTAAATTAAATTTAATTAATAAATTTATTTATTCATTTTTGAGACGGAGTCTTGCTCTGTCGCCAAGGCTGGAGTGTGGTGGCATGATCTCGGCTCACTGCAACTTCTGCCTCTGGGTTCAAGAGATTCTCCTGTCTCAGCCTCCTGAGTCGCTGGGATTACAGGCATGCACACCACACCCTGCTAATTTTTGTGTTTTTTAGTAGAGACGGGGTTTTACCATCTTGGTCAGGCTGGTCTCAAACTCCTGACCTTGTGATCTGCCCGCCTTGGCCTCCCAAAGTGCTGGGATTATAGGCATGAGCCACTGTGCCTGGCCGGCCAATATTTTTTGAGAAAAATATGTTGCCACAAAGTTTAAGGCAGCCCCCTCCTGAGGATTATAAAATCCAAACCCAACTAAAGACTAGATTGAATTAACCCCTCATCCCCACACACACTAGTGACTCAGTAAAAGAGGTGTACCCAATTCTGGTTGCAGGTACTGTTTAATTCAGTTTTCTGTTATCGTCTGATATTCAATAAAAAATTATGAGATACACTAAAAAGTGATTTCTGGTTGAGAGAGAAATAAATGGAAGCCAACTCAGAGATGACCCAGATACTGGAACTGCCAGAGACTTCAAATGACTGGGATGGATGTGGTAAAAGATTGAGGGAGAAAGGTATACAGCATGCATTGTGAAAAGATCGAGAATTTCAGGATGCAGAAACTCTAGAAAAAGTTAAATTGAAATGTTAGAGATTCTTTAAAAACATCATAGGTGGGGGCCGGGCGCGGTGGCTCAAGCCTGTAATCCCAGCACTTTGGGAGGCCGAGACGGGTGGATCACAAGGTCAGGATATCGAGACCATCCTGGCTAACACGGTGAAATCCCGTCTCTACTAAAAAATAGAAAAAACTAGCCGGGCGAGGTCGCGGGCGCCTGTAGTCCCAGCTGAGGCAGGAGAATGGCGTGAACCCGGGAGGCGGAGCTTGCAGTGAGCTGAGATCCGGCCACTACACTCCAGCCTGGACGACAGAGCGAGACTCCGTCTCAAAACCAAAACAAAACAAAACATCATAGGTGAATAATTTCTTCAGTGAGTTTGTCAGCAAATAGGAAAGAATCAGTGAAACTGAAGGTAGGTCAATAGAAATCCAAAATGAAATAAGCAGAAAAAAATACACCAGAACAAAAACAGCATTTAGGCTGGGTGCGGTGGCTCACACACCTGTAATCCCAGCACTTTGTGGAGGCCGAGACGGGTGGATCACCTGAGGTGGGGAGTTCAAGACCAGCCTGACTAAAATAGAGAAACCCTGTCTCTACTAAACATACAAAAAATTAGCGGGGTATGGTGGCTCATTCCTGGAATCCCAGCTACTTCGAGAGGCTGAGGCAGGAGAATCGCTTGAACCCGGGAGGCGGAGGTTGTGGTGAGCCAAGATCCCACCATTATACTCCAGCCTGGGCAACAAGAGAGAAACTCCATCTGGATTAAAAAAAAAAAAAAAAAAAAAATTAGCTGGGTGTGGTGGCAGGGGCCTGTAATCCCAGCTACTCAGGCTGAGGCAGGAGAATCACTTGAACCTGGGAAGCGGAGATTGCAATGAGCTGAGATTGTGCCATTGTACTTCAGCCTGGGTGAGATGGAGAGACTCCATCTCAAAAAAAAGTGTTCAGTAGTTGTGGGACAATAACAGACTGTCTAATACACGTATAATTGGAGTCCTGGGAAGAAAATGGGGCAGAAGAAATATTCAAAGAGCTAATGGGTGAGAATTTTTTCATTAGTAAAAGACAGCAAACGAGAGGTCTGTGAAGTTCAGAGAACTCCAAGCACCATAAATAGAAACAAAAAGCCCTCAACACCTAGGCATATTAGAGTCAAACTGCTGAAAGTCAAAGAGAAAGTTTTGAATGTAGCCAGAAAAAAAATATTTCATACAGGCCAGGCATGGTGGGTCATGCCTGTAAATCCAAGCACTTTGGGAGACTGAGCGGGAGACTCACTTGAGCCCAGGAGTTTGAGAACAGCCTGGGCAACATAGTGAGACTTCATCTCTACAAAAAAAAAAAAAATTATCCAGGTGTTCTGGCGGCACCTGTGGTCTCAGCTACTCAGGAGACTGAAGTCGGAGGATCGCTTGAGTCTGGGTGGTTGAGGCTGCAGTGAGCCAAGATCGTGCCACTGCATGGTAGCCTGGGTGACAGAGTGAGACCTAGTCCCACGAAAGACTTCCTCAGACAAACGTTGTGGGGTTTGTTGCCAGTAGATCTGCCCAGTGAGATGGAGGAAGTTCTTCAGGCAGAAGTGTGTCCCTTCACACTGCAGTCTTCTGGTGCTATATCTAGTTTAATACAAATCAGGCCGGGCAAATGAAGAGACATACAGCAAGGCCTAGGAGAGTCTCACATATTCTCCAAGCTCTCTCCCATGGGGTCTCTCCTGACAAATCAGGGTCAACGAGCTTCTAACCAGGAAGCTCCCTTGAGCCTTGGTGTTGAGAGTTTTTATTGGGACTTTGTTACTTGGGCACAGTTGATCGAGCACAATCTCTAGCCTCTCTCTCACCCCATCAGAATGGTTTCAGACCCCAACTGTCTAATCCATGGTTGGTCTTTCTAGTGACTAGCCTCTATCTTGAGTCAGCTCATCTCTTAGCACAAACGTGGAGGCTCATGAATAACAAAGGACATCCAATAGGTTTTGAAGCTCCTTCTGAGGAACTGAGAACAAAGACCAGATAGAATCTTCAAAAAACATGTAGAAGTAAAATGCTAGACAATTGTGTTACAAAGAGTGAAGGGGAAGAAATATCATGACCCTTAACACAGGGGTTAGGGGTGCTCATCTGCTGTGCAGTCAAAATTCTTGTATCACTTGACTCCCAAAACCTTTTTTTTTTTTCTTCTTTCGAGACTCTGTCGCCCAGGCTGGAGTGCAGTGGCGCGATCTTGGCTCACTGCAAGCTCCGCCTCCCGGGTTCACACCATTCTCCTTCCTCAGACTCCCGAATAGCTGGGACTACAGGAGCCGCCACCACGCCCGGCTAATTTTTTTTGTATTTTTATTAGAGAAGGGGTTTCACCATGTTAGCCAGGATGGTCTCGATCTCCTGACCTCGTGATCTGCCCGCCTTGGCCTCCCAAAGTGCTGGGATTACAGGTGTGAGCCACTGCGCCCGGCCGACTCCCAAAACCTTAACTCCTGATAGCCTGCTATTGACTGGAAGCCTTACCGATAGCAGTCAACAGATATTTTGTATGTTTTATATATTATATATCCTTGCGATAAAGCGAGCTGGAGAAAACGTTAAGAAAATCATAAGGGAGAGAAAAATATATTTACTATTTAATGAGTGGAAGTGGAAGATCTTCCTTCTCATCTTCAGGTTGAGGCTGAGGAGGAGGAAGAGATGGGCTTGGTCTTGCTCACTTGGGTGGAGGAGGTGAAAGGGGTGGTAGGAGAGATAGGCATACTTGGTGGAACTTTAGTGAAATACATAATTTCTGACTTTTTTTCTTTTTCTTTTTTCTTTTTTTTGAGACGGAGTCTTGCACTGTCGCTTGGGCTGGAGTGCAATGGTACAGTCTCGGCCCACTGCAGCCTCCACCTCCTGGGTTCAAGCAGTTTTCCTGCTTCAGCCTTCCAATTAGCTGGGATTACAGGTGCCCACCACCACACCTGGCTAATGTTTTGTATTTTTAGTATAAATGGGGTTTCACTATGTTGGCCAGGCTGGTCTGGAACATCTGACCTTGTGATCCGCCCGCTTCGGCCTCCCAAAGTGCTGGGAGTACAGGCTTGAGCCACCGCACCCAGCCTGCTGTTTCATTACTCTGAAAAAGTTTTTGTATAATACCAACCTTCTATTGTATTCTTTAGTTTTAGTTCCTGTGCCATAAAAGGTCTGTGTCCTAAAGAAGTCAAGTGCAGTCTTGGGTGGTGGGGACCTTTGGCCAGATTGCCCAGTGTCCACGTGTTTTCGGCACTGCTGCTTCCTCGCGGTCTGTCTCCACTGTGGAAGCACTGACATCTGTCAAGGTGTCTTCTGTTACTTCCTCTGGTGTGGTGTCTAATAGCTCTTGAATATCTCTAAGATCCATATGTTGAAGTCCTTACCCACCCCTACCCTTTTTTTTTTTTTTTTTTGAGACGGAGTCTTATGCTGTCGCCCAGGCTGGAGTGCAGTGGCGCGATCTCGGCTCACTGCAAGCTCCGCCTCCTGGGTTCACGCCCTTCTCCTGCCTCAGCCTCCTGAGTAGCTGGGACTACAGGCGCCCGCCACCGCGCCCGGCTAATTTTTTGTATTTTTAGTAGAGACGGGGTTTCACTGTGGTCTCAATCTCCTGACCTTGTGATCCACCCGCCTCGGCCTCCCAAAGTGCTGGGATTACAGGCGTGAGCCACCGCACCCAGCCACCACCCCTACCCTTTTAAAAGCATATCCACAGTCTTTTCATGATTTCCTCGATTGGCTCTCATAAGTCCTGTGAGGTCAGGCGCAGCATCTGGACGTCGTCCTCTCCAGCAGGAATTGGTTGTTTCAGGCTTCATGGCCTTCACAGCTTTTTCTGTAACAATCTTGGCATCTTCAGTGGGATAATCCTTCCAGGCTTACACGATGTGTTCTGTCTATTGGGATTCTCTTCCATAGCATTGACAGTTCTTTCCATAGAGTACTGTGTGTCATGGGCCTTAAAGGTCCTTAGGACCCCCTAATCTAGAGGCTGAAGGAGAGTGCTGTGTTTGGGGGCAAGTAGACTACTTCAGTGCCTTCAGTATTGAACTCATGGGGTTCTGAGTGGCCAGGGGCATTGTCCAATATCTAAAGAACTTTAAAAGGCAATCCCTTACTGGCAGGGTACTTCCTGACTCTAAAGAACATCGATGGAACCAATCCAGAAAAAGGGATTTTGTTGTCCCAGTCTTGTTCCACAACCAAGAGACTGGCAACTGGTGTTTATCTCTTCCCCTTCAAGGCTCAGGGGTTAGCAGCTTTGTAGATAAGAGCAGTCCTGTTCATAAACCCGGCTGCATTTGCACAAAGCAGTAGAGTTGGCCTCTCCCTACTGCCTTCAGTGCTGGGGCTCCCTTTTCTTCCTCACTAATAAGTGTCCTTTGTGGCAGTTTTTTCCAGAATAGGGCACTTTTGTCTGCATTAAAAACCTATTCAGGCAGATTTTCTTTTCCTCAATAATTTTCTTCATGGCATCTGGTAACCCTGATGCCTGTTGGTTGGCAGAAACTGCTTCTCCTGGTATCTTAACATTTTTTAAACCAACCCTCTTTCTAAACTGATCCAGCCACCCTTTGCTGGCATTGAATTCTCTGGCTTTAAGTCCTTCACTTTCAGCTGCACTGCTGGCTCATGCCTATAATCCGAGCATTTTGGGAGGTCAAGAGAAGAGGATTGCTTGAGACCAGGAGTTCAAGACCAGCCTGGGCCACATAGCGAGACCCTCTCTCCATAAACAAAGAAACAAAAAATTTAGGTGCAGTGTGGCACATGCCTGAATCCTTGCTACTTAGGGGGCTGAGGCAAGAGGATGGCTTGTGCCTAGTAGTTCAAGGCTGCAGTCAGCTGTTCAAAGCTGTCACCCAAGTGAGACTGATTGATTGATGGATTAAGTCTCACTTTGTCTCCCAGCCTAGAGTGCAGTGGCGTGATCTCTGCTCACTGCAACCTCCGTCTCCTGGGTTCAAGTGATTCTCCTGTGTCAGCCTCCCGAGTAGCTGGGATTACAGGCGCCGGCCACCACGCCTGACTAAATTTTTTTTTTTTTTTTTTTTTTTTTTTTTTTTAGCAGAGATGGTGTTTCACCATGTTGACCTGGCCTGTTTCAAACTCCTGAGCTTAGGTGATCCACCCGTCTTGGCCTCCCAAAGTGCTGGGATTACAGGCGTGAGCCACTGCGCCCGGCTAAATCTTACTCCTTCTATATGTATTGGCATTAAGAAGAGCTTCGCTTTTCCTCTGTTTTTTGTTTGTTTGTTTGTTTTCTGTTTTATTTATATGTTATCGTGTGCTTGTGTGTTCTTTTTTTGGATCCAGTAAGGTATATTCCATTACCATTGTTAGTCATGTTGACCCTCAGATTGTCCTAAATTTGGCCATGGACTTCCTTCAAGCTGGTGTGTTTTTGACATGTTCTTTTTAGTTTTGGAGCCCTTCCTTTCTGCCATAGCAAGACAGTTCCCTGTGCCAGACCTTGAGGGAGTGATTTCTCAAAGGAACACTGAAGCTCCTTTTAAAGGGAATCATTTTTGTAAAATCAAGATTTGGGCTTTGTGTGTGGAGAGGTCGTTGCTTCCAGACCTTTCAGTTGACAAGAGATAGGACATATACGTGTGTGTGTGTGTGTGTGTGTGTGTGTGTGTGTATATATGGACTTAACACACACAAATGATTCTACAGAGGAATAAATGTATAGAGAATTTGTACCGTTGTCTCCAAATTCAGATTGAACACCAGGGGGCCCTTCCTTGCTTTCAGATAGTCCATGTTGTGCCTTCCTCCTCCAGTGTAAACCTCGTTCCCCAAATAACAACCATATCTTCGCTCATTTTGCTCTGGCATGCATATCCATATTAATATTTTAAGCATTATGCCACCAGTGTGGTACCTAAATTTCAGAACTTTTTGTTACTCTCTTTGCCCTTATGCCCCCATGTTTGTACAGTTAGAGTACCCTAAATTAACGTGATGTCTTTAGACCTTTTGGTTGGTTGGTTGGTTGTGTTTCACAGGTATTGTCATCTTTTTATTGGTACTGAACTCTAATTTTTGTTTGAAAGAAGGCATTTCTAGTTTGTTTTTATTCTGTTTATTAGTTTAATCATAGATAGTTGAAGATTATGATACAGAGTTGTCATTAAATTCAGTATTATTTCACATTCTAGTTGTTCAATGTGTTTCTGAATTAAAGAATTATTCAGAAGGGAGTTTACTTTGTTTCTTACAAGCCCCTAGGCCTTTATGCAAAACTCTTGGGGCTGGATGTGTTCCGGAATTCAGACTTTTTCAGGGTTGAGGAAGATGCAGTGGTACTTGCTCTAAGTGCACCACACTTAGAGCAAGGCTTTTATCAGATACCCCAGAGCCTGTAGTAAACATAAGACTGCTCACACTGAATGTGAGAAAGTCTGGCTGATGCCCGTGTGTCCTGTTCCGGTTTGGGAATCTCAGAATTGTAGATAACCAGTGGTGCACTTGTGTGTGCTTCCCATCGTAGGGTTATGTTGATAGAGAAGAAATCATCCCCTTGATTCGAAATATTAATGCAGCCTGTAGAGAAATTCTCTAGGTATGTCTCAAGGATTCAGCTCTTAGATTTTGAAAAATGTTGAAATAAAAGTATGAATACTAGGATATATGTACAAAGAAGTCATATTAATATTTAATACTGCTAAATTAGCTTTATAGAGTCAGTTGATTTTATCAAGAGCCTTGAAAAAGTGCCCAATCTTTTTTTTTTTTGGAGATGGAGTCTTGTTCTGCCACCCAGGCTGGAGTGCAGAGATGCCATCTTGGCTCACTACAGCCTCCCCCTCTCAGGATCAGGTGATTCTCCTGCCTCAGCCTCCTGAGTAGCTGGGACTACAGGTGCATGCCACTGTGCCCGGCTAATTTTTGTATTTTTAGTAGAAACGGGATTTCATCATGTTGGCCAGGCTGGTCTCGAACTCCTGACCTCAGGTGATCCACCCACCTCGGCCTCCCAAAATGCTGGAATTACAGGTGTGGGCCCAGCTCCTGATTTTCTTTAAGGGTAGTGCTACTGGTTTAGGGTTACATTATTGTGGGACCAGTAGTCCTGTCCTTAGTGTGGGGTTCTGTGAGCTGGATAAGTCAAAAAAAAGAGCATACATTTGGGTCATCTTGTTTTTAGCCAGAAATGGGTCCAGACAACTCTCCATGTGAGTCCAGGCTAAGGTGATTTGATAGCACTTTTAGCATCCTTACTCCAATCTTGAGTCATGATTTGAGCCACAGGGCAATCTAGGCATTAAAATAGAGCAGCTGGGTGCGGTGCTTCATGCCTGCCATCCCAGCACCTTGGAAGGCTGACCTGCAAGGATCGTTTGAGCCCAGGAGTTCAAGACAGCCTGCGCAGTATGGCGAGACCACATGTCTACAAATAATTTTTTTTTTTAATTAGCTGGGCATGGTGGCGCATGCCTGTGGTCCCAGCTACTCAGGAGGCTGAGGCAGGAGGATCACCTTAGCCCAGGAAGTCGAAGCCGCAGTGAGCCATGATTGTGCCACTGCACTCCAGCCTGGATGACAGAGGGTGATCCTGTCTCAAAAAAATTAATTAGTAATGATAAAATAGAGCAGATTATGTATATATTTTTTTGAGTAGTATTTCTTTTCCTACCTGTCCCTTGATCTGGAAAGTACTTTGAAAAGATTTATATTTAGTGATTGAGATAATTGTGACAGTTAAAGAGTTCTCAACTGGGGTCAGTATTGCCCCTTGGACGCCAGATGGCTATTACAGCTGGGGAAAGGAGCGGTGCTGGCATGCTGCCAAATATCCTACGGGGACACACACCCCTGCCTAAAATGTTCGTTGTGCTGAGGTTGAGACCCATGCTTTGAAACTTGATGATTTGATGGCACCTTTCAGGTGTGCTTATGGGACCTTGCCCTGGAGCGAGGCTTCGCTTCATGGGGTATGTTTGCATCATTCATTGTTTACCTGTGTGCCCCAACTTTCACACCCAACTTTTTTTTCTGAGGTAGAATTCACATAACATAAAATTAAACCATTTTAAAGTGAATGATTCGGTGCCATTTAGTACATTTACAATGTATTGCAACCACCGTCTCTACCTAATTCCACGACATTTTCATCACCCCAAAAGGAAACCCTGCAATTGTCTACTGCACACACATGTGCATGCACACACACACACATGCAGCCCCTGGCAACCACTGCATTCTGTCTCTTTGGATTTGTGTGTGCTGGATATTTCACATAAATGGGGTCGTATATGTGGCCTTTTGTATATGGCACCTGTCACTTAGCGTATTCCTGAGGTTTGTCCGTGTTCTAACAGAGACAGGACCAGGACTCTTTTTTTTTTTTTTTTTTTTAAGAACGGAGGCTTGCTCTGTCGCCCATCCTAGAGTTCAGTGGCACGACCTTGGCTTACTGCAAGCTCCGCCTCCCGGGTTCACGCCATGCCATTCTCCTGCCTCAGCCTCCCGGGTAGCTGGGACTACAGGCGCCCGCCACCATGCCTGGCTAATTTTTTGTATATTTAGTAGAGATGGGTTTCACCGTGTTAGCCAGGATGTTTTCAATCTGCTGACCTCATGAGCCACCACGCCCGGCAATTTTTGTATTTTTTTTTTTTTTTTTTTTTTTTTTTTTTTTTTGAGACGGAGTCTGGCTCTGTTGCCCTGGCTGGAGTGCAGTGGCTGGATCTTAGCTCACTGCAAGCTCCGCCTCCCGGGTTTACGCCATTCTCCTGTCTCAGCCTCCCAAGTACCTGGGACTACAGGCGCCGCCACCTCGCCCGGCTAGTTTTTTGTATTTTTAGTAGAGACAGGGTTTCACCGTGTTAGCCAGGATGGTCTCGATCTCCTGACCTCGTGATCCGCCCGTCTCGGCCTCCCAAAGTGCTGGGATTACAGGCTTGAGCCACCGCGCCCGGCCAATTTTTGTATTTTTAATAGAGACGGGGTGGCCAGATTGGTCTCGAACTCCTGACCTTAGGTGATCCACCCGCCTCACCTTCCCAGAGTGCTGGGATTACAGGCGTGAGCCACCACGCCTGGCCTGTTCTATCTTTATAGCTGAATAATATTCCATTGTTTGGACAGACCACATTTTCTTTATCCATTCATGCTCAGTGGGTATTTGGCCTGTCTCCGCCTTCTTCTGGCTACTGAGTACTGCTGCTAAGAACATAATGTATACATGCATTGAGTCCCTGCTTTCAGTTCTTTTGAGAATATACCTAGAAGTAGAATTCCTGGGTTATGGGGTAATTCTGTGTTTAATTTTTTGAGGAACTGCCAAACTGTTTTCCTTCCACACTCACTTTTACTGCCAGAAAAGTATGTGCTTGCTTGTACATAAGCAGCATAATTGCAAAACGAAACTACTTTAAGCACATGAATTAGAATTCACAGTTCAACTGGGAGACATTTCAGTTTGTTGATTCATCTCCTGACTCCAGACTAGATGTGTGCATGTTAGTTTGCAGCCTCACAAGACACTGAATTAATAGGCAGGTGGTGACCTGTGAAGCCTCCACAAGTGGTCTTTTCACATAGTTTAATTTGAGGGAGCGATTACAAAAGCATCTTTAAATGTTCTGAAATCAGGCGAGGCGCAGTGGCTTAGGCCTGTAATCCCAGCACTTTGGGAGGCCGAGGCGGGCGGATCACAAGGTCAGGAGATTGAGACCATACTGACCAACGTGGTGAAGCCCCGTCTCTACTAAAAATACAAAAATTGGCTGGGTGTGGTGGCGTGTGCCTATAATCGCAGCTACTCAGGAGGCTGAGGCAGAATCGCTTGAACCAGTGAGTCGGAGGTTGCAGTGAACTGAAACCATGCCATTGCACTTTAGCCTGGTGACAGAGCGAGACTGCTGTCTCAAAAATAATAAAATAAATGTTCTGAAATCAGAAGAAATCTAGAATTGGACATATTTTCATTCCACCAGAAGTGTGTCAAGAGGAGTCAGAAACCTCTCTTGTGATCTCTGTCACCATTCAAGCCACCTTTCTGGGCACCAGGGCCAGGCACTGGATGGGACCCTGTCAGCAGGAGAGGGACAGAGAGAGGGATTGGAAGTATCCCAACATAGACTTGCCAGGACTCAGGAAGTAGTTATTTAGTGGCTTCCTTGAGATTCAGATGAAGTGCTTTCCACTGTCATGCCCAACAGGCAAAGTCTGGATTAAATTAATCTTCAGAATTTGTTGAATTGTATTTGTGTTTTCTCTGTGTGTGTGTGTGTGTGTGGTGGTTGTTTTAAGATGGAATCTCGCTCTGTCGCCCAGGCTGTAGTGCAGTAGCACAATCTTGACTCACTGCAATCTCCGCCTCCCAAGTTCAAGCAATTCTCCTGCCTCAGCTTCCTGAGTAGCTGGGACTACAGGCGCCGCCACCATGCTCAGCAAATTTTTTTGTATTTTTAGTAGAGACGGGGTTTCACCATATTGGCCAGGCTGGTCTCGAACTCTTGACCTTGTGATCCACCCACCTCGGCCTCCCAAAGTGCTGGGATTACACAGTCGGGAGCCACTGTAGCTTTTTTTTTTTTTTTTTTTTTTTTGAGACATGGTCTTGCTCTATCACCCAGGCTGGAGTATAATGACGTGGTTTCTGCTCACTACCACCTCTGCCTCCCAAGTAGCTGGGATTACAGGCGCCTGCCACCATGCCTAGCTTTTTTTGAATTTTTAGTAGAAATGGGTTTCGCCATGTTGGCCAGACTGGTCTCGAACTCTTGGCCTCAGGTGGTGCACCCGCCTCAGCCTCCCAAAGTGCTGGGATTACAAGTGTGAGCCCCCATGCCCAGCCTGTTTTGTGTTTTTTTTTTTTTTTTTTTTTTTGAGACAGAGTCTTGCTCTGTCAGCCAGGCTGGAGTGCAGTGGTGTGATCTCAGCTCACTGCAACCTCCGCTTCCCAAGTTCAAGCGATTCTCCTGTCTAAGCCTCCTGAGGAACTGGCATTACAGGCTTGTGACACCACGTCTGGCTAATTTTTTTTTTTTTTTTTTTTTTGTATTTTTAGTGGAGGTAGGATTTCACCATGTTGGCCATGCTGGTCTCCAATTCCTGACCTCAGGTGATTTGCCTGCCTCAGCTTCCCAGAGTGCTGGGATTACAGGGGTTAGCCACTGGGCCCGGCCTGCATTAGTTTTTAAATTGTTACTGTAATTTTTCTAGTGATAGGATTCTAACCTCTACCATACTTTTTAGTTTAATTCAAGGTATTTTCTCTGGGGCATTTCTAAGGATTCTTTTTTTTTTTTTTTTTTTTTTTTTTTGAGACAGAGTCTCGCTCTGTCACCCAGGCTAGAGTGCAGTGGCCGGATCTCAGCTCACTGCAAGCTCCGCCTCCCAGGTTTACGCCATTCTCCTGCCTCAGCCTCCGGAGTAGCTGGGACTACAGGCGCCCACCATGTCGCCCGGCTAGTTTTTTGTATTTTTTAGTAGAGACGGGGTTTCACCGTGTTAGCCAGGATGGTCTCGATCTCCTGACCTCGTGATCCGCCCGTCTCGGCCTCCCAAAGTGCTGGGATTACAGGCTTGAGCCACCGCGCCCGGCCCTAAGGATTCTTATAGAAACTGAGATCTGATTTCTTATTTTGTTCCCACACTGAAAAACAAAATATGACAGTAGTGCTAAATAAAACAATTTTGGGGGAGAAATAGTAATAGGGAAGGGTCAAAATTATGTGCTGTTGTACAAAATGTAACTACCAGCAAAATAGAATATTTTATTCACAACCTGAATGCAATACAAATACAACCTTTTCTGTTTGTTTCAGACCAGTTTACATGTATTGGACCAGACCAGAAGCCCTTCTGAATTAAGGTAATTTTGATATATTTGATCCTTTTCAGTTTTAGAAAGACAATATATAAATTTCTTCAGAGTTTGCTTTTTTTAAATAGCTGGTGGTTTTGTTTGTTTGTTTTTAAAGAGACAGGGTTTTGCCATGTTGCTCAGACTGGATTCTAACTCTGGGGGTCAAGGGGTTCTCTTAACCTCGGCCTCCTGAGTAGCTGAGGCTATAGACATATGCCAGCATGCCTGGCCAATACCCTGGTTTTTGTTACAGTTTTTTTCTATCTCTTTAAGCCAAAGTTGGTTTTCAAAACAATTTGATCCTCAAAAAAACCTTCCATTTAGTGTTGAGCAAGAAAGTTTAGGGTCCCAGTGATGAGGATTTATATTCTGAATGAGAGCGGTACTTCTCTAGCTTTTTTCATTAGAAAGCAGGAGAGCCCTTTTTTCAAATCAAATCTTAGTTGAAATACCAATATATGGCCGGGTGTGGTGGCTCACACTTATAATCCCAGCACTTTGGGAGGCCAAGTCAGGTGGATCACGAGGTCAGGAGATCGAGACCGTCCTGGCTAACACGTTGAAACCCTATCTCTACTAAAAATATGAAAAATTAGCTGGGTGTGGTGGCAGGCTCCTGTAGTCCCAGCTTTTCGGGAGGCTGAGGCAGGAGAATGACAGGCGGAGCTTGCAGTGAGCCGAGATCGGGCCACTGCACTGTAGCCTGGGGGGGTCAGAGCAAGACTCTGTCTCAAAAAAAAAAAAAGATTCATGCCCCATGTTGGGCGCGGCTTCAAATTTGGCCGGGTGCGGTGGGTCAAGCCTGTAATCCCAGCACTTTGGGAGGCCGAGACGGGCGGATCACGAGGTCAGGAGATCGAGACCATCTTGGCTAACCTGGTGAAACCCCGTCTCTACTAAAAAAATACAAAAACTAGCCGGGCGAGGTGGCGGGCGCCTGTAGTCCCAGCTACTCAGGAGGCTGAGGCAGGAGAATGGCGTAAACCCAGGAGGCGGAGCTTGCAGTGAGCTGAGATCTGGCCACTGCACTCCAGCCTGGGCGACAGAGCGAGACTCCGTCTCAAAAAAAAAAAAGAAAGAAAGAAAGAAATACCAGTATACATTATAGAAAAAAGTAAGGGGGGCCAGGCACGGTGGCTCACGCCTGTAATCCCAGCACTTAGGGAGGCCGAAGCAGGCAGATCACGAAGTCAAGAGATTGAGACCATCCTGGCCAACATGGGAAAACCCCTGTCACTACTAAAAATACAAAAACTAGCCAGGCGTGGTGGCGGCACCTGTAGTCCCAGTTACTTGGTAGGCTGAGGCAGGAGAATCACTTGAACCCAGGAGGTGGAGGTTGCAGTTAGCCAAGATTGCGCCACTGCACTCCAGCCTGGCGACGGAGGAAGACTCCATCTCAAAAAAGAAAAAAGAAAAGAGAAAAAAGTAAGGCAAACATGATTCAGGAAAAAAAAAACAAAAAAAACCTTTTTGTTTGTATAAAGTGGGAATAATGAAGCCATGTTCGTAGTTAGTGAGTCTGGGTAAGGGTACAAGGTTTCTTTGTATTCTTGTGACTTTGAAGTTTGAAATAATTTTAAATTAAAAAGCAATATTGAAAAAGAATTAGGGGCTGGAACAATTGGATATTCTTTTTTTTCTTTTGAAACGGACTCTTGCTCTGTTGCCCAGGCTGGAGTGCAGTGCCGCAGTCTCGGCTGTCTGCAGCCTCCTTCTCCCAGGTTCAAGCGATTCTCCTATCTCAGCCTCCCAAGTAGCTGGGATTACAGGCACTCACCACCACGCCCGGCTGATTTTTGTGTTGTTTTTGTTTTTGTTTTTGTTTTTTGAGACGGAGTCTCGCTCTGTCGCCTAGGCTGGAGTGCAGTGGCCGGATCTCAGCTCACTGCAAGCTCCGCCTCCCGGGTTTATGCCATTCTCCTGCCTCAGCCTCCCGAGTAGCTGGGACTACAGATGCCTGCCACCTCGCCCGACTAGTTTTTTTGTATTTTTTAGTAGAGACGGGGTTTCACCGTGTTAGCCAGGATGGTCTCGATCTCCTGACCTCGTGATCCGCCCGTCTCAGCCTCACAAAGTGCTGGGATTACAGACTTGAGCCACCGCGCCTGGCCCTAATTTTTGGTTTTTTTTTTTTTTTTTTTTTTTTTTGAGACGGAGTCTCGCTCTGTCGCCCGGGCTGGAGTGCAGTGGCTGGATCTCAGCTCACTGCAAGCTCCGCCTCCCGGGTTTACGCCATTCTCCTGCCTCAGCCTCCCGAATAGCTGGGACTACAGGCGCCCGCCACCTCGCCCGGCTAGTTTTTTGTATTTTTTTTTTAGTAGAGACGGGGTTTCATCGTGTTAGCCAGGATGGTCTCGATCTCCTGACCTCGTGATCCGCCCGCCTCGGCCTCCCAGAGTGCTGGGATTACAGGCTTGAGCCACCGCGCCCGGCCATTTTTGTATTTTTAATAGAGACGGGGTTTCACCATGTTGGTCAGGCTGGTCTCGAACTCCTGACCTCAGGTGATCCACTCGCCTTGACCTCCCAAAATTGTGGGATTACAGGTATGAGCCACCGCACCTGGCTAGTCAATCAGATATTCTTATGCAAAAGGAGAACTTGATGTCATGTACAGAAATTAACTCAGGCCAGGCGAGGTGGCTTACTCCTGTAATCCCAGGATTTTGGGAGGCCAAGGTGGGCAGATCACCAGGTCTGGAGATCCAGACCATCCTGGGCAACATGGTGAAACCCCATCGCTACTAAAATGCCAAAAAAAAAAAAATTTTAGCCAGGTGTGATGGCATGCCCCTATAGCCCAGCTACTCAGCAGGCTGAGGCAGGGGAATTAGGGGAATTGCTTGAACCCAGGAGATGGAGGTTGCAGTGAGCTGAGATTGCGCCATTGCACTCGAGCAAGGCAACAAGAGCGAGACTCCGTCTCAAAAAAAAAAAAAAAACTCATTGGATCATATACCTAAACATAAAACCAAAAATTAGAAAAATTGTTGAGATTTTGAATTAAGCAAACAGCTTTTAGATATGAGATCAAAGATAAAATGCATAAAAGAAAACATTTATAAATTAGATTTGATCAAAATTTAAAACTTCTGCTCTTTAGAAAACACAGAGAATGAAAGACAAACCAGTCCGGCAGAAAATATTAGCAAATGTCTTTTAGGTGACATGTATCCAGAATAGGTAAAGAACTCTCAAAACTCAATTTTGGCTGGGTACTATGGCTCACACCTGTAATCCCAGCACTTTGGGAGGAGGATTGCTTGAAGCCAGTCGTTCAGTAATCCTGGGCAATAAAGTGAGACCCCTGTCTCTTCAAAAAAAAACAAAAACAAAAAAACTTAGGGAGGCCCAGGCAGGCGGATCACCTGAGGTCAGGAGTTCGAGACCAACCTGGCCAACATGGCGAAACCCCATCTCTACTAAAAATACAAAAATTAGCCAACTGTAGTGGCTTATGCCTGTAATCCCGGCCACTTGGGAGACTGAGGCATGAGAATCACTTGAACCCGGGAGGTGGAGGTTGCAGTGAGCCCAAATTGCACCACTGCACTCCAGCCTGGGCGGCTGAGTGAGATTGTCTCCAAAAAAAAAAAATTTAGCCAGGTATGGTGTTGTGTGTCTGTAGTACCAGCTACTTGGGAGGCTGAGGTGGGAGGATCACTTGAGCCCGGGATGTTGAGGCTATAGTGAGTCACGATCACACCACTGTACTCCAGCCTGGACAATGGAGCGAGACCCTGTGTCAGGAAAAAAAAAACAAAACAAACCAAGAGCCAAAAAACAATATTAAGAAAACAGGTAACCCAATCAAAAAGAGGCAAGTGACTTGAACAGACACTTTACCAGAAAAATGTATAGACAGCAATTAAGTACCTGAAAAGTTTAGCCATCAGCGAGATGCAGATTAAAACCACAGCCAAAGCCCCCATTCGAATGGCTGTGATACCTAACGTTGTGGGGGTTTGAGGAGCTGGGACTCTCCACATTGCTGACAGGATGTTGGGAATGTGACCCAGCATAACCATTTTGAAAAGAGTTGGTTTTTTTTGTTGTTTTTTTTTGAGTTTGTTTTTAGTTTTTTCGAAATAGGATCTCACTCTTTCTCTTAGGCTGGAGTACAGTGGTGTAATCATAGCTCACTGCATCCATGACCTCCTGGGCTCAAGTGATCCTCTGGCCTCAGCTTCCTAAGTAGTTGGGACTATAGGCATGCACTACCACTCCTGGCTAATTTTTTTTTTTTTTTTAATTGTTATAGAGACAGGGTCTCACTATGTTGCCCAGGCTGGTCTTCAATTCCTGGGCTCAGGTGATTGTCTTGCCTTGCCCCTGAAAGTGCTCAGATTATAGTCATGAGCCACTGCAGTGGCATTTTCTTGAAATGTTCAGCACATACCTGTAGTACGATCCAGCCATTCCACTCCTAGGAGTCTGCCCAAGAGAAATGAAAGCAGATGTTCTCATAAAGACTTGTACATGCAGCAACATGCACAGATTTCAAAGCATCACATCTATCTGATTAGCTCCTCTGTTACACTGGTTGCCACTGCTACCCGTATTTTTTATTTCTGCAAAGGGCCTACTTCACTGACTGAATAGAAAATGGGCAGCTGAGGCAGGAGGTAGTCTTCTGGCCATTACATTTTTTCAGGGCAACACTTTTATACCTGCTTTCTTTTTTTTTTTTTTTTTTTTTGAGACAGAGTCTTGCTCTGTCGCCCAGGCTGGAGTGCAGTGGCCGGATCTCGGCTCACTGCAAGCTCCGCCTCCCGGGTTTACGCCATTCTCCTGCCTCAGCCTCCCGAGTAGCTGGGACTACAGGCGCCCGCCACCTCGCCCGGCTAGTTTTTTGTATTTTTTAGTAGAGACGGGGTTTCACTGTGTTAGCCAGGATGGTCTCGATCTCCTGACCTCGTGATCCGCCCGTCTCGGCCTCCCAAAGTGCTGGGATTACAGGCTTGAGCCACCGCGCCCGGCCATACCTGCTTTCATAGCAAGTCATATATTTAGTAAGTATTTACTGTGTCAGTCATGGTTCTAAGGGCCTTGCATGGATTCTAATGGAATTGTCATAGCATGAGCTGTGGGGACTGTCCCCACTTTCATACCAAAAAATGTAGGCAGAGAGAAGTTAGGAAACCTACTGGAGGCCACCTGGTGAGAAGAGATAGAGTCTGGGTTAGAACCTGGGGCTTCCAACTTTCCCGCCGTGAAGCATCACTCTGCTTCCAGCCAGCAGGGCTGTCAGACATTATTGGTCCTGCTTAAGTGGGTTGGACATGCAAATGCCAATAAAAACATGGAGGTTTTTCTAGGAACAGAATTCTAACCCCCACCCCCCATTTGCTGTTGGAATAGCAAATAGAATTCATTGTAGTTTGCAATAGTAAATGTAAAAACAAATATTATTTTTATATACTGGAGTGCAAATGACATGGCACACAGCAGTCTTTCCCCAAACCTGAGGATTTCCAGGCCCTTTATGAAAGGTGCTTGGAGGCCGGGTGTGGTGGCTCACGCCTGTAATCCCAGCACTTTGGGAGGCTGAGGTGGGCCAATCATGAGGTCAGGAGGTTGAGACCATCCTGGCTAACACGGTGAAACCCTATTTCTAATAAAAATACAAAAAATTAGCAGGGCGTAGTGGCGGGCGCCTGTAGTCCCAGCTACTCAGGAAGCTGAGGCAGAAGAATGGCGTGAACCCAGGAGGCGGAGGTTGCAGTGAGCCGAGATCATGCCACTGCACTCCAGCCTGGGGGACAGAGCGAGACTCTGTCTCAAAAAAAAAAAAAAAAAAAAGGTGCTTGGAGTTTAGCCGCCTCTGTTGTGTGCACTGCGTGATTGTCAGTTTCCCACCACCTTTCCCTGTTAGATCTGCCTGGTGGATGGATGCCATTCATTTCATGAGACTCCATCCGTTACATATAAAGTTTGGCTTTAAAACAATCACAGTGGTACTTCCTGTTTGGCCTCAACATGTTTGAAGATGTGTATCTATTGAATGATTTCCAATTGTCCTTGTATGTGCTAGATTTTGTGCTCTGCCCTAAAAGCAAAAAGAGGCCATAGGCTAACAGGGTTAGAAAAGGGAGAGCAGGCCGGGCGCGGTGGCTCAAGCCTGTAATCCCAGCACTTTGGGAGGCCGAGACAGGCGGATCACGAGGTCAGGAGATCGAGACCATCCTGGTGAACACGGTGAAACCCCGTCTCTACTAAAAAATACAAAAAAACTAGTCGGGCGAGGTGGTGGGCGCCTGTAGTCCCAGCTACTCGGGAGGCTGAGGCAGGAGAATGGCGTAAACCCGGGAGGCGGAGCTTGCAGTGAGCCGAGATCCGGCCACTGCACTCCAGCCTGGGCGACAGAGCCAGACTCCATCTCAAAAAAAAAAAAAAAAAAAAAAGAAAAGGGAGAGCAAAATTGGGAGACCAAATGTTTTTTGTGATGCATGAGAAATAATAAGTCGGCCGGGCGCGGTGGCTCACGCCTGTAATCCCAGCACTTTGGGAGGCCGAGGCGGGCGGATCACAAGGTCAGGAGATCGAGACCACGGTGAAACCCCGTCTCTACTAAAAATACAAAAAATTAGCCGGGCGCGGTTGTGGGCGCCTGTAGTCCCAGCTACTCGGGAGGCTGAGGCAGGAGAATGGCGTGAACCCGGGAGGCGGAGCTTGCAGTGAGCCGAGATCGCGCCACTGCACTCCAGCCTGGGCGACAGAGCGAGACTCCGTCTAAAAAAAAAAAAATAATAATAATAATAATAATAAGTCTTCGGGAGTGTCAGTAACCACCTCCTGGGATTTCAGAGTTCCAGGGGTCGGAGGTAAGCTCTTAATAGCTGTGCCTCACTGGCTCACCCCTGGCTATTAGATCCCCTCCCCAGAGAATCGCCTTCTGAGGACTTTGTGACCGCACACCGTAGTTCCTGCTCTTCCCCCGGTTGCCAGTGTCTGGTGGGTGAGTGAGCTCACTTGTGACTGGGGCATGAAGGAGATGATCCTAGGGAGTCTCTTAACTTAGTCCAGAAATCCTCCTTCCATTGCTTGCTTTGTCTCCTTTTTCCCTTGAAGTTTATTTGTTAAAGACAGACTAACCAACCTGCCTGGTTGTCTGTGCTGGAGTGTTTCCCAGGCCGTTGTGTAGCACCGTTGCCTCCGTGTGGGGTCATTGAACACGCTCCCCTGTCTTCAGGTTCCGTTGCCTCCGTGTGGGGTCATTGAACACGCTCCCCTGTCTTCAGGTTCTGTTGCCTCCGTGTGGGGTCATTGAACACGCTCCCATCTGCAGGTTCTGGAGCTTTGGTCACATTCACTTTTTTGGTAAGATTACTTTATAGGCACAGGCAAAATCCTGAAGGTATGATTTTAAAAATTGTTACCATTGCAAAAAATAGCACCTCAAACAAGAACAGTTGTGTTATTTTTACCCATCTGCCTTCCGCTCAATTCTTGGCCCTTATTAGCAAGGTCATGTCTAACAACCATGCAAAGCAGCATCCTCCCTGCCCTCCCTGGCACACTTCACCCGTTTGGTGCCTGTGTATGCTCCACGTGGTTACCTGTTAGTCATCTGTCTCCCTCAGACTAGCAGCCAGCCTGGTTCATGCTGCTCAGCACTGTGCCGAGGCGCCATGGTGCCTGTCGTGTTGAAGGGAGGGTCTGCACATGCGCTGCTCTGCAGCTGTGTTAGTGGTCGTGTCCTTTTATCAGTTGTGGTGGTGCCCTGCTCCCCTTATTCTTCACAGTATTGTTCGGAGCGGTGCATAAAGGGAGCAGGGCCTGAGGACTTTCCGTTGCCCTTTGAATTGCCACAGTCTTAATTTTGGAGATTGACCTGGACTTGGGAATGAAAGAAAAATGGAAAAGTGAGTGAAATTGGTTTAAATTCCTCATGCAGACTCCTCTCTCTCAAAATACTGCTTCATCTTGGAGGTGAGCTGTGATCCTTGTGTGGCTGGTCAAATTAGCAAATTTCCTGCCCCTGTGTAAGACACTGGGGCCTCACTGGGGCCAGTTTGGACTTCGGAAGTTTAATCACTGTAAGGCTGACAGAGCACTTTCAGATTGGTTGTCTGATTTAATCTTCATTTTAGCCCTGTCATGTAGGTAACACCATTCCTATTTTGAATTAAGCAGATCAGAGTAAAAAACAATTTAAAGCATTATTCTTTGTATGTCGCAGAACCAGAAATTGAAATTATTTTTCAATATCTGTACCCTATTTTGTCATTGGCATACTTGCAGCCTGAATGTCGTTATTGCTGACTGTGTAATTTGGGGTCCTGCGGGCACCGCTGAAGTGCCGCTCCTAGACTCTCAGGGGCCTGGATGAGAGGCCTGGGCTGCTGCATTGCCATGAAAGTAGAGGCATTACACGGAGCACATTGCAATGCAAATGTGAAATATTCTGACTTTAAAAATCATGCTAACTAACACTTGACTCACAAAGATGTTGTTCTAAAGTAGGGGCAGATTCCTTCACCTACTTGCTTTTAAGTTATTTAAATCTCTCTGAAAAGGATTTCCAAAACTGAAATTCTAAATAAAAGCCAATGGCAGATATGGGTCATCGGGAAGGATAGACATGAGACCTCAGCAGACCCTGTCTTAGTGGATTAGACGGGCAAGTTCTTGGAGTCAGCACAGCCAGAGCTTAGCCGTGACATTGGCACTGGAGGAGAGGAGCCCAAGCCAGGTAAACCTGATGGTGGGTGTTCTAGAAGGTTTGGGGGACTAAGGATAGTGAAGAGAAAAGCAAAAGCAATAAAATGTAAGTACGACTTTTAAAATTTACATTTATTTTTTAATTTTCAAAGGAAGCTGCGTCAACATTAGGAAGTTTAGTAGAAAAACGTGACTAATAATTATAATAAAAATGCTGTTAGTCTTTTTAACTGTCTTTCTTTAAAATAAGTATATTTTTCTTTTCTTGTTTTTTTTTTTTTTAGGCAAGGTCTCACTCCATTTGCCCAGACTGGAGCATAGTGGCGCAGTCACGGCTCGCTTGTAGCCTCAGTTTCCCGGACTCGAGTGGGTTCTCCCACTTTAGCCTCCCAAGTAGCTGGGACTATAGGCGTGTGCCACTACGCCAGCTAATTTTTTGCATTTTTAGTAGAGGCCAGGTTTTCGCCATGTTGTTGCCTACCCTGGTCTTGAACTCCTGGGCTCAAGCTATCTGCCAGCCTCAGCCTCCCAAAGTGCTGGGACTATAGGCATGAGCCACCGCGCCCAGACCTATTTTAATTCTAATAAAGCAGCTAAAATTACTACCTGCGACTGGGTGCGGTGGCTCATGCCTGTAATCCCAGCACTTTGGGAGGCCGAGGCAGGCAGATCACTTGAGGTCAGGAGTTCAAGACCAGCCTGGCCAACATGGCGAAAACCTGTCTCTACTAAAAATACAAAAATTAGGCAGGTGTGGTGGTGCATGCCTGTAATCCCAGCTACTTGGGAAGCTGAGGTAGGAGAATCGCTTGAACCCAGGAGGCGGAGGTTGCAGTGAGCTGAGATCGCGCCATTTCACTCCAGCCTGGGCCACAGAGCTAGACTCAGTCTCAAATAAAATAACTATATGCAAATTTATATTGTTTTTCACTTAGTATATAGTAAGCGTTTTCCCAAATTATTACTCTCTCCATTATTGTTCTTAGCGATATGTTACAGTTCTTCCAGTAACTATTTAGAGACAAGATCTTGCTGTGTTGCCCAGATTGGAGTGCAGTGGTGCTATCATAGCTCACTGCAGCCTTGAACTCCTGGGCTCAAGCGATCTTCCCACCTCAGCCTCCCAACTAGGTAGGACTACAGGCACGTTCCACCATACCCAGCTAATTGCATCAAGTAACTTTTTGTTTGAGATGAAGTCTCGCTCTGTCACCCAGGCTGGAGTGCAGTAGCATGATCTCCACTCACTGCAGCCTCCGCCTCCCGGGTTCAAGTCATTCTCCCACCTCAGCCTCCCGAGTAGCTGGGATTACAGGCACACGTCACCACACCTGGCTAATTTTTGTATTTTTTAGTAGAAATGGGGTTTTGCCACGTTGGCCAGGCTGGTCTCGAACTCCTAACCTCAGGTGATCCACCTGCCTGAGCCTTTCAAAGTGCTGGGATTACAGGTATGAGCCATTGCACCTGGCTGCATCAAGTAACTTTAAAAAGTTAACTTTAGGCTGGGTGTGGTAGCTCAAGCATTAGATTCGAGTCTAGCACTTTGGGTGGCCTAGGCAGGAGGATGCCTTGAAGCCAAGAGTTTGAGACCAGCCCAGGCAACATAGCAAGGCCTTGTCTCTACCAAAAATTTCAAAAATAGCTGGGTGTAATGGGTGGTGTCTGCTTCTAGTCCTGGCTACTCTGGAGGCTAAGGTAGAAGGATGGCTTGAACTTCAGTGAGCTATGATTGTGCCACTCACTCCAGCCTGGGCAACAGTGTGAGACCCTCACAGGCATTTTTTTAAAGATGTTACTTTAACTTATTTTATTTAAACTGAAGAGTATAAAAAAATTTTTTTTTTAATCTTTCTTGATTCTAAGACCCCAGATTAGCCTCTGTTAACTTTGTGTGTTGGTGTGTAGGGGGGTTAGTAAGCAAACTGTATTTGAAGAATAATGAGAAGAATAAAAGCTGCTCACCTGTTTCTCTGTCTCCAAAAACACCACCATTAACATCTGATGTGTCTAGAAAAAAGATAGCGGGCCGGGTGTGGTAGCTCACACCTGTAATCCCAGCACTTTGGGAGGCCAAGGCGGGTGTATCACCTGAGGTCAGGAGTTCGAGACCAGCCTGGCCAACATGATGAAACCCCGTCTCTACTAAAAATACAAAAAATTAGCCAGGCGTGGTGGCGCATGCCTGTAATCCCAGCTACTCGGGAGGCTGAGGCAGGAGATGAATCGCTTGAACTCAGGAGGCGGAGGTTACAGTGAGTCAGCACTGTGCCACCGCACTGTAGCCTGAGCAACAAGAATGAAATTCCATCTCAGAAAAAAAAAAAAAAAAGGTTGGCTTGCTCTGGCATTGGTGTTTGTCCTTTTTGTTCACACAAAAGCATCATGCTTTGTATTCTTGTTCCATTTTTGTTTCGTTCACTGTCTTCATGGTAGAGATGAACTAAGAGCCACTGGGAAGGCTGTTAGTTTATGTGAATCAGAAGGTTGCTTCCCTTAAGTTCTCTCTTCCTGGCACCTGGTGCTCTTGCAGCCCATGGGGAATGTGGTGGCCACGCTTTCTCATCTCTCCTGCCTTATCCCATCAGCCATTCGCTGTGCCTGAACTGCTGCACAGGGTGTCCGTGGGGCATGTCCACATTACAAAAAGATGGTACTGATCATTGAGTTTATCTCCAAAAATTTTTTTTTTAATTTGATTTTAGAAAATACATTTTTAGGCTGGGCATGGTGACTCATACCTATAACCCCAGCATTTGGGAGGCCGAGGCGGGCAGATCGCCTGAGGTCAGGAGTTCCTTACCAGCCTGGCCAACGTGGTGAAACCCCGGCTCTACTAAAAATACAAAAATTAGGCGAGCATGGTAGCATGCACCCGTAATTCCAGCTACTAGGGAGGCTGAGGCAAAATAATCACTTGAACCTGGGAGGCAGAGGTTGCAGTGGGCCGAGATTGTGTCATTTGCTGCACTCCAGCCTGGGTGATAAGAGCGAAACTCCGTCTCAAAAAAGAAAAGAAAATATATATCTTTATCCTGGAGACTAGAGAATGTAATTTAAAAGAAAAATTGAAATGCCTGACAATAGATTTCTCTTATCACTTCTGTATGTGGATTGAAGAGGATCTTACCAGGAAATTTATTTTTATTGCTAACAAAAATAGGAGAGTGTGTGTGTGTGTGCGCACGCGTGCGTGCGTGTGTGTGTACAGCGTTTTGCCATATTGCCCAGGCTGGTCGCAAACTGCTGGGTTCAAGCAGTCCTCCCGACTTGACCTGCTAAAGTCTTGGGATTACAGGTCACCATGCCCAGCCAGGAATACACTTTTTTAAAAAAATTGACAAACATAGGTTTTGAGTCTCTTAATTGAAACTCAAATGTCGGCACAGGAGAGAGTATAATAATTTCTGCTATTAACTATGAAAAAGAAGTCCATCTGGTTGTGTTCTCTTTTCATGGGACTAAAGATTAAAGTTAGCAAGTTTTGGTGTTACTGCTGAAATTTTGTGAGGTCACAAAGTTATATTGAGTTCATTTTAAAGATACTTAGATTTTTGGTAAATTTGTTTCTCTAGTCTCAAGATATATAGCTGGGTGATGGTTGTGTACATATTCTTGTATAATACGTGAAAAGAACATCTAATTAAAAGCAGTATATAAGATTTCAGGAGTTATCCCACCTAATGATGGAATTTGGGCCTTTAAACCCCCACCCACCACCCTCCAGCCACAAGGAACATCTCTTTTTTTTTTTTTGCGACAGAGTTTCGTTGTTGTTGCCCAGGCTGGAGTGCAATGGCGAGATCTCGGCTTACTGCAACCTCCACCTCCCAGGTTCAAGCGATTCTCCTGCCTCAGCATCTCGGGTAGCTGGGATTACAGGAATGCACCACCACACCCGGCTAATTTTTGTATTTTTAGTAGAGATGGGGTTTCGCCACGTTAACCATGCTGGTCTCAAACTCCTGACCTCAGATGATCCACCCTCCGCAGCCTCCCAAAGTGCTGGGATTACAGGCGTGAGCTACCGCCCCCAGCCGGAACATCATTTTTGAGGCATCTCAGAACATGCTTTTCTGTTTCCCCAGATCCCAGGAGTTTGTTGTTGTTATTTTTTTATTTTTATTTATTTATTTATTTATTTATTTATTTTTATTTATTTTTTTTTTGAGACGGAGTCTTGCTCTGTCACCCAGGCTGGAGTGCAGTGGCCGGATCTTAGCTCACTGCAAGCTCTGCCTCCCGGGTTTACGCCGTTCTCCTGCCTCAGCCTCCCGAGTAGCTGGGACTACAGGCGCCCGCCACCTCGCCCGGCTAGTTTTTTTTTGTATTTTTTAGTAGAGACGGGGTTTCACCGTGTTAGCCGGGATCGTCTCTCGATCTCCTGGCCTCATGATCCGCCCGTCTCGGCCTCCCAAAGTGCTGGGATTACAGGCTTGAGCCACTGCGCCCGGCCGAGTTTGTTGTTTTTAGTCCCATATATAAAAATTAGCTTTTTAGTGTTTAAATTAGGATCAGAAACTGTGCGTTAACTAAAGCAGTTTAATTCAGGGTACTTCATAACGTTAACTTGTTTTCTTCATGTTGATTTTGGAAGGAATTCTGTAAAATTGTGTACATAATATAACATGATCATGTGTGAAATACAAGTGAGTAGTGTCAGGGCATGCAGAAAGAATGCAAGGCAGAAGGCATCCAAACAGAATCCATTTGAGATGCTACTCATATTGTCCTGGCACTCTTACTGTTCCACACATTAACATTCATAAGTTGTAGTCCTTAGAATTTATATGTGAAAACCAGGGAGAGAATTAACCAGTCTTATCCCTTAAGAATAAACTGCCCTTGAGGTGTGACCTTGTCCATACCTAATTCCAGTGATGCTCCATGTGTGCAGGGAAGACTAAGGTATTTTCCCTTAGTGAAGTTTTCCTCGTGATTAAAACATCAGTTTAAAATAATGCCTTTAGAAACACCTGTTTGGTCAGAAATCTTTCTGACACTGTGTTGCTGTGCACCCTGCCTCCCCAGAGAGCGGTGGCAGCAGGACGCCTGGTCTGCATGCTCATGTCATGGCGCTTGCCTTGCGGGCCTTTCTTGTTCGTGGATTATAGACATCAAGTATCTATACCGTAGGTCATTCGAATTCCTTTATGCACACTAGGAAAGTTTAAACTGGTAACTGTGATGGCTGAACTTCTTAGGTCATCGGATAATTTCCCGCAGGTGGGTTTTAATCTCAAGAAAATAACTGCTGTCAATTAAATTTTGATGTATATTATATTAACCTTTTGACTTTTACACAAAAGTTATGGTAAAATTGATCCTCTGTGTAATTTATGTAGGAAATTGAAGTGCTTGCATAAGCAGTACTTGCATATGAGAGCTAATTGTAAGGGATTAAAGACATTAGCAACTGTATCCTCAGCTTTGTTATACTTCAGTCTTACTTAACGATTAACAGCCAAGATCTACCATCCTGGCTGACACGGTGAAACCCCGTCTCTACTAAAAAATACAGAAAACTAGCCAGGCGAGGTGGCGGGCGCCTGTAGTCCCAGCTGCTCGGGAGGCTGAGGCAGGAGAATGGCGTGAACCCGGGAGGCGGAGCTTGCAGTGAGCTGAGATCCGGCCACTGCACTCCAGCCTGGGCAGCAGAGCGAGACTCCATCTCAAAAAAAAAAAAAAAAAAAACAGCCAAGATCTTGGTCAGAAACACAGCCTCCATTTATGACATTCTCTTGGGAAAATAAGTCTGTTGTTTAACAAGGTGAGTTAGTTTTTACTCTGATTTCAGGAATATTGTCTAACATGACTAGGGCGAACAGGCAGGGCGGCTTGCACTGAGCCTGATTTAGCCTGTACCTGTAAGGATTAAGGTGTTGTTTCTGAGCCTCCTGGGACCCCACGGCTCACCTGGGTGGGAGAGTGGGTTGTCCCTGAGCTAAAAAACTGCTGGACGCCACCCTGTGTGCTCTTAGGTTTGCCATGCGAGCATCCTGACAGCTTTTGACCAGTAGCGGTTCATGATTACTGAGATGAGGTGGCTTTGAGATTCTTGGTTGCCAGGTTGCCACTGACCCCCATTCCATGAAGTAACTTCCTCTAGGTCTTCATGTGATAGCTATCCTAAATGTCAGGTTTTATTTTTTTTATTTTGAGATGGAGTCTTGCTCTGTCACCCAGACCGGAATGCAGTGGTGTGATCTTGGCTCACTGCAACCTCTGCCTCCCATGTTCAAACGATTCTTCTACCTCTGCCTCCCAAGTGCACCACCACGCCCAGCTAATTTTTGTATTTTTAGTGGAGACGGGGTTTCACCGTGCTAGCCAGGATGGTCTCGAACTCTGACCTCATGAACTGCCCGCCTCAGCCTCTCAAAGTGCTGGGATTATAGGCTTGAGCCACCGTGCCCACCTTAAACTTTCAATTTACTTTTCTAACCTGCTTCCTTAAATTATTCAACAGTTGTTTATTGTTTGTGCTTGTCTTTCTGTTTCAGATCTCACATTCTTGGAGGTGGCATCGAAGAGCACTAAGATCAGAAGATGAGTGAGCTTGACCAGTTACGGCAGGAGGCCGAGCAACTTAAGAACCAGATTCGAGTATGTAGTTGTGTGTGCTTGGTTTTATTAATCGTTTGAGTTTTAGGTTAGCTGTTACTTGTTTTAGGAAAAATGATTTACAGGATGACTTGTTCTGTGTTTTATATTGAAATTGAATCTTAGTTGGCCCGGGATGTACTAATTATAGATCTAGATACTTGGCCTAGTACATTGTTTTCGGGATTTTGCTTTCTGTATACAATTTGTTATTTGAATATACACCAGATGTCTCTATAGAATTTATAAGTGTCTTTTGCATTTTTTATCATAACCTTGAAAATTTGTTTGTTATACTCTGGGCCACTGATCAGACTGTGGTATCTGCCTCCCTCTCCTGAATATTGGGACTATTGACAGCAGAAATCTTGCTTAAAAATAAGAGTATTAACAACAATAAAAAAAAAGTATTTCAGATATATCTGATGTATTTTTTCCCTAATTTTGAAAGCACATCTTCCCTAGCGGTGATGATTGGAATCTACAGCTTCTGATAGACTACTAGATGGAGCAGATATATCTAAATCCAAGATAGCGGCTGGGTACAGGGGCTCGCGCCTGGAATCCCAGTGGTTTGGGAGCCTTAGGCGGGCAGATCACTTGAGGTCGGGAGTTTGAGACCAGCCGGGACAACATAGTGAAACCCCATCTCTACAAGAAATATAAACATTAGCCGGGTGTGGCGGTGTGGCCTGTGGTCCCAGCTCCTCGGGAGGACATTAGCTGGGCGTGGCGGTGTGGCCTGTGGTCCCAGCTACTCGGGAGGCCGAGGTCAGAGAACCACTTGAACCCGGGAGGCGGAGGTGCCAGGGAGTCGATGGCGCCACTGCACTCCAGCCTGGGCGACAGAGCAAGACCCTGAAAAATAACAAAAATTGAAGATAAAAACAACTGTGTGTAAATAAACTGCACTGTGAAAAGAATACCTTTCACAGAATTCTGAAACATTAAATTTCAGTCTGTGATTGATACAGGATGTTAAGTTGCAGAGTTCATAAACTTTTTTTTGAGAGAGTTTTGCTCTGTTGTGCCCAGGCTGGAGTGCAGTGGTGCTATCTCTTCTCACTGCAACCTCTGCCTCCTGGGTTCAAACAATTCTCTTGCCTCATAACGAGGAACAGTAGGTCTAAATGGAATTCCTTCTCCTACTGTTGTGAAGCAGTACTTCTAGTAAATATTTTATAGAGAAACAATTAATGCAAGTATATATTTCCTTTCTGAAACCGCTGATGTGAAGAGTAAGAGAAAAAGAGGCAGACTTCTCAGGAAAAACCAGGTCTTCAGTATGTTTTTAGGTTTTGTCCATTTGATGTAAGAGCTTTCTCTTATTCTTTTTATTTATTTATTTATTTATTTTTTGAGACAGAGTTTCGCTCTCGCCCAGGCTGGAGTGCAGTGGCGTGATCTCAACTCACTGCAAGCTCCGCCTCCCGGGTTCACGCCATTCTCCTGCCTTGGCCTCCTGAGGAGCTGGGACTATAGGCGCCCGCCACCACACCTGGCTAATTTTTTGTACTTTTAGTAGAGATGTGGTTTCACCACATTAGCCAGGATGGTCTCGATCTCCTGACCTTGCGATCCCCCTGCCTCAGCCTCCCTAAGTGCTGGGATTACAGGCGTGAGCCACCATGCATGGCCTAGAAATCAGAATTTTAAAGTTTATCCTGAAAATGTCTTAAATAGTAGTGTGATTTGGCCTATTTGAAGATATTTCATTTTTCTGACAGCAGTAAGTTGTTCACAAATAGTGGACTTGGATCTATTCATAGCAGATGGAAAGAGCTTGTATGGCACAGGTGCAAGACACCCAAATTTTAAAAATTAAGGCCAAAAGGAGCTGTTGCACCTCCTCCCGAGGTTTGGGCCCTGTCACATTGTGAATTCCCCAAGGCCTTCTTGCACAGGGGGCTCCCTCTTGGGCTGGCACGAATGTCACGTGACATTCCCCACATGCTCTTGTTGCCACATAAAAAATATAAAAAGAGGCCAGGCACGGTGGCTCACGCCTGTAATCCCAGCACTTTGGGAGGTTGAGGCAGGTAGATCACGAGGTCAAGAGATCAAGACCATCCTGGCTAACACAGTGAAACCCCGTCTCTACTAAAAGAAAAATTAGCCAGGCGTGGTGGTGGTGGGCGCCTGTAGTCCCAACTACTTGGGAGGCTGAGGCAGGGAATGGCGTGAACCCGGGAAGCGGAGCTTGCAGTGAGCCAAGATTGCGCCACTGCACACTGCAGTCTGGGAGACAGAGCAAGAAAAAAAAAAAAAGTAAAAGGAGATATGGCTGTGCACCGTGGCTCATGCCTTTAATTCCAGTACTTTGGGAGGCCAAGACAAGAGGATTGCATGAGCCCAAAAGTTTGAGACGATCCTGTGTAAGGTAGGAAGACCCTGTCTCTTTAAAAAGAATAAAAAGAAAGGAAACAGAAACAGGTGGAATTAACCCTAACAAGGTTTTTTTGGTTTTTTGTTTGTGTGTTTTGAGACAGGGTCTCTGTCAGTCATCCAAGCTGGAGAGCAGTGGTGCGATTACAGCTCACTGCAGTCTCCCGAGTAGCTGGGACTACAGGAGCATGCTGCCACACCTGGCTGATTTTTTTTATTTTTGTAGAGACAGAGTCCACCATCTTGCCCAGGCTGGTCTTGAACTCCTGGGCTCAAGGGATCTTCCTGCCTCAGCGTCCCAAAGTGCTGGCAGGTGTGAACCACCACGCCTGACCCAACAAATTTTATCTAAGGCAATATATCTAAAATATTATTATTCAATATGTAATTAATACATTTTAATTGAAATATTTGACAGAGTTTTTCTCCCAATTTTTCTGGTTCCATTTCCTGTGCTCAGCAGCCACATGCAGCTCATGGCCCCCGTAGCGGGACATTCACTAGAAGAGGTGCCTAGCTGCTTTGTCTCTGAAGTGCCAGGAACCAGGAACCACGCTGTGTTAGTTCCTTTGCACAAGACAGGGACAGCAACAGCTGGTGAAGTCGTTTTACCCCAAATGGTAAAGGAAGACTTATTTTTAAAATGTAGAACATTTTTTCCTGATTGCCCAAAGAATACACGCTTGTTGAAGAATGCAGAGCATAGTGAATCAAACAAGAAATTGTGGATGATTCTAAAAGGGGTTGTTTTCTTTCTTAGATTCGTTTTTCAGCCAAGAGACCCTTAAAGGATCTTGCATGCTCCTTTTGATTGTTATTGAGGAATCACAGGCTCTCAAAGGGATGCTGAGTAAAACATGATGTGCCTTAAAATACACAGAGTAGCTGATGCAGTAAGAAAAGCTCCGCAGGATGCACAGGTGTAGTGTGTTCTGGAGCGGCATGCCAGCCAGTGCGAGGGAGCAGGGTCCATTCACGTGAGACGCAGCTGCACTGGATGCCTGGTCCAAAACATTCAGTGACTCCACGCTGAGCAGGGCCCAGGCTTTAATTTAGGATGAAACCCCAAAGTAAGTGTGTTACTGTGTCATTTGACATAAATCCAAAAAGGATGAGAAATCAACTGATAAATGGCTTGGATATGTTCATCTCTGGTTTAAGTGGACATCATAATATGTATCTGCAGGAGTCCATTAAACTGGAAATTAATCTGAAAGAACTTGAAGATTTTATTCTTTGTTAAGCAGTTACAGAGCTTGTTTCCATTGAAAGACTTCTTCCTACAGTTTTAAAAGTTGAAGGTGTCTGTTCTCCAGAGTGCTGCACTCAGTTACATAAGCTGGTTATTGGCTAAAATAAAGACTGAATTGAAGTTATCTGTATTTTGTTTTTACAGTAGTTTTTCCTTCTGTTTAACAGTAGCATCACCACAGTCTGTTACACTGTACCTTAAGAAACTCATTTTAGTCTTTGAACACTAACCAGGGGGAGGTTGCTTAAATCTCATGTTTTATTTTCTCTGTTTTAAATTTTCTTATGATGTTTTAAAATCAAAGGCTATAACATTAACAAGAATGGTATTCAAAAACAAATATTAAACTCGGTACTTGCCAGGTAACATTCATTGACAAAAAGGCTTTTGCTGCTCTAAGTATTTTTCATCCCCCTTACTCCAAATGTTACTGCTTGCATAAAAATACTCGACTTTTTGTGTGTCTTAATTATAAGCAGAATAACCAATAAGAGCTTAACTAAAGATGAATTTGGAATGTATAAATTTGTATATTTATAATAATCTCAATGTATTTCCTTTTTTTTTTTGAAACAGCGTCTGGCTGTGTCACCCGGGCTGGAGTACAATGGTGTGATCTCAGCTCACTGCAACCTCCACCTCCCGGGTTCAAGTGATTCTCCTGCCTCAGCCTCCCCGAATAGCTACGATTACAGGTGCCAGCCACCATGCCTGGTTAATTTTTGTATTTTTAGTAGGGATGGGGTTTCACCATGTTGGCCAGGCTTGAACTCCTGACCTCAGGTGATCCATCCACCTTGGCCCCCTAAAGTGTTGGGAATACAGGCATAAGCCACTGCGCCTGACCAATATATTTCCATATTATCAGTCTATAAATATTCCCACAAGCTTCCTAAAGTAGAAATCATTTGCAGTGAGCAGTTTGCCCCAAAAACCTGAACCACTGGGAACTCGTCCTCCACCTCCCCCGTGTGGGGCACTTGGATGCACGCCTGTAAGGGCTGCACATGCCATTTGCCATTTTGAAAGTAGGTGGTCAGATGACAGCATATAAACACATTTTTCTTACTAAAAAGTGTCAGCTGGGCGTGGTAGCTCTCGCCTATAATCCCAGCACTTTGGGAGGCCAAGGGGGAAGGATCGTTTGAGCCCAGGAGTTCAAGACCAGCCACAGGCAACATGACAAGATCCCCATCTCTACAAAAATAAGGCCGGGCGCGGTGGCTCAAGCCTGTAATCCCAGCACTTTGGGAGGCCGAGACGGGTGGATCACGGTCAGGAGATTGAGACCATCCTGGCTAACACGGTGAAACCCCGTCTCTACTAAAAAATATAAAAAACTAGCCGGGCGAGGTAGTGGGTGCCTGTAGTCCCAGCTACTTGGGAGGCTGAGGCAGGAGAATGACGTAAACTTGGGAGGCGGAGCTTGCAGTGAGCTGAGATCCGGCCACTGCACCCCAGCCTGGGCGACAGAGCGAGACTCCGTCTCAAAAAAAAAAAACAAAACTAAATAAATAAATAAAAATTAGCCGGCCATAGTGATGCATGCTTGTAGTCCCAGCTATTCAGGAGGCTGAGGTGGGAGGGTCACCTGAGCCCAGGAGGTCGAGGCTGCAGTGAGCTGTGATGGCATCACTGCACTCCAGGCTGGGCAACAAAGCCAGATCCTGTCATAAAAATAAATAAATACATAGTTTAAAAAAAAAAAAAAAAAAAAAAGGCCGGGCGGGGTGGCTTACGCCTGTAATGCCAGCACTTTGGGAGGCCAGGGTGAGCAGATCACCTGAAGTCAGGAGTTCTAGACCAGCCTGGCCAACATGGTGAAACCTCATCTCTACTAAAAATACAAAATTAGCTGGGTGTGGTGGCACATGCCTGTGGTCCCAGCTACTCAAGAGGCTGAGACAGGAGAATCACTTGAACCTGGGAGGTGGAGGCTGCGGTGAGCTGAGATCGCAACACTACACTCCAGCCTGGGCAAAACAGAGCAAGACTCTGTCTCAAAAAAAAAAAAAAAGAAAAGAAATTATTGTGATTTAAAAAAAAAGTATACCCACACTCAAATTTTAAACCTTTTTTAGTTAAAGCCATTGTCTTGTTTTCCTTTATGGTATCTTCCTGTTATAAACATACGTTCTCTTTTGAGATTTCCAGGTCTGTTTTCTAGTAACGTTGATCCCTTAGTAATGAAGACATTTGAGTGAGCATTGGTGGGTCCCTTCACAGTGCTTACTGCTTCCACAGGCCATGGATAGAGGAGAAACGAGAGCAGCCAGAGAGGCTCATGTACATCTGGTTGTCTGGCTTCAGGTCCCTTGCTCTTTTTCCATAGAATTTATTTATTTTTCTTCGTTTTCTTTTATTTATTTATTTGTTTATTTATTATTATTATTATTATTTTTTTGAGATGGAGTCTTGCTCTATTGCCCAGACTGGAGTGCTGTGGTGGGGTCTCGGCTCCCTGCAACCTCCGCCTCCCGGGTTCAAGCGATTCTTCTGCCTCAGCCTCTTGAGTAGCTGGGATTACAGGCATGCGCCACCATACCCGGCTAATTTTTGTATTTTTAGAAGAGACGGGGTTTCACCATGTTGGCCAGGCTGGTCTCGGACTCCTGACCTCAGGTGATCCACCCACCTCGGCCTCCCAAAGTGCTGGGATTATAAGTGTGAGTCATCGCGTCCAGCCTGTTTTCCTTAAATGTTTAAATGTTATTTTTAGTAGAGACAAGGTCTCACTTTGTTGCCCAGGCTAGTCTTGAACTCCTGGGCTCAAGCCATCCTCCTGCCTCAGCTTCCTAAAGTGCTGGGATTACAGACATGAGACCGCGCCCTCCATAGAATTTAGAATTAATGATTGTTTCTCTTGAAAACAAAGTACTTAGTTAATGCGATCTGAAGAAAAGGTTTTTGGGCTGGATATCTGGTCCTTTTTATACTTTTTCTTTGGGCCACAACCTTCCTGACCCTGGATGGGCTTTGTAAAAAGAGCAAGACGTGTGTGCCAACCTGTGCAGCACTGAGGGCACAGGCAGCACCAGGTCCCAGGGTGTTCGGGTGCTGCCCCAGCTTGCAGTTTGGTTTCCTTGGTGCTGACCACAGCTGTGGGGCCCCAGGAATACTGTGCTGCAGGCCTTAGACAGATTTGGGTGTTACTGATTCTCTGTTCAGCGTGGCCTGAACAGTCCACAGATGGCAGTAGACCATGGGGTGTTGAGATGCGAGGAGACTCCGGCATTCTTTCCCATTCTGCTTTCGCTCCTGACAGCTTAGGAAAGCTCTCTTTGAAACTTACATGTGTGGACCTAAGATTGAATGTATCTGAAACGTTGCTAATTTCTCACTGTCCTTGCTTCCCAGGACGCCAGGAAAGCATGTGCAGATGCAACTCTCTCTCAGGTAAGAGCCCACTGAGTCACGCAGAGCCATCTGCCTGTGAGGAGGCTGGCACAGCACCCACACCTGGAGCCTCAGGAGGGCTCTGCTCAGATTCTCTCCTGCACAGTGAGGATGCCAAGCCTCTGTGTGGAGTGCTTTTGTTAAGAAGTCGTACTGATGGTAGGCATAGGAAATGGAGGGGCTTTTTGAGATAAAAAGGAGATATCTCAATCCTTAAATAATTATTTACCTGTTACAGAGGGTAATAGTTGTAAAATATTGTTATTGTCTTAAAATAAGGTATTTTGAAGCTCCTCTCTTTAACAGAATCTGCCTCAGAACTTTGATTTCTAATATCCAATTTGGTAATACCTCAAAAAGTTAAACATAGAATTATTGTATGACTAAGCAGTTCTACCTGTAAATACATGCCCAACAGAATTGAACACTGGTTTTCAAACAAACACATGTGCGTAGATGTTTGTAGCAGCACCATTCACAATAGCCAAAATGTAGAAACCACCAAAATGTGCGTAAATGAATGAGTGGAGAAACAAATTGTGGTGTGTCTGTTCCTTGGAGTATTATCAGCCATTAAATGGACCTCAGTACAGTCAAAGGCTACAACATGGATAAACCCCTAAATACTATGATATGTGAAAGAAGCCAAATAGAAATGACTGTGTATTGTGTGGTTCTATTTATATGAAATATCTAGAATAGTAAAATTCATTGAATCAGAGTGGACTAGTGGCCAGCAGGGGAGCTAGGGAAGAGAGGGAGAGGAAGTGAAGAACAGGGAGTGACTGCTAAATCAATGTCGGGTCTCCTTTTGGGATGATGAGGATGTTTTGGAACCAGGTGGTGGCAGTGGTTGCACAACACTGTGAGTGTACTAAATGCCACTGGACTGTATACTTTTTTTTTTTTTTTTTTTTTTGAGACGGAGTCTCGCGCTGTCACCCAGGCTGGAGTGCAGTGGCCGGATCTCAGCTCACTGCAAGCTCCGCCTCCCGGGTTCACGCCATTCTCCTGCCTCAGCCTCCCGAGTAGCTGGGACTACAGGCGCCCGCCACCTCGCCTGGCTAGTTTTTTGTATTTTTTAGTAGAGACGGGGTTTCACCGTGTTAACCAGGATGGTCTCGATCTCCCGACCTCGTGATCCGCCCGTCTCGGCCTCCCAAAGTGCTGGGATTACAGGCTTGAGCCACCGCGTCCGGCCTGGACTGTATACTTAAAAATGGTTAATTTGATGTTATGTGAACTTTACCTTATTAAAAGAATGAAGTCCATCCCAGCACTTTGGGAGGCTGAGGCAGGTGGATCACTTGAGGTCAGGAGTTCAAGACTAGCCTGACCAACATGGTGAAATCCCATCTCTACTAAAATACAAAAATTAGCCAGGCGTGGTGGCACACACCTGTAATCCCAGCTACTCAGGAGGCTGAGGCAGGAGAATTGCTTGGACCTGGGAGGGAGAGGTTGCAGTGAGCGAAGATTGCACCACTGCACTCCAGGTAGGAGACAGAGCTAAACTCCATCTCAAAAATGAAAAAAAGGCCGGGCGCGGTGGCTCACGCCTGTAATCCTAGCACTTTGGGAGGCCGAGACGGGCGGATCACGAGGTCAGGAGATCAAGACCATCCTGGCTAACATGGTGAAACTACTGAAAAAAATACAAAAAATTAGCCAGGCATGGTGGTGGGCGCCTGTAGTCCCAGCTGCTCGGGAGGCTGAGGCAGGAGAATGGCGAAGCCATTCCATCTGGGAGGCGGAGCTTGCAGTGAGCCGAGATCGCGCCACCGCACTCCAACCTGGGCGACAGAGCGAGAGACTGTCTCAAAAAAAAAAAAAAAAAGATAATAAAAATAAAGTCCAAAGAATTGGACAGAAATGTGAAAGAAAAACTATATTCATACTTCTGAAGATGATTAAGTTTTTTACATTGTCCAGATGTTTTAGGGGATGCACTTTATTGAGGTTAAATTGCAAGTTAAAGAAAAAAAAATTAGGCTACATAGAATTACCTGAATTTCAATTCTGAGAAGCACTTTGGACTGTCCATTTTTTAAAACCCGTTGTTGTGATCCACTTACTCCATTTGCCAGCCTGAGCTCATTAACATCAGTGTCTGTATGTAGGATGGGCTCAGCTGGTGTGTGTACAGCTAGTGCTACAAGTGATGGTCGTGCAGAAGCAGGTGTCATCCTGGCCCACACATAGCCTGACATAGGAACCAGCTATTAAATTGTAGTGTCAGGAAGAAGAGTTGTGAGTTCTCAAGTAATTCAGAGACCTAGGAGGAGCTGGTCCTGGATGGACAGGGAGAGGAGGAAGGAGGCAGGAAGAGCACAGCAAGTACTTCAAGGCTGGCCGTGTTCGTGTGCATGCATTGGAGGGCAGGGCACACAGGTTCCTGATGACCAGCCAGACTAAGACTCGGTAAGAGGTGCAGAAGGGGTTCAGTGCAGAATGCCACAGTGGAAGCCACTGGAGAACTCTGGGAAGGCTGGCAAGAGGTAGGCACAGTGGGTGAGCCAACAGCCTTGACAGGGATGGGAGATGAGGAGAGTCATTTAATCACAGATGTTAAAGTTACAGAAATGTTTTTATTTTCAAGATCACAAACAACATCGACCCAGTGGGAAGAATCCAAATGCGCACGAGGAGGACACTGCGAGGGCACCTGGCCAAGATCTACGCCATGCACTGGGGCACAGACTCCAGGTAGGCGTGGGCATGAGCAGGATGCTGCTTGATACGTTCAGGGGCTGCTCTGTTTTCCTAGGGGAAGATAACCTAAACCCATTTGCTGTGTTGTGCAGTGAAAATATTAGGAAGTTGGATCAGAACTCTGGGTGTGCCACATGCAGCACTCACAGATGCATATTCCCTGTCCAGTTTCCACTTACTTGGGCTGAAAGGACACTGCCATTCCTTCACTGTCTGAGTCACATTAATAGAAGTTCTGGGCCGGGCGCGGTGGCTCAAGCCTGTAATCCCAGCACTTTGGGAGGCCGAGACGGGCGGATCACGAGGTCAGGAGATCGAGAGACCATCCCAGCTAACACGGTGAAACCCCGTCTCTACTAAAAAATACAAAAAAACTAGCCGGGCGAGGTGGCGGGCGCCTGTAGTCCCAGCTACTCGGGAGGCTGAGGCAGGAGAATGGCGTAAACCCGGGAGGCGGAGCTTGCAGTGAGCTGAGATCCGGCCACTGCACTCCAGCCTGGGTGATAGCAAGACTCCGTCTCAAAAAAAAAAAAAAAAAAGAAGTTCTGATTTTTCTTTCTCCCTTCTCACATCTCTTTCAGTTTCTAGACCTCTGTCCTCCCAGTTCTACTGTATCCTACTTATGGGAACTTGGGGAAGTTACCTCTCTGTGCCTGTTTCTCAGGGCTGGTTGGCCCTCGCCCTCTTGTGATTTCAGTGCCCTGGCTCAGGAAATCACCGAACCTGCCCCGAGGATCCTGAGAGATTAAGTGTATTGAGCCTTAGAACAGCATCGTGCTGTGTGTGCTTTACTGTAGCAGACACACGGGAACGCACTATGAGCTGTTTTCACCGTTCTCTCACCTGGCCTGTCTGCCCTGCGTTCCTTTGGTTTACCATCCCCAGAGATAATTCCCTTCATGGGCTCCTATTTCTTCTTTTCTTTCCCTTTTTTTTTTTTTTTTTTTTTTTTACGACGGAGTCTTGCTCTGTCGCCCAGGCTGGAGTGCCGTGGCGCGATCTCGGCTCACTGCAAGCTCTGCCTCCCGGTTTACGCCACTCTCCTGCCTCAGCCTCCCGAGTGGCTGGGACTACAGGTGCCTGCCACCACGCCTGGCTAATTTTTTTGTATTTTTAGTAGAGACGGGGTTTCACTGTGTTGGCCAGGATGGTCTTGATCTCCTGACCTTGTGATCCACCCCCCCCCCGGCTTCCCAAAGTGCTGGCATTACAGGCGTGAGCCACCGCGCCAGCCTCTTTTTTTTGTTGTTGGAGACAGGGTCTCACTCTGTCAGTCATACTGGAGTGCAGTGGTGTGATCATATCTCACTGCAGCCTCGACCTCCTAGGCTCCAGCAACCCTTCATACTTAGCCTCCCAAGTGGCTGAGACCATAGGCATGTGCCACCACGCCTGGCTAATATTTTTGTTTTTTTTTTTATAGAGACAGGGTCTCCCTTTGTTGCTGACACTGGTTTCAAACTCCTGGCCCCTAAGTGATCCTTCCACTTCGGCCTCCCAGAGTGCTGAGATTATAGGTGTGAGCCACCACCACTTCCAGCCTGTTTTTTGTACTTTATATGCCTTGCTTCTCCACCAGGCATCTCACCTCTGTGACCCCGCACTCTCGTTTAGAGGCTATTACAAAGTCTTACTTGCTGCCTGTTCTATCCAAATAATTTAATAAAATACTATTTGATTTGCGTAACTATGACATGCTCGTTCAAGCACCTGACATAACAATTTTTAACACGCCCTTCTTTGAGTAGTATTTCTTTGTATTCCGTTGTTAGTGTGGAATTTTCTGCTTGGCTTTTTCTTTGTTGGTGAAATTGTCCGCTTTAGAGCACAAACAGCTAGAGAACAAAAGATTCTATCTTTAGTTTGTTCTATATAGTATCCCATACAATTCCATATGCAAATGAGAGCTCACATGATGGTTCCAATGATGGCAGGAGTCCGAAAGAATAAAAATGGGAAGGGGGAGGGTGGGGAAGTGGGGAAATGATGTTCGGAGGGTACAGAGTTTTAGTTAGGAATAAATTTTAGAAATCTGCTGCACAGCACGGAGACTGTAGTTCATAATAACATGTGTTTCAAAATTGTTAGTAAAGTAGACTTGAAGTGTTCCCACCACAGAGAAAATGTTCCCACCACAGAGAAAATGGGAAGTGATGGGTATGTTTATTAGCTTGATTTATTTATTTCGCAAGGTGGATATATATGAAAATACCACATTGTACTCTATAAATGTATACCTAATTATTTGTCAAAAATTGTTTTAAATATTCAAAGTAAATAAGTAACCAGGCACATTGGCTCATGCCTCTCATCCCAGCACTTTGGGAGGCCAAGGCAGGTGATGGCTTGAGCCCAGGACTTCAAGACCAGCCTAGGCCACATGGCGAGACCCCTTCTCTACAAAAAGTACAAAAATGAGTTAGCTGTTGTTGTGTGCACCTGGAGTCCCAGCTACTCAGGAGGCTGAGGTGGGAGGATCACTTGAACCCAGGAGGCAGGGAAGCAGAGCTTGCAGTGAGCCGAGATCACCCCCACTGTGTTTTAGCCTGCACGACAGAGTGAGACCCTGTCTCTAAATAAATAAGTAAATAAGTATATACTTTGTGAATTCAAAGTTATTCCTTTAAAAAAATTAAAAAGAATTAAAAAAATATGTTCTGGCCGAGTGCAGTGGCTCACCCTTGTAATCCCAGCACTTTGGGAGGCCGAGGTGGGCGGATCACTTGAGGTCAAGAGTTCGAGACCAGCCTGCTGGCCAACATGGCACAACCCTGTCTACTAAAAATTTAAAAATTAGCTGGGCATACTTGCTGTAGTCCCAGCTACTTGGAAGGCTGAGATACACAGAAGTTACGGTGAGCCGAAATTGCGCCACTGGGTGACAGAGTGACATCTGACTCAAAAAAAAAAAAAAAAAAAAGAAAAATGTTGTTACTAGTCTATCTATGTTAGAACTTATTGTCAAAAGTAGTTGCGAAACAAAACAATATGCTACCTCTGGGGCCTTTCCTCCATGTGTGGGAACACTGGTGTCCAGATCAGGCAGGTTAGTGGAGTGTACAGTGCTGTTGCTGGGCAGTGTTCGGGTACTCAGAGCACTGCACCACCAAGTAATGTGTCTCCTTCACCAGCCGGGCTCTGGACTGGGTAGTCTGGAAGGGATGAGAGTGACCTGCAGGCAGGTTGTTCAGGAACCTAAGAGATGGGTGTGTGACCTGAGCAGTGGAGGTGGGGTTCGGGCTCAGGGTGGGTGGGGTGGGCGCCAGATCACTGGATGGGAGACTTTATGATCTGTCTGTCTCAAACACACTTTGTGTCTTGAAAGCCCCAGGATTAGAAGGAAGAAAAGCAAGGGCTGACAAAGCAGGACCAAGTTCAGAGTCATGGCCACCCTGTGAGCAAGGTGGTGTTCAGTGAGGCCTGTGGGAGGCTGGGGTGCCACATTGGTCCTTGTTCTTGGACAGGGTGCTAGGTGCATGGCATTTGTTGTATAATTACACAGTCATGAGAAAACCAAAATAATATTATGGAGAACCTCTGCTTTCCAGAGCCTTCTAGAGAGTGCTTGTTCTAAATAGTCATTTGTTTCTGGATAGGCTAGTGTTTGCCTCTTTAAGGTCCAAAAGAGTTTTTTTGGGGGGAGGGTGTGTGTGTGTGTGTGTGTGTGTGTGTGTGTGTGTGTGTGTGTGTGTGTGTGTGTGTGTGTGTGGTGTGTCTCTTCAGGGGGAGGGGGTGTGTGTGTGTGTGTGTGTGGTGTGTCTATCGGGGGGAGGGTGTGTGTGTGTGTGTGTGTGTGTGTGTGTGTGTGTGTGTGTGTGTGTGGTGTGTCTCTTCAGGGGGAGGGGGTGTGTGTGTGTGTGTGTGTGGTGTGTCTATCGGGGGGAGGGTTGTGTGTGTGTGTGTGTGTGTGTGTGTGTCTCCTTGTTCCATAAGCTCTCTTTTTTTTTGTGCACAACGTGCAGGTTTATTACGTAGGTATACCTGTGCCATGTTGGTTTGCTGCACCCATTAACTCGTCATTTACATTAGATATTTCTCCTAATGCTATCCCTCCCCCTGCCGCCCACCCCATGACAGAGGGTGGAGGGTATATATTTTCTTTAATCTTCGTATTTCCTGCCTTCATAAACAAATGTTACCGTTTAAGACTTTTTTCATGACTTAAAGCTGTAATTTATGAATACCAGTTCTTTTTTGTTGTTGTTGTTGAGACAGAGTCTCACTTTGTCACCCAGGCTGGAGTGCAGTGGTGTGATCTTGGCTCACTGCAAGCTCAGCCTCCTGAATAGCTGGAACTACAGGCGCCTGCTGCCACGCCCGGCTACTTTTTTTGTATTTTTAGTAGAGACGGGGTTTCACCATGTTAGCCAGGATGGTCTCAATTTCCTGACCTCGTGATTTGCCTGCCTCGGCCTCCCAAAGTGCTGGGATTACAGGCGTGAGCTACCGTGTCCAGCCTATGAATACCAGTTCTTTCACTGTGTTTGTTTGATTTATGGACACTATGAAACAGTAGAAATGACTACTAATTTGTCTTTCTTTCTTTCTTTTTTTTTTTTTGAGATGAAGTCTTGTTGCCCAGACTGGAGTGCAGTGGCAGCTCACTGCAAGCTGGACTTACTGCAAGCTCTGCCTCCTGGGTTCATGCCATTCTCCTGCCTCAGCCTCCTGAGTAGCTGAGACTACAGGCTCCCCCCACCATGCCCAGCTAATTTTTTTTGTTGTATTTTTAGTAGAGACGGGGTTTCATTGTTAGCCAGGATGGTCTCGATCTCCTGACTTCGTGATCTGCCTGCCTCAGCCTCCCAAAGTGCTGGGATTACAGGTGTGAGCCACCGTGCCCGGCCTAGTTTGTCTTTCAAAACTACATGAGGCTAGACACGGTGGCTCACACCTGTAATCCCAGCACTTTGGGAGGCCAAGTCAGGTGGATCCCTTGAGTTCAGAAGTTTGAGACCAGCCTGGCCAACATGGTATAACCCCATCTCTTCTGAAAATACAAAAATTAGCCAGGTGTGGTGGCGAACGCCTGTAGTTTCAGCTACTCAAGAGGCTGAGGTGGGAGAATCGCTTGAACCCAGGAGGTGGAGGTTGCAGTGAACCAAGATTGCACCATTGCACTCCAGCCTGGGCAACAGAGTGAGACTCTGTCTCAAAATATATAGATATAGATATATATACACACACACGCATGCGTGCACACATTGCACTCCCGCCTGGGTGACGGATCGAGACTCTGTCTCAAAAAGCAAAACAGAACACAAAGCTACATGAAAGGCCAGGCACCGTGGTTCACGCCTGTAATCCCAGCACTTTGGGAGACTGAGGCGAGTGGATCACCTGAGGTCAGGAGTTTGAGACCAGCCTGGCCAACGTGGTAAAACCCCGTCTCTACCAAAAGTACAAAAGTTAACCGGGTTGGTGGTGGGCACCTGTAATCCCAACTACTCAGGAGGCTGAGGCAGGAGAATCGCTTGAATCCAGGAGGCAGAGGTTGCAGTGAGCCAAGATTGCACCACTGCACTCCAGCCTGGGTGACAGAGTGAGGCTCTGTCTCAAAAAAAAAAACATACAAAAAAAACTACATGCGAGGTGAGGCCCACAATGACTACTTGTTATGTATGTATGTATTAACGTATCAGATGTACATTTGTAATATGTTTATCAATATATTTATTTGTACTAAAAGGTGACTTTTTTTTTTTTTTTTTTTTTGAGACTGGGTCTCACTCTGTTGTCCATGCTAGAATGCAGTGGTGCGATCCTAGCTCACTGCAGTCTTGAACTCTGGTGCTCAAGCAATCCTGCCTCAGCCTCCTGAGTAGCTGGTACCACAGGTGCACATTACCGTGCCCAGCTGATTTTTTAAAAATATTTTTTGTAGAGACCGGGTCTCCCTATGTTGCCCATGTTGGTCTCAAACTCCTAGACTTTACCGATCTCTTATCTCAGCTTCCCAAAGTGCTGGGGTTACAGACATGAACCACCACCCTCCCTCCTTTGAGTAAAATGAAGGGCGTTAGGTGTTTTGATTTTTGACAGCTACTTTCAGGGTCCTGGAGCCATTTAGCTTGCTTCCTGGCTCTCGCCTCTATGTTCTAGGTGAGTGGCACCTCAGATAATTGATTGTTGAGTAGGTAAAGGCACTGGCAGGCAACGTGAACCCAGCTCTCCAACAGCTCTCTAATCTGGGACTAGGAGGCATGTCTTCTCTCACCTTCTGGAGGATCAGTCGACAGCTTACATGTCCCTAATCCCTCTGGAAGTCAGCAGTTATTAAGCTCTCTGACCGGGAGACCTCTGTAAAGGTGATCCTCCTAATCTAGGAGGATGAGCTGCTTTAGATCAGCTCTGATACTCAACAGAAAGTCTCAGAAGGGCTGGGCAGAAATAAAGCTAGAGAGGGAACCTTATACCATTACATAGAAATAATTTTCAGTGTTTTAATATGTTGATGACAACCTGGATTGAGAGGTTTGCTTTAAGAATTGCATCTGAAGGCTGGGTGCAGTGGCTCACGCCTGTAATCCTGGCCGAGGTGGGCAGATTGCCTGAGCTCAGGAGTTCAAGACTAGCATGGCAAAACCCTGTCTCTACTAAAAATACAAAAAGTTAGCCAGGCATGGTGGTGCACATCTGTAATTCCAGCTACTGGGAAGGCTGACGCACGAGAATTGCTTCAACCTGGGAGGCAGAGGTTGGAGTGAGCTGAGATTGTGCCATGTTGCTCCAGCCTGAGTGACAGAGTGAGACTCTGTCTCAAAATAATAATAATAATAATAATAATTGCATCTGAAAAATAATAGGATGGGAGCCTACACTTAGTTTTTAGTTCTGTGATAAATTTTGTAATAAATTGCAGGTGAAAAGGCTTTTATTTGTTAAACTCATTGACACCTTTGTAAAGTTAGTACTTAGTGTATCAAAACATCTAGTTTGATATTAAAAGTCTCAGTTATCAACAAAACTTGAGAGAGCGTTACTCCAGCTTTGGGTCAGCTTTAAGAAGTCACATATGTTCACAGCTGAAATAGTTAAAACCTGCGTTTTGAGGCACCATGGCTTACGCCTGTAATCCCAACATTTTGGGAGGCCAAGGCAGGCGGATCACTTGAGGCCAGGAGTTGGAGACCAGCGTGGCTAACATGGGGAAAGCCCATCTCTACTGAAAATACAAAAATTGGCCAGGCGTGGTGGCACGTGCCTGTAATCCCAGCTACTTGGGAGACTGAGGCATGAGAATCACTTGAACCCAGGAGATAGAGTTTGCAGTGAGCCGAGATCACGCCAGTGCACTCCAGCCTGAGTGACAGAGGGAGACTCTGTCTCAAAAAAACAAAAACAAAACCCTCGTTTGATAAAATCCTTAAAAGTAAAAATCCTTATACCATCATTTACCGTACTGACAGATATCTCTGCATCAAACAGTAGAACCTTCTTGCTCTTCATTGAAAACAGCATCCTATGCTACAGAGTTCCTTAGGACCTCTCATGAGCAACTGTGGTTCCCAGGAGTTACTTTCATCCACATTACTCGCCTGCTAAGGTGAAATTCTTTTGCTCGTTATTCATATTTTCCTTTGTAGTATGGAGCTCCTTTTCAACACGTGGATTCCAAACTGAGCACAGTTGCCAGAACAAGGAAATAATTATGAAAAAATACATGGTTGGGCGCAGTGGCTCAACACTTGTAATACCAGCACTTTGGAGGCTGAGGTGGGCGGGTCACCTGAGGTCAGGAGTTAGAGACCAGCCTGACCAACACGGAGAATCCCCGTCTCTACTAAAAATACAAAATTAGCTGGCCGTGGTGGCACATGCCTGTAATCCCAGCTACTTTGGAGACTGAGGCAGGAGAATTGCTTGAACCCAGGAAGTGGAGGTTGTGGTTAGCCGACGCGCCATTGCACTCCAGCCTGGGCAACAAGAGCAAAACTCCGTCTCAAAAACAAAAACAGGCCGGGCGCGGTGGCTCAAGCCTGTAATCCCAGCACTTTGGGAGGCCGAGACGGGCGGATCACGAGGTCAGGAGATCGAGACCATCCTGGCTAACACGGTGAAACCCCGTCTGTACTAAAAAATACAAAAAACTAGCCGGGCGAGGTGGCGGGTGCCTGTAGTCCCAGCTACTCAGGAGGCTGAGGCAGGAGAATGGCGTGAACCCGGGAGGCGGAGCTTGTAGTGAGCCCAGATCACGCTACTGCACTCCAGCCCGGGCGACAGAGCGAGAAGCCGTCTCAAAAAAAAACAAAAACAAAAAAGGCCAGGCGTGGTGGCTCATGCCTATAATCCCAGCACTTTGGAAAGCCGAGGTGAGCAGATCATGAGGTCAGGAGATCAATACCATCCTGGCTAACATGGTGAGACCCCGTCTCTACTAAAAATACAAAAAAATTTAGCTGTGCAAGGTGGTGGGCACCTGTAGTCCCAGCTACTCAGAAGGCTGAGGCAGGAGAATGGTGGAAACCCGTGAGGCAGAGCTTGCAGTGAGCTGAGATGGTGCCACTGCACTCCAGCCTGGGCAACAGAGCAAGACTCCATCTCAAAAAAAAAAAGAAAAAATTTGTGATAGTTACTGGTCTCTGCTGCCGGACCAGGCGCAGTGGTGCTGTTGTTTACCAAGCAGGTGAGGAGGGAGTGCCTCCTTTGGTTTCTAGGAGACCTTGATTCCAATTTTAGCTCAGTCTGGGAAATTTCATGGGGTATTTTGGTGAGAAATGTTTCATGAATTTGGAATGTCTTAAATGTGGTTTGTTTTTTCGTTTATTTGTTTTGTTTTTGTTTTTGTTTTTGTTTTTTCCAGTCAGGGTCTCGCTCTGTTGCCCAGGCTAGTGTGCAGTGGTGCAATCTTGGCTTACTGCAACCTCCGCCTCCTGGGTTCAAGCAGTCTGCCACCTCACCCTCCTGAGTAGCTGGGGTTACAGGCATGCACTACCATACCAAGCTATGTTTTTGTATTTTTGTAGTGGAGATGGGATTTTACCATGCTAGCCATGCTGGTCTCAAACTCCTGTGATCCGCCTACCTTGGCCTCCCAGTGTTGGGATTAAAGACATGAGCCTCTAATTTGATTTGTAATGAAACCAAACAGAAGCAGTTATGAAATGATGTCAGCCTGTCTCAGCTGACAAAGGGAATGGGTGCCAGGGGTGATGTGGCCTGCATTCAGTTGGGGGCCGTGCACTCTCCACTCTCAACTGTGGTCTGTAACAGTGTTTTTGTTCATGCTTTTAAAGTTGGTGTGACATTTAGAGCCTTCCTTTCCTTCCTCCTCTCCTCTTCCTCTTCATCCCTTCCTCCCGTCTTTCTTTCTATCTTGTCTTTCTGTCTGTCTGTCTGTCTGTCTTTTTTGAAACAGAGCCTTGCTCTGTTGCCCAGGCTGGAGTCCAGTGGCATGATTTTGTCTCATTGTAACCTCTGCCTCCTAGGTTCCAGCAATTCTTCTGCCTCAGCTTCCCGAGTAGCTGGGATTACAGGCGCGCACTACCATACCCAGCTAATTTTTGTATTTTTAGTAGAGACAGGGTTTTGCCATGTTGGCGAGGCTGGTCTTGAACTCCTGACTTCACGTGATCTGCCTGCCTCGGCCTTCCAAAGTGTTGGGATTACAGGCGTGAGCCACTGTGCCCAACCAGAGATTTTTTTTCTTATAAATAAGTGGCTTTGTCTGAAGCACATGTAACATAGAAGCACTTAAGTCACCAGAGTCTGGGTTTTAGTCTGTTGCCCTTGTACACTTTCTGTGTTATGTGGTACTGATAGGTTTGCTTTTGTCTGTCCCTCCAGGCTTCTCGTCAGTGCCTCGCAGGATGGTAAACTTATCATCTGGGACAGCTACACCACCAACAAGGTAGGGACTGGAAAATTCCCTTCCTTGGAAAACCCATCTAGGAAACAGTATTTTAAGCTCTGGAGTCTTTTTTGTTAAATCACATAATACAAGATAGGGAAGGCAGTAACGGCAAGCTCTGTTTGTTAGTAGTGAGGTTGTGCAGGTGAGACACAAGCTGAGTCACATGCCAGCACCTGTGACAGTCTCTTCCTCTGAACCAGGTGCTGTTGTGCTATTTTCCGTTATCTCCTTACCGAGCCGATGGGAGCTAAGGACCTTCTGTGTTTCCAGGAGACCTCAATTCCAGTTTTAGCAGAGTCTGGGAAGTTTCATGTTTTATTTATAGAGTGCAGAAGTATCACTTTTCATTTAATTATTAGTTTTTTAGGAGAGATCATCATACTTTAAAGTGTAATGTATGTTATTTTCAAGACTTAATCCAAATTGTACTGTTTTGAATAAAAAGTATTGTTGGCTGGGCATGGTGGCTTATGCCTGTAATCCCAGCACTTTGGGAGGCTCTGGCAGGCAGATCACAAGGTCAGTAGATCGAGACCATCCCGGCTAACAAAGTGAAACCCTGTCTTTACCAAAAGTACAACAAATTAGCCGGGCGCGGTGGCGGGTGCCTGTAGTCCCAGCTACTCGGGAGGCTGAGGCAGGAGAATGGCGTGAACCTGGGAGGCGGAGCTTGCAGTGAGCTGAGATGGTGCCATTGCACTCCTCCAGCCTGGGCAACAGAGCGAGACTCCGTCTCAAAAAAAAAAAAAGTATTGTCATTGGTCCCAACATATACGTAAAAGATGTTATTCAGTTTACTAAAGAATACTAAATGTGTATAAATGGTTACATTCATTACAGCAGATCTAACACACTGGGAGAGATGTGGCAGGATAGATTATAGTAATGTCCATTTCGGTTATTCCGTAAAAATATTTTGTTTTCGGCCGGGTGCGGTGGCTCACACCTGTAATTCCAGCACTTGGGAGGCTGAAGCAGGTGAATCACCTGAGGTCAGTAGTTTGAGACCAGCCTAGCCAACATGGTGAAACCTCATTCTCTACTAAAAATACAAAAAATTAGCCAGGTGTGGTGGCAGGCGCCTGTAATCCCAGCTACTCAGGGGGCTGAAGCAGGAGAATCACTTGAACCCGGGAGGCAGAAGTTGCAAGTGAGCCTAGATTGCGCCACTGCACTCAAACCTGGGCAACAAGAGCGAAACTCCATCTCAAAAGAAAAAAAAAAAGTTTTGTTTTCAAATAAGTTCATAGCCATTTGACAGGGTAATGCAGTGTTTTCCTTCTAATATGTATGGGTTTTTTTGGGTTTTTTTTTGTTTGTTTGTTTGTTTGAGACAGAGTGTTGCTCTTATCGCCCTGGCTGGAGTGCAGTGGCGTGATCTCTGCTCACTGCAGCCTCCACCTCCCTGGTTCAAGCAACTCTCCTGCTTCAGCCTCCTTGAGTAGCTGGGATTACAAGCGCCCACCACCATACCCAGCTAATTTTTGTATTTTAGCACAGATGGGGTTTCACCAATTTGAGGCCAGGCTGGTCTCAAATTCCTGACCTCAGGTGATCCACCCGCCTCAGCCTCCCAAAGTGCTAGGATTACAGGTGTGAGTCACCGCGCCCGGCCTGTTTGTTTTCTTGTGAGATGGAGTCTCGCTCTGTTGCCCAGGCTGGAATGCAGTGACATGATCTCAGCTCACTGCAACCTCTGCCTCCCAGGTTCAAGTGATTCTCCTGCCTCAGCCACCCGAATAGCTGGGACTACAGGCATGCGCCATCATGCCCGGCTAATTTTGATATATTTAGTAGAGACGGAGTTTCATCATGTTGGCTAGGCTGGTTTTGAACTCCTGACTTCAGGTGATCTGCCCAATTTAGCCTCCCAAAGTGCTGGGATTACTGGTGTGAATGACCGCACCCCACCTAATAAAGTAGTTTTGATGAGTAGGCAGCACTACTATTAAGTCCCCACCTAATCATAAGTCGTGACTTTAGTAAAACTGGATTGTGTGGATTGAATTTGAATCCCATGTGCAGCACTGGACTTCTCATTAATAGGCTTCACCTGAGTGGCCACTCATGGGAATTACTCTCTAGATAATTTTGGCTCTTATTTTGTTCTGTTACCTCCTATGCAATGAAAGTTGGAGATGAGATAATCCTAGCGTCAGTGTTGTTTTTGAACATAAAGGTGTTTGCATCATCTGTGTTTCTGTCATTAGGTCCACGCCATCCCTCTGCGCTCCTCCTGGGTCATGACCTGTGCATACGCCCCTTCTGGGAACTATGTGGCCTGCGGTGGCCTGGATAACATTTGCTCCATTTACAATCTGAAAACTCGTGAGGGGAACGTGCGCGTGAGTCGTGAGCTGGCAGGACACACAGGTACCCATCCTTGTTCATAACCTTCAAGTGACACAAGCTGTTTAGCTGGAGTACATTATATGCTTTGGATATTCACCTTTTATCAGTCATTTATTAATTATTATTATTATTTTTTTTCTTTGAGGTGGAGTCTTGCTCTTTCGCCCAGGCTAGAGTGTATTGGCATGATCTTGGCTCAGTGCAAGCTCTGCCTCCCGGGTTAACGCCATTCTCCTGCCTCAGCCTCCTGAGTAGCTGGGACTACAGGCACCTGCCACCACGCCCGTCTAATTTCTTTTTGCATTTTTAGTAGAGATGGGGTTTCACCGTGTTAGCCAGGCTGGTTTTGAACTCCTGACCTCATGATCCGCCTGCCTTAGCCTTCCAAAGTGCTGGAATTATAGGCGTCAGCCACTGCGCCCGGCGTTATCAATCATTATTAATGAGACTGGTTCAAATAAAAGTCACAGTAATGGCCAGAAGTCTTCTGAAAATGAAACTAAAAACAGGCCTGACGTGCCTTTACCAGTAAGGAACCTGTGGATTTGCGCTGGACATGGTGGCTCATGCCTGTAATTACAACATTCTGGGAGTCCAAGGTAGGAGAATAGCTTGGAGCCAGGAGTTCGAGACCAGCTGGGACAACAAAACTTAGACCCCTTCTCTACAAAAAAGGAAAAACTTAGCCACGCACAGTGGCGCACACCTGTGGTCCCAGCTCCTCGGGAGGATGGCTCAAGCCTGGGTGGTTGAGGCTGCAGGGAGCTATGATTGCACTACTGCACTCCAGGCTGGGTGAAAGTGAGACCCTGTCTCTGCAAATGAGGCAGAATAGAGCCCTGTGGCTGTAAGTGCTAGGTAGTCTATTTCACCAAGATTTTGTTTACTTGTGACACTAATTCATCATGAAAGGCATACGTTTGCTGAAAGAGGATGTCCTATTCTAATATATTTTACCTCTCTGGCTGTATTATCTGTTCTCAGAAATGTTATGGCCCCAGTACTTTTTGGTAACACTCCGCCCACTTCACATGCAGCCAAAGAAATCAGTTCATGGAGTCACTAGTACTGCTTTTGACGCCTATTAAGCAGTCTGATAAATAAGTTAATTTTGGCCAGATTACAAGTATAACCTTGTCCTTTGAAAGATATGCTGCTATTGTTGATTTCTGTTCTTGGTTCTTTCCTGCCTTCTGCTTACTTTGGAGTTGCCTTCTTCTTAATTTTCCAGCTGCCTAAAGTAGATTTGTAGGCCACTGGTTTGCTTCCTTTTCAGATACAATCACTTAAATTTTTAAATTTCCCTCTAAGCATGGCTTTAGCTGCATCACACACATATTTTTAATATTGTCTTTTTTTTTTTTTTAAGATGGAGTCCTCCTCTGTCACCCAGGCTGGAGTGCAGTGGTGTGATCTCAGCTCACTGAAACCTCCACCCCCTGGGTTCAAGCGATTCTCCTGCCTCAGCCTCCCGAGTAGATTACAGATGTGCACCACAACGCCTGGCCAATTTTTGTATTTTTAGTAGAGACAGGATTTTGCCATGTTGGTCAGGCTGGTCTCGAACTCCTGACCTCAAGTGATCCACCCGCCTTGGCCTCCCAAAGTGCTGAGATTGCAGGCTTGAGCCACCACTGCCAGCCTATATTGTCTTTTAATTATCATTCGATGTGAAATTTTTTAATATCCTTGTGAGTGCTTATTTGACTTATGGGTTATTTAGATGTATAATTTTTATATATCTGAAGTTTTCTTAGTAAACATTGATTTCTAATTAGATGCCATTGTGCTTTAAGACACACACTGTATCATTTCAGTCCTTTGACATTTGAGGCTTATTTTTTTTTTTTTCTGGAGACGGAGTCTCGCTCTGTCGCCCAGGCTGGAGTGCGGTGGCCGGATCTCGGCTCACTGCAAGCTCCGTCTCCCGGGTTCACGCCATTCTCCTGCCTCAGCCTCCCGAGTAGCTGGGACTACAGGCGCCCGCCACCTCGCCCGGCTAGTTTTTTGTATTTTTTAGTAGAGACGGGGTTTCACTGTGTTAGCCAGGATGGTCTCGATCTCCTGACCTCGTGATCCGCCCGTCTCGGCCTCCCAAAGTGCTGGGATTACAGGCTTGAGCCACCGCGCCCGGCCAAGGCTTATTTTTAATGGAGCTGATGGTCTTGTCATGGTGTCTGCGCTGTGTGCACATGGGAATGATGTGTGTGTTTGTTGTATCTGGGCCTGATTTTCTTTTTTTTTCTTTTTTTTTTTTTTGAGACAGAGTCTCGCTCTGTCGCCCAGGCTGGAGTGCAGTGGCGCGATCTCGGCTCACTGCAAGCTCCACCTCCCGGGTTCACGCCATTCTCCTGCCTCAGCCTCCCGAGTAGCTGGGACTACAGGCGCCCACCACCGCATCCGGCTAATTTTTTGTATTTTTAGTAGAGACGGGGTTTCACCGTGTTAGCCAGGATGGTCTCAATCTCCTGACCTCGTGATCCGCCCGCCTCGGTCTCCCAAAGTGCTGGGATTACAGGCATGAGCCACTGCGCCCGGCCCTGGGCCTGATTTTCTACATACATGTTAATTAGAGCAAGATTTTTGGCATGTTCAAATCTTCTGTATCTTTCTATGAAATGTTCATGCAGGGCTGTTAAAATGATTATGGATTTTCTAATTCTCCTGTTAATTCTGTCAATATATGCTTCAGATACCTTGAACTCTTTTAGTAGATGCCTTTACGTTTGTCGTCTCTTTGTGACTAATTGACCCTGTGACCCTGCTATCATGATGAACTGTTCTTTCTCGCTCATAATGCTCTTTGTTGGGAACCGCTACTTTTTCTGATACTAATGTAGCCAGCCCTGCCTTCGTGAGGGTCCTTTCAGCTTAACTGTGTCTTTGAAAGTAGTCGGTTATAGACTTCACATAATTGTTGGGTCTTGGTTTTTTCTGCCTGCCTTTGGAATATGCTTTTGCACATTTGTATTTCCTATTGTAGCTCTGCTACTTTGTCTCCTTTTTGTCCCTTCATTTTTGTATTTTGGTTGTTCCTTTCCTACCTTCCTTTGAGTTATTTGATTACAGGCGTGAGCCACCACACCTGGCCTGGGTTACTTGATTTTTTAAAAAAATCTATTTTACTTTGTGGGCTTTGTAGGTAAACCATTTTGCCTGATGTCTTAGTGGTGTCTTTAGGGATTATAGTGTACATTCGCAGTGTCTCGCGGTCCTCTAGTTACCGTGGTACTAGTTGATAGGAAATGTAAGGAGCTCGCAGCCACATACAGGCCTCCTGTCTGCCCTTCCTCACTCTTGGTGTGGTTTTCATATGCATCACACCTGTGTGTGTTACTAGCCCCTTGATGCATTGTTGTATTCTTTACTTGAAACATTCTTAAGAAATTAGGGGTCTTATAATGTGAATAAATATGAAAAGTAGGCCGAGCGCGGTGTCTCAAGCCTGTAATCCCAGCACTTTGGGAGGCCGAGGAGATGGGCAGATCACGAGGTCAGGAGATCGAGACCATCCTGGCTAACACGGTGAAACCCCGTCTCTACTAAAAAATACAAAAAACTAGTCGGGCGAGGTGGCGGGTGCCTGTAGTCCCAGCTACTCAGGAGGCTGAGGCAGGAGAATGATGTGAGGCGGAGCTTGCAGTGAGCTGAGATCCGGCCACTGCACTCCAGCCTGGGCGACAGAGCGAGACTCCATCTCAAAAAAAAAAAAAAATATGAAAAGCATGAAGTAGGCCGGGCACGGTGGCTCACGCCTGTAATCCCAACAGTTTGCGAGGCCGAGGCAGGCAGATCACCTGAGGCCAGGAGTTTGAGATTCACCTGGCCAACATGGTAAAACCCTGTGTCTACTAAAAATACAAAAAGTAGCCGAGCATGGTGGCACGCACTTGTAGTCCCAGCTGCTCGGTAGGCTGAAGCAGGAGAATCGCTTGAACCTGGGAGGCGGAGGTTGCAGTGAGCTGAGATCACGCCACTGTACTCCAGCCTGGGTGACAGAGTGAGACTCCGTCTCAGAGAGAAAAGAATGAAATAAATCTACTCTGCCTTCCGGAGAGAGCTTCCGTGTCCAGTGCCCTTCCCGCTCTCCTGCAGAGGCGCCTTCTGCGGGCGTCCTGTCGGCCGAAAGCCCTACCCAGAACAAGTCATGGTTAGTGCAGGTCTCATGTCTGCTGCTGGCAAAAGCACTTAGTGTTCATTTCCCTAAGAGTTCTATTTTGCCTTTATTCTTGAAGGGTATTTTTGCTAGATATCTAGAATTATGGGTTGACTCTTTTTTTCATTTATTTTTCTTTTTTTAGCAATCTAAAGATTTGTTTTGGGTTTTAGCAGTTTGCATGTAGGTGCCTCGATGTGATTTTCTTTGCATTTATTGTGCTTTGGCATCTTGAATCTATAAGTTTGTCTTTCACCAAATTTGGGAAGTTTTAGACCATGTCTTCAAAGCATCCTCTGTCCTTAGTCCCTGCCCCTCTGTGCTGCAGTAACATATGCGTCTGTGCTGTCCCCGAGGCTCTGGGGGCTGCAGCTTGTTCTCACTTTCCCACTTCAGATGTGCTCCTTTTTGTTGTTGTTAGCGCCACTCACTTGCTTAAACCTTTTTATTTCCATTCAAGTTCATGTCCTTGTTACCTCTGATAAACTAAGGCTCTCCAGCAGATTCTTTATGTCAGATATTTCTTCTGCAGTTCTGGAATTTCTGTTGCTTTTATTTAGAAATGTTGCCTTTTCCTGCTGAGATTCCCTGTCCTTGTATAATAGCATGTTTTATTTTGCATCCACAAGGAGAGTTTAAGAGCTGCCTTTCGAGTTCTTGTCTGCTGATCTCAGCATCTCGTTTTCCTGACGTTGGTCCTTGTGGATCTCTCCTCTGGAGTCTGAGTGACATGTTGCTATTTTTTAGTGCATGTAGTAATTTCAAATTGTATTCTAGACATTGTAAATATTGTGTCATAGAGACTTTGTGTCCGGTTACGTTCTCCAGAACTAACTGATGTTTGGTTTCGTTTTATCAGGCAGTCTGTCTCTGTCTCGGGTGGCTGCAGCAGAAACCTCTGTTCAGCTTTTCTGTACTGGCTGGCTGCATGCCTGTGCACCTCAGGGGTCGAATGTCTGGTCAGCCGTGTGTGTAGTCTGGGACTCCCTTTCTGTGGCTTTCTTCTTTGTATTGTTATCCTTTTGCCTTCTGGCTGTGGTTGTCCAGTAATTTGTCTACTGGCTCTTGAAGACCTTGGCCACAGGTCTTGTGTGTGAGGCTGTAGCCCTGGGGTTATCACAGACAGTCCCCTCCTCAGGGAAAGCTCCTTAAGAACAAACCATGCCCTGCCTTTCTTTTCTCCCAGGGGAGACTCCTCCAGTTTCTACCTGCTCTTGTTTGCCTGCTTTCAGGTGTTTGGTTTTTGTATTTCATGCAGTGCTTATAGTTTTTTCTGTGAGAAGGTAATGCCTACGGATGGGAGCCGCTGGCCGTCACTGGCAGTCCAGCCAGGCAGCTCATACCGACCCTGTAAACCACACAACTCTTTCTGATGCAGCACCCTTTTTGGAAAGCTGTTCTCTGTGTTGAGCAGCCCCTTCCCATGACCGTCAGAGTCAGTGCCTCTGTTTACGTTGGTAGTCAAAGGTTGCTGGATTTAACACTGACTGTATTTGTCTGTTGAAACCAAAGAAAGAAAAGCCAAAAATACCCAAGAAAATTAAAAAACTGGTATTAGTAGGAATATTTTGGAGATTTTATTTCCTTCATAGTTCATGAAATTTTACTTCTAAGGAGTTGTGTTATTTAAAAAAAAAAACACACACACACGTTTGGCCTCTTAAGAGTGTTTGTGAGCCTGGGTGACATAGGGTGACCCCGTCTCTACAAAAAAATACAAAAATTAGCCAGGTGTGACTCAAGCCTGTGGTCCCAGCTACTCAAGAGGCTGAGGCGGGAGGTTCCTTTGTGCTTGGGAGGTCAAGACTGCAGTGAGCCGTGATCGGGCCACTGCATTCCAGCCTGGGAGACAGAGTGAGAGCCTGTCTCCAAAAAAAAAAAAAAAGGTATTTGTAACTTTCTTCAGTCATGATTCATATTTTACAGCTTCAAATCAGTAAAAGTTGAAGTTTGAGGCTGGGCATCGTGACTCATACCTATAACCCCAGCACTTTGGGAGGCCAAGGTGGGTAGATCACCTGAGGTCAGGTGTTTGAGACCAACCTGGCCAACAAGGTGAAACCCTGTCTCTACTAAAAATACAAAAATTAGCTGGATGTGGTGGCATGCACTTGCAGTCCCAGCTACTTGGGAGCCTGAGGCAGAAGAATCACTTGAACCAAGGAGGTGAGGTTGCAGTGAGCTGAGATCGCACCACTGCACTCCAGCCTGGGCAACAAGAGTAAAACTCCGTCTCAAAAAAAAAAAAAAAAAAGTTTATTTCCAGCCCTCTGACCTAGTCTCAGATTTTTATAAAAGCAGATCCCTAAGGGCCAATGCAGGGAGACTCAACGCTTGCTCTTAGAACTTTGTTCTTGGCAAACCTCTCGGGCAGTGGAGACACAGCTGCCCTTGCCTGGATCATTCTGATCAAGATGGCTACAGATACATGAGCCTTGATCAGAAGTCCAGCCCAAGGCCTTCGTGGTAACAGCGTGCACAGGTGTCAGTGATAGAGCCCACTGTGGTAGCCAAAACTTGGGATTTTTAGACACAGTATCTTCATATAGCGAGAAGCAGAACATTTTCTATATTCATGAAAATAGTGGATTTTTTTCTGACAGGCCTCACAAGCTTGGACACAGAAGGGGATATATGTTGTCTCCCTGTAAACCCTGCTTCAGGAGCCACAACAGGGCAGCTGGTGACTAGGGTGCCTGCTTGAGGCTCACTGTCATCAGCCCCGGCATCTCGGCTGCACTGGTTGGCCTCATAGCCTGACACCATCATGGAGGCACTTGTGGTGCCTGGACACTCCTCTCTGCACCCCTCTGAGCCTCACTTTCACATCTTCAAGTTACTTCCTCATCTCTTTGATTTTCCTTCTTACTGAACTCCTTGAAGAAAAGACCTCTGCTCTCCATCTCCTGTGCACGCCTCGGCGCAGGGCTGGGCACCTGTCTCTCCAGGTCTAGACTGAGCCTGTCCCTCACCAACACGGTCTTGTTTTTGCTCCTTGGAGCCGATCCTGGGGCGGCACAGGTGCTCCTGAAACCACCTGTCTGAGGAGGACTAGTGAGGGACTGGGTGTGGTCATGGCTGACTTCTTGGCATTTGCCCGCCTGCCTTTCAGTGTGTCCTGTGCTCCTCCCCTAGGTGGGGTCTCCTCCTTGCCCCTGCTCCCAACAGGGGATGTTCTCCAGGGTGCAGGCAGGAGAACTAAACCTTTCAAAGTGTGTTCATTGTAGAAATTTTGGAAAGGGGGCCGGGTGCAGTGGCTCATACCTATAATCCCAGCACTTTGGGAGGCTGAGGCAGGTGGATCACCTGAGGTTAGGAGTGCAACACCAGCCTGCCACCATGGCAAAACCCCATCTCTCTAAAAATACAAAAATTAGCCGGATGTGGTGGCAGGTGCCTGTAATCCCAGCTACTTGGGAGGCTGAGGCAGCAAAAGTGCTGAACCGGGGAGGCGGAGGTTGCAGTGAGCAGAGATCGCACCACCACTGCACTCCAGCCTGGGCGACAGAGCGAGACTCCGTCTCAAAAAAAAAAAGGAATTTTGGAAAGGAACTTTGAATCATCTTCTTTTATGTCGGGGGACCTATAATTCCATCCAGAATTACAGTATTATGCAGTAGTTATACAGTAGTTATGCAGTAGTGTTACACAGTATTATACAACTGTAGTATTACACTGTCGTTCTGTGACTCAGTAGCTGTAGAGAGTTTCATGGTGTGGTGCACTAATTTGTTCCTATTGTCGGACATTTAGGCAGTTCCCAGTTTCCCACAATTTATTATAAACATTGCTGCAGTAAACACCATCCTTGTAGATGGATGGTTTCTCAAGCCCATCGTCCTCTTCTTGGGTAAGTTTCCTCACAGGGCTGCGTCTGGCCACGCTTGTGTGTCCTTCTTGGCTTTGCTGTCTTTGGGTCGGCAGCCATGCTGGGTAGAGCAGTGTGTGCACCCATGCTGTGCTCTTCCGGGAGCCTGGTGATGTGCTCCTTTCTAGACTCTAGACTCACTCTATCCTTGAGGCACCTCTGCTGACACCACACGCCCAGGAGCCCATCTTTCTCCTACGCTTCCACCGTCTGCCCTGCCTGTCTTCAAGCTACCCCCTCTCTCCTGGACTTTCACGGCCTTGTCTCTACAGCCAGTGGTCCCTATGAGACACAGGACAGCCCTTCACACCCACTTGCCTATATGACCAGACCACTGTGAGGTCCCCCGGCCGCATTTCAGCCTCTCCTTGAGGCACCTGGTGCCACCTTTGTGCCCTTGCACCTCCGCACTGGGTGCACACTTTTGTTCAGGGTCTGTTTTCTCTGCCTCTCTGCAGGCTTCCAGAGGGTGGCAGCACAGGCCCCCGCACCAGGGGAGGAGGGGCGTGTTTTCACCTGAAGTGTCCCCCCACACATACCTAGGGAATTTGTTCAAATTCAGTAATAACAGAAATAGTAACTGCCTCCATTTACTGAGAACTTCTTATGTGCGCAGACAGCTCTGCTCCTCCCATCAGCTCCCCAGTTACATGGGGAGGCTGGGACTCTGAAAGAACTTACAGAAACTTTCACTGCTACTTAGCTGCCATGCTGACAGTGGAGCCCAGGTATTTCTGATTTCAGAGCCTGCAGTCTTCACCACTCATGGCCTCTTGGCCAGAAAGCCCTGCGAGACTTTCCTGGAAGAAGGGGTTAGGCCTGGTCTGTGCACAGACTGGGCCTCATGGAGTGTGCTTGGCACCCTGGGCACTGCACACCAGTCCTGCTCTCCAGGCCACATTGGACACACCCCCCAAGCATCATGTCTTGCGTAGCCCCTCAACCTGAACATGCACAGACACTAAGAGTGGCCACTGGTTGGGCAGAACCATCTAACATAATGCGTATCTTACAATAAAAAGTTGAACATCTCATGTAAATTATTGGACACCCCTGAAAATGGAAACATAGTTGTATGGGTATGTGGAGCATGGTTTTCCTACTAAATGCGTGTGTCTTTCAAACCATCATAAAGTCACAAAATTGTAAGTCGGGGCCACGTGTGGCTTATACATTTGGTCATTTCCCTTGTCCTTCATAGTTCCTGTCAGCTGATGCTCGTCCATATCATTTTATCAGCGCATGAGAGCTGTGGTTTTAGGGTTCAGTCTCTGGTTCTTGGAGTGAGAAGCTGATGTCTTCTGTGTAGCTTCACTACAGCCTGCACGGGGTGGGACCAAGACGTCATCTCTGAGATCTACGAGGTCATGATTTTATTTATTTTATTTTATTTGTTTATTTTCTTGGAGGCAGAGTCTTGCTCTGTTGCCCAGGCTGGAGTGCACTGGCGTGAACTCTGCTCACTGCAACCTCTGCCGCCTGGGTTCAAGTGATTCTCCTGCCTCAGTCTCTCAAATAGCTGGGATTACACATCCAGCGCCCACCACCACACCTGGCTAATTTTTATGTTTTTAGTACAGATGGGGTTTCACCGTGTTGGCCAGGCTGGTCTCAAACTCCTGACCTCAGGTGATCTGCCCGCCTCAGCCTCCCAGAGTGCTGGGATTGCAGTCGTGAGCCCCCGCGCCCGGCCAAGGTCATGATTCTTTCATGCAGTAAATTTGGGAGGGCCTCCGCCTAGTCCCCTGTGTGAGATGCAGGCTGTGCTGAGGTCTCCATGACTCTTCTTTCCTGCCCTTCTGTGCTCACAAACAGACTAAGTGCTGCCAGGCTCAGTGGCATGGTCTGGAAGGGCACCTGACGGGATAGGGGTGCTTCCCTGAAGCGAGGGTGAGCATGAACCAGGAAGCCAGTGGAGGGGGTTCGGGTGGAGACCCGGGAGCACGACGGCGAGCTGCAGGGCACTACACGGGACACCAGGTATGCAGGGCTGTCCTCCTCTGAGCTGGGTTCACCTTTATGGTCCCTAGTGTCCCTGTGGTGTGGCCTCCAGGAAGTATTTGACCACACGTGCTTTTGTAGGCACGTAGTTGGTGTTTTGAGCTCTGTCATCTATGCATATTTTTTTTTCTGTCAGAGCCAGTTTAATAATGTTTGTTGGCCAGGCGTGGTGGCTCACGCCTGTAATCCCAGCACTTTTGGAGGCCAAGGCAGGTGGATCACGAGGTCAAGAGATCAAGACCATCGTAGCCAACATGGTGAAACCCCGTCTCTACTAAAAATACAAAAATTAGCTGTGTGTGGTGGCATGCGCCTGTAGTCCCAGCTACTTGGGAGGCTGAGGCAGGAGAATCGCTTGACCTGGGAGGCGGAGGTTGCGGTGAGCCGAGATCACGCCACTGCACTCCAGCCTGGCAACGGCACAAGACTCCGTCTCAAAAAAAATAGTGACAATAATGTTTGTTAAATAAATGCTTTGTTTTCTCTGTAATCTTACACTTTCTACATTAAAACCCTCAGTGGGTTTATTCTTTTTTTTTTTTTTTTTGGTTTATTCTTTTTGTGCATTTTATTTTTGTTGTTTGCTGATTCATGCAGTGTCATATGACTCCCTGGGGTGTAGTTGGGGGCAAAGCATTTCAGTAAACACCCAGATCTAAACAGGTCTCTTGAAAATCACCAGTGCCACTGGAACCCCTGAATCTTCAGATTAGGGCCAGACCATCAGCAACCCTGGGCACACACTAACTGGTTTGTTGACCCTGTGCTTTTAGTTCCACAGTAAATACCAGAACTATGATCAATGTACAATAGAAATAATGGTCAACAGAAGTCATTAACAATTTGAACTGTGGGGTTCAAATGATTCTCCTGCCTCATCCTCGCAAGTAGCTGGGATTACAGGTGCCCACCATCATGCCTGATTAATTTTTGTATTTTTAGTAGAGACCAGTCATCATGTGTGGATACTGCAGACTGATTTTTTGTTGTTGCCTTTCCTTATTTTGAAAGTTGTTTAGGACGGGGCATCTTGATGTGTCCCCACCATGTCCGCTGTGTCTAGCCTCTGACGCTTCCTTCCCAGTGGGAGTGGGTGGGAATACTCAGAGACACAGAATTGTGCCCACGCTGATGTGGGTGTCACAGCCACTGTCCACAAGAAAACAAACCCACCCACACATATTCACGAGTACCCCCGTGTCTGCAGTGTTGCTGCCATGCCGCTTTCCTGTTGCCCTCGTTATCCCTTCCATGACCCACTTACCCTTGCCACCCTGACCCTGTGGCCTCACCGCCTCCTGCCCTGTCTGGGCCCTCTGTTTGGATCCTTCTTCCCTGAGTCTACTTTCAGGATGTCCTCCCTCCTCTCCTGGCTCCCATCTTGTGAGGCCCCTACCTTGCCCTCTCCTTCCCTTAGCACTCCCTTTCCGATGTGCTATTTCAGTGATTCTCATTCTCTGTCCCCGCTGGAGTGTGGGCTGTAGGAGAGCAGGAGGTGTCTGTTTTGTTAAGGCTGTGTTCCAGGTGTCTGGATGGTTGCCCTCCTGGGCACTGGAGTCAGCTTCCCCTGAATGAGTAAACAGACGAGGGATCCCCAGCCTTTGATGTGTCAAACAGTAAAGCAGATGAAACATGTGTGTTTCATGGGTGTGGTTTCTGCTCCTGCCCCCGTCACGGAGCTGTGGGTCTCTGTGGGATGTGCTGTCCTGCCCGGCTAGGCTCTCGCCCCTACCGGCTGTGCGTGTGGACCTGCTGTGTGCACAGATGGGAACAAAAGACCAGCACAGTGCTGGTCTTACCTTAGACATAGAGCTTCTACCCAGCCAGTGTGTTTCTCTATGTATGAGACTGGATGCAAGGCCTGCTGGATTCAGCTCATCACTTAGGCCTGTTCTTTGCCAGGTTACCTGTCCTGCTGCCGATTCCTGGATGACAATCAGATCGTCACCAGCTCTGGAGACACCACATGGTAAGTACCTGACCCGGGGCAGGCAGTGCGTTGAGAACCCCACACCCCTGGCACATTCCTCTGTGAACATGGAGGAAATAAGGTTCTTGACATAATATTAGGCCATCTTTAATTTAAGTGGCCTTAAGATTTTAAACACATAGTAGCAATGTGTGAATTCATTATACTTTTTTTTTTTTTTGAGACGGAGTTCTGCTCTTGTTACCCAGGCTGGAGTACAATGGTGCAATCTTGGCTCTGTGACCTCCACCTGCCAGGTTCAAATGATTCTCCTGCCTCATCCTCCCAAGTAGCTGGGATTACAGGTGCCTGCCACCATGCCTGACTAATTTTTGTATTTTTAGTAGACCAGGTTTTACCACGTTGGCCAGGCTGGTCCTGACTCCTGACCTCAGGTGACCTGCCCACCTCGGCCTCCCATTACAGGCGTGAGCCACCATGCCCAGCCTCATTATACTCTCATTATACTTTTAATAAATTTACAAAGTTTAATTTTCAGCAGCTAAGAACTAAAATACAAACTTTTTTTTGTTTGTTTGTTTGAGACAGAATCTTGCTCTGTCTCCAGGCTGGAGTGCAGTGGCGTGATCTCGGCTCATTGCAACCTCTGCCTCCCGGGTTCACGCTATTCTCCTGCCTCAGCCTTCCGAGTAGCTGGGACTATAGGCGCCCGCCACCACGTCCGGTTAATTTTTGTATTTTCAGTAGAGACAGGATTTCACCATGTTGGCCAGGATGGTCTTGATCTCTTGACCTCGTGATCTGCCCACCTCAGCCTCCCAAAGTGCTGGGATTACAGGAGTGAGCCACCACACCTGGCCAATAAAGATATTTTAACTACAATCAGGCTGAAAGTACTGCTCTTCTGTTTTTTTTCCCATCTGTATGTCTGTACCTCCTTAGGTGATGCTAGGTGGGAGCAGGGTGGGTTTTGATTGTCCCTTTCTGATAGCACCGTGTCACTGTGAACAATGAGCACATACTAAAACTAACAGACGTCACAATTCAAGCGATTCCATCAGACTTCATTTTTAGTGTTTTCACCTTACAGGTGAACAGAAACCCACTTAAAACACTAGAAGTTTTTCATTTGTGGCATCAAAGTACTAAATTAAATATCCAGCTAGTTATTTTATGAGTCATTTTAGACTTCAGCTGGCCATGTGGGTTTTTCTGGTCTTCTGAGGCATGATTTGGTGGCAGGAGCTGTGTCCAGGCCAGGGCACAGACCTCTAGTCACGCAGTTGGTAGGGTTCACCGAGACATGGGTCCTTAACCAACTTATTAGCAAAGCATCTGTGGTATTATAAGGTGTCTCGTTGTATAAATTTCATAGATTTACAAAAGATTTGTCACCTAGATTGTCAATCTTGAGAAGACTTTATTTATTAGAAGATATTTTTAAAGCGCTTCTGTTCATTAATCATTTTTTTCAGACTCTCTTACGTATCTTGCTTCCCTTCTGCAGTCAGTCCCTCAGGCCCTAGAGAGGAGACTCCCTGTGGGGTGTCTGTTGAGATCGGCTGGTTGGATTTGCATTGCCAGGCCCAGCCAGACTTTCCTCTGAGGCTGACAGGAACGGACAGTGCTCTCTGGTGTTGCCTTCCGTGCGTCAAGGCACAGGAGAATAGCACATTTTTAGGCGTGTGGCCTTCAGAGCTGTCCTTACACCTAAGCCAGGCTTCTGCTCTGTGCAGGGCTCTGTCAGCGTCTCACCTTTTGACAGTTCGTTAAGCAGAAACACAATAGAATACCAGGTATGGCCGGGCGCGGTGGCTCACCTCTGTAATCCCAGCACTTTGGGAGGCTGAGGTGGTTGGATCACCTGAGGTCGGGAATTCGAGACCAACCTGACCAACATGGAGAAACCCCGCCTCTACTAAAAATATTAAAAAAAAATTAGCCAGGCATGGGTGGCACATGCCTGTAATCCCAGCTACTTGGGAGGCTGAGGCAGGAGAATCGCTTGAACCCGGGAAGCGGAGGTTGCAGTGAGCCAAGATCGCGCCATTGCACTCCAGCCTGGGCAACAAGAGTGAAACTCACTGTCAAAAAAAAAAAAAAGAATACCAGGTGTGATCACTGAGAACTCAGCTGCTCTCCTGTTTGTGATTCCAGGAAAGGGCAGGGGGACCTCAGAATTGCTGCGAGCCATTTGTTTACCTGCCATTGGCCTTCTCCTGCCTGCCTTTTCTAAGATCCTGTGGAGGGGAGGCCAGGGGAGGGCACAGAGGGAGCAGCCACAGGTAGAGTCGCATCCCCCTCCGCTATCCAGGGCCTCCCCATGGCTTCCTGCCACCCCCTCCATGCCCATCCATGACTGAAGAGTGGGACACAGCCTCAGTGTTGCTGCTTGAAAAGTGCCCCTAGCTCCCTCTTTGCTGGCGTTTGAGTTGAGGTAGTGATCCCGTCATTCTGAAACCCAGGCCGTGTGCTCATCTCTGTATAATTTTGCTTACTTTGCTTTGTTTCCCTTCCAAAGTTGTATTACATTTAAATTTGTCTTTAAACAATTTACGTTTTTAAAGTAACAGTGCAGAGGCTCACTGTGGCCCTGGGTGGTTTGAAGGACAGACTGTCATATGACTAGCCACCCGAGAAGTTGAGGCTGATGTCCCCTTGTCATTCGCTCCTGCTCCAGTGCCCTGTGGGACATCGAGACCGGCCAGCAGACGACCACGTTTACCGGACACACTGGAGATGTCATGAGCCTTTCTCTTGCTCCTGATACCAGACTGTTTGTCTCTGGTGCTTGTGATGCTTCAGCCAAACTCTGGGATGTGCGAGAAGGCATGTGCCGGCAGACCTTCACCGGCCACGAGTCTGACATCAATGCCATTTGCGTGAGTCTGGGTGAAGGTGTGGGGTCGGGGCCTCTGCTGTCTCTGCTAGCCGTTCAGATTGCTAAATTTTAAACTTTTCTGGATTAGATGTTCTCCTTTCTGATCCTTATACAACCTCGTCTGCAGATGGGGATACAGAAAACTCCCCGTGGGAAACGTCTCTATGTTGACCACTTGTCTTATAGATATTCACAGGGTGTCTGTTATGTGCCAGTCCCCGTTCCCACCTGTACAGCTGAGCAGCGGTTGGGATCCTGGAGGGGAGAGACAGTAAGGTAACTCAGGCCACCAGTTACCGGTTACAGAGCCTTACTGGTCAGGGGCACAGCTAACCAGGAAACCTGCTCTCCTCTTTAGCACGCAGATGGCTAGGCAGTGTTTCCAGCCCCTGGCCTTGTGAGGAGATGTGGAAGGATGTATCTGTTGGTTGGATAGAGCTCTGCTGCAGTCCTGACCACTGCCCTGCTCAGCCCACTTCGCTCCTTCCTCCATGAGATTAGCCCTGATGTCTGGCAGCTACAGCAGCATGCACACCTGTCAGTGATGACTCCTTTCTCACTATTCCTTTGAAATAAATTCTACTCTTTGGGGACAGTAATCACAGTGTCCAAGATCACAGTGTTTATGTGCTTCCCCAGTGCAAATCCCCTTCCATCCCAATCCCCTGTAGTTCCTGGGAAACCTCCCCTGCCTTTTTTTTTTTTTTTTTTTTTTTTTTTTTTGAGACAGAGTTTTGCTGTTGTTGCCCAGGCTGGAGTGCGATGGCACAGTCTCGGCTCACTGCAACCTCTACCACCTCCCGGTTTCAAGCGATTCTCCTGCCTCAGCCTCTCGAGTAGCTGGGATTACAGGTGCACGCCACCAGTCCTAGCCAATTTTATATTTTTAGTAGAGCGGGTTTTCTCCATGTTGGTCAGGCTGCTCTCAAACTCCCAACCTCAGGTGATCCACCCGCCTCAGCCTCCCAAAGTGCTGGGATTACAGGCGTGAGCCACTGTGCCCGGCCCATCCCTCTGTTCTTACCAGAGCACAGTCTTGCTGGTCTTTGCTGTGTTCTCTGCAGCCCTACCATTGAGCAGTCCATATGCCCAATATTTCTTTCTGAGTGTTAACGTGATGTCTTGATTTGCTTTCTCTTTCCAGTTCTTTCCAAATGGCAATGCATTTGCCACTGGCTCAGACGATGCCACCTGCAGGCTGTTTGACCTTCGTGCCGACCAGGAGCTCATGACTTACTCCCACGACAACATCATCTGTGGGATCACCTCTGTCTCCTTCTCCAAGAGTGGGCGCCTCCTCCTCGCTGGGTACGACGACTTTAACTGCAACGTCTGGGACGCGCTCAAAGCCGACCGGGCAGGTACGTGACCGGGGGGCTTTTCTGTGTCTCCTGGACATTTATGTGGCATCTTTAGGGCAGACACAGAGTTGTTGATAAGCTGCAGTGTTTAGTATCAGTGGGACTGTGGCATGGTATAGCAGGAGTGATAGTCGCAAACTGATGGCCCAGCTCTGGCCCTCCAGGCAAGTGGACTCCGAAGAGCACCAGCAGATCTTCCCACATGTGCGGGGGAGGGCTTTGGGGAGGGTCAGTGGGCAGGAGAGGGTCAGCTGTGCAGGCTCCAGGGCCCAGTCCCATGTTTTCCCCTCTGAACTCTGCATCAGGGGAGCAGAGCGCCATGCAGGGACACCTCTGGGTGCTGTTACAGTTAACATATCAAAGGCAAGCATGTTATTGCCAGGTGTATTAAAACACTAGATGTACAAAAGATGAGGCTTCCTTACTAAAAGTGGACATTTGGGCATTTCAATTTGAGAACTGTTGACACTTACAGACTCTTAGATTCATTCGTCTCAGTACCTGGGAGGACAGAAGAAGGGAGCATGGCTCCAGGTCTTGGCCCTTACCGGGGCTTCCTGCTTCCGGATGGGTGCCATTCTCATGTCCTGGTTAAACACCCTTGTTTTTCTCCCCAGCCTGGGGGGACCAAAGTGGAGCCATTTCCGGCCAAGTCCCACAGTCATAGTGCTGTTGAAAGGCGGTGGAAGCCAGCCCAGGCCTTGGCAGAGCACACACTGGCCCCTATGCTCAGCTGTGTGGTGTCTGCAGGAGGTGGGGGAGGGTGGCTGAAATGGGCCTTCAGATCCCCCTGGGAGGAAGTGGAGCTTCTGGCTGGTGATGATCCAATCGAAGGTTATTGAGTGTTGACAGAAGGCCCCCCTCACCATGTGACAGTGACAGTGCCAGTGGTCTCAGCCACCATCGCTACTCCTGTGTTCTGTGCCTTGTGCTGGGCTCTAGGGATCACAGACGAAGGAAAAACAGCTCATGCCTCTAAGCTTCTGTGTTACAGTTGCTTTGAGATTGGGGTGGTTTTGATTTTTTTTTTTTTTTTTTTTTGAGATGGAGTCTCGCTCTGTCGCCCAGGCTGGAGAGCACTGGCACGATCTCAACTCACTGCAACCTCTGCCTCCCGGGTTCAAATGATTCTCCTACCCCAGCCTCCCGAGTAGCTGGGACTATAGGCCCGCACCACCACGTCCTACTAATTTTTGTATTTTTAGTACAAACGGGGTTTCACCATATTGGCCAGGCTGGTCTCAAACTCCTTACCTCGTGATCTGCCCACCTTGGCCTTCCAAGGTGCTGGGATTGCAGGCCTGAGCCACCGAACGTGATGATGGTTTTGATTTTTTTGATTGTGGCCTTTGCTTATTTTTTGAGTTTTGTGAGTGCTGAGAAGTCAGTGCCGGGGGTTCTGGATTTATTGATTGTGTGTGTGTGCGTGCCTTTGAATTTTAATAAGGCTGGCCATATGCTGCAGTTTAATTCCCACGTGGACACAACTTTCCCTCCCTTCCTGGCCGTGGGAGACTCTGGGTCTTGTCCCACGAGGGGCTCACCATCCGCCCTCGTCACAACATGGCACACAGGTCACAGGTGAGATCGATACCTCTGTGATTCTGCTGTTGTTTGCTTCCAGGTGTCTTGGCTGGGCATGACAACCGCGTCAGCTGCCTGGGCGTGACTGATGATGGCATGGCTGTGGCGACAGGGTCCTGGGATAGCTTCCTCAAGATCTGGAACTAACGCCAGTAGGTAATGCAGCAGCCCAAATGTCCTTCTCTGAGGAGAACTGTGCGTGTTTCTCATAGAACGTGTGAAGTTGTCATTAACGGTTTCTAGATAAATGTTGATGTAGCACTGATTTGGAATTGTGTTGTGGGAAACGTTTACAGAAATCTGAAGTCACATGCCCTCAGCCGCAGACACTCATGCAGTGGTGGGTAGAGCAGTGACCTGACTATGCGTCTGCACTTAGATTCTCTGCCTCTTTTCACATTTCTTTAAACTCTGTTTAAAACAGCATGTGGATGCCATGGAGACTGGAAGACCATTCCAACTTGGACGCGTTACCATGAGAGCATATCCTATCCAACCGTACTAACGTGGACACCCTACACCTCCCCTCAGAACTTCAAAAGGGCAAGATCTTTTTTCCTTCACTTATTGCTGAAACCAAGAGCACAATTCCCAGTAAGAGAAGGATCTCTGTGCTGTAAAACTAAAACAAATTGTGCATTCCTTCCGGGGCCATCGTCTTTGTTTTCTTTTTTGTCTTGAATGAATTTTAAAAGGAAATATATAATAAAAATGTTAACCAGAAGGTAAACTTGAGTGTAATTGTGAGACAGACACACCTTTCCACTAGTTTATTTGAATTTTAGACCAGTGACCCTGTTTTGTGGCATTCACGCAAAACACGCTGAGGGCTTTGTTCATCTGGTCATCGTGTCCAAATTTCAGTCATGTTTGTAGCAAGATTTTGGAAGCATTCATATTTCCTTTTTAAAATATATTCCTTTGTGTTCAACAGTTAATCAAAACCAGAGAGTCTAGGGCAGCCTCTCTGGCGTTGTCAGTGATGTAAATTCAGTCCCTGATTTTTAATTTTCTGTCTAGTGTCACAGATCATTGTTGCACACAAACATGGCATAGAAAAGAACATGTTCAGAAGCCATGGGGCCAAGCACATGTGGGGACGGTCTCGAATGCGTGATCAGAGAATCCTTCACCTTTGCTGAAAAGTGAGCTCAGATCCAGCACCATGTTCCTCCTGACCCATCCTGTCTATCTTCTCAGTTGAGTTTTTAATCTCACTTTGGGTTTCCTTGTGAAGTTGGAGGGAAGTTTATAATAGCCTAACACTACCCCACCCCCAACTAGGAGGAACCTCTGTTTTCAAGAGAGATGCCTGTCCTGTGCTTGGATAGTCAGTCAATTATTTGTGTATGAAACAATGTACAAATCAATGTTTTGAAAATAATGATCTCAGACTTTCTAAGTTAAATTTTAAAAATTTTGATTGTTTGCCATATTGGGTGGGTTTACTCTTAGAATCGCATGCTGTAGAAATGCTCAAAAGTGCATATAGGACTCAGTCCTTAGGTGTTCTTTTTCTTTAAGAAATAACCTCTTACAGTTGTAACCATTGCGGCTCTGTCCACTTCTCGTTGCTGCTCTGTGGCACATATCGGAAGCAGTACAGCGCGCGGCTCTACACGCTTGGGTAGCGGGATAAGTCACTGTTTTCTTTATTTCTTTGAAAAAAAAAGTTCTGTTGCAAACGACTGCTGTTGGATTCTGAGGGTGGGGAGGGAGGGAGGGAGGGAGGGAGGGGGAGGGAAGAGCCTGCCCTCCCTTATGGATTCTTCAGGGCCTCCGCCTCTGAGGCGGCTCATTCCCATCACACAGATTGTCCTGGTGTTCATTTCAAGGCCAGTGTTCAGCAGCAGCGTTTGGAAAGCAGGTTCTGTGGGACCCCCCCCCCGCCCCGCCCCCCGCACTCCTTCATAGCAGCAGTAGTGGCTTCTCCATCCTGTTTTCTGCAACATTCTATACAAAACTGTGCTGTGACCTTGCGGTAGGCCTGGATCTGGCAAAGAGAATACAAATGAAACCCCTTCTTTCTCTTTCCGTCCAACAACTCTGTAGAGCTCTCTGCACCCTTACCCCTTTCCACCTTTTGTATTTAATTTTAAAGTCAGTGTACTGCAAGGAAGCTGGATGCAAGATAGATACTATATTAAACTGTACTGTTATTTAAGATGTAATAAAGCAGTTTGACATGAGGGACTTTGGTGTGGTGATTATTTACGGGTCCATTTTCAGTTTACGACACGCCCACCTCCCTAGGCTTACCCTGCTGCTGTAAGGTCTGACAGGTGTGGTCATGCCAGGCAGTGCCTTGGCCACCAGCACGTCACAGAATCCATGAGTGGCGCATTGGCTCCTCGGAGGGGTTCCTGGGAAGCTCCACCTCACAGGCCAGCGGAGCAGGGAGGTCCACCTGCCATCCCCCAGACCCCTCCCCGTGCATAGGCCTTGCCCACAGCACCGTGGGAGTCTTCACAGGCGGCTGCCTTGCCTTTTTCCTCTGCCGTTTCCCTCCCTCAGAATGTCTGAGGATGTGACTCCAGAGACTCGCTTTCCTTGGGACTGAACCGAGTGTTCCTCTTGGTCTGAATCAAAACTGCATCTCGTAAGAAAAAATAAGAACACTGACCACGGTAGAGTGGAAAACCACGGCTGCACGTGTCCCAAATAGCTGCTCCTAGGTTCTGGAACCATCCACTTCCCTGCTTTCCAAACTGGTGATTTTTAAAAATCTTAAATAGGCAATACAAAATTAGCTGGGCCTGGTGGCACACGCCTATAATCCCAGCTCCTTGGGAGGCTGAGCAGGAGAATCACTTGAACCCAGGAGGCAGAGGTTGCGGTGAGCTGAGATCACACCATTGCACGCCAGCCTGGGAAACAAAAGCAAAGTTACGTCTGGAAAAAAAAAAAATCTTAAATAGGCGTATGTGGTGGCTCTCGCCTGTAATTACAGCACTTTGGGAGGCTGAGGCGGGCAGATCGCTTGAGCTCAGCAGTTCAGGACCAGCCTGGGCAATGTGGCAAGACCTCATCACTATTTTATTTAAAAAAAAAAAAAAAAAAAGCTGGACGTGGTTGCTCATGCCTGTAATCCCAGCACTTTGGGAGATTGAGGTGGGCAGATCACGAGGTCGGGAGTTCGAGACCAGCCTGACCAAACAGTGAAACCCCCATCTACTGAAAATACAAAAAATTAGCCAGGCGTAGTGGCGTGCACCTGTAGTCCCAGCTACCTCGGGGGGCTGACGCAGGAAAATCGCTTGAACTTGGGAGGTGGAGGTTGCAGTGAGCCGAGATCACACCACTGTGCTCCAGCCTGGGTGACAGGGAGAATGCGTCTCAAAGGAAAAAAAAAAAAAGATAAAATCTTAAATAATTGGTAAGGTTATAAAAAGGTAACTTTGGGCCGGGCGCGGTGGCTCACGCCTGTAATCCCAGCACTTTGGGAGGCAGAGGCGGCAGGATCATGAGGTCAGGAGATCGAGACCATCCTGGCTAACACGGTGAAACCCCGTCTCTACTAAAAATACAAAAATTTAGCCAAGCGTGGTGGCGGGTGCCTGTAGTCCCAGTTACTCCAGAGGCTGAGGCAGGAGAATGGCGTGAACCCGGGAAGGCGGAGTTGGCAGTGAGCCGAGATCACGCCACTGCACTCCAGCCTGGGCGGGTAACAGAGCAAGACTCCATCTCAAAAAAAAAAAAAAAAAGTAACTTGGTAATTCCCGTGGCTCCAGCAACTGGAACTTTTTTTTTTTTTTTTGAGGTAGAGTCTCACTGTGTGGTCCAGGCTGGAGTGCAGTGGCGCAATCTCAGCTCATGGCAAGCTCCGCCTCCAGGGTTCACGTCATTCTCCTGCCTTAGCCTCCCAAGTAGCTGGGACTACTGGCTGAGCCATCACACCCAGCCGAACTCTTTCCTAGTAAGTGAAGAAGGCTCTCAACGGAAAGTACCTGCAGGCCCCCTCCTCTGCTGGGCACCAGAGAGCCCAGCAGCCCGTCCTCTAGGCTGGCAGTCCCTGGGTGGAGAGGCTCCCAGAGGGCACTTGGGATTCACGGAGCAGGGCCCAGCCGCCTTTGTTGCTCCAGGCAGGGTGCTGATGTTTCTGATGAAACCAAGGGTGCCCATCTGCCACCACTGCAAGTGACAGTATGGCACTGTCTCCCTGGTGGGGTGACCTGGTGCTGTTTTAGGCTGCTGAAGTGGGTGTGATTGGCAGGCTGAACGGGGGGGGGGGGGGGGTTTGCCTGGCTTCATCCTCATCCCCCACTTCTCCCTGAAATACATGAGTTCTTCATAGACATGCAAGTTCTTCACAAGCCCTAAACCTGCCAGCTGTCTTACAGAAGCCCCATTTAAAATGCTAGAGAGTTGAACTTGTCTTGGAGGCGTGAAAAGAAAAAAAGAATTAAAAATTAAATGCCAGAGAGTACCTGAGGCTCTTCCCCAGCGGGCAGTTCCTGGCAGGGAGGGGCTCCAGCAGCTGGGAGGCAGGGCGCCGGCCTGCAGTGGCCTATCTTGGTCCCTGCACAGAATAAATAAAGGCCGAGCATCTCAGCAGGGCTGCCACACCCCCGACTGCACTGCTTCCCTTTGGGAATTCCTGTTGGCTTCTGTGTCCTAGCCTGGCGTCCAGCTGACTGACAGAGCTGGCATGTGGGACCTGGGACCCTCTGGTGCCCCTTCCCCTTGGCTTTGGCCTGGAAGAGCCACAGCTGAGGGGAGACTCCTCCCTGGGGCATCCTGCCTGTCCCTTGGCAGGCATGGAGGCCACTGCCCCACTTTCTTAGCAAAACAGGAAATGAAAACGGGCGCCAACAACGTGCACTTGGACGGTGGCACTGGCTAAGGCACTGTGGAAAGAGGAGGATAATTCCACACTGGCTGAGCGAACTGCATTTTCAAACTTCCCGTGTCCGGGTCACCTGGCTCCGCCCCGCGTGCGCGGGCACACCTGTCGCAGGTGGACACAGGCAGTGGAGTGACTGCAGCTCGCTCTGGTTGTGGACTGTTCCTGCAGGGCCTCGGCCCTCCTTTGACCACACGGCGCGGGACCGCGCCTGTGCTCCATGTCCCAGGGATGGCGGTCCCCCACCTCAATTTTACTCTAGCACGTGGCATGCACGTCCACACTTGAGCAGGACAAGGTTTCCGTTCTGTCCCCTGCGTGTCAGGCACCTAGCAGAGGCTGGTCCTCCAGCAGGATGCGGGGGAGGCGTGCTCTGCCCACGCAAAACGGAGACACTAAAGCGTCCTGGCGCGGCGCCCGCCCCCAGCCGGTCCTGGGAGCCTGAGTGACTGGGGCCAATAGAAGGGCGGCCCCGGACCGAGGGCACCCGGGAAAGACCGCCCCTGCCCCTCCCATTACTCTCTGGCCTCGCCCTGTCCCCTCCCCCACCTTTCCTCGCTGGGTGACCTTGAGCAAGTTACTTGGCCTTTCTGTGCCTCTGGCTCCCGCATGAAAAATGTGGACAATAAACGTACCAGGCTGTGGCTGGGTGCGGTGGCTCACGCCTGTAATCCCAGCACTTTGGGAGGCCGAGGTGGGCGGATTACCTGAGATCAGGAGTTCAAGACCAGCCTGGCCAACATGGTGAAACCCTGTCTACTAAAAATACAAAAAATGAGCTGGGTTCAGTGGCGTGCGCCTGTTAACTCCAGCTACTCTGGACCCTGTGGCAGGAGAATCACTGGAACCTGGGAGGCGGAACTTGCAGTGAGCTGAGATCACACCACTGCACTTCAGCCTGAGCTACAGAGTGAGACTTCGTCTCAAAAAAAAAACAAAAAAAAACAAAAAAAAACTACCACGCTGCTTGGTAAGGATCTTGTGAGGTCAGAGTCCTAGTCATGCCAGGTGGTTACTGTTGATGATCCCCGCCCACCCTGGGCTCTCACCACCTCAGGGCCCTGGGTCTTGCGGCTGCCTCTGCCTGAGAAACACTTGTCCCTACTGTACCCCAACCCCTGCCTCCCCCCACCAATTCTGCTTCTAGTCCGTCTGCCCCCCTAGAAGGTGAACAAACACCTGATGGACTTCTGTTTCCACTGTTGAGTCCTCAGTGTGCCTGGTGTCCTGGGAGAGAGGTCGCCCCTCGCCCCAAACCAGGTCAAACAGGAGACTATCATGTGAGCAGATCCAGACACTGGCCCCTACAGATGCCCCTATCCTGGCTCTCAGCCTGGGCAGGGTCTGTGCCAGGTGCTGGCTGGAGGCTGGATGAGATGACCAGATAGCCTGCCACACTGATGTCCTTCACTGGGAGCCTCAGTTCCTCTCAGCCACCCTTTCCCCAGGCTCCCAGCCACTTCCCCTTGTGGATTCCGGGCAGACTTCGTTCACCCGGTTCACTGGAGCCAGGCCACCTGAAGTCAACTTCCCTCCCTCCTCAGCCTCCCCAGGAGTGACCTGTACCCCAGTCCATCCTGCTCCACCCCTCATGGCCTCCATTCCCCCTTCTCCCTCTACCCATTCCATCCCTGCTGGCCCCCACAAGAGGATGGGTCCAGGTTTTGGGGGTTCTGAAGTAAACAACATGGGACCCATCCTTAAAGAATACAAAAAGCAATGCAAAATTATGTGAAGAGTCCACCGCCCCCTTGAGCAATGGCAGCTCTGGGGCTGAGGAAAGTCAGGGCAGGGGATGCCACGCACTGCTGCCCCATCCCCGGGGCCTGGTCAGGCAGGAGGGGGCCTTTCCTGACCCTGAATCGCTTGGAGGCAGACCCTCCTCCTGAGCACCATCTGGTAGGGACCCTCTACTCCTGCCCCAGCCCCCATGACAGCCTTGGACCCTTCGGTTCCTGCTGCTGGGACATCCCTTCCCTTTGATCTCAGCCCAAGCAAAACTGCCTCTAGCACCATTCCGGGTGCCCTAAGCAGCCCTTCCCAGCTTTGGCCTTAGTTATTGCCGGTCAGGCCTGGGGTGAGGTGTGGGTGTGAGGTCTTGGCCCCTGAATCTTCAGGGTCATATCTGGGGCCTGCCCTGAGAAATTGCACAACCTGTCAGCTGAAGGAAACCACAGCCCTGGTTTTGTTTTCTCATCTCTGAAATGGGGAAGCTCTCCTGCAGGCAGTGCCCAGGCCCAGGGTAGACAAAGGGTTTCCATGCCACAGACGGGGCAGCTGCTGGAGCTCCTACACAGTGGGACACGCGAAGGGCGCCTGCTGTGTGACCTGGGGCCCACGACAGTCACTGGATGCCTCTGCAGAAGCGGGTGACTGCCTCTATTCTAGAAGATTCTACCGAGGCCTGGCTCAGTGCCTGGCTTGTGTGTGTGCCATCTAGATCAAGCATTATTATGCTAATGATCATATCCAAAAACTCAGCTCAAGCATTATTATGTTAATGATCTTATCCGCCCCCCTCTCCCCCCTAAAGAAAAAGAACTAGGCAGCTCAAGGCCGCTTCTGTGGGTGTGGCTGGTGGTCACTTCAAAACAGTTGGGTTTGCAAAATAACCCGGGGAGAAGTTACAGAGCTTAAGAAATCCCCCAAGTTCCCATGATCCTTGCTTCCCTTTCCAGTCGCCCTTGGTGCCCTGTACTTCACTGTGGTACTGGACAGAAGAGCTGTGTTTTCCAGGAAGACTCGGCCAGGCCGTGTTTCGGGTCTCTGGATTCAGGTCCCAGGAGTCCTGACCAGAGAGCAGGTATGCGGGTGTGGGGAAGGACTGCAGGGGACTCAGGTCCACACCGACCCTGGGTCAGGTGATCCACATAGGAATATAAACAGGGACTGAACCTCAGAAAACAATGGCTGGGCCAGGTGCAGTGGCTTACGCCTATAATCCTAGTACTCTGGGAGGCCGAGGCAGGTGAAGTTTGAGACCCAGCCTGGGCAAAATGGCAAAACCTCACATCTACAAAAAAAAAAAAATGGCCGAGTGTGGCGGGACCTACCTGTAGTCCCAACTACTAGGGAAGCTGAGGTGGGAGGATCGCTTGCACCTGGGAGGTCAAGGCTGCAGTGAGCCGTGAGTCCCACTGGACTCCGGCCTGGGGGACGGAATGAGACCCTATCTCAGAAAAACAAAAGGGGGGCCGGCAGGTTAGAGCAGCTGGTCGTGTATTGCCAGTTTACTGACAGTGACTCCAGAGCTGAGTGAGAACTGGGCGCATGGCACATTGTTGGGATATCTGAGGCCTGAAGGCGCTGATGAGCAGCCACCAGGTCAGCAAGTGCGGGCTGGGTGGGGCCCGCGGTTCCAACAAACACTACGAAGTCCGCTCCTGTGGCTTCGGCCACCTCCCCCAACTCCCCGGGTCCTCCAGCCTGTGGGGTGCGAAAAACACCACTTCCCGGACCCCTCGAGGAACCCCGGGCCACCAGGGCCTCCCTGCACTGCCAACCTTGGGATCCCAGGCGCACACCCGAGGCCGGTGGTGGGCGTGCAAGGCGCACCCGGCCGCTAGAGGTGGGCGTGAGGCCAAGCGCGATTCCCCCAGGCGCAGGGCCGCCCTCCCCGCCTCGACGGACAGCCCCGAGGGAGCGCAGCGCTGCCGCAGCTGCTCCAAGATTCGGTCCCCAAATCCGGCTCGGTCCCCAAATCCGGCTCGGTCCACACCGTGTCACAGCCCAGTAATTAGGGAATCAGCGGCGGGCGGGGCCGGCTCTCGCGGGGCACCTGCGCTCCCCTGAGCCGGCCCACGTGGTCCGGGAAGTCCCGCCCGCGGTGGCGGTGAGTGGGGGCGGGACGCCGGCCAAGGGCTGGGGTCAGAAGGTCGGGGGAGCCTAGGCGTAGACGTGACGGGCGAACCGGGAGGCGCCCTCCGGACGCGGCAGGTGAGTGGGGACGGGAGCCGCGGGCCGCCCTCCTCGGGGCGCCGACCCCTGCCTGCCCGAGTCGCGGACGCCCGCCTCGGTCCCCGCTGCCCGCCTCCGCTCCCGGGCCACCGCTCTCCACCGCGGTTCGCCCCTCCTCCCCGCCGCCCGCCCCTTCCCCGCCACGTCCGCCGCCTCCCGCCCGCGCGGGGTATCCCGGCGCGAGTGGGACCGGGCGGACCCGCGGGACGACCCACGTGAGCGGCGGCGCGGCAGGGCGCGTGCGTGGAGGGTGCGCCTGCGCACTGGGCGGGCGCGGCCCGCGTTGCTGGTCGGCGGCGCCGGCGCCGGGGTCCGGGCGGCCATGGGGCAACGGGCGGCCGGGGCGCCCGGGGCCAGGTAGCGACGGCAGGCGGCGGCGGGGCGGCGGGGCCTGCGGGTTCGGTCCGGCATGTAGACGCCCCCGCAGGCGCCCGCGGCGGCGAACGGTGAGTGAGCAGCCCCGGCCCGCCGTCCGCCTGGGGTCGCCCGCCGCCTGGGGTCATCGCTGCCCGGGAGCGCGCGGCCGGGCGGGGAGACACCGGGCCGGCCCTGCCCATCTGGCCTGCGGAGGACGCCGTGGAAGCGCTGCCGGGCCGCCGCTCGGTCCTGAACGGGGCGCCAGCACGGCCCAGGGCGAGGCTCGGCCTTGGGGACGGGTCTGAGGGAGGCCGCTGTCCGGCCTGGCTCTCCCGGGCGGAGAAGGTGGGGCCGTCCAGCCCGGACCGCGCTCGTCGGTCGCCGCTGCGTGGGCGGCCAGGCCCTCGGTGTCCGCCTTCCGTGAGTGGTTTCAGCAAGCAGGAGGGGTCTTTGACTCGTGAAAGCTTAGAGGGGCCCACACCTAGTGGGAAAGTAGGAATAAAGGGTTCTATACAGCAGTATTGGCGTGGGATTCTCTAAATAAACACATCTTTGATTTAGTGCCCAGTACTTGCCAGAAAATTCCAATAGTCTATGGTGATGTTCCTACAGGCGGCTGCCGTCCAGTAGCCCAGATGTCAGCACCGGCCTTGAGCTCTAGGTCATCGTTTTCTTTCTTAATTGTGGGAACAGGGCGTGCCCAGCTCCCAAGGCCTGGTGGAGTTTTCCTTCCCAGGCCAAGGACCACCCCAGCCCTCCCATTCCTCCTCCCGAAGCAATGGAATTCCTTTTGGCTTCAATTCTGAGTAACAAGTTATTTTTCCTTTCTTGTTTGGAACACACTAAGTTTTACATTCAAAAGTTCATTATTCTTGGCTCTTGACGGGAATACATTTCAAAACTCTTCCTGTGTTCCACGTCTCTCTGACCGCCTTAGTTGGCCTGAAACTGGCATGTTTGCCTTAATAAGTTTTATTTTTCCCCTTCTTATGTCATCTGGTCTAAGAAGTAAGTTACTTTAACATCTTGTTAGATAATTCCCTTCAAGTACTGAAATTCCCTTGAACATTGTCCTCCCAAGCCTCTGGAAATTTCTTGCCCGCTTGGAACTTCCGTGTATGGCCTGTTTGTTCTCAGCAATGGCTTCACGGGGACTTTTGCAGCCACTTCATGGCGTTAGCACGCTGGTTCGAAGCTACTTGAAGAATCACAGGTGCCACCGCAGTACCCAACAAAATAGCTTCATCATTTGGAGGTGTCCCCTCGAGGTGTTTCTGTGTGTATATGTGTGTGTGTGTGTTAGAAACAGGGCCTCACTGTGTCCCCCAGGCGTGTTTATAGTGGCATGATTATAGCTCACTGTAACCTCAAATTCCTGGGCTCAATTGATCCTCCCACCTCAGCCTCCTGAGTAGCTGGAATTACAGGCCTGCACCACCACACCTAGCTGATTTATACAATTTTTGTAGAGATAGAGTCTCACTGTGTTGTCCAGGCTGGTCTCAAACTCCTGGCCTCAAGATATCCTTCTGCCTCCACTTCCCAAAGTGCTGATCTTACAGAGGTGAGCCACTTTGACCAGTAGTTTTGTGTTTTGTTTTTTTTTCCAGACGGAGTCTAGCTCTGTCACCCAGGCTGGAGTGCAGTGGCACAATCTCGGCTCACTGCAGCCTCCACCTCCCGGGTTCAAGCGATTCTGCTGCCTCAGCCTCCCAAGTAGCTGGGATTATAGGCGCCCACCACCATGCCCAGCTGATTTTTGTATTTTTAGTAGAGACGGGGTTTCACTGTGTTGGCCAGGCTGGTCTGGAATTCCTGACCTCATGATCCGCCCACCTCGGCCCCCCAAAGTGCCAGGATTACAGGTATGAGCCACTATGCCCGGCCTCACTTTGACCAGTCTTTTTGTTTGTTTTCTTTGAATTCAGAGATGGGTTTATGTTGCTTGAGTCAGTTGGCAGCCTGCTGTTTGGTTCCAAACCAGCATTTTCTTCCTGAAACAACTGCTGTAAGCAGTTAGATTTCCAGGCTAGCACAAAATCCTGTTTGATTCATAAATGCTCATAGTGAGGGTGTCCCAGAAAGTTAGCCAAGTCAAGAGCAGTTCTTGTGAAGTGGAGGCGGTGAGCAAATAGAGGGAAAGTGGCGCTTGTGATGAAAACAGAAAACAATAGTTCATTGTATTGAGCTTCCCACTTGAGGAAATGTAGGTCTCACTTGGAGAATTAAGAGGCAGGTGGATGTTTGTGGGAGTTGACGGCCCTGCATCTGGATTACCTCCAGTCTGCAGGTGTGTTAGGATAACAGCAAGAGGGATCGTTGAGCACACAAGCCCAGCACCTGCGGGGAGGCCGTGTCCTGGCAGGAAGGTGCAGGGCCTTCTCCAGCAGCTCCACTTTCTAGTCCATATATACCTGTTGACAGTCACCGCCCGGCTTCAACCGTTCTGGACAAGCGGATGTCAGTAATGCTTTAGCTCGTAACCCCAGGATTTCATTTCTACTCTCTGTGCTGGTGGCTTATCATTTGCAGTCTTTCCTGGCCCACAGTTGGAAAGGTTCAGGCATGGGAATGGGGAAGTGAATAAAATGTGTGTTCTTCAGACAGATGGTGAAAAGTGTTCAGCGAAAAGGCGAAATAGAGCCAGGCGGGATGTGAGGATGCCACGCAAACTTTGTGCAACTGGAGAGGTGGGGTGGTGCCTGGCCTCACCATTCAGAACTGCACAGACCCCTGTTTTCCTCATCTCCTAAGTGGGTGGAGCCACATCTAAAGAAAGCCCCCTTCAGACCTGTAATCTGCTTAGGTTTAATGAGGTCACAGGGTCAAGCCCTGTGGTCACATGGCTGTAGCGCTTTCCAGAAAGTCTTTCTCAATTTATATACTGCCAGTGTGCATGCCAGCACTGGGCATTATTTACTGGGGGGAGATGAGATGGGTAATTTAGTGGGCAGTAAGTTTTTTCCAACTCATGGTTAACTGAGGTTGAGTGTTTCCGCATTTCTGTTACTAAATAAATTTTCCTTTTTCATTTAGTGTTTCAACAAATATTGATTGAGTTCTTACATGGGAACGAACTCATGCATATTATGTTTGTATTTGCGTGTGTGTGACTTTTGTTCATGTTCTTTGCACATTTATTTCTTGGCATCTTAATGTTTTCCTTGCCACTTTGTGTAAGTTCGTTATGAATATTTTCTTATTGTGCTCTAGTACTGTTTTCTAATAAAACTTCCTAATACAGAGGTTTTTTGTTTTGTTTTTTGTTTTTTTTTTCCTGAGGTGGGGTCTCACTCTGTCACCCAGGCTGGAGGGCAGTGGCATGATCTCGGCTCACTGCAACCTCTGCCGCCTGAGTTCAAGCGATTCTCCTGCCTCAGCCTCCTGAGTAGCTGGGATTATAGGTGCCTGCCACCGCGCCCAGCTAATTTTTTTGTATTTTTAGTAGAGACGGGGTTTCACCATCTTGGCCAGGCTGTTATTGAACTCCTGGCCTCATGATCTGCCCTCCTCGGCCTCCCAAAGTGCTGGGATCACAGTCGTGAGCCACCGTGCCCGCCCTACAAAGGTTTTTTAAAATTAGATTCATGCTATGAGGAATTTGAATGCATTTTGGTGCAGCTAGCATCATGTGTCCTTTTAAAACCATTAACATCTCAAACAAACGAATTAAATGTCAGTCCTGATTCGCTGTTGTCAAAAAATACACTGGTGGTTGGGCCCAGTGGCTCACGCCTGTAATCCCAGCACTTTGGGAGGCCAAGGCAGGTGGATCATCTGAGGTCGGGAGTTTGAGACCAGCCTGACCAACATGGAGAAACCCCTCCATGTTGAAGAATTAAGAGGCAGGTCTCCACTAAAAAATACGAAATTAGCTGGGAGTGGTGGCGCGCGCCTGTAGTCCCAGCTACTCGGGAGGCTGAGGCAGGAGAACCTGGGAGGCAGAGTTTGCGGTGAGCCGAGATCACACCGCTGCTCTCCAGCCTGGACAACATCAGTGAAGCTCTATCTCCAAAAAAAAAAAAAAAACAAAACAAAACTGGTTATGGTATTGGAGATGCCTATTAAATATGTGTGTGTGTGTGTGTATATATATATATGTGCGTATATATATACACACACACATACATAAGTGAAGATAATTGTTTAAAGTTGGTTTTAATATTATTTTATAAATTATCTTACTGCTTAGTCATCAAATTGATCTTCGCAAATAAATATGAACAGAGCTTCTCGGCTGGGTGCAGTGGCTTATGCCTGTAATCCCAGTGCTTTGGGAGGTCAATGCAGGAGGATCACCAGAGCCCAGGAGTTCAAGATCAGCCCGTTCGATGTAACAAGACCCTGTCTCTACAAAAATTTTAAAAATTAGCCAGACGTAGTGGCACATGCCTGTAGTCTTAGCTACATGGGAGGATCCCTTGAGCCTGGGAGATTGAGGCTGCAGTAAGCTGTAATTGCACCACTACACTCCAAGACCCTGCCTCTCAGTCTCAGTCTCTCAGTCTGTCTCTCAGTCTCAGTCTCTCTCTGTCTCTGTCTCTCAGTCTCAGTCTCTCAGTCTGTCTCTCAGTCTCTCTCTCTCTCTCTCTCTGTCTCTGTCTCTCTCTCACACACACACACACACAAACACACACAAAGTAGAGCTTCTAGGTAATGTAGCAGTAATAAGAATACATTTTTTAACATTTTGTAATTTTGAATGATTTTTTTTATTAATATTTTTGTATATTAAACAAAACATCTTGCTGTGTTGCCCAGGCTGGTCTCCAACTCCTGACTTCAAGTGATACCCCTGCTTCGGCCTCTGAAAGTGCTGGGATTACAGATGTGAGCCACTGTGCCTGACCTTTATTAACTGTTTATTTTGAAATAATCTGCTGGGTGCAGTGGCTCACGCCTGTAATCCCAGCACTTTGGAAGGCCAAGGTGGGCGAATCACCTGAGGTCGGGAGTTCGAGACCAGTCCGGCCAATGTGGTGAAACCCCATCTCTACTTAAAATACCAAAATTAGCCAGGTGTGGTGGCAGGCACCTATAATCCCAGCTACACGGGAGGCTGAGGCAGGAGAAGTGCTTGAACCCTGGAGGCGGAGGTTCCCAGTGAGCTGAGATTGTGCCACTGCACTCCAACCTGGGGGACAAGAACGAGATTTCGTCTGGGGGAAAAAAAGAAAAAGAAATAATCATAGACTAGTTCACGGGAAGTTGTAAAAATAGTACAGAGAGACACCTGTCCCCTTCACCAGCTCCCTCTCTGTTAACATCTTTTTTTTTTTTTTTTTTTTGAGACGGAGTTTGGCTCTTGTTGCCCAGGCTGGAGTGCAATGGCATGATCTGATCTCGGCTCGCTGCAACCTCCACCTCCCAAGTTCAAGTGATTCTCCTGCCTCAGCCTCCCGAGTAGCTGGGATTACAGGGGCCCGCCACCAAGCCAGGCTAATTTTTTGTATTTTTAGTAGAGATGGGATTTCTGCATGTTGGTCAGGCTGGTCTCAAACTCACAACCTCAGGTGATCATCCTGCGTCAGCCTCCCAAAGTGCTGGGATTACAGGCCTGAGCCACCATGCTGGCCCTTGTGTTAACATCTTACACCTCCATACACCTCCATAGTACAATATTAAAACCAGGGAATTGAAATACTGCTAACTGAACTGTAGACCTTATTCAAGTTTCACCAGTTTTACATGTGTGTATATGTGTGTGGCTCTATGCAGTGTTACCTCATAAATTAATTATATAACCACCACCACTAGCAAGACCCAGAACTGGTCTTGAACTCCAGAACTCAAGCGATCCTCCTGCCTCGGCCTCCCAAAGTGCTGGGATTACAGGCATGAGCCACCACACCCAGCTGTATTTTAATTTTCTGAACAGTGTTTTGGCTAGGCACAGTGGCTCACGCCTGTAATCCAAGCTCTCGCCTGTAATCCAAGCACTTTGGGATGCTGAGGTGGAGAGATTGCTTGAACCCAGGAGTTCGAGGTCAGCCTGGGCAGCATGGCAAAACTTCATCTCTACAAAAAAATACAAAAATTAGTCAGGCATGGTGGCACATGCTTGTAGTCCCAGGTACTCAGGAGGCTGAGGTGGGGGATTGAGCCCAGTAGGTAGAGGCTCCAGTGAGCCATGATTGCACCCCTGTTCTCCAGCCTGGAGACAGAGTAAGACCCTGCCTAAAACAGAAAAAAAAACAAAGATCGGTGTTCCATTAAGTATAAAAGATTTTAAACACCACTAAGACTTTTTCCAGCTGGGTGCGGTCGCTCACGCCTGTAATCCCAACACTTTGGAAGGCCAAGGTGGGAGGATCACTTGAGCCCAGGAGTTCGAAACCAGCCTGTACAACATAAGGAGACCCCATCTCCACCCCAAAAAAACAAAAAACAAAAAAAAATTAGCTAGGTGTGGTGGTGCATGTCTGTAATCCCAGCTACTTGGGAGGCTGAAGTGAGAGGATTGCTTGAGCCTGGGAGGTTGAGGCTGCAGTGAGCTGAGATCACACCACTGTACTCCAGCCTGGGCAACAGTGGGAGATCCTGTCTCACAAAAAAAAAGAAAGAAAAAAGCCAGGCATGGTGGCTCACGCCTATAATCCTAGAACTTTGGAAGGCCGAGGTGGGCAGATCACAGGGTCAGGAGTTAACCCCGTCTCTACTGAAAATTACAAAGCATAAGCCAGGCATGGTAGCGGACGCCTGTAATCCCAGCTGCTCGGGAGGCTGAGGCTGGAGAATCACCTGAACCCAGGAGGCGGAGGTTGCATTGAGCTGAGATTATGCCTTTGCACTCCAGCCCGGGCAATAGTGTGAGACTCTGTCTCCAAAAAAAAAGAAAAAAAAAAATTCCAATGCTTTCTTCTAAAAAGTTTTGTAGTTTTAGTCCTCACATTTAGGTCTATAATCCATTTTGAGTTAATATTTGTATTTAGTATGAGGAAGTGGTTGGGCTTCATTCTTTTAGACATGGCTGTCCAGTTGCTGAGAACTATTGGGTGAAAAGATTATCCTCCCCCATGTTGAATCACCTCAGCACCTGTCAAAAATCCATTGACTGCATGTGTATGGGGGTCTGTGGCGTCTGCCTCTGGGCTGGCTGTCCTGTTTCCTTGATGTGTATGTCCGTTTTGACACTACCACGCTGTCGGGTTCCCATAGTTTTTCAACAAGTCGTGAACTTAGCCGTCCATGTTTGTTCTTGTTCAGTTTTTTTAGCTGGTCTAGATACTTTACATTTTTATGTGAATTTGATCAGCTTGTCCTTTCCTTTAGAAATCCTGCTTGGATTTTGATAGTTCTGTTTGGATAACATTTGTAGATCAATTTGATGAGATCTAAGATCTTTTTTTTTTTTTTTTTTTTTTTTTTTTTGAGACGGAGTCTCGCTCTGTCGCCCAGGCTGGAGTGCAGTGGCCGGATCTCAGCTCACTGCAAGCTCCGCCTCCCGGGTTTACGCCATTCTCCTGCCTCAGCCTCCGGAGTAGCTGGAACTACAGGCGCCCGCCACCTCGCCCGGCTAGTTTTTTGTATTTTTTATAGAGGCGGGGTTTCACCGTGTTAGCCAGGATGGTCTCGATCTCCTGACCTCGTGATCCGCCCGTCTCGGCCTCCCAAAGTGCTGGGATCACAGGCTTGAGCCACCGCGCCCGGCCGAGATCTAAGATCTTAATATTGAGTCCTCCAATCCATGAACGTGGTGTGTCTCTCCATTTATTTAGATTTCCTTTGATCTCTGTCAGCAGTATATTGTAGTTTTCAGTCTGCAGTTCTTACGTGTCTTTTGTCAGATATATCCCTACATGTTTTATATTTTTAATGATATTATAAATCATTTATTTTTTTAAAGACGAAATTTCACTCTTGTTACCAGGGCTGCAGTGCAATCGCAGCTCACTGCAACCTCCACCTCTCAGGTTCAAGTGATTCTCCTGCCCCAGCCTCCCAGATAGCTGGGATTACAGGTGTGTGCCACCATGCCTACCTAATTTTTTTTTTTTTTTTGAGACAGAGTCTCGCTGTCACCCAGGCTGGAGTGCAGTGGCGCGATCTCAGCTCACTGCAAGCTCTGCCTCCTGGGTTCACACCATTCTCCTGCCTCAACCTTCCGAGTAGCTGGGACCACAGGTACCGCCACCACGCCCGGCTAATTTTTTGTGGTTTTGGTAGAGACAGGGTTTCACCATGTTAGCCAGGATGGTCTTGATCTCCTGACCTCGTGATCCGCCTGCCTCAGCCTCCCAAAGTGCTGGGATTACAGGCGTGAGCCACTGTGCCTGGCCCAATTTTTTATATTTAGTAGAGATGAGGTTTCACCATGTTGGTCAGGCTAATCACAAACTCCTGACCTCAGATGATCCACCCACTTCGGCCTCCCAAAGTGTTGGGATTACAGGCGTGAGTCACCACACCCGGCCATAAATTATAGTGTTATTTATTTATTTTTTTTTTGAAAGAGAGTCTTGCTCTGTCATCCAGGCTGAGGTGCAGTTGTGGGTTCTCTGCTCACTGCAACCTCCACCTCCCGGGTTCATGCCATTCTCCTGCCTCAGTCTCCCAAGTAACTGGGACTACAGGCACCCGCCACCAAGCCTGGCTAAATTTTTATATTTTTAGTAGACACAGAGTTTCACCATGTTAGCCAGGATGGTCTCAATTTCCTGTTGTCTGTTGCTAGTATATAGAAATACAATTGATTTTTGTGTATTGAAATTGCCTTCTGAAACCTTGCTAATAAACTCACTTATTTATGTTTTTCTACATAGAAATGTCATGTCATCTGCAAGTACAACTTCACTTGTTCCTTTTCTTACTTTGTTTAACAGACCTACTTTCTATGCCAAACTTTTTCTGTCACTGTACCTTTTACTTTTTTCTTATGTTATTGCACTGGCTGTGGCCTCTAGTATAGTCCTGAATAGGAGTAATTATACCAGATGTATTTTTGTAGGTTCTGGTTTTCATTGAATTTGTCATAGTTTTTTTTTTTTTTTAATTGAGGCAGAGTCTCACTCTGTCACCCAGGCTGGAGTGAGTGGTGCAATCTCAGCTCACTGCACCCTCTGCCTCACGGGTTCAAGCAATTCTCCTGTTCTCTTACCTCAGCCTCCTGCATAGCTGGAATTAAGGTGCCTACCACCACTCCGGGCTAATTTTTTTGTTTCTGTTTTTGTTTTTGTTTTTTTGAGTGCTGGGATTACAGGCAAGAGCCACCGTTCCCGGCCATTTTTTTGTATTTCTGGTCTTAATCTCCTGACCTCAAATGATCCACCCACCTCGGCCTCCCAAAGTACTGGGATTACAGGTGTGAACCACCATGTCTGGCCGAATTTTTCAAGTATTTGGATAAAACACTGGTATGTCTTTTTTTTTTTTTTTTTAGGCAGAGTCTCGCGCTGTCGCCCAGGCTGGAGTGCAGTGGCACAATCTCAGCTAACTGCAAGCTCCACCTCCTGGGTTCACGCCATTCTCCTGCCTCAGCCTCCCAAGTAGCTGGGACTACAGGCGCCTGCAACCACTCGTGGCTAATTTTTTGTATTTTTAGTAGAGACGGAGTTTCACCGTGTTAGCTAGGATGGTCTCGATCTCCTGACCTCGTGATCCGCCCGCCTCGGCCTCCCAAAGTGCTGGGATTACAGGCGTGAGCCACGGCCTCCAACCTAAACACTGGTATGTCTTTTTTTCTTTTTTCTTTTTCTTTTTTATTTTCCCATTTGAGATGGAGTCTTGCTCTGTCACCCAGGCTAGAGTGCAGTGGCACGATCTCAGCTCACTGCAACCTCCGTCTCCCAACTTCAAGGAATTCTCATGCCTCACCCTCTCCAGCAGCTGGAATTACAGACACGCGCCGCTACACCCGGCTAATTTTTTTTTTTTTTTCTTTTTTTGAGACAGAGTCTTGCTCTGTCTCCAGGCTGGTGCAATCATGGCTAACTGCAACTTCTGCCTCCTGGGTTCAAGCAATTCTCCTGCCTTAGCCTCCCGAGTAGCTGGGATTTACAGGTGCCTGCCACTGCGCCCAGCTACCTTTGTATTTTTTTTTAGTAGAGACAGGGTTTCGCCTTGTTGGCCAGGCTGATCACAAACACCTGACCTCAGGTGATCCACCCACCTCGGCCTCCCAAAGTGCTGGGATTACCAGCTTGAACCATCGCACCCAGCCTGTATTTTTTTTTTTTTTTTTGAGATGGAGTTTGCTCTGTCGCCCAGGCTGGAGTGCAGTGGCGTGATCTTGGCTCACTGCAAGCTCTGCCTCCCGGGTTCATGCCATTCTCCTGCCTCAGCCTCTCGAGTAGCTGGGACTATAGGCGCCCGCCACCACGCCCAGCAAATTTTTTTTAGTAGAGACGGGGTTTCACCGTGTAGCCAGGATGGTCTTGATCTCCTGACCTCGTGATCTGCCCACCTCGGCCTCCCAAAGTGCTGGGATTACAGGCGTGAGCCATCGTGCCCAGCCCAGCCTGTATTTTTAGTAGAGACAGGGTTTTTCATCATGTTGGCCAGGCTGGTCTTGAACTCCTGGCCTGAAGTGATCCGCCCACCTTGGCCTCCCTAAGCGCTGGGATTACAGGCGTGAGCCACCACACCCAGCCTGGTATGTCTTAAGCTGGGAAGATACTGATCCACTGAAGCAGTGCTGTCAATTCTCGCTAAACATTGGAATCCTCCAGGGAGCTCTTTAAAGTGCCAGTGCCTGGGCTGTGCCTTGAGGTTCTCATCCTTCAGCCTAGAGGGCACATAGGAATTGGTTTTGTTGGAAACTCTAAGGTGATTGTAAAACGCAGCCAGAGTGCTAACCAGCTTTTTGGGTATTCAGAGAACCCCTTGACTTTGACCTTAGCATAGGGCCCACAGTCTTGTCCGTCTGAACTTTCCTTCTGCCCACCTTGCCATCATCTCACATATTTTAGTTGTTTTATTTAGGCTACTGTAGCAAAGCGCCACAGGCATGGGGCAGGGGGTGCAGAAACAACAGAAACGTTTGTTCTCACAGCTTTGGAGGCCGAGTGTCCAAGGTCGGGGTCCCAGATAATTTGGTTCATCGTGAGAACTCTCTTTCTCACTGTAATGGCCGTCTTCTCTGGCGTTACTTTTGTGTCCAGTGAGGGTGGGAGCAGAGGTGCGGAGAGAACGCTTCCGATGTTTTGTTTTCTTTTTGTTTTGTTTTGTTTTGTATTTGAGACAGGGTCTCTATTGCCTAGGCTGGAGTGCAGCAGCACAATCACAGTTCACTACAACCTCAAACTCCTGGTCTCAAGTGATCCTCTTGCCTTGGCCTCCAAGTACCTGGGACTACAGGCATGCACCACTCTGTCCAACTCTTTTTGTTGTTGTTGTTGTTGGGTTTTTTTTTTTTTTTTGTAGAAGCAGAATCTTGCTATGTTGCCCAGGCTGTTCCTGAACTCCTGGCCTCAAGTGATCCTCTTACCTCAGCCTCCCAAAGCCCTGGGATTACAGGAGTGAGCCACCATGCCTACCCTGGTGTCTCTTTTTTTTTTTTTTTTTTTTTTTGAGACGGAGTCTCGCTCTGTCGCCCAGGCTGGAGCGCAGTGGCGCGATCTCGGCTCACTGCAAGCTTTGCCTTCCGGGTTCCCGCCATTCTCCTGCCTCAGTCTCCCGAGTAGCTGGGACTACAGGCGCCCGCCACCTCGCCCGGCTAATTTTTTGTATTTTTAGTAGAGACGGGGTTTCACCGTGTTAGCCAGGATGGTCTCGATCTCCTGACCTCGTGATCCGCCCGCTTCGGCCTCCCAAAGTGCTGGGATTACAGGCGTGAGCCACCGCGCCCGGCCTAGTGTCTCTTCTTACAATGATGCTGATTCTATCTGATCAGACCCCACACTTATGACCTCATTTTTTCTTTTTTTTTTTTTTTTGAGATGGAGTTTCGCTCTTGTGGCACAGGTTGGAGTGCAATGGCACAATCTCAGCTCACTGCAAGCTCTGCCTCCTGGGTTCAAGCATTTTTCCTGCCTCAGCCTCCCAAGTAGCTGGGATTACAGCGTCTGCTACCACTCCCAGCTAATTTTTGTATTTTTTAGAGACGGAGTTTCACCATGTTGGTCAGGCTGGTCTCAAACTACTGACCTCATATGATCTGCCCGCCTCAGTCTCCCACGGTGTTAGGATCACAGGTGTGAGCCACCGTGCCCAGCTGACCTCATTTAACTCCTTTCTTAGAGGCCCACCTCCATATTCAGCCACACTGGAAGTTAGGGCTTCAATGTAGGAATTTGGGGGGATTGCTGGGTGCAGTGGTTCACACCTGTAATCCAAGCACTTTGGGAGGCCAAGGCAGGAGGATCACCTGAGCCCAGGAGTTTGAGACCAGTCTAGGCAACACAGAGAGATCCTGTCTCTACAAAATAAAAATAACAAATAAACTAGGAGAGGATACATTCAGTCCATAATGCCACATTTATCCTTTTTAATGCCAGAATCTACCTTGTCCTGAGTTTATTAAGATTTATCTTCTTTTTTTTTTTTTTTTGAGACGGAGTCTCGCGCTGTCACCCAGGCTGGAGTGCAGTGGCCGGATCTCAGCTCACTGCAAGCTCCGCCTCCCGGGTTCACGCCATTCTCCTGCCTCCGCCTCCTGAGTAGCTGGGACTACAGGCGTCCGCCACCTCGGCCGGCTAGTTTTTTGTATTTTTTTAGTAGAGACGGGGTTTCACCGTGTTAACCAGGATGGTCTCGATCTCCTGACCTCGTGATCCGCCCGTCTCGGCCTCCCAAAGTGCTGGGATTACAGGCTTGAGCCACCGCGCCCGGCCAGATTTATCTTCTTTAATGAGAAGGTATATTTGGCTTTATTTTATGTGTTTAGCCTCTATTGAGTGATTTTTTATTGTTTCCATGCATGGCCCCTCTTCTGTTCTTCTGAAGCTTGTTTTATTCTGTTTCTAGCTTTATTGAATTGAGTGCTCAGTTCATGACTTCCCAGGGGTTGTGACCTAGCTTTGATGGGATTGAACCGACCCTGGCTGCTGTTTATGTTGCTCTGACCTTCTGGATGTTCCAGGTGTTGGTTCCGATCTTCACTTTGATCCCTGAGTTGCTTAAGAGAAAGTTCAGAAACTTCCAAGTGGTTGAGGGCTTTTTTTTGTTTCTACTTTTATCTCTTCCTGGTTTTATTGTATTGTGGTCAGAAGATGAGGTTCCAGGCTAGGCGTGATTGCTTACGCCTGTACGGGAGTCTGAGGCGGACAGAGCATTTGACGTCGAGAGTTCTAGACCAGCCTGGCCAACATGGTGAAACCCCATCGCTACTAAAAATAGAAAAAAATTGGCTGGATGTGGTGGCACATGCCTATAGTCCCAGCTGCTAGGGAGGCTGAAATAGGAAAATCACTTGAACCCGGGAAGCAGAGGTTGTAGTGAGCTGCGATCACGCCATTGCACTCCAGCGTGGGTGACAGAGTGAGACTATGTCTCAAAAAAAAAAAGATGAGGTTCTAGGCCAGGCATGGTGGCTCATGCCTATAATCCCAGCACTGTGTTGGGAGGCTGAGGTGGGAGGATCACTTGAGGCCAGGAGTTGAAGACCAGCCTGGGCAACATTGGCAAGACCCTACCAAAGGAAGAAAAGTTAGTGGGCGTGGTGCTGTACTCTTGTAGTCCCAGCTACTCGGGAGGCTGAGGTGGGATCCTGTCTCAAAAAACAAAGAAAGAAAGAAGGAAAACGATGAGGTTTTCTGTCCTCAGTAGTTTTCTTTGAGGCTTAATATTGGTCAGTTTGGGAAATATTTCATTGGTGCTGAATGTACAATGCAGGGCGTGGAGTTCACAGTATATCTGCGGGTTCCATTTTGTCAGCTTTTCTGGACTAGGGTATTTGAAATTGTACACTTCCTCTCTCCTATTAATGTGCTGTATTGTTTCCAAGAAAGCTTTTTTTTTTTTTTTGAGGCGGAGTTTCTTTCACTCTTGTTGCCCAGGCTGGAGTGTAATGGCACAATCTCAGCTCACCACAACCTCTACCTCCCGGGTTCAAGCAATTCTCCTGCCTCAACCTCCCAAGTAGCTGGGATTACAGGCATGTGCAACGACGCCCAGCTAATTTTGTAATTTTAGTAGAGACAGAATTTCTCCATGTTGGTCAGGCTGGTCTCGAACTCCCGACCTCAGGTGATCCGCCTGCCTCAGCCTCCCAAAATGCTGAGATTACAGGCGTGAGCCACCGCACCCGGCCAGCATCTTTCTTTTCTAGAGACAGGGTCTCTCTCATGGGTCACCATGCCTGGCTCATGTTTTTTTGGTAGAGAAGAGTTCTGTGTTGCCCAGAGTGGTCTTCAACCCCTGGCCTCAACTGACCCTCTCTCCCCAGCCTCCCAAAGTGCTGGGCTTACAGGCATGAGCCACCACACCTGGCCACACAGTGTGACTTTCTATTTTGTTCTTTTTAAAAACAATTATTTTTGTTAATGTTATTTTACAAAACAATTTTTGAGACGAGGTTTTGCTGTAGTCACCCAGGCTGGATTGATCTCGCCGCCACCTCCCGAGTTCAAGCGATTCTCCTGCCTCAGCCTACCGAGTAGCTAGGACTATAGGCGCTCAGCTAATTTTTGTATTTTTAGTGGAGATGGGTTTTCACCATATTGGTCAGGCTATGCTGGTTTCGAACTCATGGTCTCAAGTGATCTGCCTGCCTCCATCTCCCAAAGTGCTGGGATTACAGGCATGAGCCACGGCGCCCAGCCAAAAACCTGGAGTAGTTCTTAAATATCTTTGGGATAGAAACAGTCTATTTTCAAAGTACTTTGGTAAATTGGACTTCAGCCATTTTTTCCCCTTGATGAAATGGAACATATGTATGTGTAAGTTATTATTGTTTCATACATTTATTTACTTATTTATTTACTCTATTTACATTATTTATTTTATTAAATTAAGGCATCAGTGTTTTTCTGACCGAAGTTCTCATTTCCTGACGATGGAAATGGAACAAGAAAAAATGACCATGAATAAGGAATTGAGCTCAGACGCGGCTGCGTACTGCTGCTCGGCCTGCCACGGCGACGAGACCTGGAGTTACAACCACCCCATCCGGGGCCGGGCCAAGTCTCGCAGCCTGTCTGCCTCGCCTGCCCTGGGGAGCACCAAGGAGTTCAGGTACAACCAGGAAGGATGGTTCCTCTTTTTTTCCTCGTCTGATTTCATAATATTCTTTCTTAAAACGATTACAAAGAATTCTCCTGAGTAGTCTGTGTCAATGGCTCCGGAAGGTGGAGCTGGGTCCTTGCCCAGGTGAAGCTGTGCCCTTGACGGGGGAGCCTGGCCCGTGGACACCTGCCTGGCACACGTTCCCAGATGCCAGCACAGGCACAGGGCACCACCGTGTTTCTTTGTCTGTCTGTATCAGCACAGAACCATCCAACAGGCACCCATGCTGACCCTTGATGTTAGACTGAAGCGAACTTGGAGAGGAAACTTTTCTTTTTGAGATGGAGTCTCGCTCTGTCCCCCAGGCTGCAGTGCAGTGGTGCGATCTTGGCTCACTGCAACCTCCACCTCCCGGGTTCAAGTGATTCTCCTGCCTCATCCTCCTGGGTAGCTGGGATTACAGGTACCTGCCACCATGCCTGGCTAATTTTTGTATTTTTGTAGAGACAGGGTTTCACCATGTTGGCTGGGCTGGTCTTGAACTCCTGACCTCAGGTGATCTGCCCGCCTCGGCCTCCCAAAGTGTTGGGATTACAGATGTGAGCCACTGCGCCTGGCCTGGAAACATTTGCTCCACATAAGTCACTGGGGTGTGAGGGGACATCCCTCTTGGCTCTGCTCGTTTTGAGAGGCGAAGGCAGGGGGGCTCTGCCTGGTGACGCAGGGCTGGTGGAGGCAGAGTCTTGAGTGTGGCCTTGGGCGGGCCCAGCCCTCTCACATGTTGGGCACGTGTCTCCCTCCTGTGTCCAGAGTGCCCACAGTGCTCACCCTTGCATAGTGCTGCTTGAGCAACAGCACCCCGGGCTTCACATGACGGTGGCCGCACAAGTGCAGCTGTGATGGTGCCTGCGGACGTTGTTCTGGGTTCTGGTGACAGTAAATGTGGTGAGTTTTAGGTGGAAGCTTGCCAGAGCCACGCTGCCTAACAGAAGGATCACACCTATCAAATGCAAGGGGGGCTTTTTGGTGAAAGAGAGTCTTAGAAAGCACGCTGTCTCACTCGGTGAGATGGGAGAGCCCGCAGCGTCCCTCACTTGGTGGCAGCAACGGGGAAACAGGCTGCTCCCACGTTTTCTGTCTACAGAGTCACTGCCTGAGCCGGGAGGCTGCCTTCGCCCCACAGGCACTGCGTCACCAGGATACCTCTTGTCAGTGGGTCATTGTCCTGTACCTCCAGGCCACCCAGCGCAGTGACTGCGTGAACAGAATTGCTTTGGTCTTTTTCTTTTTCCCTGTGGGTTCTTTGGCATAACGCACCATTTCTGTTTCATTCTGAACCTGATGACAGCAGCCCTGGGTCAGAGGTCGCCTCCGTAGTGGGTGACGGGCACCTTTAGGGTGAGGTGGGGGAGGAGATGGCGAATACGCCCAAGCACAGCCGTCTTTGGGAAGCAAACATTAAATCCCAACACCCACTTCGAGAAACATTGTTTTCCACAATAATCTCTTAATTTCCTAAGTAAGTAAAGTTCTTATTTTGTAATGTACTTTTTTTTTTTTTTTTTTTTTTGAGGTGGAGTCTCGCTCTGTCGCCCAGGCTGGAGTGCAGTGGTGTAATCTTGGCTCACTGCAACCTCTGCCTCTTGGGTTCAAGTGATCCTCCTGCCTCAGCCTCCCAAAGTGCTGGGATTACAGGCATGAACCACCTCGCCCGGCTAATTTTTTGTATTTTTAGTAGAGACGGGGTTTCACCATGTTAGCCAAGATGGTCTCAATCTCCTGACCTCGTGATCCGCCCACCTCGGCCTCCCAAAGTGCTGGGATTACAGGCGTGAGCCACCGCGCCCGGCCTGTACTTTACAATTTTTTTTCTTTTTTTTTTTTTTTTTTTTTTTTTTTTTTTTTTGAGACGGAGTCTTGCTCTGTCACCCAGGCTGGAGTGCAGTGGCCGGATCTCAGCTCACTGCAAGCTCCGCCTCCCGGGTTCATGCCATTCTCCTGCCTCAGCCTCCCGAGTAGCTGGGACTACAGGCGCCCGCCACCTCGCCCGGCTATTTTTTTGTATTTTTTTAGTAGAGACGGGGTTTCACCGTGTTAGCCGGGATCGTCTCTCGATCTCCTGACCTCGTGATCCGCCCATCTCGGCCTCCCAAAGTGCTGGGATTACAGGCTTGAGCCACCGCGCCCGGCCTTTTTTTTTTTTTTTTTTTTTTTGAGATGGAGTCTTGCTCATCGTCCAGGCTGGAGTACAGTGGCGCGATCTCGGCTCACTGCAAGCTCTGCCTCCTGGGTTCACGCCATTCTTCTGTCTCAGCCTCCGAAGTAGCTGGGACTACAGGCGCCCGCCACCACACCCGGCTAATTTTTTTTTGTATTTTTAGCAGAGACGGGGTTTCACCGTGTCACCCAGGATGGTCTCGATCTCCTGCCCTCGTGATCCACCCGCCTCAGCCTCCCAAAGTGCTGGGATTACAGGCGTGAGCCACTGCGCCCGGCCTGTACTTTACAATTTTTAAAAGGCCGAGGTAAACAAGTCCGTGACCACTGATGGCCACGCCTGTGTCTGCTGTGGAACAGCCCTCGTGGCACAACGGCTCTTCAGGGGTTGTCTGATCCTGCGAGGCAGCGGAAAGCTGTGCTTCTGCGGTGGGACTTGAGGATTTTGTTGGGTCGTTGCTTGGCCGGCTGTGTGCGAGTTTTCTGGGTGTGTGATGGGACTGGGAGGCTCCTGGGCACCCAGGACGAGGGCAGCCTCAGCACTGGACCCTGATGAGAGCAGGGGTCCTGACAGCATTCTCCCCAGGACATACGCAGCTGCCACAGCCTCTGGCTGGGTGATTTGACTGTGACCTGGTCATGTTTAAATCACTAGAAAAGTTGTTGATCCATTCATCCAGGGTCATTCATTCATTTATGTATTTCGACACAGAGTTTCACTCTTTTCACCCAGGCTGGAGTACAGTAGCTCGATCTCGGCTCTCTGCAACCACCACCTCCTGGGTTCAAGCAGTTCTCCTGCCTCAGCCTCCTGAGTAGCTCGGACTGCAGGCATGCACCACCACGCCCAGCTAATTTTTCTTTTTTTAGTAGGGATGGGGGTTTCACCATGTTGGCCAGTCTGGTCTCAAACTCCTGACCTCACGTGATCCGCCCGCCTTGGCCTCCCAGAGTGCTAAGATTACAGGTGTGAGCCACCGTGCCTGGCTGTTGACATGAATCCAGAGTGAACATTTTTGCTAGAATTTTAATCTAGACGATTTAGAGATGTTGTCTAAGGTTTTGAGTCCCAAATGCAGATCTAGAGAGGGGTCCTGGGGAGACACTGAGGAATTCTGATCTCAGGCTGGCTCTGGCCCTGGCATTTTCCTTGTTTGGGCTGCAACTCTCCCCGACTTGGGTCGTGATCTGAGGGGTGCGTGGCCATGCGTGCTCCTCACAGGTGCCGCTCCAGTGCAGCCATGGACCTGGGCAGAACCTTCCAAGGGCTGTTGTGTGGCTGCTGGACAGATGGGGTTGGCATCTTTCAAATTGCATGTATGCCTTAGCGTGTAACTTCCTCTGTATCTGTGTGTGTCACTGCATGTCTGGTTTCAGGCTCTGACACCGCCCTCTCCCCACAGGAGGACACGCTCTCTCCATGGGCCATGCCCAGTGACCACTTTTGGACCAAAGGCCTGCGTGCTGCAGAACCCCCAGACCATCATGTGAGTGCTGGGGGCCATAGGTCGGGGGGAGTCCTTGGGATGTGTGTGGAGTTGTGGGATCGCTGTGTGGAGGAAGATTCTAGCACTTCACCTGAGAAGTACATGTTTTAGTTTAGGTCATTTAAACAAAAAGAAAAAAGCAACATGGGTGTCTTCCCTGAACGCCCTGAGTGCAGGCGTCCGAGCGGGGGTTCCCTAGCCGTGGCTTCTCCAGGGGCTTTGAGAAAGTGGATGGCAGGCAAGCCGGGGTCATGGGCGGCAGACACCAGGCAGCCTGGAGACCGGGTCACAGCCCGTGGGCGCGGCGTCCATATGAGATACTCAGGGCAGCCTGGAGACCGGGTCACAGCCCGTGGGCGCGGCGTCCACATGAGATACTCAGGGCAGCCTGGAGACCGGGTCACAGCCCGTGGGCGCGGCGTCCACATGAGATACTCAGGGCAGCCTGGAGACCGGGTCACAGCCCGTGGGCGCGGCGTCCACATGAGATACTCAGGGCAGCCTGGAGACCGGGTCACAGCCCGTGGGCGCGGTGTCCACATGAGATACTCAGGGCAGCCTGGAGACCGGGTCACAGCCCGTGGGCGCGGTGTCCACATGAGATACTCAGGGCTGCTTTTTTGTTTCTAAGAGAGAGTTCTGGGGTGGGTTGCGTTTGCTGTTTGATGGTTCAGTCTCAACACATTCTGCCTGGAGGCCCATCATAGTGTCTTATGGGAAAAACGCAACAGTGATAGATCTGATATCTGGGCTTTATGTGTAAAGAATTATAATCCAGGCTGGGCGCGGTGGCTCACACCTGCAGTCCCAGTACTGTGGGATCCCAAAGCAGGCAGATCTTGGGCCCAGGAGTTTGAGACTAGCCCGGGCAACATGGTGAAAGCCCATCCCTACAAAAAATACAAAAATTGGCCAGGCGCGGTGGCTCACACCTGTAATTCCAGCACTTTGGGAGGCCAAGGTGGGCGGATCACGAGGTCAGGAGTTCAAGACCAGCCTGACCAATATGGTGAAAACCCATCTCTACTAAAAATACAAAAATTAGCCAAGCGTGGTGGCGGGCACCTGTAATTCCAGCTGCTTGGGAGGCTGAGACAGATAACTGCTTGAACCCGGGAGGCAGAGGTTGCAGTGAGCCGAAGATCGCACCATTGCACTCCAGCCTGGGTGACGGAGCAAGACTCAGACTCAAAAAAAGAAAAATACAAAAAGTAGCAGGCATGGTTGCACACACCTGTAGTCCAGTTGCTGAGGAGGCTGGGGTGGGAGGATCACCTGAGCCTGGGAGGTTGAGGTTACAGGGAGCTGTGATTATGCAAAGTGCGTTCCAGCCTGGGCAACAGAGCAAGACCATCTCCAAAGAAAACAAGTGAGCACCCAGCCAGCCCTGAGAGTTGTATTCTGCACCTGGTAGATGTCGTCATCGCCTCTTCCCCAGAGAAGCCTGTGCTTCTAGGACTGGTGCCTCAGCTCTCCGGCCTCTGTACCGAACGGGCTCTCTTCAGGGCCTCCTCCTTCGCGGAGTCGTGCACACTTCACTTTCTGCAAGGGAGAACCATGCGGGAGGGCCTAGTGCTCTGGTGCGAGGGCTGCTGGGGGACTGATGACCAGAAAGCGCAACGCGGCCGTGTCATTGCGCTTTCTGGGCTACTGGGGGCGGCCGCTGCATGGCGCTTCGCTGACAGGCACCAGTGCCGTGGAGGCTGGGGGCGTACAGTAGGGACAGAGGCCCCAGCCAGCCCTGGGCCGTCACCGAAGGTCAGGTCCAGGCGAGCCATGGGGGGCCATCCGAGGAGCTGCTCTGCAAACTGGGGGCACCGTGGCAGCACGCGCCCCAGGCAGGATGGGGTCGGCCTTGCCGCCTCCAGACGCCGAGGGCAGCCCCTTAGGATGGAAGTAACTCGCACTCGTGCTTTTGAGGCCCAGCCCTCTCAGTGCCGCCGGTTCCTGGAGTGTCTGTGACCTGTCACCGCTGCCAAATGCCTGAGGCGGGGGACCTGACCCCTGTTTGCATTCCCCCATCCAGTCCATCTTCTGATTCTGTCACTTTGACCCCAAAATATACAAACAGCTCCCCTGCACTATTGCCCGGCTGCCCTCCGCTGTGAGGACTCCTGACCGCTTGTCGCGGCCTCACCATCCCTTCCCTGCACAGCAGCCACGTGTGCGATCCAGGGTGCTCCACTGCCCTCCTGGCCCCGCCGTGGCCCCATCCTGCCGTCCTGTGCTTGCTGTCCCTGGCACCCCGCCGGGCCCCCGCCCCTGCTGCCTGGTGCCCTCCCTGCACTTCCTGGTCCTGGGAGAGCCGCTCCTTCATCACTCGCATCGCGGCCACTGCCTTCACCAGCCATCAGTCCCTCAGGCCGGGCCGGGTCACTGGAAGGGTGCATGTTCTGTCTCAGCCCTCAGACCAGGGTGTACTTGGTGGTCCCCGAGCTGCCCAAGGTCAGACAGCCCAGCAGGAGGGGGAGGCGGTGGGGCTGTGGGGCAGCGTTGAGGGGCACGCAGCTTTCTCGGTCCCCCCATGGGAGCACGCCTCTGTGTCTCCGGGATCCTAACCTCCCGCTTCCCATCCCCGCTGTGGAGGGTGGGGCTTCCCAGGCATCTGACCTCACGTCTTCCCTGATAGCCCAGAGCAAGACCCTGTGGGGGGCTGGCGAGGAGGGCACCCGCTTCCCGTTCTGTTGTCCAGGGAGCTGGTTGGCCTGTGTTGTGGAGGTGCATGAGTGTCCGTGTGTCACAGTGTGTGTGGCCACCCATGTGTGAGACACTCAGTCGGAACTGGCCAGGCTGTGGTGTGCTGGCTTCACGCCACCCCTGCCCTCTCTACAACACCCACAGCCCTGTGTGCCTGCAAGGGCTGGTGTCCTGCTTTGCAGGTGATCCAGGAAGAGGGCGAGGCGCTAGTTTGTGGTCACACAGAGCGGTGGGTGCCTAGGCCCGTGCACGACGCTGCTGCCAGTGGCTCTGACTGGGCTCAGCTGAACCTCAGGGCTGGAATGGGTGTAGGCCGGGCCACTGGGTCAGTGGTGACCATGGGAAGGAGAGCAGGGGAGTCATGTGGAGGGCGTGGGCTTTGCTGGCTGACCAGGCCAGAGGACTGTGAGCCACCTGCACGCCCTGGGGCCGGAGCCAAGCAGAGTGACGCAGCGGGCTGGGGGCTGGGAGGGGGCTGGGAGGGAACGCCCTTCCACCTGACTGTGACCTGAGGGCACCTTCCCTGTGGCCCAGCCGGTTCTGCAAGCCTGAGTGGCTGGCGCAGCGCTGGGCAAGGCTGGAGGCTGGGTACTTGGCCAGGTCTGAGGCCACGGGAACAGAGGGCTTGGTCCCGCCCGGCTCAATTAGGAGCAGGGAGCTGAAGTGTGGCCTCTTTGCTGCTGAACTGAGGACTTTTTTTCAGTAGGGATTAAGCAGGAAGACCATGTGACCAATGAGGAAACTGGGTTTGGTTTTGTTTGATTTTCATAAGTGTAGGAAGCTCTTGACTTAGGTGCTTTTACAACAACTTTAAAGTCGCATCATAATTGCGTTTTGCTTTGAGTTTTGAGTATGCAGAGCTTAGGCTTCTAGTGTGGGCGCACAGTCAGGACCATGCCGATGGGGCAGCCGTGTGTTCGCCAAGCGTGGCCTGGATGCTGTGGACATGCTGGCTGGCTCCCAGCAGGCAGGGGCCGCCTCGCAAGCCACATGTGTGACCCGGGACAGGTGCTGAGCTCACAGGGGATGGTATGAGTGACCCCACGCCTCCCAGTAATACCTGTGCAGGGTGAGTGCTGATGAGCGATGGGCTGAGGTCCATGGCCCTGTGGCTGCCATTGGCATCTGTGTTGTGGTTCTGGGGGTTGTTAGTGGGACGGTCACACTCCCGGGGAAGTCACTGCTGGGAAGAGGCATGGCAGGCAGCAGCTTTCTCAGTTGGGCAACTTGGAACTAGCTGGCCGGCGCGGTGGTTTAAGAACTCGCCCGTGGGGCTGAGGACAGGTGGTAAGCGCTGACCACGGTGTCCAGCCCCGCTGCGCCCTCCCTTGGCTTCTGGGAACAGGAGCAGGCTCCGTGGCGGGTGTTCTGGTTCTGGGCTGGGATGCTTTCTGTGACTGACGTGGTAATGGGAGTCCCACCGGGGCGGCCCTGCCTGTGGAGAAACACCGGGCACAGTGGTCAGGGTCGGAGCCAGCAAAGCGCAGGCGGCTGTTTCAGGGCTGCCATGGACTTTTAAACCTGTGATTTTTACTGTGAGAGTGAGTGAGGTTAAAGTCCGTTCATGCGGGGATGCAGTGAGCTGTGTGCAGGGCAGGAAGTGGGTCCTTGAGGGGTCCTGGGCTCACGTGGGGCCAGAAACCATGTGCAGGGGATCCTAGGGACGGAATCCCCACATCAGCTGGTTTGGGTTTTTGTGGGGGCCTGAGGAGGGCACCAAGGAAAGAGTGGCCCGGCCATGGGCTTCCGTGGTCATTTCTGCCCCGCCAGCGTCACCGAGGAGCCAGGCAGGCAAGTGGCTGGGGGCTCTGAAGGGCAGCGGTGCATGCGCTTGGGTCAGTGCGGTGCCCGGGCGGGGAGTGTGGGCCTGAGCCTGCGTGTGATGGGCCAAGCAGCTGAGCGGTGGTCATTCAGGACCCTACTGACCCCTGGCCCTGCCTCTGTGGCCAGGCCCCTGGCACCAGGTGGCTGGGGGTACCGGTGCGACCCTCGGCCCTGCCCGTGGCCACTGAGCACATTTCCCTGGGAGGTGAAAACACCTTTTTAAAGTTGTTTTTCTTTTCTAAGTCGTGCACCTTTTCCGCGAGCTGGAGATCACTGCTGGTGTGAACTCTTTTCTGCTCCCCTAAAGGCACATCCAGGACCCTGCAAGCCAGCGGCTGACGTGGAACAAGTCTCCGAAGAGCGTCCTTGTCATCAAGAAGATGAGAGACGCCAGCCTACTGCAGCCGTTCAAGGAGCTCTGCACGCACCTCATGGAGGCACGCGGGGCGGAGGGGAACGGGGCCTGGGGTGCACACGGAGTTGTGGGGGGGCCTCCGTCCGTATCGCTGCCCCGTGAGACCACGGGAACCACCTCAAGTGCTGGGAAACGACTACTTGTCTGGAACTGGGGACCGAGCAGGGATCTGCCCACGTGTCTGGGTTTGTGTGTGCTGTCGTGACAAGCACCAGACTGGGTGATCAACAATGGGCCGGATGGGCTCATGGCCCTGGAGGCCGGGAAGTCCAAGATCAAGGGGCTGCATCTGGCATGGGCCTTCCTGCCGTGTCCTCCTGCAGAAGAGCAGGCGTGGGGGGCGCGGCACGAAAGAGCTGGGAAACCGAAATAACAGCCTTAGTCAGTTCCTGAGAAGGGAGCCCCTCCGCCCAATCATCTCTTAAAGGTGCTGCTGCTTAATCCTGGTGCATTGGTGATGAAGCTTCAGCGTCAGCTTGGGAGGGGCGGGCATGCAGGCCACGGTGCCAGGTCTCTGATTCCAACGCCCGTGAGTCGGGAACCTCCCTGCAGGAGGGTGGGGTCTGCAGGTGGAATGAGCAGGTTGGCACTTTGCTTCCAGGAGAACAACATGATCGTGTATGTGGAAAAGAAAGTGCTGGAAGACCCTGCCATCGCCAGCGATGAAAGCTTTGGGGCAGTGAAGAAGAAATTCTGTACCTTTCGAGAAGGTGGGCTGTCGGCAGCTCTGTCCTTGGTTTCTCCAGCACAGTTCCCTGCCCCAGTGGAAGCTTCTGGCACTGTTGCCCTCATCATTGGTGTCTGCGCACTGTACCACGGAGGGGCCGCCCTGTGACAGCCTCTTCTTGGTTTTGCTTTGTGTTTCCTAGATTATGATGACATTTCCAATCAGATAGACTTCATCATCTGCCTGGGCGGAGACGGGACGCTGCTGTACGCTTCCTCGCTTTTCCAGGTGAAGCACTGACGTTTCCAGACGCGCACCAGGTTCTAGTCTAGGTGCTGCGTAACGAGGGGCTCGCAACCACGGCTTCCATTACTTTTCACCCCGTAGCTTTATGCAAGGGCAGTCATCTAGAGCGGCCAGCACCGACTCCCATGGTGGCATCCCGGTGGGGCGCAATGGTGGGGCTAGGGGCAGTGTGGACACAGTGCTACAGCTGGGGGTGGCCAGAGCGCCTGGGACAGGAGGGAGTGGTGCAGGGCAGCAGGTCCTGGGAGACGACCTTGCGTACTGGCCCATCCCCTCCAGGCCTCCCTCGAGCTCTTCTTCCTGGTTTCTCGGCAGCACGGCTCTCCCCCTGGGCTGTAGGGCCACACTGTGCGGGGACCCTGGCTCTGCCCTTGGCCCGCTGCGTTGGTGACACCCGGAAATGCCCGCAGCCCACCCCGCTCTCCTCCTCATCTCCCCATTAGCACCTGTGGGGCGCGAGGCTCTGACCCCGAGGCCGCCTCCCACCCGCCCCCGCTGGCTCCCCTGCCGTCCACGTCCAGGGGGCTGCTCAGCTCTGCTACCTTTGTTTCTCACCAGCTCCCCACACCGACCTTGGCCCTGGTGGCCCAGCCCACCCTGGCCTGGGACGTCCCCCTCTGCTCGTCCACATGGCCAGTCCCTCTTGCAGAGGGTCAGAGGTGCTGTCCCCACAGAGCTGGGTCCCTCCTGAGGTGCCGGCGCAAAGTTGGGTGGTGTGGGAGTGCACGGCCTGGGCGCTGAATGACCTCTCCGTCGGCTCACAGGGCAGCGTCCCTCCGGTCATGGCCTTCCACCTGGGCTCCCTGGGCTTCCTGACCCCGTTCAGCTTTGAGAACTTTCAGTCCCAAGTTACTCAGGTGATAGAGGGTGAGTTGGAATGTTCTGGAGCCCACAAGCAGCTCTGATCCTGGGGCTGTCGTCTCGCTTGGTTGTGGAGGGTTTGTTTTATTTATTGATGCATGGAGCAAACATCGAAAGGTTTCTAGATTCAGGGATTTCTAAATCTTGAGTGGTTCAAACCTTTTTTACTAACACTGAGAAGTTTCAGCAGATCACAGGTTGAAGCTGCCCTGCCTGTTGGGCAGAAGTGAGCTGATTCTCACTCAGAAAGCACAGAAGTGTCCGCTGGGCATGGTGGTCACACCTGTAATCCCAGCACTGTGGGTGGCCGAGGCGGGCAGATCACGAGGTCAAGAGATGAGACCATCCTGGCCAACACGGTGAAACCCCGTCTCTACTAAAAATACAAAAATTAGCCGGGCGTGGTGATGCGCGCCTGTAGTTCCAGCTACTTGGGAGGCTGAGGTGGGAGAATCACTTGAACCCAGGAGGCAGAGGTTGCAGTGAGCGGAAATCGCACCACTGCACTCCAGCCTGGGTGATGGAGTGAGACTCCGTCTCAAACAAACAAAAGGCACAGAAGTGTCAACTTGGGAGCAGAAAGGGACCCTGACCCCGCTGGCCTCCCTGGGCTGGGCCCCGACCCTGCCAGCCTTGCTGACGCGCGCCCTCCGATGCCCTGATTCCCGCTGACGCCCTCTGACTCCCTCCAACACCCTCTGACTCCCTCCAACGCCTTCCGACTCCCTCAAACGCCCTCTGACTCCCGCTGACGCCCTCCGACTCCCTCCAACGCCCTCCGACTCCCTCCAACGCCCTCTGACTCCCGCTGACGCCCTCCGACTCCCTCCGACTCCCACTGACGCCCTCCGACTCCCACTGACGCCCTCCGACTCCCTCCGACATCCTCTGATGCCCTCCGACTCCCACTGACGCCCTCCGACTCCCGCTGACACCCTCTGACTCCCGCTGACGCCCTCTGACCCGTGCCCTCTGATGCCCTGTGACTCCCACCGGACCTCAGGAAACGCAGCTGTTGTTCTCCGGAGCCGGCTGAAGGTCAGGGTGGTGAAGGAGCTCCGGGGGAAGAAGACAGCGGTACACAACGGGCTGGGTGAAAATGGCTCACGGGCTGCGGGCCTGGACATGGATGTCGGGAAGCAGGCCATGCAGTACCAGGTGAGTGGAGGTGCCTCAGCCTCGGTGAGGGGCCCGGGGTGGGGGGACTTGGGTCCCAGGGGCGAGGGCCTTCCGCAGAGCCTGGCTAGGTGGGACGGCCGTGTCTGTGAGCTGTGCGGCCCCACCCGCCCTGAGTGTGCAATGCTGTCATCCCCTCCAGGTCCTGAATGAGGTGGTGATTGACAGAGGCCCCTCCTCCTACCTGTCCAACGTGGACGTCTACCTGGACGGACACCTCATCACCACGGTGCAGGGCGACGGTAAGGCCCGCAGCGCTGTCCTGGGGCCCTGAGCGTCCCTCGGGCGGGAGTGACGCCTGCGCCTGTCCCTGTCAGGAGTGATCGTGTCCACCCCGACGGGCAGCACGGCGTATGCGGCCGCGGCCGGGGCCTCCATGATCCACCCCAACGTGCCGGCCATCATGATCACGCCCATCTGCCCCCACTCGCTGTCCTTCCGGCCCATCGTGGTCCCCGCAGGGGTCGAGCTGAAGGTCAGAGCCAACGACGCTCCTTTTCCGGTTTGTGAGTCATTGGACCCTGTGCAGCACAAAGCCCGGACCTAGCGCTCGGCTCTGCCGTGCTGGCTCCAGCCTCAGACATGGCCTCACCATCCTCGGGCCGTCCGTGCCCTCAGAGGCAAGCCCTGCCTTGCTGGTGCCCGAGATCTGTCCACCCAGGTGCCCGGGGCCCGGGTCTGAGGGGCTTCCCGCCATTGTTGGTCTCTGGCGGTGCTGAGCTGGGCCAGTGCCTGTAAGATGCGCACTCCACCGTCCACAACGCAGGGTCAGAGCTGCCCAACCTTCGGCCTCTGGCGAGCACTCGGGGGTGGGTGCCTAGAAGTGTCCTCCCCACAGCTGGGGGCCCACCCCTCTCCCTGCTTGACCCTCAGATCATGCTGTCACCTGAAGCAAGGAACACAGCATGGGTGTCCTTCGATGGACGGAAGAGACAAGAGATCCGCCACGGAGACAGGTGTGGGCTGCAGGCCGGGCTGGGCACTGCCTGCCAACCTCCTCCCTGAGCCAGGCAGCGCCTGCCCTCTTGGGGTTGGCCTGTAGACACAGCTTGTCCCCTAGAGCACCACAGGGCCTGAGTCCCTGGGTCTTAGAGTGTCACAGTCAGGGCACCCGTGCCGGCGGCAGCAGGTCACATACGGTGGCACATGCAAGCGTGACCCCAGCAGAGGCCTGAGGGTGTCCCCCCGCCCCGGCACAGCTGCCCGCCCTTGCATGAGGGCTGCCCTCACCCACCTCCTGGGACCTCACCTCTGAGGGCCCTGGGGCAGAGTTTGTCCGTTCCCTGCACCGTCCCCTCCAGGACCTGGGGCGGCTCTGTCCCAGCACCCATGGGGCACCCCTCAAGCCTGCCTCAGGGAGGGGCTGCCTGGCCCCTCAGGAAAAGAGTCCCAGCCATTCCCCGGGAGGGAGGGAGGGTTCTTGGCTGGGGCGGGCCTTTCTGGAAGCCCTGGCTCAGGCGGCTGCTCTCCCGCCCCAGCATCAGCATCACTACCTCATGCTACCCGCTCCCCTCCATCTGCGTGCGGGACCCCGTGAGCGACTGGTTTGAGAGCCTCGCGCAGTGCCTGCACTGGAACGTCCGGAAGAAGCAAGCCCACTTCGAGGAGGAGGAGGAGGAGGAGGAGGAGGGGGAGGGCTAGGTCGAGCCCTGTCCAGGCCGGAATCCTTCCGCTGTCTTCTTTTCTGCCCTCCAAGCTCCCTCTGGGGACAGACCAATCTGTGTGTGTCTGTGACCACCTCTGTCTCAATGGCGCGGCCACTTCCTTCCTGTAGCTGGGTCAGAGCCTGGGTCTGCCCTTTTGTCCAGATCAGCTGTTTTTTTTAACATTTTAAGTCTGACTTTTTTTGCTTTTCTAAAGAAGCAGTGAGAAATGGGCTGGGAGTGCTCCTGTCCCACTGACCCCGTGGGGGGTCCCTGGAGCACAGCCTCCAGCCGCCATAATTCCATGCCAGGATGTTTTTCCACAAATCAGTCGATTGAAATTCAGAGGGGTCGGAATGACTCGACCTATCCTTCAATGTTGAAAATAAATGTCTCAGCCAAAAACCTTCCTTGAGCTGCGATGCTTTTCCCCTTGGCCTGCACCTCTTTCCTTAAAACTTCTGCAGGGAAAGCCCCGGCGCGGGCGCTGTTGAAAAGTCTGGTCTTGCCGGTGGTTTTGTTCTGCGCAGTTTCTGGGGAGGGTTGGATGCGTCCCCTGCTGTCCAGCCCTCCCCGCTCGAGGCCCCACGAGTCTGGGACCCTCAGTGGGAAGGGGGCTGGCATCGCTGGCGACCCACACATTCCTCACGTAGCTTCCGCTCCCAGGAAGGGGCTTTAAATCCTGTATATACTTTTTAGAGATTCTTTTAAAGTTTCTGAAATGCTTATGTGCATCTTTTCTTGTACACACTTTTGTGAAGATTTCAGGGGAAGGGAGTCGTCTGCCATTAAATGTTTACATTTGTGTTCTGCAAGACGCTGTCTCCGGGGACCATTCGGGGACCATTCTGTTCAGTGCGATCCTGGTGGTCCGGGAGATGGGGATTTCCGGGGCTAGTGATCGTGATCCCTTTTATCTTGCAACTGTAATGAGAATCTTTGACATGAACACGGCGAGGGACTCAACACGCTGATTCTCCTCCTGCCTCTACCATGAGTCTCCAGCCTGCAAAGCACTGGCAGCTGTGGTGCATGTGGGTGCTGCTACCCCGGCACGCGCCTCTTCCACGGGCACAGGTGTGTGGAGGCCGTGGTCAGAGCCTGGTGTCCTGGTTACTGCTGCCCGGGCGTCTGTATTTTGAGTAACTGCTCTGAGTTTTGCACATGAAGTTGTCCTCATCTGCTGGAGACTGATAAGAAAAAGGCGGCACAAAACATTCGCCGCCTCCGGTGAGCTTCCCGCAGCCATCCGGCTCCACCTGGGCACGTTCTCTGAGGCACGTGTCTCCCCCGCTCACCCTCGTCTGGGCACCGCAGCATCGGCAGACTTAGCGTCCAAAAACCCCGAGTGTGATTCTGGGCAGCGGGCCTGGCTTTAAGTCTGCCGTGACCCTGGGCACAGGAGAGGCCCAGCTGTGGGCTTAGGAGGAGAGAGGGACCAGCACCCAGCGTCAGGGCCGGAAGACAGCAGTGTTCAGAATTCCAGCCACTCATCTGAAGAAAAAAGGTGTGAACTGAGCTCTAAAGCAGCACGAGACGGAAATGATCTAGAAAACTTTGGATTTTTGACGTAAATTTTAATGTTTCATATTAATTTCTTGAAAATTTATTAAATGTCATTGAAAGCCTTATTACGATTTTCAGATCCTTTCAATAAACAAGACTTGTAAAAAAGAAGCTGGGTTAATAACACCTTTCTTCTGACGCCTTGTAACCAACATAGAGGGGTTGGGCAGGGTCACCCCCATTAAATCCTGGCCCCAAAATGCCCATCCACCGAGTGTGGGGCCGGCAGGCCGTCCTCCCCAAGGGGCTGTGTGGTGCCCCAGGGGCTGGGAGTGCCGCTGGCTCTTCTGGGCAAGGGGGCACTGCCCTGGCAGGGGGAGGGGTAGACAGAGGGACTCAAAATCGTGGGGTGGTGTTGCCTCGGGCAGGCTGTGTTTCTCCTGGAAGAGCCACTGAGACCAGGGGGAGTTGGGTCCCTGCATCCCCGGGGCCAGCAGAGCTGGAAGGGCCCCTCCATCCGGGCTGCCTAACTCAGGGGCAGCCACAAGCCAGGTGAGGACCTGCTGTCCCCTGGGCCCAGCCTGGGCACCGACATCGGCCTCCCTCCCTCCAGTGATGTGGTCCTCCCCGCAACCCCCCAACACCGCAACCCCACACCATCCCTGTTGTCCTAACAAGGCCCAGATGAATGTGGCTCAAGGCTTTGCCCGGAGCCAATCTGTGCTACATGCGTGCAAGGCCAGGAGAGACCAGAATGACCACCCCATGGGCACCTGCACCACCAGCACCCTGCACCGTTTTGGGGATGTGAAAGCCTGGGCTGTGGGCCCCTCCCTACTGACCTGGAGCACCTCTGTCTCCCCGGCCTGGAAGAGGCTGTGGATCAAGCCTTAAGCTTCCCAGCTTTCGGGAGCACAGAGGCCCCAAGACATCCTCGGGGGCTGCCGGGCTCAGGCCTGGGGCTTGGAAACCTTTTCGATCCTGAAGCGGCGGCATCCAGGGTCTCTGCCGGGCCAGCTCCAGCCTGTACCCTGGGCACCTCTGTGCTGGGCCTGGCACCTTCACCCTGCCTCCCACAGCCATGGTGTCTCCTCAGGTCAGGTCAGAAGGTGCTGCAGCCAGGCCCAAACACCTATCCCAATTCCTGCGGCCCCTGCGGGGTCTGGTGAGGCCTGTTCTGCTGGGAGCCCAGGAGGCTGCGACCCTGGAGCCGGAAGTCCGGTTGGGGGAGAGCAGGGTGGGGAGGGTATGGCAGAGGAGCTGGCCGGAGGAGCCCAGGGAAGGCTGGCAGTGCTGGGGATGTCGGGGACGGCAGGAGCTGGTACGTCACCGCGTGGTTCAGCCGTTTCCAGCACATCCCGCCCCAGAAGGATCTTGACCAGGGCATAGGCTGCCTTCAGGGTCTGGTAACACCAAGGAGCCAAGGCAGGCAGTAAACTGAGGCCACAACCTCCTTAGGAGCCTCCACCACCAGGACACGCACCGGAAAGAGGAAGGAGGCCCCTGCGGAGAGCAGGGTGGGCAGGAGTGGGTGGCCAGGACAGGCAGTACCTAGTAAGGGGTGGTGGGGACCCAGGAGCCACAGAGGAGCTGGCTCGGACACCCTGTGCAGGAGGCACTTGGGGCCTGTGCTCCGGCCTCACCAGGGCTGCCCCACACCCATATCCTGCTGATAAGCCCCAGGACCAGGATCCCCACCCAGCTGCTCTGCAGAGGGGACAGGAGGCCAGACAAAAAGATGGACAAACACACACACAGACACACCACACAGAAAAATAGGCGTGGGCACCACTGAGACACACACGGGCACCACACTCAGACACAGACACACACAGAAAAAGACACATGGACGCCACTGAGACGCACACACTCAGAGACACGCAGTGCGCTCTGGGAAACAGGACGGTTCCTCCAAACCAGCAAAGGGCCCAGGAAAGCATGGGTGGCCCTGAGTATGGAGGGTCTGAAGGCTGCGGGAACTTGCCCATGAGTGACCTTGGCCTGGAGAACTCCCTGGCCTCTTTCCCCACCTGCTGATGAGGACAAATTGCAGGGGCATGAGCGGCTGCTGCTCCCCCACCGCTGGACAGGTGACCGAGTGGCCTGCAGGCTGGGTCTCCAGGTGGGGACCCTCCCCGCTTCCTCCCCATCCATGGGGCCTTGGCACAGACCCCATTCTCTGGGCCCTCTGTTCACACCCCACACCTCCCTGCTGTCCTCAACGCCCCTTGGGAAACTTCAGCTCCTCTGGGCTGGCAGGTCTCACCCTCCCTGCTGAGTGGGAGCCCAGACCCAGACTGAGGCTGGCTGGGGGACATGGAGGAGCCTGTGGGCTGGGGGGACCCAGAAGGGGGCAGAACAGAGCTAGCCATGACCTTTCCTTCCTGCCTTCTAGAAGATCATCCAGGCCCTGAAGGCAGAGGAAAGGAATCCCACAGCCCATGGGCCCCTCAGCCTGGGGAGACCCTGCCCTGAGGTCAGCAGGGAGCCCAGGGAGGACCGTGTGGAGGACTCTACCCAGCCATGTCGCAGGCAGCACAACCCGGGAGGTCCCGGGAACCAGGGATGCACTTTGGAGGTTTGAATAGCGCCTGGACCCATCAGCCTCCCACACAGCGAGGTTTCCTGACTCCTAACTGACTCCACATCGTGTGGATAGAAATTCACTGAAATACATGACAACAGCATGCAGGCAGGAAAACATGTGCAATAATACAACAGCTCGATGTTCTCAATACAAAGCTCATGGAATTGACACAAAACACTAATAGAAAAATTGTCAAAGGGCAGAAACCGATGACTCAAGAAACAATATAAATAGCTAAGAAGTGCCAGGCACGGTGGCTCATGCCTATAATCCCAGCACTTTGGGAAGCCAAGGTGGGTGGATCACGAGGTCAGGAGATTGAGACCATCCTGGCTAACATGGTGAAACTCCATCTCTACTAAAAATACAAAAAAAAAAAAAAAAAAAATTAGCTGGGCGAGGTGGCGGCGCCTGTAGTCCCAGCTACTCGGGAGGCTGAGGCAGGAGAATGGTGTGAACCCGGCAGGCGGAGCTTGCAGTGAGCCGTGATCGCGCCACTGCACTCCAGCCTGGGTGACAGAGCGAGACTCTGTCTCAAAAAAAAAAAAAGAAATTTAAAATTAAAATTATTAATACACGCCTCCCAGGCAATATAGCAAAGAGAAGTGGGGCATGGTGGCTCACGCCTGTAATCCCAACACTTTGGGAGGCCAAGGTAGGTGGATCATGAGGTCAGGAGATCGAGACCATCCTGGCTAACAAGGTGAAACTCCATCTCTACTAAAAATACAAAACAATTAGCAGGGCGTGGTGGTGGGCATGTGTAATCCCAGCTACTCAGGAGGCTAAGGCAGAGAATTGCTTGAACTCAGGAGGCGGAGCTTGCGGTGAGCTGAGATCACAACACTGCACTCCAGCCTGGGCGAGAGTGAGATACTGTCTCAAAAAAAAAAAAAGGCCGGGCACGGTGGCTTGGGCCTGTAATCCTAGTACTTTGGGAGGCCAAGGTGGGTGGATCACAAGGTCGGGAGATGGAGAACATCTTGGCCAACAGGGCGAAACCCCGTCTCTACTAAAAATACAAAAATGAGCTGGGCGTGATGGCGCACGTCTGTATTCTCAGCTACTCAGGAGGCTAAGGCAGGAGAATCACTTGAACCTGGGAGGCAGATGTTGCAGCGAGCCAAGATCACGCCACTGCACTCCAGCCCGGGCGATGAGAGCGAAACTCCGTCCCCCCCCAAAAAAAAAAGAAAAAAAGAGTACTTTTTATAAATCTGCTTTTGAAATCATTTGGATACTACAGCGACCCTGCTGACCACAACAGCCGAGACTAGTGGGCAAATCACCAGACATTTCTGGGTTTCCTGCAAAGTAGGAAAATCTACTTTGTAAACTGCTCTCAAATTTATGAACTCCGTGTGGATCGTGAACTCAGGCACCAGGCAGATTGCACCCCACTGCGTTAATTTCACTTCTGAGTCTTTTATAATTTTCTTTATTCCTTTTTTTTTTTTTTTTTTGAGACGGAGTCTCACTCTATGGCCAGGCTGGAGTGCAGTGGCGCGATCTTGCCTCACTGCAACCTCCACCTCCTGAGTTCAAGCGATTTTCCTGCCTCAGCCTCCCAAGTAGCTGGGATCACAGGCAGCCGCCACCATGCCCAGCTTTTTTTTTTTTTTCATATTTTTTGTAAAGACGGGGTTTCACCGTGTTAGCCAGGACGGTCCAGATCTTCTGACCTTGTGATCCGCCGGCCTCGGCCTCCTAAAGTGCTGGGATTACAGGTGTGAGACACCGCGCCCGGTCTTTTCTTTTTTTTTTTTTTTTTAAGACAAGGTTCTCACTCTGTCGCCCAGGCTGGAGTGTGATCCTAGCTCACTGCAGCCTCGACCTCCCTGGTTCCAGCCATCCTCCCACCTCAGCCTCCAGAGTAGCTGGGACCACAGGCACCATCACCGCGCCCTGACCGGCTCCCGGGGGCGCTCCGCGCCCCTCCTCCTGCCCCACTCCTCTGGGACATCCCCACCAAAGACCCCGCGGGAGGAAACAGTCCCAGTCTCTGGCCCAACCGTGTTGCGGGCCCCACGGGAAAGCCTGGGGAAGGAGGCTGCCATCAGCGGACGCCCTGGCCAGGATCTGAAGCTTTACGAAGGTTCGTACAACGTAAAGAAGAAGAAGTGAAAGTTTAACGAAACGTAAAAGTAGTCTTTATTTATTTACGAGACGGAGTCTCGCTCTGTCCCCCAGGCTAGAGTGCAATGGCGCGATCGATCTCGGCTCACTGCAACCTCCGCCTCCGGGTTCAAGCGATTTCCTGCCTCAGCCTCCGGAGTAGCTGGGGCTACAGGCGCGCGCCACGAGGCCCGGGTAATTTTTGTCTGTATTTTTAGTACAGATGGGGGCAGTTTTACCATGTTGGCCAGGCTGGTCTCGAACTCCTGACCTCAGGCGATCCGCCTGCCTCAGCCTCTCAAAATGCCGGGATTACCGGCGTGAGCCACCTCCCCCGGCCAAAAGTAAACTTTTCTTTTTTCTTTTGAGAGGGAGTCTCGCTCTGTCGCCCAGGCTGGAGTGCAGAGGCGCGATCTCGGCTCACTGCAGCCTCCACCTCCGGGTTCAGGCGATCCTCCTTCCTCAGCCTCCAGGGCCGGGACTACAGGCGCCCCCACCACGCCCGGCGAATTTTTGTATTTTTAGTAGAGACGAGGTTTCACCTTGTGATGCGCCCGCCTCGGCCTCCCAAAGGGTTGGGATTACAGGCCTGAGCCACCGTGCCCGGCCCAAAAGTAATCTGTAAAGAGCCCTTTAGCTGCAACTTCATGAGAAAGTAACGCTAGGAAATCGCTCCACGAAGTTCCAGAGCCAGAGTCCTCGGGGCCGCGGGCAGGTGTGTCTGCTCCGGACGCCCCCAGCAGCGCGGGCGCCAGCCTGATGCGGAGGCCCCGCCCCCGAGCGCGCCACAAGCCAATCAGCGCCCTGAGGCGAGTCCTCACCCCGCGCGGCGGCCCCGCCCCCCAGCAGCTTTCCGTCAGGCTGGGCGGAGCTCCTTCCGCCAAGAGGCGCTTTTGTGTCTTCTAAGTTAAGCGTATTCAGTGGATTTCTTATTCCTTGAACCCAAACCTGGGGCCTCTGGGGCTTAGAGAGCGGCCTCCACAGACTGGCCGATCCCGCCCTGAAGTGCCGGCGGTGGAACAGCCCGGGCGGAACCAGCGGGCTGCCGCGGGGGTGGGGGCCGCTGTTTCCCCCTCCCATGTGCCTGCAGTGGAACAGCCCGGGAGGAACCAACGGGCCGCGGGGGTGTACTGAGCTCACCGTCTTCCTCCTCCCTCTGCCTGCAGTGGAACGGCCCGGGCAGAACCAACCGCGCGGCCGCAGGGAGCACTCAGCGCGCCGTGTGTCTCCCCCCAACCCTCCCCGTGCGCCTACAGTGGAACCAACAGACGGCGGCGGGGAGTAGGCGCGCCGTGTCCCCACCGTGTGCCTGCAGTGGAACGGCCCCGGCGGAACCAACGGGCGGCCGCGGAAGGGCACTAAAAACTCCTGTTTCCATCCCCCCATCTGCCTGCAGTGGAACGGCCCGAGCGGAACCAACGGGGAGGGGCGCTGAGCGCGCCGTGTTTTTACCCCCAGTCTGCCTGGAGTAGAACGGCCCGGGCGGAACCAACGGGTAGCGGCGGGGGCGTTGTGGGCCGCGGCGCGGTTCCCCGCTCCCCGGCTCCGGGCACTGAGGGGCGGCGCCCGCGGGGCAGCGAGGAGCCCGATGCCGGGTTCTGCGCGTCATTTTCGGCCCCGCGGGCGCCCCGTGAAGCCCACCTGGGTCCGCCCGCCCTGTGACACTCCCCATAGCCGAGCTCCGAGCCCCCTCCGCGGCCTCGCATCCGGCCCCTCCAGCGCGCGCCTCTCAGGCCCCGCCCGCCGGCGTCCCTTTGTTGTGAAGGCGGCGGGGCCCAGCGCTATGCCTGCGGCGGAGACTGCATCAGGCTGTTGGTGGGTTCTGCGTGCTGGGTGCTGTGCTCGGTGCTCGGTGCTGAGTGCTGGGTGCTGGGTGCTGCGAGGTCGGTGCTGGGTGATGGGTGCTGGGTGACGGGTGCCGGTCCTGATGCTGAGTGCGCGGGCGCCCGGGGTTCCCCTGCCCGGATTGGCTCCGGGGGGGTCCTTTCCTACGGCGGGCGCTGTGCGCGGAAAACGTTTTGCGAGCTGGCTTTGTTTTCACGTTCGGGAGTCCACGGCGACCCCCACGCCCTGAAACCCGGGAACGCGGTGTGCGTGGCCACAAAAAAAAAAAAGCAAAAATCTCCCGACAGCCGAGCTCCCGTTCGGTGGCTTTTTAGTTCTTTGTTTGTTTTTTAATGGAGCGCAACCTACTTTGCTCAGGAAGCCTGCACGTCACATTTTCAGGCCACACGAGCCCGTGTTTTAGGAAGGGTCGCTGAGGCAGGAGTAGGAAGGTTTTCCACGCCACTCACGCATTTTCAGTGTAGGCAAATCAGAAAACGGAGGGCAGAACGAAAATGAGCGGATCTGGGAGTCCAGGCTGCGCTTCGTCCACATCTGTAACAGATGTTTCCTGGTGAAGATGTGTAGGGCGCAGTGGGTTACCTGGGCGGGGGGGGGCACAGGGCACCCTCCTCGGGGTGCCTGTGGCGTTGGGCACTTGTGTGGTCTCCAGCTTCCGGGTGTTGGAAGGGAGTGTCCCCCTGCAGCCTGAGCCTCTGCCAGATGGTTTCCTTGGGAGGAACTCCCAGGGGGAGGTCTGAGTTCCGGGGCATGGTTTGAAGATTTGGGACACGTTTTGCCTGAAATGCCCTTCTGGCTGTTTGAACCCACCTGGACTTCCTGACCAGGGGCACGGATTGTTAACCTCTGGTGCAGGGGCCTGGCTAGGAGAGGTCTGCACAGTTGGACAGGGTGCAAAGTGACGCTTTGTCATAATCCGGTGCTCAGATTCCTGTGGTGGGACGAGCAGCTCCTGTGGCTTTATCCCATTTTAAATCCAGGTTTTCTTTTCCTTCTAGTCCTCGGGCTCCTCCCGGGGACCCTTGTCCAGACAGCGGAAGGGAAGGATGTCACTTCTGAGATGAGGTTCAGAAAGGCCAGGGCTCCTGTCCTGGCTGCTGTCTCCCCCTCCCTGATGAGCTTGCTGGATGAAAGCTCCTGTCAGGCTGTGGGGTGTCCTGTGGAGAAACTGGCAAGAAACTGGTCTGGGGCCTTTCCACCTATAGCCAGCAAGGAACTGAACCCAGCCAGCATCCACGTCATTGAGCTCAGAGGTGGACCCCAGCCCCAGCTGAGCCTTCGGATGAGGCCACAGCCCTGGTCCACGGTGTGATTGCAGTTTCAGGAGGGGCCTTAAGCTAGAGGCGCCTGGCTAAGCTTCCCACAGATTCCTGCACCACAGGAGCCGACATCAAAAGCATTTGTTGTTTTGAGCTGGTAAGCGTGGAGTGACTGTTACAGGGCAGTAGAGAAGGGACATGTACCCTTTGTTCTTTTTATTGGCCTTTTAGAAGTTGTCCTCTGTGCCGGGCGCGGTGGCTCAAGCCTGTAATCCCAGCACTTTGGGAGGCCGAGACGGGTGGATCACAAGGTCAGGAGATTGAGACCATCCTGGCTAACCCTGTGAAACCCCGTCTCTACTAAAAAGTACAAAAAACTAGCCGGGCGAGGTGGTGGGCGCCTGCAGTCCCAGCTACTGGGGAGGCTGAGGCAGGAGAATGGCGTGAACCCGGGAGGCGGAGCTTGCAGTGAGCTGAGATCCGGCCACTGCACTCTAGCCTGGGTGACAGAGTGAGACTCCGTTTCAAAAAAAAAAAAAAAAAAAAAAAAAAAAAGTTGCCCTCTGTGAATCGCTTGAACTTGGGAGATGGAGGTTGCAGTGAGCTGAGATGGTGCCACTGCACTCCAGCCTGGGCAACAAGAGCGAAACTCATTCTCCAAAAAGAAATAAATTATCTGTGAAATATGTTTTTTTTCTTTTTTTTTTTTTTTTTTTTTTGAGACGGAGTCTTGCTCTGTTGCCCAGGCTGGAGCAATGGCACAGTCTCAGCTCACTGCAGCCTCCGCCCCCCAGGTTCAAGCGATTCTCCTGCCTCAGCCTCCTGTGTAGCTGGGATTACAGGCCCCCACCACCACACCTGGCGAACTTTTGTATTTTTAGTAGAGACAGGGTTTCATCATGTTGGCCAGGCTGGTCTTGAACTTCTGACCTCAGGTGATCTGCCCGCCTCAGCCTCCCAAAGTGCCAGGATGACAGGCATGAGCCACCATGCCCGGCCGACTTTTTTTTTTTTTTTTTGCCTGTTTTTCTAATTGGTTTGTAGGAATTCTTTATACAGTCTGCATATTAATCCTTTGTCATGTTGCAAGTATCTTTTCCCAGGTTGTGGCTGTTCAGTTCACTTTGAGGTATGTATATATATATTTTTTTGTTTTTTTGTTTTGTATTGTTTTGTTTTTTTGAGACAGAGTTTTGCTCTTGTTGCCCAGGCTGGAGTGCAATTGTGCGAGCAGCTGGGGTTATAGGCATGCGCCACCACACCTGGCTAATTTTGTATTTTTAGTAGAGACGGGGTTTCACCGTGTTAGCCTTGATCTCCTGACCTCGTGATCCACCCGTCTCGGCCTCCCAAAGTGCTGGGATTACAGGCCTGAGCCACCGCGCCCAGCCATTTTTTTTTTTTTTGAGACAGGGTCTCTCCGTGTCACCCAGGCTGGAGTGCAGTGGCGCGATCTTGGCTCACTGCAACCTCCGCCTCCTGGGTTCAAGCAATTCTCCTGCTTCAGCCTCCTGAGTAGCTGGGATTACAGGTGCACACCACCACGCCTGGTTAATTTTTGTATTTTTGTAGAAACAGGGTTTCACCATGTTGGTCAGGCTGGTCTCGAGCTCCTGACCTCAAGTGATCCACCCGCCTTGGCCTCCCAAAGTGCTGGGATGACAGGTGTGAGCCACCGCGCCCGGCCCACTTTGTGGTACACTTTGGTGAAACAGAATTCTTTGTTTAGCCAATTTAGTCCACCTGACCCTTTTTTTAATGGGTCATGCTTTTGGGGTTTGATTAGAGAAATTATTGTCCTACCCCAAAAAGGGTCAGGAGGACATTCCCTTATATTTTCCTGACCATAAAGTTTGGTGTTTTTTTTTTTTTTTTTTTTTGAGACGGAGTCTTGCTTTGTTGCCCAGGCTGGAGTGCAGTGGCGTAATCTCGGCTCACTGCAAGCTCCGCCTCCCGGGTTCATGCCATTCTCCTGCCTCAGCCTCCTGAGTAGCTGGGACTACAGGCACCCGCCACCACGCCCAGCTAATTTTGTTTATTTTTAGTAGAGATGGGGTTTCACCGTGTTAGCCAGGATGGTCTCAATCTCCTGACCTCATGATCCGCCCGCCTCGGCCTCCCAAAGTGCTGGGATTACAGGTGTGAGCCACCGTGCCCGGCCAGCATAAAGTTTTACACATTTAAGTTTCTCATAAGAACAGGCCACCTGGGTTCAAATCCTGACGCGGCTGCTGTGAAGCCCTGTCTTACCTTTGTGTGTCTCACGTGGTGATAACGGCACCTTCCCCAGAGGGCTATTGTGTGGATTCACCGCTGTGCAGAGGGCCTCGGACCCTCCAGCAGCAGAGTCAGGGCTGCGTCCGTGTTACTCGTTGTCGCCGTGTGTCTACTGATACGGGATCAGAATCCGGTTTTTCTTTTCCCCTGGCGTGGACAGCTGCCTGGTATCATAGACTGAATAAGGCTTGCTGCTTCAACAATTGGTGGTGCCTCCATTCTGCACACGCCAGACCTGTTTGTTTGTTTGTTTGTTTGTTTTGAGAGAGTTTCACTCTGTCACCCAGACTGGGGTGCAGTGGTGCAATCTCAGCTCACTAAAGCCTCCGTCTCCCAGGTTCAAGCAATCCTTGTGCCTCAGCTCAGCCTCTCGAGTAGCTGGGACTACTGGCACCCGCCACCACGTCCAGCTAATTTTTCTATTTAGCAGGGTTTCGCCATGTTGGCCAGGCTGGTCTCAAACTCCTGACCTCAGGTGATCCGCCTGCCTCTGCCTCCCAAAGTGCTGGGATTACAGGCGTGAGCCACTGCGTCCGGCCAGCATATGCTAGGCCTGTTTCGAGGTCCTTATTCTTTTGCATTTGTTTACTCGCCCAGCCCTGCACCGAGGTCTCAGACTGAACTAGAAGTCCTCCTGTCTTGGGAGGACAGCTGCCGCCCCCTCCCCGCCCTGCCGTCTCCTCGCAGGACGTGTTTGTTCTACCCATCGTGTGTGCATAGTCTCCCTCTGTGATTGACACGTGTCTCATAGGGCTGGATCTATCTTGAGACTACATAGCCTCTTGTTTCTAAGCTTTTTTTTTTGAGACGGAGTCTCGCTCTGTCGCCCAGGCTGGAGTGCAATGGCGCGATCTCCGCTCACTGCAGCCTCCGCCTCCTGGGTTCAAGTGATTCTCCTGGCTCAGCTTCACTGAGTAGCTGGGACTACAGGTGCCATCACACCTGGCTAATTTTTTTGTAGTAGAGATGGGGTTTCACTGTGTTGGCCAGAATGGTCTCGATGTCCTGACCTTGTGATCCACTACCTCAGCCTCCCAAAGTGCTGGGATTACAGGAGTGAGCCACCGCGCCCGGCCGTTTCTAAACTTTTACTCAGTAGTTTTAGTGTCTCTTGGTGACACTGTGTGATTGGGATTATTGTGATGGTTGCCACATGGTGGCTTCTCATTCCCTCACTCTGATGATCATGGATTGACTTTGTGCTGAAAGAAAGACTTCCCCTCCGTTGCCATTCATTCATCAGCATGGCCTTGTGGGCTGTTGTTTTACTGGGGGTTCTGATCCTTTACTGTGTTATTTACTCTGCCTTTCAAGCCCCCTGAGCCCTCCCTCAGCCAGCTCTGAGTTCATTCCTGGAACACAAACTTTCGGTGCAGCTAACCTGACAGCTCCTCGCATCTTTCCCACCACAGCCCAAGAATCAGTCATTTTTCAAAGAAGCCTGGTTGGCTTTAGTGGAGAATGATATAGATTATTTTTGGTTTTGTTCTGTTGTGTTTTTTAGACGGAGTCTTGCTCTTTGCCCAGGCTGGAGTGCGGTGGTGCAGTCTTGGCTCACTGCAACCTCTGCCTCCTGGGTTCAAGCGATTCTCATGCCTCACCCTCCCAAGTGGCTGGGATTACAGTCACCCGCCACGACTAATTTTTTTTTTTTCTTTTGAGATGGAGTCTCCGTCTGTCACCCAGGCTGGAGTACAGTGGCCCGATCTAGGCTCACTGCAACCTCCGCCTCCCGAGTTCAAGATATTCTCCTGCCTCAGCCTCCCAAGTAGCTGAGACTACAGGCGCCCGCTACCATGCCTGGTTAATTTTTTTTTTTGTATTTTTAGTAGAGACTGGGTTTCACTATGTTGGCCAGGCTGGTCTTGAACTCCTGACCTGGTGATCTGCGCGTCTCGGCCTCCCAAAGTGCTGGGATTACAGGAGTGAGCCACCGTGCCTGGCCTAATTTTTTGTATTTTTAGTAGAGACTAATTTTTTGTATTTTAGTAGAGACTAATTTTTTGTAGTTTTAGTAGAGACAGGGTTTCGCCATGTTGCCCAGGCTAGTCTAGCACTCCTGAGCTCAGGTAATCTGCCTGCCTCAGCCTCCCAAAGGCTAGGATTACAGGCGTGAGCCACCACGTCCAGCCCCGTTAGTGGAGAATATTTAGAAACCAAGGTTAGGGTGCTGGCGGCGCTGTCCATGTGTCGCTGTCTCTGGGCAGATGTGCTGTGTTCAGGTGTGTGCGTGCGTGCATGTCGCCTGTTCACCCATCTGTTACATCCCGTGCACTCTGGCCCAGTAGCACCATCACAGGCAAACACCATGGGGGTCATTCCGTCCATCTTCCTTTCTTCTTTTTCTTTTTATTTATTTATTTATTTATTTTTATTTTATTTATTTTTTTTTTTATTTTTTTTATTTTTATTTTTTGAGACAGAGTCTTGCTCTGTCCCCCAGGCTGGAGTGCAGTGGCGCGATCTCGGCTCACTGCAAGCTCCGCCCCCTGGGTTTACGCCATTCTCCTGCCTCAGCCTCCCGAGTAGCTGGGACTACAGGCGCCCGCTACCTCGCCCGGCTAGTTTTTTTGTATTTTTAGTAGAGACGGGGTTTCACCGTGTTAGCCAGGATGGTCTCGATCTCCTGACCTTGTGATCCGCCCGCCTCGGCCTCCCAAAGTGCTGGGATTACAGGCTTGAGCCACCGTGCCCGGCATATTTTATTTTATTTTTGAGACAGCCTGGCTCAGTCGCCCAGGCTGGAGTGCAGTGGCGCGATCTTGGCTCACTGCAAGCTCCGCCTCCCAGGTTCACGCCATTCTCCTGCCTCAGCCTCCTAAGTAGCTGGGACTACAGGCGCCCACGACCACGCCCGGCTGATTTTTTGCATTTTTTGGTAGAGACGGGGTTTCACCATGTTAGCCAGGACGGTCTCGATCTTCTGACCTCATGATCCACCCACCTCGGCCTCCCAAAGTGCTGGGATTACAGGCGTGAGTGCCTGGTCTTTTTATTTTTTTGAGACACAGTCTCTTGTTGCCCAGGCTGGAGTGTGGTGGCATTATCTTGGCTCACTGCAACCTCCATCTCCTGGGTTCAAGTGATTCTTTTGCCTCAGCCTCCCAAGTAGCTGGGATTACAGGTGCATGCCACTGCACCCAGCTAACTTCTATATTTTTAGTAGTGATGGGGTTTTGCCGTGAACTCCTGACCTCAGGTGATCCACCTGCCTTGGCCTCCCAAAGTGCTGGGATTACAGGCATGAGTCACTGTGCCCAGCCTCTTCTTTTCATTTTTATTTTAATTTTTTCACTACAAGAAGGACTTCCTTTCCTATTTGCATCTCTCTTCACTTACAGTATGAAGTCTGTCTCCCGTCATCTACAAAATATTTATGTGTTTGCCCAATCCAGAATTCTAACCCATGACTCAGCAAGAAAAAGAAAAGAAAAGGGAGGCTGGGCGCGGTGTCTCACGCCTGTAAATCCCAGCACTTTGGGAGGCTGAGGCGGGCAGATCACGAGGTCAGGAGTTCGAGACCAGCCTGACCAATATGATGAAACTCCCATCTCTACTAAAAATACAAAAATTAGCTGGGCATGGTGGCTCACACCTATAATCCCAGCACTTGGGGAGACCAAGGCGGGCGGATCACCTGAGGTTGGGAGTTTGAGACCAGCCTGGCCAACATTGAGAAAACATGTCTCTACTAAAAATACAAAATCAGTGGGGCATTCCTGTAATCCCAGCTACCCGGGAGGCTGAGGCAAGAGAATCGCTTGAACCTGGCAGGCGGAGGTTGTGGTGAGCCAAGATCTTGCCATTGCATTCCAGCCTGGGCAACAGGAGTGAAACTCCATCTAAAAGGTAAAATAAGTACAAAAATTAGCTGGGTGTGTTGGTGGGTGCCTGTAATCCCAGCTACTCAGGAGGCTGAGGCAGGAGAATCGCTTGAACCTGGGAGGCGGAGCTTGCAGTGAGCTGAGATGGTGCCACTGCACTCCAGCCTGGGCGACACAGCAAGACTCCATCTCAAAAAAAAGAAAAGGGAAAATCGTGCTTAAAGCTTAGTATTTGTTTGGAGCTCCTTGTGTGTCTGGATCTCAGTGTGTGTCTGGAGCTCCTTGTGTGTCTGGAGCCCTTGTGTCCGTCACCTGTGCACCCGCATCCAGCGTACATGCACCCGAGTTCCCGTGGCTTGTTCTGCTTCTCCCCTCGGTGATTGTGTCGTTCATTTGATCTGTGGTGTGGTTGATGCATTTGAGTTCGTATTCCATTTCAGAGACCCTTTTCCCCTACTCTTGTTGATCTAATTATTTTTGCTTTTTTTTTTTTTTTTTTTTTTTTTGAGACGGAGTCTTGCTCTGTGCCCCAGGCTGGAGTGCAGTGGCACGATCTCGGCTCACTGCAAGCTCCGCCCCCCGGGTTCACGCCATTCTCCTGCCTCAGCCTCCCTAGTAGCTGGGACTACAGGCGCCCGCCACCACGCCCGGCTAATTTTTTGTATTTTTTTTAGTAGAGACGGGGTTTCACGGTGTTAGCCAGGATGGTCTTGATCTCCGGACCTCGTGATCCGCCCGCCTCGGCCTCCCAAAGTGCTGGGATTACAGGCTTGAGCCACCGCACCCGGCCTATTTTTGCTTTTTATGCAAGTGACATATTTTCATGGTTCCAGAAGTCAGACCTGGAGCCGCCTGCCTCACTCCATCCACTCCCGCCCGCCTCACTCCACTCCGCTCCCGCCCGCCTCACTCCACTCCGCTCCCGCCCGCCTCACTCCACTCCGCTCCCGCCCGCCTCATTCCACTCCGCTCCCGCCCGCCTCACTCCACTCCGCTCCCGCCTGCCCCGTCACTGAAGAGTCTCCTTATTCTTGGGTGTATCTTTCCTGTATTTTTTCTTTTTTTTTTTGAGACAGGATCTCACTGTGTTGCCCAAGCTGGAGTGCAGTGGTGAGATCACAGTCACTGCAGGCTCATCCTCCCAGACTCAAGTGGTCCCCCCACCTCAGCTGGGACCACAGGCCTCAGCTGGGACCACAGGTGCATACCACCAGGCCCAGGCCTAATTTTTGTACTTTTTTGGTAGAGATGAGGTTTCATCATATTACCCAGGCTGGTATTGAACTCCTGGGCTCAAGCGATCTTCCTCCCTCAGTCTCCCAAAGTGCTAGGATTACGAGCATGAAACAACACCCCCGGGCAAAAAATGTTCCAACTTGTTTTTTTTTTTGAGATGGAGTTTTTGTTCTTGTCGCCCAGGCTAGAGTGCAATGGCGTGATCTCGGCTCACTGCAACCTCCACCTCCCAGGTTCAAGCGATTCTCCTGCCTCAGCCTCCCGAATAACTGGGACTACAGGCATGCGCCTCCATGCCTGGCTAATTTTGTATTTTTAGTAGGAGATGGGCTTCACCATGTTGGTCAGACTGGTCTTGAACTCATGACCTCAGGTGATCTGCCCTCCTCGGCCTCCCAAAGTGCTGGGATTACAGGCGTGAGCCACAGCGCCCGGCCAAAATTTTCCAACTTTTTATTTTGAGAAACTTTTTAGACTTACAGCAGAGCTGCAGAAGTTCACCCATGTGCCCTTCTGTCCGCTTGCCCTGACAGTAAGACCCTCGGGAACCTCAGTTCCACTCGCTGGCGTCACATGGCCCTGGCGACTCATCCGCGGGCTGTGTGTTCAGCTTGGGCCAATCTCCTGCACCCATCGCCTCTCTGTGGCATGAGCCGCCCAGGATCCCACGTGGCATCCTGCTGTCCTGGGCCTTGGGCTCCACAAGTCCTTGTCTTTCATGGCCTGCAGATTTTTGGGTTTGCTTGACGTTTCTCACGGTTAGATGTGCGGTTACATATTTGGGGCAAGAAAACCTTGGTGGTGACGGAGCCTTCTCCCGGCGTCAGCTCAGGGAGAGCAGGAAGTTGCTGTGTCTCCTGTCTGGTGACTTGGTGACTCTGGCCCTTGGTGAAGGCAGCGTCCACCAGTTTCTCCAGAGTGAAGTTATGCCTCCTCCTTTGTAATCAGCAGACGTCTTGTGGGGAACTCACTGGAGAGGACACGTGTCCCTCCCTGAGTTTCATGGCAGGTCCTATTTCCTCTTTCAACATCCTTTGGTTTCATCCGTACCCCAGGGCTGATCCTGTTTGGTCTCATCCATGCCTGCGGGGCTCTTTCTGCCCGTTTTGGGACTTGTCTACCTGACGTGTTCCTTCTGTCTGAGAGCCTCTGGCCTGGGGCTGGCGGCCTCCTGGGAGCTTCCAGGCCACTGCGCCTCCGCCACTGCCACCACTCAGCCTGGCAACCTTTGACCTTCGACCTTCATCATTGATCATCTGTAAACATTCTCAGGCCTGACTTGTACAAGGTTTTGTCCAGAGAGGACTTGTTTCTCTGCCCACAGCTGGGTCCCCTACAGGCCCCCAGATCAGCCTGGCCACCCCAGGCTCCCCTCTCTTCCTGTTGGGGGGGTGGTCCTGGGAGCTCCCCTCCGTCTCAAGAGCACCAAGACCCCTTTGCAGCCGCTGCCGTCCAGGGTCCAGTTGTTGAGTTGGGGCTTCTGTGGAGCCGCTCGCCTGCCCCCACCGTGAGGCAGGAGGCCCTGGTGAGGTTTTGCTTCCACTGTCCTGTTTTTTTTTTTTTTTTTTTTTTTGAGGCGGAGTCTTCACTCTGTCACCCAGGCTGGAGTGCAGTGGCACCATCTCGGCTCACTGCAAGCTCCGCCTCCCGGGTTCGCGCCATTCTCCTGCCTCAGCCTCCGGAGTAGCTGGGACTACAGGCGCCCGCCACCGCGCCCGGCTAATTTTTTGTATTTTAGTAGAGACGGGGTTTCACCGTGTTAGCCAGGATGGTCTCGATCTACTGACCTCGTGATCTGCCCGCCTCGGCCTCCCAAAGTGCAGGGATTACAGGCGTGAGCCACCGCGCCCGGCCTTTTTTTTTTTTTTTTGAGATGGAGTTTTGCTCTTGTCACCCAGGCTGGAGTGCAGTGGTGTGATCTCTGTTCACTGCAACCTCCGCCTCCCAGGTTTAAGCAATTCTGCCTCCGTCTCCCGAGTAGCTGGGATTACAGGCTAATTTTGTATTTTTTTAGTAGAAACAGGGTTTCTTCGTATTGGTCAGGCTGGTCTCGAACTCCCGACCTCAGGTGATCCCCCTGCATTGGGCTCCCAAAGTGCTGGGATTACAGGCGGGAGCCACTACACCCGGCTGGCCATCGTGTTCTTAATTTACAAGGCCCACTTGGGTTGCAGCCAGTCCCCACTTACCATGGTCTGAGTTGTGATTTTCTGACTTTGTGACTGTGGAAAAGCCAAATGCCTTCAGGAGAAACGCTGCCCTGAGCTCACAACCATCCTGTCTCTCACTTCCGGTGGGGTTGTCTGAATTTCATCAGCTGCTCAGCACGCTTGTAGCCAGACTCCGCGTTAGGCGGCTTAGCCCAGGTGTCACTGATGTGGGTGTCAGTGCACAGAGGTGGGTAAGACACATTCAGTGCCAAAGGACGGGCTGGGGCTGTCTGTAGAGACGTTGGTGGCCTTGAAAAGATGGTGCGCCGGGGCTGGTGTCTCACGGCGGCCGAGTGTGTGCCCTGCGGCCCACGCGTCTCCTGGGCTGTGCTCCAGACGTGCGTGGACAGCGAATGATCCTCCCTCCTCAGCCTCCCAGAGTCTGGGGTTCCAGGCGTGGGCCACCACCCCTGGCCAGATGTGAAGGTTTGACTGAAACAGGCACCTGTACCTGGGGGACTCCGAGACCCGGTTTCCAACCACGATGTTTTGCACTTGTGCTCGGATACGAGATGTGTTTGGTCTTTGTTCCTGGTTCCTGGCACAGAAGCTCCTCGAAGCCTTGGAATTTCCTGAGTGACAGGAGTGTTTCAGATCACACCTGAGCTTATGCTGATGAGGCGGGGGTTGGCCCCGGGAGAACGGGGTTTGGGGGGACTGGTCGCCAGAAGACCAGGTGACCCCAGGATTGGAGGCTGGGAGCTTTCAGCCCCACCTGCCAACCTCAGGGACACAGCGAGCGAGGGTGGAGAGCAAACGCTGTAAAAACCCGTGAATGAGAAATGAAAGAGTGGGATGGTCTTTGGATTGCAGTATGCGAGGCGGCGCTGGGGGAAGGGGGTGGTGCCCAGAGAGGGCCTGAAACCCAGCGCCTGCCCAGGCCTTGCCTTCGTGTCTCTACATCCAGCTGCTCCTCTGTTTTGTTGGCAGTAACATAAGTGCTTTCTGGAGTTCTGGGCAGTCCTGTCAAACTGATTGATCCCGAGGAGGGTGTCCTGGGGACCCTGATTTATTTATTTATTTATTTATTTTGAGACGGAGTCTCGCTCTGTCGCCCAGGCTGGAGTGCAGTGGCACGATCTCAGCTCACTGCAAGCTCCGCCTCCCGGGTTCACGCCATTCTCCTGCCTCAGCCTCCAAGTAGCTGGGACTACAGGCGCCGCCACCACGCCTGGCTAATTTTTTGTATTTTTAGTAGAGACGGGGTTTCACCGTGTTAGCCAGGATGGTGTCGATCTCCTGCCCTCGTGATCCGCCCGCCTCAGCCTCCCAAAGTGCTGGGATTACAGGCATGAGCCACCGCGCCCGTCCAGGGAACCCTGATTTATAGCCGTGGGTCAGGAGCACGGCCCACAGCCTGACTGGCATCTGAGGAGGGGGCAGTCTTGTGGGATCCCGCCCTTGCCGCGGGGGACCTGGCGCTCCCTCCAGGTGGAGGGCTTTTGAACCAGAGGACACACAGCTGGTGTCTGTGGAGAATTGTTCAATGTGGGAAAAACCCACATCTCCTGTGGGAAGTGTTGTGTGGGAGTGCAGAGAAACCGCGTGCCTCACAGGACTTTATTTGTGTATTTATTTGTTTGTTTTTGGACACAGAGTCTCAATCTATCCCCCAGGCTGGAGTGCAGTGTCTCGATATGTGCTCACTGCAATCTCCGCCTCCTGAGTTCAAGTGATTCTCCTGCCTCAACCTCTGAGTAGCTGGGATTACGGGCGCCCACAAACACACCCGGCTAATTTTTATATTTTTAGTAGAGACGGGATTTCACCATGTTGGCCAGGCTGGTCTCGAACTCCTGACCTCAAGTGATCACCTGCCTCCAAAGTGCTGGGATGACAGGCGTGAGCCACTGCGGTCGTCCATTCACAGCAGTTTAAACGGAATTATTTTCCTCCGTGTAAATCTTTTTTTTTTTTGAGACAGAGTCTAGCTCTGTCACCCAGGCTGGAGTGCAGTGGCGCAATCTCAGCTCACTGCAACCTCCGCCTTCCGGGTTCACGCGATTCTCCTGCCTCAGCCTCCCGAGTAACTAAGATTACAGGTGTCCGCCACCACGCCCAGCTAATTGTTATAATTTTAGTAGAGATGGGCTTTCACTGTTGGCCAGACTGGTCTCGAACTCCTGGTGTCATGATCTGCCTGCCTTGGCCTCCCAAAGTGCTGGGATTACAGGTGTGAGCCACCGGCCCGGCCTTCCCCGTTAAACCTTGAACTCTCAGAACTGCTTAGGAAGGACCCTGGGCTGTGAACTCTCACAACTACTTAGGAAGGACCCCGGACCCGCGGCTGCTCAGCTGGGTTCCAGTACCCGAAGATACTGTTGCCTTCCCCTGGGCGCCGTCCCCAAGATGAGAGCACCAAGTGTCTTTCACTCTCAGGCACTTTCGTGTTTTTACTTCGACACGTGGTGCTTCCTGCACAGCCGGCAGCGTGTGGTGGAGCCGAGTTGTGCGTTTCTGTCTGTGATTGTCCCTCAGGCTCCCCCCCTGCTCTAGTGGGTTTGGGTTTGGAGTCCGCCCCTGGGACTGAGCCCCTCATTTCCTTTTTTTTTTTTTTGTTTTTTGTTTTTTGTTTTTTGAGATGGAGTCTCGCTCTGTCGCCCAGGCTGGAGTGCAGTGGCGCGATCTCGGCTTACTGCAAGCTCCGCCTCCCGGGTTCACGCCATTCTCCTGCCTCAGCCTCCCGAGTAGCTGGGACTACGGGCGCCCGCCACCGTGCCCGGCTAATTTTTTTGTATTTTTAGTAGAGACGGGGTTTCACCGTGGTCTCGATCTCCTGACCTTGTGATCTGCCCGCCTCAGCCTCCCAAAGTGCTGGGATTACAGGCGTGAGCCACCGCGCCCGGCCTTTTTTTTTTTTTTTTTTTTTTTTGAGACAGAGTCTCGCTCTGTTGCCCAGGCTGGAGTGCAGTGGCCGGATCTCAGCTCACTGTAAGCTCCGCCTCCCAGGTTCCCGCCATTCTCCTGCCTCAGCCTCCCGAATAGCTGGGACTACAGGCGCCCATCACCACGCCCGGCTAGTTTTTTGTGTTTTTTTAGTAGAGACGGGGTTTCACCACATTAGCCAGGATGGTCTCCATCTCCTGACCTAGTGATCCGCCCATCTCGGCCTCCCAAAGTGCTGGGATTACAGGCGCCTGCCACCATGCCCGGCTAATTTTGTATTTTTAGTAGAAACGGGGTTTCTCCACGTTGGTCAAGGTGGTCTTGAACTCCTGACCTCGTGATCCACCCGCTGCAGCCTCCCAAAGTGCTGGGATTACACTCGTGAGCCGCTGTACCCAGCATTTTTTTTTTGGGAGATGGAGTCTCGCTCTTTCACCCAGGCTGGAGTACAATGGTGCAATCTCGGCTCACTGCAAGCTCTGCCTCCCAGGTTCAAGCGATTCTCCTGTCCCAGCCTCCCGAGTAGCTGGGATTACAGGTGCCAGCCACCAGGCCCGGCTAATTTTTTTTGTATTTTTAGTAGAGACGGGGTTTTGCTGTGTTGGCCAGGCTGGTCACGAACTCCTGAGCTCAGGCGATCCGCCCGCCTTGGCTGCCCAAAGTGCTGGGATTCCAGGTGTGAGCCACTGCTGCTGGCCCAGAACCTTAAGTTCTTGATGTACAGAGAACAGCAGCATCATTGAAGTGTGATTTCTGTTTTTTTGTCTCCACTAATTGTGAGCAAACATTAGGGTGGGGACTGGGCTGCTTGTGCGGGTCCCACGGGCTTCTTGGGAGCCCAGTGTCAGCAGAGAAGGGGAACGGGGGCCCTCACTGTGGGGAGCAGTTTTGCCTGGAGTGCTGTGAGTTTCTCAGATGGAAACTAAGTGGACAGACTGTTCTGGCAAGAGAGGGATGCGCGGCCGCGTGTGGGCTGGGAAATGCTTGCCTTTGGAATTCCAGGTTTGCCTTGATGTCAGGTGGGCCATGACGGGCATCGTCTGCCCACGCCCGGAGCCCGGCGTCCTGCTCGTTGTTCCTGGGGGTGGGTTCTTGAGCGTTGCCTCCTTGCCGTGTAAATGAATTTGGTTTTAGAAACTCGCTGGTGGTGGCAGAGTCTGCGTAGCAGGTGCTGTGACAGCGTCCCCAGTCGAGGTGGGAGGGAGAGGGCAAGGGCCGTGAGGCCCAGTGAGGTGGGGAGTGAGATCCCGGCCTGCTGTGCAGAGCCCTGTCCCCGTGCTCTGTCCTTTTGTTCTGCCGCACCCTTTGTTCTTGGATTTTCACCTCAGGAAAGCCAGGTAGCTGCTCCACCCCCAGCCCGGGCCCATCAGTCCGGGAAAAGGGCACAAAGTCTCCTAGCTCCCTGGCTCAGGGCCCAGCCAGTCCTAGCTCCAGGGAGGCTGCAGCCCACAGAGATTTAGCTCCCGGCTCATTGTCACCCCAAGCTAAGCCGCGGACCATGCTGCTGAGCAGGAAGAAGGGAATGGTGCCTCTGTGGAGATCCGGCACTGTCAGTGGCCTGAGGAGTGGACACAGTCGCCTTTTGCTATTCTGAGGCTGTGAGAAGTGGTGGAGGGGCTGGCCTCGTCCCCACTGAGGCCTGGGGTGCCCTTGGAGGCAGCTGTCCTGGTGCACCGAGGGGTCAGGGCACACATGGGTGGCCTGGGAGCGTCCGGGTGGCACTGAGCTAGCGGTGTGATGGGCAGATGGGGAGCTCTGGGTGCACAGACACACAGAGCAGGGGTAGGAGAGGAGAGAGGGGACGGCGGCAGAGGCCACAACACACAGAGCAGGGGGAGGGGAGGAGAGAGGGGACGGCGGCAGAGGCCCTGGTGTTGCCCCCACTGGGGAGAGGGCAGGACCACCTGTTCCCGGGTGTGGAGAGGCCGAGTTTCAGGCACCTCTGAGCACTGCTGGGCAGGTGAGCTGGGGGAAAGGCCGGCCTGAGCACCTGGGGGAAGTCTCGGTAGGGGAGGGGGCGGAGTGCGTCCTTCAGTGTGAACATAGAATATATATACAGACAGCACGCACGCAAGTGCATAAGCATAAACCTAGAAGGAGGTCGTGGGTGAGGTGGGAACCCCAGTTTCCTGGGGGAGAAGTGAGAGGAGGAGGGGTCCTGGGTCGGGCAGCGCGGCCGGCACCACACGCTCCCAGAACGCCGTGTTGGTGAGACAGGATGGGTGCCCCTTCAGATGCACAGCCACCCACCGAAGTAGGAAGAGAAACCCAAGTGTGAGAAACAGGAAATCAGGGCTGCCTGAGTGCTGGGGTTGAGACCTGGGGGAGGTGGGGTCTCGGTGCTGCGGAGTCACGGTGGCACCTGCGCAAAGCCCGAGCTGGGGGGATGATTCCCACCGGCCCTTGGAAGGAAACAGGCTGTTCTGACCTTCCCGGAGGTTGTGGGAAGGGAGGGGGTGTCTCGCCTGAAAAGCCACAGTCACCTGAGTGTGAGGCAGGGGTAAGTGTGGCTTTGTACCACGGGGTCTGTCTAGAGAGTAGCATGGAATTAGTCCTGGGACACCTGGCGGCGGCAGCCACAAAGCCCATCAAGAAGGTGCAGCTGCCAGCCAGGGCGTGAAGGACCCACAGCCCCAGGTCTGCCAGGAAGGTCAAGTGTGCCTGGAGACTGTCTCCCAAGAGCAAGGATCTGCCAACACGTGCAGAGAAAAATGGGATTCAATTGCTAAAACTCTCTGGACAGTGAATGATTGCATTTTCTTTTTTTTTTCTTAAGACAGTCTCACCCTGTTGCTGAGGCTGGCGTGCAGTGGCACCGTGTCGACTCACTGCAACCTCTGTCTCCTGGGTTCAAGCAGTTCTCCTGCCTCAGCCTCCCAAGTAGCTGGGACTACAGGCACCTGCCACCATGCCCAGCTAATTTCTTTTTGTATTTTTAGTAGAGACGGGGTTTCACTGTGTTAGCCAGGATGGCTATGATCTCCTGACCTTGTGATCCGCCCGCCTCGGCCTCCCAAAGTGCTGGGATTACAGGGGTGAGCCACTGCACCCGGCCCCGCCTGGCTAGTTTTATATTTTTAGTAGAGACGGGGTTTCACTGTGTTGGCCAGGCTGGTCTTGAACTCCTGACCTCAGGTGATCCACCTGCCTCGGCCTCCCAAAGTGCTGGGATTACAGGTGTGAGCCACCGTGCCTGGTGCAATTGCATTTTCAGAGTAATTTTAAATTGGTGGTTGAAACCTTTGAGGACATTGAATGTTCAAAACGGGTAATATGTTTCCCTTTCTTACCGTTTTAGCGTCTGCTTCTGCGCTCTGCCTGGGAGAGGCCCTGGTGGCCTCGTTCCTGGCGCCCGGAGTCCCTGCTGCGGCCCCACCCCCAGGCGGTCCCGGTGACCCATGCTGCCCAGCCTGGAGGTAAAGTCGTTCCTGGCAGTGGCTTCGGCATGTCGTCCTCGGTGAAAACCCCGGCGCTGGAAGAGCTCGCTCCTGGCTCTGAGGAGAAGCCTAAAGGCAAGTCGCCTCTCAGCTGGGGCTCTCTGTTTGGTCACCGAAGCGAGAAGATTGTTTTTGCCAAGAGCGACAGTGGCGTGGATGAGAACGTCCTGACCGTCACCATCACGGAGACCACGGTCATCGAGTCAGACTTGGGTGTGTGGAGCTCACGGGCGCTGCTCTACCTCACGCTGTGGTTCTTCTTCAGTTTCTGCACACTCTTCCTCAACAAGTACATCCTGTCCCTGCTGGGAGGCGAGCCCAGCATGCTAGGTAGGCGGCGGCTGGCGCGGGGTGGAGACCAGCTGCCTGGGAGGGTGTGGGGAGCCCGGGTCAGGATGGGAACCCGGGGTGGAGCCCGCTGCAGGTGCGGGGTCAGGATGGGAACCCGGGTCGGGATGGGAACCCGGGTCAGGATGGGAACCCGGGGTGGAGCCCGCTGCAGGTGCGGGGTCGGGATGGGAACCCGGGGTGGAGCCCGCTGCAGGTGCGGGGTCGGGATGGGAACCCGGGTCGGGATGGGAACCCGGGGTGGAGCCCGCTGCAGGTGCGGGGTCGGGATGGGAACCCGGGGTGGAGCCCGCTGCAGGTGCGGGGTCGGGATGGGAACCCGGGTCGGGATGGGAACCCGGGGTGGAGCCCGCTGCAGGTGCGGGGTCGGGATGGGAACCCGGGTCGGGATGGGAACCCGGGGTGGAGCCCGCTGCAGGTGCGGGGTCGGGATGGGAACCCGGGTCGGGATGGGAACCCGGGGTGGAGCCCGCTGCAGGTGCGGGGTCGGGATGGGAACCCGGGTCGGGATGGGAACCCGGGGTGGAGCCCGCTGCAGGTGCGGGGTCGGGATGGGAACCCGGTTCGGGATGGGAACCCGGGGTGGAGCCCGCTGCAGGTGCGGGAGGGGTGATTCTCCCGCTTGGCTTTGGCCCCCTCCCTCCCGCAGGTGCGGTGCAGATGCTGTCCACCACGGTTATCGGGTGTGTGAAAACCCTCGTTCCTTGCTGTTTATATCAGCACAAGGCCCGGCTTTCCTACCCACCCAACTTCCTTATGACGATGCTGTTTGTGGGTCTGATGAGGTAAAGAATCTCACGCTTTGGTTGAGTCTCTTTTTCTTTAAATGTAAAGTCCCTGTCTTGTTACTAGAGCGGGGACTCTGCTGGCTGGTGAGTTTTCAGTGCAGAGTTTATAAAAGCGTCAGGGCCGTCCAGATTTTAGGACACCAGGTGAATGTGAATTCGTGGCTCTCACTGCCTCTTGCGCAGTCAGCTTCTTTCCAGGCTGGTGGTCACAGGACAAGCTGCCTCCTTGTCTCTGGGGCATTTTCAAAGGGTGGCGGATGTCACTTCACGTTGGGCGCAGTGCCATTTCCTGGGGGCTCGACCTAAAGCGTCGCAGAAGCAGGTCCAGGCACCACGTTGGTGATGAGGAGGTGGGAAGAGGGGCTGACGTGCCCATTGACCGAGCAGGTCCCTTGGAGAGAGCCTGCCCAGTGGCTGCAGGTAGACAGACTCGTTCTAAGGTAATGGTGCTTTTTGCTAATTTTTAGGTTTGCAACTGTGGTTTTGGGTTTGGTCAGCCTGAAAAATGTGGCGGTTTCGTTTGCTGAGACGGTGAAGAGCTCCGCCCCCATCTTCACAGTGATCATGTCTCGGATGATTCTAGGGGAGTATACAGGTGAGGCCCCTGGGCCCCACCATCCCAGGCCTTCATCCGCGCTGCCTGTCTTTGCCCCCTCCCATGGGGCTCTGCCGAGAGGACCACTCAGAGCGGGGCCCACACTGGCAGTGCCTTCACTTCTCTCCTGAAACATTTTCCCCACGGTCACATGTGCGGGGGTGTCTTGGAGCCTGGTGTCTGCCAGGTCTTCTCACACTGGCATGCGGAGGTCAGGGCAGGGTTGTACCTCATGGCCCTAACTGGGTGGGGAGACAGTTGGGGACTGGGCAGATTCCTGGCAAGCAAGATTACCGCAGGTGCCAATCACTGACCCGAAGAGGATGGGCGGGGGCCGCCTTCGGCCAGCATCACACAGGTGGCTGTGGCTCCTGGTGTATGGGCCAGCCTGTGCCAGCACCCTACAGCCTCCCCAGCGCCCGCCACCACAGGCCTCTCCTGGGCCCCAGCCCCTGACCTCAGCTGCAACCCAGGCTCTTGCCTCTCCCACCTCTTAATGACTCACAGGCGATTTCCAGCGACATGTAGGCTCCATGTCGCATACCCGGTGTGGCTGCATGAAAACAAGCGAGGGACAGAGGCACCCACAGAGCGTGGCGTCTTGCACGGAGTGGGGGGGGGGGGTATGTACACACGTGTTCGCCCGTTTAAGAAACGACAAGATCTTAAGGCCAAGGCAAATGTCTGTCTGCCTTTGGGGACGGGAGGAGGCTGAGGGTCCAAGGCGGGGTTGGGCTTGCCCCACGTGCACGTGAGACCCGCACACACGTTTAGGTGATTATAACAAAATCAAAGCTTAAAAGTCAACTGCTTCTTTGTTTTTGTTTTTTTGTTGTTGTTTTTTTGAGGCAGGGTCTTGCTTTGTCGCCAAGCTGGAGTGCAGTGATGAGATCACGACTCACTGCAACCTCTGCCTCCCGCTTAGGCGATCCTCCCACCTCAGCCTGTTGGGTAGCTAGGACCTCAGACATGTGCCACCATGCCCGGCTAAGTTCTGTATTTTGTGTGTGTGTGTGTGTGTGTGTGTGTGTGTGTGTGTGTGTGTGTGTGTTTTAAACTGTGAATGTACGTTAGTCATTTTTCTTACAATTGAAACTTGAAACTCTGGGGATTCAGAATTAACAGTCTTGCCTGTGAGCTTCTTCTCGACACCAGAAAAAGTTCTGACCTTGCATTTCACATTGTTCTGCTGGGCTTTGTCCAAATGAACCCTTGTGAGCTGCTGCTGTCATTTTCATGAGGATTCTCTTGTCCACAATTTCACCTGGGAAGACCAAGTCCTCAAGGATTGTGACGTACGCGACTGTCAGACCGTGGATCCTGGGACACCTTTGCTTATTTTTTGTACACCTTTTTTGAGTTGGTTTAGACAGAATTCTCCTCTAAGCAATAGACAGCATACTTCCCAGTGAACTTTTTCTTCAATTCATGTACTAGCCAGACTTGGATTTTCTGGAATGATTTCAGAGGCAGAACAGGAACAAAAACTATAACTTCCTTTTTTTCTTTTTTTTTTTCTTTTTTTTTTTGAGACGGAGTCTCGCTCTGTCGCCCAGGCTGGAGTGTAGTGGCACGATCTCGGCTCACTGCAAGCTCTGCCTCCCAGGTTCTCGCCATTCTCCTGCCTCAGCTTCCTGAGTAGCTAGGACTACAGGCGCCGCCACCACGCCTGGCTAATTTTTTGTATTTTTAGTAGAGATGGGGTTTCACTGTGTTAGCCAGGATGGTCTCCATCTCCTGACCTCGTGATCCACCCACCTCGGCCTCCCAAAGTGCTGGGATTACAGGTGTTAGCCACTGTGCCCGGCCCTTTTTTTTTTTTCTTTTTTTGAGATGGAGGCTTCCTCTGTCGTCCAGGCTGGAGTGCAGTGGCGCGATCTCGGCTCACTGCACCCTCCGCCTCCTGGGTTCAAGCGATTCTCCTGCTTCAGCCTCCCGTGTAGCTGGGATTCAGGAGACTGCCACCACACCCAGCTAATTTTTGCATATTTAATAGAGATGGGGTTTCACCGTGTTGGCCACGCTGGTCTCGAACTCCTGCCCTCGTGATCTGATCTCCCACAGTGCTGGGGTTCCAGGCATCAGCTGCTGCGCCTGGCCTGTGGTAACTTTCTGACCACCAGCGACCTCCGTTTCCCTCGCTGCCGTGGTGATCAGCTCCCTGAGCTGAGCCCTGACGTCCGAGTTCATTTCCAGCTCCCGAAGAACTGAGAAGCCAAGAACAGCAGGGCCAACCCTCAGCGCATGTCTGAGCACCCCCGGCCTCATATGTGTGTGTTTTATAGAGATGGGGTCTCGCTATGTTGCCCAAGCTGGTCTTGAACTCCTTGCCTCACGTGATCCTCCTGCCTTGGCCTCCTAAAGTGCTGAGATTATAGGCGTCAGCCGCTGCGTCCGACTTTAAAAAGCAATCCTGAAAATCATGAACAAAATGACACAGAGCAACCTTGTTGCCCATCAAACCGTGCAGAAAGGAGCTGTTTATTTCCAGCAAGTTTAAAACGTCGATTTGACCTCCAGCCATGGTAGATGAGATATTAGAAAACCAACTCTCTTGCTGACAACAGTGAGAAAATCTTGATGCCATTTAGCAAAAAGAAGTCTGTAGGGGAGGCGTTGGAGAGTGACGGAGGTGCCAGGGCCTGAGGCACTCAGCTTCCGGAGCCTCGGGCAGCCCAGAGAAGTGACCCTGTCTTAAGGCACCACCCTCCCCAGTGCATTTGCTAATGGTTTCTGAGCAGAGCAGTCTCCTGGGGCTGAAGGGGCACAAGCTGGAACGGGCGCGCCACCTTGGGGACCCCCAGACTCCAGACCTTCAGCTGGGATGGGAATCTGGTGCTGGATAAAGGTGTCTGACGCCCCAGCGGCATGTCACCAGCAGCAGCACGTCCTCCCGGAAGGGTGAAACGGCGTTCAGTCTCCAGTGTTCTCTACACATTTCATAAATGTTGTCTGGGATTCAACCGGTTTCCAGCAGAGGACGAGACCAGGTGATGGCAAATGAGAGGATGCCCCAGTGGCTGGAGCCTGCCAACACGGACTCGGGTCCCTCTGCTACGCCAGGGTCTCGGCCAGGCCGCATCTGCGGGTTTCCCACATTAACTTGACTCTGGTTTCTTTTTCTTCTTTTGAGACAAGGTCTCACTCTGTTGCCCAGGCTGGAGTGCGGTGGCGTGATCACAGCTCACTGCAGCCTCGGCCTCCCCAGCGCAGGTGATCCTCCCACCACAGCCTCCCCAGTAGCTGGGACCACAGGCGTGTGCCACCACACCCAGCTAATTTTTGTATTGTTTGTAGAGGTGGGGTGTCCTTGTTGCTCAGCCCTGGGCTCAAGTGATCCTCCTGCCTCGGCTTCCCAAAGTGCTAGGATTACAGGTGTGAGCCATGTTCTGCGGATTTTTTAAAAATTCCTTCACGTAAAAGTGTTTTGTTATGTTTCAAAAGGAACAGAAAAGCAGCAACTCAATGTGGGCGCGCCCCTCCTGGCCCCCAGAGTCTCTTTCTCTGCAGTTCCCGGGGGACCATGTTCACACTCACCGTTTCACATTCACAGAACATTCTGAGCATCCACAGAACTAGGAAGGTTTCTGGGGCTCGCCCGCCCGTGGCTGGGGCTCAGCCTCTGGGAGACGCATCGCATGCAGAGTGAAAGGCGCCACCTTTGCCGTGGGGACGGGACTTGTTCGCAGACGTGGACTTTGATTTGCTTTATCTTACAATGTGAAGGAACTGACAAGTATTGTTTTTGAATTGAAGGAAGCGTCCGTTCCTTTTATAAGAGGGAACGGAAACAGCCTGGGCCTCGGGAGGGAGCTTCCACCCGGCGGGTCAGCCACTCACAGGGGCTGTCCTCTTGCCAGGGCTGCTGGTCAACCTCTCCCTCATCCCAGTCATGGGCGGGCTGGCACTGTGCACGGCCACTGAGATCAGCTTCAACGTCCTGGGGTTCTCAGCCGCGCTGTCCACCAACATCATGGACTGGTGAGTCACAGAGAAGGTGGGTGTGAGGGGGACAAGACCTGGTGCTCCCTTGCCTGCATCTGGGTGTGCGGATTCTCAGATGAGCTGAGAATTCTTCCCGTGAGCCAAAGCAGGTGCATCCTATGCTGCGCTTTCCTAAAGAGCAAAATAGGCCGGGCGCGGTGGCTCACGCCTGTAATCCCAGCACTTTGGGAGGCCGAGGTGGGCGGATCATGAGGTCAGGAGATCAAGACCATCCTAGCGAACACAGCGAAACCCCGTCTCTACTAAAAAATGCAAAAAACTAGCCGGATGTGGTGGCGGGTGCCTGTAGTCCCAGCTACTCGGGAGGCTGAGGCAGGAGAATGGTGTGAACCCAGGAGGCGGAGCTTGCAGTGAGCCGAGATCGCGCCACTGCACTCCAGCCTGGGTGACAGAGCGAGACTCCGTCTCAAAAAAGGGAAAAAAAAGAGCAAAACAGCAGTTATCCTCGTAAGGTAACTTTCTCAAAAACAAGCCAAAATTTCAGGATGGACAGTCTTGATACTTAAAATACTAACCATGGAGACACGGTTAGTTGATAAATGCCTAAATGCACGGCATATGTTCAGCGGTGCGTCTCGCTCAGGGCGTCTTCACGCGGCTGCCAGAGCAGGGACAGTCCCCCAGCGGCAGGTTCTACCTGTTCGGGAGCTGCGCCACCTCCAGGCCGGGTGGATCCTCTGCTTCCTTGGTGGCCGTCGGTGTCCTGGTGTCACGATGGCAGAAAGGATGAGAGGCCAATTCCCACAGTGAGGACGGCACGTGGCGGGGTCCAAGAGGAAAGGGCCCTGTTATTCATGTCTTTGTCACTCAGTAGAGAAGAGCGGTAGACGCTGCACTTTGGGGCCTGTTCAGATTCACCCAGAATTGGGCGTCCACATCCCTGCTGTGCTGTTAATGGCCACACTCCAGCCCTGGCAAAACTTGCCCTTTGAGAATGACTGGCTTCTAGGCTTTTCCTGCTTTTGAGGAAGGAAAGGAAAAGACACCACCACCGGTGTCTAAGAGTTTATCATTATTACTAATAAGCAAAACAGGTTCATGGTGAGATTTTGAATAATACAGAAGTAAAAATAAAAATCTGTTGGGCGCGGTGGCTCACGCCTGTAATCCCAGCAGTTTGGGAGGCTGAGGTGGGCAGATCACAAGGTCAGGAGATCAAGACCACCCTGGCTAACACGGTGAAACCCCATCTCTACTAAAAATACAAAATATTAGCTGGATGTGGTGGCGGGCACCTGTAGTCCCAGCTACTCGGGAGGCTGAGGCAGGAGAATGGCATGAACCCGGGAGGCGGAGCTTGTAGTGAGCCGAGATCTCGCCACCCCACTCCACCCTGGGTAACAGAGCAAGACTCTGTCTCAAAAAACAAAATCTGTTGGGCGTGGTGGCTCACACCTGTAATCCCAGCACTTTGAGAGGCTGGAGTCGGTGGATCACTTGAGGTCCACAAAGCTGGAGTTGGAGACCAGCCTGGCCAACATACTGAAACCCCATCTGTACTAAAAATACAAAAATTAACCGGGCGTGATGGTGGCACCACTGAGGTCTGGTCATTGTCGCTGTCGCTGCGTGTGAGCGCAGACACCTAGTCCCCTGATGTTCCGTGCTGAGGGCTAGTATTGATGCATCACCTCTTTTCTTTATTCTAGTTTGCAAAATGTTTTTTCGAAAAAGCTTCTCAGCGGGGACAAATACAGGTTCTCGTAAGTATTACTCGTCAGTGAAATCTCCAGGTCATAAGACGAAGAGGACTTCCTGCCCACTTTAAGAGTCAGAGCACCCCACAGACCTGACTCCCTTCCTGTCTGGCTTGGGTGGTCTTTACAAGTACCTTGTCTAAGGTCGGGAGGGACCCGCCTGCTTCTCAGCCGCTCCCTTGAGCCCCTCAGCCAGCCTGGCGTGCGTTTGCGTTTTCATTTCTGGGAAGCTGCAGCGGCCCTTGTCCTGCCTAGAGAGAACGAACGTCTCGTGGGCTGGGGTGCCTGGATGTTCTTGCTGTGAGGAGCTGCTTGTGGACCCGGCCTCTCCCGACATGGCGGGGGCCCAGCGTGTTCTGTTGCCCACAGGGCCCCGGAGCTGCAGTTCTACACCAGTGCCGCCGCGGTGGCCATGCTCATCCCGGCCCGGGTCTTCTTCACGGTGGGTTTCAGACACAGGTGTCCCGTCCTTACTCGCCCGGCTGCCTTATCTGGTGATTCAGGGGCAGAATGACTTCCCTTTCCAGGCCGTGTGCTGGCTGGTCGTGCCCAGCTCCGCCGCCGCCCTGCTTAGCTGAGGTGCTCTGGGAGCCACTTGGGGTTTGCAGCTCAGATTTTTGTGTGAAGACTTTTATTTTGTTTATTGTTTGTTTTGTTTTGATTCTTCATCATTCAACTTGAGGGGGCTTTTAGGCTAGCTTAATTTCTTTTTTTAATCACAAAAACTTTTTTTTTTTTTTCGAGAAGGAGTCTCGCTCTATATCCCAGGCTGGAGTGCAATGGCGTGATCTCTGCTCACTGCAAAGTCTGCCTCCTGGGTTCACGCCATTCTCCTGCCTCAGCCTCCCAAGTAGCTGGGACTACAGTTGCATGCCACCACGCCCAGGCAATTTTTTTTTTTTTTTTTTTTTTTTGAGATGAAGTCTCTCGTTGCCCAGGCTGGAGTGCAGTGGCACAATCTGGGTTCACTGCAACCTCCGCCTCCAGGTTCAAGCGATTCTCCTGCCTCAGCCTCCCGAGTAGCTAGGATTACAGGTGCCCACCACAACGCCTGGCTAATTTTTGTATATTTAGTAAAGAGGGAGTTTCACCGTGTTGACCAGGCTGGTCTCCAATACTTGATCTTAAATAATCCACCCGCCTCGGCCTCCCAAAGTGCTGGACAGGCGTGAGCCACTGCATCTGGCCTAAATAGTTTTTTTTTTTTTTTTTAGACAGAGTCTCGCTCTGTCGTCCAGGCTGGAGTGCAGTGGCACCATCTCGGCTCACTGTGAGCTCCGCCTCCCAGGTTCACACCATTCTCCTGCCTCAGCCTCCTGAGTAGCTGGGACTACAGGTGTCCGCCCCAACACCCGGCTAATTTTTTTGTATTTTTAGTACAGATGGGGTTTCATGGTGTTAGCCAGGATGGTCTCGATGATCTGACCTCGTGATCCACCCGCCTCAGCCTGCCAAAGTTCTGGGATTACAGGCGTGAGCCACCGTGCCCATCCCATGTTAACTATTTTTAAGTGTAAAGCTGAGTGGCCATCACCATCACCCATCTCCAGAACTCTTCGTTTTGCAAAACTGAACCTTTGCCCTCATTCAGTACTCTCCATTCTCATCCCCCAACCCTGGCACCCTCATTCCACTTTCTGTCTCTGAATTTGGTGACCCTAAAGACGTCATACAAGTGGAATCATATCACATCTGTCCTTCTGTGTCTGGCTTATCTCACGTAGCATGGTGTTTTGGTGTTTTGAGGTTTACATGTGTTGTTGCATGAATCAGTTTCTTCCCTTCGTATTTTTTGAGACTGGGTCTTGCTGTGTCACCCAGGCTGCAAAGCACTGCAGCCTCATAGCTCACTGCAGCCATGGTCTCCCAGGCTCAAGCGATTCTCCTGCCTCAGCTTCCCAAACAGCTGGGATGGCAGGCATGTGCCACACCTGGTTTATTTATTTATTTATTTATTTATTTTATTTTTATTTTTTTTTTTTTTGAGACAGAGTCTCACTCTGTCGCCCAGGCTAGAGTGCAGTGGCCGCATCTCAGCTCACTGCAAGCTCCGCCTCCCGGGTCTACGCCATTCTCCTGCCTCAGCCTCCCGAGTAGCTGGGACTACAGGCGCCCGCCACCTCACCCGGCTAGTTTTTTGTATTTTTTTAGTAGAGACGGGGTTTCACCGTATTAGCCAGACTGGTCTCGATCTCCTGACCTTGTGATCCGCCCGTCTTGGCCTCCCAAAGTGCTGGGATTACAGGCTTGAGCCTCCGCGCCTGGCCTATTTTTATTTTTTGAAATGGAGTCTTGCCCTGTCACCCAGGCTGGAGTGCAGTGGGGCGATCTTGGCTCACTACAGCCTCCACCTCCCGGATTCAAGTGATTCTTCTGCCTCAGCCTCCAGAGTAGTTGGGATTACAGGTGTGCGCCACCACTCTGGCTAATTTTTGTATTTTTAGTAGAGACGGGGTTTCACCATGTTGCCCATGTTGCAGTGGCACAATCTGTGCTTACTGCAGGCTGGTCTTGAACTCCTGACCTCGAGTTATCTGCCCACCTCGGCCTCACAAAGCGCTGGGATTACAGGTGTGAGTCACCGTGTGCAGCCAGTTTTTTATTTTTTGTATTAACAGGGTCCTACTGTATTGCCCAGGCTGGTCTCAGACTCCTGGGCTCAAACCTCGGCTTCTCAAAGGTGGCTCCCACCTGGGATGACAGGCGTGAGCCACTGCACTCAGCCTTTTTTCCTTTTTTTTTTTTTTTTTTTTTAATGAGACAGTGTCTCGCTGTGTCGCCCCACCCAGGCTGGAGTGCAGTGGCACAATCTTGGCTCACTGCAAGCTCCTCCTCCCGAGTTCACGCCATTCTCCTGCCTCAGCCTCCTGAGTAGCTGGGACTACAGGCGCCGCCACCACACCTGGCTAACTTTTTGTGTTTTTAGTAGAGATGGGGTTTCACCGTGTTAGCCAGGATGGTCTCGATCTCCTGACCTTGTGGTCTGCCCACATCGGCCTCTCAAAGTACTGGGATTACAGGCGTGAGCCACCGCGTCCGGCCCCTTTTTTCTTTTTTAAGGTTGAATAGTACTCCATTGTGTGGGTAAGACCACATTCTGTTTATTCATCCATCCATTGTGGGTTCTTTCTGCCTTTGGCTGTTGCAAATAATTCTGTAGTGAATGTGGGGATGCAAATATCCCTTAGAGACCCTGCTTTCAATTCTGTGTTTTAGTATTTTTAATAATAGGTACCTCTTTATTAACTCATTAAATAACCAGATCTAGCAGTAAGCCTAGTGTCTATGGTAGTTTGATGTAGTGATGAGGGTAAACAGTATTTCAGGGTATCAGCAACAACTGCTAACAGGATATGAAAGTATCTGCAGTTTTGTTTTTTGTTTTTTGTTTTTGTTTTTGTTTTTGAGACTGAGTTTCACTCTTTATTACCCAGGCTGGAGTGCAGTGGCGCAATCTCAGCTCACTGCAAACCGCCGCCTCCCGGGTTCAAGCGATTCTCCTGTCTCAGACTCCTGAGTAGCTGGGATTATAGGCATGCACCACCACACCCGGCTAATTTTTGTATTTTTAGTAGAGATGGTGTTTCACCATGTTGGTCAGGCTGGTCTCAAACTCCTGACCTCAGGTGATTCACCTGACTCGGCCTCCCAAAGTGCTGGCATCACAGGCGTGAGCCACTGCGCCTGGCCTATCTGTAGTATTAAAGTTTATTCCCAACATTCATAATTGAATGAAATGCTGAGTTTCAAGTAAAGGTTAGTAAAGATAAAGATGCAGTTTTTTCCCAGTTGAGTTCATGGACTTTCTAAATGCAATTTGTAGACTTCCCTAGAGTCCCCCACACAGAGGGTTCTCTGTGCGAGGTGCAGTTGCAAGTTCTTATCTTATTGTCGTTTTCTGGATTTTAATCCGTTAGCTGTCAAGGCTGGCTGACTTGGCCGTTCTCCCTGCGAGGAAGTTGTGGTTGCCGGCCGGGGCCATCAGTTCTTGTGGGTGTGTACCCAGCAGTGGAACTGCTGGATTATATAATAATTCTGTGTTTAATTTTTTTTTTTTTGGAGATGGAATCTCACTCTGTTGCCCAGGCTGGGGTGCAGTGGTGCAATCTCATCTCACTGCAGCCTCCGCCTCCCGGGTTTAAGTGATTGTCCTGCCTCCCTCCTGAGTAGCTGGGATTACAGGCGCACACCACCACGCCTGGCTAATCTTTAGATTTTTAGTAGAGACGGGGTTTCACTGTGTTGGCCAGACTGGCCATGCCCGGCCCTTCCTTGGGGTTTCTGTTGCATTTTCCTGCTGATGGTGATGTTCGGCTGCTTTCATGTGCTTGTTGTCTGTTTGCATCAACATGGTGAAAACTAATTAGTGCAAAAAATAATGGGAAAAAAAAACAGAAAATGGATGAGTGCACAGTTCAGCTCTCCGCCCTAGAGGCATTTTCATAGCTGTTCTCAGTGTCAGCAGCTTTACCCAGTGTCTGGGCAGGAGTGGCGCTGGGCATTTTTGGTGCATGATTAGTAAATGGAAAATGCAAACCAATAGAATATCGTTTTGTTTTTGCCACATAGGACGTCCCAGTGATCGGGAGGAGCGGGAAGAGCTTCAGCTACAACCAGGACGTGGTGTTGCTGCTTCTGACAGATGGAGTCCTGTTCCACCTTCAGAGCGTCACGGCCTACGCCCTCATGGGGAAGATCTCCCCTGTGACATTCAGGTGAGCAGGGGAACTTCCAGGAGCTGAGGGTGTCCAGGTCGTTTCGAGAAGAGACTAAAAATCTAGGTATTTTTATAAGAGACACATGTGGCCAGGCGTGGTGGCGGGCGTCTGTAGTCCCAGCTACTCAGGAGGCTGAGGCAGAATGGCGTGAACCTGGAAGGCGGAGCACTCCAGGTTCACTCCAACAGAGCGAGACTCCTTCTCAAAAAAAAAAAAAAAAAAGAGGCCGGGCGCGGTGGCTCAAGCCTGTAATCCCAGTGCTTTGGGAGGCCGAGACGGGCGGATCACGAGGTCAGGAGATCGAGACCATCTTGGCTAACACGGTGAAACCCCATCTCTACTAAAAAATACAAAAAACTAGCCGGGCGAGGCGGCGGGCGCCTGTAGTCCCAGCTACTCGGGAGGCTAAGGCAGGAGAATGGCGTAAAACCTGGGAGGCGGAGCTTGCAGTGAGCTGAGATCCGGCCACTGCACTCCAGCCCGGGCAACAGAGCGAGACTCCGTCTCAAAAAAAAAAAAAAAGAAAGAGACACATGTGATTCTCTTCCACGGGGATGACTGTGGCTGTGCACTGTAATTACTAGGCCATTTTATACCCATGCCATTTGAAATGCAAATGATAGGCCGGGCCCAGTGGCTCACGCCTGCTGATCCCAGCACTTGGGAGGACAAGGCAAGTGGATCATTTGAGGTCAGGAGTTCAAGACCAGCCTGGTCAACATGGTGAAACCCTGTCTCTACTAAAAATACAAAAAAATTAGCCAGGTGTGGTGGTGCGCCTGTAATCCCAGCTACTGGGGAGGCTGAGGCAGGAGAATCACTTGAACCCGGGAGCCGGAGGTTACAGTGAGCTGAGATCATGCCACTGCACTCCAGCCTGCGTGATGAGAGCGAGACTCCATCTCAAAAAAAAAAAAACAAAGAAATGATAAACTGTAAAATAAACTGTAAACTGTGTGAAATAGGTTTTTAGGGAAATCTCCACTAGAAGTCTTTGCATTTGACGGTTTTTGAAATTGAGTGCTGGCCGGGCGCGGTGGCTCAAGCCTGTAATCCCAGCACTTTGTTTTTTTTTTTGTTTTTTTTTTTGTTTTTTTTTTTTTTGAGACGGAGTCATGCTCTGTCGCCCAGGCTGGAGTGCAGTGGCCAGATCTCAGCTCACTGCAAGCTCCGCCTCCCGGGTACACGCCATTCTCCTGTCTCAGCCTCCCAAGTAGCTGGGACTACAGGCGCCCGCCACTTTGCCCAGCTAGTTTTTTGTATTTTTTAGTAGAGACAGGGTTTCACCGTGTTAGCCAGGATGGTCTCGATCTCCTGACTTCATGATCCGCCCGTCTCGGCCTCCCAAAGTGCTGGGATTACAGGCTTGAGCCACCGCACCCGGCCAATCCCAGCACTTTGGGAGGCCGAGGCGGGTGGATCACGAGGTCAGGAGATCGAGACTATCCTGGCTAACATGGTGAAACCCCGTCTCTACTAAAAATACAAAAAATTAGCCGGGCACGGTGGCGGGCGCCTGTAGTCCCAGCTACTTGGGAGGCTGAGGCGGGAGAATGGCGTGAACCCGGGAGGCGGAGCTTGCAGTGAGCCGAGATCACGCCACTGCACTCCAGCCTGGGAGACACAGCGAGACTCCGTCTCAAAAAAAAAAAAAAAAAAAAAGAAATTGAGTGCTTTTCCGTCTAGAATAGCAGGGTGCCTCGACTAGTCTTGTCTGCAGGAATGGAATGGTCTCTTCTGGGCTGTCCAGTGCAGCAGCCACTGGCCACATACAGCTTCTGAGCACTTGAAATGTGGAGAATGTAACAAGGACCAGATTCTGAATTGAAGCTGATTGTCGTCAGTTTGAACTTGAACAGACACCTGTGGTCACTGGTTCCTGTGCCGCGCAGCGCAGCTCTAGAAACGGGGGTGAGGCTCCTTTGGCTTCTTTCCACTTCTGTAACTGAACAGACTGAAGTTGCAATTTATTTATTTATTTATTTTATTTGCCCCAAAACGGAGTCTTGCTCTGTTGCCCAGAGCTTGAGTGCCGTGGTGTGATCTCGGCTCACTGCAACCTCCGCCTCCGGGTTCAAGCGATTCTTCTGCCTCAGCCTCCTGAGTAGCTGGGATTACAGGCCAATGCCACCATGCCCGGCTAGTTTTTGTATTTTTAGTAGAGACAGGGTTTTGCCATGTTGGCCAGGCTGTTCTCAAACTCCTGACCTTAGGCAATCTGCCCGCCTCGGCCTCCCATAGTACTGGGATTATAGGCGCGAGCCACCACGCCCAACCAAAGGTGCAATTTGAAGACGAAACTAGCCGGGAGGACTGGAGGTCGAGGCGGGCGGATCGCCTGAGCTCAGGAGTTCAAGACCACCCTGGGCAACGTGGTGAAGCCCCGTCTTTACTGAGACACAAAAAATTAGCCAGGCCTGGTGAAATGTACCTGTAGTCCCAGCTACTTGGGAGGCTGCGGCATCAGAATCACTTCAGCCCAGGAGGCGGATGTCGGAGTGAACCGAGATCACGCCACTGCACTCCAGCTTGGGCTACAGAGTCAGACTCTGTCTCCGAAAAAAAAAAAAAAAGACTGGAGACTTTTTGGTGGCAAATACAAAGGAACGAGGTTATGTCACCAGCAGGGGTAGAAGTCCCCGCGACTGGCAGCAGCAGCCGCCTCACATCCTATTGTGGAAGTCAGCGGCCCTTTTTTCTGAAACTTCTGATCTATCATGAGGTGGTGGAATGGTCCCCAAACATGAAGTGAAAATGAAAAGCAGATGTTGGGGCCGGCGGGGGTGGGGGACAGTCAGGCGTAGCTCTCCCTCTTCTCTGCTTTCCGTCTGGTCCAAGTCAGTGCGGTAAATTCTCAAATACCCGTCGGAGCTGGTAGCCGCGCCCCGCGCACGGAGCGTTCCACAGCTGAGAAACTGGAGCTCGCGCCTCCTCTCACCAGCAGGCCCCGCAGGCCCCACACGGAGCCGTCTCATCCATGGCGCTGCCCCGCCCCACGCTTCCTGCATCCTGAGCAGGAGGTGTCTCCGAGACAGGAAAACTGGCTGTGCTTTCTGAGTTTTTCTAAGTTCACAGTGGTCTCCTGGGCTTGGTCACTGTCTCTCCCCAGCATGTTTCTTTCTGGGGCCAGGAATTATTTCCAAATGCTCCTGAAGCCTAGTGTTTTAGTGAACATTAGTGATTGTTAGCAGTGGTTTAAAAAAAATGATAAAACCTTTTTTATTTTTTGAGACAAGAGTCTTGCTCTGTAACCCAGGCCGGAGTGTGGTGGTGCCGTCTCAGCTCACTACAACCTCCGCCTCCCTGACTCAAGTGATCTTCCCGCCTCAGCCTGCTGAGTAGCTGGGACTGCAGGTGTCCACCACCACGCTGGGCTAATTTGTGGGGTTTTTTTTGTTTTTTTTTTTAACCAGAGTCTCACTCTGTCGCCCAGGCTGGAGTGCAGTGACGCGATCTCGGCTCACTACAACCCCGCCTCCCAGGTTCAGGAAATTCTTCTGCCTCAGCCTCCTGAGTAGCTGGGATTACAGGCGCCCGCCACCACGCCCAGCTAATTTTTCTATTTTTAGTGGAGACAGGGTTTCATCATCTTGGCCAGGCTGGTCTTGAACTTCTGACCTCAGGTGATCCGCCTGCCTTGGCCTCGCAAAGTGCTGGGATTACAGGCGTGAGCCACCACGTGTTACCCAATTATTTTTCTTTCTTTCTTTCTTTCTTTATTTTTTGAGATGGAGTCTCACCCTGTCCCCCAGGCTGGAGTCCTGTGGCGCCATCTTGGTTCACTGCAAGCTCCGCCTCCTAGGTTCAAACAATTCTCCTGCCTCAGCCTCCCGAGTAGCTGGGACCACAGGCGCCCGCCACCACACCTGGCTAATTTTTTGTGTGTTTTTAGTAGAGACAGAGTTTCACCGTGTTAGCCAGAATTATCTTGATCTCCTGACCTCGTGATCCACCTGCCTTGGCCTCCCAAAGTGCTGGGATTACATTCATGAGCCACCGTGCCCAGCCTGCCCAATTATTTTTCAATAGTAATTTTTTGTTTTATTTTCATGTTGTAAGAGCAGTGAATTAAGTACTCATTATGGAAAGTTTGCACAGGGTATTTCCCGTCACCCTTTTTTTGCACAGTCCTAACATTGTGTATTTGGTATCCTTTTTCACCCAACAAATGATCTCAAGGGATTGTTTTCCCTGGGGCTGCAAAGGCACTGCGACTGTGTGGGCGATGTTCTTATTCTTTTTTTTATTGAGACAGTCTTGCTCTGTTGCCCAGGCTGGAGTGCAGTAGGTGGCGCGATCTCAGCTCACTGCAGCCTCCTCCTCCCGGGTTCAAGCTATTCTCCTGCCTCAGCTTCCCAAGTGGCTGGGATTACAGGCTACTACCCAGCCCGCCACCACACCCAGCTAATTTTTTGTATTTTTAGTAGAGACGGGGTTTCACCGTGTTAGCCAGGATGGTCTCGATCTCCTGACCTTGTGATCCGCCCGCCTCAGCCTCCCAAAGTGCTGGGATTACAGGCGTGAGCCCCCGCGCCTGGCCTGATGTTTTTGTTCTTTAGAGAACAGGCTGAAGTACTCAAGGGGTGAAATGTCACGATATCTGTAATTTTTGTTGTTGTTGTTTTTTTGTTTTTTTTTTTTTTTTTGAGACGGAGTCTCACTCTGTCGCCCAGGCTGGAGTGCAGTGGCGCAATCTCGGCTCACTGCAAGCTCCGCCTCCCAGGTTCACGCCATTCTCCTGCCTCAGCCTCCCGAGTAGCTGGGACTACAGGCGCCCGCCACTGCGCCCGGCTAATTTTTTCTATTTTTAGTAGAGACGGGGTTTCACCATGGTCTCGATCTCCTGACCTTGTGATCCGCCCGCCTCGGCCTCCCAAAGTGCTGGGATTACAGGCGTGAGCCACCGCGCCCGGCCTTGTTGTTGTTTTTTTGAGACAGAGTCTCTGTTGCCCAGGCTGGAGTGCAGTGGCGCGATCTCGGCTCACTGCAAGCTCCGCCTCCCGGGTTCACGCCATTCTCCTGCCTCAGCTTCCTGAGTAGCTGGGACTACAGGCGCCCGCCACCACGCCCGGCTAATTTCTTGTATTTTTAGTAGAGACGGGGTTTCACCGTGTTAGCCAGGATAGTCTCAATGTCCTGACCTCGTGATCCGCCCACCTCGGCATCCCAAAGTGCTGGGATTACAGGCGTGAGCCACCGCACCCGGCCTCAATATCTGTAATTTACTTAAAAATATTCCATCCGGGTGTGGTGGCTCACGCCTATGATCCCAGCGGTGTGGGAGGCCCAGGTGGGAAGATCACTTGAGCCCAGGATTTGAAGACCAGCCTGGGCTACACAGTGAGATCCACCTCAATTGGATGAAGCTGATGAGGCGATATCATGAATTCCTGCGTCTAGATCACAGGACGTGGCTGTTCCTTAGGTTTCTCCTCCTCTGCCTTTTTTAATAATGAAAAGCACCCCTTAAAAAAGAAGGGGCGAGGGAGCAGGCAAGCCCCACTCAAAGCTCCCAAACCCCTGGGCTGAGCTCACCACCACCCAGGTCCCGTCGAGCACCCCCCGCCCCACCCTGGCCTCCAGACCCGGGGTCAGCCGAGCTGCTGGCTGCAGGCTTGATGTCACCGTGACCCTGAGTGCCCCCACCCCAGCCTCCAGACCGAGGCTCAGCCAAGCTGCCGGCCACGGGCCGAGGTGACCATGACCCCGAGCGCCCCTGCTCCCTCCCCTTGTCTCTGCAGCGTCGCCAGCACCGTGAAGCACGCCTTGTCCATCTGGCTCAGCGTCATCGTTTTTGGCAACAAGATCACCAGCTTGTCAGCAGTCGGCACAGCCCTGGTGACAGTTGGGGTCCTGCTCTACAACAAGGCCAGGCAGCACCAGCAGGAGGCGCTGCAGAGCCTGGCTGTGGCCACCGGCCGGGCCCCAGAGGACACGGTGGAGCCGCTGCTTCCACAGGACCCCAGGCAGCATCCCTGAGAGCAGGAAGCTGCCAGCTGCTGCTGTGCTCGTGACACTGCATCCCCCGGAAACGGACAGGGACACCCTCCTCCATGGCCCTGCTGGGGTGCCGGACACAGGGAGCTAAGTCGGCCATTCCCTGAGGTTTTCTTGGTTTGCCAGTGAAGACCAGCAGAAACTCAAACTGGGGATTCCAGGTATCAGCTTCCTGGAGTGGAGACCAGAGCCCCCTGTCAGCTGAGCCCATGCCCGTGTAATGTGAAAACAGCCTCTGCGGCTCCCATGCTGGGGGTGCCCACTTTCTCTCTGGGCAGCACCCCAGGGTCCACCGGGAGCCAGGGCTGGGTCCAGTGCCAACGAGAGCTGCTCCCTGCTACAGCCAAGAGAGCACTCAGCTTCCCACACCAGCCATCGAAGGCCCTGAGCCCTGGACTGGCTGCAGATTGGCCCTGGGCATGAGGTCACAGAGCAGGGCTGACGGGCAGGGACAGAGGGCCCTGGAAGGAGGGGTCTCCTGCTGCCACAGTGGGCAATCAGAACTCCTCACCTGACCCACCAGGGCTGTGGGCATCCTCAGACTATCCCAGAGTCATCACGAGCCTCAAGCTACAGCATTGCATGGAAATCAAGGGCTATGACCACGGAGGCCATTCCTCGCTTCTGTGAAGAGGAAGGCCCCCGTACCCCTTCCACATCCTGGGCTGCGTGAGCCCCCCACTCCAGCGTGCCCTGCCCATCGCCTTCCACACCCTGGGCTGCATGAGCCCCCCACTGCAGCATGCCCTGCCCATCGCCTTCCACACCCTGGGCTGTGTGGGCCCCTGCCCCACTATCCCTTCCCCACCCTGGGCTGCGTGAGTGCCCGCTCTGGGGCGTCCTGCCTGTCACTTCCACACCCTGGGCTGCATGAGCCCCCCCACCCCAGGGCACCCTGCCCTCCTACCTGTGGTGGTTTCTTAGCCCTGAGGTTGAAGACAAACCTCTCATGTTTAATTTGGGAGGAGATGTGTACATTCCTTTTCTTTTTTGGACTCTGAGTATCAGGCAGACTATTCTGAGGTCCCTGTGGGGTGAGCCTGCCTGTTCTGCCTTGGAGCCCACTGTTCCTAATCTCATCATCCAGTACCTGTCCCGACTCCCCACGTGAGCCTTGGGCAGGACGTTGTAGTGTTGATGGCTTGGGTTACGTGGTGTTTACCTGGCGCCATCCTTGCTGAAAAAGGAAGCACCCACACTGAATGTTCTGGGGCACATGGTGTGTATCAGGCGCCCACCCCGTCCCACTCTCCCCGAGGGACAGCAGTAGTGCATGGTGGGGCCAAGGGCCAGCTCAACCCATCCTCCTCAGCATCACGCATCCCCGAGGGTACAGGAGGCCTGAGGAGTGGCTGCTGGAGCTGTGTGTTAGGCAGAGGCTTCTGACCATGCCTGAGCCCTTCACCCCCCGTCTCGCAGCCGGCGAATTCCTATGCCTGGTGCAGTCTGTTGCCAGCCAGCCTTTGAGACCCAGAGCTCCAGGGCTTGTCAGAGGCAGCATGGGGCTCCAGTGGTCCCGAGTCTCATTTCTCTGCTTGCTCCATCCTGAGTCTCATTTCCCTGCCTATTCCATGCCAAGTCTCATGTCCCTGCCTGTTCCATCCCGAGTCTCATGTTCCCTGCCTGTTAAGCCCCGAGTCTCATTTCCCTGCTTGCTCCATCCCGAGTCTCATTTTCCCTACATGCTCTTTAGGCCATTGGCGCCTGAGGTCACTTCACTGGTTTTCCATTTGGCTTCTCACCTGGGAAATACAAAAATAGCCCCTCCTGAAGATAAAATCGTTCGGAAACAGCAATAATTATGACTCATTAACTTCTACCTACTCAAAAAAGTCTGCCTTGATGGTAGACTGAAATGAGGCTTTTTAACCCACAAGCAACCTTTTTATTTTTTTGAGACTGTCTTGCTCTTTCACCCAGGCTGGAGTACAGTGGCATGATCTTGACTCACTGCAGCCTCGACTTCCTGGGCTCAAGTGATCCTCCCATCTCAGCCTCCTGTGTCGCTCTAACCACAGGCACGTGCCACCATGCCTGGCTATTTTTTTGTTGAGCTGGGCTCTCACTTTGTTGCCCAGGCTGGTCTTGAACTCCTCAGCTCAAGCAGTCCTTCCCACTCAGCCTCCCGTAGTGTTGGGAATACAGGCGTGCACCACTGCACCTGCTCCAGCCACTTGTATAAAACCACTGACCTGTGTGTGGAGGACAGGCCAGGTGTGTGCTCACTGCACTGCGAAGACGGGTCATCACGTGACTTTCCCCAGTTTTCCATTTCTCTTTTTCTGCTTTCCTCAAAAACCAGTATAAGACCGGGCACGGTGGCTCACACCCGTAATCCCAGCACTTTGGGACGCTGCAGCTGGCGGATCACAAGGTCAGGAGTTTTGAGACCAGCCTGGCCAACATGATGAAACCTCGTCTCCACTAAAAATACAAAAGTTAGCTGGGTGTGATGGTGGGTGCCTGTAATCCCAGCTACTCAGGAGGCTGAGGCAGGAGAATTGTTTGAACCCTGGAGGTGGAGGTTGCGGTGAGCCGAGATCGTGCCATTGCACTCCAGCCTGGGCAACAGCAAGACTCTGTCTCAAAAACACTTAGAAAATGCCCTGGAGGTGGCAGAGGATTGTAGATATGTGAGGCCAACCCCCAGGGTGGCCCTGTCCGCCTCCCCATTGAGAATGGCTGCCAGGCTTCCCACTAGCCTCTGAAGATGATGGTCTGGTGTAAGGAAAGGTGCAGGTGCCTGGTTCTGAGCACCCTGGAATTTCTGGCCGCACATCCTCTGGTGCCCTCCCTTCCACCCTGACAAGGAGCTTCCAGCCTGTTTTGATTTTCTGTTTGTGGACCAGAAACACGTTTTTCCAAATGATGAGCAAATAGGGTGATTTCCTTTGTAATGCTGCTCTGGGGCCTCTTCCTCATCCTGGCAGAAGCAGCCTGGATACCATGCGGCAGCCGACACTGTGCCCTTGCTCAGGCATGCTGTCCCCTCCCTCTCCCTCAGTCTCCTCTCCATGCCCAAGTCGGTTTCCAGCTGCTGGTCTTCACGGCATTCCCAGTACAGCCAGGCACCAAGAGGCAATACCCAAGGCCTGGCTTGGCCATGTTAACAATTGTACAGACATATATTTTTAAATAACTTTTGTGTAATACTTTTCTAGCATAGTAAGTTCTTGTTAACTGTCACAGATGTCCTAGAAACACCAGGTGTTACTTCCACTGAGTGTGTCCGTGGTCGTGGTCTATGCCTTTGTAAACAGAACACTTGAACCACCTCCCGAATTGCGTCATCTGCTTCTTGAAATTGACACTTAAGAGATGTGCATCTCTCTTAACTTTCAAGGAAACTTCCCCACTAAATGGCATGAAAAGGTTTAAATAAAATCCGAGAGTCCCAATTCCCTCTATAACAGTGTTAAAATAATCTGTCTACCTGGAAAGATGAAAACACTCTTGCACAACCCAAAATGTGTCTTTAATTTGTGAAAAATTAACATGGTGAGTCAAACAGTCATTTTAAAGAGCTGAGCAAAGAATATCATCAGCCAAATAGAGCTCTGCTTTGTAGGGTGCCTTTAAACTCCTTGCCACAAAACCAGTGAGCTCTGCTTGCTGCTGCCACGCTCCTGGATGATCACTTAGATGGGTCAGTGGGAATAACAGGCGAACAAGACAGTTCTTTACATCTGTCCAAATGATGTCCTTTCTCAGGCCTGGAAGTATTTCATTGCTGGAAGAAGGAAACAAGAATGTCATTGCAGGCCGGGCGCGGTGGCTCAAGCCTGTAATCCCAGCACTTTGGGAGGCCGAGACGGGCGGATCACGAGGTCAGGAGATTGAGACCATCCTGGCTAACACCGTGAAACCCCGTCTCTACTAAAAAATACAAAAAACTAGCTGGGCAAGGTGGTGGGCGCCTGTAGTCCCAGTTACTTGGGAGGCTGAGGCAGGAGAATGGTGTGAACCCAGGAGAGGGAGCTTGCAGTGAGCTGAGATCCAGCCACTGCACTCCAGCCTGGGCGACAGAGCGAGACCCTATCTCGAAAAAAAAAAGAATGTCATTGCGGATAGAAACAGACTGCTCTCGTTTGCCCTTGACCAACATGGTACTGAGGGGTTTATTGTTTCCCAACGCACATGCGTGCCCTACTTGGGGGCCTTACTTTATAGAACGAGAGCGTCCGAGCTCCCCTAATGATTCTGACTAGTTCTTTCCTGGCTGAGGATACAGGAGTGGGACATCCACCCTCAGATCCCTCAGAGCACAGAAACCTTCAGCTTGGCTGTCTCAAGTATTTCTTCCAGTTTCCCTGTGGGCCTCTGATGTTTGAGTTTGATGGCTGCTAGATCCTTAACGAAAACTCAGTTGGAAACTTCCAACTCGCAGTCCTAGTTTGTTTGTTGTTTTCCATTTCATTTCACTTACAGCTGAAAGTGGCATTCAGCTGACTTGCTCGTTTAAACTGTTCACAGAGTCTGAACTGCCAACGTGGCGTTGGAGGCTCCATCTTTTAAGAGGGCCACAGACTTTCCCACATGGGAAAACTTGAAAATTACATCAACAATCAACGTCAGAGCCAAATTATATTTGCTTTATACCAAACTATGGAGAACTAAAAGTACATTGTACAAAATGTTTCTAGTGTTTTGTATGTGACCTATTTCAATATTTATATTACCAGATCAGTGCTTTCCAGCAAACGATTCTGTTAAATAATGTAGCCAGTCGCTGTTAATTCTGCAGCAGTGATAAGCTGATACTGTGCAACTAATCCTGTGGAGGCCTCCTGCTTATTTTTGTCTAAACTAAGTTAATCATGGTAGCAGCTATGATTCTTGCTCAGCAAAGTAAAATAAATGTTAAATATGGACTGCTTTGTTTTCTTCCTTGTGTAGCTCTGGTGTTCATGCTGCTGAAATGATCAAGGTTGGCATCTTAGTGCCTACACCAGTTTCTAGCAACCTAAAATGAGCAAGAGAAACCAATTCTCCAAAACAAGAGGCTGTTTGCAAACAGCCAAGGATTGCAATCCAGGGTCTGTCCACAGGCTCATCTGAGAGGCTGGGGCAAGGGCGAGCTTCTGCAGGTGGAAAGAAGTCCACGTAAGCTGTTCTGACACAAAGGTCAGTGGCTACAGGAGCTTGTTGCGGTGGTGGCCTTTGTTCACCAATGGGGCTGGCTGTTGCTAGCAGAGGGTCTTCACAGAAGTGGCTTAACCCCAAGTTCTAGTTGGGAAAGGCCTTTGTGGCAGCTCCTACTACAAACACAAGTGCGAGGCCGCTTCCTCCTCGTTGCCTCCGGGGTCGATTTTATTAGGGTTTGACTAAGTGGCAGCATTTGGGTACTCACTGATTTCATGAAGAGTAAATGGAGATTTTTGGCCAGGTGTGGTGGCTCATGCCTATGATTCCAGCACTTTGGAAGGCTGGTGGGTAGATCACTTTAGGTCAGGAGTTCAAGACCAGCCTGGCCAACATGGCAAAACCCTGTCACTACTAAAAATACAAAAGTCAGCCAGGTGTGGTGGTGCACACCTGTAATCCCAGCTAGTCGGGAGGCTGAGGCAGGAGAATCACTTGAACCCGGGAGGCGGAGGCTGCAGTTACCCAAAATTGTGCCACTGCACTCCAGCCTGGGTGACAGAGCAAGACTTCTTCTCACACACACACACACACAAAAGCCAGGTGCAGTAGCTCACGCCTGTAATCCCAGCATTTTGGGAGGCCAAGGCAGGCGGTTGACGAGGTCACGAGACTGAGACCATCCTGGCTAACACGGTGAAACCCCGTCTCAACTAAAACTACCAAAAATTAGCCGAGCGTGGTGGAAGGCGCCTGTAGTCCCAGCTACTCGGGAGTCTAAGGCGGGAGAATGGCGTGAACCCAGGAGGCGGAGCTTGCAGTGAGCCGACCCGCTCTCCAGCCTGGGCGACAGAGCGAGACTCCGTCTCAAAAAAAAAAAAAAAAAAAAAAAAAGAGCTTGGGTACCCAAAGCAAGCAGCATTTCATTCTGGAATGAAAAAAATTCCAATACCCATCGCCCTTTTTGTGCCCTTGTCAATTTCTTGTCACATTTTACAGTTTCCCATTTCAGGCCCAGTAAATGCGGATGTTTATGTCTCTTTCCTGAGATTCAGATGTCTAAAGCAGTTTTCTGTGACTTTTCAAGTCAAGAGGATAACCTAACATACGGAAAGGGAATTAATTACTCGTTTTATCCTCTTCTGGAATGTTCGGAATCCATGGGTTTGGGGTGGGGCCTTGGGAGTTGGGGAAGCACCATACCCAGTGAGTTTGCACAAGCACTTTGAGGACCCACTGCCAGTGTCAGCTTTAAAATCACACTATAAAAGCCGGGGTGCGGTGGCTCACGCCTGTAATCCCAGCACTTTAGGAGGCCGAGGCAAGCAGATCACTTGAGGTCAGGAGTTCGAGACCAGCTTGGCCAATGTGGCGAAATCCCGACTCTACCAAAAATAGAAAAATTAGCCGGGCGTGGTGGCGGGCGCCTGTGGATCCAGCTACTCGGGAGAATCCCTTGAAGCCGGGAGGAGGCTGCAGTGAGCCGAGTCTACGCCACTGCACCCCAGCCTGCGTGGCACAGCGAGACTTCGACTCACAAGTAAATACATAAATAAATAAAATCACATCGTAAGAGCTCTCCCTGCCCTGTTTTTGGGTAAGGTTCAGAGTTAAACTCCGAGATAGGCCTTTACAGGACGCACAGACCTGAGGCGCCTCAGGAGGTAACTCGCAGGTAAATGGAGCGCGCTCCACCCACCCGCCACTAGGGGTCCCAGCGGTCAAGGGAATGGAATACGGGCGTCCAACGCGAAGGCACTCCGATCGCAAGGCGCGGGCTTCGCTACCGGGAAAGTCCCGGTCGGATTCCGGAAGCCGGCCACGCGTTCTGCGCAGGCGCAAACTGCTCCCAAAGTAGGAGTCGCTCCGCTCGGCGCCCCGATGCTTGCGTCATCAGCCCGCGCCGAAGTCGGAAGTGCAGTTCACGGCGCTGTTTCTTCCGGAGTCCTGGATCTGAGCAAGCGCTGTCTTATGCGTCATCATCCCGCGCAGGCACAGGAAGTGCCACACAGAGGGAACCCCTGTCGTTGTCTCGAATTCTGGGCCGGAGGCCGGCTATTGTGTCATGATTACGCGCCAATACAGGAAGTGACGATACTCCTGGCGCGCGCCGGTAGCTGTTTCTTCTCTGGCTCCGGGACCGGCGGCAGCGGCGGCGGCGTAGGGGTGAGTTCCGATTGGGCAGACCAGGTGTGGGAGCGCGGCGAGAACTGCGCACCGAGGTCTTTCTTCCGAGCAGGCCTCGGAGCGGGGCGGACCTGGTCCCGGGGGCGAGCGATACCCTGGCTTCCGCGGACAGTCTCATCCCGCACCGAACTTCGGGTGGTGGAGGCGGCGGACCCAAACGCTCTCTGGAGCCAGCGTCTGCCAGGCTGAACCTCAAGTGTGCGTGACTGCACCCAAGGAGATAGCCCACTGCCCGGGTCAGGTGGCCTTGTTCGCGAGCACATCTCGGAGCGTCTCCCCGGTCTCAAGGTGCAGCTGTCCAGTGTGCTAGTGGCTTCACGTAGTCCATGTGGTCCTTCTAGCAGATTCTGACAGTAAAAGCAGTGTTTGATGAGTGGCAGGTCATGAGTTAAGAGCCTTTAAACGGACGATCTTTAATCCGCGATCGATACTGTCACGTAGGTCGTGTTATTCTGGTTGTACAGAAGACTAAACTGAGGTGAATTACGTTACCTAAGACCATGCAAGAATGACAGAAACGAGATTTGATTTCAAGCGGTCATTTTTCAGAACGCTTTTTTGTCGCCCATGCTACAGTGCAGTGACTGTTCACAAGCGCACTTCAGCCTGGAACTCCTGGGCTCAATCGGTCCTCCTATCTCAAGCTTGCAGAGTACCTAGAACTACAGGCCCTCGGGCGCTTGCCACCTTGCCCCTGGCTTACAACTTATCCTTCTTTTTTCTTCCTTTTTTTTTTTTTTTTTTTTTTTTTTTTTTTAGATAGGGTCTTGTGCAGTGACGGGGCCTCGGCTCACTGGAACCTCCGCCTTTCGGATTCAAGCGATTCTTCTGCCTCAGCCTCCTGAGTAGCTGGGATTACAGGCATCTGCCACCACGCCCAGCTAAGTTTTGTATTTTTAGTAGAGACAGGGGTTTCGCCGTGTTGGCCAGGCTGGTCTTGAACTCCTGACTTTGTGATCCACCTGCCTCAGCCTACAACTTTTTTTTTTTTTTTAACCAAGTCTTACTTTGTCATCCAGGCTGGAGTGCAGTGGCGCAGTCTTGGCTCACCGCAGCCTTGACCTCTCTGATTCGAGTGATCCTCCTGCTTCTGCTCCCTAAGTAACAGAATACAGGCACGCGCCACCACACTCAACTAATTTTTGTGTTTTCTGTAGAGACGAGGTTTTGCCATGTTGCGCAGGCTGGTCTTGAACTCCTGAGCTCAAGTGATCCATCCGCCTTGGCCTCCCAAAGTGCTAGGGTTACTGTCTTGAGCCACTGCGCCAGGCCACAACTTCTTATTCTTAATGAGGATTTATTCTGAATGCCCAAAAGTGACTAGGTTCAAGTGTTCAGAAACAACAGAGCACCATAGCTTGCTGTGTCCTGATGTAGGCTGAATTATTTTTCTTTTTGCAGTGTTTTAACTCAAATGGGTGATGAAAAGGACTCTTGGAAAGTGAAAACTTTAGATGAAATTCTTCAGGAAAAGAAACGAAGGAAGGAACAAGAGGAGAAAGCAGAGATAAAACGCTTAAAAAATGTAAGCCATATTTTTTAAGTAAGTGGTTTTCTTAAAGGAGATTTAATTTCTTTGCCCTCATTTTTCCATTAGAACAACGCTTCTTCGGTGAAGTTCTTTTGTACTTCCAAATGTCACAGGTGAGCCCAAAATCTATTACAAAAATTAACAAAAACATTTAAATATTCAGTTGACATTAAAGGCGGATTTAACACACTAAAGCTGTATCTAGATTGAGCATACATGGAGAATAAAATATTTTGAATGTTAAGTCATTAGCAAAACTGGACTAATTTTTCTCATTTCATCATTAGTACATTCATAATACTATCTCTAAGTATTTTTAATATAGTGGGAACTTGCCTTGAAATTAATATAAATATTTTACATCTTTCTTGGTTTGCATAGTAATGTACTCGGTAAACCTTTTCAGGAATTTGGTAAGAGGCATTGGCAAAGTACCTCTTTTGCTAAGATTTGTAGCATCATTTGAGATGTTTGTGAGTACAGGCATACCTTGTTGTATTAGACTTCACTTTATCGTGCTTCACAGATTTTGTAATTTTTCCAAGTTAAAGGTGTATAGCAAACTCTGCATTGCGCGTTTTTGCAATAGCATGTGCTCACTATGTTAGAGTTTTTAAATTTTTTTTTTTTTTTTTTTTTTTTTTGAGACGGAGTCTTGCTCTGTCGCCCAGGGTGGAGTACGGTGGCGCAATCTCGGCTCACTGCAAGCTCTGCCTCCCAGGTTCACACCGTTCTCCTACCTCAGCCTCCAGAATAGCTGGGACTACAGACACCCGCCAAATTTTTTGTATTTTTAGTAGATACGGGGTTTCTCTGTGGTCTCAATCTCCTGACCTTGTGATCCGCCTGCCTCGGCCTCCCAAAGTGCTGGGATTACAGGCATGAGCCACCATGCCCGGCCGAGTTTTCTTATTTATTTATTTATTTTGAGATGGAGTCTCGCTGTGTTGCCCAGGCTGGAGTGCAGTGGCGCGATCTTGGCTCACTGCAAGCTCCACCTCCCGGGTTCATGCCATTCTCCTGCCTCAGCCTCCTGAGTAGCTGGGACTACAGGCACCCACCAATATATCCAGCTGATTTTTTGTATTTTTTACTAGAGATGGGGTCTCACCGTGTTAGCCAGGATGGTCTCAATCTCCTGACCTTGTGATCCGCCTGCCTCGGCCTCCCAAAGTGCTGGGATTATAGGCATAAGCCATCACACCCAGCATTTTTTGTTTTTTTTTTCCTGAGACAAGTCTTGCTCCATTGCCCAGGCTGGAGTGCAGTGGTGTGATCTCGGCTCATTGCCACCTCCGCCTCCTGGGTTCAAACGATTCTCCTGTCTCAGCCTCCCAAGTAGTTGGGACTACAGGTGCCTGCCACCATGCTCGACTAATTTTTGTGTTTTTAGTAGAGTTGGGCTTTCACTTTGTTGATCAGGCTGGTCTCGAACTCCTGACCTCAGGTTATCCACCTGCCTCAGAGTCCCAAAGTGCTGGGATTACAGGCGTGAGCCACCATGCCCGGCCTAAACCAAACTTTTATATGCATTGGGAAACCAAAAATTTGTGTGACTCACTTTATTGTGGTGGTCTGGAGCCAAACCCAGAATATCTCCAAGGTATGCCTCTACTATATGAGGTATCACAAAGTATTTGGTTTGTAGGATACGTCTTAAGACTCATTTTTGGCTCATATAAGCAACTAACATACTTGGCATAGAGTCTAATGTCTCTTGTCATATATGCTATTTTTTAATTTCTCAGGTTTCAGAGTACAGAGAGTTGTAATTTTTTTGTTTGTTTGTTTTGTTTTGTTTTTTGAGACGGAGTCTCGCTCTGTCACCCAGGCTGGAGTGCAGTGGCCGGATCTCTGCTCACTGCAAGCTCCGCCTCCGGGGTTTATGCCATTCTCCTGCCTCAGCCTCCCAAGTAGCTGAGACTACAGACGCCCGCCACCATGCCCGGCTAGTTTTTTGTATTTTTAGTAGAGACGGGGTTTCACCGTGTTAGCCAGGATGGTCTCAATCTCCTGACCTCGTGATCCGCCTGCCTCGGCCTCCCAAAGTGCTGGGATTACAGGCGTGAGCCACTGTGCCCGGCCGAGAGTTGTAATTTTAATGTGTTGCGATTTGAGTGAAAGTTTTTTGTTTTTTTTTTTGTCCCGAGACAGAGTCTAGCTCTGTCGCCCAGGCTGGAGTGCAGTGGTGTGATCTCGGCTCACTGCAATGTTCACTTCCCGGGTTGAAGCCGTTCTCCTGCCTCAGCCTCCGAGTAGCTGGACTTACTGGCACTGCCACCACGCCCAGCTAATTTTTGTATTTTTAGTAGAGACAGGGTTTCACTGTGTTGTCCAGGCTGGTCTCGAGCTCCTGACCTCGTGATCAGCCTGCCTCGGCCTCCCAAAGTGCTCGGATTACAAGTGTGAGCCACCGTGCCCGGCCACAAGTTGTTTATATTTTATAACACTGGCTCATTCAGAGTATATATGAAAGTTTGTTTTTGGATGTTGTCCAGGTTTGATTATTATTAAAAATACTTCTATCTATGAAGGAAAAAAAGGTATAAAGAAAATGATTAGCTTTATCTTTGCTTCTTAGTCTGATGACCGGGATTCCAAGCGGGATTCCCTTGAGGAGGGGGAGCTGAGAGATCACCGCATGGAGATCACAATAAGGAACTCCCCATATAGAAGAGAAGACTCCATGGAAGACAGGTGAGCGGATGCAGAGGTGCAAGAGCAAGCTGCGCACAGCGTGGCCTTGCAGGTCCTTCCTAGGGTTACTGTGACAACTGCCTGCTGTTGTAACTACTGAGGGGGACTCTGGTTTTTTTGAGACAGAGTCTCAGAGTCTCGCTCTGTTGCCCGCCTGGGCTGGAGTGCAGTGGTGCGATCTCCCCTCACTGCAAGCTCCGCCTTCTGGGTTCACACCATTCTCCTGCCTCACCCTCCCGAGTAGCTGGGACCGTCACCTCGCCCGGCTAATTTTCTGTATTTTTAGTAGAAATGGGGTTTCACCATGTCAAGCAGGATGGTCTCAATCTCCTGACCTTGTGATCACCAGACTCAGCCTCCCAAAATGCTGGGATTCCAGGCTTGAGCCACCTTGCCTGGCCGAGGTGTACTCTTTTCTAGAGTTACTGTGACAGGGTGTGCTGTTGTAACTGTTGAGGTTTGCTCTTTCCTAGGGTTACTGTGACACAGCATAACTATTGAGGTTTTTATGTCACAGTTGTGACTGACTCTCATGTGTTATCTGTGGCCCTCCACACCCTTGCCCCTTCTTCCTGTAAAGAACTTTGCCATGTGTTACAATGATTAATAAAATTTACTATATAGGATTTTGCACAGGCCAGGTGCGGTGGCTCACGCCTGTAATCTCAGCACTTTTGGAGGCCAAGGTGGGCTGATCACCTGAGGTCAGGAGTTGGAGACCAGTCTGACCAACATGGTGAAACCCCGTCTTAAAAGGAAAAAAAGGCCGGACACGGTGGCTCATGCCTATAATCCCATCATTTTGGGAGGCCTAGGAAGGCAGATCACGAGGTCAGGAGATCGAGACCATCCTGGCTAACACAGTGAAACCCTTGTCTTTACTAAAAATAGAAAAAATTAGCCGGGTGTGGTGGCGGCGCCTGTAGTCCTGTAGCTACTCGGGAGGCTGAGGCAGGAGAATGGCGTGATCCCAGGAGGCGGAGCTTGCAGTGAGCCGAGATGACGCTACTGCACTCCAGCCTGGGCGACAGAGTGAGACTCCGTCTCAAAAAAAAAAGACGCCTAAAGTTGGAGAGTTACTGTAATTTTTTAAATGATGTTTCAGCTTCGTTCCTATCTGAATCCTGCGTTTTTCTGGGTTGAAGAAATCTCATAATAGCCTCATGTTTCTTTGCACTTTCTCAAGCGTGACACAGTGCTGTTGTGTTTTATTTCAGAGGAGAGGAAGATGATTCTTTGGCCATCAAACCACCCCAGCAAATGTCTCGGAAAGAAAAAGCTCATCACAGAAAAGATGAAAAGAGAAAAGAGAAACGTAGGCATCGTAGCCATTCAGCAGAAGGGGGTACAAAAGCATTTACTTTCTTTGACATCATGTTCAAGTGCTGTTTCTTTCCTGTTCTTACTCTTCTGCCTTCCCCAGAGCACCACTGAAAAACTAGAGAGAGCAAACTCTGGCCGACAGCATGAGTGTGTCCCAGACCATTCAGGAGGGCTAGTCCTTTTTTCCTCTGGGGTTTTCTCTCCCCCGTTATATTGTTTGGGAGCAGTTTGTTTACATTTAAAATGCCCTTAATTCAACAAGTGTAGGAGGAAAACACCCCCAACATGGGTATTTGGTCAAGTCCAGAGAATGGGTTTGGCTTGAGCAGTTGTTTGATCTCATACCAACATGAGGAGGTTCTTACAGGTGTTAGGAAAATTGGACCTGGAGCCTGATTTAAATCTCATTATTATAAATACATTTGATGCCGGGCGCGGTGGCTCAAGCCTGTAATCCCAGCACTTTGGGAGGCCGAGACGGGCGGATCACGAGGTCAGGAGATCGAGACCATCCTGGCTAACATGGTGAAACCCCATCTCTACTAAAAAATACAAAAAACTAGCCGGGCGAGGTGGCGAGCGCCTGTAGTCCCAGCTACTCGGGAGGCTGAGGCAGGAGAATGGCATAAACCTGGGAGACGGAGCTTGCAGTGAGCTGAGATCCGGCCACTGTACTCCAGCCTGGGTAACAGAGCGAGACTCCGTCTCAAAAAAAAAAAATAAATAAATAAATACATTTGATAAATTAATGTGGCTTCATTGCACGGTGTAGAAGCCTGCTGATAGCAAAGCTTTTTTCTGTAGTCTTTACGAATAGTGATTTTTTTTTATTATAAAACTAATAATTGGCCGGGCGCGGTAGCTCAAGCCTGTAATCCCAGCACTTTGGGAGGCCGAGACGGGCGGATCACGAGGTCAGGAGATCGAGACCATCCTGGCTAACACAGTGAAACCCCGCCTCTACTAAAAAATACAAAAAACTAGCCGGGCAAGGTGGCGGGCGCCTGTAGTCCCAGCTACTCGGGAGGCTGAGGCAGGAGAATGGCGTAAACCCGGGGGGCGGAGCTTGCAGTGAGCTGAGATCCGGCCACTGCACTCCAGCCTGGGTGACAGAGCGAGACTCCGTCTCAAAAAAAAAAGAAAAAAAAAAAAAACAAAACTAATAATCATAGTTTATTCAGCGTAGAAAATTTTTAAAAGATGAATAATACGACCACGCACGGTGGCTCATGCCTGTAATCCCAGCACTTTGGAAGGCTGAGGCGGGCAGATCATGAGGTCAGGAGATTGAGACCATCCTGGCTAACACGGTGAAACCTCGTCTCTACTAAAAAATACAAAAAATTAGCCAGGCGTGGTGGCGGCGCTTGTAGTCCCAGCTACTTAGGAGGCTGAGGCAGGAGAATGGCGTGAACCTGGGAGGCGGAGCTTGCAGTGAGCAGATAACGCACCACTGCACTCCAGCCTGGGCGACAGAGCGAGACTCCCTCTCAAAAAAAAAAAAAAAAAGATGAATATTACAATTCTGCTCTTCTGTGATAGCAGAATTGTTTTTCGTTTTTCTTCTTTCTTTGTAATTACATGCTTGTTGCAGATAGTTTTCTATTTTCAAAGTTTTTTATTTAACATAAAATCATGATTATTTGGCTGGGTGCAGTGGCCCAGGCCTGTAATCCCAGCACTTTGGGAGGACAAGGACGGAGGATCGTTTGATCCCAGGAGTTCAAGACCAGCCTGGCTGATACAGGGAGACCCTGTCTCTTTAAAAAAAAAAAAAAAAAAAAAAAAGATGATTGTTACTTAACGTTAGCATCATTATTTAAATATTTAATGTTCTTGATTCAATTTCATTTTCATGTGGGTTTTTTTTTTTTTTTTTTTTGAGACGGAGTCTCACTCTTTCATCCAGGCTGGAGTGCAGTGGTGTGATTTTGGCTCGCCGCAACCTCCGCCTCCCAGATTCAAGCGATTCTCCTGCCTCAGCCTCCTTTAGTAGCTGGGATTACAGGCGCCCACCACCATGCCCGGCTAAGTTTTGTATTTTTAATACAGACAGGGTTTCACCATGTTGGCCAGGCTGGTCTTGAACTCCTGACCTCAGGTGATCCGCCCGCCCCAGCCTCCCAAAGTGCTGGGATTACACGCATGAGCCACCATGCCTGGCCTCATGTGAAATTTTTGAAGTGAGATTTCTTTGCATGACTCATTATTTCTCATTAGGGAAGCACGCTAGAGTGAAAGAAAAAGAAAGAGAGCACGAACGTCGGAAACGACATCGAGAAGAACAGGATAAAGCTCGCCGGGAATGGGAAAGACAGAAGAGAAGGGAAATGGCAAGGGAGCATTCCAGGAGAGAAAGGTGAGCGGGCTGGGTCAGTTGAGGACTTTAATGAAAGGGTTGTGGTGGTGTGTCCCGTCACAGCAATGAAGAAGAATTTGGCAATAGAAGTCACATTTGGTGCAGAAGTGGTAGATAGAAACAGCACAGTGAACACTGGACGAGGCTGACCAAGAGAACTGTCCTGAGGGAGTGAGTTTTTACTGCATCTGGAAGTCAAGAACGGGGGTAATTTGATTGAGGGAAGACAATGAAGGGATCAGAAATCTGCACGTCCGGCTGGGTGCGGTGGCTCACTTTATCCCAGCACTTTAGGAGGCTGAGGTGGGAGGATCCCTCGAGCCTGGATGGTCAAGGCTGCAGTAAGCCGTGATTGCGCTACTGCACTCCAGCCTGGTTGACAGAGTGAGACTCTGTCTCAAAAAAAAAGAAGAAGGGGGATCCCAAAAACCTTGAAACAGTCTGGAAATCGGGACACTGGACTCCTAGGACTCCTGGGCATTAGTCTGTATGTTCGTTCCCCTTTATAAGCTCAGATTCATAAGAAAGAACATCGGTGTAGCCCCGCATCTGTTTTATGAACCAGGAAAAGGCTACAGGCCAGGTGCAAGCAGGCCCATCTCTGCCTTGAGAGTGAGTCCAGAGAAAGCTTGCAAGCTGCTTCAGGAAGGGTGAGGGCGTGGGTGGCCCTTCCACTTCAGACTGGCTTTCAGCAGCCAGGGCTGGGTGCACAGCATGTAAAGATGATGAAAGGGCACTGGTTCTTGTTGATGCCAAAGAGTGTGGGAGACACTGAGGCCCAGAGGTCAAGGTCCGAGACCACTTGGGGGTGGGCAAGGTTTCAGTTGGCCAAGTTCCTGTTAGTGTGTGAAACATTCATGTAGGCCAAGCCCTGTGCCAGACACCAAGTGTGCCTTGTCCCACGAGAGTGGAGCTTGGGATAGAAGTGTGGAGGTTGGTAGATGAAATTTGGGCTGTCATTGATTTCCCAGAAGGGATAGACGGGAGAGTGAAGGAGCGAAAAGTGTTGGGGGCAGACTTGTGGGTAGGGCCAGTTGAGATCAGCCAATCCAGAACTGGGTGTGGTAGCATATGCTACTTGGGAGGCCAAGGCCAGAGGACTGCATGAGGCCAGCCTGGGCAACGTAGGGAAACCTTGTCTCTGACAAAAAACAAACTGATAAGGATAATCTGAGAAGCACCGATGCTTGAAGAACTGCTGACTGTGGGTGAAAGTAGTAAGAATCTGACCTTCTGACCTTCTGGCCTGAGAGCTGCTCCCTCTACTGCCTCCACTCTGCACTTGGGAAGCACGGAGGTTCCACTGGGACAGGGCAGCCGCAGGACCTGCAGTTTCCTTGCTGCCTTGGAAGGGGTTACTCCATTTAGAGCAGTGGGCAACCTTGACTCCTAGGAAGCCAAGGTTGAAAATTAAAATAGGCTTATGGGAAAGAATAGGGGTGGCCATAAGCTATGAGGGAGATAGATTTCACAGACAACCAGACAGGCCTCGATGGTAACAACTAAAGGGAAAACTTAGAATCCAGAACTGCTACAAATGGATCATCTAAAATACAAAGAAGTATGACAGTGTGACCCGTATTGAAGAAGATCATCAGTAGAAACTGTCTGAGTGTCCAGATGTTGAATTTAGTAAAGGCTTGGAAACAGCCTGTCTATGGAGCAGCAGAAATTATCCATTCTGAAGAACAGAGAGAAAAAACAAGAAAAATGAACAGAGCCTCAGAAACCTGTGGTACAACATCTGCTGTGCCGAAACACGTCCAATGGGGGTTCCAGGAGAGAGGAAATACATTTTTTACAGTAATGGTTAAAAACTTCCCAAATTTGAATTTAAAAAAAAATCTGCACATTGAAGAGCGCAGGAAGTTTGAACTAGAATAAATACAAAGTCACATCATAGTCAAACTGGCGAAAGCCAAAGACAAAATGTTGAAAAGCCTCAGAGAAGAATGACCAATCCCATGAAAGTGGAGCTTCAATACCGCCAGCCGCTGACTTCTTAGAAACAATGGAGGCCAGAAGGCAGTGGAGTGGCGCACTCAAACTGCTCAAAGAGAAGAACCGTCAGCCAGGAATCAAAACGGTTCTACCCAAGTGAAAGGGAATGAAAGACAGCATTCTCTGAGAAGCAAAGACTGGTGAAATTCATTGTTGGCGAGACCTGCCTTAAAGGAAATACTAAAGGAAGACCTTCAAGTTGAATGGAAATGACACCAGACGGTAACTTGAATCCTCAGGAAGGAAGGACAGGCGCTGCAGATAGCAAGTGTAGGTTGACATCAATATCCTATAAATATCTCTCCTCATATGTTAGGTTTTACTGGAACTACGGTTGTATAAAATAATTACACGGTGTTGTCATGGCATATAACACAAATGAACTGCACAAAGAAGAGAGAATGAAGCTGTATTACAACAGCTTTATATTTTACTGGAATTCAGCTAGTATTGTGAGGCATACTGTGATCTCTAGAGCAGCCACTAAGAAAACAACTTTTTAGAAATTACAAATAACAGATTAAAATGGTATGGTATGCTAAACATATGTAATTTAAAATCATAAAGGGAAGAATAAAAAAGACACGGAGCAAAGCAAAAACAGTAAATCCAAGCGTGTGTGTAATTACATGACATGTGAAAGGTCTGTGCCCCAAACAGACAGGGCCGATTATCAGATAGAAAAACAAGATCTAACTGTATGCTGTCTCCTAGAGAACGGGAAAAGGGGCAGTGTAGAAACACTAGCTCTCATAGGAGAGCTTGAATGGCTGTACTCATACCAGATAAAACATATGTTAAGAAATATTAGAAACCACCCTGGCCAACATGGTGAAACCCCATCTCTACTAAAAATACAAAAATCAACTGGGTGTGGTGGCGCATGCCTGTAATCCCAGCTCCTCGGGAGGCGCAGTTATGAGAATCACTTGAACTAGTGAGATGGAGCTTGCAGTGAGCTGAGATTGTGCCACTGCACTCCAGTCTGGGCGACAGAGCAAGACCCTGTCTCAAAAAAAAAAAGCTAGAAACAACAAGGAGCAAGGACTTCACAGCCACAAAAAGGCCAATGCAGCGGGAAGAAGCAGCAGTGACACGTGCGAATGCATCTAACCACAGAGCCCAAAATCCGTGAAGCAAACACTGATCGAATGGAAAGAAATCCATCATTTATTAATTAGAGTTGGAAATGTCAGCCGGGCACAGTGGCTCGTGCCTGCAAACCCAGCACTTTGGGAGACCAAGGTGGGCAGATCATCTGAGGTCAGGAGCTCGAGACCAGCCTGGCCAACATGGTAAAACCCCATCTCTACTAAAAGTGCAAAAATTAGCCAAGGATGCTGGCGGGCACCTGTAACACCAGCTACTCGGGAGGCTGAGGCAGGCGAATTGCTTGAACCTGGGAGGGGGAGGTTGCAGTGAGCCGAGATTGTGCCATTGCACTACAAAAGAATTAAATTAGAAATTAACAACAGAAAGAAACCTGGGGAAATCTTCAAACGTTAGGAAATCTAACAACACGATTCTGAATAACCCATGGCTCATAGAAATAATTATAAGGAAAACAAAATATTTTGGAGTAAATAAAATTGAAAACAATGTGGCCAGGCGCAGTGGTTCACGCCTGTAATCCCAACACTTAGGGAGGCCGAGGTAGGCAGATCATGAGGTCAGATCAAGACCATCCTGGCTAGCACAGTGAAACCCTGTCTCTACTAAAAATACAAAAAATTAGCCGGGCGTAGTGGCAGGCAGCTGTAGTCCCAGCCACTCAGGAGGCTGAGGCAGGAGAATGGCGTGAACCCGGGAGGCGGAGCTTGCAGTGAGTAGAGATCAGGCCACTGCACTGCAGCCTGGGTGACAAAGCAAGACTCTGTCAAGAAAAAAAAAGAAAAGAAAGTGTCAAAATTTAGAGATGCAGCTACAGCAATGCTTAGAGAAGGCACTTACATCAAAAAAGGTTATTACATTAACCAAGGCTTTCTTCACCCGAAGAGATGAGAAGGAAGGAAAGCAGCAGACCCTGCCGTGCAGAAACTATAGAGATGGCAGAACAGTCGCCCGGAGTGCTGGGTCCTGGACTACAGGTGCCCATGAGGAACGGGGTTGGTGATGGAAATGCCGAAAACTGGCTCGTGGTGACTGATGGTTGCAGAACTTCATCAATTTGCTAGAAATCATTGGATTCAGTGGTCGAATTTTATTTGTCAGCTTTTACTTTGAAGTAGTTTAGGATTCACGAGAATTTGAAAGTAGCACCTGGAATCCTGGAAGCCTCCATCCAGCCTCCTCCAGCGGTGACATCCGATGTAGACCAGCGTTGGCACAGTGCTGTGCACTGCTAGACTGGAGGCCTTTTTCCATTGTTCCCATTTCTTAGGTGTGTTCATTTCTCTGTGTGTATAGTGATACCTTTTTTTTTTTTTTTTTTTTTTTTTTTTGGAGACAGAGTCTCGCTCTGTCGCCCAGGCTGGAGTGCAGTGGCCGGATCTCAGCTCACTGCAAGCTCCGCCTCCCGGGTCTACGCCATTCTCCTGCCTCAGCCTCCCGAGTAGCTGGGACTACAGGCGCCTGCCACCTCACCCGGCTAGTTTTTTGTATTTTTTAGTAGAGACGGGGTTTCACTGTGTTAGCCAGGATGGTCTCGATCTCCTGACCTCGTGATCCGCCCGTCTCGGCCTCCCAAAGTGCTGGGATTACAGGCTTGAGCCACCGCGCCCGGCCGATACTTTTTTCTAAAAGCGTATTTTTCATATTATATCTGGGCTTAACTCTAGAAGAACACGAAAAATTGATTCTCACGGATCAATGTTAGTTATTTGGCTGCTTTATGATGCAGCCAACTGCAGATACTCGGTCACTCATAGCTCCTACATTCGCAATGACGCCTTTTTAGGGAGCTTCCCCTGCCCCTCCCTTATCATGTTCGTGCCCACATAGGTGGGAAGTGGTCTGGGGTCCATGTGCCCAGACAATCCATTGAGTCACGGTCAGCACCGGGGCCTTGGCCTGAGTCTGTGGCCTCATCCCCACTATTCCTAACAGGCTTTTCTGCTGGGGTTTTTGTTTTGTTTTGTTTTGTTTTGTTTTTAGCCTGTGCAGATTTATCTCATAGTTAATTTGGGTTTAAATTTGGTTGTCATACATACTGAAGGAAATGCTCTGTTTTAGAGCTGCTAAACAGAAATATGCCAGAACCAGTGGGGTGTCTTTTTGTTTGTTTTTCGAGACAAGGTCTCACTCCTGGTCAAGCAGTCCTCTCACCTCGGCCTCCTGAGTAGTTGGGATCAGCGGTGCACACCACCGTGCCCAGCTAGTTTTCTGATTTTTGTAGAGACGGGGTTTCACTACATCTCCCAGACTACTCGTGTGACTCACTGGGGACAGAGCTCTCAGAATGTGTATATTGGCGGGCAAAGTGGCTCATGCCTGTAATCGCAGCACTGTGGGAGGCAGAGGCAGGAGGATCACTTGAGGCCAGGAGTTCAAGACCCTGTCTCTACTAAAAATGCAAAAATTAGCCTTGTGTGGTAACACACGCCTGTAATTCCAGCAACTCGGGTGGATAAGACACGAGAATCGCTTGAACCCAGGAGGCGGAGGCTGCAGTGAGCCGAGATCGTGCCACCGCACTCCAGCCTGGGCAACTGAGTAAGACGCTGTCTCAAAAAAAAAAAAAAAGAGGCCGGGCGCGGTGGCTCAAGCCTGTAATCCCAGCACTTTGGGAGGCCGAGACGGGCGGATCACGAGGTCAGGAGATCGAGACCATCCTGGCGAACACGGTGAAACCCCGTCTCTACTAAAAATACAAAAAACTAGCCGGTGGAGGTGGTGGGCGCCTGTAGTCCCAGCTACTCGGGAGGCTGAGGCAGGAGAATGGCGTGAACCCGGGAGGCGGAGCTTGCAGTGAGCTGAGATCCGGCCACTGCACTCCAGCCCGGGCTACAGAGCAAGACTCCGTCTCAAAAAAAAAAATAAATAAAATAAAAGAAAAGCGGCCGGGCGCGGTGGCTCACACCTGTAATCCCAGCACTTTGAAAGGCTGAGGCGGGTGGATCATGTGTCAGGAGATCGGGACCATTCTGGTCAACACGGCAAAACCCCGTCTCTACTAAAAATGCGAAAATTAGCTGGGAGTGGTGGGCACCTGTAGTCCCAGCTACTCGGGAGGCTGAGGCAGGAGAATCGCTGGGACCCGGAAGGCGGAGGTTGCCGAGATTGCGCCACCGCACTCCAGCCTGGGGGACAGAGCGAGACTCCGTCCCAAAAAAAAAGGAAAGTAAAAGAAAAACTCTCCGTGTATCGAACTGCATAGAAAGCCAGTTGACAAATTTGGGCAAAAACGCGATAGCAAGCTCTCTGTTTAGAGGGAATGATGGCGTGTGCCTCTTCCAGGGACCGCCTGGAGCAGTTAGAAAGGAAGCGGGAGCGGGAGCGCAAGATGCGGGAGCAGCAGAAGGAGCAGCGGGAGCAGAAGGAGCGCGAGCGGCGGGCGGAGGAGCGGCGCAAGGAGCGGGAGGCCCGCAGGGAAGGTAGGCGGCGCGGCGGCGGCTGCGCTCGGCGGACGCGTGTCTGCTGCCCCCTGGTGTCGGGCACTTGCTCTCACAGGCGGGTGCTTGGTCCCTGTGCTCGGTTTTGCCCCCGCCTTTTTTTGGGAGAGTTTTGCTCTTGTCACCCAAATTGAAGTGCAATGGCGCGATCTCGGCTCCCTGCAACCTCTGCCTCCTGGGTTCACGTGATTCTGCCTCAGCCTCCCGAGTAGCAGGGATGACAGGCACCCGCCACCATGTTCAGCTCATTTTTTGTATTTTTAGTAGAGACAGGGTTTCACCATGTTGACCAGGCTTGTCTCGAACTCTAGACCTCAAGTGATCCACCTGCCTCGGCCTCCCAAAGTGTTGGGATCACAGGCCTGCCCCTGCCTTTTTATTTTTTTTTAAGACGGAGTCTCGCTCTGTCACCCAAGCTGGAGCCCCGTGGTACTATCTCGGCTCACTGCAACCTCCGCCTCCAGGGTTCAAGCAATCCTCCTGCCTCAGCCTGTGGAGTAGCTGGGTTTACAGGCGCCCGCCAGCACGCCCAGCTAATTTTTTATTTTTCGTGGAGACAGGGTTTCGCCATATTGGCCAGGCTGGTCGCAAACTCCTGACATCAAGTGATCCGCCTGCCTCTACCTCTCCAAGTGCTAGGATTACAGGCATGAGCCACCGCAGCTGGCCACCCCTTCCTTTTTTATTTCCCCAGTTTTTAGAAACTGTGATAAAACATGTATATTGTAAAATGTACCATCTTCACTATTTCTTTTTTTTTTTTTTTTTTTTTTTTGAGACGGAGTCTCGCTCTGTCGCCCAGGCTGGAGTGCAGTGGCCGGATCTCAGCTCACTGCAAGCTCCGCCTCCCTGGTTTACGCCATTCTCCTGCCTCAGCCTCCCGAGTAGCTGGGACTACAGGCGCCTGCCACCTCGCCCGGCTAGTTTTTTTGTATTTTTTAGTAGAGACGGGGTTTCACTGTGTTAGCCAGGATGGTCTCGATCTCCTGACCTCGTGATCCGCCCGTCTCAGCCTCCCAAAGTGCTGGGATTACAGGCTTGAGCCACCGCGCCCGGCCTCATCTTCACTATTTCAAGTGTAGAATTCAGTGGTATTAATGCATTCACAGTGTTGTGCAACCATCTATCCACAGAACTCTCTTCTTGTAGAATTAACACCATCCCCATCAAACAGCAACTTCCTGTCCCCAGTCCCGGCACCCACCATCCCACTTTCTTTCAGTTTGGCTGCTCGGGATGCCGCTTGTGAATGGAATCGCAGTCATTGTCCTTTTGTGACCGGCTCACTCAGCAAAGTCCTCGGGGCGTCGTGCTGTGGTGGGGGTCGGCGGGCCCTTCCTTCTGCACCCTTGGAGGAGGAGGAGGAGGCGGCGGTGGCAGCCAGCCGCCTCACCAAGCTTTGTTACCTCTTAGCCTTACTGCCTCCCCCTCATTTTCCACATAATTGTCTTGTGTTCAGTTGTTTTTGGTAGAGAAATGTTTAAATTCCTCTCTCATTTATGTTTTATATCTCTCGACTTTCTGATTACAGTAACGATTACACTGAACATCCTGCAGTTATAATGCACTAGTTCGAATTGAATGCCAAGTTAACTGCAGTAAAATACAAAAACTTGACTCGGGGAGTGTATATTCAGGGCAACTTAAATCTATGCTCCCAGGCTGCAGCCCTTTGAAATAAAAACACAATGAAGAAAACAAAAAACAAACTGCTTCTTTAGCAGTTCCACTCCCACTTCCTGTCGACATCACTAGATCACATTTATACATTGTCCATAAATGATGACATCTTTATGCATTGTCCATAAACTTAATAATCCCTTTTTAAATGCATTAGCCTGTTAAACTATGTAGAAAACAAAAAGTGGAGTTAAAAATCATTGTCACAACAATGCTTTTTGATTAATAATTGCTGCTTTTTAAATGTGTTAATCTTTTAAGTTATATAGAAGATAAAAAGTAGAGTTCTAAAACACTGTTACAATAACACGAGCTTTTATAGTTACCCACGTCCTCACCTTAATGGAGATCTTTATTTCTTCACCCAGCTTCCGGTTTCTGTCTCGCGTCCTTTCATTACACCCCACACAACTCCCTGGAGCTTATTCTTCAGGGCAGGTCTAGGTCTAGCAGTAATGAACTTCCCTCTGCTTTTGTTTATCTGGGAATATCCTCATTTCTGTCTCACCTTCGAAGGAAAGTTGCTGGATACGTGGTTCTTGGTTGATAATTTTTTTGTTGTTTTGAGACAGAGTCTTGTTCGGTTGTCCAGGATGGAGTGCAGTGGAGCAATCATAGCTCACTGCAACCTCGAACTCCTGGGCACAAGTAATCTTCCCACCTCAGCCTCCCACGTGGCTGGGACGACAGGCATGTGGCACCACACTCGGCTCATTTTTCAGTAGAAACAAGGTCTCCCTGTATTGCCCAGGCTGCTCTTGAATTCCTGGGCTCAAGGAACCCTCATGCCTAGCTGACAGTTTTTCCTTTTCACTTACAATATTTCAGCCCATTGTCTTCTGGCCTCCAAAGTTTCTGGTGAGAAATCTGATGATCTTATTGAGGATCCCTTGGATTCTTTTAAGATTCTCTTTGGCTTTGGCTTTCAACTGTTTAATAATGGGTTTTCGTGTGGGTCTCTGGATTTCATTCTACCTGGAGTTCATTGAGCCTCTCTAATGTTTATATTCATGTTTTTCATCAAATGTGGGGGGTTTTAAGTAATTCTTCAGATACCCTCTCTGTTCCTCTCCTGCTTCCTGGACTCCCACGGATCTGTTGGGGTCCCCGAGGCCCCTGAGCACTGCTCACTTTTCTTCAGTCTCTTCTGCTTTTTCCTCAGACAACGTGATTTTATTGTTGTATCTTCAGGCTCACCAATTATTTCCTCTGCCTGCTCCATCTGCTTGTGAGTTTCTATTGTGAATATTTACTTTTTAGTGTTTATTGTGAATATGTACTTATTAGCTCTGGAATTTCTCTCTGGTTTCTCGTTGAATCTTCTGTCTCTGTTGATATTTCCGGTGTGTTCACGCGTCATTTTCTTGACTTTCTCCACATCTTCCTTTTGTTCTCTGAGGAACTGAAGGTTAAGACAGTTCGTTAAGTCTTCGTCTGGGACATCTACCATCAGGTGATTTTCAGGAACGGTGTCTTGTTGGCTTATTTTTTTTCCCTCTGAATGGGACATACTCTCCTATTTCTTTGTTTCTCTTGTGTTTTTCTTAGTCAAAAAAATGGACATTTGAATCTCATGATGCGATTCTTCCTGGTCACCACTCAAGGCTGTGCACGTGCTGGTTTGGTCGTGCTGGGCTGTGTCTGGGGTCGGCCTGTTGTGGAAACTCGGGCTCTTCAGGGGTCTTTTCCGAGCCTATGCCTTTCCCTGGTCATGTGCAGACACTCTTTAACGTTCCCGTCAATACAGCTGTTTTTAATGTTCTTGTCCTGAGGTGTCTGCCTCCTAAAGGGGGAAAAGAGAGAAATGAAGGGGGCAAAGGGGGATGTGGCATTCATGCCCTGGAAGTACCTTCAGCCTGGGGGACAGCCGTGGCTGCTGCCTCTTCATGCCTCTGGGGTGGGACGCACAGTCATCACACCGACCTCGGGTGTGCGTGTCCGTCTGCCCACCTCAATCCGTCTACCCACGTGTGTCCGTCTGCCCTCCTGGGTCTGGCGAGCTGCATGCAGGCTGCTGCCTGCCACGGGGGGAGTGGGGTGGGAGCCACTAAATGTGTGAAGAGGTGACGTTGATTCATGAATCACAATTTACTCGCCAAGATTTCCCCTGAAGTTGCAAACCTTCAATAGACTACAGAGCACTTCGGTAGTTGCACAGGACTGATCCTGTGAAGCAACTGCTATCTAGGTGGGGAGACTGATTCCCAGCGCTTCCTACTCCATCTTTCCAGAATCTTCTCCCGCCCCTTCCTTTTTGACCAGTGAAGATCAGTCTAGAAGGTCCACCTGGGTCCTTGGGCTCACGGCCTCCAGGTTGGAGCTTTTTCTCCCTGGGCTTCTTAGCCTCTGACCCCGATGCCGTCAGCACCGTGTGTGCGCTGTGGGTGTGTCTGCCAGGTGTGGGTGTGGGAGACGAGGCAGCTGTGCCCAGGTGGGGCCTTTTGAGGAAGGCAGTGTTGCTAGTGCCATCTCCCTCTCTGCCCTGCACGCCAGTGTCCGCACATCACCGAACGATGAGAGAGGACTACGGCGACAAAGTGAAAGCCAGCCACTGGAGTCGAAGCCCGCCGCGGCCGCCACGGGAGCGGTTCGAGTTGGGAGACAGCCGGAAGCCAGGTGAGGCCAGGCCGGCGCCTGCGCAGAAGGCAGCACAGTGTGAGTCTTTTCTGGGGGATGTTTGGCATAAATTTGTAAGATTCGTGTAATGAAAGCCCAGCTAAGTAATGTCTTCAGAAGAAAATGATAGATGTGCTGGCTGAAGTCCTCTCGTGTTGTGAGAGAGACCGTGAGTGTCTGTGTGCAACCAGGACACAGGACGTGTGTTTATCCGCTGGGACCTTTGCCACTGGCCCCATTAGAGAAGTGACTTCCAGCATCTGTGGATAAGCTGGTTTCTTACCAAGCGAAGTTAATCATGCGAAAGGCACTAGTTTTGGGGTGGTGTTACCTTGTTTGTTTAAAAAGCATTTCCCCAAATTCACTTTTAATGGTTTATTTCATAAGTAAAAGAAGAGAAAATGGAAGAAAGAGACCTGCTGTCCGACTTACAGGACATCAGCGACAGCGAGAGGAAGACCAGCTCAGCCGAGTCCTCATCAGGTACCTGGAACCGCCTGGCCAAGGCCTTGACCGCTGCTGCCAGGAAGGCCCAAGTTCACCCTCCGCTCTGCTGTCTTTCTACAGCGGAATCAGGCTCAGGTTCTGAGGAGGAAGAGGAGGAGGAGGAAGAGGAGGAGGAGGAAGGAAGCACCAGTGAAGAATCAGAGGAGGAGGAGGAGGAGGAGGAAGAGGAGGAAGAGGAGACCGGCAGCAACTCTGAGGAGGCGTCAGAGCAATCTGCCGGTGAGTCACCACGATGACTGTGTGAGGTGTTGTGACTTCACTGTAGTGTTAGAAACTGCAGAGAAATAGCTGGTGGGCGGGGGAGTTGAAACTCCCTTCTATCTAGGACTTTCTCAGGACACCTCCACGTCGATTCTTTTGTTTGTTTTTTGAGACGGAATCTTGCTCTGTTGCCCAGGCTGGAGTGCAATGGCACGATCTCAGCTCACTGCAACCTCCGCCTCTCGGGTTCAAGTGATCCCTCCTGCCTCATCCTCCCAAGTAGCTGGGACTACAGGCGTGGGCCACCATACCCGGCTAATTTTTGTATTTTTAGTCGAGTCAGGGTTTCACCATGTTGGCTAGGCTGGTCTCGAACTCCTGACCTCAGGTGATCCACCCGCCTCGGCCTCCCAAAGTGCTGGGATTACAGGTGTGAGCCACCGCGTCCGGCCTCAGTGTCGATTCTTGGGAACACTTGTTGCTTAGCTGAAGCGGAGCCCGCATCCTGCCTGTGATAGCACTCACCCCAGTGCCGGTCTGAGCAGACGCTTCCTTTCTCTTGCAGAAGAAGTAAGTGAGGAAGAAATGAGTGAAGATGAAGAACGAGAAAATGAAAACCACCTCTTGGTTGGTAAGAGGCCTCCCTGGAGACAGAGCACCCTCCTTGTCTGTCTCCAAGTGCAGCGGCCCTCTCTTAAGACGGCCGGTCCTGCAAGGCATGGGGCACGCCAGGGGCCGGGAGGCTGCCTGATTCATTGGCCGCTCCAGTCTGTGCCGGTGGGGCCCGAGTTCCTCAGTGAGGCACAGTGCTAACCAAGGACGTCCTGTGTGCCCAGCAGGGCCGAGGAGCTAGGAAGCCCAGTCCCAGTTCCCCACAGGGGAGGCCAGTCAGATGGTGGCTCGGCCTGTCCCTGCAGAGTGGAGGCCTGCCCTGGCCTCCGGCCGGCAGTGAGGCTGTGTCTTCCGCCTGGGGGACATGGATCCAGGCGTGTCCCCCGCAGGACACCGCGTACCTCCTCCCAGCTCAGCATCTGGGCGCTTTTTCAGTCGAGCCCGCCAGCGCTCCTAGGCCTCAGTGCCCTGGGTCCAGGGGGCGAGAGCCCAGCACCAGCACCTCCCAGCAGGACACAGGGCAGCCCTGCCACATGCTTCATGTCCCTGGGGCAGGAGGAGGTTCGTGATCTTTGCTTGTCTTAGCTTCATAATTAGGTTCACCTTTTCCAGTTCCAGAGTCACGGTTTGACCGAGATTCCGGGGAAAGTGAAGAAGCAGAGGAAGAAGTGGGTGAGGGGACGCCGCAGAGCAGCGCCCTGACAGAGGGCGACTACGTGCCCGACTCCCCGGCCCTGTCACCCATCGAGCTCAAGCAGGAGCTGCCCAAGTACCTGCCGGCCCTGCAGGTCAGGCCCTCCCCTCGCCCCGGGCCGCTCGCTGTCTGCATTGGCAGTTGGAGTTACCGCAGGGGCTGAGCGAAGCCTGGCCCCGTGTTGGCGTCTGTCTCCTCACAGGGCTGCTGGGCCCACCGGGGCAGTGAGGGGCAGGCACAGCCGCTGGCCCCTCGTGCTTCTGGGTCCCGCCTCTTTCTCGTGCTGGACGGAACTGGGTGGACAGGGAGGTGCCCGCAGCTTGGAAGGCAGGCAGCCTGGGCGTGCGGCTGCCCTGCTGTCACTGCCACCTGAGCTGTGTCCTCCTCCGCGCTGGAGAACAGTGCCCTCCAGTTGACCCCTGCGTGGGTGGGTTATGTAGGCATCAAGGCCTTGTTACCAGCATCTGTGCAGGGCTTGGATGGTGGCTGCGGGAGTCAGTGTAGATGTGTGTGGCCAGAAGCCTTTTGTTCAGGCAGCTATCAGTGAGGCAGGATATTGCTTGGAGCGATTTGGAAGGGACAGGCCTGAGAAGGTGCCAGTGGCCTCGGGGGCCTAGGAGACCGGCAGGGACTCGGCCCCTCCGTGGTGCCTGTGGGTGGAGAGGTTCTCTCTGGCACATGCGGCCTCTGTCGACTGCTCTCTGCATTGTGAGCGCCTCTGCCCCTCAGTGTTCCTGAGCATGGGCGTTGGGCCACAGGCCACCCCGAGTATGTGACATCCGGCCTGGGCACCGGCCCCAAGGTACACCCAGGGGGAGGTGCCCTGGCATGGGGCGCCGTGCTGCACCTGGCAGGTAGTGCCCGTCCTCAGTGTCATCCTGGTACAAGCAGGGGACACACCCAGTTTGACAGGAACACTCTCTGGATGGCCTTTTTTTTTGGAGACTGGGTCTGGCTCTGTCACCCAGGCTGGAGTGGAGTGGCTTAATCATAGCTCACTGCAGCCTACACCTCCCAGGCTCAGACAATCCTCCCATCTCAGCCTCCTGAGTAGCTAGAACTACAGGCGCAATCTACCATGCCTGGCTAAGTTTTTAATTTTGTAGAACACAGTTTTGTCCGGGCACAGTGGCTCACGCCCATAATCCCAACACTTTGGGAGGCCGAGGTGGTGGGTGGATCATGAGGTCAGGAGTTTGAGACCAGCCTGACCAACATGGTGAAACCCCATCTCTACTAAAAATACAAAAATTAGGCCGGAAGCGGTGGCTCAAGCCTGTAATCCCAGCACTTTGGGAGGCCGAGACGGGTGGATCACGAGGTCAGGAGATCGAGACCATCCTGGCTAACACGGTGAAACCCCATCTCTACTAAAAATACAAAAAACTAGCTGGGCGAGGTGGTGGGCGCCTGTAGTCCCAGCTACTTGGGAGGCTGAGGCAGGAGAATGGCGTGAACCCGGGAGGCGGAGCTTGCAGTGAGCTAAGATCTGGCCACTGCACTCCAGCCTGGGCAACGGAGCGAGACTCCGTCTCAAAAAGAAAAAAAAATACAAAAATTAGCCAGGCGTGGTGGCGCGTGCCTGTAATCCCAGCTACTCAGGAGGCTGAGGCAGGAGAATCGCTTGAACCCAGGAGGTGGAGCTTGCAGTGAGCCGAGATCTCGCCATTGCACTCCAGCCTGGGTAACAGAGCGAGACTCCATCTCAAAAAAGAAAAAAGAAAAGAAAACAGTCTTGCTGTGTTGGCGAGGCTGGTCTTGAACTCCTAGGCTCAAGCAATCCTGCCTTGCCCTCCCGAAGTGCTGGAGTTACAGGCCTGAGCCCTCACACCCGGCTGGGATGGCCTTTTGTTCACACTGGTTTTGTTTCATAATAAAGTGTCACATGGTCTTGCAAGGAAACAGACTTTGAGAACTGAGCTGCTCCTGGCCCTACCCCCTGCCCAGTCCCACAGCTCTGCCCTGCACCCGCCCTGCGCCAGGTGTGCCGTGCCCGTGGACGCAGCTGCCCTCCTTCCAGCTGGCATGGCCACTGAGACCTCACATAGCCGCTCCCTCCCCAGGGCTGCCGGAGCGTCGAGGAGTTCCAGTGCCTGAACAGGATCGAGGAGGGCACCTATGGAGTGGTCTACAGAGCAAAAGATAAGAAAACAGGTGGGTGGAGTCCCGGCTCACCCCACAAAGACAAGGGGAAGTGGGGCAAGGCCTGGCCGCCCGAGAGGTCCTGCCTCACCTGAGCAGCTACTGGAGGTTGGACCTCTCAGCGTCTCTAGAAGCCAGAGGTCAGCCTGGCCCTGGGGCTTTGCCACTCCCTCGCAGTAGCAGGTGGCCTGCCCCACAGGGCTGAGACCCAGCGCGTGGAGTGGTCTGCGCCAGGGCTGGTCTGCAGGTTTGCATTCCCAGCGTCCCGCCCAGCAGGTGTGTGAGCCGGGGACTCTTGGGGAGTCAGCCACTGGGATCCCAGGTAAGGCCAGCTCTGTTGGGGAAGTTGACATGGAGTCAGTGTGGCCGCTGGGATCCCAGGTGGCTGTAGGTGGCTGTGGGTGTCCGTGGTGCGTTGAGAGTGTGGAAGCCTTTGGTCCGTTGGTGTTGCCATGACTTCGGCTGGGCGTTCTCCTGGTGCCCACGTGCCGCCACCTAGAACGAGACCCCCCTCTGTGAAATGCACTTTGGGCACTGCCTGTGATCCTCACTGAGCAAGTCCACAAAACCACTGTTGGTGCCGTGATTTTGAGAATGCCTCTCAGTGCCGTCTGTTTTCTTCACAGATGAAATTGTGGCTCTGAAGCGGCTGAAGATGGAGAAGGAGAAGGAGGGCTTCCCTATCACGTCGCTGAGGGAGATCAACACCATCCTCAAGGCCCAGCATCCCAACATCGTCACCGTTAGAGTGAGCATGGCCCCACCACGCACAGCCCCGGGTAGAAGCTTTTCCCACGGCCCCATGTTGTCCTGGTGCTGTCCTGGGGCCAGGTGCTTCCCTGCGCTTAGCGGAGCCCTTCACAGACCACACAGAAGCAAGCATTCGCCCCCCGGGTGGCACTGGAGGTCCTACTGTCCCTCAGCATCTGCTCCCGGGTTCAGGTGGTGGCAGGGGTTGGGGGGCCCTGAGGTGCCCACAGAGCCATGCCCTGCAGGAGATCGTGGTGGGCAGCAACATGGACAAGATCTACATCGTGATGAACTACGTGGAGCACGACCTCAAGAGCCTGATGGAGACCATGAAGCAGCCCTTCCTGCCAGGTACAGCCCCAGGCCTCTTGGCACACAAGCGGGAGCAGTGTCCTGGTCACCCCCGCGGTGACACTGCTGCAGGGAGGGCCAGCTGCATCCACAGGGAAAGCCCTGAGAAGCCTCTGTTGCTGCTGAGGCGAGTGGGCCACCCTGAATGCCCTGGGCTGGGGGCGGTCGGGTCCACATGGGAGCCTGTCTCCCTCCCTCCCAGGGGAGGTGAAGACCCTGATGATCCAGCTGCTGCGGGGGGTGAAGCACCTGCACGACAACTGGATCCTGCACCGTGACCTCAAGACGTCCAACTTGCTGCTGAGCCACGCCGGCATCCTCAAGGTGAGCCTCCCCCACCACCCACCGAGCGGCCCATCCCGGAGAGACCTGCCCGGGCCCATCCACAGCCGCCCATCTGTCCTTGCAGGTGGGTGACTTCGGGTTGGCGCGGGAGTACGGATCTCCTCTGAAGGCCTACACCCCGGTCGTGGTGACCCTGTGGTACCGCGCCCCAGAGCTGCTGCTTGGTGCCAAGGTGAGTCCTGGGCATCTGAGAGCCTCCCCTGCCCCCCATGCAGTCTCCCACAGCTCCGCGGGCCCTGGCCCTCCTGAGCGCCTCTCCTGTCCTCGTAGGAATACTCCACGGCCGTCGACATGTGGTCGGTGGGCTGCATCTTCGGGGAGCTGCTGACTCAGAAGCCTCTGTTCCCAGGGAAGTCGGACATCGATCAGATCAACAAAGTGTTCAAGGTGGGTCTGGGCCCCGCTGCAGTTGTGCTGTGGGGTTGTGGAGGAGCCTCAGGAATGGGGCTGGGGGGCACACAGGTGCTGGGTTGAGATGGGGACCGGGGCCACCGAGAGCCCTCCTGGTGGTTTGTCTTCTCTACTGGGACACAGGTGCCAACACCATGGGCCACGTGGCGTGGCTGTTGAAACGCCTCTGTCTTTCAGGACCTGGGGACCCCCAGTGAAAAAATCTGGCCCGGCTACAACGAGCTCCCCGCAGTGAAGAAGATGACCTTCAGCGAGTACCCCTACAACAACCTCCGCAAGCGCTTTGGGGCCCTGCTCTCAGACCAGGGCTTCGACCTCATGAACAAGTGAGCCCCGTGCAGCCGGGCAGCGGGAGGTCCCAAGCCATAGTGGTGGCTTCCCGGTCCCAGGCCCACCTGCTGGCTCAGCACTTTCCAGAACTGTTCTGGTGCCTGGTGCCCCATGCCCTGAGCCCTGTCCCAACACAGCCCATCTCTGGGGGACCCAGTGGAGCACTCGAGCACCTCCTGGGCCTCTGGTCCCCTCCCCCCAGGTTCCTGACCTACTTTCCCGGGAGAAGGATCAGCGCTGAGGATGGCCTCAAGCACGAGTATTTCCGCGAGACCCCCCTCCCCATCGATCCTTCCATGTTCCCCACGTGGCCCGCCAAGAGTGAGCAGCAGCGTGTGAAGCGGGGCACCAGCCCGAGGCCCCCTGAGGGAGGCCTGGGCTATAGCCAGCTGGTGAGGGGCCTGGCTGGTGGGGCGTGCCCAGAGGTGGGGCTGGCTTGGGCAGGGTCCTCACGGTAGCCGACTCGTCCTAGGGTGACGACGACCTGAAGGAGACGGGCTTCCACCTTACCACCACGAACCAGGGGGCCTCAGCCGCGGGCCCCGGCTTCAGCCTCAAGTTCTGAAGGTCACAGTAGACCCCGTCATGGGGAGAACTCAGCCGGGACCACAGGCGCGGCTACTGCGGCTGGAGCTGCCATGAGACTCAGAACTCCTCATCTTATTTCGTGTTCCACGTTTTGTTTTTGTATTTTGGTTTGTAAATTTGTAGAATTAAATCATTTTCCTTGTTGTGGAGGAAAGAGCTGTGTTTTCAGGTCTCCCTGACTTGCCCAGGGAGGAGAGGGTGGGCATCTGCGGGCACCTACTTGGGGCAGCACAAACCCCCACACGCCCTGTCCCACTCTCGACACACCGGGCTGGCTGGGCCGTGATTTGGAGCAGGTGGGGGTCGGGTCGATTGTTTCATCTTTGGAGCTGGAGACCTGTTTCTGTGTTGGGATGAGTGATGCTTTCCTGCCCCAACTCGCTCGTCCAGACCAACCCTGTCCACACAGGCCCCCGGCCCCCAACTCCCAGCCCCAGGTATTCTGGCAGCCTCAGCAGGTTTTTATACAAGGTTGTTACGAGTTTTAAAATGTATTAAAATATTCTTGGAGGAAAGCTCCCCGTGTTCTTCTTTCAGTAGCCCGGGACCATGTGTGAGAGGGCAGTCGCAGACCACCAGGCTCTAGGGGAAGAGGGTGGGGTGGGTGGCTGTGGCCTCTGACCCCACGTGGGCCAGTCTCTTCCCCAGGCAGGAGGGGTGCTCCTATCTCCGGGGGGCCTCCACTCTGGCAAGGTGGTCCCCCACCCTGTGCCAATCCTCCCAGCCCCCACCCACATCCCCTTGCAGAAGATCCTGGAGACCCATCCCAATCCCGAGCTTCCCTTCAGGAAGCTCCCCTTGCCTCCCTCCCCCATCTCTGAGCAAGCCCTAGACAGAACCCAGGCTTCCGGGGCTACCCCACGTGCTGTCCCCGGCACTGGGGCCTCCACTATCCCACTTTTCCAGGGGCCACCTTGGCAAAGCCTGTCCCGTCCTGTGCTGTATCTGTCGTCTGTGCAGGAAAGCAGGGGGTGCCTGGCCCCAAGGACGCCCACCTCTTGGTGGACCAGGGGCTGGGGTGTCCACCTGCCCAGACTGCCCGCTGCCCTCCCAAGAATGAACGAGAGGACATAGAGAGAAAGTGCTTTATCAGCCGGGCTCAGCCCCGCACACGGACTCGCCAGGAGTAGGTGGTCAGCACGCGCTGCTGGCGGCGCACCACGCAGGTGTAGGTGCCCTCATTGACGGCGTTGGCAATGATGCTCAGGTGTGCCTCACCCAGGGCCAGGTAGCCGGGGTAGGAGAACTCCAGGGGCTCCTGGTCCTTGTACCAGCTGCAGGGGGGCGGGGTGTCTCCTGCAGGCACAGCCTCCACCCACTGCCTGCCCTGCACCCCTGCCCCAGGGCCCCAGGCTGCCCACCCTGAGGACCCGCCAGGGCACCCACTTACTACACTTTTCCTTTTTTGTGGAGAATCTTGTGGCCGCACCGGAAGGTCACGTTCCTGCCCTCAGGCACCAGCCTGGTTTTGGTCCTGGGGGGCGGTGGGGTGGTGGCCACCGTCGGGAAGGGGAATTCTGCGCCGGGTAAGGGAAGAGCCCCCTCAGCCCAGACCATAGCCAAGACCCAGCCCCCACGCAGCCCCGTCCCGGCCCGTGGGAGCCCAGACCATAGCCAAGACCCAGCTCCCACGCAGCCCTGTCCCGGCCCCTGGGCATCACCGTAGCAGAAGTCGCAGCTGCTGGGGCAGAGCCTCTTCATGAGGCGCCGGCGAGCGTCGCAGAAGCCCCTCCGTGCCCAGGACGCGCACACGAAAAGCCTGTCCAGGCATCCTGCCGGGAGCGTGGGAAGCACGGCCTGGCTCAGGACCGCCCGATCCCCGCCCTCCCGCCCGACGAGGGGACTCACCGTAGAGCCGGTGCAGCCCCCACAGCTCGTCCTGGGACAACGCCTTCCAGCCGCGCAGCGTGGCGTTCAGGTGCATGAGCGCCCGGCCGTGTTGTGAGTGCATCAGGCCCAGCGCGTGGCCGATCTCGTGGGCCGCCACGTGCACCAGGTCCGTGAGCCACACGCCTGCGGGCCCCGGGGATCAGCGCCTGGGAGCCCCGGGCCCAGCCCCGCCGCCCGTGGGCCAGCTCCCCAAGGCCCGGCACATCTGCTGGAGCGCAGCCGCGGAGCCGCCCTCCGCCGCAGCCACGGAAAGATAAGAATGTTCTGGGCCCAGGCGGTGAGCTCGGCCCCCAGGAATGCAGCTCCTGCTCCCGCTCCAGAGTCGCAGGGGGATGGGAAAGGGAGTTCAGGGCTGCCGGGACTGGGGGCTCCCACGGGCTCCCCTCCTTGCCTGCTCGACTCCAGTAGCAGCCACCACCCCGGAAGGTCCCTCCTGCCGTCTGCCCCAAAGCCCGACCGCGGCAGCCCACTGCGCGGCGGAGGAGAGGCCTCCAGGAGGCCAGCCTGGACGGTCACCTTTCTTCCAGCTGTAGCGCGTGGGGCCCAGCACCCAGTACTCGCTGTCGTCGAAGTGGATGCCGCCGTGCGGGGGGAAGAAGGCATGGGCCAGCTCCCCCGTGGGGCCATCGAAGCAGTGGTGCAGCGCGGAGACCAGGCAGTCCGTGTGGTTGATCGGGTAGAAGCCTGAGGGGAGCACAGGGCTGAGAGGCCAGGCGCGCACGGCCGGGCCGGGGCGGGGGCGGGCGCCCACCTATCCGGAGGTCGCTGGGCTGCTCGGGGGCCACCTCTCGGAAGCTGAAGGGGGACACGTCGCTCCACATGCGGAAGGCGGCAGCCAGGGCCCGCCGCGTCTCCCGCGGGCTCAGCAGGTTCCGAGGGAAGGAGAGGATCCTGCAGGGAGAGCGAGCTCAGCGGGGGCCGGCCGCGCCCCCTCCCCCAGGGCCAAGCCAGGGCGCACCTGTAGGTGAGGTTGAAGTGGTCCCAGCGCAGCCTGGCTGGAGTCAGCGTGTAGCGGCGTCTGCGGGGGGCCAGTGGGCCCGGGACCCGGGTTGGGGGGACCCCCGAGAGGCCCAGCGCAGCGGCGTCTCCCTTCAGGGAAGAAAGCGTGCGTGGGAGGCATCGGTGACGGTCCCCAGGGCCAAAAACTGCCTCGGAAAATGGACTGGAAGGAAACGGGGGTGGGGTGCCCAGGGCTGGGAGCAGGCGTGGCGGGTCCTGTCTGCCTGTGGTTTCGGGTCTCCTAACCTGAGCGTCCTGTTGCATGTCCCTGGGAACGCGGCCCAGTGGAGGCGAAGGGGCTGAACAGCAGGGCGCGGCCTCCCACCCCTCCCAACAACTGGACACAGGAGAGTCCGACCCTCCGACCTCGGGACGCACATCCGGACCCTCAAACACCCCACACACCCCGCACACGTCCTGCGGGCCCCCAGACAGACCAGACCCACAGACGTGAGAACCCTCACCCCGACACCTGGCTTCCCCGCCCGCCGCTCACCTGCGCTGCGCTCCAGGCCGGCACCGCCGGGGCCCCCAGCCGGGCCAGCAGCACCAGCACGGGGAGGAGGCACAGGGCGACCAGCGCGGCTCCAAGCCAGCGGCGCTCGACGCCGGCCCCCGGGGCCTCCGAGGGGACACGGGCCCCGCGGCCCATGGCGGACTTGCTGTGGGGCTCAGGGCCGCATGGGGCAGAACGGCGCGGGGGCCCGGGCCGCAGAGCCGCCGGGGAGGATCTGGAGGGGAGGCAGTGGCTGGGCGGCTCGGGTTACAGCCCCGTGGGTGGGGGGGGAGACGGGGCGGGAGAGGGGGCAAGGCTGCCCCTGAAGGGAACCAGCTGGCCCGACCGTTGGCCGAGCTGCCTGCTGCCTCCAGCCGGGGGCATGGGGACCCGCGTCCTGTGGGCCAGGGGCAGAGGCCTGGGCATGGCCTGCTGGGCGGGGTCCTCGGAAGGGGGGAGCGAAGAGGGCCCCAGGCAACCCGGGAAGGGCAGCGCCAAGGCTCCCGCTTAGGAAAGGGCAGCCAGTGGGGTCCCCGAGCCGGCCGGGCAGTGAATGACCTGGTGGCTTTTTTCCCAAATGGAATCCCCAACAATGCCCTGAGCCCCACAGGAGCGGAGTCTCCATCCTGGCCCAGGAGGCTGAGCTGGGCCGCAGGGGACGCGCCGCCCGCCTGACAGTGTCCCCGAGAGCTGGGAGGGGACGGCAGGATGGGGACGTGGCAGTGAGTACGGGGCGGCGGAGGGGGAGGCGGGGAGGGGGTGCGTGGGTAGGGAAGGGCCACGGAGGGTGCCAGGTTGCGGGTCGGAGGGAGGGAACTTGTCGGGGTCTCCCAGGGAGCCGGGAAGGGGCGGGCCCTGGCTCGGGGGAACCCCGTGGGCGGCGGCGCGGGAGGTGGAGGGTGTGTGGCTCCTGAATCCCCGGCTAGGCCCCAGTAAAGGGGAGAGGGAAACGGGAGGGGGAACGGGAAGCGGAGCCAGGCGCCGGGCATAGAGGTCTGGACCGGTCCTGATTGGGGGTGGGGGCGGGGAGCTCGGAGGCCCAAAGGCTCGACGGGGCGGCCTGTGTCCAGACGCGAGCGGCTCGGGGCTGGGACCGAGACCCGGCACCGGCGTCCCGTGGGGCGGGGGTGGGGGATTGGGCAGAGAAGCAGGAGATTCCGAGCCAGACCGGCCTGTGTCCCGTCCCTCCCCGTTTTCCGCGCCGGCCTCGGGCCCAGGGTGACGGCAGCCCGGCCAACGGGGTCAGCGCCAAGCAGCTGGCGGCGGCCGCGGGCGGTTCTTGGAAAGCGCGAGCCGCTGGACCCGCCCGCGTATTTGCTTCGACACCGCCCCCCACCAGCTTGTCCCCCCCACCTGCTTGCGCCCAGTCCCTTCCCCAGGTCCCAGACCCTGCCTTGGACGCCCCCCAACTGCCTGCTGGGACGGGACCCCACAGCCCTGGGGAGCGTCGGGCCCCTTGGGTCAGAGCACGAGCCCCCACGGCCGCCCCCAGGACGGAGGAGCGAGGGGGGCCCGGGGGCGAACACAGGAGCCCCCGCCCCGTCGGACCCGGGCCCGGGTGGCGGGAGGCGGCCGTGCCCACGCCGGGAGGGTGTCCTGGCCCGGAGGCCGCAGTCTGGACGGGAGTCTAGACGCAAGAGCCTGGGGCGGGCGGGGCGCACCCCAGGGAAGGAGGGGCCCCCAGGCTCGCCCGCGTGTCCCGAGGGGAGGACCCCAGAGGCGCCCGGTCCCCCAGGCAGACAGCGGAGGCAACGTCCGAGAATCTTTTTATAAAACACAGGGCGGGGGCTCGCGAAGGCAGCTCGGGCGTGGCGGGCGGCGCGGCTCACACGAAGATCTGGATGCGGTCGCGGATGGGCTGGCGGCAGATCGGGCAGGCGCTGAGCGCGGAGCCGCAGGGGGCGCATGCGCCGTGGCCGCACTGGAACACGAGGCGGATGTGGCTGTCGATGCAGATGGGGCAGGTGATACGTTCCTCCATCTGCCGGTAGCGGCTCTGCAGCTCCTCCACCAGCTGGCGCGGCGGGCCGGGGGCGGGGGCGGCGCTCGCCACCTCAGAGCCGTCTGCGGGGTGAGGGACGGGTGTGAGCTGCGAGGCCGGTGGGGGAATGGGGGAGCGGGGAGCTGCAGGCGGGCAACGGGGGGCGAGGCTGGGGGCGGGGTGTCACCTGGGACGGGGTGTGACCTGGAAGGAGTTGGTGGAGTGGGTGTGACTTGGAGGCAGAGCTGGGGCCGGCTGCGGGCAGGATGTGAACCGTGGAGATCAGGCGTAAGGTGGTGTGGGGGCTGGAGTCAGGGCCGCAGGTGGGGTGGGTGTGACCTGGGGCGGGGTGTGATGGGGAAGCGGTGCTCTGGGTGGGCGGTGATCTGGGGTGGGGCTATGGAGAGTGTGACCTGGGAGGGGCCGTGAAATCCAGCGGGACTAGGGTGTGAGCTGGGGAGGAGGGTGTTACCTTGAGGCGGGGTATGGGCAGGGTGTGGTCTGCAGCAGGCCGTGACCTCTGGCGGGGCTAGGGCCAGGGTATGAGCTTTGGGAGGGCGGGGCGCGACCTGGGGAAGGGCCATGGGCAGAAGTGTGGGAGGGGTGGGGGACAGGGACCCGGGGACCACCAGCTGAGCAGGAGGCGTGTCGGGGGCGCCGAGCCTCACCCACCTGCGCGTAGCTTCTTGCTGACGGCCACCTGGCACCTGATGCACTTCTTCATCCTGCGCGCGCACTCTGCAGAGAGGAGCGCGGTTGGCTGGGGCTGGACTACCCGGGCGCACCCCCCGGGGCCCCCCCTCACCCTCGCGCACTCTGCGGAGAAGAGCGCCCGGTTGGCTGGGGTCAGACTACCCGGGCTCCCCCCCTCGGGGCCCCCACTCACCCTCGCACACGGTGCGGTGCTGGCATGGCGAGAACAGCACCAGCAGCGCCAGCTCGGAGCACACCAGGCACTCAGCAGCCTCGGGCCCCGGCGCGGCGCCCACGTGCAGGTTCGTCACGGTGTTGGGGGTCCCGAGCGCGTGCCTGGGGCCTGGGGCCGCGCCCCCGCCCGCCTGTCGCTCCCTGCAGGGGGAGGAGGCGGCTTGAGAGGGGCCCGGAGGCCGCAGGACCCCCTCCCCACCGCCCGCGGGCTCACCGGAAGCGCTGGGCGCAGCCTTGAAGGGCCTTGAGCACGCGGCCCTCGGCGGCCAGGTCCAGCGGGCTCCGGCCGCGGTGGTTGGTGTAGCTCACGTCGGCGCCCTCCAGCGCCAGGAAGCAGGCGACCGCCGCGCCCACCGTCAGCTCCGTGCTGCCGGGGAGGCCCGAGGCCTGTAGCTGGGCGGCAGGACAGACGCCGGTGAGGGCGGGCGCCGGGGCAGGCCCGAAGGAGGCATCTCCTGGCACCCGGCAGCCCCAGCAGCCGGCGCCCCAGGTCTAAAATAGAAGGCAGGGGCACCTCTTCCGGAACCCAGGTGGGACAGGCAAGAGGGGCACCCTGCTGGGTGAACTCTGAGACCCTAAGCCCCACCTCTCCCCACCCCATGGGCACCACCCCTCTCCCAGGCTGCCTAGGGGTGCAGGCTGAAGGATCACATAGAACTTGGTTCCGTCTGCTCCACCCCCAGAACGCCTGGCTCCCTGGGCCATCACTGGACACTTCCTCACCCTGGACATCAGCTGCAAGGGCCCTGGGTCCCCCCCGGCCCCATCAGCCACCAGGGGCAGCAGCTGATGACGCTGCAGCGCCACGTGCAGGGCTGTGTCCCCCTCCTCGTCCTCGGCGTTGACACTGCACCCAGCGTCCACCAGCAGTGGCACCAGCCCCACATGGGCCTGCTGCACGGCTAGATGCAGCGGGGACTGCAGCTTCCGGTTGCGCACATTCACGTCACAGCGGCCCTGGGGAGGGGTGGGCACGGGCTCAGACCAGGGACCCCAGTGGGCCTCCCGCTCCCTGGTCCTTGGGCAGGCCTGGGCCGCGCCCTCACCTCCCGGATGAGGATCTGGGCCACCTCACGGTGGTTGTTGAGGGCGGCCAGGTGGAGCGCCGTGAAGCCGTCCTCCTTCTTGGCGTCCACCAGCTGCCGTGCCCGAGCCAGAATCTTTCTCACAGCTCTGTGGGAGTAGGGAGGTTGGTCTGGGACCTGGGACTGTCCCTGGGCAGCACAGCAAGAGGCTGGCCGCAGCTGTGTGCCCACTCCACACTCACAGCGAGTGGCCTTTGAGGGAGGCATGGTGCAGCAAGGTGAAACCCTGGCTGTTGGTGGCGGTGACATCGATGTTTGGCACCTCCGTGAGGACCTCGACGATGCCACTGGCGCCAGTGCCCGCCGAGATGGCGGAGTGCAGGGGCGTGTCCGAGTGGGCATCCTGCTGGGCAGAGTCCGTGGTCACTTGGGGTGACTTCTGCTTGGGTCAAGAGCCAGGGCACCCAGGGAGCAGCGCTCGCGGGCAGGGGGCACCCAGGGAGCAGCGCTCGCGGGCAGGGGGCACCCAGGGAGCAGCGCTCGCGGGCAGGGGGCACCCAGGGAGCAGCGCTCGCGGGCAGGGGGCACCCAGGGAGCAGCGCTCGCGGGCAGGCGGCACCCAGGGAGCAGCGCTCGCGGGCAGGGGGCACCCAGGGAGCAGCGCTCGCGGGCAGGTGGCACCCAGGGAGCAGCGCTCGCGGGCAGGGGGCACCCAGGCCAGGTGGAAGCAGAACTCACAGGCAGGTTGACGTCACAGCCATGCTCACACAGGGCCCGCACCACCTCCAGGAAGCCCCTCTGCACGGCCACGTGCAGCGCTGTGCTCTGGGTGCTGTTGATGGCATCTGCCCGGCACCCAGCATTCAGGAGCACCCTGCCGACCTCAGGCTGGTTCCTGACGGGAGAGGACGTGAGAGGGAGGGCGCCGTGCCCACTGGTTGGACACACAGGCTCAGCCCTGCCAGGCCCCTCCCGGGCCCCTCCCAGACCTCACCCCAGGGCCGCGTAGTGCAGCGCCGTGTTGCCCTCATCGTCCGGCAGGTCCACGCCCGCCCTGGCTTGTAGCAGCAGCCGTACCAAGTCCACCTGACCCAGGTAGGCAGCCACTTGCAGAGCGGTCCTGCCTTGGTTCTTGGTGTCCACCTGCCAGGAGAGCCAGCAGGTGAGTCCCTGGCCTTCTGCCCCTCACCCTCAGACTGGACGGTGTGGGAGGACGGGGGCGGGAGCTCGCCTGCTCTGGACGCCTCCGCAGCAGGTCCAGAGCCCGGGCCATGTTACCCAGCGCCACCTCCACCACCAGCCTTCCCGGGTGCTCCGGGTCACTCTTCTGGGCCCGAAGCTTGTCCAGGGCCACGCTCAGTGAGCCTGGGGGGCAGGGCTGAGGTTAGCAGTGGCCAGGGGCAGCCCCACCGCCCACGGCCGCCTGAGCTGTGCCGCACTTTTGTTCTCCCGGGCGCGCTCAGCCACGTCCAGGTTGGCATCCTCCTCGGGCCGGTAGGCCACCAGGCAGGAGGGGCTGAAGGTCCACCGCTGACCAGCGACTGCTACACGCAGGTTCCCGTCTCCAAACACTTTCACCACTTTCCCGACGCGGCCCAGGGCCTGCGGGGAGGGGAGGGGGTCACAGCAGGCTGCAGGTGTGGGGGGCAGCGGCCCTAGCGGCGGGGGCGGCAAGGGGACTCACAGGGGCCATGTCGTCCGTCCACTCGCCATGCCCAGCCTGCAGCCGCTTCACCGTGTCAAGGTCGCCGATGACCCGGACCACGTCGCCCACCCAGAAGGAGTGGTGCTGAGCAACAGAGAGGGGCGTGAGGGGCCCCCCAGCTGTGTGTGGCTGCCCAGGCTCATGGAGCACAGGAGGGCAACCCGCTGAGCTCCGCAAGACAGGCAGGCCCGACTCGGCCCCCGCCCCGGTCCCGGCCCCGACCCTGACCCCGACCCCAAGCACTGCCAGAGGCTCTGGCTGGACGAGAGCCCCAGGTGTCCAAGGCAGCCCTGGGTGTCCCCAGCCCCAGAGCCATGGGAGGAGTGTCCAGGCAGACAGAAGCCAGCTCTGGGCAGGTGTGAAGCCGAGGTGGCCGGCCGTGGGGAGCTATACGCTGACCAGCAGCAGGCAGCATGGCCAGGGCCCCGTGAGCCAGTGTGGGGGTGGGGCCCCAGGACATTGGGGTGCAGGGCGGGCCCACTCTGCCCCACCTGAGCCCTCATATGCAGGGAACTCACTCTACAAGCCCATCTCATGACTCCCCTTGGCGCTTCCTCAAAGGTGCCCAGATCCAGATTTGAGCTCTGACGCTTTGTCCTGGGCCTGCCCCTCCCAGGGCCATCCAAGCTGCCACCGCCACCACCTCCAGCCCCTTCGCTGACATACTGCTTCCCAGGCAGCCCTCACTACCTCCCACACCACTAGGGTGGTGGGGACCGCCACCCTAGGCCAAACGTGCACCTCCCTGTCCTCACCAGCCACCCCCATCGGCCCCCATACAGCACTAACCAGGAGCGTCTCAGCCCAGCTGCCTCCCTCCCGCCCACGAAGCTGTCCTGCCTTCCTGGTGTCCTGGAACCGAGGGAGGCCCTAACCTGCCCGTATCAGCCACGCCAGCTCCCAGAGACATACCCTCCTCTGGGTTCCTTCACACCCAACCCCCTCTTCTCCTCGACCTCACCCACCAGTCCCTACCCTTCCTTCAGGGCTGGGGACTCGTGGGTACAGCTGGCACCCTAGTCCTGCCTGACCCCCCGAGGCCGAGTGGATACATGGAAGGGGTTACAGAAGCAAACAGATGGGGTGCAGCCCAGCCCCCCAGGCACCTTGGTGAGCGCCCCGGGGTGGAAGGTCCAGCGCGTCTCGTGGTTGAACTGCACGCGCACGTCCCCGCGGTCCGTGATGCGATGCACGGTGCCCGTCTGTCCGATAAACTGTGGCGGGTCATGGAGCTGTGGCTGGGTCGGGCTGGACGCTTGGGGAGGAAGGGGCTGGGGGTCCGCAGGGCTGGGAGGGCAGGGCACACAGGGCTCCACGGTGGGGCGGCTCACCTCCGCCATCCTGGGGTTCCAGCCGCCGTGGCCTTCCTGCATCTCCCGCAGGACGTCAGTGTCCAGCAGACATTTGACCTTGTCCCCGTGCTGGAAGGGCTGACCGTCAGCACTCACCCTGCGCTGCAGCTCGGCCGGCTTGCCTGGGGGAGGGTGGCAGGCCTCAGGCAGCAGTCCCTCCCCTCTGGGACTTCAGCCAGGGTAGGAGGGCTGATGGGGTCAGTGGGACAGCCTCATACCAAGCCTTGGGAGGTGGTCCTTGTAGTAGAAGCCGCCTGCTGCCTCGCCCACACACTTGAGGTCCACCTTGCCCTTGTGGCCCACACGGTACACGTTCGTGGTACCATCAGCCCACGTCACGCTGGCCACACTCCGGCCTGTCTCCACATCCCAGCCACGGATGTCCACCACACGGCCTGGTTTCCCTTCCCCTCCTGGGGAAAGAGTCCCCGCCAGCAGGCTAAGGCTGTGCCTTGAGACTGAGCCATGAGCCAGCCACAGCCGGGCCCTGCCCTCTGCCCGTCTGCCTCCACTCACCATCCTGTGAGCCCCACTCCCAGTCGGGGCCTCGCACCACCTTCGCGCCCTGGAAGATGCCCCTTAGTGGGATCCTCAGGAGGCCCTGGCGGGGACTCAGCGTGACACTGCAAGAGGGTTCACAAATAAAGCTCTCGGAAGAAAACTGCCATCTCTTCCCATCCTGAGCCACTCGGGAGAGCCTGGGAATGGCCGGCCCAGCAGGTCAGCATCCTCCACACACTGCGAGGAAATGCCCCCGGGCTCAGGGGCCTGGAGCGAACCTGCGGACCACGTTCCTCCAGGGACTTCCCTGATGCCAGGCTGGGAAGGCACCCAGGCCCACCCTTGGCAAGACCTCTGGGTGCGGTCGCTTTATGCCTGCTGCCTCCCGGTGAGCTGGGGCACAGCCAGGCCCAGAGGTGGGCTCAGCATGTGGTAAGGGAGGAATGAGGCCAACAGCACTCCCCAGTCGCCCACAGCTCCCCCCACATGCAGGGAGGGCCAGAGACAAGGGTGACATGCAGGAGACGGGGTGGCATCTCTGGCTGCCTTTGCCCCAAGCAGGCTAGATTCTCCCCCAGCTGATGCCCTCGGACCAGAGCGCAGCAGCCCCCAAGGCAGCCCAGGGGCTGGCTCCAGGTGTGGACAGTCCTCGTGGAGGTCTCATGCCTCCCTGGGGGATGCTGGCTGCCTGATGGCCACTGCTGCCTGTAGAGCCACCCAGAGGCCACCCTCTGTGCCCCGCCCATGGCAACACCGCTTAAGGCCATTGCCCTGGAGAGACTTGCTCCATCTCCCTGGGAGTGGTTGGGAGCCTCCCCGAAGGCCGAGGCCCCCATGGCAAGGCCTGGGTATCCGCCGCACAGGAGCTGGTGCGGCCCGGGACTCACGGGCGTGAGTGGGCTGTCTCGTAGCGGTCGAAGGCGTGGGCAAGCTCGTGCTTGTTGTGCATGTAGCACTGCGTGCAGAGGTCGTAGTCCAGGCACACGCGGCACTTCCAGCGCATCCCCCGCAGCCCGTGCTTCTTGCAGCAGTCACAGATGATGTTGGGGTGCCGGACGCCTGGGGGTGGGGTGGGGTCAGAGGGGGCGTTCCCGCCCCCGGGTCCTGCCCGTCCCGCCTGCCCTTGGCGCACCAATCTGGGCGTTGTCGTAGAGCAGCAGGTCGTGCGCGCCCTGGTAGCCGGCGCGGTAGTTGGTGCGTGTGCCCTGGTCCCACTGCACGACCACCGTGCGGTCGGGTGTCGAGGGGCTGCCGTGGCGGCCAAGCTCCACCACCGTGCCCACGCCGCCCTCGCCGCCGTCCTGCTGGCCCCACTTCCAGTCCACGCCGCGCACCACCCGCATGCCCACCTGCACGCCCGCCTGGGGGTCTGGGTCCATGTTGGGCGGGGCTGCTCGGGACCTGTGGGCAGAGGGGTCCATGGTGGGCCGGGCTGCTCGGGACCTGTGGGCAGAGGGTATTCTCAGGCCACCACGGGACACTCCCGGTCAGAGCAGGCTCCACGGGAGAGCAGAGGAGAGGCCCAAAGGGGCAGGTGGGCTGGTTCAAGCCCTAGGGCCCGAGGAGGCAGCAAGGAGGCCCACAGTCTGGCACCAGCGAGGCTGGTGGGGAAGGTGGGTGCCATGCCAGCCTGGCGCGGGACCGGCAGGGTGGTCTGGGCCCAGGGGGCTTCGTGAAAGGTTCACAAATAAAGTTCTAGGAAGAAAATTGCCATCTCCTCCCGCAGCCAATTAATGAGCTGGACGCTGGAGTTCACTAAAGAGCTGCCGTCCCCTAAGACACTCACATGGTTGGACGGGCAGCGGCATGTGAGCAGACACCGTGACATGCGTCCCTCAGAGGACTTGTGTCCACACACACACAGGGTGAGGAACTCCTGCGATCCACATGAAAACGTCACACAACGCAACAGAAAAATGGCAAACACGACGCAGGCACCATACAAGACCAGCAGGCACTGGCCAGCAAGGACCTGGGGGCGTCTGTCCCCAGACACTGCTCCTGGGGGATGCCAGCTTTGGACCCTGCGCGCCAGAGACAGTGCAGCGAGGCCAGACAGCACCCCGGAGCCTTCTCTGGAAAAGTGGCCCTGGCCACGCCACGCACCCACAACAGAGGCCAGACACTTGAGCACAGGCAGGTCCCTGGGTCCTCAGTGGCCACGGGGTCCTGAAGCGGGGTTGAGTCCCAACCAAGCAGGGACCCACTCACCACAAAGAGCACAGGCCAGAGGTCACCAGCAGATGGAGGGAAGTAGCCAAGTGCAAATGCCAGGTGGCTCCATTTACACAGAGGTGCACATTCCAGGCTGCTGGAAGCAGGGATGGAGCCAGCCACAGGGCTCAAGGCCCAGAACTGCTAATCCCGAATCTGGGTGCTGACCCCCGAGAGCTCACTCTGCAGATGTGAGTCACCGTGGGCTGCCCTCTCCACCGTGCTGGGCTTCAGCACAGTCTCGTTAACAAGAAGAATGGATGTGAACGTTAAGAGGGCAAATCAGAAGGTAGAGGCTACAGCTGGCTGTGATCGCATCACTGCACTCCAGCCTGGCGGGCAAAGCAAGACCCTGTCTGGGGGAGGGGAGGGCCCCTACTCACTTCTCATTAAACCACTAGGACCCCATGGCCGGGGAAGGAGGCAGCCCAGGAGCACTGCCTGAAGCAGAGGTGGGGGACACGGCAGTCCCAGGAGGCTGGAGGGACCCCTGAGGCTGGGTGGATGTGGCTGAGGATGGAAGGGGGCCCTGCCAACTCCAGGACACAGGCCAGCCTGGACCTCACATGTCAGCCTTCCACCTGGGCTGCGCTGCAGCCCAGCACTTTGCATCTCAGGCCAGTTCAGGAGACACCCTGGACCAGGGGAGGCTGCAGATGGGCAGTGAGGAGGGGCCACAGCAAAGCCCCCGACTCCTGCTCTGGCTCAGGGGCCTGAGTCCCACAGGTTGTCCCCCGAGCAACGCCCGGTGAGGAGCCCAGCCCCACTCCAGAGACTGAGTCCAGCGCAAGGGCTCGCCTGCAGGGCTGGGCTCCTCACCGTGCCCCAGCTGCATGTGAGCATGGGACTCCCTCTAATTCTCAGGGGCACAAACCTGGCCAGCTTGGCCTCTACAGTTGTCTCTCCTCAACTTGCCCAGAACCGCCAGGGCTTCCACAGGACGGGGGGATGTTTTAAAAGCACAGCTCTCCCTGTCAGTGACAAAGAGGAGCCCCCACCCAGCAGCCAGGCTCTGCTTCTTCAGGGAAACCCCACGTGGCCTCATCTGTCCAGAGGCCTCACCTGTTGGGTGACACTGCCCCCTCACCTGGGGCGAGATCCTGCCAAGATGTGCACCAAGGCCTGGGCCAGGGCTGCTTTTTCCTGTGGCACCAGTGAGCCCCAGACAAGGAGATGGGTCCCATGGGCAGCTCCACAGCCATCAGGGAAGGTGGCTGGCTCTGCCCTCCCCACGGCCTTCTGCAGCCTCCTGGCTGGGCCTCTGCATGGTCAGCTTCCACAGGTGGCAGCCAGAGCGGCCCCACCTTGCCCTCAGAGGCCCCGCGGAGCCAGGAGCCCAGCCACCACCCAGGGTGACCCACAGGCCCTCCCCATGGGCCTCTGTGGCACTGTTCCCCTGGGCGGGCCTCTGAGGGCAGCCCCCAGGTGGTGCACTGCCGCGTCCTATGTTTGGCCAGGACCCCACCAGCTGCAGCTTTGACTGAATGGCTGCGTGAGTGAACAAAACATAAGAACCAGAGAGAATCTGTGCCAGGCTTCTGTGATAGCGGCAGCCCCCGTGTCCCGAGGACCCACCCAGCAGAGGCCACTTCCAGCCATCCCAGCACTGACTACGCCTCACCCAGAGCATGTCCAGGGGGACACAGTTCCACCGGCCAGCCCAGCTCCGCGGCCCCACCCTGGCCATGACCCTTGACTCTCCAGATCCCTGCAGACCCCACGGGGGCTGTCTTGGAGGGAGGTCACCCCTCCTGCCCCAGCAGCTCCCCACTGCCTGCTCTGCCACCAGCTGGGGGCAGGCTCTGCAGGGTTCCTGCTCCCAGGATCCACACACTGTCCTCAGCTTTTGCCCATGGAGTGCCCAAGAAGGGTGAGGCGTGGCCTGGGCTGAGCTCCCCCACTCCAGCCTCCTCTACACAGGGACCTTCCCCGCAGAATGGCACAGCCGGGGAGGCCGACGCAGCAGTCTGCTGGTGGGGGGACGAGTGACAGGGGTACTGCTCCTTAGGGGTGCGGGCCCCACCCCCTGCCAGGCCATCCACCTCCACCAGATCCACATGCAACCTCCTCCTTGCCAGGATCCCCCCAGAATTGGCCACAGCTGGCGTCACGCTAAGCCGGGGCCTCCTCCCTGCCAGACACCTCCATTGAGCCGGAGCGGGACCCATCACAGGCAGCCGCAGAACCAACACTGAGCCGGAGCGGGACCCATCACAGGCAGCCGCAGAACCGACACTGAGCCGGAGCGGGACCCATCACAGGCAGCCGCAGAACCGACACTGAGCCGGAGCGGGACCCATCACAGGCAGCCGCAGAACCGACACTGAGCCGGAGCGGGACCCATCACAGGCAGCCGCAGAACTGACTGGAGGTCTTTGCTAGCAGGGGACACGCATCTGCCGAGCCCTGAGATGGGCCTGGCAACCGAGATGAAAGACTTGGGACCGCGAAAAAGTCAATGCCATGAGCCCACACTGTGATCCTTCTGCAGCACGGGGGGTGCCCTCTGTCTCTGCGCCCAGACTCTCAGCCAGAGCCAGCCTAGCCCACAGTGATCCTTCTGCAGCAGGGACGCCCTGTCTCTGCGCCCAGACTCTCAGCCAGAGCCAGCTTAGCCCAGGCCAGCGGCCACACCTGCCCGACCCGCAGGCATGGACCCCAGCCATATGCCACTGGACCTTTCCAACAAGACAGGGGCAGGGCGCCCCATGCGTGGACCAGAGTGTCCTGTGCCCAGCCTTGCCCTTGGGGGGATGGGCAAAGGGCAGAGATGTCAGGGAGGCCACCAGCAGGACCTCTGGGAATCAAGACCAAGCCTCGGTGGCCCCCACCTCACAGGCGCAGCGGGGTGGGGTGCCAAGGCCATCAGCCTGAGACAGGGTGGCCCGTGCCCCAGACGGGCACCTGTCTGCAGCATGCCCAGTATTTTTAGCACAGCCAGGCAGCTCTCCAGCTCTGGCCCACAAAGCCCCACCCTCCCAGAGGCTGTCCCTCATGGAAGCCCACCAGAGTTGGGGCACAACTGGGCCGAACACGGGCAGGGCTTCCTCCCCGGCCTCACTTCTCGTGCCTGGAACCAGCCTCCCACTTGCTGAGGGTTGCCCCAACAAGGGAGAGGAGCCCGGACAGGGGAGTTGGGTGCGCCTGCCCACTCCACGCCTCTCCCCGGGCGCTGGGATGTGAGCATACAAGGGCCTATAGCCCTGGCACCTGCTCATGGCTCCCCTGCAGGGCCCCCACCCCAAGGTTCTGGGGTGTGTCACGCTGCCAAGGCAGCCCCTTCTGTCCAGCGTGGCACTGCCCTGGCGTGGCCGCCTCATCTGAGCGGGGTCTCCGGCCATGCCTGCCTCCCGCCGACCCTTCTGTGGCGCCAGTGTGCAGACACACCCCGTGCAGGCAGCTCCCAGGCTCGGGAGCTCAACATCCGGGACCCTCTGAAGGGGCCAGCAGCTTTTTAGGCTCTGCCGCCTTTCTCCTCAGCTCCTTCCTGCAGCCGCCTGCCTGTCTTCCTCACCACTGCCCAGGGCCAGCAGTCACCCAAGACCACCTGCCACTGGCCTTCCGGCCCCCGGCCCCGGGGCTCAGTACCTGCCTCCGAAGGCCTCTCTAGGGGGTGTTTGTGGTGGAGGCAGGAGGCAAGAGTGAGACCCCCACAGGCAGGGAGGAGGAGCACCCCAGCCAGGACCCAGCACTTGTATCCCTCCATCTGGGAGGTCTCTCCTCAAAGGGGACAGAGTGTACCTGCTTAGGGGCCACCAGCGAGGGGCCTGTCCCATCCCCACTGTTCATGAGAGTTGGGGGCTGTGGGGTCGCACACACAGCCTGGCCACCTCAGAGGGAAGCTTGTGGACAAAAGGGCTCATCCCCTGGGCTTCCCTGACCATCTTGTCCTCCTGAGGCCATGGGAGAGGCTCTGGGCCGGGACTGGGTCAAGCCGACCCCAAGGGCACTAGCTGCAGGCCCCATGCTCTGGGCAGGGGTGGGAGCAGGTGATGTGGGGCCAGCACTTGGCACACCCGCTGCAGACCTCAGGTGAGGACTTCCCGGAGGCGTGCAGGTGAGGAACGCCAGATTAGGGGTAGGAGTGGGGTGGGCGGTCCTGGAGATCAAGCCCTCTAGGACAGATGTTCCCCCAAGGGCCCCTCACTCCGTCTGCCTCCACCCTGGACCTGCCCAGCACCCATCCATTTCTGGAGATCAGGAGGCCTCTGGGTTGCCCCCTCCTATTTTTCTGTTCTAAACCCACAAGGCTCCAGGTGCAGAGGAGGGGACCAATGAGCCCTGATCACCCTGATCACCTGCCCACAGCGGGTGAGCTCTGGGCCAGAGGCTGCTATGGAAAGTGCAAATGTCCAAGGCTGGCCCTGCCCTCATGCCAACCTGGCCAAGGTTTCCCAGAAAGACAAACCAGAGACAGCCACAGCCACAGCCCAGCACTGGTGGAGGGGCTCCAGGGAGCAGACCAGAGCTGCGGCCAGGCAGCCCCTGGCGTACATGGTTGTGGCCACTCCTGCTCCTCCTCTTGTAAACATACAGCCCAGGCTTCCGCTGTATGTGAGGATGCTGCCTCACAATGGGTGTCTTCACCTCAGTCAGAAATTTACCCAGAGAGTCACCAAATGTTTTTCCTTTGCTAGAAATGCTAGACTTTGCCATCTACCCAGAGTTCACAGGCTGTGCCCCTGGCTGGCATCTGAACCTCGCCGCAGGCAACTGCTCCCGATGTTTAAAATGATGGAGGCAGTCAGGGCGTGAAGACTCGGGCGACAGATGTGCTTTGGCAAATCGGAACTTACCTCAGAGCACACACCAGCCTTGAGGCAGCATCCCAGGTGTTTAATTGCTACTTCCTGGGTCACAGATTTCCTGTTGGAAGCTAAAGCCACTGGAGACACAACACAGCAAACCAGACGGGCAGCCAGCAAGCCAGGCTGGAGAAAACGGTTTATAAAGGCAGTTTCACACATTCAGCATTTACCATCTTAACCACGCAAGCAGCCACCAGGTCTGTTCTACTGCTTCTTAGTTTCTCTTTTTCACAAGAAACTGCCGGCTCTCAGAGGGCAGGAGGATTTTTTTCACAAGAAACTGCCGGCTCTCAGAGGGCAGGAGGATTTTTTTCACAAGAAACTGCCGGCTCTCAGAGGGCAGGAGGATTTTTTTCACAAGAAACTGCCGGCTCTCAGAGGGCAGGAGGATTTCCGAACCATCAATCAGGAGAGTGTAGGAGGAGAGACTTCCCTTATTGCAAGAATTTTATTGGATAAGCTTTGAAAGCCATAGAGACCAAATCCTATTTAGCGAGGAAGTTAGCAAATTGCCTTTATTCAGAAGAAGCAAGTTACATAGAACTGGGACTGGACATGAGGCTGCCCTCCTCCTTGCACCTCCAGCTGTGCCTAATGACACTGAAATGCCGCTGTGTGTGGCACGCCACGGGCCATGGAGTAGCTCCAGCTAATGCAGATGGACATCCCGGGTGCCCCAGGGAGATCAGGCCCACTGAGTGGGATGAAGCCCTGAGCCTGGCCAGCACGGAGACACCTGCTAGGGGAAAGCCCACGAGCGCTGTGGCCACCTCCAATCCTGCCCATCTGGGTGGAGACCCACAGGCACCCTGCAGGCTGGGGTGTCAACCCACTCACTGCCCAGGGCTGCCCTCGGCCAGGAGAGAGCCACATTCAGACACTTGTTGCATGTGAAGCAACAGGCCAGGGTGGAACCGGACAGAGGGGGCCTTCCGGGAAAGGCTAGGCTTGCCGGCGCTCCTGCGCTGCGGCCACTCTGCCCCAATCCTGCAGGTGCCTATCAGGGGCCTGTCTGGCACCTCTGCTTATTTCCTCCATGGGTATCGAACCTAGAGGGGAGACGCGGGATTACTCACCACTTCCCTCCACTCACACGCATGTTCAGACACAAACACAGCCCCTCTGACGTGGCTTCCACGGAGCCCCAAGGTGGGAGCGCCAAGTGCAAACTACCAGGCTGCGGACGGTCAAGAGCTCACCTGTCCGGCCGTCCAGTCGCCCGCCCGGCCGCCTTGAGGCTCTTGGGCTGCAGCCCTGATGCCTGGAGACTTTGGGACTGGCCTCTAGCCTCGCTGGGCTTCCAACCCTGTGGCCGAGGGGAGATGCCAAGATGCACAGTTAGCACTTCGGCCTGTGGCTCGGTCGCCTGTCTGCCCCCGGGGCTGCCCGCCGGCTCCAGGTCCACTCGGGCCCACGGCCGCGACACCCAGGGCCGCCGCCTGCCTGGATAGGCTCCCTGGGGTCTGGGGCGCGCAGGAGCCGCCAGCGCCGGGCCCGTAATTGCGTGCGCCCGGGGTCTGGCGGCCGCGGCTCGCAGACGTCAGGAGGCTCCGGGACGCGCACGGGCGCCGGCGCAGAGGAACAGGCGGGCCGGGGGCGGGCACGGCGGGCACCCCACCCGGAGCTCGCCCCGCCCCTGTCATTCGTGCTGAAGGCTCGCGGAGGCCGCCCGGCCCCGTCCGCTGCCAGACCTTGCCAGGGCCGCGCAGTACCCGCCGACCCCAACTTGCCCGGACGTTTCCGTCCCGCCTGCTCCGCTCGGGGGCGCGGGGCTGCCGGCCAGTCCGTCTGTCAGTCTGTCCTGGCGTGCGAGGCCGCCCACCGGCCCCGACTGCTCAGAGGGGGCCAGGCCAGGCCAGAGCGCCCGCCGCGCGCCGCAGCCCACCGGGCCCAGACGATGACCCCAGCGCCGACCCCAGCGCCGCGGGCCCCGGGCCGCGCGAGGCCTGCCGGGAGCTGGAGTCCCGCGCGGGCGGCCAGACCACAACTCCCAGAAGGCCCCGCGGGGGCGCTGCGCGCGCAGCCCCAGCCCATCGCGAGCGGACCCTGCCGGCCCGGTGCGGCTGGGCCAGCGGGAGCGGGACCGGGACGGCGCTCGCGTTCTGCCAGAGCGGAGCACGACTCGGGGACGGTGCGGAGGGCCAGGGGAGGAGATCCGCGCCTGCACGCACCATCAGCCGAGAGAACGGCCTGCATCGTGCCAGTGACCCAGGAGCGACTCGGGAACGGCCTCGGGCTCCCAGGCCCTCCCGGGCCACCGGGCACTGAGGAGAGGGGCGGCTAGAAACTGGGACCCCGACAGCGGGAGCCCAGGGCCAGCCCCCGCCGGAGCGCCGCGGCCACGGCCACGCCCTCGCCGCAGGGATGGGCGGGGCAGGCGCCGGAAGTGCGTCAGCGCGGGAGGGTCGGCTTCGCCGGCCCTCCGTGGCGCAGCTGGGGGCCGAGCGGCTTAGCCTCTGGGCGCCTGCGCAATGGCGGTCCCGGAGACGCACTCGGTTGCCATAGAGACGGGGGCTCGGGACCGACGTCGCGCTCGCGGGCACTGGCGGGACTTGCCGCGCGGCAGCCACCTCTTTCCGACTCCACCAGAGTGGACCCGGTCCGGGCTTTTGAGTCTCGCAGACCTGCACACAGCGAGAAACGGCAGTCCGGGCCCGTCCTCCCGCCCCCGGTTCTGCACCCTAGAGGCGGACGCTTGTTTCTCGCTTTCTCCTCAGAGAAGTCTCCGCCTTTCTAAACAATGCACTGCTACTTTCTCATTTCTTTTTTTTTGAGGCGGAGCCTCTCCCTATCTCCCAGGCTGGAGTGCAATGTCGCGATCTCGGCTCACTGCAACCTCCGCCTCCCGGGTTTAAATGATTCTTCTGCTTCAGCCTCCCGAGCAGCTGGGACTACAGGCACCCGCCACCACGCACACTTAATTTTTGTATTTTTAGTCGAGGCGGGGTTTCACCATGTTGGCCAAGCTGGTCTCGAACTCCTGACCTCGTGATCTGCCCGCCTAGGGCTCCCAACGTGCTGGGATTATAGACGTGAGCCACAGCCCCCGGTCTCTCATTTCTTAATTGTAGACATTGCGTACTTCCGGAGAAGGTCCCTGAGAACCTGGCTGATCTTCCCCGCTGCACCCCTCACGTGGTCCTGTTAGCTCCCAAACTGTCAACCTGAAAGGAAACCCAGAGGCAGGCTCTCCAGGACAAGTGAGTTAATCTGGGCATCGCAGGGGGTTGCAGCCTAGGGTGTTCGTGCCATGACTGATCATAGGCCTATCCGAGGGGGCCGGGAGAAGGGGAAAATATAGATGAGCTCACAAAAGTCGTTTTGTAACAAAAACCACTGGCCGTGGGCGCTTGCTGCAGGAGTGGGCGTTAGCTCGTTGTTGGAGAGAGAGCCTTACCAGGCCCAAGTCCTCGTGCAAGCTGCTTATCTGGAACACTGCAGTCCTGAGGAATTTCCCTGCAGTAAGTCTGGTTACAGGCAAACGTGCAGGACGTGCGGGAGCGTGTTCTGAGGAGGCCTGCTGCAGGTATCCCCGTGTGAGAGCTCCCCCTTTGTGGCCTCCACTCCATTTGTTTAGGGATTGGTAGAAGTAGTTCCATTTTGGTACCTGCAACTGTCACAGCTGTGGTAATGAAACCAGGCTTATCTCTTCACGATTGAGTACCTGCTGTTCACTGCTACTGTATAAAACCATGCCACAATTCCTATACAACCTTTTTTTTCTTTTAATAGTTACCTAATATTTTCACATACCTAGCTTTTTACTAACCCATGGCCAGTTTTTTTTTTCAAGTGTCCCAACGTTTTTGCCACATGCCTAATAATAACATTTTCCAAAGGCTCAAACACATCCGCTGTGTCTGATCCTCCTGTTCGGACCTAGACCGATCGCCTCCTGACCGTGCTGCACAGCTCTTATCTCGAGCTTTTCTCTGCTCTCATCCTTGAGACTCACTTTGCCTGTCTCCTTTCTTGGATTCCCTATGTAAACGAAAAATAAAATCCTGAGCCCTCTACCAACTGTTTTATGTTTTGTTTTGTATTTGAGACAGGGTCTTGCTCTGTTGCCCAGACTGGAGTGCAGTGGCACTGTCTTGGTTCACTGCAGCCTCTGCTTCCTGGATTCAAGTGATCCTCCCATCTCAGCCTCTTGAGTAGCTAGGACCACAGACACGCACCACCATGCTGGTTATTTTTAAATTTTTAGTAGAGACGGGGTGTTACCATGTTGCCTAGGCTAGTCTCAAACTCCTAGGCGAAGCTATTTGCTCACCTCTGCCTTCTGAAGTGCCGGAATTGGCTGGGCACGGTGGCTCACGCCTGTAATTTCAGCACTTTGGGAGGCCGAGGAGGGCGGATCACTTGAGGTCAAGAGTTCATGACCAGTCTGACCAACATGTTGAAATCCCATCTCTACTAAAAATACAAAAATACAGTGTGTGTGTGTGTGTGTGTGTGTATATGTATGTGTGTGTATATATATATATATATATATTAGCCAGGCATGGTGGTGCACGCCTGTACTCCCAGCTACTTGGGAGGCTGAGGCAGGAGAATTGCTTGAACCTGGGAGGTGGAGGTTGCAGTGAGCTGAGATCATGACACTGCACTCCAGCCTGGGGAACAGAGCAAGAATTTGCCTCAAAAAAGAAAAAAAAAAGGAAAAACCGGCTAGGTACAGTGGCCTACACCTGTAATCCCAGCACTTTGTGAGGCCGAGGTGGGAGGATCACCTGAGGCCAGGAGTTGGAGACCAGCCTGGCCAGCATGGCGAAACCACATCTCTACTAAAAATACAAAAATTAGCCGGGGATGGTGGTACTCGCCTGTAGTCCCAGCTACTCGGGAGGCTGAGGTGGGAGAATCGCTTGAACCCAGGAGGCGAATGCTACAGTGAGCCAAGATCTGGCCACTGCACTCCAGCCTGGGTGACAGAGTGAGACTCCGTCTCAAAAAAAAAAAAAAAAAGAAAAAGAAAAGTGCTGGGATGACAGGTGTGAGCCACTGCGCCCAGCCAGCCTTCCACCAATTGAACAGATTCCCTCTTGGCCAAGGGGACCCCAGAGAAATTTTTAAAACAGTTTCCGGCCAGGTGGATCCACCTATAACCTATAAGCCCCCACTTCAAGATATCCTACCTTTTTAGGCCAAACCTACATATACTTTCCATGTATGTATTTATGTCTTTGCTTGTAACTCCTGCCTTTCTAAAGTGTACAAAACCAAACTGTAAACCAACCACTTCAGAACCACTTACTCAAGGCTTCTCGGATGTTTGTTTTCCTGGGAACCCCAGTCATTCATATCGGCTCAAAGTAAACCTCTTGAAAGTATTTTGTGAAGCTGGGCATGGTGGCTTATGCCTGTAATGCCAGCCCTCTGGGAGGCTGAGGTGATCGGATCACTTGAGCCCAGGACTTAGAGACCATCCTGGGCCACATGTTGAAATCCCATCTCTACAAAATACACAAAAATTAACTGGGTGTGGTGGCACACGCCTGTGGTTCCAGCTACTCTGCGAGGATCGCTTGAGCCTGGGAGGCAGAGGCTGCAGTGAGCTGAGGTCGCACCACTGCACTCTAACCTGAGCAACAGAATGAAGCCCTCTTTAAAAAAAGAAGAGCCCGGGCACAGTGGCTCACGCCTGTAATTCTAGCACTTTGGGAGGCTGAGGCGGGTGGATCACGAGGTCAGGAGTTTCAGACCAGCCTGGACAACATGGTGAAACCCCATCTCTACTAAAACTACAAAAATTAGGCTGGGCGCGGTGGCTCATGCCTGTAATCCCAGCACTTTGGGAGGCCGAGGCAGGCAGATCACGAGGTCAGGGGTTTGAGATCAGCCTGACCAACATGGTGAAGCCATCTCTTACTAAAAACACAAAAATTAGCCGGGCATGGTGGCACACGCCTATAATCCCAGCTACTCAGGAGGCTGAGGCAGGAGAATCACTTGAATCCGGGAGGCGGAGGTTGCAGTGAGCTGAGATCGTGCCATTGCACTCCAGTCTGGGCAACGAGCAAAACTCTGTCTCAAAAAAAAAAAAAAAGAAGAAGAAGAAGAAGGAGGAAAAAATGTCTTCTTCAGAGTTTGGCTTTTCTGTTAACAGCTGTTTCCTGGAATCTGCATCCTCCTCCTCCTGGCTTTACTCCCTTACTTTGCTGCAGTAAGACCCCTAGTAACTTCCTGGGAAGGGCCCATGTCTGGCCAGTTTCCTCTTCTACTGGAAGGTTCCCCAGAACCCCTGCTTTCTCTCTGTGTCCTGCCTGAGAAGCACAGAGCCTGGGCCACTGCATATTTTCCCTGCAGGCTTGAAGCTCGGCCAGGACCTTGAGTATTCTGTTACTGATGAACTAGGTTGTTGCCTGAGACACTGAAAGATCAAACATGTTGCTAAATATGTGGAAACGAGAGCCACACGAATTAAATCCTCCTGTAAAACTCTCCACTCTAGCCCCTGGGTGCAGGCTTCCTAGGTGGACCCTCTCCATCTCTTGCTGTCGGCCCGAGGATGTGCTTCCTCCCTCCGTACATAAGTTCCCCGAACAAATGCTTTGGGCTTATCACCCTGGCATTTGCTGCTGCTTTTCTTTGGGACCAACCAGCTCCACCTCAGGACGGTTTGGGGCAGTCCCTTGCTGGAACTTGCCTGCTACCACTTTTGGGGTGACTCTAGCCATGGGCTGGAGGGATGAAACAGCAGAGTCAGCAGGATTCCAAAGAAATGGGCTGGGGGAACCAGAAGCAATGGGGAGACCCCCGGACGGCCACAGGATCCCTGCAGCCTGCTTGCTTCACACTGTCTCCTTGTACAGCAGCCTGAGGATTAAAACTCTCTTTCTGCTGCAACCCGTGGTGTCGGTGTAGTGATGTTCCATGCATCAGGAAACGGGCCCGCGATGGCCACAACAACAGAGAGATGCCTCTCCAAAGGGTTTCTCCAGGAATGACGGGGAATTGCAGTTTGGGATATGCATGCTACAGCAGACCACAGGCACATCCAGAGAGGCTGGGACGGGAAGCTTCTAAAACACAGAAAGGAGAAGCCCACCTAAGCTGCTTTGAAACAAAGAGCACAGGTGACACGGACTTTGTGTTAGTCCATTCTCACGGTGTTACAAAGAACTGCCTGAGACTGGGTAATTTATAGAGGAAAGAGGTTTAACTGACCCACAGTTCCACATGGCTGCAGGAGAGAGATGTGCTGAGCAAAGGAGAAAAGCCCCTTATACAACTACCAGATGTCCTGAGAACTCACTGTCATGAGAACAGCATGGGGGTAACTGCCCCCATGATTCAATTACCTCCCACCAGGTCCCTCCCACAACACGTGGGGATTATGGGAACTACAAGAGGAGATTTGGGTGGGGACACAGCCAAACCGTATCAGGCTTGTTGCAGGAGTTGGCATTCATTTGGAGGTGAAGACGGCCCTTGTTAGGCAAGCGTCCTTATGCAAGCAGCTTAGCTGCAGTACTGTGGTTTTGAGTTAATTCCTTAGTTTCTTTCCTGGCACACCTGGGAGAGCCCTTCCTTTGTGGCCTCCTGGCTCCATTTTTCAGGGTTTGACATAAGTGACTCCATTTTGGTAGTGGCCACTTTCACACTGGATATCCACAGATAATGTCTTCCAGGCTCAGGTCCATCACCCCCGCATGTGCAAGGCTGAGCTAACTGCCATGTGTGTGGCCTTAGGCCCCTTGGCAGCCAGGACAATATGTTTTTTTCTCTTTTTTTTTTTTTTTTTTGAGACAGAGTCTCATTCTGTCGCCCGGGCTGGGGTACTATGGCGTGATCTCAGCTCACTGCAAGTTCCGCCTCCTGGGTTCAAGTGATTCTCCTGCCTCAGCCTCCTGAGGAGCTGAGATTACAGGCACGGACCACCACGCCCGGCTAATTTTTATATTTTTTTAGTAGAGACAGGTTGGCCAGGCTGGTCTCAAACTCCTGACCTCAGGTGATCCACCCGCCTCGGCCCCCCAACGTGATGGAATTACAGGCATGAGCCACCATGCCCAGCCTCCTTTCTTTTCTGAGACAGGGTCTCTGTTGCCCAGGCTGGAGTGCGGTACAGTGATCACAGCTCACTGCAGTCGCGACCTCCTGGGCCCAAGCCATCCTCCTACCTCCGCTTCCTGAGTAGCTGGGACTACAGCTGTGTGCCACCACACCCAGTTAATTTTTGTATTTTTTTTTATAGTGATGGGGTTTTGCCCTGTTGCCAAGGCTGGTCTTGAACTCCTGGGCTCAAGTGATCTGCCCGCCTTGGCCTCTCAAAGTGCTGGGATTACAGGCTTGAGGCACTGCACTCGGCTGACAATGGTCTCGCTCTGTCACCCAGGCTGCAGTGCAGTGGAGAGATCTCAGCTCACTGCAATCTGTGCCTCCTAGGTTCAAACAATTCTCCTGCCTTAGCCTTCCTAGTAGCTGGGATTATAGGCATGTGCCACCACACCCAGCTAATTTTCTCTTTTCTTTTCTTTTTGCTTTTGAGACAGAGTTTCCTTCTTGTTGCCCAGGCTGGATTGCAGTAGCACAATCTTGGCTCACTACAACCTCCACCTCCTGGGTTTCAGTGATTCTCCTGCCTCAGCCTCCCAAGTAGCTGGGACTACAGGTGTGCGCCACCACAACCAGCTAATTTTTGAATTTTAGTAGAGATGGGGGTTTCACTATGTTGGTCAGGCTGGTCTTGAACTCCTGACCTCAAGTGATCCACCTGCCTTGGCCTCCCTAAGTGCTGGGATTACAGACGTAAGCCACTATGCCTGGCTGGTACCTACTTTTTTTCTTTTCCTTTCTTTTTTTCTTTTTTTTTTTTTTTTTTTTTGAGACGGAGTCTTGCTGTGCCCCAGGCTGGAGTGCAGTGGCGCGCGATCTCGGCTCACTGCAAGCTACGCCCCGCCGGTTTCACGCCATTCTCCTGCCTCAGCCTCCCAAGTAGCGGGGACTACAGGCGCCCGCCACCTCACCCGGCTAATTTTCTTGTATTTTTAGTAGAGACGGGGTTTCACCGGGTTAGCCAGGATGGTCTCGATCTCCTGACCTCGTGATCCGCCCATCTCGGCCTCCCAAAGTGCTGGGATTACAGGCTTGAGCCACCGCGCCCGGCCTCTTTTTTTCTTTTTCTTTTTTTTTTTTTTGAGACAGAGTCTTACTCTGGAGCAATGGCACAATCTCAGCTCACTGCAACCTCCACCTCCCAGGTTCAAGCAATTCTTCTGCCTCAGCCTCCAGAGTAGCTGGGATTACAGATGTGTGCCAGCACGCCTGGCTAATTTTTTGTATTTTTGTACTAGAGACGGGGTTTCACCATGTTGGCCAGGCTGTTCTTGAACTCCTGACCTCAAGTGATCCACCTGTCTCGGCCTCCCAACGTGCTGGGATTACAGGTGTGAGCCACTGCGTCTGGCTGGTACCTACTTTTTTTTTTTTTTTCTTTTTTTTTGAGACAGAGTCTTTTTTTTTTTTTTTTTTGAGACGGAGTCTTGCTCTGTTGCCCAGGCTGGAATGCAGTGGCACGATCTCGGCTCGCTGCAAGTTCCACCTCCCAGGTTCATGCCATTCTCCTGCCTCAGCCTCCCGAGTAGCTGGGACTACAGCTGCCCACCACCACGCTCAGCTAATTTTTTTTTTTTTTGTATTTTTTTAGAGATGGGGCTTCACCATGTTAGCCAGGCTGGTCTTGATCTCCTGACCTCGTGATCCACCCGCCTCGGCTGCCCAAAGTGCTGGGATTACAGGCGTGAGCCACCGTGCCTGGCCGCAGTTACCTACTTTGGTAATGTATTTGTGGACCAGGTTTGGCCCCTGCATGAAAATCAAATGATTAAGTAAATCAATGACTATTTTCAGCAATACGGTAAATCAGGTCACCTGAAAGATCTTCTCAATGAAACAATAAAAGATCTGTATAATGTATTTTATTGGTATTATTATTATTATTTTTGAGACAGGGTCTCACTCTGTCACCCAGGCTGGAGTGCAGTGGCGCAATCACAGCTCACTGCAACCTTGACCTCCTGGGCTCAAGTGATTCTCCTTCCTCAGCCTCCTGAGTAGCTGGGATTATAGGCTCGTGCCACCACACCCAGCTAATTTTCTTTTTTGGTACATTTTGTAGAGACAGGGGTCTCACTGTGCTGCCCAGACTAGTCTCCAACTCCTGACCTCAAGCGATCTGCCTGTCTCAGCCTCCCAAAGTGCAGGAATTACAGGCATGAGCTGCCGCACCCAGCCTATTTTTTTTTTTTTTTTTTTGAGACGGAGTCTCGCTCTGTCACCCAGGCTGGAGTGCAGTGGCGTGATCTCCGCTCACTGCAAGCTCCGCCGCCTCCCAGGTTCACGCCATTCTCCTGCCTCAGCCTCCCTAGAAGCTGGGACTACAGGCGCCCACCACCACGCCTGGCTAATTTTTTTGTATTTTTAGTAGCGACGGGGTTTCACCGTGTTAGCCAGGATGGTCTCGATCTCCTGACCTTGTGATCCGCCTGCCTCGGCCTCCCAAAGTGCTGGGATTACAGGCGTGAGCCACCGCGCCCGGCAACCCGGCCTATTTTTTTTTTTTTTTTTTTTTTTTTTGAGACGGAGTCTCGCTCTGTCGCCCAGGCTGGAGTGCAGTGGCCGGATCTCAGCTCACTGCAAGCTCCGCCTCCCGGGTTCCCGCCATTCTCCTGCCTCAGCCTCCCGAGTAGCTGGGACCACAGGCGCCGCCACCTCGCCCGGCTAGTTTTTTTTTTGTATTTTTTAGTAGAGACGGGGTTTCACCGTGTTAGCCACGATGGTCTCAATCTCCTGACCTCGTGATCCGCCCGTCTCGGCCTCCCAAAGTGCTGGGATTACAGGCTTGAGCCACCGCGCCCGGCCCTATTTTTAAATTATTTTTAAGAGATGGGGGTCTTGCTCTGTTCCCCAGGCTGGAGTGCAGTGGTGTGATCATAGCTAACTGCAGCCTCAAACTCCTAGGCTCAAGGGATCCTCCCGCCTCAGCCTCCCAAGTAGTTGGGACGATGAGTGTGAGCCACTGTGCCTGGCAAACAATCTGTATAAAATATCGAAAGCAGGCCGGGCGCGGTGGCTCACGCCTGTAATCCCAGCACTTTGGGAGGCCGAGGCGGGCGGATCACAAGGTCAGGAGATCGAGACCACGGTGAAACCCCGTCTCTACTAAAAATACAAAAAATTAGCCGGGCGCGGTTGTGGGCGCCTGTAGTCCCAGCTACTCGGGAGGCTGAGGCAGGAGAATGGCGTGAACCCGGGAGGCGGAGCTTGCAGTGAGCCGAGATCGCGCCACTGCACTCCAGCCTGGGCGACAGAGCGAGACTCCATCTCAAAAAAAAAAAAAAAAAAAAAAAAAAAAAAAAAAAAAAAAAAAATATCGAAAGCACAGGAGGCTGAGGCAGGAGAACTGCTTGAACCCAGGAGGCAGAGGCTGCAGTGAGCTGAGATCACACCACTGCACTCCAGCCTGGGTGACAGAGCAAGACTCCATGTCAAACAAACAAACGAACAAACAAGCAAAATATATATATATATGCATCGTTTAAAATCCATGACTGAGCTGACATACAGTAAGGAAGTAAACAGCAGCCTTGAAATAGAAAACCTGGAGCACAGGAGGAGGAGGGGGCCTGAGGGGATTGTACCCCCGGCTTGGACTCATGGAGGGATCCGTATTCTCCCCCATCTCTCCACCTGGCAGGGCCTCGACATTTTTGACTAACTGTATGACATGTGAGTGAATTCTGCATATTGATGCATTCAGCATGCATTGTGGCTGTGCAGTGGCTTCCGAGATGCAGCTCTGAAGGCAGCTTTGCAGAGGTGCCGGGAACAGCAAGACTGCTGCCTGCCACAGGGAGGAGAGATGGGAAGCGATGCCAGCCACAGGTGCTCAGGAAGGCCCAGGCAGCACTGGTGTGGACAGACTCAACTCTGCTTAAAAAGGAAATCAAGGCCGGGCACAGTGGCTCACGCCTGTAATCCCAGCACTTTGGGAGGCTGAGGTGGGCAGATCACCTGAGGTCAGGAATTTAAGACCAGCCTGGTCAACATGGTGAAACCCTGTCTCTACTACAAATACAAAATCAGCCAGCTGTGGTGGCAGGTGCCTGTAATCCCAGCTACTTGGGAGGCTGAAGCAGGAGAATCACTTGAACCCAGGAGGCGGAGGCCGTAGTGAGCCGAGATCGCGCCACTGCACTCCAACCCAGGCAACAGAGTGAGACTCCGTCTCAACAAGAACAACAAAAAAAAATGGAAATCAACAACATCATGACAGTTAGTGTAACTTTGCACCAAAGGAGAAGGGGAAGTTCCAGAACTTTCTTCCAGCTTCACAGATAAGTCGCACACAGGCCTTTCAGGAGAGAGGTCACATTGGGGATGTTTAGGACAGGACGTTGCCAGTGGCAGAGACTGCTCCGAGTGCTGGCGTTAGCACATGGCAAGTCCCACCTCAGAAGTCCAGCTGTGTAGAAAGCTCCTCTGAGCAACGGGCAGGCCCAAGCATAGTTTAACAACATCAGAAAAGACAGCAAGACGGGCTCCTCCAAATTCTCTGCTCCAGGTGGAGAGGGGGACCCTGTGAGTGTGCTTGGTGACCCCCGTGGAGACGTGGACAGCAGGGGCCGCTCACCGTCCTCCAGCAGCCGGTCACTAAGTAGGCTGGAAGTTCCTGTTAACCTTCTAGAAAGATGGGCCTCCCTGAACTGGCAGGTTCCTGAAAAGAAAATAATGTTTTAAGAAAAAGAAAATAAAAATAGACGGGCCTACAGAGCTCAAGCACACCAAAGATTAGGTAGTAGGTGGAATAGAGCTTTTCCAAAGGAGAACAGGATATGGTACCTGTGGCGGAAAAGAGGACGTAATGACACGTGCAGCGGGAATGGGAACAGGAGCACCACGGATGTTCTGACCCCACGCCTGACCAGCTGACCCTGCGCCTGAGCAGCCCAGCCCACTCCACGCCTGACCAGTCCAGCCCATACCTGACCAGCCCACCCCACACCTGAGCAGCCTACTCCACACCTGACCAGCCCACCCCACACCTGACCAGCCCACTCCACACCTGACCAGACCACCCCACACCTGACCAGCCCACCCCACACCTGACCAGCCCAGGCCACACCTGACCAGCCGACCCTGCACCTGACCAGCCCACCCCACTCCTGACCAGCCCACTCCACACCTGACCAGCCCACCCCACTCCTGACCAGCCCACTCCACACCTGACCAGACCACCCCACACCTGACCAGCCCACCCCACACCTGACCAGCCCAGGCCACACCTGACCAGCCGACCCTGCACCTGACCAGCCCACCCCACTCCTGACCAGCCCACTCCACACCTGACCAGCCCACCCCACTCCTGACCAGCCCACCCCACACCTGACCAGCCCACTCCACACCTAACCAGACCACCCCACACCTGACCACCCCACACCTGACCAGCCAACCCCTCACTTGACCAGCCCACTCCACACCTGACCAGCCCAGGCCACTCCTGACCAGCCCACCCCACACCTGACCAGCCCACCCCACTCCTGACCAGCCCAGCCCAGCCCACACCTGACCAGCCCAGCCCACACCTGACCAGCCCACTCCACACCTGACCAGCCCACCCCTCACCTGACCAGCCCACCCCCCGGCCACCTGACCAGCCCACCCCCCACCTGACCAGCCCACCCCCCCCACCTGACCAGCCCACCCCCCACCTGACCAGCCCAGCCCTCACCTGACCAGCCCACCCCCCCCCCACCTGACCAGCCCACCCCCCCACCTGACCAGCCCACCCCCACCTGACCAGCCCACCCCCCCGCCACCTGACCAGCCCAGCCCACACCTGACCAGCCGACCCCCCTACACTGACCAGCTGACCCCACACCTGACCAGCCCACCCCACCGCCTGACCAGCCCGGCCCCCCGCCTGGCCAGCCCACCCCGTGCCTGACCAGCCCACCCTGCGCCTGGCCAGCCCACCCTAGGCCAGCCAGCTGACCCTGTGCTGAGCAGCAGGGCCCAATCCTCACCTGCCTTCCCCATGGCCCTCGTTGTCACTGGCTCCATATGGGGTCTTTATACGAGAGCAGAAACAGACAGAACCTGGGTGAGCTTCACATGTGCCTTCTCACTGATCCTTGGAAACAAGCAGATTCTACTCTGTTCACCACTCTTTCTGCTCAGTTTGATGCATTTTAGGCAAAAGCTGCCATCTTGCCAAGGCTCAGCCTCCTGGGCGTTGGGAGGGCTGGAAGATGGCAAGCCCCTGGGGGGATACGGGGCACGTGCAGGTCCCTCCACTTCCAGGTGCCCTCCACAGGGTCTTGGGGCAGCAGAAGCCCCTCGGTGGGACCTGACTCTACTTCCTGGCCTCATGGGCCCTCTAAGCCTCAGTTTTCCTCTCTGCACCAGAGGACAGCCAGTGGTCAGTGGCCCTTTGGGCTTGGCTGCTGCCCCTCACCTGCTGACTCGCTGCCCGTCTGTACTAGGGGTCAGGTAGTCAAGGGGCAGGTTCCAGGTTAGGCTCACCTTCCTATGTGACCTGGTCACCACGAGGCATAGCTCCTTTCCTAAGAGGAAAGTATCTGAGCACCTGAGGGTCCACCATGAGCCCCAAGGGTCCACCATGAGTGCTGAGGGTCTGCTGTGAGTCCCGAGGGTCCACTGTGCTACAGCCCACTTGGGTCTAACGGAACCATTGGACCTGGAGAAACTGCCCAACCCCCATTGCTCAGAACGGAGTGGGCTGGGCTTCCTCAGGGGGACCCTGGAGCCGGGGCTGCTCCATCCCTGCTCTACCAGGGAGAAAACAGAGGCCTGGGTGGTGGGGCCGTGGCTTCTGGTCTGCTGACCACCTGCCCTAGAGACATGCTTCAAAATGCTGCAGGCCAGGCTCATGCCTGTAATCCCAGCACTTTGGAAGGCCAAGGCAGGAAAATCACTTGAGGCCAGGAGTGTGCGACCAGCCTGGGCAACACAGGAGACTCTGTCTCTACAAAAAAAAAAAAAAGCAAAAAAAAAAAAAAGAAAGGCCCAAAGGATGGGGGGTTACTTGGACCAAGGCTCTGGCAAGCACAAGCTCAGCTGTGGGTTACCTGTCAGTCTCACTGTAACAAGCAGCCAGCACTGCAGGAAACGGACAGCTGCTGGGACAGAGTCGTCTCCACCCTCCCTGAAGCCCCTGGAGGATGAGGCTCCTCCCAGCTCTTGCAGCCACCGAGCCCTGGGGTCTGTGGGGTCCCTCAGCTCCACCCCTTCACTGGCAGCGCCGCTGTGGATGCTCTTGGGATAGGACCCAGGAGGCCACCTCCTTCCCCAGCTCCGGCCACAGAGATGCCCGGGCCACGGTGCCATCTGCTTCAGTGGTTGGGCTGAGGCACCTGCAGGGACTGGGCCCGCCATCCTGCGAGAGCCCAGGGAGTCTGAGGACAGCACTTGAGAAAGTCACCCCAGAGAGGGACTTTCAGGTCTGGATCCCACTGAGGTCAGCATTTGGCCCAGGCTCGGAGCCCAGGATCTGGTGAGAATGGGGCATCCACTGAAGGTCACTCCTCCCTGGCAGCAGCAGAGCAGTGTTGGGGGGGGCACCCGCCTCTCCACCAGGGGCTCTGTCCCCTCCCTGGGGGGGCACCTGCCTCTCCACCAGGGGCTCTGTCCCCTCCCTGGGGGGGCACCCGCCTCTCCACCAGGGGCTCTGTCCCCTCCCTGGGGGGGCACCCGCCTCTCCACCAGGGGCTCTGTCCCCTCCCTGGGGGGGCACCTGCCTCTCCACCAGGGGCTCTGTCCCCTCCCTGGGGGGGCACCTGCCTCTCCACCAGGGGCTCTGTCCCCTCCCTGGAATTTTGGAGGCATGACCAGAGGTGGTGAAGGGCTCACAGGGGCACACGTTTCTGGAAGAGAAAACAGTCACTGCTGCTGGAGAAACAGGAGACCCACAGGGGCAGGGAAGGGTGGCTCCTGGGAGCCCTAAAGGAGAAGTGTGTGCCAGGATGCTGAAACTGGCACTCAGCTCCCAGCGTAAAGGGGCTGAGGGTCATGGGGGCCATGAGAAGCGGTGGCTGCTGCCCTAGAGCTCTCGTTCTCACAGCTCCTAAGCATCGAAGCCATTCCCCAGGTCCCCAGGGACCCACTTGCTCACGTCCCAGCAGGCCCCGTGCCAGCCACAAGGCTCCCTCAAGGCCATGGCCAGGAGGACACCTCGTCCGGAAGCTCCCCTGCCCCCGTGTCTCCACTGTTGCTGGAGACTTCCATTGTTACTGGTCCAGCCTTCCCCTGCCAGGCAAAAGCATGTTCAGCCCATCCTGGGACTGGGGCAGTTGGAAAGAAGAGGGGTTCCCAGAGGGCGGCCTGCCGAGAGGGCAGCAGCTTCCCTGCTACAGTGAGGACTCAGCCCTGGCTAGGGCTGCCCACGAGCCCCCGTGGCCCAGTCACCTGTGTGGGGAGGAGATCAGGAGTGGCTGGGTGGGACCTCTGAGGGGTCCCCTGGACAGACACCCCTCTGGGGGCAGAAGTAGGGTCTGAGAGAACAGGGGAAGCACTTCCTCAAGCAGGGACCCCCTGGGTGGGGCTCAAGCTGTGGCAGAGGATGGGCCAACCTGGGGAGCAGAGGGACAGCCTTTCAGAGACCGTCTGATGCTTCCACGCACAACAAGAAACCAAGAACGTCTGATAGTTATTTTTCTGACACCTTCTATTTATGGAAGTGATACTTACTATTTGCGATCATGATCTGCTTTTAGAAAGCACTCTAAGTGAAAAAGTGAACTCATTTAAAGAAAACATTTAGTGACTATCAGGATGCTAGCGTGTGTACAAACAGCATTGGAGACGGTGCTGCAGGCGGGGAAGCCTGTGCGTGTGAAAGGCCACCGCTGCCCAAGTGCAGGCGCTAAGCAGAGGTCACTCCCTCCCCCTCCTCCTCGCCCCTCCCTGTCCCCTTCCCTCCTTCCTTCCTTAGGGTTGGCCCCAGCTGTTCTTCGAAATACCCAGATCCCCATAGCTCAGCAGGAGGCCTGGGGAAGCAATGTTTTCCTCTCACAGACTCGGTTTCTGCTGCTCTGCTGGCCGCCCGAGGCTCCACCCTTTTCTCTGCTGGTCCCTCTTCCCTCGCTGCTGGCCTCTCACTAGGAGCTCAGTCCCAGGACTAAGTCTGCAACCACAGTCCCTGGCTAGAGGTCTGATGCAAGGCGGGCAGGACTAGCTTCATAGCAGTCTGCAGGGTCTGCAGCCACGACATCCCGGTACCCTCGGTTGCAATGGTCAGAAACCCTGTTTTGGTGTTGACAATGACTTTGCAGTCCAGGAGGTAGCTGGCTTCAGGTGAGGCTGGATCCAGATGCTGGAAGCAGCTGGGCCAGGCCGGCGTCCTGCCTCTCCCAAGGCTGGCTTCATTCTCCCGTTCTTCCCACCACCCACCTTCAGGGCCACAGCAGCTGGAATCCAACACCTGTCAGGGACAGTCGCCCCTTTCACAAGAGCTTCAGCAAAGGCCTTGAGACTAAGGGGTCCAGTCTGGCTGGCCGGGCCCAGGTCACCTGCCAACTCCTAGGCAGGGGAGTGTCAGCCCCACCCAAGCTCCCCATGATCTGAGGATGGATAAAGGGGGCTGCCCAGAGGGAAATGGAGGTGCTGCAACACGAAGCTGGAATGGTCACAGCACAGGGTGAAGTCCCCAGCTGTCCTCAGGCCAACATGCCAAGGTAGTTAGGGGCCCCCCACCCCATACACCGTCATCCAGGCTCCTGCCCTGCCCCACTGCCCATACCCTCACAAGGGGCTTCCACTGAAAACTGGTGCAGTAGACCGGCTGAACCCCTGAGGAGTTCTGGGCAAGGACATGGGGGTCCCCTGAGTCACCATCACTCTCTGCTTTGCTGGCGCAGCCCCTGAGTCGCCTCACAACGATGGGGCAAGAGTCAGAGCCCAGGGTCTGCCCTTCCTAAGCAGAGGTGGGAGCTGGGGGCAGGGGGCAAGAAGCGCCTCTCCCAAGGTCTCTGCCCCCAACCTCTCTGTGCCAGGTGCAGAGGCCTCAGCAGATCCTGCCAGGGGCCCAACAGGTTGGAGAAGTGGTGTAGGCGGTCAGGGCCCTCCATGCTGGGGACAGAGGTGCACTGTGACCGCAGTTGGTGGAGGCCTGACCGCTGGGCCTGGGCTCTGGCTGAGCCTCTGAGATCCTGTGGGGGCCTGACCACTACCCTGGGTTTTTCTTTTTTTTTATTTTTATTTATTTTTTTTTTTTTGAGACGGAGTCTCGCTCTGTCGCCCAGGCTGGAGTGCAGTGGCGCGATCTCGGCTCACTGCAAGCTCCGCCTCCCGGGTTCACGCCATTCTCCTGCCTCAGCCTCCCGAGTAGCTGGGACTACAGGCGCCCACAACCGCGCCCGGCTAATTTTTTTTTTGTATTTTTAGTAGAGACGGGGTTTCACCGTGGTCTCGATCTCCTGACCTTGTGATCCGCCCGCCTCGGCCTCCCAAAGTGCTGGGATTACAGGCGTGAGCCACCGCGCCCGGCTTACCCTGGGTTTTTCAAGATGACCAGGAGTTCGTGAGGCTGGGTGGGGACTCCGTGGGGGGCGGGGACATGGCCATCCAGAGGTCGGGAGCAGAAGAGCCAGTCTCTCCTCGCTCTCCCCCAGGCAAGAGCAGCACAGAAACGGGTTGCAGGAGCTCAGGGTCCAGTTGCCAGAGACCCCTCCCCACCCCTGCAGACCCAGAGCTGGCTCAGCGGAGGTGCCAGCCCAGCCTTAGGTGCACAGCTTGGCCTCCTTTCCAGTTAGGGCAGGCCGGCCAGACCCAGCCATGTCTGCATACAGTCCCTGGCTATAGCCCTGGCCCTGGAGGGGTGTCCTGGTTGCTGGGTGATCTATGCAGGGATGGGATTAAGGGGCCGGGGTCTTGGGGTGCGTCCCGCCTTCCCCTCCCCATCGGTGCCACCTACCCAGTGCACCAGGTGGGCTTTTTGAATTCCCTTTGTCCAGCCCTGACCTCCCTGCAACCATCAGGAGGGCCCCCCAGAGCGCATCTGGCGGGAGAGGTGGGGCGATGAGGCTGAGAAGGTCGGCGCCCTGCAGCTGCCCCAGCTGCGTGGGGAGCGAAGGGAGTTCTCACCTTGCGAAGTCTCGTCTGTCAGGCTTTCCTCCGGGTGGGCGCTGTCCGTCTCGAAAGGAACAGAAGCCGCGGGGCCAAGGAAAGGCTCCGTGGTGGTCCCCACCCCATCGGTATGGACAGGTACCCTGACTGTGCGGGTCCAGGGGGGCCAGCGCGAGGGTTCGAGGCCCGGGGTGCTGCGTGTGCCAGGCCACTGCGCCCCCATCGTAAAGCACGAAGTCCCCGAATGGTGTGGCCACGGGCGGTCGCGGAGCTGCACTACACGAAACGAAGCCGGCCACAGCCCGTGAGCTTCGGCTCGGAAAAGCCGCAGGCGTCCAAGGTGCGCTCACTAGGCGGGAAGCCGGGTGAGAGGCGGCCCTGCCCGCACCCGGCCCCTGCCCGCACCCGGCCCCTGCCCGCACCCCGCGCCCCTGCACGCACCCCAGCCCCACCTGCACTTCGGCCGCCTTACTGCGCCCCCCTCCTCCCCCCGCCCGCCCTGGATCCCCTGCACCCGCAGGCTGCGGCCCGGCGAGGGTTAAGAGGGGCGGGGCGAGGGGCGGCCCCGCCTCCGCCGCCGCGCCGGGTCCGAGCGCGCACGGGGCGCGGGGGCGGGTCGGAGCGGGCGGCGGCGGAGGGCGCGGCGCGCCGGGGATCGCGGGGAGCGGGCAGCGGGGACGGCGGCGGCGCGGCCCGCGTGACCCAGCGCCGCGCCCCGTGGCCCCGCCGCGCCCGGCCCAGCCGCAGGATGCGCGCCCCGCCGCTGCTGCTGCTGCTGGCCGCCTGCGCGCCGCCGCCCTGCGCCGCGGCCGCCCCGACGCCACCGGGCTGGGAGCCGGCCCCCGACGCGCCCTGGTGCCCCTACAAGGTGCTGCCCGAGGGCCCCGAGGCGGGCGGCGGGCGCCTGTGCTTCCGCAGCCCCGCGCGCGGCTTCCGCTGCCAGGCTCCGGCCTGCACGCTGCACGCCCCGGCCGGCCGCTCCCTGCGCGCCAGCGTCCTGCGCAACCGCAGCGTCCTCCTGCAGTGGCGCCTGGCCCCGGCCGCCGCGCGCCGCGTGCGCGCCTTCGCGCTCAACTGCTCATGGCGCGGCGCCTACACGCGCTTCCCGTGCGAGCGCGTGCTCCTCGGGGCCTCCTGCCGCGACTACCTGCTGCCCGACGTGCACGACGGCGTCCTCTACCGCCTGTGCCTGCAGCCGCTGCCGCTGCGCGCTGGGCCCGCCGCCCCCGCGCCAGAGCCCCCCGAGCCCGCCGAGTGCGTAGAGTTCACCGCCGAGCCGGCCGGCATGCAGGACATCGTGGTGGCCATGACGGCGGTGGGCGGCTCCATCTGCGTCATGCTGGTGGTCATCTGCCTGCTGGTGGCCTACATCACCGAGAACCTCATGCGCCCGGCCCTCGCGCGCCCCGGCCTGCGCAGACACCCCTGAAGCGCGAGGCCGCCAGCCCACCTGGGCGCCGCCTGCCCGAGGGCGCCTGAGCTCCCAGGTCCTCCGCCCGCTCTCCTCTCCTCATTCCTGCTGCTTCCTTAAGATCCCCGCGGAGGAGGACCTGCCGGCGACGGCTCCGGCACCTTGGCATCGTCACACGCCCTTCCCAGCCGGGCGTCAGACTCCCAGACTCTGGCTCTGGATTGGCCCCTGGGCCTGCGCTGCTGTGCCGGCCGCATCCAGGGCTCTCCCCGCTCACCACAGGCCTTCATGGAGGCGACCAGGGCATGGAGCCCCTTCCAGCAAGAGCCATGGGCACTCCGGATCACCCCGCACCTCCATCCTGTGCCAAATTGTCCCAGATAGACCGTCGCCCTTGCTAGGTCACTGTGCTTTACAGGCCTGGGACGCAGCTCTCCAAGCCTGTCCTCCCCCGCCCCACCCCACTGGGCTTAGGTTAGCTTCGTGCCTTAGTATCTCGGGCCCACACTGCAGGAGCCAACACCCCCTGCTGTCCAGGGGGGTCTGTGGCCCTAAGATTGGCCGGCCCCTCCATGCACCTGGCCAGCGTCCCCTTGGAGACACCCCCACCTTCAAGCGCTGCAGAAGCATGAGGTGAGGGCCTGCAGCGCTCTGTACCGTTTAGGGTGTTGGACCAGCCGGGAGCCATGACATGGCAGGCCTGGCCCAGCGGCCAGGGTGAGTGTTCTCAGACCCGGGGCGGCTGGTGGTTCTCCAGGGCCGGGTACCCCTTTTGTGTGTGCGGCCTCTGACTAGGACTTCCTGTGGAAATGGGGGCAGATGGTGGCCATCACCACTGGGTCCCAGGGCAGAAGCTTAGATACCAGCCTTGAGCAGTCCGACCTTCCACCGCGGCCTGAATCCCAAGCCTCAGCCAACCCAGGGGACCTCAGCAGCGACAGTGTGACTGACAGCACCACCCCTAGCCTTTGCATGCCCAGGGGTCCAGAGCCAGGATCTGGCCCGGCAATGCCACCCGCCATGGAAGAAAAGCTGACCCTGCCCACCTGCTGCAGACCCGGGCCCCGGGCTAAGGTTGCTTTCTGTGATGGCTGCCTGGTGACATTGGACACCAGGAGGGGTATGGCACTGCCCTCCCCTCCTGGAGCCCCTGGCACTGACCTCCTGGACTTGACCTGACTCCTGGTCACTGGCCAAACACCCACCTTCACCCCAGCCACCCCAGGCCCTGGCTGGTGCCCCATGATACCTGCAGCCCACCTCTGTGTCTTTGCTCCACCCACCCCTGCGTGGCGCTGGTCAGGCGCAAACCTGGCGCCAATGTCTAAATGTCCATCCTCAGATCAACAGTGCTGTCTGTGTGTTATTTGGGAGGTGGGAGGGAAGAAAAAGGTGGATTCCCCTTCTCCCCAGCTGCCCTAGGACCCTTGGGTATTGGCCGGTGGCTGGCCCCGAACCCTCTCCTGGCCCGGGTGGCATTGGCCCCGGGTGGCGTTGGCGCCGGCAGCGTGTGCGGCACACTGCCTTACATTTCCTGCCAGGACAGGCAGGGTGCCCAGTGCTTGTCTCTGCGCCTTCTTGTCGTGGGCCAGCTGTTGGCGGGGGATGGGGGAGGCAGTACCTGCCGCGCTTAGATATAACCCATTCCCATGGCTACCCACTTGAGCTGTGACGGCCACGATTAGGCTGCTCCAGAGGGGCTCCCCACCCTGTCTGGACCTCCCTGTGCAGAGCTAGAGCTGGGGTGGGAACGGTGGACAGAGGACAGCCTGGGGCTCCTGTGTGTATCCTGTGCTGAATGCCATCCTCCCTCCCCCACAGCCTCTTCCAGGGTGTCCTTGAGGCACCTGCAGCCAGGGGTGACCCTGAGGAAGCAAAAACAGGCGGGGGCGGGGGGAGCCCAGCTCTGAGGAGTGACTCATCCCCAGAGGGGCGTGCAGCAATGTGTCTAGACAGCCTGGTGGGATTAGGGGGCTTCCCGTTCCAGCCACCTTCTGCCCTGGCCACCGGCAAGGGTGTTGCCATGTCTTCTACCAGCAAAGGCAGAGTCCAGGGAGCTGGGGCAGCATGGCTCCTTGGGGATCGATCGGGAAGTTTCGGAGGCTCCCTGGCCTGCGGCAGGATTCTGGCTTGTTTGTGAGCTTAGGCTCACACCGGCTACAGCCACAGGCCTGTCCCGTCAGTTCCGGGAGTTTCTCAGAGGCCTGGAGTCCAGCTGAGGAGTCCAGCTGAGCGTTTGCAGAGGTGGGCTTCAGCAGCCTGTGGGGCCCAGGGGACAAGCCTTGGCCTGGGAGCAGGCGTTCCTGCTGGGGTGGGGGGGTGTCTGCATCTGAGCTCGTGGTCACTTGCACAGACTGCTCATTCCCTAGCTGGCCACCTTCCCAGCTGGCCCCATTATCCTCCCAGAGGCGTGGGGACCCCCCAACCTCTCCCTCTGACCTGGTGCACCTGAAAGATCGGTGGTGCAGCTTCCAGTCCCACCCAGAAGGTTCTTTCCTTCTGCTCCACCTGGAGGAGCCTCCCCTCCCTCTCTCTGTCTCTCCATTCTTTCTCTCTCTCTCTCTGCCCTTCCTCTCCCTCTATCTCTGTCTTCCCATGTATCTCTGTCTCTGGCTCTCTCTGTCTCTGGCTCTCTGTCTCTCTCCCTCTCTCTCTGTCCCTATTTCTGTGTCTCTGTCTCCATCTCCCTCCATCTCTCTCTGTCCCTCTCTCTCTCTTTCTGTCTCTCTGTCTCTCTCTATTCCTCTCTCTGCCTCTCTGTCTCTCTCCACCTCTGCCTCTGTCTCCAGCTCTCTCTGTCTCTGTCTCTCTGCCTCTTTCCATCTGTCTCTCTCTGTCTCTCTCCATCTCTCTCTGTCCTTGTCTCTCTGTGTCTTTCTGTCTCTCTGTCTCTGTGTCTCTCTGTCCCTCCCCACCCTGTTCTCTCTGGACCATGGCTCTCTGCTCTTCTTCAGACTTGGTGGCCCAGGCTGGGGGCGGGGGGGAAGCTCTCAGTGTAGCAACCGCCATGTGCTGTGGAGCTGGAGAGCAGACGGCTCCACCTGACCTTTCTCGCTGGTGCCTGGAGGTATACGCTTTTCCAGTGTGAGCCGAAGGGACCTGCCCTGCCTCGGAAGCTGCCCCGACTTCATCCTGGCTCACCCGTGCCTGCCCTTCAGGAGGCACGAGTCTTTCAGTGCCTCCACTGTGGAATGGAAACAGCCAGGTAGAGATGAGAACTGGAGCCATTGTTACCACAGCTTGAACTGCCCTGGGCCGAGACCCCTGGAGCCGCGTCCCAGCCAACCCTGCCGAGACCAGAGGCCCTTCTTGAAGTTTTCACTTTGATCACTCGGGCCTCTCACCCCTTCTGTGTCCAAAAGAGAACCCTATGCCTCCCTGCTCACCTCCGTAGCCTGGCCCACAGCGATGGCCCCATCTTAGCAAACCGCAGGACCCACAGCCATGCTGAGTACAGGAGCTGGAGGCCCAGCGTGGTCTGGATGCAGGGAGCCAGGCCCTGCTTTCTCCCCAGGTGCCCCAGGAGGGGTGGGTTCCAGGCCTCCTGGGAGGAACAGAGGACTGTGAGGCTGGTGGTTCCCTGTTCGCTTCGGACGGGGGTCTCTACTACTGGACAGGGGGCTCAGGAACGGCCAGGAGCTGCTGGAGACCCTGGCCTGGCAGGTGCAAGATTTGGCCAGTCTAGCAAGCCCTGGGTACCTGGCACCAGGGCCTCCCGCCTTGACTCGAAGAAGGGAGCCCTTAGATGGCGTGAGGGGGCCCCCACCTTCCAATGGGCCGAAAGCCTGAAGGGCGGCAAGCACCTCCACTTTCTTTCCAGACAGGACTGTGGCCCCTCCCAGGACTGTGGTGCCCCTCCCTCAGGCTTTCCTTCTTCTTTGGACTTTATGGATGTTTACTAAGTGTTACCTTTTTTTTCTTTTTTTTTTTCTTTTTTTCTTTCCTTTTTTTTTTTTTTAAGAGATGGGAGATATCATTGTGTTGCCCAGGCTGGTCTTGAACTCCTGGACTCAAGTGATCCCCCCACCTCAGCCTCCCAAACTGCTGGGATACAGGCCTTTTTTTTTTTTTTTTTTTTTTTTTTTGTGATGGAGTCTCACTCTGTCGCCCAGGCTGGCGTCAGTGGTGTGATCTTGGCTCACTGCAACCTCCGCCTCCCAGGTTCAAGCAATTCTCCTGCCTCAGCCTCCTGCGTAGCTGGCATTACAGGTGCGTGTCACCATGCCCAGTTAATTTTGTATTTTTAGTAGAGACAGGGTTTCATCATGTTGGTCAGGCTGGTCTCGAACTCCCGACCTCAGGTGATCCACCCACCTTGGCCTCCCAAAGTGCTGGGATTACAAGAGTGAGCCACCACGCCCAGCCGACTTTTCTTTTTCTTTTTTTTCCTTTCTTTTCTTTTTTTTTTTTTTTTTTTTTTTTTTTTTTTTTTGAGACGGAGTCTCGCTGTGTCTCCCAGGCTGGAGTGCAGTGGCGTGATCTCGGCTCACTGCAAGCTCCGCCTCCCGGGTTCACGCCATTCTCCCGCCTCAGCCTCCCAAGTAGCTGAGACTACAGGCGCCCGCCACCACGCCCGGCTAGTTTTTTGTATTTTTAGTAGAGACGGGGTTTCACCATGTTAGCCAGGATAGTCTCGATCTCCTGACCTCGTGATCCACCCACCTTGGCCTCCCAAAGTGCTGGGATTACAGGCTTGAGCCACCGCGCCCGGCCTTTTTTCTTTGAGATGAATTTTTGCTCTTTTTGCCCAGGCTGGAGTGCAGTGGCACCATCTCAGCTCACTGCAACCTCCGCCTCCCGGATTCAAGCAATTCTTTTGTCTCAGCCTCCTGAGTAGCTGGGATTACAGGTATGTGCCATCATGCCTGGCTAATTTTTGTATTTTTAGTAGAGTTGGGATTTTACCACGTTGGCCAGGGTGGTCTCAATCTCCTGACTTCAGGTGATCTGCCCGCCTCAGCCTCCCAAAGTGCTGGGATTACAGGTGTGAAACATTGCCACCAGCCTGGATAATTTTTCTACCTCCCTTTAGCTTACTATGAAATATTTGGTTCAATGTTCATCTGTTTTCTGGGCATGCCTTCCTGGTATACCTTCTTTGCAGGAATGTTACAATGTTTATTGTTTTCTTTTTTTTTTTTTTTCTTTTTTTTTGAGACAGAATCTCGCTCTGTCCCCCAGACTGGAGTTCAGTGGCAGGATCTCGGCTCACTGCAAACTCCACCTCCCGGGTTCATGCCATTCTCCTGCCTCAGCCTCCTGAGTAGCTGGGACTACAGGTGCCCGCCACCATGCCCAGTAATTTATTTATTTATTTATTTTTTTTTTTGAGACGGAGTCTCGCTCTGTCGCCCAGGCTAGGGTGCAGTGGCCGGATCTCAGCTCACTGCAAGCTCCACCTCCTGGGTTTACGCCATTCTCCTGCCTCAGCCTCCCAAGTAGCTGGGACTACAGGCGCCGCCACCTCGCCCGGCTAAGTTTTTGTATTTTGTTGTTGTTGTTGTTGTTGTTGTTTTTTGTTTTTTTTTTTTTGAGACAGAGTCTCGCTCTGTCGCCCAGGCTGGAGTGCAGTGGCGCGATCTCGGCTCACTGCAAGCTCCGCCTCCCGGGTTTACGCCATTCTCCTGCCTCAGCCTCCCGAGTAGCTGGGACTACAGGCGCCCGCCACCGCGCCCGGCTAATTTTTTGTATTTTTAGTAGAGACGGGGTTTCACCGTGGTCTCGATCTCCTGACCTTGTGATCCGCCCGCCTCGGCCTCCCAAAGTGCTGGGATTACAGGCGTGAGCCACCGCGCCCAGCAAGTTTTTGTATTTTTTAGTAGAGACGGGGTTTCACCGTGTCAGCCAGGATGGTCTCGATCTCCTGACCTCGTGATCTGCCCGTCTCGGCCTCCCAAATTGCTGGGATTACAGGCTTGAGCCACCGCGCCCGGCCAGTAATTTATTTTTTAAATTTTTAAAAATTTTTTTATTTTTGGTAGAGATGGGTTTTCACCGTGTTATCCAGGATGGTCTTGATCTCTTGACCTCGTGATCCGCCCACCTTGTCCTCCCAAAGTGCTGGGATTACAGGCTTGAGCCACTGCGCCCGGCCTATTGTTTTCTTTTTCTTACAGAAATGCTCTATGGGATTCGATCACTCTCCCTTTCTGTCAGCCACATTTAACTAAATGGGTGCTCCTGTGCTCCCAGGAGGCGTGTGGGTCCCTGAAGTCCCTCTAGGCGCCCCTGCTGTTGTCCCTGAGCATTAAACATGCGGCCTTGGGCTAGACGGGTCTCTTTCCTTTGGTGTCTTTATTTTGCTTATTTTTGGTTCTTCTCTGGTCCATTCCCTTCCTTCTCATTGGCCACCATCCTTGGCCACATTGGGGGTTTTTGTTTGTTTGTTTCTTTTTTTTTTTAATTGAGATGGAGTCTGGCTCTGTTGCCAGGCTGGAGTGCAGTGGTGCCATCTTGGCTCACTGCAAGCTCCACCTCTCGGTTTCCAGTGATTCTCTTGCCTCAGCCTCCCGAGTAGCTGGGACTACAGGCCACACCCGGCTAAGTTTTTGTATTTTAGTAGAGACAGGGTTTCATCATGTTGGCCAGGCTGGTCTCGATCTCCTGACCTCATGATCCACCTGCCTCGGCCTCCCAAAGTGCTGGGATTACAGGTGTGAGCCACCGCGCCCGGCCAGCTTCTCTTGGTGATCCTTGGGTTGTAGATGCATCAGCCCAGTCTCTGCCTCCGTCCCCACAGGGCGATCTCTCTGCCTGTCTCCACTGTCTCTGCGGCCAGATCTCTCCCTTTCTTTTATAAAGATCCCTGTAACGGCCGGCGCGGGGGCTCACGCCTGTAATCCCAGCACTTTGGGAGGCCGAGACGGGCGGATCACGAGGTCGGGAGATCGAGACCATCCTGGCTAACCCGGTGAAACCCCGTCTCTACTAAAAAATACAAAAAAACTAGCCGGGCGAGGTGGCGGCGCCTGTAGTCCCAGCTACACGGGAGGCTGAGGCAGGAGAATGGCCTGAACCCGGGAGGCGGAGCTTGCAGTGAGCTGAGAACCGGCCACTGCACTCCAGCCTGGGCGACAGAGCAAGACTCCGTCTCAAAAAAAAAAAAAAAAAAAAAGATACCTGTAATATTGGGAAAAACAAAGAGCTACTTTCCTCTTCTCTCACTCAGCAGTCCACACTGCTGTGTCCCAGGAGCGTGGGGTTTCCCACACCAAGGAGTTCTGTTTTTTGTTGAGGCGGAGTCTCGCTCTGTCGCCCAGGCTGGAGTGCAGTGGCACCATCTCAGCTCACTGCAAGCTCCGCCTCCCAGGTTCACGCCATTCTCCTGCCTCAGCCTCCTGAGTAGCTGGGACTACAGGTGCCCGCCACCACCCCCGGCTCATCCAAGCATTTTAGGAGCTGTGTGTCATGAAACAGGGAGTAAGAGCAATGCATGTTTCCCTATAGCACAGCACCATTGATGGGAGGAGGGCCCACACTAATTCAACACGACCTCATTTCATTTGATTACGCCTGCAAAGATCCCTATTTCCAAATAAGGTCACATTCATAGTTAATGGGCCAGGACCTCATCATACCCTGTGGAAGGACACAGGAGCTACGAGTCGCTGTGGACACCGTGTCTGGGGGCAGCCACGAGTCGCTGTGGACGGTGTGTCTCGGGACGGCCACGAGTCGCTGTGGACGGTGTGTCTCGGGACGGCCACGAGTCGCTGTGGACGGTGTGTCTCGGGGCGGCCGCGAGTCGCTGTGGACACCGTGTCTCGGGACGGCCACGAGTCGCTGTGGACGGTGTGTCTCGGGGCGGCCGCGAGTCGCTGTGGACACCGTGTCTCGGGGCGGCCGCGAGTCGCTGTGGACGGTGTGTCTCGGGACGGCCGCGAGTCGCTGTGGACACCGTGTCTCGGGGCGGCCGCGAGTCGCTGTGGACGGTGTGTCTCGGGGCGGCCGCGAGTCGCTGTGGACACCGTGTCTCGGGGCGGCCGCGAGTCGCTGTGGACGGTGTGTCTCGGGGCGGCCGCGAGTCGCTGTGGACACCGTGTCTCGGGGCGGCCGCGAGTCGCTGTGGACGGTGTGTCTCGGGGCGGCCGCGAGTCGCTGTGGACACCGTGTCTCGGGGCGGCCGCGAGTCGCTGTGGACGGTGTGTCTCGGGGCGGCCGCGAGTCGCTGTGGACACCGTGTCTCGGGGCGGCCGCGAGTCGCTGTGGACGGTGTGTCTCGGGGCGGCCGCGAGTCGCTGTGGACACCGTGTCTCGGGGCGGCCGCGAGTCGCTGTGGACGGTGTGTCTCGGGGCGGCCGCGAGTCGCTGTGGACACCGTGTCTCGGGGCGGCCGCGAGTCGCTGTGGACGGTGTGTCTCGGGACGGCCGCGAGTCGCTGTGGACGCCGTGTCTCGGGGCGGCTGTGAGTCGCTATGGACGGTGTGTCTCAGGGCGGCTACGAGTTGCTGTGGACACCGTGTCTCGGGATGGCTACAAGTCGCTGTGGACGGTGTGTCTCGGGACGGCTACGAGTCGCTGTGGACACCGTGTCTGGGGGCGGCCACGAGTCGCTGTGGACACCGTGTCTCGGGACAGCAACAACTGCTTGGGCCAGCGGCACGGGGTAAAATAATTTACCATCAACCAGGCGCAGTGGTTCACGCCTGTAATCCCTGCACTTTGGGAGGCCAAGGCACGCAGATCACGAGGTCAGGAGACCAAGACGAGCCCGGCCAACATGGTGAAACCCCGTCTCTACTAAAAATAAACAAATTAGCTGGGTGTGGTGGTGGGCGCCTGTAGTCCCAGCTACTCGGGAGGCTGAGGCAGGAGAATCACTTGAACCCGGGAGGTGGAGGTTGCAGTGAGCTGAGATCACACCACCGCACTCCAGCCTGGGTGACCAAGTGAGACTCCATCCCCCTCCAAAAAAAAAAGAATTTACCAAGACAGCTGTAGGTAGAGAAAGGCAGATATGTTAGCGAAAGTAGGAAAATACGTTGCAAGGAGGCAATGGGTGGCCAGCAAGAGAGGCCAACGGCATGGAGACAAAGGCTTGCTGGGCATTTTTGTAGGGTGGCTCCTGGGCTGACGGCCAACGCCAAGGCAGAAGGGAGCTTTACCTGCGTTCTCCTGTCAGCCAGGGTGTTTGGTAATTTGAGGCTTTTGATGGCGAGCAGGAAGTTTGTGAGTGACATGCATTACTTGTTTAGGAGGGCCATACGGAAAGGCAGACCTACAGCCCATGTCCTTTCTGTCTCTGCTTTCCCCTACTCCCTCCAGCCCGACTCCTTTTCCCTAATTAGGGCCCCACACGGGACACTTTAAATGCAGCTACTGTGACTGAGGACCTCCGTTCTATATTTTAGTTAAACTTTTTTTTTTTGAGACAGAGTCTCACTCTGTCACCCAGGCTGGAGTGCAGTGGCGCGATCTCAGCTCACTGCAAGCTCTGCCTCCCGGGTTCACACCATTCTCCTGCCTCAGCCTCCCGAGTAGCTGGGACTACAGGCGCCCACCACCACGCCCGGCTAATTTTTTGTATTTTTAGTAGAGACGGGGTTTCACCGTGTTAGCCAGGATGGTCTCGATCTCCTGACCTTGCGATCCGCCTGCCTCAGCCTCCCAAAGTGCTGGGATGAGCCACCGCGCCCGGCCGTTAAACTTAAGTTTAAACAAATAACCTCTTATGTTTGGTGCACACTTTGTCAGATGGCACAGTTCTCAAAACTCTTTTTTTGGGGGAGAGGACAGAGTCTCCCCCTGTCACCCAGGGTGGAGTGCAGCATCATGATCTCCGCTCACTGCAACCTCTGCCTCCTGGGTTCAAGCAATTCTCCTGCCTCAGTCTCCCGAGTAGTTCGGATTACAGGCAGCTGCCACCATGCCTAGCTAATTTTGGTATTTTTAGTAGAGACCAGATTTCACCATGATGGTCAGGCTGGTCTCGAACTCCTGACCTCAGGTGATCCGCCCGCCTCGGCCTCCCAAAGTGTTGGGATCACAGGCGTGAGCCACTGCGCCCGGCCTGCTCCGGGGATAATTCTTGCCCTGCACTGGGATCTCCAGCTCGGTGCACAGAGTACTTTTTCACAGCCGCCATCCTTCATGTCTTCATTCTCAGCTCACCTAGTTCTGATTCAGAATCAAAGAGTCACTGTGGTTGAAAAAGAGGGGAAGGGAAGGGAAGAAGAGAAGCAAAGCAAAACAGGAGGCTACCCTGATAAATAGAGCTAAGGAAGGCTATTGAAAGGGGGGGTCTCAGGCCCGCATGCCTGAAAACTATCACAAAGGATTCCAAAGACCACATACTTGCACAAAGTCCATGGCAACCTTGTACACACAAAACAACACTTCTGTGAAGACATCTGCCCAGGACTGCCTGTCCACCCTCAGATAGTTGTCATTCTTGTTATTGATCTTTGTGGCCAAGGATAATTATTTCAAAACAAGTAATCCTTCTCATCTTTCCTTTAAAAAACTTTATCTTCTTCTAGGCATGGTGGCTCACGCCTGTAATCCCAGCACTTTGGGAGGCCGAGGCGGACAGATCACAAGGTCAGGAGATTGAGACCATCCTGGCTAACAGTGTGAAACCCTGTCTCTACTAAAAATACAACAGATTAGCCGGGTGTGGTGGTGGGCACCTGTACTCCCAGCTACTCAGGAGGCTGAGGCAGGAGAATCGCTTGAACTCACGAGGCAGAGGTTGCAGTGAGCCAAGATTGTGCCGCTGCACTCCAGCCTGGACCACAGAGTGAGATCCTGTCTCAAAACAAAACAAAACAACCCCGAAATTAACTGGGTCTGTGGCCACCATCTGAAACAGTGGTTCACGTGCTTGACACTTCCTGATAGGATCTATGGAATCTTCTCGCTCTTCAGAAAATAAGAAGACATGAAATGGGATTCTCAAACGTTAAATCACAGCAGGTTTTTTGGGTCTCCAGCAGGCTATATTATGGCCCAACTTGGGCAAACTGTCTTTATTTATCTTTCTTTTTAATTTTTCTCAGCTTCTGTTCTGCTCTAACTTGGGCACATTTTAAAACTGATGGGCGGCCAGGCGCGGTGGCTCACGCCTGTAATCCCACCTTGGGAGGCCGAGGTGGGCAGATCACGAGGTCAGCAGTTTGAGACCATGCTGGCCAACATGGTGAAACCTCATCTCTGCTAAAAATACAAAAATTAGCTGGGCGTGGTGGCCGGCACCTGTAATTGCAACTAGTCAGGAGGCTGAGGCAGGAGAATTGCTTGAACCCCAGAGGCAGAGCTTGCAGCAGTGAGCCGAGATCGCACCACTGCACTCCAGCCTGGGCAACAGAGCAAGACTCCGTCTCAAAAAAAAAAAAAAATTGGCTGGGCATGGTGGCTCACGCCTGTAATCCCAGCACTTTGGGAGGCTGAGGTGGGCAGATCACAAGGTCAGGAGATCAAGACCATCCTGGCTAATCTGTGAAACCCCGTCTCTACTAAAAATACAAAAAATTAGCCGGGCGTGGTGGTGGGCGCCTGTAGTCCCAGCTACTCGGGAGGCTGGGGCAGGAGAATGGCGTGAACCTGGGAGGCAAAACTTGCGGTGAGCTGAGATCATACCACTGTGCTCCAGCCTGGGCGACAGAGCGAGACTCCATCTCAAAAAAAATAAACCAGGCCGGGCGCGGTGGCTCAAGCCTGTAATCCCAGCACTTTGGGAGGCCGAGATGGGCAGATCATGAGGTCAGGAGATCAGGACCATCCTGGCTAACACGGTGAAACCCCGTCTCTACTAAAAAATACAAAATACTAGCCGGGTGAGGTGGGGGGCGCCTGTAGTCCCAGCTACTTGGGAGGCTGAGGCAGGAGAATGGCGTGAACCCAGGAGGCGGAGCTTGCAGTGAGCAGAGATCCGGCCACTGCACTCCAGCCTGGGCGACAGAGCGAGACTCCGTCTCAAAATAAATAAATAAATAAAAATAAACCAAAACAAACAAACAAAAAAACCCAAAACTGATGGGCATGGCCAGCGCGGTGGCTCACGCCTGTAATCCTAGCACTTTGGGAGGCCAAGGTGAGCAAATCACGTGAGCTCAGGAGATCGAGACCAGCCTGGGCAACATGGTGAAACCCCGTCTCTACTAAAAACACAACAGTTAGCTGGGCGTGGTGGTGCACACCTGTAGTCCCAACTACTGGGGAGGCTGAGGCATGAAAATCACTTGAACCCGGGACATGGAGGCTGCGGTGAACCGAAATCGCACCACTGCACTCCAGCCTGGGCAACGGAGTGAGACTCTGCTCAAAAAACACAACGCAACAAAACAAAACAGCTGACAGGCAAATCCCGTGAAGGAGAACTCGGAGCTCATGTGGCATTATTCTCCAAGGAAAGTTGCAGCTCGAGAGTTTGCAGGTAGAGCTTTTTCACTTCTTGCCTGTTTCTTTCTGCCTACCGTGAAATGTGCTGACTTTTCTGCTTGTGTTGAGATGAAGCTCGCCGCTTCGGTGTTCTAGCCAAGATTAAGGGGGAAGAAAAGATTCAAAGGGCTTTAAAATTACTGGATTTACAAATTACAACAGCTCTGTGGTAACCAAAACCCTAGATGCAGTGAGCCGGAAATGTAACCCTAGGAAATGTCAATTTAAGTTTGACCGGGTATCAATGGCTTATGGTGACAAACAGTTAACTGAAGGATTGAAATACTTGAGGAAAAGCAGGCCGGGCGCGGTGGCTCAAGCCTGTAATCCCAGCACTTTGGGAGGCCGAGACGGGCGGATCACGAGGTCAGGAGATCGAGACCATCCTGGCTAACATGGTGAAACCCCGACTCTACTAAAAAAAAATACAAAAAACTAGCCGGGCGAAGTGGCGGGCGCCTGTAGTCCCAGCTACTTGGGAGGCTGAGGCAGGAGAATGGCGTGAACCCGGGAGGCGGAGCTTGCAGTGAGCTGAGATCTGGCCACTGCACTCCAGCCTGGGCGACAGAGCATGACTCCGTCTCAAAAAAAAAAAAAAAAAAAAAAAAAAAAAAAAAAAAAAGAAATACTTGAGGAAAAGGACCTAGAGAAATGTTTATTAAAGTTAGGCTCTGCCGGGGGTGGTGGCTCACGCCTGTAATCACAGCACTTTTGGGAGGCTAAGGCCGGTGGATCACTTGAGGTCAGAAGTTCAAGACCAGCCTGTCCAACATGGTGAAACATCGTCTCTACTAAAAATACAAAAGGTAGCTGGGTGTGGTGGCGGGCACCTGTAATCCCAGCTATTTGGGTGGCTATGGCAGGAGAATTGCTTGAACCCGGCAGGCAGAGGTTGCAGTGAGCCAAGATCACGCCACTGCATTCCAGCCCAGGGAACATAGTGAGACTCTGTCTCAAAATAAATAAATAAAGTTAGGCTCTCGGGCTGGAAGTGGTGGCTCACGCCTATGGTCCCAGTTCCTGAGGAGGCTGATGTGGTAGGGATTGCTTAAACTCGGGAATTTGAGACTGCAGTGAGTCATGATCACGGCACTGCAGTCCTGCCTGGGCAACAAAGTCAGATCCTATCTCAAAAAAAAAAAAAAAAAAAAAAGCTTGGCCGGGTGCACTGGCTCACGCCTGTAATCCCAAAACTTTTTTTTTTTTTTTTTTTTTGAGACGGAGTCTTGCTCTGCTGCCCAGGCTGGAGTGCAGTGGCCGGATCTCAGCTCACTCCAAGCTCCGCCTCCCGGGTTCCCGCCATTCTCCTGCCTCAGCCTCCTGAGTAGTTGGGACTACAGGCGCCCGCCACCTTGCCCGGCTAGTTTTTTGTATTTTTTAGTAGAGACGGGGTTTCACCGTGTTAGCCAGGATGGTCTCGATCTCCTGACCTCGTGATCCATCTGTCTCAGCCTCCCAAAGTGCTGGGATTACAGGCTTGAGCCACCGCGCCCGGCCAATCCCAACACTTTTAGAGGCCAAGGCAGGCTGATCCCTCAAGTCTGGGAGTTTGAGACCAGTCTGGGCAACATGGTAAGACTGTCTCTACAAAAAGTACAATAATTGGCCAGGTGTGGCGGGGCGCGCCTGTAGTTCCAGCTACTCGGGAGGCTGAGCTGGGAGCTGAGCTGGGAGGATGGCTTGAACTCAGGAGGTGGAGGTACAGTGAACTGTGATTGTGTCACTGCACTCCAGTCTGGGTGATAGTGGGGGACCCTGTCTCAAAAAAAAAAAAAAAAAAAAAAGTAGGCTGTCAGATTAAGCTGGTCAAAATCTTAAGCTCAGAGTAGTTTTATGTTAGGTATCTCTAACATAAAAATTTTGTGGCCAGGTACGGTGGTTCACGCCTGTAATCCCAGCACTTTGGGAGGCTGAGGCAGGCGGATCTGAGGTCGGGAGTTCAAGACCAGTCTGACCAACACGGAGAAACCCCATCTCTACTAAAAATACAAAATTAATCGGGCATGGTGGCACATGCCTGTAATCCCAGCTACTGGGGAGACTGAAGCAGGAGAACTGCTTGAACCGGGGAGGCAGAGGTTGCGATGAGCTGAGATTGTACCATTGCACTCCAGCCTGGGCAACAAGAGCGAAACTCCGTCTCAAAAGTTTTTCTTTCTTTCTTTTTTTTTTTTTTGCTTTGGGGCAGTGGCAGTGGCAACGGGGCTGTGTGCAGGAGTGGCACCGGGCAGGGTGGATGTGGCTGGGGCAGCCCCGGGTCCCAGGCCCTGCAATGGTGAGCGGGGCGGGAGTGTCCACTTGGGCTGCATTACCCAGTGCACAGTGTGCCACTGAGCTGCTCATCTGGCTGCCGCCATCTGTGCCGGGCCGGCCGAAATGCAGAGCCTCGTGGACACGACCTGCGAAGAGCCAGACAGTCTGTCCCATCCATGTCCTCTGGATCAAAGGGGCCCAGGGTGGTGATTACTTCTAATCCTTTGGGGGCTGCTACTGGCAGCACGCAGCCTACCAGTAGCTGCAGCAAGGGCCATCCCGGACAAGCTTGTGCAGTCCACCCTCTCGGACCTCAGGGTATACCTGGGGGCATCCACACCAGACTTGTAGGAGCAGTTCCCGTGGCACTGACCGACACTTCTAAGAGCTCAGGAAATACATCTGACCTCCAGCAGGCTGGGCTGGCAGAAGGGATAGCTGAGGTGCATTCTCTTTTTTTTTTTTTTTTTTTTGAGACGAAGTCTTGCTCTGTTGTCCAGGCTGGAGTGCAGTGTTGCAATCTCCACTCACTGCAAGCTCCGCCCCCCAGGTTCACACCATTCTCCTGCCTCAGCCTCCCTAGTAGCTGGGACTACAGGCACACATCACCATGGGCAGCTAATTTTTTTTTGTATTTTTAGTAGAGATGGGGTTTCACCATGTTTGCCAGGCTGGTCTCGATTTCCTGACCTCGTGATCCACCCACCTTGGCCTCCCAAAGTGCTGGGATTACAGGCATGAGCCACCGCGCCAGCCATTTTTGTATTTTTTTTTTGAAGAGATGAGGTTTCACCATGTTGGCCAGACTGGTCTCAATCTCCTGACCTCATGATCCACCCTCCTTGGCCTCCCAAAGTGCTGGGATGACAGGCATGGCCACCGCGCCCAGCCAAGGTGCATTCTTTTTGCACTCGGTGGGGAGGGTCTGATTCTAGGCACTTCCCCAACAGTAGGGAACAGAATTATTGTGGTTGAATAGACCAATTGTGTTCCATCTACTGAGACTGGCACACTGCCCCTGAAATCAAGTGGGATCTCATTACCAAAGGCAAAATGAGGAACTGTGTATCAGTTAGCCTTTGCTGTGTAACAAACCATCCCAAAATCTGGCCAGGTCATGTATTTGTCCACAATTCTGTGGGTTGGCAATCTGCACTGGGCTCACCTGGGGACCCTCATGGAGCTGTAGTCAGCTGTCACATCAGCTGCACCTGGATGGGCTAGGACAGCCTGACTCACTTGTCTGGCAGGCAACAGGTTGTTGGTCGGGGTGACCTGGTTCTCTTCCATGTGGCCTGTCTAGCAGGCTGCTTCAGCCTTAGGGCTCCAGGAGAGTGAGAGTGGAAGCTGCAAGATTTCTTGGGTTCTGGGCCTGGAACTGGGGCTGGGACGTCGATTCTGCTAAGTTCTTTTGATCAGAACAAATCAGAAGGCTTTGCCCTGATTCAAGGGATGAGAAAGAGACCACATGTCTTGATGAGAGGAACCACAAAGACTGTGTGGCCATTTTTCAACCTAATGCAAATAACTTTGGGTGGGGAAATAACCATATTTCTGTCTCTCTTAGGGGACCTCACTCTGCCTAGTCTGAAGGTAAAGACACTGTCCTGGCCCTCGGGGTCTAGGGGAAGAGGTGTTGAGGCCGGGTGAGGCCTCTCCAAGGCTGGATCCACTACAGTAGGGGCACCTTGTTTTCTGCACCGGTGGGATGGGGTTTTACTGGGCGGGACGTTCCAGAGGGGCTTCTGAAAGCCAAGAGTCCTGGGGGAAAGGGAGGGGTGGCGAAACATTTGAATACATAACCCCAAATCATTTGAAATGGGAAAAATGGTAAAATAAGGTTTTTCAAAATAATAAACCTCCTATAGAAACTGCTATCCCCCAAATTTTGGTCTGTATCCTTCATTAGATCACCTATTTGGGCAAATAAAGTTTAGCCATGTGAATGTGTCCCATTTTGTCAGAAATATAATTGGGATCCAATTATCTGTTTTTTTGGTTGTTGTTGTTTTGAGACAGAGTCTCACTCTGTCACCCAGGCTGGAGTGCACTGGCGCGATCTTGGCTCACTGCAACTTCCGTCTCCCAGGTTCAAGCGATTTTCAGCCTCCTGAGTAGCTGGGATCACAGACACATGCCACCACCACACCCGGCTACTTTTTGTATTTTTAGTAGACATAGGGTTTCACTGTGTTAGCCAGGATGGTCTCCTGATCGTGATCCGCCTGCCTCGGCCTCCAGGTGCTGGGATTATAGGCATGAGCCACTGCACCCAGCCCCCAGGCTGTGAGTCTTTAATAAATAAGCTGGTTTTAAATTTGCTGTAAAGGCCGGGCGCGGTGGCTCAAGCCTGTAATCCCAGCACTTTGGGAGGCCGAGGCGGGTGGATCACGAGGTCAGGAGATCGAGACTATCCTGGCTAACATGGTGAAACTCCGTCTCTACTAAAAATACAAAAAACTAGCCAGGTGTGGTGGCGGGCGCCTGTAGTCTCAGCCACTTGGGAGGCTGAGGTGGGAGAATGGCGTGAACCCGGGAGGCGGAGCTTGCAGTGAGCCGAGATCACGCCACTGCACTCCAGCCTGGGAGACACAGCGAGACTCTGTCTCAAAAAAAAAAAAAAAAAAAAAAAAAAAAAATTTGCTGTAAAATAAAAATAGAAATGGCATAAAAATTGGCAGCATACATTTTTGCCTGGGTTTACTCATCAGGCAGGATTGTATTTGACTCCATTAGATGTTTTGAGGTCATAAAACTATAAAATCAGCCTAAAATAGGATTTTTTTTTTTTTTTTTTGAGATGGAGTCTCGCACCGTCGCCGGGCTGGAGTGCCATGGCGTGATCTCAGCTCACTGCAACCTCCACCTCCTGGGTTCATGCGATTCTCTTGCCTCAGCCTCCTGAATAGCTAGGATTACACATGCACACAACCACACGAGGCTAATTTTTTTTTTTTTTTTTTTTGAGACGGAGTCTTGCTCTGTCACCCAGGCTGGAGTGCAGTGGCCAGATCTCAGCTCACTTCAAGCTCTGCCTCCCGGGTTTACGCCGTTCTCCTGCCTCAGCCTCCCGAGTAGCTGGGACTACAGGCGCCCGCCACCTCGCCCGGCTAGTTTTTTTTTTTTTGTATTTTTTAGTAGAGACGGGGTTTCACCGTGTTAGCCGGGATCGTCTCTCGATCTCCTGGCCTCGTGATCCACCCGTCTCGGCCTCCCAAAGTGCTGGGATTACAGGCTTGAGCCACCGCGCCCGGCCTTTTTTTTTTTAATTTTTAGTAGAGACAGGGTTCCACCATGTTGGCCAGACTGATCTCAAACTCCTGACCTCATGATTCGCCCACTTCAGCCTCCCAAAGTGCTGGGATTACAGGTGTGAGCCACTGTGCCTGGCCTTTTTTTTTTTTTTTTTGAGATGGAGTCTCACTGTCGCCCAGGCTGGAGTGCAGTGGCATGATTTCAGCTCCTCCGTTTCCTGGGTTCAAGTGATTCTCCCACCTCAGCCTCCCAAGTAGCTGGGATTACAGGTGGCTGCCACCACGCCTGGCTAATTTCTGTATTTTTAGTAGAGACAGGGTTTCACTATGTTGGCCAGGCTGGTCTTGAACTCCTGACTTTAGGTGATCTGCCTGCCTCGGCCTCCCAAATTGCTGGGATTATAGGTGTGAGCCACCGTGTGCAGTCTTCGAATGATCTGTTTTTGTATGTAATTATTTGACGAATAAAACTAATTTGATATTGTTGGGTTAATGAAAAAGCTGTATCTTCTGAGTTATTGACAACATATAGATGCATTTAAAATTCTGATTTAGGCTGGGTATGGTGGCTCATACCTGTAATCCCAACACCTTGGGAGGCTGAGGTGGGAGGATCACTTGAGCCCAGGAGTTCAAGATGAGCCCTGGAAACATAGCAAGACCTTGTCTCTAATGAAAATAAAAAATTAGCCAGGCATAATGACGCATGGCTGGATTCCCAGCTACTTGAGAGGCTGAGGTGGGTGGATCACTTGAGCTTGGGAGTTTTGAGGCTGCAGTGAGCCATGATCCCACAACTGTACTCAAGCTTGGGTAACAGAGCAAGATCCTGTCTCAAAAAAAAATTTAATAGGCCGGGCGTAGTGGCTCATACCTGTAATCCCAGCACTTTGGGAGACGGAGGCGGGCAGATCACCTGAGGTCAGAAGTTTGAGACCAGCCTGGCCAAGATGGTGAAACCGTGTCTCTACTAAAAATACAAAAATTAGCCGGGTGTGGTGACAGGCGCCTGTAATCCCAGCTACTCGAGAGGCTGAGGCAGGAGAATTGCTTGAACCTGGGAGGCAAAGGTTGCAGTGAGTGGAGATCATGCCACTGCACTCCAGCCTGGGCGAGAGAACAAGACTCCATTTCAAAAAAAAAAAAAAAAAAATTAATATCCTTTTAATAAACTCATGGCTGGGCACGGTGGCTCACGCCTGTAAGGAGGCCCAGGCAGGCAGTTCACGAAGTCAAGAGATCCAGCCCATCCTGGCCAACATAGTGAAACCCCGTCTGTACTAAAAATACAAAAATTGGCTGGGCGCGGTGGCTCAAGCCTGTAATCCCAGCACTTTGGGAGGCCGAGACGGACGGATCACGAGGTCGGGAGATCGAGACCATCCTGGCTAACATGGTGAAACCCCGTCTCTACTAAAAAATACAAAAAACTAGCCAGGCGAGGTGGCGGGCGCCTGTAGTCTCAGCTAGTCGGGAGGCTGAGGCAGGAGAATGGCGTAAACCCGGGAGGCGGAGCTTGCAGTGAGCTGAGATCCGGCCACTGCACTCCAGCCTGGGCAGCAGAGCGAGACTCCGTCTCAAAAAAAAAAAAAAAAAAAAAAACAAAAATTAGCCGGGTGAGGTGGCGGGCGCCTGTAATCCCAGCCACTCGGGAGGCTGAGGCAGGAGAATCGCTTAAACCTGGGAAGTGGAAGTTGCAGTGAGCCAAGATCACACCACTGCACTCCAGCCTGGCGACACAGCAAGATTCCATCTCAAAAAAAAAATCATTTACACACACACGTGCATGTATATATGTATATATAAAATACATATGTATGTTATATATGTGTGTATGTGTGTGTGTGTATTTATATAATTTCTTTTTTTTTTTTTTTGAGACGGAGTCTCGCTCTGTCACCCAGGGTGGAGTGCAGTGGCCGGATCTCAGCTCACTGCAAGCTCCGCCTCCTGGGTTCACGCCATTCTCCTGCCTCAGCCTCCCAAGGAGCTGGGACTACAGGCGCCCGCCACCTCGCCCGGCTAATTTTTTGTATTTTTTTAGGAGAGACGGGGTTTCACCGTGTTAGCCAGCATGGTCTCGATCTCCTGACCTCGTGATCCTCCCGTCTCGGCCTCCCAAAGTGCTGGGATTACAGGCTTGCGCCACTGCGCCCGGCCTATATAATTTTTTTAAATAGAGAGGGATCTAGCTATATTGACCAGTTTGGTCTCAAAGTCCTGGTCTCAAGAGATTCTCTCACATTGGCCTCCCAAAGTGTTGGGATTACAAACATGAGCCACTGTGCCAGGCCAAGCTAGATACATCTTAAGGGACAAGTCTCATGCCTGATGCATGGGTCCCACACGGTGTTCACCAAACTGCCTGATGCCCTAAGCAGAAACACCCAAACTTCAAACCTGGAGAAGCTGACGTTTTCATGCTACAGACAGCTTTTCCCAAGACTTCGGAACAAGACTGCATATTATAATGAGACTCTTACTCCCCTTTGATTCTACCTCTTTCACTGGGCAGGGTGATGGCGTCACAGGATCCTTAGGGTGTAACTTTTCCAGCCAGAAACCTCTGGGGCTGGGGCGCCTTTGCCTGAGTTTTGCTTGGGCCCACTGGGCGCAATCCACCCACTCAGCCCGATAGGCTGCACTCAGCTGATGCTACTGGCCCAGATACCACACCTCCAAGCGTGGAGCGGCAGGGGGTGTGTGAGCAAGCACGGGGCCATTCACTGTGCACAGCCAGGTATGCCAGCTGCAGTGGGGCAGGCAGCTCCAGGCACCAGCACAGGTGCCAGCTCTGTGCAAGTCTGCAGCTGGACCAGGCATACCAGAAGTGGCTTCCATTGCAGGCACTGGGGAACATGGTGGCTCCCAGAATCTTGGAGATGCCAGGAGCTGCAGAGCCCCAAAGAGGGTGTCACAGACCTGGCTCAGGGAGCCCCCAAGTCTGGGCTCCCTGAAGGGCAACAGCTCTCTTCTGTCCTCCGCGTTGCCCGCAATGTGGCAAGCAGGGGGTGTGTTTCAGCCCTGTTCGTGTTACAGCTCTTTCAGTCCCACTATTCAGCAGGTCCCATGTTCTCATCCTGTGTCCAGGAAGAATGAGGTACGTGGATAACTGGAGGGTGAGCAAGAAAGAGAGGAGCTTCATTGAGCGACAGAACAGCTCTCAGGGGACCCAAAGTGAGTAGCTCCTTCCCACAGGAGGATTTGTCATTCCCACAGATCGAGGAGATCCCAAGTGGGTAGATCCTTCCCACAGGTGGTATTCCTGATGTCTGTGAGTATGGCTGAGTCTGGGGTTTTTACGGGCTTCAGAAGGGAGAAAGTGTGTGCTGATCGATCCACAGGCAGCCATGGACAGGCCCAGAAAAAGCACCATAAATCTCACTCTGGGCAGCAGACTCCACCCAGAACTGGCAGCCCAGCCCCCACGTCTCAGGCTGTCCCTAGCTTGAAGGTGGGTCTTCACTGGACACCCACCCCTTGCCACCCAGGAGCCTGTGTGCCTCCTGCCGCCATCAATCATGTTGTCCACAGGGCTCAGGCTGTTCAGGTTGAGTGTTGCCTACAGGACTGGGCTGAGCTGCCCTCAGTGTGTGCGCACCTGGCTAGGTTGCAACAGCACCCAGGCTCAGCTTCAGCTTTGTCAGGAGTCAGGAGAGGCCAGGTGCAGGTGCAGGCACTTCTGAGCTTTCGGGGGCAGGCGGGGGTGGCATCTCAGCCCTGGGATGGCAGGGATACCTGGGTCCACAGCTGTGGCTGGGCAGATGCAGCTACTCCCAGAGAGTGGGGCTCCTGTCCTGCCAACTTGGAAGGGGGCAGGGCTCCCACACGCTCAGTGGAGCACACAGTCCCAGCTGAGCTGCCCCTGCTGCAGCATCTTCCCAGCAGCTACTCAAGAGAGGCTGCCACTGCCATCAATGGTATAATTGACATTTCACAGTCAATAGCTTCTGCTGGTAATGTCACAAAAACCTGATCTAAGAGATCTTTAGTACCTATTGGTTATATAAGGTATCAAATAAGTATGTCAATACTATATGCTGTACATGGGGAAATTCCTCTGGGAACACTGAGACCCATCCACACAGAACAAGAAAACAGGCACAGTGCGGCCAGGCGCGGTGGCTCACACCTGTAATCCCAGCACTTTGGGAGGCCGGGGTGGGCGGATCACGAGGTCAGGAGACTGAGACCATCCTGGATAACACGGTGAAACCCCAACTGTACTAAAAATACAACAACAAAAAAAATTAGCTGGGCGTGGTGGCAGGCACCTGTGGCCCCAGCTACTTGGGAGGCTGAAGCAGGAGAATGGCATGAACCCGGGAGGCAGAGTTTGCAGTGAGTGGAGATTTGCGCCACTGCGCTCCAGCCTGGGTGACAGAGCGAGACTCCGTCTCAAAAAAAAAAAAAAAAAAAAAAAAAGGCACATGGTTACAAGTCTCACCTAATTTCCTATGGTCATTTTATTTATTCAACTGGTTTCCTTTAATTTCTATGTTTCTGGTTTTGTTTTCTAATTTTGTTTTTAATTGCTTTCCTTTAAGCCTGGGTTCGTGGGTCAAAACCAATATGCAAACTGGGATAGTAATATTACTATGAATTTTACCTTGTATTTTCCCCTTTTAAACTTATTCATTGCCATATTTTGCAAAAGTACAATTTCTTTTTTTTGAGACAGTCTTGCTCCGTTGCCAGGCTGGAGTGCAGTGGCATGAACTCAACTCACTGCAATCTCCACGTCCCGAGTTTAAGCAATTCTCCTTCCTCGGCCTCCTGAGTAGCTGGGACTACACGTGCGTGCCACCACGCCCAGCTAATTTTTGTATTTTTAGTAGAGACAGGGTTTCACCATGTTGGCCAGGATAGTCTTGATCTCTTGACCTCGTGATCCACACGCCTCGGCCTCTCCTGGGATTACAGGTCTAAGCCACCGTGCCTGACCTGAAAGTACAATTTCTAACAGAATAATGCTGACACAGCACTTTGAGAGGATAGAAAAAGACGACAGAAGCAACAAAAATTGAAGTTAATAATGGACTCTAGGTAGACTTAGCCTGAGAGCACACCCTTCAAACCTTTGATGCTCAAATATGGTAAAAAGGGTTTTGACAATAACTCCCAGCAGTCAGTCTCTCCAGTGTGGGAGCAGACCAGCTACCTGGAACAAGTTCATCCCAGCACGGGGACTATCAAAACTTAATTACAGGATGACTCATCAGTGATGCATTTGGAGAAAGATCTCAACCAAAAGGGGGAAAATATCCAAGTTGTCAAATAAAAGTCGACTCACTTATGTTTAAAAAATACCTTGACAAATACAGCTGGGAAAGGCCACAAAGGGCGAGTTCTCATGAATAAGTAATAAGAAAAACTATCACAAGATTCTGCAAAAACCACAACCTTGCACTAAGGCAACCTCACACAAAAAAATACTTCAGCAAGGACAGCTGCCCAGCAACTGCCTGTCCAACCCTGCATTGGGAGTATGCTTGTTACTGTTCTTTGTAGCCAAGGTTAATTATTTCCAAACCATTATCTTCCTCTTCATTTTTTCTTTAAAAACCGTTACTTTCCTGAATGCGCAAATCGTTTACTATGGCAGGCATATTCGCCAACGTGCTATTCCCAAATATATATTTTCAGTTAGAGAACTTTTTTTTTTTTTGAGACGGAGTCTCGCTCTGTTGCCAGGCTGGAGTGCAGTGGCGAGATCTCGGCTCACTGCAACCTCTGACTCCCAAGTTCAAGCGATTCTCCTGCCTCAGCCTCCCGATTACCTGGGATTACTGGCATGCACCACCACGCCCAGCTAATTTTTGTATTTTTAGTAGAGACGGGGTTTCACCATCTTGGCCAGGATGGTCTCGATCTCCTGACCTCGTGATCCACCAGCCCCGGCTTCCCAAAGTGCTGGGATTACAGGCGTGAGCCACCGCGCCCGGCCGAGAGCCTGTTATTAGGTTGATAATCATTATAATTCCCTCTCCCGTCCGTGGCGCTCCCACAGGAAAACATCCACCCACTGCCCACCGTGAGGCCGTATCCAGGCAGACAGGCACCGCTGGGGGACAACACACTCGCGCTGACTGGATATACTGTAACTTGACCCACATCTCAGACCAGCCGGCGGCCTCTCCAAGGAAGCCCGAGGCGAGGAAGACCCTAGTCGACGTGCACTCCCAGCCAGGTCTCCACAGGCCGGCCCTCGCATTTAAACGTTAAATGTTGAAGGGCTTTCATAAAAGAGCGATGTGCTCCTGCTTGTATGAGCCGGGGCCGGAGGACGGTAACAGCGACACGGGACGGGAGCGAGCCTCAGAACTGGGAATGTCTGTGGCTCTTCGGGACAGCGGAGGGAGTAGATCTAGTGAAGCGCGACGACTCTGGGGTGGCAGAAGTGAGAACTATGGGCCCCACGGGGACCGAGGGAAAGCAAAAAATCGTCTCAGGACACAAGACGCCGGGCCGGGGAACTGTCCTCAATGCTCTCCCGGGTAAGCGCGCACCTTCGCATCATTCCCAAAGGCAGCGGCGACACCTTGTGACGTCTTGGCGTTCGGCGCGGCGCGCGTCACACTAGGCGCCGGCGCGGGGTGCTGACGTCAGGACGCCGGCGCTGAGCGCCGTGACGCTCAGCCGGTCCTTGTGGAGTGCGGGTCTCTGCTGCGGACGCCGGGGGCCGGCGCGGCGTTGGCCGCCCCCGGCCTCGCCGAGTGCAGCGCGCCCGAAGGCCAGTGCTTGCGCTCCGTCCGCGGCCCGGCGCCCGAGGTGGGCGGGGAGGCTGCCGCGCAGACGCCGCACGCTGCGCCGCCGCTTTCGCGTCGCCCGCTTCCGGCCGCGGCGGCCGCCATTTTGCTCGCGCGGAAGCGCCGCGGTGGGGTGGGAACCCAAGCGGGAGAGCCGCGGGCTGTGGGGCCGCAGCCATGCCGTCGTCCCCGCTGCGGGTGGCGGTGGTGTGCTCAAGCAACCAGAACCGGAGCATGGAGGCGCACAACATCCTCAGGTAGTTGGGCTCCGCCCTGGCCCCGCGCGCTCCGCTCCGGCGACCGGCCCGCCCTCCTCTCCGGTTCCCCCTGGCCCGCGCCGGGCGCCCTGAGAGGAGGCCGGGCTGCGCTCGAGGGTCTGCTGGTTGGGATGGCAGCTGGACAGCAGCGCGCGGCGCCCACACGCGGGTGGGCATCGCGGGGAATGCGGGTTCCGGGACGAGACGCCCGCTGTCCGGTGGTCCTTCGAGCTCCCCGAGGCCGGGGGAGGGGTGCGAGGGTAGCGGCCAAGGTGAGGGGCTGCGCGGCGGCGGCCGATCGTGGTTATTTCGTGTGCGTCGTTGGCTACCTTTGCTGGAAACGCGCACAACATAACCTCGGCAAAGAACGATGTTGTAAATAAGAAAGCGGTCTATTTTTTTAATACCATGGATTTGTGTGTTTGCTACTTCTTGTTTTCTTTTGCAAAAGATCCTCTCTTTCTTCCTGGAACGCCTCCAACCGGTGGTTTCTGGAATACAACGAGGATTTGGTTTGGCTCTGCTGGTTTAAATTCGCTGCTAACTGGTCTCTGTGACTTTTGCCTAGCATCTGTCTAATGAAAGTTTATTTCTGCTTGATACAAGTAGTTTGTTCAGTTACATAGCAAACTGAAACTGACCACTTTACTTACAGTGAAAATTTGGTATATGTGTCAACTTTGATAGTAAGACACAATTGAAACGGCTTTTCCCCCCCCAAAGTTACCTACGTGAAGTTTAAACGAAAACAGTATCTCACTCCTCTTATCGCAGCCCAGCTGTAACTTTCCTGAGCAACTTGGGAATATTAGCAGTCCCTCTTTTTTTTTCTCTTTTTAACAGTGTCACGCGGGCCAGGCACAGTGGCTTACGCGTGTAATCCCAGCGCTTTGGGAGGCCGAGAGTTCGCGACCAAACCCCCCCCCCCCCCCAAAAAAAACAGTGTCAAGTGTTCGTGATCTGCTGATTCTCTCTCTCTCTCTCTTTTTTTTTTTTTTTTTCTGAGATAGAGTCTTGCTCTGTCGCCCAAGCTGGAGTGCAGTAGCGCGATCTCGGCTCACTGCAACCTCTGCCTCCCGAGTTCAAGCGATTCTCCCGCCTCAGCCTCCGGAGTGGCTGGGATTACAGGTGCGTGCTACCACGCCCGGCTAATTTTTTTGTTTTTTTGTTTTTTGTTGTTTTTTTTTTTTTTGAGACGGAGTCTCGCCCTGTCGCCTAGGCCGGAGTGCAGTGGCGCCATCTCGCCTCACTGCAAGCTCCGCCTCCCGGGTTCACGCCATTCTCCTACCTCTGCCTCCCGAGTAGCTGAGACTACAGGCGCCGCCACCATGTCTGGCTAATTTTTTTTTTTTTTTTTTTTTATAGATGGAGTCGCGCTCAGTTAGGCTGGAGTGCAGTGGCGCGATCTCGGCTCGCTGCAAGCTCCGCCTCTCAGGTTCACGCCATTCTCCTGCCTCGTCCTACCAAGTAGCTGGGACTACAGGCGCCCGCCGCCACGCCTGGCTAATTTTTTGCATTTTTAGTAGAGACGGGGTTTCATCGTCTTAGCCAGGATAGTCTCGATCTCCTGACCTCGTGATCCGCCCGCCTCGTCCTCCCAAAGTACTGGGATTACAGGCGTGAGCCACCGCGCTCGGCCTTTTTTTTTTTTGTATTTTTAGTAGAGACGGGGTTTCACCAGGTTAGCCAGGATGGTCTCGATCTCCTGACCTCGTGATCCATCTGCCTCAGCCTCCCAAAGTGCTGGGATTACAGGCGTGAGCCACCACACCCGGCCTGCTTGTTGCAGAAATTCTTACTGTAGAAAAGGGAAGTGGTTCCTCAGAAGTACCATTTTGGTGTCCATCTGTCTCCCATGTGTTCACGCATGCATCAGGGAGATAAGCTCTGATTCTGTTGTCTGCTCCATAGTTAATATTAACATCATTAGTTCCCTTTTTTTGTCACGAGGTGCTTTATTTTCATTATTGATACAAATAATTTTCTATAATACCCCGGTCAAATGGGAAAATTTGGCAGTCCGATTTCGGGGGGGGCGTTCCCCACAGAGACCCACAGGCTGGTGGCGTCGGTGCTGAGTGCCCAGGTTCACAGCACAGCTTGTGGCTTGTGTCCATCTTGCAGGTGGCTCTTCCTTGCACATCACGACTGGGGTCTCGGGGGTGAAGGGGGCAGGAAATCCTCCAGACTCTTAGGAAATTTCACTCCACTTCTCCTGCTCAATGGCCTCTGGTGGCCAGAGTGTGTTGTTCTGTGTCTCCGTTTTCTAGCTTGGCCTTATTGAAGTTGGAATTCATGTCTGTTGTCATTTTCACTTTTTTTTGTTTGTTTTTGAGCCAGGGTAAGGCTGGAGTGCAGTGTTGTGATCATAGCTCACCACTTCAACCTTGAATATCTGGGCTAAAACGATCCTCCTGCCTCAGCCCCCGAAAGTATTTGGATTACAGGTGTGAGGCACCGCACCCAGAGCATTTTTGCTTTTGGAAATTACCTATTTATGTCCTTTGCCTATACCTGTTCGTTTGGGTTTATTTAGAAGGTTTTAATACTTATTTAGGAAATCTATGTGATAGTGTTTTTCTGTTACAAGCTAGGAAAGCTTGTGAAAGTCAGATTTAGAGAGTCTTTTAGGTATTAAAAATGATGTTTGTGAAAAGCTTCGAAAATGCTTATGATAAGTGAAAAAAGCAGGAAAATTGTATATGCGGTTGGGTAGGACTACATAAAACTGCACAGGAAAGCTGAAATAAAATTGTCGAAAGGTATTGTAGTTAACTGAACATGCACAGTAGCTAGTTGATCAGTGAACCTCGCCGCTTTTAAAAATTTTGGGCCTGGCAAGGTGGCTCTTCTGCCTATAGTCCCAGCACTTTGGGAGGCTGAGGGAGGAGGTTTGCTTGAGCCCAGGAGTTTGAGCCCCGGGCAACACCGTGAGACCCCCCATCATTACAAAACATTTAAAAAATTAGCCACATGTGGTTGCACATGCTAATAGTTCTGGCTACTTGGGAGACCAAGATCACTTGAGCCCAAGAGGTTGAGGCTGCAGTGAGCTATGACTGTGCCACTGAACTCCTGCGTGGACGACAGACCAAGTCCCTGTCTCTAAAAACAGAAACAGAAACAATTTCATCCTATTAAAAGTCAGCGTGAACTCTATTTTCCTGATAAATCCAAGTGATAAGAAGTGTTGACATCAGTGTTCTCTGGGGTGATCATCTTTGATGTTTGAGACTAAATTGTTTCAAATACGAGTCCTGGGAGTCCTTATGTTTTCAGGCAGTGTGGGAAAACTCTGCCTTACGTTTCCACAGAGCCTCCTGCGTTTTGTACTCCAAGGATTAAAATGTCCCCTTGGAACCAGTTAGTTTTTTTGTTTGTTTATTTTTGTGTTTTTTTTGTTCTTGTTTTTCTGGTTTTTTTGTTTGTTTTTTGAGACGGAGTCTCACTCTGTCTCCCAATGCAGTGGCGTGATCTCAGCTCACTAGCCTCTGCCTCCCGAGTTCAAGCAATTCTCCAGCCTCAACCTCCTGCATAGCTGGGACTACAGACATGTGCTACCACACCCAGCTAATTTTTTTGTATTTTTAGTAGAGACGGGGTTTCACCATGTTGGCCAGGCTGGTCTCGACCTCCTGACCTCAGGTGATCTGCCCACCTTGGCTTCCCAAAGTGCTGGGATTACAGGCATGAGCTACCGTGCCTGGTCTTATTTATTTATTTTTACAGACAGGGTCTTACTGTGTTGCCCAGGCTGATATTGAACTCCTGGCCTCCCAAGTAGCAGGGATTACAGGCATGCACCACCACGCCCAGCTAATTTTGTATTTTTAGTAGACAGGGTTTCTCCCTGTTGGTCAGGCTGGTCTCAAACGCCTGACCTCAGGTGATCCGTCCTCCTCCGCCTCCCAAAGTGTTGGGATTACAGGCGTGAGCCACGGCGGCCCATCTGACAGCTTCTTTATGATAGTTTTTTGGGGTTTTTTTTGAGACAGAGTCTCAGTTTGTCACCCAGGCTGGAGTGCAGTGGAACCATCACGGGGCCCACTGTGACCTCTGCCTCCCAGGTTCAAGCGATTCTCCAGCCTCAGCCTCTGGAGTAACTGGGATTATAGGCGTGCACCACCACGCCGGGCCTTTTTTTTTTTTTTTAAAGTAGAAACGGGGTTTTGTCATGTTGGCCAGGCTGATCTCAAACTCCTGACCTGAAGTGATCCACCTGCTTGGTCTCAACAAAGTACTGGGATTACAGGCCCTGTGATAGGTTTTTGGTACTTGTAAAGACAGTTATTTGGCATACCAGATAAATCCTTGTCTGGAAGATTAGTTTACAAAGGCATTGGCCCTTCAGGCGAAGCTTGCTGGTGTCAGGAGTGTTTTCCAAACTGTCCTTGCTTTGATGTAAGAAACACTGTTGAGGCGCAAGCTGGCTGCCCTGCCAGTTGCATTCGTTTAGGAGAACAGTTCTTCTGTTGCTAAATAGCCTTTTTGCCATTTGTGAACATTTTGTTGGGGGAGAAACAAACTGCATTTTGTTTTGAAATAGGCTTTGCTGAAAGGAACGCCCAGCAGGTGGTGAGCTCCTGTCAGTGTTGTGGGACAGGCTGTCTTCTTTGGCTGCTGTGGTCACGCTCATCACCGGCTTGTTCATGCTTTTTTTTTTTTTTTTTTTTTTTTTTTTTTTTTTTTTTTGAGACAGAGTCTCGCTCTGTTATCCAGGCTGGAGTGCAGTGGAACAATCTCAGCTCACCGCAAGCTCCGCCTCCCGGGTTCACGCCATTCTCCTGCCTCAGCCTCCGAGTAGCTGGGACTACAGGAGCCCGCCACCACGCCCGGCTAATTTTTTGTATTTTTTAGTAGAGACGGGGTTTCACCATGTTGGCCAGGCTGGTGTCGAACTCCTGACCTCAAGTGAACCACCACGTCCGGCCCTTTTTTGTGCTTTGACGGAAAGTATTTCATTGTACGTTGTCTGAATTGGTAAGGAAGTCATTTTAGGCTTGTTCCTTCTCACGTGTGCTGCCTGTGGTGTGCCCTGTGTCTGGGCCTCCGTCACCCTCTCAGTCACAGCCAACAGTTGACTTTATTGCTTTAGCCTCGCATTTCCATCAGGATCTGTGGTTAGGACTGAATGTCGGGAATTTTAATTTTAGCATTTTCACGTTTATTTCACAGTCCGGGTGCCGTGGACACGGGTTTGTAGCCACGGATCGCTGCTGCCATTGTTCCACGTTTCTGGCCGTGTGTGGTAGATGTTTGGGGAGCCGGGTTATGTAGCTCGGGACATCTAGGGATGTAAGGACTAACGCAACTGTCCTCAGCGTCGGGGGACTCAGGTGTGTCACATACACTAGACAAGCACGGCTGCTCGATGTGTGCGTAGGTGACGTGTGTGGTAGTGCAGCAGGGTGCTCTCGGGCTCTGTCGCTTCCTCTACTCATCCTTGGAGGTGTGTGTGGAGCCACACGGCCTGTCGTACCCCATGGATGGATGTTCAGCTTACTGTTCGTCTGTGGCTGTGGAAGGCCAGCAGCGGACATCCTGGAGGCAGCCATGTTGCGAGGCACATGTGTGTTCATAGGGTGGGTTTCTAGAGGCCAGTGTCTGAGAAAGGCACAGGTGATTTTCACTTGCTGGGTGTTGCCCCATTATCCACACAGAGGCTGGTTACACTCCAGCAGCCCCTCTGCCTGAGGTTTTCCTCCCTTGTGACACTGTTACTCATTCAACAGTCAGTAAAAATTTTTTTTTTTTTTTTGAGACAGGGTCTCGCTCTTGTCGCCCAGGCTGGAGTGCAGTGGCGCGATCTCAGCTCACTGCAACCTCCGTCTCCCGGTTTCAAGCGATTCTCCTCCCTCAGCCTCCCAAGTAGCTGGGACTATACAGGCGCCTGCCACCACGCCCAATTAATTTTTTGTATTTTTAGTAGAGACAGAGTTTCACCATGTTAGCCAGGATGGTCTTGATCTCCTGACCTCATGATCCCCCCTCCTTGGCCTCCCAAAGTGCTGGGATTATAGGCGTGAGTCACCATGCCCGGCCTTACTTTTCTTTTTTTAAAAATAATGTGGAACTCCTCATGTGTTTGTATGTCATTCTTGCTCAGGAGCGAAACAGCAGCACCTTTCTGAACAAGGATGACAGGCCTGTGAGAGGAGTTTAGTGTTAATGGAAGTGTGTGTGCGCCCTGCGCCAGGCGGATTCCTTCAGATGCAGACCTTTTTTGATTTATAAATAAAGCTAGGATGAGAAGTCTGTATTTTTTAGATGATTATAAGTATCAGTTGTGACTTTAAAAGAACACGTGTTCTGTACCAAACTAACTTTTTTTGTTGTTTTTTTGAGACAGAGTCTTGCTCTGTTGCCCAGGCTGGAGTGCAGTGACATGATCTTCAGTTTCTGCAACCTCTGCCTGCTGGGTTCAAGCGATTCTCCTGCTTCAGTCTTCTGAGTAGCTGGGGTTACAGGCGTGCACCACCACGCCCAGCTAAATTTTTTTTTTTTTTTTTTTTTAGTAGAAATGGAGTTGGGGTTTTGCCTCTTGGCCAGGCTAGTCTGAAACTCCCGACCTCGGGTGATCCACTTGTCTCAGCCGCCCACAGTGCCTGGATTACAGGTGTGAACCACCGCGCCCGGCGCCAAGCTAACTTTTTTCATGCAACTTGTTGTGACAAACTTAAGTATGGTTGTCAGAGATGACGGAAGAATTTTCTGATCTTACCCGCACTCCATCAGCGTTTGGAGACGATCTTTCTCCTGGTGTGAACTGGAGCTCATTGCTGGCAGTTGACACTTTTCCTGTTCAGCTCTTTTCTCCAGTTGATTAGGAAAAGTATTTTCAGTTTCCTCACCTGTGACTAGGAAGTCAGTTTCCTCACCTGTGACTAGGAAGCCCGAGGTGCGAGCGCCGTTGGACCCATTGCAGCGTCTGTTCTCTGCCTGCAGCACCCCTGAGCCTGTGTGACTCCTTTGGGTGTTGGGTGTCGGTTCCCATGGTGGCAGCATCGTGGGGGTGTCGGGAAACTGGGAGAGACAGTTTCCTGTGGTGGAGCGGGCAGTTGGACCTTTACAAGTCCCTTAGGAATCCTGTGAACTTGGATCCTCCAAAGCCAGGACGTTGGTGGATGGCCAACATGTTCTGATGAAATCTTCCCCAAGTCCACATCAGTTAGTCCTTTCAGTTTAAAGTAAAGCCTTAAACAAGCTCTGATGTTCAGATGTGGCTTTGTAATGGTCAGTTCTGGTTTGGTTGCTTTTGTGCAACTTGCTACAGAATTTTTATTTACTTATTTGAGACAAGGTCTTGCTCTGTCGTCCAGACTGGAGTGCAGTGACATGATCTCGGCTTACTATAGCCTGCTCGGGCTCAGGCAGTCCTCCCACCTCAGCCTCCTGAGTAGTTGGTACCACAGGCACATGCTACCATGCCTGGGTGATTTTTAAATTATTTGTAAGACAAGGTCTTGCTGTGTTGCCCAGGCTGGTCTCAAACTCCCGGGCTCAAGCGATTGTCCCACCTCGGCCTCCCAAAGTACTAGGATACATGCCTGGCCCAAAATATTTTAAATATTTAATTTGATTCAGTTTTTTGTTTTGTTTCGTTTTGTTTTTTTGAGATGGAGACTTGCTCCGTCACCCAGGCTGGATGCAATGGCGTGATCTCAGCTCACTGCAGCCTCCGTCTCCTGGGTTCAATTGATTTTCCTGCCTCAGCCTCCCAAGTAGCTGAGGTTGTAGGCAGTCACCACCACACCTAGCTGATTTTTATATTTTTAGTAGAGACAGCGTTTCACCGTGTTGGCCCGGCTGGTCTTTATCTCCTGACCTCGTGATCCGCCCGCCTCAGCCTCCTAAAGTGCTGGGATTACAGGCACGAGCCACCACGCCCAGCCTAGATTAAAAATTTTAAGATATGTTCTCTACTGTGAGCCAATGAAATTACTTATTTTCTTTCTTTCCCATTTCCTATCCCTTGCTTTTGGAGTTTTGTGTCTTAGTGTGACTGTGACTCTTTCTCTCCTTCTGTCTTCCAGCAAACGGGGATTCAGCGTCCGATCCTTTGGAACAGGGACTCACGTGAAGCTTCCAGGACCAGCTCCCGACAAGCCCAATGTTTATGATTTCAAAACCACATATGACCAGATGTACAATGATCTTCTTAGGAAAGACAAAGAACTGTATCCCAGCGGGTTGCCCTTTAAAAACCCCCTGTGTGGTCCTTCCTGGAAGGTGTTACGTGTGGCTCGGGCACAGGAGGCGTGTCACCCTGTGCAGTGCACACACTGGCTCCTCCTGTCTTTGCGAGAACTTGGTTTCTATTCCTGGTGCACATCGGATCGTCCACGGGTTAGTTCCAGTGCCACCCATGGCATTAGGCGTGGTGAGGCGCACAGGCATGTTGTGGGGTTCACATTGACGTGGTCCAGCAGTGGGTTGTGACATAGCATGAACCAGGGATGCTTAGGTGAGGAGGTGGAACCCACAAAACCCCATTGCTTTTCACACTTCAGGGCTGCCCCGTTATTTCCTTTGCCAGGTAGGTGTGCGTGCATGTGTGTGTGTGTGTGTGTGCATGCGTGCATGTCTGATACACACCGGGCTGCTTCACACATCTGGTGAGGTCCTTAGAGGGTCAGATAAAGAAGAGGGCCGAGCTTGCTACCCAAGCTGTTAGAAGAAATAATGGGAGAGAACGTTCCTTCATTTCGGGAGGACACAGAGCAGACTGGTCTGCCACTAAGACTCCTGTAGAGAGAAGAGTATTCAAATAGATTCTGATGGATGCAACACCAGTTGCATAATGGTTATGACAATCAGTGCCCAGGTTTTTGACCAGGCATTTCATGGTCACCCCCATGCTAATGAAAAGTTTCTGGATCTCCTTTTGTTATAGTGAGTGATTTGTAGTTCTCACAACGGAGGCCATACGTATTCCAAATGGAAAGAGAATGAGGCGTCAAATGCACAACCTTTTGTCTTCATGTTGGCACTGTTGCCATTCCTGCCCTCGCCCAACATTGTCTTCATATTGGCACTCTTGCCATCCCCACCCGTTCCCAACAGGGTCTCACTCTCACCCCAGCTGGAGTGCAGTGGCGAGATCTTGGCTCACTGCAGACTCACTGCAGCATTCGCCTCCCAGGTTCCAGCAATTTTCCTGCCTCAGCCTCTCAGGTAGCTGGGATTACAGGTGCGTGCCACCACACCTGGCTAGTTTTTGTATTTTTAATAGAGACGGGGTTTCACCATGTTGGCCAGGCTGGTCTTGAACTCCTGACTTCAGGTGATCCACCCTTCTCAGCCTCCCAAAGTGCTGAGATTATAGGCGTGAGCCACCGTGCTTGGCCGTACTCTTGTTACCTTGTTTTTTTTTCTGTTTTTAAATGGAGTCTTACCCTGTTGCCCAAGCTGAAGTGCAGCGGCTTAATCTCGGCTCACTGCAGCGTCCCCCTCCCAAGTTCAAGCGATTCTCTGCCTCAGCCTCCCGTTGTAGTTGGGATTACAGGCACCCGCTATCATGCCTGGCTAATTTTTGTATTTTTAGTAGAGATAGGGTTTCACCAATTTGACCAGACTGGTCTTGAACTCTTGACCTCGTGATCCACCTGCCTCGGCCTCAAAGTGTTGGAATTACAGGCGTGAGCCACCGGGCCTGGCCTCTTGCAATTTTTAATAAGCTAAAAAAAAATTCTTATACACAGGTAGATTAATTATGTAGCCAGGAAGGGCCCCTGAAGGTCTTTCTAGCAAAACTTAGAACTGGATCCTAGCCGTCACTGCACCTTCTGCCCTCCCTGCTGTCCTCTGTCAGTTACAGTTAAAAGGTGGTGGGTGAGGACGCTGGGCAGAGTCCAGGGCATCTGCTGTCAGCTCCCAAGCCCGGCCTGCCTGCTGAGCCATCTGGGCGTGCCGCAGTGGAGAGTGTGGTGCTGGGAGCCATCCTGGTGGCAGACGTGGGCTCACTGTGAGTCGATGTAAGTCCCGGGGGACCGTCAGCAGCACCTCCTGCTGCCCCTGTCTCTGCAGAAGCCCTGGTGCCCTGCGTGTGGAGAAACCTCCCTGAGGATTTCTGAGGAACTGTCAGTAGGCTGTGTCCTCGTCCACCCCGTGTGGAGCACAGCTCCAATGTGGCTCTGCTCCCGTCGTGGGCTGAGGAGGACGGAGCAGGTCAGGCTGCGCCTCGGAAAGGAGGCTCTCCTGACATGCCCTTTGTGCGAGCTCCCGGTCCATGCTGTCTCCACTCCTGAGCCTTACGGCGATGGGTGACCACAGAGCCCTTTGCAAGAGTCTGGTTTAGGGCTGGGTCTTCCCGTCGCCCTGGCGGAGGCTTTTGTCTCATATCATGATTCACATTAAACTCTGATGTGCCATGAAGCTTACCCTGAGATCCTGTTTTTGAAAATTACTCTTCAGTTAGCACTGTTCATTTTTAAATTCTTGTATTCAGTAAGAGAAAGAAAAGCAGATAGTGATGCACGTCCTCACACTCCCTTGATTGGTGTAAGCTCAGCCCTTCATGTCAGCCCACTGTGACCTCCTGGGTTCTGGACCTGGGAAGTACTTGCCACGTTCTGCAAGGACTGAGTCCAGCTTCGGCAGACTCATCCGGAAGGACTTGCTATAGGGAGAGAATGAGCCTGTCTCTGGTCATTCTAGAAGAAGGAGCTGAGCCCAGTGTCCCAGAATTTGGAAGCTCCTCCTTTACAGAGGGACTGTAGGGGTTGGCGGTCTCCCAGGAAGCATCCGCCCAGAAGAGCCCCGCGTGCGTGCGCGCGCTCTAGGTGTGCAGTGGGGGAGGAGTGGCAGTGGGGGTGCTGTGGCCACGGGGGTGGTGCTGGGACATTGTCAGCCACAGGCTATGCCTTGGGGACCTCTTGTGGGAAACCGTCGCCTGTGGTGGCCCCTGAGGAGGTGCTGGGAGGAGCGTGCCTTCGTCGCCTTGCTTACTTCGCTCAGGGGGCAAAAGGTGCAGAATGGTGAGCCTGCCACTTAGCTAAAGCTCTTCCACATGCTGCCCTCGGCCTGGAAAGGAGTGAAGTCCCCAGGCTGTTCCCTGTGGACATCAGCACGATGCCGGGTGGGGCCTCAGGGGTGTTGAGATACGCAGGTCGGGAGGACCCTGATAGCGTTTCCTGGTTAGTGATGGGGGCAGAGGGCTTGCGGGAAGTAACTGTTGCAAGTGAGAGCCCCAAAGCAAATCTGCCCCCCAGCAGCCAGCGTGTTGGCAGAAGTCATGGCTGTAGACTGCAGTGGAAGCAAGAGGGGGTTTCACACTGCAGTGGAAGCAAGAGGGGGTTTCAAACTGCAGTGGAAGCAAGAGGGGGTTTCAAACTGCAGTGGAAGCAAGAGGGGGTTTCAAACTGCAGTGGAAGCAGATCTTGAGGTCAGAAGTTTGAGACCAGCCTGGCCAGCATAGTGAAACCCCGTTTCTACTAAAAATACAAAAATTAGCCAGGCATGGTGGCGCCGTCTGTAGTCCCAGCTCCTCTGGAGACTGAGGCAGAATTGCTTGAACCTGGGAGGCGGAGGTTGCAGTGAGCTGTGATTGCGCCATTGCGCTCCAGCCTGGGCAAGAGTGATACTCTGTCTCCAAAAAAAAAAAAAAAAAAGGATGATGTGACTTGGGAGGAAAATGCTGCTTGTTCAGAGGCAGGGCCGGGGTCGAGGGGGACCCTACCACCTCTGCCATCTGCCTACTTGCCTCGTGGCCAGGGCCTGGGTTTCCCTATGCGTACCAACCTCACAGAATTTCTGATAATTAAATTAGGAGATGCACACACACAGCCTGAGACAGAGTGTTTTAAAGTCCTCAATAAATTTTGGCCAGTTGTCCTATTAGTATTGTAATACTTAATTTATTTTATTTATTTTTTTAGATACGGGTCTTGCTGTGTTACCCAGATTTGTCTCGAACTCCTGGCCTCAAGTGATCCTCACACCTTAGCCTTCCAGAGTACTTGGATTATAGGCGTGAGCCACTGTTCTCAGCTTTCATTTCTTAATGAAAATCTCCTTGACTTTCTGTGAGGTTACCTGCTGGTAAACCCATGCTAAAGTCAAAAAATCCTACAATGAACCAGAGTAAGTTAGAGACTGTCTGTATTTGGCTATAGATAGCTGATTGTTTTTTTCCCCACAAGCCAGAAGTGAGCCTGAGGGGTTGAGGGACTTGCTGCCTCTGAAATCCTTGGGGATTGTCGAGGGCGCGAGTCTAGGTTTGCAGCACTGGGATGCGAACCCTCTAAAGTTAAATGAGGCCCTGCGCGGGGCCACGCCTGCAATCCCAGCCTAGGGAGACCCAGGCAGGAGGCTCACTTGAGCCCAGGAGCCAGAGGCCAGCCTGGGCAACATAGCAAGCCTCCATCTCTACAAAAAACACAGAATTGAAGTGGGTGTGGTGGACACTCCTCTGGTCTCATAGCCACTCAGAAAGCCGAGGCAGCAGACCACTTGAGCCCAGCAGGCTTCATTGAGCTGTGATTGCGCCGCTGCACTCCATCCAGCCTGAGGAAGAGAATAAGACCGTCTTTAAGTTTCGTATCGACATTTTCTTTTTTTCTTTTTTTTGAGACAGTCTTGCTCTGTCGGCCAGGCTGGAGTGCAGTGGTGCAATCTCCGCTCACTGCAAGCTCCGCCTCCCGGGTTCACGCCATTCTCCTGCCTCAGCCTCCTGAGTAGCTGGGACTACAGGCGCCGCCACCACGCCCGGCTAGTTTTTTGTATTTTTAGTAGAGACAGGGTTTCACCGTGTTAGCCAGGATGGTGTCAATCTCCTGACCTCGTGATCTGCCCACCTCGGCCTCCCAAAGTGCTGGGATTACAGGTGTGAGCCACCACACCTGGCCTGTATCGACATTTCCTTTTGAGAATTAATAGTATATATACATGGGACTGGTTGCAGTGGCTTACACCTGTAATCCCAATGCTGGGAGACCAAGGCAGGTGGATCACCGGAGTTCAGGAGTTTGAGACTAACCTGGCCAACAGGGTAAACCCTGTCTCTACTAAAAGTACAAAAAGCCAGGTGTGGTGGCTCACGCCTGTAATCCCAGCACTTGGGGAGGCTGAGGCGGGCAGATCACCCAAGGTCGAGAGTTTGAGAGCCGCCTGACAAACACGGAGAAACCCCCCGTCTCTACTAAAAATAAAAAATTAGCCAGGCATGGTGGTGCATCCCTGTGGTCCTAGCTACTTCATGAGGCTGAGACAGGAGGATTGCTTGACCCGGGGGTGGAGGTTGCGGTGAGCTGAAGTTGCGCCATTGCACTCCAGCCTGGGCAACAAGAATGAAACTCTATCTCCAAAAAAAGTACAAAAAGTAGCTGGGTGTGGTGGCATACACTTGTAATCCCAGCTACTCGGGTGGCTGAGGCAGGAGGGTCACTGGAACCCAGGAGGCAGAGGCTGCAGTGAGCTGAGATTGCCCCAGGACTCCAGCCAAGGCCACAGAGTGAGACTGTGTCTCAAGTAGTAGTAATAGTAGTAGTAGTATCTATACATGGACCGGGGGGGGTCTGAGCTCCCCTGACCTTCGTAGACAAATGGGAACTCTCCTGTGCAGGTTCTCTTGTTGGACGGACTGACCATTTTATCCAGAATCGTTTTGAGATAAAATGTACAAATCATGCACTTCCCCGAGTTGCGTGTCCAGTTCTGTGGGTTTCAGAACATTCATGGAGTTGCAGCCGTCACCACAATTGGTTTTGAGGCAGTTTGGTCTCCCAGGGCCTTCAGCTGCTGCTGCCCATTCCCCACCCAGTGCCTATAGCTGCCTCCTGTGTTACAGATCCGCCCATTCCACACCGTCCGGTTTATGTACAGCCTTTTGTTCTTTCACGGAGTGTGCGTGGAACTTTCTCAGTCCCAGATTTCTTTGCCGTGACTCTTCCTCGCTCGGCCTCAGTGGCACGTGGAGTAGAGCAGCTTCACGCCTGGGGTCCTGAGGGGCCTGAGCTTCGCTCCCAGGGTCACGTGCAGAGTCTTCTCTATTTTTTTTTTCATTTTACACTGACGCCACTTTCCGTAGATGAACTTTCTTGCGGGATTCTTTCATTTTTGATTGAAAGGAGTCTGGTTAAGCCATCCCAAGCTTGCTTGGAGTGCCTTTGGGGGGAAGAGAAGTGACTTCTGTTTCTAAGTTAATGAATGGCCAGTTTGACCTAATGAAGTGTCACTCAGCTCAGTAAGGGGGTCCAGGCAACAGCCGCTGGCCCAGAAGGTATAGGAGGAGGGAGAGGCTCCCTCTCGCTTCAGGGCAGCCCATTCAGCCGCATGAGAAAGTATGTGGGAGTCTCGCAGGGTCCTACAGAAAGTTCGTCTTGTGTGTATTTCAGTTAGTGAAGGTTTACTAGCTTTTTGTGTTACGAACTGCAAAACCGCTTGTCTTCAAAAGCAAGTAAATGTGTAGCTCTAAATGTTAACGTGACTCTTTTCCTGTGAAACGCAAATGCATCGAACAATTTCCTGGGTCTTGTCTGGCTGCGCAGCTAGAGACCAAGCCTGTGTCTGGCATACCGTTCGTCCTTCTCTTGTGGAGTTTTTTCTAATTACGTTTGGGGTTTGGATTGTTGTTATTATTATTTGGTTTTGAGGCAGGATGTCTTTCTGTTGCCCAGGCTGGAACGCAGTGGTGCTATCGCAGCTCACTACAGCCTGGGTGTCCCAGACTCAGGTAGGTGATCCTTCCACGTCACCGTCCCCAGCAGCGGGGACCACAGGCCCATGCCATGCCCAGCAGCTTTTTTTTTTTTTTAATTGAGATGGAGTCTCGCGCTCTTGCCCAGGCTGCAGTGCAGTGGCCCGATCTTGACTCACTGCAAGCTCCGCCCCCTGGGTTCGAGCGATTTTCCTGCCTCAGCCTCCCAAGTAGCTGGGGTTACAGGCATGTGCCACCACGCCTGGCTAATTTTTGTACTTTTAGTAGAGACAGGGTTTCGCCACGTTGGCCAGGCTAGTCCTGACCTCAAGTGATGAGCTCTCCTTGGCCTCCCAAAGCTCTGGGATTACAGGGGTTGCCACTGCACCTGGCCTGTGTTTTAAATTACTCATTTGTTCATGTCCGTCCTCTGAATTCATTGTCTTTTAGGTTAACTTCTGTATCTGCCCACTTCCCTGTGGACATTTCCTTGTCTCAGAGTAAAATTTGGTAGATTTCTTTTTTGAGACAGAGTCTCACTCTGTCGCCCCTGCTGGAGTGCAGTGGCATGATCTCGGCTCACTGCAATCTTTGCCTCCCCGTTCAAGCGATTCTCCTTCCTCAGCCTCCTGAGTAGCTGGGATTACAGGTGCGGCGTACCACCACGCCTGGCTAATTTTGTTTTTTTTGTTGTTGTTGTTGAGACGGAGTCTCACTCTGTCGCCCAGGCTGGAGTGCAGTGGCCGGATCTCAGCTCACTGCAAGCTCCGCCTCCCGGGTTTACGCCATTCTCCTGCCTCAGCCTCCCAAGTAGCTGGGACTACAGGCGCCCGCCACCTCGCCCGGCTAGCTTTTTGTATTTTTTTTTAGTAGAGACGGGGTTTCACCGTGTTAGCCAGGATGGTCTCGATCTCCTGACCTCGTGATCCGCCCGTCTCGGCCTCCCAAAGTGCTGGGATTACAGGCTTGAGCCACCATGCCCGGCCTAATTTTGGTATTTTTAGTAGAGATGGGATTTCACCATGTTGGCCAGACTTGTCTCAAAACTCCTGACCTCAGGTGATCCACCTTTTTTGGCCTTCCAAAGTTTTGAGATTACAGGTGTGAGCCACTGTGTCCAGCCCCATGTGTATATGCTAATCCAGATAAATAGTATAATTCCCAAAAAGGAAATGCTGATGTGAAGCTTTAGTTATTTATTTACTTACTGTTTTGAGACGGACTCTCGCTGTGTCGCCCAGGCTGGAGTGCAGTGGTGCGATCTCCGCTCTCTGCAAGCTCTGCCTCCTGGTTTCACGCCATTCTCCTGCCTCAGCCTCCTGAGTAGCTGGGACTACAGGCGCCCGCCACCTCGCCTGGCTGATTTTTTGTATTTTTAGTGGAGACAGGGTTTCACCATGTTAGCCAGGATGGTCTCGATCTAACCTCGTGATCCGCCTGCCTCGGCCTCCCAAAGTGCTGGGATTACAGACTTGAGCCACTGTGTCCCGCCAAAACTTTTAAAAAGAGACAGTCTTGCTGTCTTGCCCAGGCTGGAGTTGGAGTGCAATGGTGTGCACTCCAACTGCAGCCTGCACCAACTCCAATGGTGAAGCCCCTCGGGCTAAAGTGATCCTCCTGCCTCAGTTTCCTGAGTAGCTGAGACTCCTGGCTCCTTTGTATTTTTTGTAGAGATGGAGTCTTGCTATGTTGCCTAGACTGGCCTCCAACTCCTGACCTCATGTGATCTGCCTGTCTTGGCCTCCCAAAGTGCTGGGATTACAGGTGTGAGCTACCATGCCCAGCCCAGAAATGATCTTTTTTTTTTTTTTGAGACAGAGTCTTACTCTGTCACCTAGGCTGGAGTGCAGTGGCATGATCTCGGCTCACTGCAAGCTCCACCTCCCGTATTCATGCCATTCTCCTGCCTCAGCCTCGGAGTAGCTGGAACTACAGGCGCTTGCCAGCATGCCCAGCTAATTTTTTTTTGTATTTTTAGTAGAGATGGGGTTTCACTGTGTTAGCCAGGATGGTCTTGATCTCCTGACCTTGTGATCCATTCGCCTCAGCCTACCAAAGTGCTGGGATTACAGGCGTGAGCCACTGCGCCTGGCCTTTATTTTATTTTTTGAGTCTTGCACTGTCGCTCGGGTTGGAGTGCAGTGGCGTGATCTCGGCTCACTGCAACCTTCACCTCCCAGGTTCAAATGATTCTCCTGCCTCAGCCTCCCGAGTAGCTAGGATTATAGACAGCAGCTGTGTTTTAAAATCATTTTTGGGAAGGTATTTGTCAAACGAATGTGTTCCTAAGCTAGACACCGATTCCCAGAGAAACTCTGATCTTGGGTTTTAAAAAAACATTCATGCCGGCCGGGCGCAGTGGCTCACGCCTGTAATCCCAGCACTTTGGGAGGCCGAGGCGGGTGAATCACAAGGTCAGGAGATCAAGAGGATCCTGGCTAACATGGTGAAATCCCGTCTCTACTAAAGAAAAAAATATTAAAAATTAGCTGGGCGTGGTGGCGGGTGCCTGTAGTCCCAGCTACTTGGGAGGCTGAGGCAGGAGAATGGCGTGAACCCAGGAGGCAGAGCTTGCAGTGAGCCGAGATCTCGCCACTGCATTACAGCCTGGGCGACAGAGCGAGACTCTCTCTCAAAAAAAAAAAAAAAAAGCATTCATGCTAAAATGTAAATTACGGCCTTAAGATATTTCAGGTAAGGCCAGAGATACTGGCCTGCTCTGCTCATCAGAGACGGCAGAGGTAGAATGGAGCTGATTGGCTGAGGTAGTCGCTGGTGGTCACTTGAGGGTCTGGACAGAGTAGAGCTGTGCTGTGCCGTCATCTTCAAGAGCTAGCCCGGGGTCCGGACCCACAAGCCTGTGAGTTTTCACTAGTCTGCAGCAGGTGAGATGCTGTTTGCAAAGTGGTTTCGTGGTGGCTGCAGACGCAAGGCCGTGGTGGACCCCCCAGAGCTGGCCTTAGCCTTGCGTGGCTCTGCGTTGAGGCTGTGGTTACAGTTGGGTGCCCAGCAGCTCCGGAGATAATCCGCCATGAGACCTTTTCCGGGGGTTGCTGAGTTCTGTTTGTGCAGCCTCTGTGGTTTGCCAAAAAGCATTCTCTATCAAAATGAATTTTTTTTTTTTCTTGAGACAGTTTTTGCCCAGGCTAGAGTGCAATGGTGTGGTCTCAGCTCACTGCAAGCTCCGCTTCCCGGGTTTAGGTGATTCTCCTGCCTCAGCCTCCCCCGGTAGCTGGGATTACAGGCACCTGCCACCATGTCTGGCTAATTTTTTGTAGTTTTAGTAGACGGGTTTCACCATGTTCAAGTGATTCTCCTGCCTCAACCTCCTGAGTAGCTGGGACTACAGGCACATGCCACCAGGCCTGGCTAATTCTTTGTATTTTTAGTAAAGGCAGAGTTTAGCTGTGTGAGCCAGGATGGTCTCCATCTCCTGACCTTGTGATCTGTCCGCTTTGGCCTCCCAAAGTGCTGAGATTACAGGCGTGAGCCGCCGTGCCCGGCCAAACTTTTTATATTTTTCGTAGAGATGGGGTTTTGCCATGTTGGCCAGGCTGGTCTCAAATTCCTGGCCTCAAGTGATCCACCTGCCTTGGTCTCCCATAGTGCTGGGATTACGGGAGTGAGCCACCACGCCTGGCCTCAAGTGAATTTATTTTTTTGAGACAGGGTCTTGCTCTGTCTTTGACGCTGGAGTTCAGTGGCACCATCATGGCTCCCTGTAGCCTCATGTCCCTGGGCTCAAACAGTCCTCCCGCCTCAGCCTCCTGAGTAGCTGGGACTGCAGGCATGAGCCACTACGCCTGGCCTGATTTATTTATTTTTTTTGAGATGGAGTCTAGCTCTATTGCCCAGGCTGGAGTGCAGTGGCGCGATCTTGGCTCACTACAAACTCCGCCTCCTGGGTTCACGCCATTCTCCTGCCTCAGCCTCCCCAGTAGCTGGGACTACAAGCGCCCGCCACCGCCCCCGGCTAATTTTTTTTGTATTTTTAGTAGAGATGGGGTTTCACCGTGTTAGCCAGGATGGTCTCGATCTCCTGACCTCGTGATCCACCCACCTTGGCTTCCCAAAGTGCTGGGATTGCAGGCGTGAGCCACCGCGTCCGGCCCTGATTTTTTCATTTTTAGTAGAAAGGTTTCACCATGTTGCCCAGGCTGGTCTTGGACTCCTGAGCTCAAGCAGTCTGCCTGCCTTGGCCTCCCAGAATGCTGGGATTACAGGTATGAGCCACTGTGCCCAGCCCAAATGTATTTCTGGATACGCTGATGTGGAAGCAGTAGCTGGCAAGCTTGTGACGTAGGGTGGTGAGTGGATCCCAGTGCATTCAGGGGTCCCAGAGCATAGCGCTCTGCACAGCCGTGGTCGGTTCACCTGCCTGTCTCACCCCATCCTGCGTTCGGAGCTGCTGTCCACACGTGTGGCACGCTTGGGTGTTCTTGTCACCCACATGCACGATGCTCCCTCCAGACGGGCATGCCACAGCCGCTGCCTGGCCCTGCAGCACTGGTTCTTCCTTTCTTGGCCGAGGTGCCGCTGCCGAGGCTGTTGGCATCTGGGTCAGCGCCCTGGGCAGTCACTGTGCTGAGCTGCAGCTCTGTCCTCCCTGGAGCGAGGCTCCCGGGAGCTCCACCAGCACCGCCAAGGCTGTCTCATCCCTGCCACGCACCAGGACCGCAGAGACCGGAGCCTCCTGTGGCGGTGCTTTGTGTTTTGCCATGGAAACCGATTGACCCAGCTCTAACCTGACCTTTGATACCTCTGCCCTCCCCTCTGATGTGGGGAGTCTTCTGTGTCTGTGGCAGGGGCACGGCTGTCGGGTTCTGCATGTTCCTGTGTGTCCCATCCCCCCGGTGGGTGTGTCTGTCGGGGCAGCAGCACTTGGCGTGCTCTGGGAGGAGTCATACGTGCAGGGAAGATGGTGTGGCCTTCCGGGGAAGGACCAAGGCTTCCACGGAGCAAGGAACACCTTCGGGAGACTTGATGTCAAGGAAGCCTCTGCTACCAGCCACGGTTTGCAAAGGAGAGGCTGAGGGCGGTGGTTGGGGGTGCGTGGGGCTGGCGCCGGCAGCAGCTGACCCAAGATGGTGCTGGGCTAGCCGTGGCTCTTGTTCTGATGGCCCAGTGCCTGTGGCCAGCATGCTGCACCCGACGTGGCTTTTCTTCAGGCCATGGTGGGACAGTGTGTGGTCCCTGGTGCCAGCCACACTGGCATGGCAGTGCCTGTGGGTACCCTTTCACGTCCCCCATGACTCCGAGGGGGCCTGGGCCTAATAGCAGGGCAGTGTGGCCCCGGCCTCTCTGGGCTCTCCTGTGGGATGGGCAGCTGGGGGTGGCTGCGCTCATTCTAACTCCCCGGGATGCTCTGGTCCCACTAAGGCCCCTAAGGAGTGAAAGGAGAAAATGTTGGTAAAGAAAAGCTGTACCGAGCTGTGTTTGGGGCGTTTCCTGGTATGTCCTGGCACCTCGGGGTCCTGGATGGTTTATCCCAAGAGCAGCCACGTCATATGGGTGTGGATGGGCGGCGAGGGCTCGTGGGGACCCCTGAGTGGTCCCGATCTGCCTCGTGCTCAGCTTCGCTTTTTGCTGATGGTGAATCTCAGACCCGCTCCTCTCCCTGGGGCTGCACCTCCTCCTCATTTCTCTTCAGAGCCCCTGGCCGCTGATCTGTGGTCTCCGTGGCCACCTCACGTCCCCCAGACCTGCTGAGTTCTCACCACTGACATAGCCTGGTGGTCCCCAGGAGGATCCCTGCCGGGGACAGTCCATAGTGACCACTGACCTCTGGGTGGGGTCTTTACCCTCCCGGCGACAGTCCGTAGTGACCACTGGCCTCTGGATGGGGTCTTTACCCTCCCAGCGACAGTCCGTAGTGACCACTGGCCTCTGGATGGGGTCTTTACCCTCCCGGCGACAGTCCGTAGTGACCACTGGCCTCTGGATGGGGTCTTTACCCTCCCGGCAACAGCCCATAGTGACCACTGGCCTCTGGATGGGGTCTTTATCCTCCGTTTTTCAGTAGATAGTTCAGCTGCATTGTTAGGAGAATGTCACGCTGCCGGCGTCCTTCAGACGGGGCCTGCTCCAGTGCATCCGACAGAGACGGAGTCTCGCCATGTCCCCAGGCTGGAGTGCAGTGGCGTGGTCTCGGCTCACTGCCAGCACCGCCTCCCAGGTTCACGCCATTCTTCCTCATCAGCCTCCTGAGTAGCTGGGACTACAGGCGCCCGCCACCACGCTGGCTAATTTTTTTTTTTTTTTTTTTGTATGTTTAGTAGAGACAGGGTTTCATCATGTTAGCCAGGATGGTCTCAATCTCCTGATCTCACGATCCACTGGCCTCGGCCTCCCAAAGCGCTGGGATTACAGGCATGAGCCAGCGCGCCCGGCCACACCTGGCTAATTTTTTGTATTTTTAGTAGAGACGGGTTTCAACATGTTAGCCAGGATGGTCTTGATCTCCTGACCTCATGAGCCACTGTGTCCGGCCGACAACTTTTTTTTTTTAAAAGGTTGTCTTCCGAAGCTGAATTTCCTGGTAAAACGACCACTGTATTACTATTTTTTAATAATAACTAAATAACTGGAACGTCCTGGGGTAGAGATAAGAAATCCCTTATGTTCTTTCTACTGAGGGGGCACAGAGAGGCCGAGCCGGAGACCCTTCTCGGCTGACAGCAGTGCTGAGGGTGAGGCTGCAGTTAAAGATCCAGGGTTTCTGTCCAGAGTGAAGCTGCAGACCCCATGGGGCCATAGTGCAAAGATCGGCTTTCCTCCAACTAGAGTGTTTCAGGTTTAGTCTGGTTTTGTGTTGGAGAATAATTCACAATTTAAGAACTTTTTCTTGACAACTTTAAAAAGTAAGTAATTTTTTTTTTTTTTTTTTTTTTTTTTGAGATGGAGTCTTGCTCTGTCGCCCAGGCTGGAGTGCAGTGGTGTGATCTTGGCTCACTGCAAACTCCGCCTCCCAGGTTCACGCCATTCTCCTGCCTCGGCCTCCCGAGTAGCTGGGATTACAGGCGCCCGCCACCACGCCCGGCTAATTTTTTGTATTTTTCTTAGTAGAGACGGGGTTTCACCGTGTTAGCCAGGATGGTCTCGATCTCCTGACGAGTTTCGCTCTTGTCACCCAGGCTGGAGTGCAGTGGCGCGATCTTGACTCACTGCAGCCTCCACCTCCTGGGTTCAAACGATTCTCCTGCTTCAGCCTCCCAAGTAGCTGGGATTACAGGCATTAACTACCATTTCTGGCTAAGTTTTGTATTTTTAGTAGAGACGGGGTTTCGCCATATTGACCAGGCTGTTCTCAAACTCCTGACCTCAAGTGATCCACCCGCCTCGGCCTCCCAAAGTGCTGGGATTACAGGAGTGAGCCTCCGCGCCTGACCAGTCCACCATTTTTGTTACCTCTGAGTCTACTAAGCCTCAGTCTGATGAGAACGGTGTGTGGCGATGCCATCTGTGGGGCTTCCTCCTCAGGTTGACAAAGAGTTCAGGCAGGAGACGCTGTCCTGAGGGCCATGGACAGTGGTCACTTGCAGGCAGATGGCCCTGCCCTGGAGCTCGGGCACTGAGCTGGGGGCTCAGGAGGAAGCACCCTCTGGGCGTGGGGCACCAAGACCCTGGTAGAAGGTGCTGTCAGTCACACCAGATCATTTTTCAGGAGGCCCCAAAATCGAAGGGGGTCCCAGGCAGGTTCCTGCTCCCTGACGTTTCACCTCAGTTGCCAGCACCTCCCGGCCCTGAGGAGGAGGCCGCACAGGGGCCGTCACAGAAACTGCAGAGCCTCACTTCCGTAAGTGCCAGTTTGTGGGGAGTGGTTTCCTTTGAGAAAATGGGACAGCCTAGTTCTCTGGTTTTCCCAGGGCCTCTTGAAGTGACCTCAGCTCCCCGTGCATGTGCCGTTGAGGGATTAGAGCCATCTGTGGCCCCGCGTCCACATGGCCAGCGTGAGGTGGCCTGCCCTGGCGCAGCCGGCACCCTCCAGAGCATCTGCTGCTGCCCACTCGTGGCAGTGTGCCAGGTCGGAGCGCTGGTCAGCCTCATACTCGGTTTCCAGGGGAGTTGCTGATACATTAGTGGAAGATGTGGGGGTGCCTGCTTGGGGATCCCCTGAGTTGGAAGGTTCCTGATGAGTTTAGGGGCTGACTTTCCTGTGCTGTGTTGCTTTATGGACAGGATCTGAGTCACTGGGGTGGCTCGGAGTGGCCCTACCTGTGTGGGGTGAGCACAGGCCTCGGGCCCTGCCACCCTCCCTCAGGCCCTCAGGGTGATGTGACAATGGGCAAAACGTTCAGGATGTCCCTGGACATGGGTGCTGTGTCTCACGTGGGTTTGGGGCAGAGATAGGTTGGGCCATTGGTGTCCACGAATTGGGACCCTGGTCAAGAAAGGCTGGCGGGCAGGATGGGAGCTCAGGAAGCAGCGCCCAGCTCAGCAGCGACCAGGCTCCCCTCCCTGACCAGCGGGAATGGGCTCAGCAGCGGCCAGGCTCCCCTCCCTGACCAGCGGGGATGGGCTCCGGGAAACCTGAGTGTGCAGGTCGCATTTGGTGCAGCTGGCACACACACGTAGATAGATTTGATTGCAAGTGAGATTGACTTTGTACTTCGCAATTCATTTTTTGCTGGTTTTAGCACAACAAAAGCAGCTTGGGGGCTGTGATTTGGGGAGAAACTGCCCAGCGCGTCTGCTCAGGGCCTCACCCTGCTGCTGTTCCCTCTGTGGCCTCTGGGGTCCTCCCTGTGCCTGGCAGGCCACACACTGAGTGTCTCCTGTGGGGCTTGTTTTTCTAGTTTTCGTTCCCGTGTTTTCGTTCCTACCAGTGGTGCTATTTGTACTTCCTGCAGCCCCTGGGAGGCGTGTGCGGCTTCTCCACGGCAGGGACTGCATGCAGTCTTGTTTCTGCCCTCAGGGAGCACGTGTCCGTCCGGATCCAGTGTGTGCTTCAGGCTTTGCCTGGGGTGTGGACATTTAACCCACGTGGAAGGTCCCCGTGCAGCTGGCCTGGGGAAGCAGCCAGGCCCGCTCTGCCCTGTAGGGGCTGGTGAGGGCCTGGCAACCTGGGGGCGCTGGCAGGACGGGAGCTGTCTTGGTGATGGATGTGTCCACAGCAGAAATGTGGGCCAAACTCAGCCCAGCTTAAGAGGAGTTCCTAGACCATGAGATGCCCCAAGGGTCTGTGCACCCAGCCCAGCAGGGAGGCGAGGGTGTGTGGTGGGTGATGGTTCAGTGGAGGGTTGGTGGGTGCAGCCTTCCCGCTGGTGAACCACCAGGCCTTCCGGCCAGCGCCGGTCTGTGGAACCACCAGGTCTTCCAGCCAGCGCCATCCGTGGTGCGGCGTCCTGCCCTGCCCTCACCATCCCTGGCTCCGGCAGGCTTGTCCTCCCTGGTGTGGTACTTTGCTAAACCTCCGCCCTCCCTCCATCTTCCACAGCAGAACAGTGCTGAGGCTCAGCTAGGCGAGATCACTGCCTTGTCCCGACTCCCTGGGCCCGGGACCATCCCTGGCAGGCACTTGAGGGGTGCCAGCAGCCCGGGGCCCGGGGCTCAAAGTCCTGTGGGTCTGGGGAGAGGCAAGGGCCCAGGCACTGATTCTCTGAGTGCTGGCAAAGGGCCTGTGGTGTCCACTGGTGTCTGGGAATTGATGGAGGGTCAAAAGCATTAGACTTAACCAAGAAAGTCATGGTTAGGGTTAAACGCATGTCAGCTGAAAATTGCCTGAATTAAACCTGAACAAACGTGCCTCAACTCAAAAGAAAAGAGCAGACATTCAGGATAACACACTGCGAAGAACCCTGAAGAGTGGCCCTTCTGAGGCACCAGCTGCCCCCCGGGCTGGCGTGGAGGATGGCGGGAGTTGTTTGCAGGTTGGGTGCCATGTGGACTTGTCTTGGATGCCATGATTTTTTAAATATATATATATATATATATATATAAAATTTTTATTTTTATTTTTTGAGACACTCGCTCTCTGAGGCTGGAGTGTAGTGATGTGATCTTGGCTCCTGGCAGTCGCCACCTCCTGGGTTCAAGGTTCAAGTGATTCTCGTGCCTCAGCCTCCGGAGTAGCTGGAATCATAGGTGTCCGCCACCACGCCTGGCTAACTTTTGTATTTTTAGTAGAGAAGACAGGGTTTCTCCATCTTTTTTTTTTTTTTTTTTTTGAGACAGAGTCTTGCTCTTGTCACCCAGGCTGTAGTATAATGGTACAATCTCGACTCACCGAAACCTCCGCCTCCCGGGTCCAAGCTGTTCTCCTGCTCAGCCTCCTGAGTAGCTGGGACTACAGGCGCCGCCACCACACTCGGCTAATTTTTTTGTATTTTTAGTACAGACGGGATTTCACCACGTTAGCCAGGATGGTCTCGATCTCCTGACCTTGTGATCCACCCGCCTTGGCCTCCCAAAGTGCTGGGATTACAGGCGTGAGCCGCCGCACCCGGCCATAATTTTTGTACTTTATTGGTAGAGTCAGGGTTTTGCCATATTGGCCAGGCTGGTCTCGAACTCCTGACCTCAGATAAGCCGTCTGCCTCTGCCTCCCAAATCGCTGGGATTGTGTGAGCCATCATGCCTGGCTGCAGCCTTTTCTTGTTTCTTTTTTTTTTTTTTTTTTCAGATAGGTTCTCTGTTGTTTTTTTTTTACGCTAGAGTGCAGTGGCATGATGTCTGCTCACTGTAGCCTCAACCTCTTAGGCTCAAGTGATCCTCTCACCTCAGCCTCCCTATTAGCTGGCATTACAGGCTTATGGCCCACACTGGCTAAATTTTTATTTTGATTTTTTATTTATTTTTTTTTCTGAGAGTCTTGCTCTGTCACCCAGGCTGGAGCGCAGTGGCACAATCTCTACTCACTGCAACCTCTGCCTCCCCGGTTCAAGTCATTCTCCTGCCTCAGCCTCTCGAATAGCTGGAATTACAGGTGCGCACCATCATGCCCAGCTAATTTTTGTATTTTTAGTAGAAATGAGGTTTCCCCATGGTGGCCAGGCTGGTAATTTTTTATTTTTTGTAGAGGCAGGATTTATTCTGTTGCTCTGTATGGACAGGAAGCTTAGTTTGTTTCTCTGATCGTTAGTCCCCTGCAGAATTTTAACGCAATTCGGTATTGAGGACACTTTCTGTTGCGTGAGACAATATTCCAGATCTCTCTGGGTCCTTCCTGGATTCAAGGGATCCTCCTGCCTTGGCCTCCCGAGTAGCTGGGACCACAGGTGTGCGTCACAACCCAAGGTCTCTAGCACAAGCCTTGTTCTCCCATCCCCAGACTCGGGAGACTGTGCAGCCACACACCGGGGGAGGGTTCCAGACATCACGTTGGGGCGGGAGTGACACCACCGGGGCAGGGAGGGCCAGGACGTTGCTCACGCTGGCTGGTGGCCCCTTGGCATTGGCCACACACACTCTACCCACGGGAATCTCACTCAAGGGTTTGATGGGCCAGCTTCTGTCTCCACCACCGTCCAGAGGCCTCCGGGGTGAGTGGGAGGCCGCAGCCCTGGCTGGGTGAGCAGAGCCGCCCCTGTGTGTGGCCGCTTGTCCTTTCTCACCGCGGTCCACGTGGAAGCCAGGGCAGAGGAGGGGCCTGCCCACTGCACCCCCCGCCCCCAGGAACCCCCACCGTGGCTGCCACATCTCGCTTCCGGACAGTTTTCTTGGCCCATCCCTGAGAGTTTCTTTCTTTTTTTTTTTTTTTTTGAGACGGAGTCTCGCTCTGTTGCCCAGGCTGGAGGGCGGTGGCGCCATCTCAGCTCACTGCAAGCTCCGCCTCCCGGGTTTACGCCATTCTCCTGCCTCAGCCTCCCGAGTAGCTGGGACCACAGGCGCCCACCACCGTGCCCGGCTAGTTTTTTTTTGTATTTTTAGTAGAGACGGGGTTTCACCGTGTTAGAAAGGATGGTCTCGATCTCCTGACCTCGTGATCCGCCTGCCTCAGCCTCCCAAAGTGCTGGGATTATCTTTCTTTCTTCTTTTTTTTTTTTTTTGAGACGGAATCTTGCTGTGTCGCCAAGGCTGGAGTGCAGTGGCCGGATCTCAGCTCACTGCAAGCTCTGCCTCCCGGGTTTGCGCCATTCTCCTGCCTCAGCCTCCCGTGTAGCTGGGACTACAGGTGCCCACCATGTTGCCCGGCTAGTTTTTTGTATTTTTTAGTAGAGACGGGGTTTCACCGGGTTAGCCAGGATGGTCTCGATCTCCTGACCTCGTGATCCACCCGCCTCGGCCTCCCAAAGTGCTGGGATTACAGGCTTGAGCCACCACGCCCGGCGTCTTTTTTTTTTTTTGAGTCAGAGTCTTGCTCCTGTCGCCCAGGCCGGAGTGCAGGGGTGCGATTCTCCTGCCTCGGCCTCCAGAGTAGCTGGGACTAAGGCGCCTGCCACCACGCCCGGCTAATTTTTTATTTTTGATAGAGACGGGGTTTCACCATATTGGCCAGGCTGGTCTTGAACTCTTGACCTTGTGATCCACCTGCCTCAGCCTCCCAAAGTGCCGTGATTACAGGTGTGAGCCACTGTGCCCAGCTGGGAGTTTATTTCTTAGATGTATGTTAACTTCAGCCGAGGCTCCTGTGTGCCTCTGTTTCATGGCCTTTGAGCGTCGCCCTCCTTTACTGAACGTGGTCCCTGAAGCTGCAGGGACGGTGCAGGGTCAGGTGTTCAGGCCAAGTGTCCAGCGGGGGCGGCTGATTCTAGGCATAGCAGGTCCTCTTCGCCTGCCCTGCCCTGGACCCTCTCTTGGCCCACTTTTCTGGGTAAATTTCAGGCCCCCATGGCCAGTTGGGGCCCTAGTGTGGGTCAGGCCCTCAGCCTGGTGCTGCCTTCGGCCCGGGCTGAGTCCTTCGTTTCTTCCTTTGTGGGTTCACTGTTGAACGCTTTGCGTCAGTGGGACTCCTTCTGCGGGGCCTGGGTGGTGCAGGTGTCGTCGGGAAGATGGGACAGGTTTCCGTTCTCATGTCGCCTCTCTCCCCTTCCTCCCGCCCGGCAGTACTTAGGTTCTTCCTTCAGAAAGGATTTCCCATGACTTGAAGAGCAGGCTCTCACACGCAGGCCCGGAACCTGCTCAGCCTCCCCGTGGCCCTGAGCCCGTCTATTGAAGGCCCCGCCTCGCCCGCCAGCGGCTCCTGCCCTCCCGCCTTGCTCTGAGCCTTTGCCTTGTGGGCACTCACTGGCCCCGTGGGTTTGCTGCTGGAGTTCAGGTGGGACCTCGTGTCCCTGTGAGCTCATGGTTCTTGTTCTTGTTGCCGAGGCTGGAGTACAGTGTCATGATCTCAGCTCACTGCAAGTTCTGCCTCCCAGGTTCAAGCTTCTCCTGCCTTAGCCTCCTGAGTAGCTGGGATTACAGGTGCGTGCCACCACGCCCGGCTAATTTTGTACTTTTGGTAGAGACGGGGTTTTACCATATTGGCCAGGCTGGTCTCAACCTCCTGACCTCAGGTGATTCACCCGCCTCGGCTTCCCAAAGTGCTGGGATCACAGGCGTGACCACTGCGTCCGGGCTTTTTTGTTGTTGTTGTTGTTGTTTTCCACAGGGAGTCTCACTCGGTCGTCCAGGCTGGAGTGCAGTCGGTGTGATCTCGGCTCACTGCAACCTCCACTGCTCAGGTTCAAGCAATTCTCATGCCTCAGCCTCCCAAGTAGCTGTGGCTGAGATTACAGGTGTGTGCAACCCCACTGGCCTAATTTTTGTATTTTTAGTAAAGATGGGGTTTCACCATATTGGCCAGGCTGGTCTCGAACTCCTGGACCTCAGGTAATCCATCTACCTTGGCCTCTCAGTGTGCTGGGATTACAGGCTTGAGCCACCGTGCCCGGCCTCGAGCTCTTCTTTCTGCAGACTTTGATTCTCAGCGGCTAAAGGACTAAGTTCCCCAGAGATGGACCTGGGTGTCGTAACTGCTTCCAGGGGCCTCAGGGACACAGGTGGGACCCCGATGTGCAGGAAGAGACGCACATCAGGGCTGGGTGGGACCCCGATGTGCACGTCGGGGGTGGGTCACTTCCACATTGCTGACAGTGACAGGAACCAAGGATGCAGCTCAGGGTCAGATGCCTTTTCAAGTTAAACCTTAGATCAACCCCTTCAGTGTATCACAGAAACTGTTTTTGCTGCCCAGGAAGGCGAAGGCCGTTGAGTTCACTCGGAATTCCTGAGTCAGCCAGGCTGTTTCTCTGAAAGTGGTTGCTTGTCCCCGACCACCTGGAATGGCGCAGACCACGGAGCTCATCTTTGGGGACCCAGTCTCTCTTTTTGGGGCAGTGAGCCCCTTTCCTTGGGAACCCCTGAGGCCAGGCATGGCCACTGTGAATGGTGGGAGGGTGCTCCACCCTGAGGACCCCAGAGGCTCCTGTGGCCCCTTCCTGGGACTGCTGGGGCCTGTGTGTGGTCAGCGTTCGCCCAAGGCCCCCTTTCAGCTGGGCTGGATGCCGAGTGCCTTCAGGCCTCATCCTGCCCTCCACCGTCCTGTAGGCAGTGAGGCTATGGCACCTCCCTCCTCGACTGTCTTGCCCTGTTGGTCTTTGTATCAGTGTTTTCCAGCCCGATTGCTGCTGAAGCTTCATTTCTTTTTCTTTTTGAGACAGAGTCTTGCTCTGTTACCCAGGCTGGAGTACAGTGTCACAATCTTGGCTCACTGCAACCTCAGCCTCCCGAGTAGCCGGGATTACAGGCATGTGTCACCACGTCTGTCTAATCTTTGTATTTTTAGTAGAGACGGCGTTTCTCCATGTTGGCCAGGCTGGTCTCGAACTCCTCGACCTCAGGTGATCCGCCCACCTCGGCCTCCCAAAGTGCTGGGATCACAAGTGTGAGCCGCCGGCCCGGCCTGAAGCTTCCTTTCTTTGGGTTTCCAGTGTTCCTGACTTGTGGCTGAGCTAGACTTGGGACTTGGTTTCTGGGTTTGCTTTGCCTGTGCTGAGGGCGGAGGTTTCAGAGCCAGCATCACTGCCTGGGAGCAGAGGGCGGAAGGAGGATCCGCCTGCGGACACACAGTGACTGAGGCCAAGGGCAGCTCGGGCCCCGCCAGCGGCAAGGGAAGAGGTCTGGGAAGATGGCTTCAGATGCTGGGGGGAGGGATGGGGGCGTCCTGCAGGCCTTGGGTCTTTTTGCAGAGTTGGGGCTCAGCGAGGAGCAAGCGCCTGCCGTCGCCCGCTTTGTTTTCTGTGCGACCTGCTAGGACAGTGAGGCCCCTGGCTCACCAGGGCATGGCTCACCCCCTACAGCTGTCCAGGCCTGCGTCCCAGCTGCCCCTGCTGTGGGGCAGGGAAGGGGCTGGGTGTCGAGGACACAGGCACTTGTACAGATGCCTTTTCTCTGACATTCCTTAACTCCCATGTGTAGCTATACACAGAATGGGATTTTACATATGCTGGACAGAAATAAGAGAATCAAGCCCCGACCAGAAAGGTTCCAGAACTGCAAAGACCTGTTTGATCTGATCCTCACTTGCGAAGAGAGAGTATATGACCAGGTGGTGGAAGGTGAGGAGGTGGCTGTGCTGGGCTGGGCCCCAGCAGCTCTCACAGGGTCTGGGGATGCCTGCAGGGCCCCACCCTGACCAGCACAGCCCATCTAGAGCGGCGGGGGCGGGGCCAGACCTGTGTGCAAAACACCCTGGGAGGCAGGCAGGGCCGCTGGTCACTGACCACGCGTGTGCTGGCTGCGGCCTTTCATGGGCTTGAGGGGCCTGTTTTTTGTTTGGTGTTTTTTTTGTTTGTTTGTTTGTTTTTTTTTTTTTGAGGCGGAGTCTCGCTCTGTCTCCCAGGCTGGAGTGCAGTGGCGTGATCTCGGCTCAGTGCAAGCTCCGCCTCCCGGGTTCCCGCCATTCTCCTGCCTCAGCCTCCCGAGTAGCTGGGACTACAGGCGCCGCCACCACGCCCGGCTAATTTTTTTTTTTTTGTATTTTTTTAGTGGAGACGGGGTTTCACCGTGTTAGCCAGGATGGTCTCGATCTCCTGACCTCGTGATCCGCCCGTCTCGGCCTCCCAAAGTGCTGGGATTACAGGCTTGAGCCACCGCGCCCGGCCGGTGTTTTTTTTTTTTTTGAGACAGAGTCTTGCTCTGTCACCCAGGCTGGAGTGCAGTGGCGCGATCTCAGCTCACTGCAAGCTCCGCTTCCCGGGTTCAGGTGATTTTCCTGCCTCAGCCTCCCGAATAGCTGGGACTACAGGTGTGAGCCAACACACCCAGCTAATGTTTGTATTTTTAGTAGAGACAGGGTTTCACCATGTTGGCCAGGATGGTCTTGAACTCCTGACCTCAAGTGATCCACCCGCCTTGGCCTCCCAAAGTGCTGGGATCACAGGCGAGAGCCACCGCATGGGGTCCATTTTTCACGTGGGTCGACCCTCGAGCTGGCGTGGAGCAGGGAGGGCTGGTCTTTAATGGCGGGGAAGGGCTGCAATGCCAGCTGCGCTTCACTCCAGGACTGGCTGGTGGGTGGGGAGTCCCAGACCAGCTTTTGCTGAGTCGGAGATTTGCTGAGGTTTCCTCGAACCATCAGCTGCTTTCGGTTTGAGGCTCAGTCTTTGTGCTCCCCAATCTGCAGAGTCCAGAAACCACTGGGGCTGGGCTGGGCCAGGGGCCGGCAGAGCCAGGGACTCAGCCACATTGACTGCCTGTTCCCTGGTTCTGGAGCCTCTGACGTCTGTGTCACCTTGTCCCAATCAGATCTGAATTCCAGAGAACAGGAGACCTGCCAGCCTGTGCACGTGGTCAATGTGGACATCCAGGACAACCACGAGGAGGCCACCCTAGGGGCATTTCTCATCTGTGAGCTCTGCCAGTGTGTGAGTACCCAGTGGGCGCCCTGTGGAGCCGAGGCCGTGACAGAGGGGCGTGGCCGAGGCTGTGACAGGGACGTGGCTGAGGCCGTGACAGAGGGGCGTGGCTGAGGCCGTGAGAGGGGCGTGGCTGAGGCCTTGACAGAGGGGCGTGGCCGAGGCCGTGACAGAGGGGCGTGGCCGAGGCCTGAGGCTGGCCCTGCTGCTTGTAGCGGGGTCTCTGCTCAGCTCGCTTGTGTCAGGGGTGCCCGCTGGTAGTTTAGAGAGAGTCACTCCCCAGCCTTGGCACAGGAGCCCCCCCGCCCATGCCCTCTGCTCAGCGGAGACGTGCTGCGCAGTGACCTGCCCAACACGGGCTTAGTCCGCCTCCCAGGACACAGGCTCCAGGGAACGCCCGGTACTTTGCCTCTTCCCCTTGGTGGACACGGCCCTGCTTCAGCGAGCGGAGCACGGAGCTCTCCTGGGTGTGGTGCGGTCGGAGATGTGCCCCACGTGAGCCTGGAGGCTGCCAAGGGCGCTGTGTCCGCCGTCCACCCCGGACTTGGCCTTCTGCACACCTGCCTTCCCCCGTGGGCCCTGCGTGTCCCCCTTGCACAGAGGGGCCAGGGGCACCCCAAGGCTTCTGTCGCCGCCCTGCTGTGGCATGGAGGGGCTGGGCTGAGATGAAAGGACCTGCCTGAGGAGAGCCCCACGCACTGTCCCGCCTCTGCCTCTGTGATCTGTGATTTGATCAACTGTGAAAAACAGGACAGCTTCACCGAGAGCAAACGGTGTTTGGAAAGCCCGGGAGCCAGGCGGGCCGGCGCTGGGAGAAGCTGCCGTGTGGCTGCAGGCGCCTGCGCTCTGCCCACCCAGCATGGCTTCTGGTCCCCGCATGCCTCCCGGTCCAGCGTGGATGTTGAAGCGCCAGGGATGGTCTTCACGATCGCCTGGCAGGAGAAAAGGCCACGGGGAAAGTCTCGTCCCAGAAGTTGTTGTGTGATTTCCGCTGGGGTCACGTTGGCCAGAGCTGAGTCACAGGCCACTCCCTGCTTAGAGGCACTGGGTGCTGTCCCCGGTTGGGGACCAGGGTCAGTGGAGATGGCGAGTAACGAGCTGCCAGTGCCAGGGCAGGTGTGCTCAGCCAGGGGCTCTGGAGGCCAGGATGCTGCCAGGATGCTCCAGTGACCAGGCTGCCCCCACCACAGGGCATGGGTCAGGGTCCTCTCTGGGTCTCTGGGCACCGCACCTTTCCCTGCCCCCGTTTGCTCGTTGGCGGTGCGGGCGCGCTGGTGGTGAGGGCTGGTTGGCCCCGCTGTGCGCATGCGGGCCCGAGTCCTGGCCTCCAGGTCTCAGTGCTGGGCGCCTCTCAGAATCCAGCTCCACGCTCCTCCCAGCTTCAGGTTCTGTGAGGGTCGGTGGGGAGGTGGGGGCTGCCTCCTGCTCTACACCAGGTGAGGGCCTGGGGCTGCCCAGGAAGCTCTCCCCTTGCAGCCTCCAGCCATCCTTGGGAGGCAGCAGTGGTGGGGTGAGGGCCTGCCCGCCACCCTGGTTTTTGCTGGCTCAGGCCTGGCGTTTCCCTGGCGGTCCAGGTGTTGAGGGGGAGCAGACAGGCGGGAGTGGGCAAGGCCCTCACCACGGTGCTGTCCTTGCAGATCCAGCACACGGAAGACATGGAGAACGAGATTGACGAGCTGCTGCAGGAGTTTGAGGAGAAGAGTGGCCGCACCTTTCTGCACACCGTCTGCTTCTACTGAGCCCAGCGCCCGCCTGGAGCCGCCTCCGGAGCTTCCTGTTCATACTTTTTCCTTCCTGACATTGGTTTTTACTTACAGGTGTTCCGCTGGTGACGGTAGCATTGCCCAAATAAACTGTGCATATGAAATGGGAGAGGAGATGCCAGAAGGCCAGATTAAAGCAATCAAGTTTTTTCTTTCCCACTTTTACTTATGAGCGGGATATTGATTATAAAGTTTTTCTTCTTTAACCAGAAAGGAAAGACGGTTTGTGTGCACTTCCCGACGTACCTGTGTCTCCATGTGCCTGCCTTCCCTCCCTCCTCCCCACCCGGCTGGACTGTACACAGCCCTGCTGCGGCGTGTTGGGAATGACCTGGAATTGTCAATAAACAGATGCTGCTGTCATTGTGCCTGGTCCTGAATTCCTGACCCAACCTCGCGCCTGAGGAGGTGGCAGAGGCCCTGCCGCCTTCAGTGACCTCCGACCACTGCTGGGGGGTGTAGCTCAAACCTGGTGCTGCTGACAGGGCCTGGGCCAACCCCTGCCTGTGCTGCTTGAAGCAGAAGCCGGCCGCTCCTTCCAGCACTGCTGCCTGTGGCAGGGCGGTGTCCCCTCTCCACGTGGAAACCCCCGGGCCGGGATCAGCTGTCCCCCAAGGCCAGCTGAGCCGGGAGGATTGAGGCTGCAGTGAGCCTGGATGGCCCCAGTCCCAGGCTGGGTCCCAGGCATAGCTTCCCGCTGACTTCCTGCTCGAAGGGAGAGGGTGGCTTCCTGGGTCTGAAACATGGTCTCACTAGTTGTGGATGAGAGTTTGGCCTCAGGACCCTGAGCCAGGAACGGCCAGAGCTGAGTGGTGGCCACTTGGGGCCTCTGAAGGGCAGGTGTCCTGACCCATAGGCCTGGGCTGACCCCTCTTCCCTGCCCTAAGGGAAGCCTGTGTGAGGTATCCCTGCCCACAGCTCCTGCGCCGCTTCTCTCCATTGAGGATTCCAGGGGTCATCCCGTCCCTGCCCTGTGACCCCCATCTCTGGCCCCACGGCGGTGAGGTTGTCACGACCTTGCAGACCCCACCCGGGAGGCATGTGCTTTCCAAGCGGGCTGGTGCAGCCCCGCAGCCGGCGACCTGGGATTCCAGGAGGGAGGGCGGCGCAGTGGGGCGGGGAGGGCCTCGGCGCCCCTCCAGAACCGGATCGTGTTGGGACTGGCGTCCAGGGTCACTGGACAGGCCACCGGGGCTGGGTCTGACCAGACTGGGGCGGGGCACGAAGCCGAGGTTCCCGGAGAGGGGTCCCGGCCGGCGTCCTGGGGGTGGCGGTCCCCTCCCGGCTCCGGTGCTGGCACGGGGCGGCCTGCGGGCTGCGCGGTCCCTCCCGGGAGGCGGAGGAAGGCGGCGAGGAGGGAGGAGGGAGGAGGAGGCAGGGAGGGGGCCGGAGCCGAGCAGAGCCGAGCCGAGCCGAGCCGAGCGGAGCGCGGGGAGGACCCGAGGGCGGAGCGGAGCGCGGCGGGCAGGGCCGAGCGACCCCAGAGAGGCCCCGCGTCCCTCCTCGGTGCCCCCCCCGCGCCTCCTCCTCCCGGCCGGCGCCGGGGTTGCCGCGAGCGGCGGCGGAAGACCCAGGGAAGCGCTGACCTCTGCGGAGGCGGCGGGGGCTCAGCATCAGGCCGGGGCCGGGGGGGCGCCGGGGCCGGGGGGCGGCGCTCCGGCCCGGCCCGGCCCCGCCCGATGTCCATGAGCGCGAACACCATGATCTTCATGATTCTGGGGGCGTCGGTCGTGATGGTGAGCGGAGGGGCTTCCCGCGCGCGCCCCCTGCTCCCCGCCCGCGCGCGCCGCCTGCCCCCACCTCCTGCTCCTTGTTTACCGCCCGTGCGGCCTGCGCTCCCCTCCCCGGCCTGCGCTCCCCCGAACCCGACCTGCGCTCCCCTCCCCAGCCTGCGATCCCCACACCCCCTGCGCTCCCCTCCCCGGCCTGCGCTCCCCCCACCCCGGCCTGCGCTCCCCCCACCCCGGCCTGCGCTTCCCCCTTCCCGGCCTGCGCTTCCCCTCCCGGGCCTGCGCTCCCCCAAACCCGGCCTGCGCTCTCCTCCCCAGCCTACGCTCCCCTCACCCCGGCCTGCGCTCTGGCTCCCCGCCTGCGCTGCCCCGACCCCGGCCTGCGCTGCCCCCACCTGCCCTGCGCTCCCCACCCCCAGCCCCCGTTCGTCCCGCCCGCTCCTTGGCGCTGACCGGTCATGGGCTCTTCCAGGCCATCGCGTGCTTGATGGACATGAACGCGCTGCTGGACCGATTCCACAACTACATCCTCCCGCACCTGCGGGGCGAGGACCGCGTCTGCCACTGCAACTGTGGCCGGTGAGTCCGCAACCGGCGCCGGCTCGACACGCGTGAGCGCACATGTGTGGCGGGGCCCACTCGGGGCGCGGGGGAGCCAGCCCCACGCAGGCCGCGATCCGCCTTCCACCCTTGAGGGCTGCCAGGTGCGCAGGGGGAGGAGCTGGCTCAAGGAGGGGGTCTCCTGGGGGCGCATGGCTTGAGGACACCATCCCCTAGAGGCCTCCAGGGTGATGGCGGAATGGGTCACGGGGCCTCCTGGTCCAGCCTGGAGGCCGGGAAGCCGCAGCCCAGTCTGATGTCCACAGTGGAGACCCAAGCCAGCCTCATCAGGGCTGGGGCAGGAAGCGCCTGCTGGCACAGGGCTGGGCCCTGCAGTGAGTCCCAGGGCAAGGGAATGCAGGTCAAGGTGGGAAGGGCCTGCCTTGAGGGATACTGGGCACAACCCCCTGGCTGGAGAGGAGCTGAGGGATGGGCTGGGGGTCAGCGGGGAGGCGAAGCTTCCTCAAGGTCACTCAGATTGAGGGGAGCGCCCAGATCCCCCACACCCACTGTGTGATCCCCTCTGTGCACGTGTAGTGATGGAATCTTCTTGGCCATGCATGTTTGTACGTCCATGTACGAAATAAACATCTTCTCATGAGACGCGCATGTGTGTGGCGTCTGTGCATATATACATGTGCGTACACACAGCGCCCGCGCACGCACGCATGCACTCCCATCCCTCAGGACACCCTCACGCAGTGGCCGCTGTTAACCCTGCTGGACAGATGAGGAAGTGGACGGAGGATTTAGAGGACAGGATTTCCAAGGTCACACAGCTAGTGAAGGACAAAGGGGCACCAACCCAGAACCCGTGTTCGTCATCTCTGCTGCCTCCTGCTCCGGGGGTCTCTGTGCATACGTGTGGGCGCAGGGCATGTGTGTTCAGGACAGCTGCATGTGTTGCTAAGCGTGTTACATGCCTATGGGTGCAGCAGGTGTGTTGATGAAGAACACGGGTGTTAGAGAAGGCAGAGATCGGGGTGTCTGTGACCCTCACGTGTGCCAGGCACAGGGTGGGGGGTAAGAGCTTGTGGGGTGGCCACGTGCTACCAGGGAGCCCTGTGTCCCTGTCTGGACGGTCCGACTGCTGAGCAAAGGCCTGAGGTTGGCTCCATGGCCTCCTGGAGGCTGGGCCCAGACCGGAGCTCCAGGGCATCAGAAGGGGCGGCCTCCGTGTGCGTGGGCTGGGGCCGTGTGCATCCACCTGTGGCAGCACACTGAGGGATCGGCAGGGCAGGCAGAGGGCGCCTTAGAGCATTTGCACAAGGCGTGTAGGTGCAGCTCATGCAGCTCATGTCGTGTCCAGAGCACGCGTGGACTCAGGTGGAGTGCGTGCTGAAGGCAGCTGGTGTGTGGGAAGCAGAGCCACAGCCTGCTGTAGACGGTACTGCTGTGTGTGTGTCTGTGTATCTATGCTCTGTTCACATCTCTACATACAGAATATGTACATTCAGCGTACAAAGTGCCCTTGTATATTGACAACATATATGTGTATGCAAAGTACATGTATGTCACAATATACAGTGCAGTGTGCTCAGGGACATGTCAAAATGTCTCCATGTGGGTGCAGCCAGTGTGTGTGCAGACAACCGTTTTGCACATGGAGTATCTGCGTATACACCATGTCCATGCACTGCCATGAGAGGCTCCCCGTGTGTACACGCTGGTGTGCAGAACGGGTGTGTGTACATGTGTAGGCCTTGTACGTGCCTATACGTAGACGTTGACATGGAGAACGTGTATGGAAATCAATGCTCCAAAGTCTGTTGCCAGGCAGCGTCCAAATGAGACATCCGTCCATGCACGTGACGTGGCGCCCCGGGGAGAGGGCGGCTGCGTTTTGCAAAGCCAAGCGAACATGCACTCGCGTGTGACACACCGTGCACAGGGCGGGGGTGTGGAGCTCCTGGGGTCCATGTCCACAGTATCACGCCATGTCCTGTGCATGTGGCTGGTGTGTATACATGACGTACATTGGGCCTCAGGTGGACACATGCAGCATGTGTGGTGCAGGCAGGACACACGTATGTACATGTCACAGACATACGTGTGCAGATAGCACATCTCTGCCCAGGCCTGTCTCCTGCTTTCACTTGGGAGACCTGAGCCCCCCAGGAAGGAGGGCCAGGTGCAGGGGGAGAAACTACAGGTACCCAGGACAGCCATGGCGGGGGACACAGGCTGTGACCTCTGACTCCCAAAGTTACTGAGCCCCTGGGGTGGGTGAGGACTCAATCAGGGGTCAGGAACAGCTTCCTCCCCTGCGGGCCTCTGGCAGCTGCACATTCTAGGCAGTGGTCATCAGCTGCCCATCGAGGATGATGGCTGTGGACAGGCTCGTCACCAGGTGATTGGTGGCCACCAGGGATCAGCCACGGTCATGGTCACTCCTCACCGAGAGCCCTGCCACTGGGAGTGGCCAGTTGCCCGATATGCTGAGGGGACTGACCTCCGGGAAGCCCAGAAGAGCAGGAAGGCTTCAAGGAGAGCCTGGGGCAAGGGCCGCCTCCTCCCTGTGCCTGAGCTCAGGCTCCAGGACCCCCAGATCTCACGGAGGGCAGGCACCTGTGTGGCCCCTGCTGGGCACAGGGATGGCCTGGAGCGGGCTACAAGGCCCTGGGTTGGACGGATAGGCCGGGCTTTCAGTGTGGGAAGTGCTCTGGTTGGGGTGTGGAGCGTGGGGTGGTCTCTGGGTCTCAGCTGAAAACCAGGCCAAGGCACTGGTGCCTCACGGAGGGGAAGGTGGGGGAGAGGCAGGTTTGGGGAGAGAGGAGCTATTTTTAGGCACAAGTTTAAGGTGTCTGTGGATCCCACGTGGAGACACAGGCAGCTGGAGCTCAGCGGATATGTGGGAGGCAGCCAGGAGTGTGGACCGCAAGGCGACTGGGGCCCACGGCCTCCACTCCCAGGCCCTCATGTTGGCCTAGGGATCCCAGAGTCGGCTGTCTGGGATGCCAGTCCGATCAGCAGAGTCAGCCCACCTGGGATCATGGGGCCTGGAGACCTTCTTGGGACAGGGTGAGCTGCTGGAGCGCGCTCCTTGGGGAGCTTGTGTGGCCCCAGCAGCGAGAGGCCAGAAGCTGTTGTGGCCTGAGCTTGGGCAGTCCCCCAAGGGCCCAGGGAGAGGAGGCCAAGGGACACCGAGGTGCCCAGGCATTGAGGACGAAAGGGCCCTGGAGCCTGGACGCCATCCATCCTGGGAGGAGCAGGGCGAGTCTGTGCCAGGCAAGGGCAAGGGGGTGCTCCCCAGGAAGAGGAGAGGATGGGGTGCTGGGTAGAGCCCCTGTGACCTCTGACAGCACCTCCCAGGGACAGAGGAGCAGAAGAAACACCAGGGGCAGTGGGCCTGGCAGGCGGGCTGGCGGCCGTGGAGGAAAGGGCACGGCAGGCGGGGAAGGGTGCATGGAAGTGGCCGATCCGGGGCCAGCAGGGCTCCCTGTGTCCGGTTCTGCTCCAAGTGGCCTCCGCGGCCCTGGGGCGGGCAGATGAGCTGTGACCCTGGCCGTGGGGACCACCATCCTGAGGCCCCTCTGGGGGAGCCTCTTCCACCCCAGCACCTTCCCGTGAGCTCCGGGACTCAGGGAGGAGGTGCTGAGGGAGGCTCCCACCCTCGCCAGCAGCCGGTCCCGCCGTCTGCCTGGACTTCGCGCTCAGCCTCCACGGCCCATGGCCGCTGACCTCCCGCTCCCTCTGGCCTGTGACCTGGGCCTGCCTGAGTCCGGTGCCCCCTTCCCGACCCGCCCACCCAGGAGGCTGCTTCAGAGAACCCCCAGGGTGGCAGCCACACCCCCACCACGGGCTAGGCCCCCTGGGGGAAGGCCAGGCCAGGGGCGGCGGGAGAGGTGCCAGCCCGCCCTGCCGCCCCCAGGCACCACATCCACTACGTGATCCCGTACGACGGGGACCAGTCGGTGGTGGACGCCTCCGAGAACTACTTTGTGACGGACAATGTGACCAAGCAGGAGATCGACCTCATGCTGGGGCTGCTGCTGGGCTTTTGCATCAGCTGGTTCCTGGTGTGGATGGACGGCGTCCTGCACTGCGCCGTGCGCGCCTGGAGGGCTGGACGGCGCCACGGTGAGTGCCTCGCGCCCGCCGCCCGGGAACGCCACCATCCTGGCCGGCCCCAGCCGCCTGACCGCCCCTGTCCCCCTGCAGATGGCTCGTGGACCTGGCTGCCCAAGCTGTGCAGCCTGCGGGAGCTGGGCCGGCGGCCGCACAGGCCCTTTGAGGAGGCCGCCGGGAACATGGTGCACGTGAAGCAGAAACTCTACCACAACGGCCACCCCAGCCCGCGGCACCTGTGAGCCGCGCAGGGACTTGCCGGGGCCGCCCAGCCGACCGGCTGCTGTACAGATGCAAAAGGGACCTCGTGGACGCCCGGGCCGGTGGGACTGGACAGCAGCCCTGGGCCCAGGTTGTCTGGGGCTGTGGCCGGCCGGGAGAGTCCAGCGGAAGGTGCTGTCTCCTCTTCTTTTTATAAAGGGGGTTGGGGTGTGGGCTAGGGTGGGGGCTGGGGTGGGAGAGGCCCTGCAGTTAGGGGGCAGGACACGAGGGCAGACTCAGCCCCAGCGGTGCTGGGGGGCCCAGAGGGTCCTGGGGGGCAGGTGGGGGCAGGGGTGGCGAGGCACGTGGCCCGGGCCAGCATCTGTTTGAAACCGCTGTTTCCCGTGCGCTGCGTCTACCATCTGTCTGGCCGCCGCCAGCTCGGGCAGAGGGGAGGGAAGCGAGGGGGGCACCCGTCTGTACACAGCCGTAGGGTGGGGCGCAGGCGGCTGGTCCCAGGCAGCATTCAGACCCCGGCCCAGCCATGGCGGGCACCTCATGTGAAGCCCACCCCTCTGTGGTCAGTAAATTCTCCAGAAAGCTCCAGTCTCTGCCTCTTCTGTCACCTTTGACCCCAGGAGAACCCTAGGGGGCCCCGGAAACCCCACCCCGCGCCAGCCAAGAGACAGACACAGCGGTGAGGCACCTGTGGGACTTTTATTAGGTAAACAGACCCCAGCTCCAGCCACAGGCTTGGACCGGCCAGCTGAGAGTGGCCTCAGACGCCCGGCCAGGTTCCCTCCTCCCGGCCACAGCCTGGGCTTTCTCGGGGCCACCAGTGCGCACAGGGCCGGGGTGTGCCGCCTGCAGTGGGAAGCAGGCTTCAGGCCGCCCCACCTCGGTCTGGTCCCGGCAGGCCCCCAACACCCGGCTCTGCTGTGGGAGCCGAGAAGAGACACCACCGCCCCTCTCCTGCTGCCCTGGGGGCTCAGCCGGCACCCACCCTCCCCGTGGCCTGGGCAGGGGCTGGGGTGCGAAGCCTCCCCTCCCGCTCTGAGTCACGTGGAAAATGCGTCTCCCAAGTGTCTTAAGGGGCAGGAAGGAGGCCTGCCCCTCCCTAGCCAGTGCCCACAACAGGGGGTGTCCTGGGGGGCAGAACGGCCGACCCCCACCACAAGCTAACCTGGGGCACAGAGGCCCTGGGCACAGCCCTTCCCCATCCAGGAATATTTCCTAAATGTGCAGGGGCCGGAAGTTGGGGGTGGGAGGGGTCCGCTGACGGCTCCGTGAGGTGTGGGTCTCGCTGTGGACTCAGGATGGGGAGGGCTCGTCCCCGCGCCCAGGCCCTTCTGACTTCAGCCAGCACATCTTCTGCTGGTGCTGCTGGACAGCATCTTGCACACAGGCGTCCATCATGGCCTCGGTGAGGACCCCGTCCTCGGAGGCATACGCCGTGGCCTAGTGAGGAGAGAGGGAGCTGAGGGAGGCCGCATGGGAACCCCCCACCCCCAGTGCACACCAGGGCCCCGAGGTGGGGAGGGGCCAAACCAGGGGCACCAGAACGGCCTCAGGGTGAAACACAGGCTTCCCGCACCTCAGTAGAGCCCAGCATGCGTGTGGGCACCGGGAGCGACCCCTGCAGTGCCACAGCCCTGCCTGCGTCCTCAGCACTGCTGTTTCTCGATGACTTTCTAATAATAGAAAGCCGAAGGCCAAGCCCCACTGACAGCTGACCGAGGGCAGCTCCCAAGAGGCCGGGGAATTGCAGACCCTCTGTGTGTCTCAGCCGTGGCCAGGCAGCATCCCCGAGTGGCACTGCACCTCAGACCCTCAGACCCTGACCCTCACCGGCCGCCAGGGCAGAGGCAGCCACTGCCCACCTCAGGGCACCAAGGCCACCCCTGCCCCCACCTCCCTGTCCTCCTGGCACAGGGCTTGGCATCCAGCACACAGAGGCTGGAGCTGCTGGGACTGGGGCCCTTGGTGTTGCTTCAGGCAGCCTGAGGTCCAGCCCTTCTGCCATGGACAGGTCACTCTGCATCCCAGTGCCAGTGAAAGGTGTGGAGTCCCCAAGGGGAGGCACCTGTGGGTCAGGGTCTGGGCATGGGGACGCCCACTGGGCACCGTGCTCGGGAGTGCACCAGGACAGCTAGAGGAAGCACAGGGCAGGGGACGCTTCCCGGACAGCTGAGTGGGTCCCTAACCCCATCCTGGCTGTGCCTCCCAGAGGCAGGATTCATCTCACAGGGTAAAGGGGCAGCAGCACACCATCCTCCCACAACATGGCTGCCACGACGGGACCTTCCATGGGGATGACCACATGGTGCCCGTCCCCACTGGCAGCGCCCACCCCTCGCCAAGAGCCACTGTGTGGGGAGACACTGACTGGAGCTGGACCACCACTGTGCGTCAGGGGCCCAGGACTGCTCAACATTTTTGGTCTTGAGCCCACCCAAGAGAGTTCAAACAGGTGCAGGAACCCTTAGGGTGCACCCGAGTGGCTGCACCTCACCCAGGGCCCAGTGGAGGAAAGGGGATGAGCAGATGCTCACAGGGCCACCCCACCAGGAAGCACGGGACCTGGCAGAGCCCACCAGAAGTGACAGTGAAATGTCACGTGGCCTCCTGGGTGGGATTCTGGGGCAAGACCCAGTCCCAGGTAGGGCCAACAGTGACACATGACATTCACCACGTGGCAAGGCCCCGGGCCTGGGAGCTCTCTGTGCTACCCTTGCAACTTTTGTGGGAACCTAAAATCTTCAAACTATAAAAGGTCAAAGACAAGACCTGGACCTGATGTCTTCATGTGTGAATTCACAAAACATGAAGAATCAGCAGCACTCCTCAAACTCTGGGACAAATTGAAGAACATTTCTCACTCATCCTAGGAGGCCAGCATTACCCTGATATCAAACCCAGACAAAGACATCACAAGAAAAATGACAGGCCAATATCCCTGATGAGCATCACTGGCAAAGTCCTCAAGAAAATGCCAGCAGAATGAATTCAGCAGTATAGTTAAAGGACTCTACACCACGAAGAAGCAGGATTTATTCCTGGAATGCAAGGATAGTTCAACATAGGAAAATCAGTCAACGTTCCACATACTAAATGTTTATACAAAAATCAACTGATATTAGCAGAGTGGAGGAAAGAAACCACATGACCATCTCATCTGATCTAGGAAAAGCATTTGACCAAATTCAACACCCTTTTATGAGAAAAACATTCAAGAGGCTGTGTGCGGTGGCTCACACCTGTAATCCCAGCACTTTGAGACGACAAAGGGGGTAGATCACCTGAAGTCAAGGAGATCCACTGCCTTGGCCTCCCAAAGTGCTGTGATTACAGGTGTGAGCCACTGCACCCAACCCAAATTATTATTTTATTTATCTATTTATTTATTTTTGAGACAGAGTCTCGCTCTGTCGCCCATGCTGGAGTGCAGTGGCGCAATCTCGGCCCGCTGCAAGCTCTGCCTCCTGGTTCATGCCATTCTCCTGCCTCAGCCTCCCAAGTAGCTGGGACTACAGGCACCCGCCACCAGGCCGGTTAATTTTTTTTTTTTTGTATTTTTTAGCAGAGACAGGGTTTCACTGCGTGAGCCAGGATGGTCTCGATCAACTAACCTCATGATCTGCCTGCCTCGGCCTCCCAAAGTGCTGGGATTACAGGTGTGAGCCACTGCACTGGGCCAGCCCAAATTATTATTAGTTTTAGTTTTAGTTTTTTGAGATGGAGTCTCACTCTGTTGCCAGGCTGGAGTGCAGTGGCGTGATCTCGGCTCACTGCAACCTCTGCCTCCTGGGTTCAAGCAATTCTCCTGCCTCATCCTCCAAAGTAGCTGGGATTACAGGCATGCGCCACAACACCCAGCTAATTTTTATAAAAAGTAGAGATGGGGTTTCACCATTTGCCCAGATGGTCTCCATCTCTTAACCTTGTGATCCGCCCGCCTCGGCCTCCCAAAGTGCTAGGATTACAGCTATGAGCCACTACACCCGGCTTATTACTATTTTTTTCAGATGGAGTCTCACTCTGTCACTCAGGCTGGAGGACAGTGGCACCATCTCGGCTCACCACATCCTCTGCCTCCTGGATTCAAGAGATTCTCGGCCGGGCGCGGTGGCTCAAGCCTGTAATCCCAGCACTTTGGGAGGCCGAGACGGGCGGATCACGAGGTCAGGAGATCGAGACCATCCTGGCTAACACAATGAAACCCCGTCTCCACTAAAAATACAAAAAAATTAGCCGGGCGCGGTGGCGGCGCCTGTAGTCCTAGCTACTCGGGAGGCTGAGGCAGGAGAATGGCGGGAACCCGGGAGGCGGAGCTTGCAGTGAGCCGAGATCGCGCCACTGCACTCCAGCCTGGGCGACAGAGCGAGACTCCGCCTCAAAAAAAAAAAAAAAAAAAAGAGATTCTCCTGGCTCAGCCTCCTAAGTAGCTGGGACTACAGGCATGTGCCACCAACATGCCCGGGTAATTTTTGCATTTCTAGTAGAGGTGAGGTTGGCCATGTTGGCCAGGCTGGTCTTGAACTCCTGGCCTCAGGTGATCCTCTTGCCTCAGCCTCCCAATGTGCTGGGATTACAGGCATGAGCCACTGTGCCTGGCCCAAATTATTCTTATTTTTTAAGACAGGGTCTCGCTCTGTTGCCTAGGCTGGAGTGCAGTGGCACAATCACAGCTCACTGCAGCCTCAACCTCCTGGACTCAAGTGATCCTCCCACCTCAGCCTCCCAAGCAGCTGGCATTACAGGCATGCACTACCAGGTCTGGCTAATTTTTTCATTTTTTGTAAAATTTCCAGGCTGGTCCTGAACTCCTGGCTTCAAATAATCTGGCTGACTTGACCTCCCCAAATGCTGTGAATACAAGTGTCAGCCACCACCACGCCCGGCCTCTGCTTTCTTAGTTGTGGAAATAGACCTGGTCTCAAGTGGGGATGGCCTGGAACAGAGACCTCAGCTGACCCACAAGGATGGGGTTTGAGATCTGGGGCTCTTTGTCACAGCGGCATAACCCAGCCTGTACTGACTAATACAGCCCCTATAGACCCCGGCTGCAATGTTTAAATCAAGGTAGTTGGCTACTTCATTAATCTGACACACATTCATTCAAAAGCGCTGCTAGGTTGAGTGACCAGGTTGTCACACAGACTCTGCAGACCCCAGAGGTGGCGATGCCTGTGTGTGGCCACTGCGCGTTCGGCCCCACAGACCTGGTTTTGCTTTTCCAGCAACCTCCAAAGACCAAAGCTTTCCGGATGGCCACGCCCACACTGCTCTGAGTCCCGGCTCCCCGTCCCTGCAGCAGCCACGGAGCTGCAGGACGGGGGCCTCCAAGGAACAACTGGCTGTGGGACAATCAGAGGCCACTCCCACCTGTGTGTCAAGGAGGACCAAGCCCAGGGATTTGGTCCAGAAAACACAACGTCCCTCCATCCCGACCCCCGACTCACACAGGGCCTGTCCTGACCAGCATTTACACCAGGAGGTGCCTGTTGGCCAAGGTGAGAGTCCAAAGCCTCCCGCCCCAGCCGGCAGAGCGCAGGCTACTGCAACGCTGGATGGGCTTCCAAAGAGCCCCGTGTGACCGTCAGCCACCAAAATGGGCCCCCCTTCCTGAGGGCATGAGCAGGTGGGCGCCACCATGTGGAGTGGCCCAACGGGGGTGGGTGCCCCGTGTCATGTCTGTGCACAGAAAACCCCTCAACAGAAGCTCCCGCGTGACACTGGTGCTGGGACAGGCGCAACCAGCCGTCTCCACAGCAGTTGGGCTCCCGTCTGGGTGGGTGAGCCCGAGCCTGACTCACCTGCCAGGACACAGCCAGCTGAGCGATCTCCCGGCCCGACATGCCCTCCGTCAGCCGAGCGATCTCCGAACACTTCCTCCCGTAGTCAAACTGGGCCAACTTCAGACGCCTGGGGAAGGAGTTCCCAAGTGGGCCGGCCACGGCAGCGGCTCCCACACCACGAGGTGGGGACTGGAAGACACGCCGCCAGGCGGGCACCCATGCCAGATGTCCCCTTGGGAGGGGACCTCTCCCTGTGACAGCCCAGCTCTGCACCATCTGTCTGCTGCAGGCCAGGCCCAGACTGAGCAGGAAGAGAGCGGCTACAGGGCCTAGAGATGGCCCCAACCACTCCTCACAGCAGCCCTGCCCACAGCTGCTCACACAGCACCCGCAGGACGCATGGCCTTTACGCTGGCAGTGGCGAGCCCTGACTTCTAGAAAAGCATCTGCCTGAAGGCCACAGACGCCAAGTCATGGTGCCAGGGCTATGAGCAGCCATGGGGGCGGGGGGAGCCCAGGGCAGGGGAGGGCATAGGGAAACAGGCCCAGACAGCTGGGCTGGCACGGAGCAGGTGGCAGCGGCAACCAGGCTTTCTTTCGTCGTCACTGGCGACAGCAGGGATTTAGGTCAGGTGCACAGAAGGACTCAGAAACCAGGGCCCTGGGGACGCCAAGAAGTGGAGCGGCCTCTGTTCATCTGGAGTGTTCCTGAGGCAGCCGGCGTGTGGCCCCAGGGCCCCTCATCACCTGGAGGGCTCTGCCCACCGTGCCTGCTGCACCCACCGCCAGCGACAGGGAGCTTGATAGCCTCAAGGCACAAGTGCAGCCAGAGCTGCGCCCCACACCATGAGGCTCCAGGGCCAGCGTGGCAGGTGGAGGAAGGCCAGGCCAGCAGCCAGCAGTGGACCATGAGGAGCCTCTCCCTCCAATCCCGACATGGGGGTCTCAGAGCAACATTCCACGTCACCTCCCATCGGGGTGGCTGGGCACAGGATTTCCTTACAGCCTTCCGTGGAGTGAAGAGGAATGGAAAAGAGGCCGGGCATGGTAGCTCACATCTGTAATCCCTGCACTTTGGGAGGCTGAGGAGGGTGAATCACTTGAGGTAAGGAGTTCGAGACCAGCCTGGCCAATATCATAAAACCCCGTTTCACGATACTAAAAATAAAAAAAAAATTTAGCCAGGCATGGTGGTGGGTGACTGTAATCTGAGCTACTCAGGAGGCTGAGGCAAAAGGACTGTTTGAACCCGGGAAACAGAGGTTGCAGTGAACTGAGATCATGCCACTGCACTCCAGCCTGGGGGACAAGAACGAGACTCCGTCTCAAAAAAAACAAAAAAAGGAATGTTGAAGGTTTGTAAGTGATGGTGGACTCTGCCCCCAAACCCAAGGAGATACCACCAGGCTGTTCTCAGGTGGTGATGAAGAAAGGGGGGCGGGACCTCCCTGGATGTGGCCTCTGGGACCCTTGGGGCCCACAGTCTCCTGTTCGAAACTACAGGACAGGGAGGTGGTGCCCACCCCTGTGACGGGGCCTGCTGGGAGCGTCTGGAGAGCAGGGGCGGGGTGGGCCCTGAGCGAGGGTCCCTGGACAGGGGCGGGTGAGGCGGGACACTTACTGCTTTCCTTCTGTGGCCGGCTTAAGAACATACTTGTCAAAATACATTCTCACCAGGCGCTCCCGCTCCTCCAGCCGCGGCAGGTCGAAGTGAACCATCACGTCAATGCGGTCGTTGATGGCCCAGTCGAACTGCTCGGGCTGGTTGCTGGCCAGGACCAGCATGAACCTGCGGGGCGGGGATGAGGATGCTGGGGCTGGTGGCCGAGCTGCGCTGAGGGAAACGGGGCCGCCTCAGCCCCCACAGGAAGCATCTAAAGCAGCAAGAAACATGAGGACGCGGGCACAGCCCTGGTCGGCCGCCTGCCCCACCGTACCCAGCTGTCCCTCCGCCCGGCTTCCTGGGCCTCTGTTCTTGCCCCATATGGTGCTTCCCTGCTGACCCTTGCCAAGCCTGATAGGCAGCACCGGGACCACCACTCCTCCTGCTGCCTGAGCCCCGCCATGCTGGGAGCAGGGATGCAGGACCCAGAGTCTGTGTCAGGAGTGGCCACATGAGCCAGGACCAGGACCTCAGGGGCTCGGGTGCAGCGGAGGCTCAGCAGGGTCCCAGCCCTGCCTCTCTGGGAAGGACCTGAGCCAGGGCTCCAGGGAGCGTGTACCGGCAGCAGCTGAGCCAGGGAGCCCAACACGCCTGAGGAGTCGGCCACGGCCAACTGGTAGGACTTGATCCTCCGTGTGACACGTGACTGGGGCTGGAGGGGCCCAGGAGACTAAAAAACTCAAACGTAGGGGATTTGGAAGGAAGTAGGGAGCCTGCCGTGGGGCGATCACCATACTGGGGACCTCAGGGCAGCAGCTCACGGAGGACGCACAATGTGCGGAGGCCCCCAGGCCTGGAGGGTGCACCCCTGTCCAACATCCGGGCAGGGGTCCAAGGCCCCAGGCTCCGCCCAAACACACAGGACCTGCTCGTGCCCAGCTTCCCGTGGGAGCAACCGTGTCTCCATCTCCCACCCCAGGGCACCCACACCCTCCAAGGGAGACCCAGCAGAGCCTCAGACCATCAGACAGCCTCCCTTGCAGGCACAGGACCGCGGAAACCCAGGGGCAGAGGGACCTGAAAGCTGGGGCGGCATCGCACAGGGCCGTGAGGACGGGACTGACCCCGGCTCTGCCCAGGAGGCCCCCGCATGTTCCTGAGTAACGCCCCATGCTGTCCCGAGCTGGGCCGTTCCCAGGGGACATCCGAGGTGGACACGCTGAGGCCACGGGTGCTGCCCAGCACTGTGATCCAGGGCCCCTGAGGTCCCTCGGTGGGAACCAAGGGCGACGGCTGCACAGCCCTACCCGGGGGCCTAGGACGCTCCCTCACTTGTTGCTGTGCTGGCCCGTGCGGTACAGGAAGGCGTTCAGTGTGGCCCGCAGGTCCTCGCTTATCTTCTCCTACAGAGAAGGTTCTAGCTTTAGACACCAGGAGCAAAGCCTTGTAAACAGCCACAGCAGAAGCTCCCACAGCCCTCCCTCCTGCAGGGAGCAGGGACGCGGCGACACTTTCATGGATCTAAACTCAAAAGCCTGACCAGGGCCAGGGGCGGTGGCTCATGCACATAACCTAGCATTTGGGGAGGCTGAGGAGGGCAGATCACCTGAGGTAGGGAGTTTGAGGCCATCCTGGCCAACATGATGAGACCCCGTCTACACTAAAAGTACAAAAATTAGCCAGGGTAGTGGCACACCTGTAGTCCCAGCTACGTGGGAGGCTGAAGCAGGAGAATCACTTCAACCTGGGAGGCAGAGGTTGCAGCGAGCCGAAATTGCACCGCTGCACTCCAGCATGGGCGACAGAGTGAGACTCTGTCTCAAAAACAAAAACAAAAACAAAAACAAAAAAAACCCTGACTGGGCATGGGGGCTCACATCTGTAATCCCAGAACCTCAGAAGGTCAAGGCGGGAGCATCTCTTATAGCCCAGCCTGGGTAATGAGGGGAACCTGGGAGGCAGAGGTTGCAGCGAGCTGAAATTGCACCGCTGCACTCCAGCATGGGAGACAGAGTGAGACTCTGGGAAAAAAAAAAAAAAAAAGCCTGACTGGGCGTGGGGACTCACATATGTAATACCTGCACTTGAGAACGTCAAGGCGGGCAAACCTCTTTAGCTCAGAAGTTCAAGCCCAGTCTGGACAACGTGAGGAAACTCCATCTCTACTAACATTACAAAAAAATTAGCCGGGCATGGCACTGTGCCCCTGCAGTCCTGCCTACGCGGGCAGCTGAGGCAGGAGGACAGCTTGAGCTCGAGAGGTCGAGGCTACAGTGAACTGTGATCACGCCACTGCACTCCAGCCTGGGCGACTGAGACCCTGTCTTAAAATGATAATTAAAAGGCTGGGCGTGGTGGATCACGCATGCAATCCCAGTATTTTGGGAGGCTGAGGCGGGAGGATCATTTGAGATCAGGAGTTTTTGACCAGCCTGACCAACATGGTGAAACCCCATCTCTATTAAAAATACAAAAAAAACGTAACTGGGTATGGTGGCAAAAGCATGTAATCCCAGCTATTTAGGGGGCTGAGGCAGGAGACTAGCTTGAATCCAGGAAGTGGAGGTTGCAGTGAGCCAAGATTGCGCCACTGCAAGCCAGCTTAAGCCATAGAGCGAGACTTCCTCTCAAATAAATAAAAATAAAAAGAGACCAGGGCATCCGGGTGTGGTGGCTCACGCCTGTATCCCAGGACTTTTGGAGGCCAAGGAGGGCGGATCACCTGAGGTCAGGAGTTCGAGACCAGCCTGGCCAACATGATGAAACCCCGTTTCTACTAAAAATAGAAATACTGTCTGGACATGGTGGTGGGCACCTGTAATCCAAGCTACTTGGGAGGCTGAGACAGAAGAATCGCTTGAACCCAGGAGTTGGAGGCTGCAGTGAGCTGACATTATACCCTTGCACTCCAGCCTGGCTACAGAGAGAGATTCCATCTCAAAAACCAAAACAAAAAAACCCTCAAAAGCCATAACTTAACTTCCAGCTGACCTAAAAAATGCCGTTTTTCACACAAAACTTAGAGAGAAAAAGACTTTGATAAGAGGGCTGCAGCCTGGCCCAGGGAGACGGCTGTGTCCACTCCACCACCCCCGTGGTCAGACAGAGGCTTAGTGACACTCACGGTGGCTCGCTTCCGAAGGAAGGCGTCTGCTTCATCCACGAAGAGCAGGAGGCTGTGAACGAGAGGGAGGCCAAGCATGGCGAGAGTGACACCTGGAGTGGCCCACAGCAGCGTCCGGCTGTGGCGGGAGCAGGCCGAGCGGGCAGATCCCCAAGGGGTGCAGCCTCTGCCCCATCAGGAGCCCTAAGTCCTGGATCTGACAGAAGCCCATCAGCCTGGCCTCTGGGCAGCTGACCACAGCCCAGTCTCACAAGGCGCCGGAAAGCCAACGGCACACGGGGGCACCAGACTCTGCCCTGCAGGCTTCACCCCCACCCGGCCCAGTGCAGCGCTGGTGGCCGCTCAGAGTCCACACCAGGGGCAGGATCTTCTAAAGTGGGAGGGTGCCAGCCATGAGGAATGTGGTGCCAATGTGGACAGCTGAGGTCCCAAGGGTGCCCAGGCTGTGCCCTGCGCGGGGTCACTGTGGGACCTATCGAAGGGTGTGTGCCATGCTGTCTTCGGCTGACTTCCAAATGGTTCTACCAAAAGGAACTGGTGCCCACGCCCACCTGCACGCGTGTCGGAGGGAGGGCGGCCGTGGAGGAGGCGCCCCTGCAGCTGTGAAGACCCCTCACCCCCTACACCCACCCACCTCCCTTCTGCCCTGAGCCAAGTATCCCACTGGCAGCCTCCAAACACTGGGGGCCTCGTGTCCACCAGGGTCCACACTCAGGGGACCTTCCCTCCGAGGGACCCTCCGCCCGGCCTCCTGCGTGGCCACAAGGACAGAGCTGCAGAAAGACCACGAGGTCCCGGAAAGCCACCTGGACCCCCTTCCCCGAAGGCAGCCTGCTGGGCCGCAGTGAAGGGCCTGTGGGCATGCTGTGGGGACGTCTCACCCGCGCCGGCTGGTATTGGCCCAGTCAAACAGCTTGTGCATGGCGGTCACGCCTTCCCGCCCCATGGGGGCCACGTCCCCGCCTGTCATGATGGCGTAGTCCATGCCTGAGTGCACGGCGAGTTTCTAGACAGGAAGAGTGAGGGGAGTCAGAACAGATGTTCCATCTGCCTCGGCAAAGCCTGCACACTCCACCCAGAGTGTGGAGCCCCTGTCGGGCGTCCCTGCCTGGAAGCCACAGCCTGGAAGCCACAGCCTGCCAAACAGGAGACGTCCCCTGCCTGGAAGATGGGAGGCGCTGTTGCCCACACCAACACCCTGAACCTACATGAGAGCGGACAAAGGCCTAAGGGAAGTCCACTCCCCAGGCGGCCGACCCCCAGACACCTGCAGGCCGGTGAGACCCCAGCGGCCCCTGGCCCACCTGCGCAGCCAGGTGCTCTCACCTTGGCAAATAGCGTCTTCCCGGTGCCTGGCGGCCCGTACATCAGAACGTTCCTGTACAGGCTGCGGTTCTTCTTCGTGTTCCTTGTTGCTATGGCAATGTCGCGCACCCGCGCTTCCAGGCTGGGCTGCCAGGGAAGACGGGGACTTGAGGGACACACTCAGGGCCCACGGAAGCCTTGGGAGTAGGGGCTGCAGCAATGCCCTGTTGTGGACTCCACTCCTCGGGGTGCCGACCAGCTGACAGACAGCCTATCCCCGGCACGGTCCAAGCGGTCGCATCTCAGAAGCCGAAAGCTCCTCAGCACCACCACGAGTGCCAGCAAGGGCCACAGCCTGGCGCAGCTCCGGGGACCCCTCCCTGCACCTCCCCGGTCCCAGGCACACCGACTTACACTCAGCACAACACCCTCCAGTGCATCCTGGGGCCGACTGAGGAGCCGCCGGCTGACCTACCGGAGCGGAAAGGGAAGCGCCATTGGGTCACCTGCCACAGCCACGGCACAGCCACCAACGCACAGACAAACTCAGTAACACACCGAAACGGAGCTGCCCCAAAGCACTGCCAGGACTGGCCAGGACCTGGAACCCCGCCGCGCTGGGAGACTGGGTGACTGTTGCTGGGATTGGGGGCATTTTCCAGTTCCTTATTGGCTTTTATTTCATTACCTACCAAGTGATCTGTGGAGACCCCACCACCCCCGTGTGGAGAGCAGGCACCTCGGGGGTGGCCAGTGGCGCGGCTCCCCAGGGAGGCCGCCAGACACCATGGTCTGTGGCAGCTTCCCCGACACACACAAGCACACCCAAGTCCCAGCACTTGCAAGGACCCCGATGTGCTCCCAGGTCCCACCACGAGCCCCGAGCAGGGCAGACCGAAGCAGATGGGGCAAGAGTCTCACTGATGCAGACCCCTAAGCTACAGCGCCGGACAGGAAAACCCGGGCGTGAAGGAGCGTGCGGTTGCCTGTCATCCGGGGAAAGGGGAGGGACAGGAGGGTATGCACAGACAGGAGGGTGTGCGCGGACAGGAGGGTGTGCGCGGACAGGAGGGTGTGCACGGGCGGGCTCTGCTCGTGGGGTAGAGGGGACTCAGCCAGGAACCGCACTCAGGAAGGACCAGGCCCGCGCTGCTACCTGGAAGGGGTGCTGCAGCGCCTCCAGCACCGTGATGCGGGACGTCTCCCTCACCAGGGATGGCTTCCACAGCCGAGCCTCGATGAAGCGGGCCGCCGCGGCTGTCCCATTCTTGGCAGAGTAGACCCCGCCAGCCAGCAGCGTCAGCCCAACCACCTGCAGCGGAGACACTGCACTGGTGTGCCTGCCCCACCCTCCCTCCCTCCTAGAGCGGGAGATGCACGGGGCTGCCCCACCCTCTCTCCGCCCAAGGGAGCAGCACAGGGCTGTGTGCTGGCAGCACAGGAACCAGAATTCCCGCCCCGAATCCCACAGCCACGCGGTTACAGGAGGCAGGCGGGGCCGTCACAGCGCCCTCACTCAGGGCCATTTTCTCTGCAACTGGCAGCATAAATCCTGCAAAGCCCTGGTCGCTGAGCAGGGCCCTGGGCAGACTCAGCAGGCTATGTCACAGGGCCACACCCTCTGCTACTTCCTTGGCCACTAAAATGGTACTTTATTCCTGGAAAACAAGGCTAACCCGAAATCTCTGACTCGTTTTAAAAATCGATTAGGCTGACTGGGCGCGGTAGCTCAGGCCTGCAATCCCAGCACTTTGGGAGGCTGAGGCGGGTGGATCACCTGAGGTCGGGAGTTCGAGGCCAGCCTAACCAACCTGGAGAAACCCTTTCTCTACTAAAAAACAAAAAATTAGCTGGCCATGGTGGCAAATGCCTGTAATCCTGTCTACGTGGGAGGCTGAGGCAGGAGAATCGCTTGAACCCGGGAGGCGGGGGTTGCAGTGAGCTGAAACCGTGCCATTACACTCCAGCCTATGCAACGAAAGCAAAAGTCTGTCTCAAAAACAAACAAAAACGTAGTCAGGCCTGGTGGCTCACCCATGTAATCCCAGCACTTTGGGAGGCCAAGACGGGCTGATCACTTGAGGTCCGAAGTTCGTGACCAGCCTGGCCAACGTGGTGAAACCCCATCTCTACTAAAAATAGAAAAACTGGCCTCGCCTGGTAGCACAGGCCTGTATTAGCTGGGCGTGGCGACGTGAGCCTGTAATCCCAGTCACTCGGGAGGCTGAGGCAGGAGAACTGCTTGAACTGGGGAGGTGCAGCTTGCAGTGAGCCGAGATGGCGCCACTGCACTCCAGTCTGACCACAGAGCAAGACCCTGCCTCTAAACACAAATACACAAAAGTCAATGGTGCATTAAGGAGTTCCCTCATGTTCTCATGTGACGCCGTCTCACCAACACGGGTGGAAACACCACCGGCGACATTCACCGTCACACTGGCGAGGCCACGGACAGGCGCTGCAGTCACAGCACAGGGCACCCGCACCATGGCAGAGCAACTGCCCACTGTGTGCCAGGCACCTACTGTGTGCTGGGCATGGGGGGACGGAGGACGCAGCCGTGTGCGACGTAGTGCGCCACCACAGCAGGCCGGAGCCTGAGCACAGAGTGAGGCTTTAAACAAGAGAGGAATCTGTGAACTTCAAACTCTCAGGGTTTTATAAGGACTAAAGAAGGTTTTTGCAAAATGGAGTCGGGGTCTTTGTTTTTGTTTTGAGAAGGAGCCTCGCTCTGTGGCCCAGGCTGGAGTGCAGTGGCGGGATCTCGGCTCACTGCAACCTCCATCTCCCGGCTCATGTGATTCTCCTCCCACAGCCTTCTGAGTAGCTTGGACTACAGGCGCCCGCCACCATGCATGGCTAATTTTTTTGTATTTTTTTTTCTTTTTTTTAGTAGAGACGGGGTTTCACCGTGTTAGCCAGGATGGTCTCGATCCCCTGACATCGTGATCCGCCCACCTCTGCCTCTGCCTCCCAAAGTGCAGAAATCACAGGTGTGAGCCACCACTCTTGACAATTTTTTTCTTGAGACAAGGATTTGTTCTGTCGCCCAGGATGGAGTGCGGTGGTGCGATCTCAGCTCACTGCAGCTGCAACCTCCCTAGGTTTAAGTGATCCTCCTACCTCAGCCTCTCGAACAGTGGGACCATAGACGCTGCCACCTCACCCAGCTAATGTTTGATTTTTTTGTAGAGATGGAGTCTCACTGTGTGGCCCAGGCTAGCAACTGTTTTCTTCCTCTAGTTTGAGAAGGGAGGAGCAGCCGTGGCCAGCAGGTACAACGTGGGTTTGCTCTGTGCTGGCAGAGCGCCAGGGCCTGTGCAGAGCCAGCAGGGACAGGACCCAGGGCTCCAGGAGGCCCACACAGGCTGCCCCTCAGCCACCTCCCAGCCTTGTTTTATAAGAATGTTTACCGTGGCTGTCACTTTCTTCCGGTCTGTCAAAAAGGCATGGAATCCTTCCCCAAACAAGGTGCCAGCCGTCCTGCGGGGAAAGCAGCGATGTGACCAGGACGGACAAGAAGATCCACGCCACGTAGCAAGAGCAGGTCGAGGCCCTGAGATGGCGGCCCGGCCTTGCCAGGACAGAGGGGCAGTGACCCCACCAAGGAGCCAGCCTACGGCGGCCAGGCCTGGAAGAGCTGGAGAGCCCCAGGAACAGCAACTCACACCTGCGGAGCTCCGTCTGCAGCCAGCATGGGCCTCGGCAGCGCTCACCTGATGGACTCCAAGACGGTCTGACGGTGCTCGGCCGCCTTCAGGTGGATCTGCTCGCGGATGATGTCTGCGTTCTCTCGTTCGGCCTTGGCGCGTGCCCGGGCCTCGGCCTCCACTCGCAGTATCTCGTTCTTCTGCCGCAGCTCCATCTCCCGCTCCACGGTGGCTGCCCCAGAGAAGCAGGGCAGCTCAGTGCCACGCAGTGCAGCACGTCTGCCTCCGTCCACACGGTGGACAGCCCCACGCCACGGACCGGCCCACACCGCTGGCAGGCTAAGGCCACGGACAGGCCCACGCCACCACCAGGCCCACGCCACGGACAGGCCACCACAGACCAGCCCAGGCCACGGACTGGCCCAGGCCACTGACAGGCCCACACTGCCAATAGGCTAAGACCATGGACTGGCTCACACTAAGGACAAGCCCAGCCCATGGGCAGGCCCACACCACAGCCCGCACCATGCCATGGACAGACACACACAGGCCTTTGTAGGAACGGTGCACATGCCGGCCCTGCCCGTGGATTAGAGCCCCTGAAATCCGACCCAGAGGCCCAGGCACCTTGTCAGGATGTTCGCTTTAAAGCAAAGAACTGGAATGTGGAGTTCCCAGAGAAGCCCCCCTCACACAGAAACACAGCTCTCAGATCTCAGAGGCGCGTGCCGTGCCGTGTCTGGCTATGGAATAGTGAACGTGCACACCTCACCACAAGCCCATCCCCGGTGAAAAGTGGTGACAAACATTCGCCTGGCGCCCTCACCGACAAATGCCACGTGGCACCAAATACTTGTGATCCTCATCGGGGACAGTAAAGACAGTAAACAGGACAGTCCAGACCCATGTTCGAAGCAGAACACAGGGACTCACACCTGTAATCCCAGCTCTGTGGAAGGCCAAGGCAGGTGGAGAACGAGGTCAAGAAGTTCAAGACCAGCCTGCTCAACATAGTGAAACCCTGTCTCTACTGAGGATACAAAAAAATTAGCCGGGTGTGGCGGCGGGCACCTGTGATCCCAGCTACTCGGAAGGCTGAGGCAGAATTGCTTAAACCCAGGAGACGGAGGCTGCAGTGAGCTGAGATTGTGCCACTGCACTCCAGCCTGGGTGACAGAGCGAGACTCCGTCTCAAAAAAAAAAAAAGACCCACGTTCTTCCCACGAAGTGAAGCAGCTCATGCCCCCCCCCGCCCCGCACAGGCCCTGGCGTCTGGTCGCAGACAGAGGTGCCTTCCGAGAGGCAGTCCCACCCCAGGAAGCCCCAGCAGCCTTGCCCACTGCATGGGTAGCTATGAGGGGCTCAGGCTCAGTGAACGCCGGGTAAGTGTCTGTCAGGCGCTGAGGTCCACAAGCAGCCCCCGCTCTCCATGCTGCCACCGCGGCCTCCGCCCCAGCCAGGAGAGCAGACAGCCTACCTCGCCGCATGGCCTCCTGCTTCTGCACTGACTCTTCCTGCTTCCGTAAATTCTCCTCATTGAGAAGTTGCTAAGAAGCCGTAGAAAAAGAGAAAAGCCTTTAAAACCAGAAAAACACTCAACACCAATCCAGAGGTTGTGTCTGCCCCAGGACGGGAGGGCTCCAAGCGTCTCGGGCACCTGGGGCCCTGCAGATGCCACAGCCGGACACAGACACGGGTGACATCGGCCGGGACGGCAGTCGCTGAGGGGCTGCTTTCAGAACCCAAACTCCCCAGCGGCAGAAAACAGCCCCCACTGCGGCTTCCCTGAGAAGGGCCACTGCGCGGCCGACCTCCCAACACCACCGCCCTGATTCACGCTGTGCTGAAGGAAGCCTCTGTCGTCTGCCAATTAAATGCTGAAGCTACAGTGGCCACAACAGGCAACGCGTGAACCCCGCCTGTGAGTTCAGGACTAGGGCGACGGGCCCTAAGGAGCAGGGAGCAGATGTCACCCAAGCTTTTCTGATGGGCCCAGAGACCTGCTCTCTGCCACTGACCAGCCATCACAAGCACAACCCCCCACGCTGCCAGCTGGGCACCCGGGTGGGAGACAAGGAGGCTCCACGAGCCTGGAGAGCCTCTGCTGCGGAGACCATGCAGGGGGTGTGCGGGGGGTGATTCTGCCCGTGTGGGGGTGTATGCGCAGGGCGTGTGCGCCCGTGGTGGGGGGTGTGCCCATGCAGGAGGGGTTATGCATGCCCATGTGGGTGTGGGCCGGGGTGTGTGTGCCCGTGTGCGGTGTGCGGGGATGTGTACGTGCCCGTGTGCGGGGTGTGTGTCCATGTGGGGGGGGTGTGTACCTGTGTGCAGGGCGTGTGTGCCCGTGGTGGGGGGTGTGCCCATGCAGGAGGGGTTATGCATGCCCATGTGGGTGTGGGCCGGGGTGTGTGTGCCCATGTGTGGTGTGTGTGCCCGTGTGCGGTGTGTGGGGTGTGTGTCCATGTGGGGGGGGTGTGTACCTGTGTGCAGGGTGTGTGTGCCCGTGTGTATGGGGGTATGTTTGCGGGTGGGCGTGTGTGGGCCTCTGTGGGGGTGTGTGTGTTCCCGTGTGGGGGGGTGCCTGTCTCCCTGTACGTGTGTGCACGTCTCTGCATGTGTGCCTGTACACGTGTGCCGGTGCACGTCTGTCCACGAAGTTTCCCCTGCACTAGCACCCACCATCAGCAGCCCCAGCGTTCTGGCCCCACGGCCTCTGACCCACCAACCGGTACGAAGCCGCCTACATTCTCAGGGACGCAGGCGCCTCGCAGGGGAGGCTCAGCTCACCTGCTGCTTCAATTGGTCCTCGTAGCGCTGCCGGGCCAGCTTGTCTTGATACTGGGCCCTCTGGGGGAGAAGAGGGAGGCAAGGACACATCTCAGCCGGGAGCTGCACTCAGGGCCGACCCGGCCGGGCACCGGGACTCCCACGCGCCATCAGCCTCACACAAACATGGGGGGGCGGGGACCTCCCGTCCGGCTCAGCAGTGAGGGACTTTGCAGGTCTTAGGCGTTTGTGCAAGGCTGTTCCAAGGGCAGCTCTAAAGGCTGACTCCAGAGCGCCTGGGACCGTGCCCGGTTCCTAGTCCTGCCCCGAGCCATCCCCTGGAGTCGGGCGGCCTCCCTCACGGCCTCTCGCGCTCTTACGGCCTGGTGCTGCCGCGTCTCCTCGCTCAGGGTCTTCCTCCTTTCCTCGGCCTGCGCCCGGATCTGCTCGCTCCTGAGCTGCTCCACAGCGGCCTCGTACTCCTGCAGAGCACAGCACCCACCACGTGGCACTTCTCAGGGCTGGCGCTGCCTGACAGTCCCTCCTGTGTCTGCACGGGCCCCGGCACGGCAGAGACTCCGTACCCGGACTAGTGTGTGCAGCAGGCTCGGGGCTTCCAGCTGCATCTGCACCCAGGCTCAGGCCCTGGGGGAATCCAGACCCGCAGGCAGAGAAGCACCAGCAGAAGCCTGCGAAGGCCCCCAGGGAAGGAGGGCGAACACCAACCCCACCCAAGGCTGTTTCTGGGCAGCTCCGGTCAGGTGCTCACTTTTGGACCATGATGGGGGCAGAGCTCGTGCCTATTCTAGGAATCCTGCTGGGTGGGCCGGGCGTCATGGCTCCAGCCTATAATCCCAGCGCCTTGTGAGGTCAAAGTGGGTGGATCACCTGAGGTCAGGAATTAGAGACCAACCTGGACAACATGATGAAACCCCATCTCTACTAAAAATATAAAAATCAGCCAGTTGTGGTGGCGGGCTCTTGTAGTCCCAGCTGCTCGGAGGCTGAGAAAGGAGGTTGAACCCAGGAGGTGGAGGTTGCAGTGAGCCGAGATCACGCCACTACACGCCAGCCTGGAAAACAGACTAAGACTCTGTCTTTAAAAAAATAAAAATAATATGAAACAGGGCGGGCACAGTGGCACATGCCTATAATCCCAGCACTTTGGGAGGCCGAGGCAGGTGGATCACTTGAAGTCAGGAGTTCGAGACCAGCCTGGCCAACATGGTGAAACCCTGTCTCTACTAAAAATATAAAAAGTAGCCAGGTGTGGTGGCGGGTGCCTGTAATCCCAGCTATTCAGGAGGCTGAGGGAGGAGAATTGTTTGAACCCAGGAGGCGGAGGTTGCAGTGAGCCCAGAAGGCACCACAGAACTCCAGCCTGGGAAACAGACTCCATTTCAAAATAAATAAATAAATAAAATAAAACAAAAAAATCCTGCTGAGCATAATGAAATGAGGTGAGAACCTCAAGAAGACCCAGGCCCTCCAGACGACAAGACACCCTCACCAACACTGGTCCTCTCTCTCGGGTGGCACTGCAACAGCATCTCTCACCTCCCCTTGTTTCCTTCTGTGAGATGAGGCACCCAAGCTTGGCCCTGGGCCCCACTGCTGCCCATGTACACGTCGCTGGCCCTACCCACCGGCAGTAGCCCACCAATCTCCACGCCCAAACCCCACGTGCACCCCGGCCTCCCCACCCACACCGGCCCCACTCACTTTGAGCTTGGACTGTTGCTCCAGCTGCAGCGTCTGCTCCTGCATCTGTGCCAGATTCAGGGCATCCTTGGCATAACCTGTGGATGCAGGGGCACGGAGGGCAGGTGTTAGGATACCCGGATGCCACTGGGCAGGCATGCACATCAGCCAAGGGGCTTTCTGGAATCCACGGCCACGCCTCGACCTCAAAGCCCCCAGCCCTGCCTCACCATCCTCCTTCCCAGTCAGACCTGGCATGACGATGCCCCGTCCCCAGCACATGGGCTGATGCATTTGTGGGGTTTTACCCCCCAGGGACAGTCTTGGAGGGTCACATCGGGAAGGCCGTCCCACATGGACGGGAGGAGGCTATTTCCCAATTCAACAGAAAGTCAGGTGATGGCTAAAGGGTCCTCTATTTTTTCATGTTACAAACGCTTTTCTTAAGCTTCCAATAGCTATTGTCATTGATCTGCCATCAGGCACGTGCAGGCAAGAAAGAGAATGAATAAGAACTGGATACCAGCCAACACGCTCAGGGTGACGAGGGCAAGCGTATGACAACGTCCCCAGTTACACTTTGTTCCTGGTGGGGAACTGACAGGTTGACGTTTGGGTGTTCTGGGACAGAAGTACGTATTCTCCGAGCTGCTGAGGCCTAAGCATCAGGTCTCAAAATTTTCTGGGATGACAGTTTTCCCATCACAAAATTTTACCATAAAAATCTTCTGGTCAAGCACGGTGGCTCACTCCTGTAATCCCAGCACTTTGAGAGGCTGAGGCGGGTGGATCACTTGAGGCCAGGAGTTAGAGACCAACCTGACCAATGTGGTGAAACCCCATTTCTACTAAATATACAAAAATCAGCCGGGTGCAGTGGCGCACACCTGTAATCCCAGCTACTTTGAGGCTGAGGTGGGAGGATGGCTTGAACCCCAGAGGCAGAGGCTGCAGTGAACCCAGATCATGCCACTACACTCCAGCTGGATAGAGAGAGACTTAAAGAAACAAATCTCCAGGCTGGCCAACATGGCGAACCTCGTCTCTACTAAAAAGACAAAAAAAGAGCAGGGCACAATGGTACACGCCTGTGACCTCAGCTACTTGGGAGGCCGAGGCTGGAGAATTGCTTGAACCCAGGAGGTGGATGTTGCGATGAACCGAGGTTGCGCCACTGCACTCCAGCCTGGGCGACAGAGCGCATCTCCATCTCAAATAAGTAAATAAATAAATACATCTTCTAACACAGAAAGACACGTCCGTAAAGCCGGCAGGGACCCCTGATGTTCCTGGGCTGGGGCTTTGTTCCCGTCTCTCTGCCTCCTGCAGGCCGTCTCACTTTTTGAAGCCTTCAGAGTCAACTGTAGCAAACACATCACTACCTAGAGCTTGACGTTTGTTCTCAGCTCAGGTGTAATTTTTGGAGGTGACTGACACAGGCGTGAAGCACCGTGGGGAGCACTCATTGCATTTAGACAGAGGCAGCGATGCACTGGCGTGTGGGGTGGCTCTGCTTGGGCCTGTGGTTAGGCACGAACTGGCCTGACGGGCATCAGCGTCAGAGTCCAGGAAAGAGCTTGGAGGCCAACCTCGGGGGCCCCAGTGACCACAGCACAGATGGGACAGGGACCTGCCTCTCAGGGAAGACAGTGCCAGGTCAATGGGTTTGGCTGGTGAGCTCAGGAAGCCAAGGGCTGAAGGGCCCCGGGGCCCTCACCCACTCTCACTCTGACCTGGAGGGGGCCGAGGGTGTGTCAGCCCCCAGGGTCTTGCCACAGAGCAGTGACAGGAACGTGGGCGTCACAGTGAGGCGCTCTGCCTACCTCCTCCCGAGAGGACCTTTGGCTGGATTAAGCTGAGGCCACTCCCTCCCCTGAAAATGGCTCATTGACAGTTCCCACCTCCAGTGACTCTGGGGAGGATGAGAGGGGAAAGAGCAGGTCTGGGGCTCGTGTGGCCTCTCGTTATTAGAATGAGAACAATCATTTACCACCTTGGGGTGACCCTGTGCCAGGACGTGCTCCCAGCGCATGGATTCACACCCACTGGGCACGAGGGTCTCCTCCAGGCACCCCTCTGTGGAGGGCAGGGCGAGCGCTGGTGCTCACACAAACAGTTCTGGGACAATGTGCTGCTCTGGCTTCCAAGGACAGGCCGCAGGAGGGGTCAGGGAAGACCCTGGGAACGAGGCAGCATGGGGCTTTGCCTCCAGGGACAAAGGAGACAGCCAGGCTGTGAGGAGGAGCCGCCCATTTGCCCGGAGAGCAGCAAGGCCAAAGCAACGGGCTCCAGCCGAATCTCGGCGACCCTGCTGCCAGGAAAGGGGCACACAGGAAGCCAGGAGGGGACGGGCTTGCAGAGGGACTACCAGGCAGATGGACACGGCAGGGAGCACCCGGGGAAAAAGAGGTCCAGGACGGAAAGGGAGCGGCAAACTTTGGAGAAACCTCTCTCACCAGCCAGCAGTCAGGCCAGGAAGGAGGGAAGGGATAAAAATGAAAGAATGAAAGCGTCCACACCTGGAACAGAATCCACAGGAAACAAAGACTGATGGAGGGCTCCCCACGGTGCACCTGGCAGGCCCCGCTCGACCACAGAGGGCAGGCCAAGGCACTGGCAACCCAGGCAGCGCAGACTGCAGATCAGGGGCTCTGGGGCTGCCAGGACTGGAGCAACTCAGAGGCACAGGTCTGCACCATGGGGAGGAGGCCCTCGGTGGCCCGAGGCTGCTCAATCAGGCCTGTACCACTGATAACTGAGATTCAGCTTCTCGAAGTGGGACAAGTTTCGATCTCTAAGTGAAGTTAGCAGGTGAAAACCCTCAGGAATTCGGACAGAAAGGAACCCTCCAAATGAGCCTGCAGCAAGAAAGTCCGTCACCCAAGTCCGCTGTCCTCCGAGGTGCCCTGAAGTCTAGCCCTTGATTCCCATCCTAACCTGATCATTAAAATTACCCAGCAAGGCCATGAGCAGCGGCTCACGCCTGTAATCCCAGTGCTTTGCGAGGCCGAGGTGGGCGAATCACCTGAGGCCAGAATTCAAGACCAGCCTGGCCAACATGGTGAGTGCTCACACCTGAGGGCACTGGGTCAGGGATTTCCTCAAGTTGGGCAGCACGGCCTGACCTGCGGTTCACAGACCTCGCCGTGCAAACGCTAACGTCTTCCAACAAGAACTGCAAATCTGCTAGACTCTTGTTAGAACCAAATAACTCTCAAATATGCTTCCCTCGTTATGTGGCAATTGCTAGCAACCACCCAACAAACCCATCTACCGACATGGCCACGCCTCGGCCTGCGCCACGTGGAGGCAGCAAGCGCAGAAAGATCCCACGCACTCGGTGGTAACTGAAAGACCAGGGCCAGCCCCAGGCCCTGACCCTGTAACCCGTGAGCGCCACCTCCGCACCTGACCCGCTCTTGACAGCTGCAGAGGTGCAAAAGGGTGACGGAAAGAGTCCGATCCTCCCGGCACGCGAAACGGCTCCGGCCGGGGGTGCTCCGGGGGCGCAGTCTCCCCCGGGAAGTGGCTGCCGACAACGGCGAGGAGCAGCAAGGGCCAGAGCTCCGGGCCCGGCCCGGCCCGACCGTCCCACCCGCTCCGCTCCGCCGCACTCACGCGACTGCTCCAGCTCGCGGGCCGCCTTGGCGGCGCGCTCCAGGCCGGTGGGGTCGAAGTTGCTCCATTTGTCCTTGGGCGCCGGCCGGTCTCCCAAGACGCGGTCCCCGCCACCCTCGGCCCCGGGCTGCGCGGGCGGCAAAGGCAGCGGCGGCCCCGCGCCTTCACCCTTGGGGCCCTTGTTAATGCCGAAAAGCCACGACATGCTCGCGCCGCCGCCGCCAGGACCCCAACCCGAGTCTGACTCGCGTGCGTCTGGGACAAGCCTCCACGAGCCGCGAGCCGGTGGCCAAGACCACTGCGCAGGCGCGACACACCCCCTTCCTCCCGGCAATAGAAGCGCGTAGGGGACACGCGCGCAGCCCTCGGATTGGCCGCCAGGACAGTGACGCCACAGCGACGGCGCCGCCATGGCGGAGCGTGCTCTGGGACCCAGCGGGCGGGAATGGGGGGCGGGAGTAGGGCGGGGTGAAGCGTCTGGCTACGGGAGCCACGCCGGGACAAAATTCTCGAGGGACGGACGCGAACCCGGGGCAACCTCCGCCCAGCGCCGCGACCGCGTCGTTGCCAGGGGCTCCGCGGAGTTCCGGCCTTGGCGGCAACGGGTGGCAAGTGTCCAGGGAGCGCCCCGCGGTGAGTCCAGGACGCAGAGAAGAGTCTCGCGGGAGCCTCACCCGAGACAGCACCGGCGCCCGGGCGAGCTGAGCCCTTCCGCGGTGAGTCGGCGCCCTGGGGTCGCCGCGCCAGGAGCTCAGGGGAGGCACCTCCCCTCCTCCGTGTCTCTGCATGGCCCTAGGGCTCCCCACAGAGGGAGCCGGGGCCTCCCGCCCACGACCGCGGAGCGGCCCCTTCCCGCGTGGCGGGGCCAGCGAGCTCCTCTTGCGGGGCGTGGACGGGGCCGGGGTGCCCGGCATACAAGCTTATGGAGCAGCCCCCTTTGAAGATCTCCAGGTGGACCTCACAGAGATGCAAAGTGTGGCGGTAACAAGTGTTCGCTAGTTCTTGTGTGTACCTGCTCTGGGTGGGTGGAGGCTCATCCAACACGAACTGAGAAAGCTCCTGAAGTAACCCGTGTGCTTCTTCGAGATCTTATTCCTAGATTTGGACTGCGCTTACGGATCGGCTCAGATAACCGCCGGGGGTTTGTGGCTGACTTGGTACAGAAGACAGCAAAGGTATTGGGGATCACATGGAAATTGCATGCCGCCTGCCGGCCTCAGAGTTCCGGAAAGGTGGAGCGGATGTATCGGACTATCAAAAATAGTTAGGGAAAGTATATCAGGAAACAGGATTAAAATGAATACAGGCTCTCCATATGGCATTATTTAAAATTAGATGTACCCCTTCTAAAAGAACAGGATATTCCCCTTATGAAATATTGTATCATAGGCCCCCTCACGTATTGCGGGGACTTCCAGGCACTCCCCGAGAGTTAGGTGAAATTGAGTTACAGCGACAGTTACAGGCTTTAGGGAAAATTACACAAACAATCTCAGCCTGGGTAAATGAGAGATGCCCTGTTAGCTTATTCTCCTCAGTTCACCCTTTCTCCCCAGGTGACCCAGTGTGGATCAAGGACTAGAACGTAGCCTCTTTGTGCCCATGGTGGAAAGGACCCCAGACTGTCGTCCTGACCACTCCCACCGCTGTGAAGGTAGAGGGAATCCCAGCCTGGATCCACCACAGCCTTGTAAAACCTGCAGCGCCTGAAACCTGGGAGGCAAGACCAAGCCCGGACAACCCTTGCGGAGTGACCCTGAAGAAGACGACAAGCCCTACTCCAGTCACACCCGGAAGCTGACTGGTCCACGCACGGCCGAAGCATGAGGAATCTCATCGTGGGATTCATTTTCTTAAATTTTGGACTTATACAGTAAGGGCTTCAACTGACCTTACTCAAACCGGTGACTGTTCCCAGTGTATTCATCAGGTCACTGAAGTAGGACAGCAAATTAAAACAATCTTCCTGCCGGGCGCGGTGGCTCAAGCCTGTAATCCCAGCATTTTGGGAGGCCGAGACGGGCGGATCACGAGGTCAGGAGATCGAGACCATCCTGGCTAACCCAGTGAAACCCCGTCTCTGCTAAAAAAATACAAAAAAAAATTAGCCGGGCGAGGTGGTGGGCGCCTGTAGTCCTAGCTACTCGGGAGGCTGAGGCAGGAGAATGGCGTAAACCCGGGAGGCGCAGCTTGCAGTGAGCTGAGATCCGGCCACTGCACTCCAGCCTGGGCGACAGAGCCAGACTCCGTCTCAAAAAAAAAAAAAAAACAAACTTTCTGTTCTATAGTTATTATGAATGCATGGAAATGTTGAAAGAAACTTGCTTGTATAATGCCACTCAGAACAAGGTATGTAGCCGGGGAAATGACCAACCTGATGTGTGTTATAACCCATCTGAGCCCCCTGCAACCACTGTTTTCAAAATAAGATTAAGAACTGGCCTTTTCCTAGGTGATACAAGTAAAATAATAACTATAACAGAAGGAAAAGGAATCCCCAAACAAGTAGCCTTAAGATTTGATGCTTGTGTGGCCATTAATAGTAACAAGCTAGGAACAGGATGTGGTTCTCTTAACTGGGAAAGGAGCTACAGAGTAGAAAATAAATATGTTTGTCATGAGTCAGGGGTTTGTGAAAATTGTGCCTATGGCCAAGTGTTATTTGGGATACTTGGAAAAAGAACAAAAAGGACCCGGTTCATCTTCAGAAGGGGAAGCCAACCCCCCCTGTGCTGCCGGTCGTTGTAACCCACCGGACCTCATAATCACCCATCCCCTAGACCCCCGCCACCCCTCCTGTGCTGCCGGTCACTGTAACCCACCGGACCTCATAATCACCCGTCCCCTAGACCCCCGCCACCCCTCCTGTGCTGCCGGTCACTGTAACCCACCGGACCTCATAATCACCTGTCCCCTAGACCCCCGCCAACCCTCCTGTGCTGCCGGTCGTTGTAACCCCCCGGACCTCATAATCACCCATCCCCTAGACCCCCGCCACCCCTCCTGTGCTGCCGGTCACTGTAACCCACTGGAACTAATAATCACCAATCCCCCAGATCCCCGTTGGGAAAAGGGAGAACCCGTAACCCTGGGGATCGATGGGACAGGGTTAAACCCCCATGTTGCCATTTTAGTCCGAGGGGACGTCTACAGGCGCTCTCCCAAACCAGTGTTTCAAACCTTTTATGAGGAGCTGAATCTGTCAGCACCAGAACTTCCGAAAAAGACAAAAAATTTGTTCCTCCAATTAGCAGAAAATGTAGCTCATTCCCTTAATGTTACTTCTTGTTACGTACGCGGGGGAACCACTATGGGAGACCGATATCCTTGGGAAGCCCGAGAGTTGGTGCCCACTGATCCAGCTCCTGATATAATTCCAGTTCAGAAGGCCCAAGCTAGCAACTTCTGGGTCCTAAAAACCTCAAGTATTGGACACTACCGTACAGCTAGGGAAGGAAAAGACTTTATCATCCCTGTAGGAAAGCTTAATTGTATAGGACGGAAGTTGTACAACAGCACAACAAAAACAATTACTTGGTGGGGCCTAAATCACACTGAAAAGAACCCATTTAGTAAATTTTCTAAATTAAAAACTGCCTGGGCTCATCCAGAATCTTATCAGGACTGGACTGCTCCCGCTGGACTATACTGGGTATGTGGGCACAGAGCCTACATTCGGTTACCTAATAAATGGACAGGTAGTTGTGTTATTGGCACTATTAAACCGTCCTTTCTCTTCTTACCTGTAAAAACGGGTGAGCTCCTAGGTTTCCCCATCTACGCCGCCCGAGAAAAGAGAGGCATAGTTATAGGAAACCGGAAAGATAATGAGTGGCCTCCTGAAAGGATCATACAGTATTACGGGCCTGCCACATGGGCACGAGACGGCTCAGGGGGATACCGAACCCCCATCTACATGCTCAATCGGATCATAGGGTTGCAGGCCGCCTTAGAAATAATTATTAATAAAACTGGCAGAGCTTTGACTGTTTTAGCTCGGCAGGAAACGCAAATGAGAAATGCTATCTATCAGAATAGACTAGCCTTGGACTACTTGCAGCTAAAGGAGGAGTCTGTAGAAAATCTGACTTAACCAATTGCTGCCTACAAATAGATGCTGAAGGACAGGTGGTTGAAAACACAGTCAGGGGCCGGGCGCGGTGGCTCAAGCCTGTAATCCCAGCACTTTGGGAGGCCGAGGCGGGTGGATCACGAGGTCAGGAGATCGAGACCATCCTGGCTAACACGGTGAAACCCCGTCTCTACTAAAAAAATACAAAAAACTAGCCGGGCGTGGTGGCGGGCGCCTGTAGTCCCAGCTACTCGGAGGCTGAGGCGGGAGAATGGCGAACCCGGGAGGTGGAGCTTGCAGTGAGCCGAGATCGGGCCACTGCACTCTAGCCTGGGCCACACAGCGAGACTCCGTCTCAAAAAAAAAAAAAAAAAAAAAAAAAAACACAGTCAGGGACATGACAAAGTTGGCACATGTGCCTGTACAGGTTTGGCATGAGTTTGATCCTAGGTCTTTATTTGGAAAATGGTTTCCAGCTTTAGGAGGATTTAAAACCCTCATTGTAGGTGTACTGCTAGCAATAGGAACTTGCTTGCTGCTCCCCTGTGTATTACCCTTGCTTTTTCAAATGATAAAAAGTTTTGTTGCTACTTTGGTTTATCAGAAAACTTCAGCACATGTGTATTATATGAATCACTGTTGCTCTATCTCACAGAGAGACTCAGAAAGTAAAGATGAGAGTGAGAACTGCCACTAAAAAGGTGAAAATTCTCAAAGGGGGGAAATATAGAATGAGACCACCACTTCTCCTGTTGTCCTACCCAGCTTTTCCCCATCTCCCCTTTTCCCCAGTTTATAAGACAGGAAAAGGGAGAGAAAGCAAAACGTTGGAAAGAAACAGAAGATAAATAGTTAAGAACTTTCACCTCCCTTGTCCAGGCGCTCGCCATTGCTCCATCTATGAGACGCCCCCTTCTATAGAAGTAAATTGTCTAGCTAAGGAAAACGTATATTTGAGTGCTACTTCTTTGGCGGCACAGAAAATTTACATATAACACAGCTGCCCAGATCTCGTCACCGCACTCCAGCCTGGGCGACAGAGTGAGACTCCGTCTCAAAAAAATATATAAAAAACAAGCCAGAAAATGCTGGCCAGGCACGGTGGCTCACACCCGTAATCCCAGCACTTTGGGAGGCTGAGGTGGGCAGATCACCTGAAAACAGGAGTTTGAGACCAGCTTGGCCAACAGTGAAACCCCCGTCTCTGCCAAAAATACAAAAATTAACCTGGGCATGGTGGTGTGCGCCTGTAATCCCAGTTACTCCAGAGGGCTTAGGCGGGAAAACTGCTTGAACTCAGGAGGTGGAGGTTGCGGTGAGCTGAGATCAGGCCACTGCACTCCACCCTGGGTGAGCAAGACTCTGTCGCCAAAAAAACAAACAGGCCAGCTGCGGTGGCTCACGCCTGTAACCCCACCACTTTGGGAGGCTGAGGCAGGAGGATCGCATGAGCCCAGAAGTTGGAGACCAGCCTGCGCAACAAAGAGAGACCCCGTCTCTTCCAAGAAATAGAAGAGGAGGAGAAAAACCAAATGAGTTCCCCTGCCATAGCCAGACGCCCCCCAAACCATGGCTATAATGAAGGTTTTGGTTTTATTTATTGAGAGGGTCTCACTCTGTCAACCAGGCTGGAGTGCAGTAGTGCGATCTCTGCTCACTGAAACCTCCGCCTCCCATGCTCAGGCGATCCTTCTACCTCAGCCTCCAGGCTAAGAAGCTAGGACCACCGACATGTGCCACCTGACCTGGCTTTTTTTTTTTTTTTTGAGAGGGCGTTTCACTCTTGTTGTCCATCCTGCAGTGCAATGCAAGGACTTGGCTCAGTGCAACCTCCACTTCCCGGGTTCAAATGATTCTCCTGCCTCAGCCTCCTGAGTACCTGGAATTTCAGGCACCTGCCACCACGCCTGGCTAATTTTTGTATTTTTTTTAAGGAGAGATGGGGTTTTACCATGTTGGCCAGGCTAGTCTGGAACTCCAGACCTCAGGTGATCCACCCGCCTTGGCCTCACTGAGATTCCAGGCGTGAGCCACCACGCCCAGCCCCATCAAGGTTTTCAGGGCCTAGCTGCAAAGCAGGGGCAAGGGAAGTTACAGGGGCGGTGAAGCACGCGGTACGGGCCAGCATCTGTTTGAAGCCGCTGTGTCTGTTTCCCGTGCACTTTATGGAGGGGGGCGAAGGGACACCCACGTCTGCACGGCTGCAGGATGGGGCACAGGCAGCCGGTCCCAAGCGGCATTCAGGCAGCCGGCCCCGCTGTGGCAGGCAACTCATGTGAAACCCACCCCTCTGTGATTAGGAAATTCTCCAGAAAGCTCCAGCCTCTGTCTTTTCTGTCACCTTTGACCCCAGGAGGACACTAGGGGACCCAAACCCCGCCCCGCATCAGCCAATAGACACAGCAGTGCGGCACCTGTGGGACTTTTATTAGGGGGAGCATTTCCTAAATGTGCAGGGCCGGAAAGGCAGGGGTGGGAGGGGTCCACGGCCAGGCTCCGTGAGTTGTGGTCTCACTGTGGACTCAGGATGAGGGGTGCTCATCCACTGGCCCAGGCCCCTCCCTTTCAGCCAGCACATTTGTCTGCTGGTGCTGCTGGACAAAGTCTTCAACACAGGCATCCAACATGGCCTCGGTGAGGACTCCATCCTCGGAGGCATACGCCGTGTCCTAGTGAGGAGAGAGGGAGCTGAGGGAGGCCACCATGGGAGCCCCCGACCCGTAACGCAGGCCAGGGCCCCAAAGTGGGGAGGGTGCAGACCAGGGGCACCAGGATGGCCTCAGGGTGAAACACAGGCTTCCTGCACCTGGGCAGAGCCCAGCATGCGTGTGGACACCGGGAGCGGCCCCTGCAGTGCCACAGCCCTGCCTGCGTCCTCAGCACTGCTGTTTCTCGGTGACTTTCTAATAACGGAAAGCCCGAGGCCGAGCCCCACTGACTGCAGACCCAGGGCAGCTCCCAAGAGGCAGGAGGGAATTGCAGACCCTCTGCGTGTCTCAGCCGTGGCCAGGCAGTGCCCCCGGGTCACAGTGCACCGCAGAACCTCAGACGCTCACCTTCATAGGCCTCCAGGGCAGAGGCAGCCACTGCCCAACCTCGGGGCACATAGGTGCTAGCATCGAGGTCACCCGTGCCTCCACAGGACTTGGTATCCAGCACGCGGAGGCTGGAGCTGCTGGGACTGTGGCCCTTGAAGTCACTTCAAGCACCTCAGGTGCAGCCCTTCTGCCATGGACAGGTCGCTCTCCATCCCAGTGCCAGTGAAAGGTGTGGAGTCCCCAAGGGGAGGCACCCATGGGTCAGGGTGAAGGTTTGGGCACCCCGCTTGGGAGTGCACCAGGACGCCTGGAGGAAGCACAGGGCAGGGGACGCTTCCCGGACAGCTGAGGGGGTCCCTCACTCAGTCCCGGCTGTGCCTCCCAGAGGCAGGACTCATCTCACAGGGTAAAGGGGCAGCAGCACACCATCCTCCCACAACACGGCTGCCACGACGGGACCTGCCATGGGGATGACCACGTGGTGCTTGTACTCTCTGGCAGCGCCCACCGCTCGCCAAGAGCCACTGTGTGGGGAGACACCGACTGGAGCTGGACCGCCACTGTGCGTCAGGAACCCAGGTCTGTTCAACATCATTTTTGATCTTGAGCCGACCCAAGAGAGTTGAAACAGGTGTGGGAACCCTCAGGGTGCACCCGAGTGGCTGCACCTCACCCAGGGCCCAGTGGAGGAAAGGGGATGAGCAGATGATCACGGGGCCACCCCACCAGGAAGCACGGGACCTGGCAGAGCCCACCAGAAGTGACAGCGAAATGTCACGTGGCCTCCTGGGTGGGATTCTCGGCAAGACCCAGTCCCAGGTGGGGCCATGCCCAGCTAATTTTTTATATTTTTAGTAGAAACAGGGTTTCACCATGATAGCCAGGATGGTATCGATCTCCTGACCTCGTGATCCACCCGCCTTGGCCTCCCAAAGTGCTGGGATTACAGGCGTGAGCCACCGTGCCTGGCCACTTTTTTTCTTTTTAATTTTTGAGACAATGTTGCTTTTCTTGCCCAGGCTGGAGTGCAAATGGCACGATCTCGGCTCACTGCAACCTCTGCCTGCCGCATTCACGCGGTTCTCCTGTCTCAGCTTCCCGAGTAGCTGGGATTATGGGCATGCACCACCATGCCCAACTAAGTTTGTATTTGTAGGAGAGATGGGGTTTCTTCACGTTGGTCAGGTTGGCCTCGAACTGCCGACCTCAGGTGATCCACCCGCCTCACACTTTTATGATAAAAACACTCACCAAACCAAGAATTGAAGGATACGCCCTAAACACAATGAAAGCCACATATCACAAGCCCATAGGTGACATACTCAGTGGTGGAAACAAAGCTTTTCCTCTGAGGTAAGGAACCAGGCAAGAATGCTTTACCGCTTCTATTCCACACACCACTGGAAGCTCTGGCCAGAGCAATTAGACAAGAAAAAGAAAAGTCATCCAAACTGAAAAGGGAAAGGTAAAAATCACCTGTTCTCAGATGACATAATCTTATATGTGGAAAGTCCTAGAATCCATATTGGAAGAAAAAACGCCGTGACATCAGCAAACTTACAGGATACAAAACCAACAGCAAAGAAAGCTTCAGTTCTACATCCCAACAGTGAATAATGTGAACGGGGAATTATGAAACCGTTTCCATTTACAATAGCAGCGGAAAGAATAAAATACTTGGAAATTCACTTAACCAAGGAGGTGAAAGACTTGTACAATGGAAACTGGCCGGACGCGGTGGCCCATGTCTGAATCCCAGCCCTTTGGGAGGCTGAGGCAGATGGATTACCTCATGTCAGGAGTTCAAGACCAGTCTGGACAACATGGTGAAACATCGTCTCTACTAAAAATACAAACATTAGCCAGGCGTGGTGGCTCAGGCAATCCACTTACCTCGGTCTCTCAAAGTCCTGGGATTACAAGTGTGAGCCAAAGTGCCCAGCACAAAAAACACAACTGTTGAAGGACCAAGTGTGGGGTTGGGCACGGTGGCTCCCCACCACGACTGTGAGCGGCGCGGGATGAGCATCCTTATAAGGGACACCAGAGAGCCGGGTTGCTCTCGCTGCCACATGAGTATCCAGCAAAGAACACTGCACGGGGGGGACGGAGCAGGCACCCTGACCTTGGGCCTCTGCCTTCAGAGCTGTGGGGACACACGCCCCAGTGGTTAGGGCAGGCTCAGTAGCCAACCACACTCCTGGGTTTTTGTTTTCTGTTTTTTGTTTTTTTTTTTGAGACGGAGTCTCACTCTGTTGTTCAGGCACGAACTCGGCTCACTGCAACCTCCACCTCCCAGGTTCAAGTGATCCTCCCACCTCAGCCTCCCAAGCAGCTGGCATTACAGGCGTGCACCATTGGGTCCGGCTAATATTTTTATTTTTTGTAGAGATGGGGTCTCCCCTTGCTTTCCAGGCTGGTCCTGAACTCCTGACTTCAAATAATCTGGCTGACTTGACCTCCCCAAATGCCGGGAAAACAAGCGTGAGCCACCACCACGCCTGGCCTCTGCTTGCTTAGTTGTGGAAAGAGACCTGGTCCCAAGTGGGGACGGCCTGGAACACAGACCTCAGCTGACCCACAAGGATGGGGTTTGAGATCTGAGGCTCTTTGTCACAGCGGCATAACCCAGCCTGTACTGACTAATACAGCCCCTAGAGACCCCGGCTCCAACGTTCAAATCAAGGTAACTGGCTACTTCATGAACCTGTCACACACCAAAGCGCTGCTAGGTGGAGTGACCAGGTTGTCACACAGACTCTGCAGACCCCAGAGGCAGCGATGCCTGTGCATGGCCTTGGTGCCTTCAGCCCCACAGACCTGGTTTTGCTTTTCCAGCAACCCCCAAAGATCAAAGCTTTCCGGATGGCCACGCCCACACTGCTCTGAGTCCCGGCTCCCCGTCCCTACAGCAGCCACGGAGCTGCAGGAGGGGTCCTCCAAGGAGCAGCCGGCTGTGGGACAATCAGAGGTCAGGTCACTCCTGCCCATGTGTCTGAGCCCGTCAAGCAGGACCAAGGCAATGGACGTGGTCCAGGAAACACAACATCCCTCCAGCCCCACCACCAAACTCAGGCGGGGCCTGTCCCGATGACCATTCACACCAGGGGGTGCCCGTCTGCCAAGGTGAGCATCGAAAGCCTCCCGGCCCACCTGGCAGAGCCCGGATACTAGGATGCCGGACGGGCTTCCTGACCTGTGACCGTCAGCCACGGACATGCCCCACCCTTCCGAGGGCAGGAGCAGGGGCGCGCCACTGTGTGGAGTGGCCGACTGGGGCGGGTGCCCTGTGTCACGTCTGTGCACTGAAAACCCCTCAACAGGAGCTGCTGTGTGACACTGGTGCTGGGACAGGCACAACCGGGCGTCTCCACAACAGTTGGGCTCCCGTCTGGGTGGGTGCGCCCGAGCCCGACTCACCTGCCAGGACTGAACCAGCTGTGCGATCTCCCGGCCCGACATGTGCTCCGTCAGCTCAGCGATCTCCTCGCACTTCCTCCCATAGTCAAACTGGGCCAGCTTCAGGCGCCTGGAGAAGGAGTTCCCAAGTGGGCCGGCCAAGGCAGCGGCTCCCACACCACGAGGTGGGGGCTGGAAGATAGGCAGCCAGGCGGGCACCCATGCCAGATGTCCCCTTGGGAGGGAGTCTTCCTGTGACAGCCAAACTCCACCCTCTCCATGATGCAAACCAGGTCTGGGCTGAGCAGAGAGGTGGCGACTGCTGTGGGGCCTGGAGATGGCCACACCCCCTCTTCACACCAGCCCTGCCCTCACCTGCCCATTCAGCACCCACAAGGCGCATGGCCCTTACAGTGGCAGTGGCAGAGCCCTGACTTCCAGCAAAAGCATCTCCCTGGAGGCCACAGAAGCCAAGTCATGGTGCCAGGACTACGAGCAGCCGTGGGAGTGGGAGAGCCCAGGGCAGGGGAGGGCCAAAGGGAAACTGAGGCCGGGACAGCTGGGCTAGCATGGAGCAGGCATCCGCGGAGGGGTTGGCAGGGGGAACCAGGCTCTCTTTGGAACAGAGCAGCTTTTGCTGTCACTGGAGACAGCAGGAATTTAGGTCAGGAGCACAGAAGGACTCAGAAACACGTGACCTGGGGACGCCAAGAGGTGGAGCAGCCTCTGCTCATCTGGAGTGTTCCTGAGGCAGCCGGCGTGCAGCCCCAGGGCCTGTCATCACCTGGAGGCCTCTGCCCGCCGTGCCTGCTGCACCCACCACCAGCGACAGGGAGCCTGAAGGCCTCAGGGTACAAGTGCAGCCGGAGCCGCGCCCCACACCATGAGGCTCCAGGGCCAGGCATGGCAGCTGGAGGAAGGCCAGGCCAGCAGCCAGCAGGGGACCATGAGGATCCTCTCCAGTCCCAATATGGGGCTCTCATGAGGAGCGTCTCCCTCGAATCCCAACATGGGGGTCTCAGAGCAACACTCCACGTCACCTCCCCTCACCTCCAGGGCCTGAGGCTGGCTGGGCACAGTGGCTGGCATCTGTAATCCCTGCACTGTGGGAGGCCAAGGCGGGCAGATCACCTGAGGTCAGGGTTTCGAGACCAGCCTGGCCAACATGGTGAAACTGCATCTCTACAAAAATGCAAAAAGTAGTGGGGTGTGGTGGCAGGCACCTATAATCGCAGCTACTCAGGAGGCTGAGGCAGGCGAATCGCGTGAACCCAGGAGGCGGAGGTTGCAGTCAGCTGAGATCGTGCCACTGCACTCCAGCCTGGGGCACAGAGCGAGACTGTCTCAAAAAAAAAAGTTGAAGGTTTGTAAGTGATGGTGGGCTCTGCCCCCCAAACCCGAGGAGACGCCACCAGGCTGTTCTCAGGTGGGGATGAGGAAAGGGTGGTGGCACCTCCCTGAGTGCGGCCTCTGGGACCCTTGGGGCCCACAGGGCTCCTGCTCAAAACCGCAGGGCAGGGAGGCGGTGCCACCCCGGAGATTGGGCCTGCTGGGATCGTCTGGAGAGCAGGGCCGGGGGTGGGCCCTGAGCTAGGGTCCCTGGACAGGGGTGGGTAAAGCGAGACACTTACTGTTTTCCTTCTGTTGCCGGGATAAGAACATACTTGTCAAGATACATTCTCACCAGGCGCTCCCGCTCCTCCAGCCTGGGCAGGTCGAAGTGAACCATCACATCGATGCGGTCGTGGATGTCCCGGTGTAACTGCTCGGGGTGGCGGCTGGTCAGGACCAGCATGAATCTGCGGAGCAGGGTTGGGGAAGGAAATGCTGGGGCTGCCGGCCAAACTGCCCCGAGGGGAACACGGGCTCCTTAGTCCCCCCAGGGGGACTTTCCGGGAGAATCTAAAGCGGCAGCTTGTGAGCACAGGAAACACCGGGAGGACGCGGCACAGCCTTGGTCACCGCCTGCCCCACCACGCCCAGCTGTCCCCCCGCCCGGCTACCGGAGCCTCTGTTCTCACCCCGTGTGGCGCTTCCCTGCTGACACTCGCCCAGCGTGATAGGCAGCGCCAGGACCACCACTCCTCCTGCTGCCCGAGCCCTGCCGTGCTGGGAGCAGGGATGCGGCACCCAGAGTCCATGTCAAGAGTGGCCACGCCAGCCAGGAGCAGGACCTCAGGGGCTCGGGTGCAGCGGAGGCTCAGCAGGGCCTCAGCCCTGCCTCTCTGGGAAGGACCTGAGCCAGGGCTCCAGGGAGCGTCTACGGGCAGCAGCTGAGCCAGGGAGCCCAACACGCCTGAGGAGTCGGCCACGGCCGCCTGGCAGGACTTGATCCTCCGTGTGACATGTGACTGGGGCTGGAGGGGCCCAGGAGACCAAGAGAACTCAAACTTAGGGGATTTGGGAGGGGCTAGGGAGCCTGGCCATGGGGCCATCCACCTACTGGGGACGTCTGGGCAGCAGCTCACGGAGGATGCACAATGTGGGGAGGGCCCCTAACCTGGAGGGTGCACCCCTGTCCAGCATCTGGGTCGGGGGGCCAAGGCCCCAGGCTCCGCCCAAACACACAAGACCTGCTCGTGCCCAGCTTCCCGTGTGAACAAACATGTCTCCATCTCCCACACCAGGGCACCCACACCCTGCAAGGGAGGCCCCAGCAGAGCCTCAGACCATCAGACCACCTCCCTTGCCGGCACAGGACCGCGGAAACCCAGGGGCAGAGGGACCTGCAAGCTGGGGCGGCATCGCACAGGGCCTTGAGGACAGGACTGACCCCGGCTCTGCCCAGGAGTCCCCCGCATGTTCCTCAGTGACGCCCCATGCTGTCCCAAGATGGACCGTTCCCAGGGGACATCCGTGGTGGGCATGTTGAGGCCATGGGTGCTGCCCAGCACTGTGATCCAGGGCCTCTGAGGTCCCTCGGTGGGAACCAAGGGCGATGGCTGCAAAGCCCTACCCAGGGGCCCAGGACCCGAGGGGCTCCCTCACTTGTTGCTGCGATCCTTCATGTGGTTTAGGAAGGCGTTCTGGGTGGCTTTGAGATCCTCGTTTATCTCCTCCTGCAGAGAGAAGGTTCAAGCCTTAGGCACTAGGAGCAAAGCCTTGTAAACAGCCACAGCAGAAGGTCCCACAGGCCTCCCTCCTGCAGGGAGCAGGGACGCGGCCACACTTTCATGGATCTAAACTCAAAAGCCTGACCAGGGCCAGGGACGGTGGCTCATGCATGTAACGTAGTATTTTGGGAGGCCGAGGTGGGCAGATCACCTGAGGTAGGGAGTTTGAGAACATCCTTGCCAACATGGTGAGACCCCGTCTCTACTAAAAATACAAAAATCAGCCAGGCGCGGTGGCACAACTGTGGTCCCAGCTACGTGGGAGGATGAAGCAGGAGAATCACTTCAACCTGAGAGGCAGAGGTTGCAGCGAGCCGAAATCGCACCGATGCACTCCAGCATGGGCGACAGAGTGTGACTCTGTATCAAAAACAAAAACAAAAACAAAAAAAACCCTGACTGGGCATGGGGGCTCACGTCTGTAATCCCAGAACTTCACAAGGTCAAGGCGGGAGCATCTCTGATAGCTCAGAAGTTTGAGCCCAGCCTGGGTAACGAGGGAGTAAGTCCATGTCTACTAACAGCCGGGGGCGATGGCTCATGCCTATAATCCCAGCACTTTGGGAGGCCGAGGTGGCTGGATCACAATGTCAGGAGATCGAGGCCATCCTGGCTAACACTATGAAACCCCGTCTCTACTAATAAATACAAAACAAAAATAGCCGGGCGTGGTGGCGGGCGCCTGTAGTCCCAGCTACTTGGGAGGCTGAGGCAAGAGAATGCCATGAAACCGGGAGGCGGAGCTTGCAGTGAGCTGAGATTCCGCCGCTGTACTTTAGCCTGGGCGACAGAGCGAGGCTCCGTCTCAAAAAAAAAAAAAAATTAGCCGGGAACAGGCACAGTGGCTCACGACTGTAATCCCAGCAGTTTGGGAGGCTGAGGTGGGCGGGTCACCTGAGGTCAGGAGTTTAGGACTAGCCTGACTGACATGGAGAAATCCCTTGTCTACTAAAAAAAAATACAAAATGAGCCGGGCGTGGTGGTACAAGACTGTAATCCCAGCTACTTGGGAGGCTAAGGCAGGAGAATTGCTTGAACCCAGGGGGAGGAGGTTGCAGTGAGCCAAGATTGCGCCACCGCACTCCAGCCTGGGCAACAAGAGCAAAACTCCATCACAAAAAAAAAAATTAGCCGGGCATGGCACTGTGCCCCTGCAGTCCTGGCTACGCGGGCGGCTGAGGCAGGAGGACGGCTTGAGCTTGAAAGGTCGAGGCAAACAGTGAGCTGTGATCGCGCCACTGCACTCCAGCCTGGGCGACAGAGACCCTGCCTTAACATAGGAACTGTATGGCTGGGCGTGGTGGATCACGCATGTAATCCCAGCATTTCGGGAGGCCAGGCGGGGAGGTCATTTGAGGTCAGGAGTCCTCAACCAGCCTGACCAAAATGGTGAAACCCCATCTGTACTAAAAATACAAAAAATGCCTGTAATCCCAGCTACTCAGAGGGCTGAGGCAGGAGACTAGCTTGAACCCAGGTGGTGGAGGTTGTAGTGAGCCAAGACCGTGCCACTGCAGGCCAGCTAAAGGGATAGAGTGTGACTTTATCTCAAATAAATAAGAATAAAAATAGACCGGTGCAGTGGCTCACACCTGTAATACCAGCACTTTGGGAGGCTGAGGCAGGTGCATCACGAGGTCAAGAGATCTAGACCATCATGGCCAACATGGTGAAACCCCATCTCTAGTAAAAATACAAAAATTAGCCGGGTATGGTGGCAGGTGCCTATAATCCCAGCTACTTGGGAGGATGAAGCAGGAGAATAGCTTCAACTAGAGGTTGCAGTGAGCTGAGATCGTGCCACTGAACTTCACTCCGACAAGAGACTGGAGACAACATCTCGAAACAAAACAAAACAACCCTCAAAAGCCAAACCTTAACTTTAAGCTGACCAAAAAAAAAAAAAATGCTGGTTTTCACTCAAAACTTAGAGAAAAAGGAATTGAGCAGCGGGCTGCAGCCTGGTCCAAGATGACGGACGCACCCGCCCCACCACCTCCCTGTGGCCAGACAGAGGCTTAGTGACACTCACAGTGGCTGGCTTCGAAAGGAAGGCGTCCGCGTCGTCCATGAAAAGCAGGAGGCTGTGAACGAGAGGGAGGCCAAGCACGGGGAGAGTGACACCTGGAGCGGCCCACAGCAGCGTCCGGCTGTGGCGGGGGCAGGCTGAGCGGGCAGATCCCGAAGGGGTGCAGCCTCTGCCCCATCCGGAACCCTAAGTCCTGGATCTGACAGAAGCCCATCAGCCTGGCCTCTGGGCAGCTGACCACGGCCCAGCCTCACAAGGCCCCGGGAAGCCAATGGCACACGCAGGCTTCACCCCCACCCGGCCCAGTGCAGCGCTGGCGGCTGCTCAGAGTCCACACCAGGGGCAGGATCTTCTAAAGTGAAAGGTCAAAGGCCAGAGGGGAGGGTGCCAGCCATGAGGAATGTGGTGCCAACGGGGAGAGCTGATGTCGCAAGCGTGTCCCAGCTATTAATCTATTAAACGGTGTGTGACTTTAATAGGCACACACCCTATTGTGTGCCATGCTGTCTTCAGCTAACTTCCAAATGGTTCTACCAAAAGGAGCCGGTGTCCACGCCCACCTGCACGCCTGTAGGAGAGAGGGCGGCCGTGGAGGTGGCGCCCCTGCAGCTGTGAAGACCCCTCTGCCCCTACAGCCACCCACCTCCCTTCTGCCCTGAGCCAAGTATCCCACTGGCAGCCTCCGCACGCTGGGGGCCTCGTGTCCACCAGGGTCCACGCTCAGGGGACCTTCCCTCCGAGGGACCCTCCGCCGGGCCTCCTGCGTGGCCACAAGGACAGAGCTGCAGAAAGACCACGAGGTCCCAGAAAGCCACCTGGACCCCCTTCCCCGAAGGCAGCCTGCTGGGCCGCAGTGAAGGGCCTGTGTGCAAGCTGTGGGGACGTCTCACCCGCGCCGGCTGGTATTGGCCCAGTCAAACAGCTCGTGCATGGCGGTCACACCTTCCCGCCCCATGGGGGCCACGTCCCTGCCTGTCATGATGGCGTAGTCCATGCCCAAGTTCAGGGCGAGATTCTAGACGGGAAAAGTGAGGGGAGACAGAACAGATGTTCCCTCCGCCTCTGCAAAGCCTGCACACTCCACCCGGAGTGTGGAGCCCCTGCCGGGCGTCCCTGCTGGAAGCCACAGCCTGGAAGCCACAGCCTGCCAAACAGGAGACGTCCCCTGCCTGGAAGATGGGAGGCGCTCTTACCCACACCGGCACGCTGACCCTACCTGAGGGTGGCCAAAGGACTAAGGAGAGTCCATTCCCCAGGCAACTGAGCCCCCCAGACACCTGCAGGCAGGTGAGACCCCAGCGGCCCCTGGCCCACCTGCACAGCCAGGTGCTCTCACCTTGGCAACGAGCGTCTTCCCGGTGCCTGGCGGCCCGTACATCAGGACATTCCTATACAGGCTGTGGTTCTTCTTCGTGTTCCTTGTTGCTATGGCCACGTTGCGCACCTGCACTTCCAGGCTGGGCTGCCGGGGAAGACGGGGGCTTGGGGGACACACTCTGCGCCCAGGGAAGCCTCAGGGGCAGGGGCTGCGGCAATGCCCTGTTGTGGACTCCACTCCTCGGGGTGCCGCCCAGGTCACGGACAGCCTATCCCCGACAGGGGCAAAGCAGTCGCATCTCAGAAGCTGAAAGCTCCTGGGTGACTCCTCGAGTGCCAGCAAGGGCCGCAGCATGGCCCAGCTCCGGGGACCCCTCTCTGCACCTCCCCGGTCCCAGGCACACCGACTTACATGCAGCACAACACCCTCCAGCACGTCCTGGGGCCGACTGAGGAGCCGCCGGCTGACCTGCCGGAGGGGAAGGGGAAGCGCCATTGGGTCACCTGCCACAGCCACGGCACAGCCACCAACGCACAGACACGCTCGGTAACACACCGAAACGGAGCTGCCCCAAAGCACAGCCAGGACTGGCCAGGAGCTGGAACCCCATCCCACTGGGAGACTGGGTGACTGTTGCAGGGACTGGGGGCATTTTCCAGTTCCTTATTGGCTTTTATTTCATTACCCACCCACCGAGTGACCTGTGGAGACCCCACCACCCCCGTGTGGAGAGCAGGCACCTCGGGGGCTGGCCAGCGGCGCGGCTCCCCAGGGAGGCCGCCAGACACCATGGCCTGTAGCAGCTTCCCTGACACACACCAGCACACCAAAGTCCCGGGACTTGCAAGGTCCCCAATGTGCTCCCAGGGGAGACCGAGTCAGATGGGGGAAGGGTCTCACTGATGCAGACCCCTAAGCTACAGCGAAAACCCAGGCATGAAGCCGCGTCCGGGTGCCCCTCGTGCGGGGAAAGGGAAGGAACAGGAGGGTGTGCACGGGCAGGACTCTGCTCCGGGGGCAGAGGGGACTCAGCCAGGAACCGCACTCAGGGAGGACCAGGCCCACGCCGCTACCTGGAAGGGGTGCTGCAGCGCCTTCAGCACCGTGATGCGGGACGTCTTGCTCACCAGGGATGGCTTCCACAGCCGAGCCTCGATGAAGCGGGCCGCCGCGGCTGTCCCATTCTTGGCAGAGTAGACCCCGCCAGCCAGCAGCGTCAGCCCAACCACCTGCAGCGGAGACACTGCACTGGCGTGCCTGCCCCACCCTCCCTCCCTCCTAGAGGGGGAAATGCACGGGGCTGCCCCACCCTCTCTCCGCCCAAGGGAGAAGCACAGGGCTGTGTGCTGGCAGCACAGGAACCGGAATCCCAGTCACGTGGTTACAGGAGGCAGGCGGGGCCGTCACAGCGCCCTCACTCAGGGCCATTTTCTCTGCAACTGGCAGCATAAATCCTGCAAAGCCCCGGTCGCTGAGCAGGGCCCTGGGCAGACTCAGCAGGCTATGTCACAGGGCCACACCCTCTGCTACTTTCTTGGCCACTAAAATGGTACTTTATTCCTGGAAAACAAGGCTAACCCGAAATCGCTAACTTGTTTTAAAAATCAGTTACGCCGGCTGGGCGTGGTAGCTCAGGCCTGCAATCCCAGCACTTTGGGATGTCGAGGCAGGCGGATCACCTGAGGTTAGGAGTTGGAGACCAGCCTAACCCACATGGAGAAACCCCATTTCTACTAAAACTACAAAAAGTTAGCTGGGCATGATGGCATATGACTGTAATCTCAGCTACTTGGGAGGCTGAGGCAGGAGAATTGCTTGAACCCAGGAGGCAGAGGTTGCAGTGAGCTCAGACCGCGTCATCGCACTCAAGCCTGGGCCACAAGAGCGAAACTCCATCCCAAAAAATAAAAAAATAAAAAAAAAAAAGAAAAATCGAATATGCCAGGCCCGGTGGCCCATCCCTGTAATCCCAGCATTTTGGGAGACCAAGATGGGCAGATCACCTGAGGTCAGGAGTTCGTGACCAGCCTGGCCAACAGGGTGAAAACCCATCTTCACCAAAACAGAAAAATTACCCGGACACGGCGACCTGCACCTAATCCTGGCAACAGGAGAGGCTGAGGCAGGAGGATGGCGTGAACTGGGGAGGTGGAGCTTGCAGTGAGCCGAGATGGTGCCACCGCACTCCAGCCTGGGGACACAGTGAGACACTGTCTCTAAATACAAACAGAAGTCAACGGTGCATTAAGCAGCTCCCTCGTGTCCTCACGGGACACCGTCTCACCAACACGGGCGGCAACACCACCTGCGACATTCACCGTCACACTGGCGACGCCACAGGCAGGCGCTGCAGTCACAGCTCAGGGCGCCGGCACCACGGCGGAGCAAGTGCCCACTGCGTGCCAGGCACCTACTGTGTGCTGGGCAGCGGGGGACGGAGGACGCAGCCGTGTGCGACGTGGTGTGCCACCACACTAGGCTGGCGCCTGCGCACAAAAGAGTGAGGCTGTAAACGAGAGAGGAATCTGTGAACTTCAAACTCTCAGGGTTTTCTGAGGAATAAAGTTTTTGCAAAATGGAGTCAGGGTCACCTTCTGTTTTCTTTTTTTTTTTTTGAGAAGGAGCCTCGCTCTGTCCCAAGGCTGGAGTGCAGTGGCAGGATCTCGGCTCACTACAACCTCCGCCTCCTGGGTTCAAGTGATTCTCCTGCCTCTGCCTCCTGAGAAGCGGGGATGACATGCACGTGTCATGTGTAGAGATGGGGTCTCACTGTGTGGCCGAGGCTGGCGACTGTGTTTTCTTCTCCCAGCTCGAGGAGCAGCCCCCACCAGCAGGTCCAATTTGGGCTTGTTCCGCGCTGGGAGAGCACCAGGCAGGGCCTGTGCAGAGCCAGCAGGGACAGGATCCGGGGTTCCAGGAGGCCCCCACAAGCTGCCCCACAGCCACCTGCCAGCCCTGCCCGGGACACGCGTGTTTACCGTGGCTGTCACTGTGTCCCGCTCTGTCACAAAGGCACGGAATCTTTCCCCAAACACGGTGACAGACGTCCTGCAGGGAAAGCAGCGGTGTGACCAGGACGGACACGAAGATCCGAGCCACACGGCAAGAGCAGGTTGAGGGTGAGGCCCCGACACAGCGGCCCGATCCTGCCAGGACAGAGGGGCAGTGCCCCCACCAAGGAGCCAGCCTGGAGCAGCCAGGCCTGGGACACCTGGAGAGCGCCTAGGACCAGCAACACACACCTGCAGGGCCCCATCTGCGGCTGGCCTGGGCAGCGCTCACCTGATGGACGCCAAGAAGGTCTGATGGTTCTTCTGCACCGACTCCTCCTGCTTCCGTAAGTTCTCCTCATTGACAAGTTGCTGAGAAGCCACAGAAAAAGAGAAAAGCCTTTAAAACCAAAAAAATGCTCAACACCAGTGCAGAGGTTGTGTCTGCCCCAGGACGGGAGGGCTCCAAGCGTCTCGGGCACCTGGGGCCCTGCAGATGCCACAGCCTGACACACAGACACAGGTGACATCGGCCGGGACGGCAGTCGCTGAGGGGCTGCTTTCAGGAGCCCAAACTCCCCAGCGGCAGAAACAGCCCCCACCGCGGCTTCCCTGAGAAGGGCCACTGCGCGGCAGACCTCCCAACACCACCGCCCTGATTCACGCTGTGCTGAAGGAAGCCTCTGTCTTCTGCCAAGAAAACGTTAAAGCTACAGTGGCCACAACAGGCAACGCGTGAACCCCGCCTGTGAGCTCAGGACTGAGGGCGACGGGCCGGGCGCGGTAGCTCACACCTGTAATCCCAGCATTTTGGGAGACCGAGGCAGGTGGATCACTTGAGTCAGGAGTTCAAGACTAGCCTGGCCAACATGGCGAAACCCCATCTGTACTAAAAATACAAAAAAGCAGCTGAGTATGGTGGCAGGTGCCTGTAATTCCAGCTACTCGGGAGGCTGAGGCAGGAGAATCGCTTGAACCCAGGAGGCGGAGGTTGCAGTGAGCTGAGATCACACTACATCACTCCAGCCTGGGTGACAGAACGAGACTCCGTTTCAAAATCAATAAAATAGAAAAAGTCCTGCTGAGCTCAAAGAAATGAGGTGAGAACGTCAAGAAGACCCAGGCCCTCCAGACGACCAGACACCCTCACCAACACTGGTCCTCCCTCTCGGGTGGCACCGCAGCAGCGTCTCTCACCTCCCCTTGGAATGAGGCACCCAAGCTCGGCCCTGGGTCCCACTGCTGCCCATGTACACGCCCCTGGCCCTACCCACCGGCAGTAGCCCACCAATCTCCACGCCCGAACCCCATGTGCACCCCGGCCTCCCCACACACACCGGCTCCACTCACTTTGAGCTTGGACTGTTGCTCCGGCTGCAACATCGGCTCCTGCATCTGCACCAGATTCACGGCGTCCTTCGACATGGCCTGCGGGCGCAGAGGCACGGAGGGCAGGTGTTAGGATACGCGCAGGACTGGGCAGGCATGCACACCAGCCTGGGGGCTTTCACACAGCCACACCTGGACCTCAAAGCCCCCAGCCCTGCCTGAAGGGGTGGCCTGCCCCTCCACACCTGTAGGTGTTTCTCGGTAGGTGGAACGAGAGACTTGAGGAAAGAAATGAGACACAGAGACAAAGTATAAAGAAAGAAAAAGTGGGCCCAGGGGACCGGCGCTCAGCATACAGAGGACCCACGCTGGCAAGGGTCTCTGAGTTCCCTCAGTATTTATTGATCATTATCTTTACCATCTTACAAAAAGGGAAGTGGCAGGATAATAGGATCATCATCGGGAGAAGGTCAGTAGTAAGACATATAAATAAAGATCTCTGTGACATAAGTTTAAAGGAAAATGCCTTGATATGCATATGCAAACATCTCTAGAAATCTTTTTAGTGTACAAAGAGCAGCATTGCGCTAGCACGTCCCACCTTTCGCCCTAAGGCGGTTTTCTCCTTTCTCAGTAAACAGAACATCTCTGTTTTACACTGAGATGTTCCATTGCCCAGGGACAGGCAGGAGACAGATGCTTTTCTCTATCTCAACTGCCAAGAGGCCTTCTTTCCTCTTATACTAATCCTCCTCAGCACAGACCCTTCATGGGTGTCAGGCTGGGGGAGGATCAGGTCTTTCCCTTCCCACGAGGCCATATTTCAGACAACCACATGGGGAGAAAGCTTGGACAATACCTAGCTTTCCTAGGCAGAGGTCCTGCGACCTTTGGCAGTGTACATGTTTTTCTTAATCTCAAGTACCCAGGGACATATACACTTGAGATTAAGAAAATGGTGATGACTTTTCACAAGCATACTGCCTTGAGGCACTTGTTTAACAAAGCACACCCTGCACAGCCCAAAATCCTTTAAACCTTGAGTCACCACAGCACATGTCTCTTGCAAGGACAAGGTTGGGGGCAAGGTCACAGATTAACAGCATCTCAAATGCAGAACAAAATGGAGTCTCTTATGTCTACTTCTTTCTATATAGACACAGTGACAGTCTGATCTTTCTTTTCCCCACACTGCCTCACCATCCTCCTTCCCAGTCACACCTGGCGTGACGATGCCCCGTCCCCAGCACACGGGCTGATGCATTTGTGGGGTTTTATCCCCCAGGGACGGTCTCGGAGGGTCACATCGGGAAGGCCGTCCCACGTGGACGGGAGGAGGCTATTTCCCAATTCAACAGAAAGTCAGGTGATGGCTAAAGGTTCCTCTATTTTTTCACGTTACAAACGCTTTTCCTAAGTTTCCAATGGCTATTGTCATTGATCTGCTATCAGGCACGTGCAGGCAAGAACGGGAATCCATAAGAATCGGATACCGCCAACACGCCCAGGGTGACGAGGGCAAGCGTACGACAACGTCCCCAGTTACATTTTGTTCCTGGTGGAGAATGACAGGTTGACGTTTGGGTGTTCCGGGACAGAAGTACGTATTCTCCGAGCTGCTGAGGCCTAAGCATCAGGTCTCAAAATTTTCTGGGATGACAGTTTTCCCATCACAAAAATTTACCATAAACATGTTTGGCCAGGCGCAGTGGCTCACACCCGTAATCGCAGCACTTTGGGAGGCCCAGGTGGGCGGATGATGAGGTCAGGAGATGGAGACCATCCTGGCTAACACGGTGAAACCCCATCTCTACTGAAAATACAAAAAATCAGCCGGGCCTGGTGACGGGCGCTTGTAATCCCCGCTACTCGGGAGGCTAAAGCATTAGGATGGCGGCGTGAACCTGGGAGGCGGAGTTTGCAGTGAGCCGAGATCATGCCACTGCACTCCAGCCTGGGCGACAGAGTGAGACTCTGTCTCAAAGAAAAAGAAAAGAACAGATTAAAAGAATGAGAGAATATGCTGGTTTCGGTGTCAAGAATCCTCTTGGGCAAGGAATTTGTCACTAACAATTGGCCAGGTATTAACCACAAATTACAAAGGAAAGAGAACTAGAAAAATAAGCCTATAGAAGAGATTCTGAGACAGGAAAAAAACATCTTAGGAAAGAGAAACACTGTTAGAGGGAACAGAGAAAGTGAGAGAGAGACAGTGTCAAAGAGAGAGAGGAAGGGATAGAAGTAGTGAAGAAAAGCAATCTGCCCCATTCTTTTAAAAGCCAAGAGTAGGCCCGGCGTGGCAGCTCACGCCTGGAATCCCAGCACTTTGGGAGGCCGAGGAGGGCGGATCACGAGGTCAGGAAATCGAGACCATCCTGGCTAACACGGTGAAAACCTGTCTCTAAGAAAAATACAAAAAATTAGCCAGGCACGGTGGCAGGTGCCTGTAGTCCCAGCTACTAAGGAGGCTGAGGCAGAAGAATGGAGATTGCAGTGAGCCGAGATTATGCCACTGCCCTCCAGCCTGGGCGACAGAACAAGACTCCATCTCAGAGAGAGAGAGAGAGAGAGAGAGAGAGAGAGAGAGAGAGAACCCAGGAGGTGGAGCTTACAGTGAGCCAAGATCGCGCCACTGCACTCCAGCCTGGGCGACAGAGAGAGACTCCGTCTCAAAAAAGAAAAAAAAATAGAGCTAAGAAAGTTTCCTAATAATTGGTCTGCTTAAGCATATTGAGCTGTTTGCACTCAGCCAAGCCTTAAAATACTTAGAGAACCAGGAAGGAACCATCTATACCAATTCTAAGTATGCCTTTGACGTGGCTTATACATTAAAAATATATATGTATTAGACGGAATGAAGTACTATTAATAGCAAAGGATAATTAAAATCCCAAACTTACAAAGTTCTCAACAAAAGTAAAGTTTGCTCTAAGTTATCAGTGTAGGCCGGGCGCGGTGGCTCATCCCTGTAATCCCAGCACCTTGGGAGGCCGAGGCGGGTGGATCACCTGAGCTCAGGAGTTTCAGAGCAGCCTGAGCAACATGGTGAAACCCCATCTCTACTAAAATACAAAAAATTAGCCGAACATCTCGGCCTGAACCTGTATCCTAGCTACTCAGGAGGCTGAGGCACGAGGATCGTTTGAACCCGGGAGGCAGAGGTTACAGTGAGACAAGATGGTGCCACTACACTCCAGCAAGGGCGACAGAGCGAGACTCTGCCTCAAAAAAAAAAAAAAAAGTGCTATTCCAAACATCAGACATTACGTAAGAATACCACACTCCTTGACACCCACCCTCATCAGGGAAAGTAGAAACAATGAATGAGACTTTAAAGAACCACTTGAGGCCAGGCGCGGTGGCTCATGCCTGTAATCCCAGCCCTGTGGGAGGCCGAGGCAGGTGGATCTCAAGGTCAGGAGATCGAGACCATCCTGGCCAACGTGGTGAAATCTCTTTCTACCAAAAACACAAAAATTAGCCGGACATGATGGCATACACTTGTAGTCTCAACTACTCAGGAGGCTAAGGCAGAAGAATGGCACGAACCCAGGAGGCAGAGCTTGCAGTGAGCCAAGGTCGCACCACTGTACTCCAGCCTGGGCGACACAGCAAGACTCCATCTCAAAAAACAAATAGCCAATCGGATTTAGATTGTGAGGTCTAACCCTGGCCAACAAGGGAACCACACAGCAGTAGGCGCTACCTGTGTCAGGAAAAAGAACTTTCCCGTCCCTTGTCCAAGCGCTCGCCATTGCTCCATCTATGAGACGCCCCTTTCTTTTTTTTTTTTTTTTTTTTTTTGAGACGGAGTCTCACTCTGTAGCCCAGGCTGGAGTGCAGTGGCTGGATCTCAGCTCACTGCAAGCTCCACCTCCCGAGTTCACGCCATTCGCCTGCCTCAGCCTCCCGAGTAGCTGGGACTACAGGCGCTCATCACCTCGCCCGGCTAGTTTTTTGTATTTCTTAGTAGAGACGGGGTTTCACCGTGTTAGCCAGGATGGTCTCGATCTCCTGACCTCGTGATCCACCCATCTCGGCCTCCCAAAGTGCTGGGATTACAGGCTTGAGCCACCGCGCCCGGCCGAGACGCCCCTTTCTATAGAAGTAAATTTCCTAGCTGAGAAAAATGTACATTCGAGTGCTACTTCTTTTTTTTTTTTTTTTTTTTTTGAGACGGAGTCTAGCTCTGTTGCCCAGGCTGGAGTGCAGTGGCCGGATCTCAGCTCACTGCAAGCCCCGCCTCCCGGGTTCATGCCATTCTCCTGCCTCAGCCTCCCGAGTAGCTGGGAGTACAGGCGCCCGCCACCGCGCCCGGCTAATTTTTTTGTATTTTAGTAGAGACGGGGTTTCACCATGTTAGCCAGGATGGTCTCGATCTCCTGACCTCGTGATCCGCCCGTCTCGGCCTCCCAAAGTGCTGGGATTACAGGCTTGAGCCACCGCGCCCGGCCTGAGTGCTACTTCTTTTGCAACACCGAAAATTTACGTATAACACAGTGAGCCGCCGAGATCTCGCCACTGCACTCCAGCCTGGGCGACAGAGCAAGACTCCGTCTCACAAAAAAAAGAAAGCCGGCTAGGCACGGTGTCTCAGGCCTGTAATCCAACACTTTGGGAGGCTGAGGCAGGAGGATTGCTTGAGCCCAGGAGTTGGAGACCAGCCTGGGAAATCAAGAGAGACCCCGTCTCTACCAAAAAATAAAAAGAGGAGGAAGAGGAAAACCAAATGAGTTCCCCAGCCATAGCCAGACGCCCCCGCCGGCCCCCGAACCCCCCAGTGGCCATCAGGAAGGGCTTGGTTTTATTTTTATTTTTATTTATTTTTTATTTATTTATTTTTAGACGGAGTCTCGCTCTGTTACCCAGGCTGGAGCGCAGTGGTGTGATCTCGGCTCACTGCAAGCTCCATTTCCCAGGTTCATGCCATTCTCCTGCCTCAGCCTCCCAAGTAGCTGGGACTACAGGCACCCGCCACGACACCTGGCTACTTTTTTGTATTTTTAGTAGAGACTGGGTTTCACCGTGTTAGCCAGGATGGTCTCCATCTCTTGACTTTGTGATCCGCCTGCCTTGGCCTCCCAAAGTGCTGGGATTACAGGTGCGAGTCACGGTGCCCAGCCAACAAATATTTACAATTAGCGGGCGTGGTGGTGCACGCCCCTGGGGCTAATTAGGACCTAGTAGGGTATGGCTACTGGACAGGCTGAGGCAGGAGGATCACTGGAGCCTCAGAGGGCGAGGCTGCAATGAGCTATAATCACACCACTGCACTCCAGCCTAGGCTCAGAGTAAGAACCCATCTCTGAAAGGAAAATGAGAGAGAGAGAAATGGAGAGAGTGGGCAGAGGTGAACCGCCTCCCTCCAAGCACTGCAGCTCCCAGGGTTCTGTCTGCTCTCTGACAGACCCGCTGCATGCCCAGGCTCCTCTTCTGTTTCCTACTTCCGCCAACACCCCACACCCTTCCTAAGGACACAAAGTGCAGAAAGCAGTTTATGTTTCATCGGCTAATATGAGGCTCTGCGCGATCGCACTGTGCTGTTTTGCCCTGCGATTCCCCGCGACCACCCCTGCACCCCGCCCTGCGCCCAACGCAAAGGTTTCCTGTCTGAGAGAGTCCTCCAGCATTGAGGACCTGGAGGAGCGACCGTGCAGGTTCCAGGTGCAGCCTGGACCTTGAGCCAGGATAGGGACACAGCTGCCTCCGGAAGCCCGGGCCAGCGGGAACAGGGGCTGGAGTCCCAGGGTAGGCCCCGGCCAGGCAGTGGGTACCGGGCTCTGCTCCCAGAATTCAGGCAGCGAGTGTGGTTTCTGATCTCTGCATCTGAGCAGACCTCTGGGGACAGGGAGCTGCGTGGCACGACAGGACTGTGGCCTCCCAGCGTGGCCCGTGGCCCCCTGTGACCCAGCCGCAGGGCATCCCAGGACCGAGGCTGCAGTGGCCGGCTGTGTGTCTTCCATGGACAATGCCTGGGCAGAAGCGGCCTCTTACACCTGAGAACAGTGTGGTAGGAAGTCACCGCTGGCCCCCACATCACTCTGCAGCCTCGTTCTTCTCGGGGGCCCGGCCTTCAGGAGGGAGGGGCTGCTGGAGCGCAGGCAGCTGGTCCCGGGCAGCATTCAGACCCAGGCCCGGCCATGGCGGGCACCTGATGTCAAGTGCACCACTCTGTGGTCAGTAAATTCTCCAGAAAGCTCCCGCCTCTGCCTCTTCTGTCACCTTTGACCCCAGGAGGATGCTAGGCGGCCCCTGAAAGCCCGCACAGCATCAGCAAATAGACACGGCAGTGAGGCAACTGTGGGACTTTATTGGCTAAACAGACACCAGCTCCAGCCGCAGGCTTGGACCGGCCAGCTGAGAGTGTGGCCTCAGACACGCCGGCCAGGTTCCCTGCTTCCCGGCCACGGTTGGAAGCAGTCTCCAGGCCACCCCACCTTGGTCTGGCCCCAGCAGGCGCCCCCACATCTGCCTCTGCTGTGGGAGTGAGAACAAAGACCCCGCCTGCCCCGCTCCTGCTGCCCCGGGGGCTCAGCCGGCACCCACCCTCCCAGGGGACTGGGCAGGGGCTGGGTTGCAAAGCCTCCCCCTCCCCCTCTGAGCCAGATGGAAAATGCGTCTCCCAAGAGTCTTGTGTCTGTGTGGCATCCAGCACACAGAGGCTGGAGCTGCTGGGACCAGTGCCCTTGGTGCTGTCTCAGGCACCTCAGGTCCAGCCCTTCTACCATGGACAGGTCACTCTGCATCCCAGGGCCAGGGAAAGGCGTGGAGACCCCAAGGGGAGGCACCTGTGGGTCAGGGTCTGGGCATGGGGACGCCCACAGGGCACCGAGCTCGGGAGTGCACCAGGACGCCTGGAGGAAGCACAGGGTAGGGGACGCTTCCCGGACAGCTGAGGGGGTCCCTCACCCCGTCCCAGCTGTGCCTCCCAGAGGCAGGATTCATCTCACAGGGTGCAGAGGCAGCAGCACACCATCCTCCCACAACACGGCCGCCACGACCGGACCTGCCATGGGGATGACCACGTGGTGCCCGTCCCCTCTGGCAGCGCCCACACCTCGCCAAGAGCCACTGTGTGGGGAGACACTGACTGGAGCTGGACCGCCACTGTGCGTCAGGAGCCCAAGGGTGCAGGGGACACTGACCGGAGAAGGACCGCCACTGTGCGTCATGGGGCCAGGGCTGCTAAACTTCATTTTTGGTCTCAAGCCGACCGAAGAGACTTCAAACAGGTGCAGGAACCCTCAGGGTGCCCCCGAGTGGCTGCACCTCACCCAGGGCCCAATGGAGGAAAGGGCCTGAGAAGACGTTCACGGGGCCACCCCACCAGGAAGCATGGGACCCGGCAGAGCCCACCAGAAGTAACAGCTAAACGTCAGGTGGGCTCCTGGGTGGGATTCTGGGGCAAGACCCAGTCCCAACAGCATTCAGCATTGGGAGGCCGAGGCGGGCCGATCACAAAGTTAGGAGATCGAGACCATCCTGGCTAACACGGTGAAACCTCATCTGCACAAAAAATACACAAAATTAGCCGGCCGTGATGGCAGGCACCTGTAGTCTCAGCTACTCAGGAGGCTGAGGCAGGAGAATGGCGTGAACCCGGGCAGAGGAGCTCGCAGATTCAAGATCGTGCCGCTGCACTCCACTCCAGCTTGGGCCACAGAGGGAGACCCCATATCAAAAAAAAAAAAAAAAACAAAAAACAAAAAAAAAGAAAAAGAAAAGGAATATCTAGAATCCATATTGGAAAAAACAACCCCACGACATCAGCAAAGTTACAGGATACAAAATCAACAGCAAAGAAAGCTGCAGTTCTTCATAGTAAGTGTATAATCTGAACGGGGAATGACGAAACCATTTCCATTTACAAGAGCATCCGAAAGAATAAAATACTTGGAGCTTCACTGAACCAAGAAGGTGAAAGAAATGTACAATGTAAACTGGCTGGGCATGGTGGCCCACGTCTGAATCCCAGCAATTTGGGAGCCAGGGGCAGGCGGATCACCTGACGTCATTAGATTGGGCCCATCCTGGCCAACAACTAAACTCCAGCCTGGCTGACAGAGTGAGACTCCATCTCTAGAAAAAAATAATAAATAAAAAAAAAAACATTGCTAAGAGTCATTAAGGCAATACAGAGACTGAATGCAATCCCTGTAAAAACCCAAATTACTTTTTAAAATATAGAAGAAGCATTACTAAAATTGATATGGAATCTCTAGGCATCTTGAATTGTCCAAGGGAAAAAAAAAAAAAAAAGACAACAACTTCTTTTTTAATTTTTGTTTTTTCTTGCAAGGGAGTCTCACTCTTGTCATCCAGGCTGCAGTGCAGTGACATGATCTCAGTTCACTGCAACCTCCACCTCTTGGGTTCAAGTGATTCTCCTGCCTCAGCCTCCCGAGTGGCTGGGATTACAGGCACACACCAACATGCCCAGCTGATTTTTTTATGTTTAGTAGAGGCAGGTTTTCACCATTTAGACCAGGCTGGAGTCAAACTCCTGACCTCAGGTGCTCCACCCACCTTGGCATTTCAAAGTGCTGGGATTCCAGGCATGAGCCACTGAGCCCGGCACAAAAAAACAACTCTTGAAGGACAAAGTTGGCGCTGGGCGTGGTGGCTCACCGCCGCTCTGAGCAGTGGGGGATGAACGTCCTCGTAAGGGACACCAGAGCGAGAGCTCAGTCACTCTCCCTGCCATGTGAGAAGCTAACAGAGAACACTCCACGGGGGGGACCGAGCTGGCACCCTGACCTCGGGCCTCTGGCCTTCAGAGCTGTGGGGACACACGACCCAGGGGTTATGGCAGGCCCAGCTCCTGTTCTCTCCCCCTTGTTATTAGCATTATTTTTCGAGACAGTTTCCCTCTCGTTGCTCAGGCTTCAGTGCAATGGCGTGGTCTCGGCACACCTCCAGTGATTCTCCTGCCTCGGCCTCCTGAGTAACTGGGATTGCTACCATGCCCGGCTGATTTTGTATTTTGAGTAGAGACGGGGATTCTCCATATTGGTGTGGTTGGTCTGGAATTCCTGATCTCAGGTCATTCGCCCGCCTCGGCCTCCCAAAGTGCCGGGATTACAGGTGTGAGCCACTGCACCTGGCCAATTTTTTCTATTTTTCCTAGAGATGGGGTTTCACCACGTTAGCCAGGCTGGTCTCCAACTCTTGACCTCAGGTGATCCACCCAGCTTGGCCTCCCAAAGTGCAGGGATTACAGGCGTGAGCCACCATGCCTTTTGGAGACAGGGTCTCACTCTGTCACCCACACTGGAGTGCAGTGGCACGAACATGGTTCATTGCAGCCTCCAACTCCCAGGCTCCAGCAATGCTCCCATCTCTGCTTCCTGAGTAGCTGAGATCACAGGCACATGATACCATGCCTGGCTAATTTTTGTATTTTTTGTAGAGATGGAGTTTCACCATGTTGTCCAGGCCAGTTGTCCAGGCCAGTCTCGAAATCCTGAGCTGAAGCAATCCTCCTGCCTCGGCCTCCCAAAGTGTGGGATGACAAGAGTGAGCCGCCACACCCAGTCAAATTATTATTATTCTTTTTTGAGACAGTCTCTGTCACCCAGGCTGGAGCGCACTGACGTGATCTTGGCTCACTGCAACCTCCGCCTCCTAGGTTCCAGAGATTCTCCTGTCTCAGCCTCCCGAGCAGCTGGGATTACAGGTGCCTGTCACCACACCTGGCTAATTTTTGTATTTGTAGTGGAGATGGGGTTTCGCCACATTGGCCAGGCTTGCCTCGAACTCAACCGATCCACGCCTCCCAAAGTGCTGGGATTACAGGAGTGAGCCACCACGCCCAGCCCAAATTATTGTGATTATTTTTATTGATTGATTGATTTCTTTATTTTGATAAGGAGTCTCACTCTGTTGCTCAGGTTGAAGTACAGCGGCACTATCTCAGCTCACCACAATCTCCACCTCCCAGGTTCAAGAGATTTTGCTGCCTCAGCCTCCTGAGTAGCTGGGATTACTGGCACCCACCCACCCACCACGCCCGGCTAATTTTTGTATTTTTCGTAGAGGCGGGGTTCAACATGTTGGCAGGCTGGTCTGGAACCCCTGGCCTCGAGTGATCTTCTCTCCTCAGCCTCCCAGCATGCTGGGAACAGGCATGAAACACAGCATCTGGCCCAAATTCTTCTTTTTTAAGACAGTGTCTCACTCTGTTGCCAAGGCTGGAGTACAGTGGCACAGTCACAGCTCAGTGCAACCTCAAGCTCCTGGACTCAAATGATCCTCCTACCTCAGCCTCCCAAGCAGCTGGGAACCGGGGCAGGGGAGAGCCAAAGGGAAACTGAGGCCCGGACGGCTGGGCTAGCATGGAGCAGGCGGCAGCGGAGGGGTCAACGGGAGAACCAGGCTCTCTCTGGAACAGAGTGGCTTTTGTTGTCACAGGAGACAGCAGGAATTTAGGTCAGGTGCACAGAAGGACTCAGACCGGGGACCTGGGGACGCCAAGAGGTGGAACAGCCTCTGCTCATCTGGAGTGTTCCTGGGGGCTCTCATCACCTGGAGGGCTCTGCCCGCCGTGCCTGCTGCACCCACCGCCAGCAACAGGGAGCCTGAGAGCCTCAAGGCACAAGTGCAGCCGGATCCGCGCCCCACACCAGGAGGCTCCAGGGCCGGGCGTGGCAGCTGGAGGAAGGCCAGGCCAGCAGCCAGCAGGGGACCATGAGGAGCCTCTCCCTCTAATCCCGACACGGGGGGTCTCATGATGAGCGTCTCCCTCGAATCCAAACATGGGAATCTCAGAGTAACACTCCACATCACCTCCCCTCACTGCCAGGGCCTGGGGGTGGCCGGGCACCGGATTTCCTCACAGCCCTCTGAGTACTGAAGAGGAACATAAAAGAGGCCGGGTCCGGTGGCTCACATCTGCAATCCCTGCACTTTGGAGGCCGAGGAGGGTGAATCACTTGAGATCAGAAGTCCAAGACCAGTCTGGTCAATTTGGTGAAAAGCTGTTTCTACTAAAAAGACAAAAAAATGAGGCGAGCATTGTGCTGGGCGCCTGTAATCGCAGCTGTTCAGGAGGCTCAGGCAAGAGGATGGTTTGAACCCGGAGGGTGGAGGTTGCAGTAAGCTGAGATCACACCACTGTACTCCAGCCTGGGAGACGGAGTTAGATTCCATCTCTACAAAAACACAAAAACCAGCCAGGCGCGGTGGCGGGCACCTATAATCCCAACTACTCAGGAGGCTGAGGCACAGGTTGCAGTGAACTGAGATCCCGGCACTGCACTCCAGCCAGGGGGACAAGAGTGAGACTTCCTCAAAAAAAGGTCAGATGCGGTGGCTCACACCTGTAATCCCACCACTTTGGGAGGCCGAGGCAGGTGGATCACGAGGTCAGGAGATCGAGACCATCCTGGCTAATACGGTCAAACCCATCTCTACTAAAAAAACACAAAAAAATTAGCCGGGCGTGGTGTCGGGTGCCTGTTGTCCCAGCTACTTGGGAGGCTGAGGCAGGAGAACGGCGTGAACCTGGGAGACAGAGCTTGCAGTGAGCCGAGGTCAAGCTACTGCACTCCAGCCTGGATGACAGAGCAAGAGTCCATCTTAAGAAAAAAAAAAAAAAGGAATGCTGAAAGTTTCTAAGTGATGGTGGACTTTGCCCCCAAACCTGAGGAGACGCCACCAGGCTGTTCTCAGATGGGGATGAGGAAAAGGGGGCGTGACCTCCTGGATGTGGCCTCTGGGACCCTCGGGGCCCACAGGGCTCCCGCACAAAACCTCAGGGCACGGAGGTGGTGCCCACCCTGGAGACTGGGCCTGCTGGGTGCGTCTGGAGAGCAGGGGCGGGGTGGGCCCTGAGCGAGGGTCCCTGGACAGGGGCGGGTGAGGCGGGACACTTACTGTTTCCCTTCTGTGGCCGGCTTAAGAACATACTTGTCAAAATACATTCTCACCTGGCGCTGCCGCCCCTCCTGCCGTGGCAGGTCGCAGTGGACCGTCACATCGATGCAGTCATGGATGCCCCAGTCCAACTGCTCGGGGTGGCGGCTGGCCAGGACCAGCATGAATCTGCGGAGGAGGGATGAGGAAGGAAATGTTGGGGCTGCCGGCCAAGCTGCCCCGAGGGGAACACAGGCTCCTCAGCCCCCTCAGGGAGACTATCCCGGAGAATCTAAAGCGGCAGCTGGTGGGCACAGAAAACACCGGGAGGACGCAGCACAGCCCTGGTCACCGCCGGCCCCACCACACCCAGCTGTCCCCCAGCCCGGCTACCTGGGCCTCTGTCTCTGCCGAAAATACAAAAATTAACCTGGGCATGGTGCCGTTCGCCTGTAATCCCAGCTACTCCGGAGGTTCAGGCATGAAATTTCCTCGAACCCTGTGTCACGCGTGTCCGTGTGAAGACACCACGAAACAGGTTTTGTGTGAACCACAAGGCTGTTTACTTCACCCGGGTGCAGGCCAGCTGAGTCCAAAAAGAGTCAGCAAAGGGTGCTGGGATTACCGTTAGTTCTGAGAGGTTTTGGGATAGGCGGTGGAGTTAGGAGCAATATTTTGGGGGCTGGGGGTGGATCTCACAAAGTACATTCTCCAGGGTGGGGAGAATTACAAAGAACCTTCTTAAGGGTGGGGGACATTACAAAGTACATTGATCAGGTAGGATGGGGCAGGAACAAATCACAATGCTGGAATGTCATCAGTTCAGACTGTTTTCACTTCTGTGGATCTTCAGTGGCTTCAGGCCATCAGATGTACACATGCAGGTCACTGGGAATATGATGGCTTAGCGTGGGCTCAGAGGCCTGACACCCTGGACGTGGAGGTTGCAGTGAGCCCAGATCGCAACACTGCACTCCACCCTGGGCGAGCAAGACTCCCTTGCCAAAAAAAAAAAAAAAAAAAAGGGGCCGGGCGTGGTGGCTCAAGCCTGTAATCCCAGCACTTTGGGAGGCTGAGACGGGCGGATCCCAAGGTCAGGAGATTGAGACCACCCTGGCTAACACAGTGAAACCCCGTCTCTACTAAAAATACAAAAACTTAGCCGGGCGAGGTGGCAGGCGCCTGTAGTCCCAGCTACTCGGGAGGCTGAGGCAGGAGAATGGCGTGAACCCGGGAGGCGGAGCTTGCAGTGAGCTGAGATCCGGCCACTGCACTCCAGCCTGGGTGACAGAGCTTGACTCCGTCTCAAAAAAAAAAAAAAAAAAAAAAAGGAAAACAGGCCAGGTGCGGTGGCTCACGCCTGTAACCCCACCACTTTGGGAGGCCGAGGCAGAAGGATCGATCGCTTGAGCCCAGGAGTTGGAGACCAGCCTGGGCAACAAAGAGAAACCCTGTCTCTACCAAAAATTAGGAGAGAACGAGAAAAACCCAATGAGTTCCCCTGCCGTAGCCAGACGCCCCCCAACCCCCACCCCATGGCTGTAATCAAGGTTTTGATTATTTAGAGACAGGGTCTCACTCTGTCACCCAGGCTGGAGTGCAATGGCGCGATCTTGGCTCACTGCAACCTCATCCTCCCATGCTCAAGTGATCCTCCTACCTCAGCCTCCAAACCAAGAATCTGGGACCAAGCTGGGACCACAGGCACGTGCCACCTGACCTGGCTTTTTTTTTTTTTTTTTGAGAGAGTTTGACTCTTGTTGTCCAGGCTGCACTGCAATGGCATGGTCTCAGCTTACTGCAACCTCCACTTCCCGGGGTCAAGTGATTCTCCTGCCTCAGCCTCCTGAGTGCCTGGGATTTCAGACACCTGCCACGACGCTCGGCTAATTTTTCTTTTTCTTTTCTTTTTTTTTTTTTAGGAGAGATGGGGTTTCACCATGTTGGCCAGGCTGGGCTGGAACACTTAACCTCAGGTGATCCACCCGCCTTGGCCTCACAAAGTGCTGAGAATCCATCATGGGCCACCGCGCCCGGCCCCATCAAGGTTTTCAGGGACTAGCTGGAAAGCAGGGGCAGGGGAAGGCGCAGGGGCGGCGAGGCACGCAGTCCGGGCCATCGCCTGTTTGAAACCGCTGTGTCTTGTTTGCCCTGCACTTCGTGGAGAGAGGCAAAGGGGCACCCCCGTCTCCACAGCTGCAGGATGGAGCGCGAGCAGCCGGTCCCGGGTGGCATTCAGGCAGCCAACCCCGCTGTGGCAGGCACCTCATGTGAAGCCCACCCTTCTGTGCCTAAATTCTCCAGAAAGCTCCAGCCTGTCTTTTCTATCACCTTTGACCCCAGAAGGACACTAGGGGACCCCAAACCCCGCACCACATCAGCCAATAGACACAGCGCTGTGGCACCTGTGGGAGTTTATTAGGGGAAGCATTTCCTAAACGTGCAGGGACCGGAAAAGCAGGGGTGGGAGGGTCCGCAGCCAGGCTCCGTGAGGTGTGGTCTCACCGCGGACTCAGGTTAAGGGGTGCTGGTCCATGAGGACAGGTCCTCCCTCTTCAGCCAGCGCATTTTCTTCTGGTGCTGCTCGACAAAGTCTTCAACATGGGCATCCAACATGGCCTCGGTGAGGACCCCATCCTCGGAGGCATACGCCGTGTCCTAGTGAGGAGAGAGGGAGCTGAGGGAGGCCACCATGGGAACCCCCCACCCGTAACGCACTCCAGGACCCCGAGGTGGGGAGGGTCCAAACCCGGGGCACCAGGACGGCCTCAGGGTGAAACACAGGCTTCCGGCACCTCGGCAGAGCCCAGCATGCATGTGGATACCGGGAGCGGCCCCTGCAGTGCCACAGCCCTGCCTGCGTCCTCAGCACTGCAGTTTCTCAGTGACTTTCTAATAACAGAAAGCCCGAGGACGAGCCCCACTGACTGCAGACCCAGGGCAGCTCCCAAGAGGCAGGAGGGAATTGCAGACCCTCTGCGTGTCTCAGCCGTGGCCAGGCAGTGCCCCCGGGTCACAGTGCACCACAGATCCTCAGACCCTCACCTTCATAGGCCTCCAGGGCAGAGGCAGCCACTGCCCAACCTCGGGGCACATAGGTGCTAGCATCAAGATCACCCGTGCCTCCACCTCCCTGTCCTGGGCACAGGACTTGGCATCCAGCACGCGGAGGCTGGAGCTGCTGGGACTGTGGCCCTCGGTGTTGCTTCAAGCACCTCAGGTGCAGCCCTTCTGCCATGGACAGGTCGCTCTCCATCCCAGTCCCAGTGAAAGGCGTGGAGTCCCCAAGGGAAGTCACCCATGGGTCAGGGTGAAGGTTTGGGCACCCCCACTGGGCACCGTGCTTGGGAGTGCACCAGGACGCCTGGAGGAAGCACAGGGCAGGGGATGCTTCCCGGACAGCTGAGGGGGTCCCTCACCCCATCCCGGCTGTGCCTCCCAGAGGCAGGATTCATCTCACAGGGTAAAGGGGCAGCAGCGCACCATCCTCCCACAACACGGCTGCCACGATGGGACCTGCCATGGGGATGACCACGTGGTGCCCGTCCCCACTGACAGCGCCCACCCCTCGCCAAGAGCCACTGTGTGGGGAGACACTGACTGGAGCTGGACCGCCACTGTGGCTCAGGGGCCCAGGAGTGCAGGAGACGCTGACCGGAACCGGACCACCACTGTGCATCAGAGGCCCAGGACTGCTCAGCATCATTTTTGGTCTTGAGCCGACCCAAGAGAGTTCAAACAGGTGCAGGAACCCTCAGGGTGCACCCGAGTGGCTGCACCTCACCCAGGGCCCAGCCGAGGAAAGGGGCTGAGCAGATGCTAACGGGGCCGCCCCGCCAGGAAGCACGGGACCTGGCAGAGCCCACCAGAAGTGACAGCTAAATGTCACGTGGCCTCCTGGGTGGGATTCTGGGCAAGACCCAGTCCCAGGTGGGGCCAACAGTGACACATGACGTTCACTACGTGGCAAGGCCCCGGGCCCGGGAGCTCTCTGTGCTACCTTTGCAATTTTTCTGGGAACCTAAAGTCTTCAAGCTGTAAAAGTTGAAACACAAGACCTGGACCTGATGTCTTCACGTGTCAATTCACAAAACATTAAGAAGAATCAGCAGCACACCTCAAACTCTTGGACAAATTGAAGAACATTTCTCACTCATCCTAGGAGGCCAGCATCACCCTGATATCAAACCCAGACAAAGACACCACAAGAAAAATGACAGGCCAATATCCCTGATGAGCATCACTGGGAAAGTCCTCAACAAAATGCCAGCAGAGTGAATTCAGCAGCACACTAAAAGGACTCTATACCCTGACCAAGCAGGATTTTTTTTTTTTTTTTTTTTTTTTTTTTTGAGACGGAGTCTCGCTCTGTCACCCAGGCTGGAGTGCAGTGGCCGCATCTCAGCTCACTGCAAGCTCCGCCTTTCGGGTTCACGCCATTCTCCTGCCTCAGCCTCCCGAGTAGCTGGGACTACAGGCGCCGCCACCTCGCCCGGCTAGTTTTTTGTATTTTTTAGTAGAGACGGGGTTTCACCAGGTTAGACAGGATGGTCTCGATCTCCTGACCTTGTGATCCGCCCATCTCGGCCTCCCAAAGTGCTGGGATTACAGGCTTGAGCCACCGCGCCCAGCCGACCAAGCAGGATTTATTCCTGGAATGCAACGATAGTTCAACATATGAAAATCAATGTTCCGCATATGAAATGTTCAACATACAAAAATCAATCGATATTAGCAGGGTGGAGGAAGGAAACCGCACGACTGTCTCAAGTGATGCAGAAAAAGTATTCGACCAAATACAACACCTTTTTTTTTTTTTGAGTTGGGGCCTCACTCTGTAGCCCAGGCATCTCAGCTCACTGCATGCTCCGCTTCCTGGGTTCACGCCATTCTTTTGCCCCAGCCTCCCAGGTAGCTGGGACTACAGGCACCTGCCACCATGCCCAGCTGATGTTTTATATTTATAGTACAAACAGGGTTTCACTGTGTTAGCCAGGATGGTATCGATCTCCTGACCTCGTGATCCACCCACCTTGGCCTCCCAAAGTGCTGGGATTACAGGCGTGAGTCACCGTGCCTGGCCACTTTTTTTTTTTTGGAGACAATTTTGCTCTTCTTGCCCAGGCTGGAGTGCAAATGGCGCGATCTCGGCTCACTGGAACCTCTGCCTGCCGCCTTCATGCGATTCTCCTGTCTCAGCTTCCCGAGTAGCTGGGATTACGGGCATGCACCACCATGCCCAACTAAGTTTGTATTTGTAGGAGAGATGGGGTTTCTTCACGTTGGTCAGGCTGGCCTCGAACTGCCGACCTCAGGTGATCCACCCGCCTCACACTTTTATGATAAAAACACTCACCAAACCAAGAATTGAAGGATACACCCTAAACACAATGAAGGCCACACATCACAAGCCCATAGGTGACATACTCAGTGGTGAAAAACAAAGCTTTTCCTCTGAGGTAAGGAACCAGGCAAGAATGCTTTACCGCTTCTATTCCACACACCACTGGAAGCTCTGGACAGTGCAATTAGACAAGAAAAAGAAAAGTCATCCAAACTGAAAAGGGAAAGGTAAAAATCACCTGTTCTCAGATGACATAATCTTATACGTAGAAAATCCTAGAAACCATATTGGAAGAAAAAATGCCGTGACATCAGCAAACTTACAGGATACAAAATCAACAGCAAAGAAAGCTGCAGTTCTCCATCCCAACAGTGAATACTGTGAATGGGGAATTATGAAACCGTTTCCATTTACAACAGCAGCGGCAAGAATAAAATGCTTGGAAATTCACTTAACCAAGAGGGTGAAAGACTTGTACAGTGAAAACTGGCTGGGCGCAGTGGCCCATGTCTGAATCCCAGCCCTTTGGGAGGCTGAGGCAGATGGATTACCTCATGTCAGGAGTTCAAGACCAACCTCGCCGGCATGGTGAATCATCGTCTCTACTAAAAATACAAAAATTAGCCGGGCGTGGTGGCACGTGCCTTTAATCCCAGCACTTTAGGAGGCTGAGGTGGGTGGATTGCCTGAGGTCAGAGGTTCGAGACCAGCCTGGCCAACATGGCGAAACCCCGTCTCTTAGTACAAAAATTAGCCGGGCATGGTGGCGCCTGCCTGGAATTCCAGCTCCTCAGGAGGCTGAGTCAGGAGAATCACTTTAACCCGGGAGGGGAACGTTGCAGTGAGCTGAGATCACAACACTGCACTCCAGCCTGGGCAGCAGAGCGAGACTCCGTCTCGAAAACAAGAGAAAACCACAGAATATTGCTGAGAGACATCAAAGCGACATAGAGACTAAACGCGGTCCCTGTGAAAACCCAAATTATGTTTTACAAAAATAGGAAAACCACTCCTAAAATTCTTATGGAATCTCAAAGGATCCTGAATAGTCCACGCTGGAATTCAATGGCACCATCTCAGCTCACTGCAACCTCCACCTCCCGGGTTCAAGCGATTCTCCTGCCTCAGCCTCCTGAGTAGCTGAGAATACAGGCATGCACCACCACTGCGCCCGGCCAATTCTTGTATTTTTAGTAGAGGTGGGGCTCGACATGTTGGCCAGGCTGGTCTCGAACTCCTGGCCTCAAGTGATCCTCTCCCCTTGGCCTCCCAGCGTGCTGGGATTACAGGCGTGAGCCACCATGCCCGGCTCAAATTATTCTTATTTTTAAAGACAGGGTCTCGCTCTGTTACCCGGGCTGGAGTGCAGTGGCACAATCACAGCTCACTGTATTCTCTGCCTCCTGGACTCAAGTGATTCTCCCACCTCAGCCTCCCAAAGCAGCTGGCATTACAGGCGTGCACCATTAGGTCCGGCTAATTTTTTTATTTTTTGTAGAGATGGAGTCTCCCCTTGCTTTCCAGGCTGGTCCTGAACTCCTGGCTTCAAATAATCTGGCTGACTTGACCTCCCCAAATGCTGGGAACACAAATGTCAGCCAACACCACGCCCGGTCTCTGTTTGCTTAGTTGTGGAAACAGACCTGGTCTCAAGTGGAGACGGCCTGGAACACAGACCTCAGCTGACCCACAAGGATGGGGTTTGAGATCTGAGGCTCTTTGTCACAGCGGCATAACTGACTAATACAGCCCATATAGTCCCCAGCTCCAACGTTCAAATCAAGGTAACTGGCTACTTCATGAACCTGTCACACGCGAAAGCGCTGCTAGGTTGAGTGACCAGGTTGTCACAGACTCTGCAGACCCCAGAGGCAGCAATGCCTGTGCATGGCCTTGGTGCCTTCTACAGACCTGGTTATGCTTTTCCAGCAACCCCCAAAGACCAAAGCTTTCTGGATGGCCACGCCCACACTGCTCTGAGTCCCGGCTCCCCGTCCCTGCAGCAGCCACGGAGCTGCAGGAGGGGGTCCTCCAAGGAGCAGCCGGCTGTGGGACAATCAGAGGTCACTCCTGCCCCTGTGTCTGAGCCCGTCAAGCAGGATCAAGCCAACGGACGTGGTCCGGGAAACACAACATCCCTCCAGCCCCACCACCAAACTCAGGCGGGGCCTGTCCCGATGACCATTCACACCAGGGGGTGCCCGTCTGCCAAGGTGAGCATCGAAAGCCTCCCGCCCCACCTGGCAGAGCCCGGATACTAGGATGCCGGACGGGCTTCCTGACCTATGACCGTCAGCCACGGACATGCCCCACACTTCCCAGGGCAGGAGCAGGGGCGCGCCAGTGTGTGGAGTGGCCGACTGGGGCGAGTGCCCCGTGTCACGTCTGTGCACTGAAAACCCCTCAACAGAAGCTGCTGTGTGACACTGGTGCTGGGACAGGCGCAACCCGGCGTCTCCACAGGAGTTGGGCTCCTGTCTGGGTGGGTGCGCCCGAGCCCCACTCACCTGCCAGGACTGAGCCAGCTGTGCGATCTCCCGGGCCGACATGCCGTTCGTCAGCTCAGCGATCTCCTCGCACTTCCTCCCATAGTCAAACTGGGCCAGCTTCAGGCGCCTGGGGAAGGAGTTCCCAAGTGGGCCGGCCAAGGCAGCGGCTCCCACACCACGAGGTGGGGGCTGGAAGACAGGCAGCCAGGCGGGCACCCATGCCAGATGCCCCCTTGGGAGGGACTCTTCCTGTGACAGCCAAACTCCGCCCTCTCCCTGATGCAAACCAGGTCTGGGCTGAGCAGGGAGGTGGTGGCTGCTGTGGGGCCTGGAGATGGCCGCACCCCCTCTTCACACCAGCCCTGCCCTCACCTGCCCACTCAGCACCCACAGGGCTCATGGCCGTTACAGTGGCAGTGGCAGACCCCTGAATTCCAGCAAAAGCATCTCCCTGGAGGTCATAGAAGCCAAGTCACTGTGCCAGGTCTATGAGCAGCCGTGGGAGTGGGAGAGCCCAGGGCAGGGGAGGGCCAAAGGGAAACTGAGGCCGGGACAGCTGGGCTAGCATGAAGCAGGCAGCCACGGAGCGGTTGGCAGGGGGAACCAGGCTCTCTCTGGAACAGAGCGGCTTTTGCTGTCACTGGAGAGAGCAGGAATTTAGGTCAGGTGGACAGAAGGACTCAGAAACCTGGGACCTGGGGACGCCAAGAGGTGGAGCAGCCACTGCTCATCTGGAGTGTTCCTGAGGCAGCCGGCGTGCAGCCCCAGGGCCTGTCATCACCTGGAGGGCTCTGCCCGCCGTGCCTGCTGCACCCACCGCCAGCGACAGGGAGCCTGAAGGCCTCAGGGCACAAGTGCAGCCGGAGCCGTGCCCCACACCATGAGGCTCCAGGGCCAGGCGTGGCAGCTGGAGGAAGGCCAGGCCAGCAGCCAGCAGGGGACCGTGAGGATCCTCTCCAGTCCCAACACGGGGCTCTCATGAGGAGCGTCTCCCTCAAATCCCAACATGGGGGTCTCAGAGCAACACTCCACGTCACCTCCCTGCACTGCCAGGGCCTGAGGGTGGTCGGGCACAGTGGCTGGCATCTGTAATCCCTGCACTGTAGGAGGCCAAGGCGGGCAGATCACCCGAGGTCAGGGTTTCGAGACCACCCTGGCCAACATGGTGAAACTGCATCTCTACAAAAAGGCGAAAAGCAGTGGGGCGTGGTGGCAGGCACCTATAATCGCAGCTACTCAGGAGGCTGAGGCAGGAGAATCGCGTGAACCCAGGAGGCGGAGGTTGCAGTCAGCTGAGATCGTGCCACTGCACTCCAGCCTGGGGCACAGAGCAAGACTTTGTCTCAAAAACAAAAAGTTGAAGGTTTGTAAGTGATGGTGGGCTCTGCCCCCCAAACCCGAGGAGACACCACCAGGCTGTTCTCAGGTGGGGATGAGGAAAGGGTGGTGGCACATCCCTGGGTGCAGCCTCTGGGACCCTTGGGGCCCACAGGGCTCCTGCGCGAAACCGCAAAGCAGGGAGGCGGTGCCACCCCGGAGACTGGGCCTGCTGTGTGCGTCCTGAGAGCAGGGCCGGGGGTGGGCCCAGAGCGAGGGTCCCTGGACAGGGGTGGGTGAGGGGAGACACTTACTGCTTTCCTTCTGTTGCCGGCATAAGAACATACTTGTCAAGATACATTCTCAGCAGGCGCTCCCGCTCCTCCGGCCCGGGCGGGTCGAAGTAAAACATCACGTCGATGCGGTCGTGGATGTCCCGGTGTAACTGCTTGGGGTCGCGGCTGGCCAGGACCAGCATGAATCTGCGGAGCAGGGATGGGGAAGGAAATGCTGGGGCTGCCGGCCAAGCTGTCCCGAGGGGAACGCGGGCTCCTTAGTCCCTTCAGGGGGACTTTCCCGGAGAATCTAAAGCGGCAGCTTGTGAGCACAGGAAACATCGGGAGGACGTGGCACAGCCTTGGTCACCGCCGGCCCCACCACGCCCAGCTGTCCCCCTGGTCACCGCCGGCCCCACCACGCCCAGCTGTCCCCCCGCCCGGCTACCTGGGCCTCTGTTCTCATCCCGTGTGGCGCTTCCCCGCTGACCCTCACCCAGCGTGATAGGCAGCGTCGGGACCACCACTCCTCCTGCTGCCTGAGCCCTGCCGTGCTGGGAGCAGGGATGCGGGACCCAGAGTCCATGTCAAGAGTGGCCACACGAGCCAGGAGCAGGACCTTGGGGGCCCGGGTGCAGCGGAGGCTCACCAGGGCCCCAGCCCTGCCTCTCTGGGAAGGACCTGAGCCAGGGCTCCAGGGAGCGTCTACCGGCAGCAGCTGAGCCAGCGAGCCCAACACGCCTGAAGACTCGGCCACGGCCGACCGGCAGGACTTGATTCTCCGTGTGACACGTGACTGGGGCTGGAGGGGCCCAGGAGACCAAGAAAACTCAAAATAAGGGGATTTGAAAGGGGCTAGGGAGCCTGGCCATGGGGCTATCCACCTACTGGGGACCTCTGGGTAGCAGCTCACGGAGGACGCGCAATGTGAGGAGGGCCCCAGGCCTGGAGGGAGCAACCCTGTCCAGCATCTGGGCGGGGGGGCCAAGGCCCCAGGCTCCGCCCAAACACACAGGACCTGCTCGTGCCCAGCTTCCCGTGGGAGCAAACGTGTCTCCATCTCCCACCCCAGGGCACCCACAGCCTCCAATGGAGGCCCCAGCAGAGCCTCAGACAATCAGACCGCCTCCCTTGCCGGCACAGGACCGCGGAAACCCAGGGGCAGAGGGACGTGCAAGCTGGGGCGGCATCGCACAGGGCCGTGAGGACGGGACTGACCCCGGCTCTGCCCAGGAGGCCCCCGCATGTTCCTCAGTGACGCCCCATGCTGTCCCGAGCTGGGACGTTCCTAGGGGACATCCGAGGTGGACACGTTGAGGCCACGGGTGCTGCCCAGCACTGTGATCCAGGGCCTCTGAGGTCCCTCTGTGGGAACCAAGGGCGACGGCTGCACAGCCCTACCCGGGGGCCCAGGACCCGAGGGGCCCCCTCACTTGTTGCTGCGTTGCCTCGTGTGGTTTAGGAAGGCGTTCTGGGCGACTCTGAGGTAGTAATTGCTCATCTCCTCCTGCAGAGAGAAGGTTCCAGCCTTAGGCACCAGGAGCAAAGCCTTGTAAACAGCCACAGCAGAAGGTCCCACAGGCCTCCCTCCTGCAGGGAGCAGGGACGCGGCCACACTTTCATGGATCTAAACTCAAAAGCCTGACCACAGCCAGGGACGGTGGCTCATGCATGTAACGTAGTATTTTGGGAGGCCGAGGCGGGCAGATCACCTGAGGTAGGGAGTTTGAGGCCATCCTGGCCAATATGGTGAGACCCCGTCTCCACTAAAAATACAAAAATCAGCCAGGCGCGGTGGCACACCTGTGGTCTCCGCTACGTGGGAGGCTGAAGCAGGAGAATCACTTCAACCCGGGAGGCAGAGGTTGCAGCGAGCCAAAATTGCACGGCTGCACTCCAGCATGGGCGACAGAGTGAGACTCTGTCTCAAAAACAAAAACAAAAACCAAAACAAACAAACCCCTGACTGGGCATGGGGGCTCACGTCTGTAATCCCAGAACTTCACAAGGTCAAGGCGGGAGCATCTCTTATACCTCAGAAGTTTGAGCCCAGCCTGGGTAACGAGGGGAAAGTCCATGTCTACTAACATTAC